>NC_140993.1:23551945-24751945 GCF_052327205.1 Somniosus microcephalus | reverse complement strand
GTATCTATTTCAATCGCATGTAGTAGTATCTGATTATGCTTTAAACTGTAGCTCTTTAATAAAAAGCCTTACAACTCCTAAGACCCTTTGGGTAATCTGCGTGTGACCGGTGGTCCAAATCTTACATGTGTTGTTTCTTCCAAAGTGCATTATTTCACACTTGTGTTAAACTGCATCTGCCGTGTATCTGCCCATTTCACCAGTCTCTCTAAGTCCTTCTGCAGTCTGCTACTATCATGCTCACTATTTACTATGTTGCCAAGTTTTGTACCATCTGCAGACTTTGAAATTGTACACCTATACCCAAGTCCAGGTCATTTATATATAACAAGAAAAGCAATGGTCCTAATACCGACCCCTGGGTGACCCCCACTGCATACTTCTCACCAGTCAGAAAAACATCTGTTCACACTACTCTCTGCCTCCTATCCCTTACCCGATTTCATACCCAAATTACGCACCGTCCCTTTAATACCATATGCTTCTATTTTCAGAATAAGTCTGTTATGCAGTATTTTATCAAATGCCTTTTGAAAGTCCTTATATACAACATCTACTGCAGTACCTTCATCAACCCTCTCCATTACTTCATCAAAGAACTCAAACAGGTTATTCAGACATGATTTGCCTTTAACAAATCCATGCTGGCTGTCCCAATCCAGAGCACAAAAATCTAAGCTGACACTCCAGTGTAGTACTGAGGGAGTGCTGCACTGTCGGTGGTGCTGTCTTTCAGATGAGAGGTTAAACAGAGGCTCTGTCCACTCCCTCAGGTGGACATAAAGGATCCCATGGCACTATTTCGAAGGAGTGCAGGGGAGTTATCCCCGGTGTCCTGGCTAATATTTATCCCTCAATCAACATAACAAAATCAGATATAACAACAGGAAATGCTGGAAAAACTCAGCAGGCCAGGCAACATCCATGGAGAGAAAATAGAGTCAACGTTTTGGGTCAAACCCTTTGTCAAGACTGAAGGCCAGGCTGGGAGAGAACAAAAGAGAAGTGAGGAGACATTAAGAGGTATTCAAAACGAGCGGTATTCAAAACAGCCTGGCCTTCAGTCTTGACAAAGGGTTTGACCTGAAACGTTGACTCCATTTTTTCTCCACGGATGTTGCCTGGCCTGCTGAGTTTTTCCAGCATTTTCTGTTGTTATTTCGGATTTCCAACATCCGCAGTATTTTGCTATCGTAACAAAATCAGATTATCTGGTCATTATCACATTGTTGTTTGTGGGAGCTTACTGTGCGCAAATCAGCTGCCGTGTTTCCCACATTACAACAGCGACTACATTTCAAAAGGTACTTCATTGGCTGTAAAGCGCTTTGGGGCGTCTGGTGGTTGTGAAAGGCGCTATATAAATGCAAGTCGTTTTTTCTTTCTTTCATGCTTCTCCAAGTGAGAATTAATTTTGTCCTTGACAATGGTCTCTAGTAGTTTTCCCACCACTGACATTAAACTAATTGGCCTGTAATTACCAGGCTTATACCTCTCCCCTTTTTAAACAGGGGTGCAACATTTGTAATCCTCCAGTCCTCTGGCACCACTCCCATATCCAAGGAGGATTGAAAGATTGTGGTCAGAGCTTCTGCTATCTCCATCCTAGCTTCCCTCAGCAACCTAGGATGCATCCCGTCTGGACTTGTTGACTTTGGGTGACGCCATCCTATTTAGCATCTCCTTTCTCTCTATTTTTATCCTATCCAATATTGCTACTCCGCCCCCCCCCCCACTGCAACATTAACTTCATCCTCTTCTTTTGTGAAGACAGATGGAAGGTATTCATTCAGTACCTCAGGCATGCCCTCTACCTTGAACAACAAACATAACATGTAAAAGCTCAGCTTGTAGACTTTCTTGTCAATAATCCAAAGCATGTTGTGCGCGCTAAATTTGCCAATTCTGATTTGTAACACAGCTACAATAAAGGATATGTTTAATACCCTCAGAAGATGTCCCATGGCATTGCACACACAAAGAAAGAAAAGAAAGACCTGCATTTATATAGCGCCTTTCACAACCCGTTGGCATCCCAAAACATTTTATAGCCAATGAAGTACCTTTGAAGTGTGGTCACTGTTGTAATGTCGGAAACACAGCAGCCAAATTGCACCCAGCAAGCTCCTACAAACAGCAATGTGATAATGACCAAATAATCTCTTATTGTTCTGTTGATTGAGGGCTAAATATTGGCCAGGGCACCGGGGATAACTCCCCTGCTCTTCTTCGAAATAGTGCCACGGGATCTTTTACATCCACCTGAGAGAGCAGACAGGGCCTTGGTTTCACATCTCATCCAAAGGACTGTGAAGGAATAAGCCATATAACCTATTCAGAAAAATACACTATCTTATGAAAGAATTCTGGCCTTATTAAAACATGACAAACTGGGTTTGGAAATCTAGAAACCGAACTATGAAATAGCTGTGAAAGCATTCTGGCTATTGAGATAAGGCAGTTGTTGACCCTGAATAAATAACCTTATTGAAACAGAAGGTGAAGGGCTCCGACAAGCTGAACTTTTGTGAAAAAAACAATGGTTCACCCTGGATAAGGTGTTCTAATTTACACTTCGTAAAGAAGCACATAAGATAAGGAACATCTGCCCTCATAAAGATGACATAAAGTAAGGAACACCTGCCATCACACCGTTTTTTATATTGTAAACTTAGAACACCTAGAGATGAGACATGAGTCTGGCTGAGGTGGCAGTAAGAGTTGCAGAAGTCGGCAGAAAAATGACTAGAGATAATTAGCTTGCATCAGCAGAAAACCTTAAAGGAATACCACTGGAAAAGGGTATAAATATTGAACTCTCAAATGGGATAACAGACTCGCTTTAATCGGACAAAGTGATTCTCAGCTTCAGAGGCGGCTCTGTAGTGTCCGATTCTTTGTACCTCGGGGATCAAAGGTATTTGATATTGGTGGATATCCTGTTGAAAACTTTAAGAACTGTAATACTGTAGCGAAGTTAAGATTTGAAAGTAAGATTCTATGTTAAAAAGATTGTAAGTTTTCTCTTTTTAGAACTGTTAATGTTGCGATTGACTCACCAACTGTAAATTGCATGTCGGTTCTTTAATAAATCTATATATTTTTAGAATTGTCTCACATAAGACTTCTGTATCAAAAACTCGTGAACTCAATCTCTGTACACTCTTTGGTGAGGAGTTGCAGAATTCTGAGGGAGTTTTCCGGACCCTCATAATATCCGGGACGTTACAGTCTAGCTAAACTTATTAAAAGTGCTATCTGGAGGACGGTAACATTTTCAGGTTGTTCCTTTCCTTTAGGAAGAGATAGCCCGGACCTTTAGACCCAATTAAGCGTCTTTAGGACTCAGCTATCTCAAACTTTAGTTGAAAGTGAACGTCTGAGAAATACGCCTGATCCGGGGTAGCCCTAAAAGGGCTAGGACTAGTAATTATCCCTTCAAGACGGCACCTCTGACAGTGCAGCACTCCCTCAGCACTGCACGTGAGTGTCAGCCTATATTTTTGTGTTTAAGTCTCATGAAGTCTTCTGAATCAGGGGCAAGAATGCTACCCACTGAGCCACAGCTGACAGGTGGTCAGACCCTGGAAAGTATATTTTCTGATGTTTTCCTTGGTCCTGCTCGGAGGTTCCAGACAGACTCTCTTGAGTTGGGAGCCCAACATTCACCCCCCCCCCAACCCTTCTCAGTCCAGATTCCCACAGATTAATGGTCTGGATGCCACACCAGTAACTTGGCATAGCTGTACACACTCACCACCCACCCCAACCCTTCCACACTTCTGAAATGTGATTGGTCTTTGGAATTCTCTACCCCAGAGAGCTGTGGAGGCTGAGTTATTGAATATATCCAAGGCTGAGATAGACAGATTTTTGAACTACAGGGGAGTCAAGGGTTATGGGGAACAGGCAGGGAAGTGGAGTTGAGGCCAAGATCAGATCAGCCATGATCTTATTGAATGGTGGAGCAGGCTCGAGGGGCCGAATGACCGACTCCTGCTCCTACGTCTTATGTTCTTATGGTCTTGACCTTACAACCCTAAAATAACAGACATAAAACAAAGATTAGAATAGCACGTGCACTGACGACAGTAGTAACAGCTCTTGTGCCATCAAAATATTAGCAGAAGCATGCAAGCATTTTTATTGTTTGTCAAAGTAAAGGTCGCAGGGAATATTCAGACTGAGCTCTTAAAGGCATTGATGGGTTAAAGACTGATTGGTGCAAGAGGCCTGCTCACCGATTGGTTGAAATCCACCAATCAGCTACATGGCTATAGCCAAGCCATTCATCAGGCCCCTAGCTCCTCTTGTATTGAGTGCAGAAAGACAACTTCAATCATGCTTAGTTTCAGCACCCAATGAAATGAACCACAGTCAAAACTAACTTTGGTGTGGAGATGCCGGAGTTGGACTGGGGTGGACAAATGTAAAAAGTCACACAACACCAGGTTATAGTCCAACAGCTTTATTTGAAATCACAAGCTTTCGGAGCGCTGCTCCTTCTTCAGGTGAAGTGGAGAAATGCATAAAGACACAGCTTATATAGTCAGAGAATCATGTCAGATGTTTACAGGTAACCTTTCCAACTGCCATTTATCACACCTCGGCAGAGAGATAATCACAGCAGTCAAAGGTGTGAATGGTGTCCAAACAGGTCAGTCAGGGAAACATTACATCAAAGAACAATGATATTAAATGGACAAACTAACTTTGTTCATTGAATATAAGAAGAAATGGAGAGCTGGTTGGAAAGAGCTCACTGGCTTAATTTGGTTTGTAGACTTTCTGTTGGGCATTATTGGCCTATAGCAACAACAGAGGATGTTATTTAGTAAAATTAATTTTGAACCATAATAAATGTTTTACATTTTTTTTATTCGTTGATGGGCTCAGGGCGTCGCTGGCAATGCCAGCATTTATTGCCCATCCCTTGGGACCTAATATAATGTAATTAAATATTGGGAAGGCTGAAGCCATTGTCTTCAGTCCCCGCCACTAGCTCCATTCCCTAGCCACTGACTGCATCCCTCTCCCTAACATCTGCCCTTCTGTTGCCTGGGCCCTCAGCTCTGGAATTCCCTGCCTAAACCTCTCCGCCTCTCTACCTCTCTTTCCTCCTTTAAGACGCACCTTAAAACCTACCTCTTTGACCTGCCCTAATTTATCCTTACTTGGCTCGGTGTCAAATGTTCTTGTCTCCTGTGAAGCGCCTTGGGGCGCTTTACTACGTTAAAGGTGCTATATAAATACAAGTTGTTGTTGTTGTAGTAATGAAAAGGGGCTTTGTTGCATGTGGTACACCAGCATGGGGACAATTCATTAAATGGGTGTGTATTGCCAAGTTGTTAGTGTAAAAGTTAAAACTGTTAGAGGAATCATCTCCATCACATTTTGGAATTATTTTCAGATATTCACAGTGACAAAGCTGGCAAGATCAAAAAAATAAAATGTTCAGTTCCATTACAGGTATGATTTGACAGGACTAGAACTTAACTCGAGTTTGCTCATTGCTGGCACTTTGCTGATATCTTATGAATAATTGTATGCATTTTCATTACACTTGTCTTTCATGAAATATAACAGCAATTATAACAAACGAATGGAGAGAAATGAAATAATTAGTACAACCAGATTTTCGCGGCAAAGAATTTCATTAGTGAAGTTGCCAACTCAACACAGTTTTATGAATGAATAAATGCGCAAGAGTTTTAAAGTGAATCTTGTTCCTCGTAAGATACAAAGTGACTGAATATTGCTTTTTATTCTGCATACAACAACTTGCATTTATATAGCACCTTTAACATAGTAAAAAAAATCCAAAGCGCTTCACAGGAGCGTTATAGAACAAAATTTGACACCAAGTCATGTAAAGAGATATTAGGAGGGGTGAGGTAGGTTTTAAGGTTTTAAGGGCAGACGTCGACGACGAAGTCCAACACCGTCTTCAGTGCAGCCTTCAGTCGCAGGAGGAAGAGAGTGTTTGAAGACCAGGACCTCAAACCCAGCACCAAGCTCATGGTCTACAGTGCAGCAGTGATACTCGCCCTGCTGTATGCCTCAGAGACATGGACCATGTACAGCAGGCACCTCAAAGCACTGGAGAGGTACCACCAACGCTGCCTCTGCAAGATCCTGCAAATCCATTGGCAGGATAGGCGCACCAACGACAGTGTTCTCGCTCAGGCCAACATCCCCAGCATCGAAACTTTGACCACGCTCGATCAGCTTCGATGGACGGGCCACATCGTCCGCATGCCCGATACGAGACTCCCAAAACAAGCACTCTACTCGGAGCTCCGACATGGCAAGAGAGTCCCAGGTGGGCAGAGGAAACGCTTCAAGAACACTCTCAAAGCTTCCCTGAAAAAGTGCAACATCCCCACCGACACCTGGGAATCCCTGGCCCAAGACTGCACAAAGTGGAGGAGAAGCATCCGGGAAGGCGCCGAACACCTCGAGTCTCTTCACCGGGAGCAAGCGGAAGCCAAGTGCAAATAGCGCAAGGAGCGCACATCAACCCAAGCACCCCACCCACACACCCCTTCAACCACCGTCTGCCTCACCTGTGACAGAGACTGTAGGTCCCGCATTGGACTCATCAGTCACCTGAGAACTCATTTTTAATGTGGAAGCAAGTCATCCTCGGTTCTGACGGACTGCCCAAGAAGAAGAAGAAGAAGGTAGGTTTCAAGGAGCGCCTTGAAGGAGGAGAGAGAGGTAGAGAGGTGAAGAGGTTTCTGGAGGGTTGTAGGGCTGAAGGAGATTACGGAGAGAGGGAGGGGCGAGGCCATGGAAGGATTTGAAAAGGCTGAGAATTTTAAAATCACGGCGTTGCTGGACCGGGAGGCAATGTAGGTCAGTGAGGACAGGGGGTGACGGGTGAACGGGACCCGGTGCGAGTTAGGACACGGGGCAGTGAGCACAGGGGGTGATGGGTGAACGGGACTCGGTGCGAGTTAGGACACGGGGCAGTGAGCACGGGGGGTGATGGGTGAACGGGACTCGGTGCGAGTTAGGACACGGGGCAGTGAGCACGGGGGGTGACGGGTGAACGGGACTCGGTGCGAGTTAGGACACGGGGCAGTGAGCACAGGGAGTGATGGGTGAACGGGACTCGGTGCGAGTTAGGACACGGGGCAGTGAGCACAGGGGGTGATGGGTGAACGGGACTCGGTACGAGTTAGGACACGGGGCAGTGAGCACAGGGGGTGATGGGTGAACGGGACTCGGTGCGAGTTAGGACACGGGGCAGTGAGCACAGGGGGTGATGGGTGAACGGGACTCGGTGCGAGTTAGGACACGGGGCAGTGAGCACAGGGGGTGATGGGTGAACGGGTCTCGGTGTGAGTTAGGACACGGGGCAGTGAGCACAGGGGGTGAGGGGCGAAGGGGACTCGGTGCGAGTTAGGACACGGGTCAGTGAGCACAGGGGGTGAGGGGTGAAGGGGACTCGGTGCGAGTTAGGACACGGGTCAGTGAGCACAGGGGGTGATGGGTGAATGGGGCTTGGTGCGAGTTAGGACATGGGGCAGTGAGCACAGTGGGTGATGGGTGAACGGGACACGGTGCGAGTTAGGACAGGGGGTGATGGGTGAACGGGACTCGGTGCGAGTTAGGACACGGGGTGACGGGTGAACGGGACTCGGTGCGAGTTAGGACACGGGGCAGTGAGCACAGGGGGTGATGGGTGAACGGGACTCTGTGCGAGTTAGGACACGGGGCAGTGAGGACAGGGGTGACGGGTGAACGGGACTCGGTGCGAGTCAGGACACGGGGCAGCAGAGTTTCGGATGAGCTCAAGTTTATGGAGGGTGGAAGATGGGAAGCCGGCTGGGAGAGCTTTGCAATAGTCGGGTTCTGAGGTAACAAAGGCATGGATGAGGGTTTCAGCAGCAAATGAGCTGAGGGAGGGGCTGAGTTGGGCGATGTTACGGTGGTGGAGGCAGGTGATCTTGGTGGTGGAAAGGATACGGGGTCAGGAGCTCAGCTCAGGGTCAAATAGGTCTACGCCGGCTTTGCTCGAGGCTGAAGGTCACAGTCCTTCTGTCCTGTCAGTCATTGAACCTTTTTTTTGCCAGAGAAGCAATTGTATTACTATGCATCTTTGCCTAGTCTCTCTCTTCCAAAGTCCATTGCCATGGTTACCATCAGAAGTCAACCAGGCTCCAAGAGTAGCCAGTTCAGCTCCTTTGCACTTCCCCGTCTGATGACAGAAGGAAGCTGCTTGATTAATCCCTGGGTGGCGCCTCTTTCCTTTAATGTAGCAAGATGATTTGCATAAAGCACAGCTCGTTCCTTGTTGGAAAGGTCAGACTGGAGTGAGGCTAATTCTCCCATCTTTGAAATGTTACATTTCTTGCAATTTATATTCTGTTTGGACTGTTGGTCTGGTGCAACCATCGGAATAAATTCAGGTGCAGTTGTACACTGATGCATACTTCATCCTTCCCTTTCATTACCACAAATACATTTTTGATCACTTATACCCGTCTCTCAGCTATCTCAACAAATCTTGTTCGTTGCACCTGCTGCCTTGGTCTGAAGTATCCTTAGCCCACCTTTCCCCCTCGCTGTAACCTCCAAGTCTACGATCAAAGCTGCTTAATACAACTTTAATTGAAAAGCCGTGTCAACAGCTATCTTGATGCCACTCCAGATTTTTCTGATTCCTGCAACAGCTCTGTGTTGTAACTTTTTGCAAATCCCCCTAGCCACCTTTCCATTCCGTGTTACAGCTGTTAACTCTCCTACAGAGAAAGCTGATCCCCTTGGCTGGTTTTTCTTCTCAAACTCTCACTTGGATGACCTTGATAAAGAAAATCCCTCACAGGAACGTCGGACAGGCGTAGGCCATTCAGCCCGTCGAACCTTTCTAATATCACTCTGTCTGCCCTGAAGTTGGTGTCTCATCCTCCGATTGATTTTCCATTAACTCTGGCGTTCCCCAGGGTTCTGGCCTCACTCTCACTTTGTTCCCTCTTCATTCAAGGCCTCCTCCACTTGTTATCCGACCCTAGCCACACTTTTGCCAATGATTTCACTCTACCTTCATTAGCTGCATTCAGGTCGCAATCTCTCAATGCACATAGCCTCCACTTCACTCCTCTCAGTACAGCGGTTGAAGCATTTTATATATTGATCTCTTCCATTTAGACATCTGTACTGCTGGGATATTTTTCTTTAGAGTCTAGCAGTTTCAGCTCAGTTGGTTTTCAATATTATTTAAAGGATAGCTAGAGGACAAATGTCAAAATTTCAGCATTTCTTCAAAACAAACCAAAGTCTGCGTGTGTGTGTGTGTGTTTACACGTTGGTGTGTTTGTGTGAAAGAGAATAAGCAAAAATGGCAGTGTATTGATTACATCATTGTTTTTGCTTTTGTTTTGCGTTTTATAAACTTTAGAAATTGTATTAAGTGGAGGGAGAGAGTATCTTTCGTCATGGTAATATTAGATTAATTATCAAAAAATAAAATACAAGCTGAAATTTGAAGCTAATTTATTATCTCATCTTTGTTTATTTGTCTGTTCGAAAAAGTAAATCTAATTGCTAACTTAATGAGAGAAAGGGTCAGAGACAGTAACAGGCACAGCTAAAAAGAAAGAGGCAAATAGAGTGGGCCAGTAATTCCGGTCCCAACGCGTGAGTACGGACGGGGTACTCACACGTGGGCCCGTTGGAAGTGCCGGATTTCAGCATGCACAGCGCATGTGCGGGAAACCGGCATTTCCTCCAAGGGGTTCAGAGGTCCAACGCGTGTGTGCAGGACTCTGCGCGCACGCGTTGAACTTCCTTCTTTTTGACAGGTTTGCCCGTGTGTAAGGGCCCCAACTTTTTAGAAATGTAAAAAGGAGACGTAAGGACTTGATTCTTTAAGGTAAGTGGTCTATTATTTAAAATTATAACATTTTTTCCACAGCTTTATTGTTTTTAAGGACTTTACAGTAAGGTAAGTGTATTTTTAGACCCAATTTCTTAAAAAATTATTTTTTTCAAAAATTTGATTAATTGTTTAAAATAGTTTTTTAAAGTTATTTATAGTTCATTTAATTAGTGCGATGTTTTTAAAAAATTTATTTAAAGTTTAAGTGGTGTTTTGGGCGCCCGTACTTTTCATGAGTTTGACAGTTCTTACTATCAAACTCATGAATGAAGTTTTCCCTCCCCTGATTGGCTGCCCAGTGCTCACCTGATCCCAGCCGGCTCATCACACTAACTACGCCGCTGGATCAGGCAAGCACATCGCGCCGACAGCTGAACCGGGCCAGTGACAGGAATTCCAAGCAGGCCCAGGCTTCAGCTGTCGGCGAGCCGGGTAAGTGCACATCGGGGGCTTGAACGCACGGCAAGCCCCCGAACCTAATTTCTGGGCCAGTGTCTTACCTTATTCCACTTTGATTTATTAAAAAAAACACACAAATATGTTACATTTTGGAAACAGATCAAAGGGGAGGGGGAGCAGGGTGACAGGAGTTTGTAAACTGATTGCGGGTGAGGGGGCCGATAACCTTTCCCCATTCTCTACAAACAGTGTGGGCAGGTGACCTGTGTTTTTTTTCCCATTATTCATTCAGGGGGTGAGGGCGTCTCTGGCAAGGCCAGCATTTATTGCCCATCCCTAACTGCCATTGAAAAGGTTGTGAGCTACCTTCTTAAACCGCTGCAGTCCCATGTAGTGAAGGTCTTTTTTCGCAGCCGCTTGGTATAACTGAGTGGCTCGCTAGGCCATTTCACAGGGCAGTTAAGAGTCAACCACATTGCTGTGGATCTGGAGTCACATACCGGCCAGACCGGGTAAGGACGGCAGATTTCCTTCCCTAAAGGACATTAGTGAACCAGATGGGTTTTTACGACAATCCAATAGTTTCATGGTCACCATTACTGACACTAGCTTTTTTAGTCCAGATTTATTTAATTAACTGAATTTAAATTCCCCCAGCTGCCGTGGTGGAATTCTAATTCGCGTCTCTGAATCATTGGTCCAGGCCTCTGGATTACTAGTCCAGTAACATAACCACTATGCTACCGTACCCCGTTCCCTTAGGACAGAGTCGGCAGGTGAGAAGTGGATGGAGTATGAAGGGTGCAATACGTGAAAGCAGAGCCAGGGGGAGAGAACAGGATGCAAGGGTTGAGTGGGTAGTTTGAAAGGGAGGAGCCAAGCTCGTGAGAGGAGAGAGGGAATAGTAGGAAGGGAAGGGGATAGAAAAGAAAGAAAGCACTGGCATATCTATAACACCATTCACAATCTCAGGATGTCCCAAATATCATAGCCAATGGAGTACGAGTGAATTCACCGATAGTGAGAAGGTGGAACAGCAGGAGATGCGATGGCAGTGAGGGGGTGAAGGAAACCACTGCAGGCCTCACCTTCTCTGCACCAGCCTCCTATATGCAGCTTGCAGCTGTTGACGGCTCATTTCCCTGCCCTGTCATGCTACGCCACCAAGCGCCCAAAGAGAAGAAAGAAAAGAAAACAGACAGAGAAAGAAACAGAAGAGGACACAGTGAAAAATAAAGAGGAGAATTAGGAAGAGAGGCATAGACAGAAGAGACACAGAGAAAAGCAGCAATGCAGAGACAAAGACAGGGATGGTATTACATCGAAGTTGACAGCACAGAAACAGGCCATTCGGGCCAACTGGTCTAAGATGGTGTTTATGTTCCACACGAGCCTCCTCCCACCCTTCGTCATCTCACCCCATCAGCATATCCTTCTATTCCTCTCTCCCTCATGTACTTATCCAGCTTCCCCTTAAATGCATCTGTGCTCTTCGCCTCAACTACTCCCTGTGATAGCAAGTTCCACATTCTCACCACTCTCTGGGTAAAGAAGTTTCTCCTGAATTCCCTATTGGATTTATTAGTCACTATTTTATATTTATGGCCCCTAGTTCTCATCTCACTCGCAAGTGGGAACATCTTCTCTATGTCTGCCCTATCAAACCCTTTCATAATCTTAAAGGCCTCTGTCAGGTCACCCCTCAGCCTTCACTTTTCCGGAGAAAAGAGCCCCAGCCTGCTTAGTCTTTCCTGATGTTGATAACCTCTCAGGTCTTGTAAATCCTTGTATTCTCTGACTTAATGTGGGCAATGCTACGGGAGAGCAATTATAACATGATTAATTTTATCCAGTGAATTGTCTTTTATGACTTTTAATGCTCTCATTAACGATTTTATTTGAAGGCTCCAGGCATTTCCTAAAAGCTTGGGCTTGAACTTGATATTTTGACTCAGAGCATTAGATGATGTGAACCGAGTTTGGAGTGTGCAGTCCGAGCATGTGCGGTGAACTTAATTCTCAAGGATGCATCTGTACATTAAATAGCTGAACTGCTGCAATATATTTCTTCAGCTTCTACGAGTTTCTGCTCAATAAATAGTAAACGGGAATTAAGAGGAGGGGCCAAAATGGAGACCTATGCATGGAGGCAGAGGGCATGGCTGAGGTACTAAATGAGTACTTTGCATCTGTCTTCACCAAGGAAGGTGCTGCCATAGACATAGTGGAGGAGGAGGTAGAGGAGATACTGGATGGGATAAAAATTGATAAGGAGGAGGTACTAGAAAGGCTGGCTGTACTTCAAGTAGATAAGTCACCAGGACCAGATGGGACATTGGGGGAAGTGAATGAAGAAATCGCAGAGTTACTGGCCATAAACTTCCAATCTTCCTTAGAAACAAGGGTGGTGGCAGAGGCCTGGAGAATTGCTAATTTTACAATCTTGGTCAAAAAAGGGTGCAACGATAAACCCAGCAACTACAGGCCAGTCAGTTTAACCTTGGTAGTGGGGAAGCTTTTAGAAACAATAATCAGGGACAAAGTTATCAGTCACTTGGACAAGTGTGGATTAATTAAGGAAAGCCAGCATGGATTTGCTAAAGGCAAATCGTGTTTAACCAACTTGATCGAGTTTTTTGATGAGGTAACAGAGAGGGTTGATGAGGGCAATGCGGTTGATGTGGTGTACATGGATTTCCAAAAGGCGTCCGACAAATTGCCATGTAATAGGCTTGCCAGCAAAGTTGAAGCCCATGGAATAAAAAGGGACAGTGGCAGCATTGATACGAAATTGGCTAAGTGACAGGAAACAGAGAGTAGTGGTGAACGGTTGTTTTTCAGCCTGGGAGGTACAGTGACGTTCCCCAGGGGTCGGTTCTGGGACCACTGCTTTTCTTGATATATATTAATGACTTGGATGTGGGTGTACAAAATTTGCAAATGAAACAAAACTTAGAAGTACAGTGAACAATGAGGAGGATAGTGATAGACTTCAAGAGGGCATAGGCAGGCTGATGGAATAGGCGGACACGTGGCAGATGAAATTTAAACGCAGAAAAGTGCAAAGTGATAGATTTTAGTAGATCTTGGATATAAAACCTGCTGCTGCTTAATGGGGAAATGCCCACCATGAGAGGAGGCAGGCAACCAGATCAAAGTAACGGTCAGCAATCTTCAAGGAGTCAGACCTGGATGTCCTCCTAGTGGACATATGGAGCGGGAGGGAAGGGCTGTTTGGAGTTAGGGGCTGGGAACCCACTACAAATGTATTATGCAATCTGTGGTGGGATGTGACTGTGCCAGTGAGTAGCAGGTCTTTGTCTCCTTTACAGTTTTGGAAGAAGTTCAATGACCTAACCAGAGTGGCCAAGGTAAGCTCTTTGCTACCCCCCTGCTTACAGTCACTTTATATGTGTGGTAGTCCTTCTTTCATTATACTCCTGCTGTTCTAGGTCTGCACTCTGAACCTCTTCACCCATTCTGTGCCACCTACGACTGACTGCACCCCCATGACAGTGTGCCCTGCAGGAGCAAGCCTCCCAAATCATCAAACTGTCCTTTCATGATAGAGTGGTGGTCCCCGTAGCAATATCCCTCTGACCACTCATGAAGAAAAGGCTCTGGATTAGGAGCTGGCGAGGCATGTAGCGGAACCTGCCAGGCAAAGAGACGCAGGAGGCCCAGGGGCAACTGTAGAGTTTGTCTGGACCACCTGCAGTTAGCCTGTACAATGGAGGTTGGGGTTGGGGGGTGGGGTGGGGTAGAACAAAATACGATCGGCACATTCGAAAGCTGCAGAGGAACCGCTATGGCAGCCACATAACGTGGTAACACCTCTGAATTTACTTTTCTGCTAACAAGGAACGCAAGCTGCTGATGAGGAGGATGAAGAAGGAAGAGGCAAGTGGTCTTACACCTCTGTCCAACCAAGATACATTCTCGCTCACTTGGTCATTCACCCTGTCCAGCCCAGAGGAATCCATCTATAGAGGAAGGGGAAAACTTGTTCTAATGAGGGTTTTTCCACTGGATGAGAGACAACGCACAGGGGTGCTGGAGGAGTTTGGTGGAAGTGAGACTTGTAAATGTTGGTATTCAGAGGTATTTGGGTGTCCTTGTACACGAATCACTGAAAGTTAACATGCAGGTACATCAAGCAATTAGGAAAGCACATGATATGTTGGCCTTTATTGCAAGAGGGTTGGAGAATAAGGGTAAGGAAGTCTTGCTGCAATTATTCAGGGCTTTGGTGAGACCACACCTGGAGGATGAGAGGGATTTCCTATGAGGAGAGATTGAGTAGAATAGGCCTTTACTCTCTGGAGTTTAGAAGAATGTGAGGTGATCTCATTGAAACATAAAATATTCAGAGGGCCTGACAGGGTAGCTGTTGAAAGATTGTTTCCCTTAGCTGGAGAGTCTAGAATTAGGGACCATATTCTCAGGATAAGGGGCCGTCCATTTAGGACTGACATGAGGAGAAATTTCTTCACTCGGAGGGTGGTGAATCTTTGGAATTCTCTACCCCAGAGGGCTGTGGAGGCTCAGTCGTTGAGTATATTCAAGACAGAGATCAGTACATTTTGTAACCAACCACCACCTAGACCGAAGGGTATGTTGATGCAGGGGGTGGTGGTGGTGGAGAACACAAGCACAGTCACAAGATTGGTAAATGAAATACAGCAGTTAGCTGTGTTTTATTTTTAGAAAACGGGGAAAAAAGGTTCACGTCTGTCAAAGTCCAAAAACATACGACGTTCAAAAAAAAAATGAAGAAGAACAAAACCATCACCTGCCCCGGGTGGTTAGGAAGGTAATCCTTAAATCAATTTCCTCCATAAAACAATAAGCCAGGGTTACTTTACCACTGGATCTTTCTCAGCCGGTGTAGGGATCATATCAGGCTCTCAGAACTAAACAATATTCCACCCAGGTTCAATAGTAGACCTCTCTGTGGCAGCTGCAAGCTGGTTTTCAACAGCAGTCTTGGCTTTCTCCTCAGGTACTGGCCCTGAAGGGATGCACTAGTTTGCCTTTTGAACTCCTGAGCTAATGGGTAGACTTGCCTCAGGTGTGTTGGAGGTGGGTGTGGCCTTCACCTGAATTGGAGAGAGAGGGGGACTTTGTCTCCAGAGCAGGTAATACTTTAAGCTGTCCAGAGCCCATTTTATGGCCAAGCACTCCTTTTCCATGACAGAATACGGCTGTTCCCTCGGGAGCATTTTTCTGCTGAGGTACAGAATAGGGTGCTCCTCACCTGACACTATTGAAGCAAAATTAGGAATAAATCTCTGGTAATAACCAGTCAGTCCCAGAAATGCTCTTACTTGCTTCTTGTTTACAGGCCTGGGCCAATTTCAGATAGCCTCCAATTTCCTCACTTGTGGCTTAACATGACCTCTGCCAATTGTAAACCCGAGGTATTCAGTTTCTGACCACCCCAACGAGTTGATCAGCTGTTTGGGGATTAGCCGGTCTTGCCACTCTTTTCATTTCATAGGGCAGGGCGCGTAAATACCCGTCAACGACCAGCCGTTCCATTACTTGGGTCACAGTCGATTGGTCGGGTTGGAGCCATCCTGCTGCAACCCGAGTCAGTTCATACATCTGACTTCTTGGGGATTCACTAAGTTGGAACACCCACTCATGGAATTTCTGTGCTTGAATCGGTGGACTCAGTTCATACTGCCAAAGTATTTCAGAAGTCAGTTTTCCATAGCTAGCCACAGCGTCGCTGTCCAGGTCTAGATACGCTTTTTGGGCAGGACCAATGAGAAAAGGCGCCAAGAGCACGGCCCATTGCGCCGGAGGCCATTTTTCCCTCTTTGCAGTCCTCTCAAAGGCCTGTAGGTTGGCCTCTATGTTATCCTCCTCTGTCATTTTGGGAATGTAATGCCCAGCTGCATTGGTTGGCACATCGGGTTGGCGGGTGCTGGCGGGAGGTTGATCAGCTGAGGCGTTTAGCCGCTCCAGTAGGTTTTCCCTCAGCAGCTCATTGCCACAGCACTGTTCCTCAAGAATTTTTTGTATTTGTTCAGGTTGGGCCATACTGGCCCTGATAAACTGCTGCAAAATGGCTTCCATCGCTCCACCAAAGGGGTTTCAACAATGTGTGCTTTGTCCTCCCAGCCACCAGAGGGCTAATGCCCACATTCTCCACCATATGTAATCAACCACCATCTGGACCGAAGGGTGTGTTGATGCATTTTATTTTTAGAAAACGGGGAAAAAGGTTCACGTCTGTCAAAATCCAAAAACATACGACGTTCAAAAAAAAAATGAAGAACAAAACCATCACCTGCCCCGGGTGGTTAGGAAGGCAGTCCTTAAATCAATTTCCTCCAAAAAACAATAAGCCAGGGTTACTTTACCACTGGATCTTTCTCAGCCAGTGCAGGGATCATATCAGGCTCTCAGAACCAAACAATATTCCATTCGGGTTCAATAGTAAACCTCTCTGTGGCAGCTGCAAGCTGATTTTCAACAGCAGTCTTGGCTTTCTCCTCAGGTACTGGCCCTGAAGGGATGCACTAGTTTGCCTTTTGAACTCCTGAGCTAATGGGTAGATTTGCCTCAGGTGTGTTGGAGGTGGGTGTGGCCTTCACCTGAATTGGAGTGAGAGGGGGACTTTTTCCGGCGGAGGCGGAGGTCCCCAATGGAGGGCTCTCTATGCGGGAGTCCTCCCTTGTTCTATTGGGGACTTGGCCTGGAGGGTGTTGCACGGAGCAGTCCCGTGCAATGTATTGTTAAATAGGTTCATGGACACCCAGACCGCCTGTTTGTTCTGCGGTCTGGAGGAGTCCGTGTTCCACGTCTATGTTCAATGTGTGAGGTTGCAGCCCCTCTTCCATTATTTGAAGGGGCTGCTCCTCGATTTTTGGTTGCACTTCAGTCCCACGCTCTTGATCTACGGTCACCCGGTGCGGAGGGGAGCGGGCAGGTTGGAGGACCTCCTCGTGGGTCTGCTCCTGGGCCTGGCAAAAAAAGCCATTAATTGGTCCAGGCAGCGGGTGCTCGAGGGGGTCATCCAGCCAGATTGCCTTCCTCGCTTCCGCGGCCATGTTCGCGCCCGGGTGGCCCTGGAGATGGAGCACGCGGTGTCCGCCGGTGCACTCGATCACTTCTGTGAGCGGTGGGCACCGCGGGGACTGGAGTGCATAATTGATTTAAACGACCAAATTTTAATTTGATTTGTTAAGTTTTATTTAAAGATTTATTAGAGTTTTTGTTACAGTTCATTTGTCTATTTATTTTGGTCTTACAAAAAGAGGGGGGGGGAGAGGGGGACTTTGTCTCCATCTGGTGGCTACATACCTTCCATTCACCACAAACCACCCCCATAGCTCACAATTTTTGGATATTAAGTGAATCAAGGGATATGGGGGATAGTGCAATAAAGTGGAGTTGATGTAGAAGATCAGCCATGATCTCATCGAATGGCAGAACAGGCTCGAGGGGCCGTATGGCCTACTCCTGCTCCTATTTCTTATATTCTTTTGACTATGGGCAGCCAAGACTCCATAGAAGTCATCCCTTGGCTCCAATGCCTGCAGACTTAGATCCCTGGGGTCTTCCACTAAAAGGAAGGATGCCCGTTGAGCGCCACACTCAGATGGAGGCAGTGAAGACTGTAGGAGGGTTGAACAGTTCCCATGGATTGGAGGGTAGCTAATGTTACCCCACTATTCAAAAAAGGTGGTAGAGAGAAAATGGGGAATTATAGACCGGTAAGCCTGACATCGGTAGTGGGGAAAATGCTAGAGTCCATTATAAAAGATGTAATAGCAGAGCACTTGGAAAACAGTGACCGGATTGGACAAAGTCAACACGGATTTACAAAAGGTAAATCGTGCTTGACTAATCTGCTGGAATTTTTTGAGGATGTAACTGGTATGGATGTTCCCGATGGGGATCTCATTGAAACTTATAAAATTCTAACAGGACTAGACAGACTAAATGCAGGAAGGATGTTCCCGATGGCCGGGGAGTCCAGAACCAGGGCTCACAGTCTAAGGATAAGGGGTAAGCCATTTAGGACTGAGATGAGGAGGAATTTCTTCACCCAGAGAGTGGTGAACCTGGGAGAAGGCAGGGACAGGGTACTGAATTTGGATGATCAGCCATGATCTCATTGAATGGTGGAGCAGGCTCGAGGGGCCGAATGGCCTACTCCTGCTCCTATCTTCTATGTTTCTATGTTTCTATGTTAAATCTGTCCTCAAACTGTAGCCAGTAGTCAGACCGAACACTGAGCAAGGAAAGTACTATTGTTAATTGAACCATGAAACTTATGCACAGAAAATATTCTTTAGCAGGAATAGAAGACAAGCCATCAAGACCAGAGGCTTTGAGTTGGCTCATTCAGGAGGACAAGATTTCCTGCCTTATCTGGACCTGTGTGAGAACCTTTATGAGCAAAGAGCTAAGAATTTTTAGACAATCATACACTGAGCCTAAAGTATAATTTGGGCTCGGGCCTGTCGATATAGATACAACTACCTATATACGCCTGTCATTTTAATTCCCTGCCCCACTCCCACTCTGACCTCTCTGTCCTCAGCCTCCTTCACTATTCCAATGAAGCTCAACGTAAGCTCGAGTAACAGAAACTCATCTTTCTATTAGGCACTTTACAGCCTTCTGGACTCAAAACTGAATTCAAAAATTTCAGATCATAAGCTCGGCCTCCATTTTTTCAGACAGCAGCTGTTGTTGATGATCCTGATGTTCCCATTTACACCTCTTCTAGACCCATCTTTTGTTTCTTTACTTGTCCCATTACCATCTCCTTTTGCCTCGCACCATCATCCCTTTTGTCATTTAATCTCTCCTGCCTTCCACCCTATAGCAGACCTTCCCTTGTTCTTTCCTCCCCTCCCGCCTTTCCCTGCCCCTGCTCTTGCTTAAACACCTGTTCCATCTCCAACTTTTTCCAGTTCCGACGAAGGGTCATCGACCTGAAACGTTAACTCTCTTTCTCTCTCCACAGATGCTGCCTGACCTGCTGAGTATTTCCAGCATTTTCAGTTTTTATTTCAGATGTACAGCATCCGCAGTGTTTTGCTTTTGTATACGTATTTCAAAAATCAATTTAAACTTAATTTATGATAGACTTCTTGTAAACCAGCAAACCTGCAATATTTATCCCTCAATCAACATCACTAAAAACAAATTATCTGGTCATTATCACATTGCTGTTTGTGGGAGCTTGCTGTGCGCAAATTGGCTGCCGTGTTTCCTACATTACAACAGTGACTACACTTCAAAAAGTACTTCATTGGCTGTAAAGTGCTTTGGGATGTCCTGAGGTCATGAACGGCGCTATAGAAATACAAGTCTTTCTTTCTTTTTACACATCACAGTCTCCCTGCAGTCAATTGTTGCTCAGCCACATGGATCTACTAACTATAAGTCTGATTACTAGTCATTCTTAACAACCTGCCACCGTCCAGGTCCACCTGTCTCATCCTGTAATGAAATATTTCATTGCGAAGACTTAACCCTACTTGTTTTTTCAATTTCAACACTCTTACCATCTCCTAGCCACAGATTCCACTTCCTTATTCATTCACTCGCTGAAAAGACATCTGTTTAAACCATTTCGTTACACACAACTGCAAAACAGTAATTAGACAATGATTAGTTACTTTTAGACATTATTTTTGTTGTCTAGTGCATGCAGTTCAAGACAATGCGAGGATTATTTTATCATATTTGACAAATAAAAGTAAAACTTTACACTTGTACAAAACAAAGCCTAGCCGTGATAAACTAGAAGATTCCCTCATCAATCAAGCCAGCCACAGGACTCCAGCTAAGGCCCTGATAGCCCTTTCCATACTGGTCTACTACAGTCTCTGCAAATATTGCCCAATGTGTCAGCTGTGGCTCATTGGGCAGCACACTTGCCTCTGAGTCAGAAGGTTGTGAGGTTCATAGTCCCACGCCAGAGACTTGAGCACAAGAATCTAATCTGACACTCCAGTGTAGTGTTGAGGGAGCGCTGCACTGTCGGACGTGCCGTCTTTTAGCTGAGATGTTAAACTGAGGTCCTGTCTGCATTCTCAGGTGGATGTAAAATATCCTGTGGCACTATTTCGAAGCAGAGCATGGAAGGTGTCCTGGCCAATATTTATCCCTCAATCAGCATCACTAAAACAGATTATTTGGTCATTATCACATTGCTGTTTGTGGGAGCTTGCTGTGCGCAAATTGGCTGCCGCGTTTCCTACATTACAACAGTGACTACACTTCAAAAATACTTCATTGGCTGTAAAGTGCTTTGGGGCATCCTGTGTTCATGAAAGGTGCTATGTAACTGCAAGTGTTTATTTTCTTTTATCAGAAGCTAGGGAGTAAATAGCAGACCTGACATGTCTAGACGCAGTGCTTCATCACTATAGAAGCCATCAGTGGGACCAACATGGTTCCGTGTGAGGATTGACAGCAGAAACGTTCAACCTTTCTAACACATCTGTCACTCAGATTTTTTTAAAATTCGTTTATGGGATGTGGGCTTTGCTGGCAAGGCCGGCATTTATTGCCCATCCCTAATTGCCCTTGAGAAGGCGGTGGTGAGCCGCCTTCTTGAACTGCTGCAGTCCGTGTGGTGAAGGTGCTCCCACAGTGTTGTTAGGTAGGGAGTTCCAGGATTTTGAACCAGCGACGATGAAAGATCGGCAATATACTTCTAAGTCAGGATGGTGTGTGACTTGGAGGGGAACATGCTGGTGGTGGTGGTCCCATGCGCCTGTTGCCCTTGTCCTTTTGGGTGGAAGAGGTTGCGGGTTTGGGAGGTGCTGCCAAAGAAGCCTTGGCGAGTTGCTGCAGTGCATCTTGTAGATGGTACACACTGCAGCCACGGTACACCAGTGTTGGAGTGAGTGAATGTTTAAGGTGGTGGATGGGGTGCCAATCAAGTGAGCTGCTTTGTACTGGTGTCAAGCTTCTTGAGTGTTGGTGGATCCATCAATTGAGGAGATTTCTTTGGAAACCAAGGATATGCACACAACAGTGGCCTGAATTTTAAGTGCCGGCGGAAGTGAATCTTTGGAATTCTTTACCCCAGAGAGCTGTGGAAGTTGAGTCATTGAATATATTCAAGGTGGAGATAGACAGGTTTCTGAGCAACAGGGAGTCAATGGTTATGGGGAGCGGGCAAGAAAGTGGAGTTGAGGCCAAGATCAGATCAGCCATGATCTCATTAAATGGCGGAGCAGGCTCGAGGGGCCTAATGGCCTGCTCCTGCTCCTATTTCGTATATTCTTATAAGTTGTGCCGGCAAGGTCGTTCCCCTCCCACCCGCGGCGGAATATGACACGGCCGAGGTTCAAGCCCGCCAGGCAACCTCTGAGCTGTTAACATAGAAACATAGAAGATAGGAGCAGGAGTAGGCCCCTCGAGCCTGCTCCGCCATTCAATGAGATCATGGCTGAGCATCCAAATTCAGTACCCTGTGTCATAAATCGCAACTTCTACAAGTAACTCAGGAAGTACTACTGAACGGCCAGCTGAGGGCGCCGCCCGAGGAGTATAAATCCTCGGTCGTGGGCCCAACTTGGCCAGAGACAATCTGGAAACAGGAAGCTAGTGACTATTAACTAGACCTCCATGTTTTGTTACAAGTCGATTAAAGCCTTGCTTTATGTACAACCAAGTGCGTAGTGAGTCTTTATTACATCACCCTGTTCCTCCCTTCTCTCCATATCCCTTGATCCCTTTAGCCTTAAGAAATATATCTAACTCCTTCTTGAATATATTTAATGAATTGGCCTCAACTGCCTTCTGTGGTAGAGAATTCCACAGGTTCACCACTCTCTGGGTGAAGAAATTCCTCCTCATCTCAGTCCTAAATGGCTTACCCCTTATCCTTAGACTGTGACCCCTGGTTCTGGACTCCCCGACCATCGGGAACATCCTTCCTGCATCTAGTTTGTCTAGTCCTGTTAGAATTTTATAAGTTTCAATGAGATCCCCTCTCATTCTTCTAAACTCCAGCGAGTATAAGCCCAATTGACCCAATCTCTCCTCATACGTCATTCCTGCCATCCCAGGTATCAGCCTGGTGAATCTTCGCTGCACTCCCTCCATGGCAAGAACATCCTTCCTCAGATAAGGTGACCAAAACTGCACACAATACTCAAGATGTGGTCTCACCAAGGCCCTGTAAAACTGCAGCAAGACATCCTTGTTCCTGTACTCAAACCCTCTCGCTACGAAGGCCAACATACCATTTGCCTTCTTAACCGCCTGCTGCACCTGCATGCTTACCTGCAGTGACTGGTGCACAAAGACACCCAGGTCTCATTGCACGTCCCCTTCTCCCAATCTATTGCCATTCAAATAATAATCTGCCTTCCTGTTTTTGCCACCAAAGTGGATAACCTTGCATTTATCCACATTATTCTGCACCTGCCATGCATCTGCCCAATCACCCAACCTGTCCAAATCATACTGGAGTTTCTCGGCATCCTCCTCACAGCTCACACGCCCACCCAGCTTTGTGTCATCTGCAAACTTGGAGATATTACGTCTAGTTCCCTCGTCTAGATCATCATTAATATATATTGGTCCAGAAATTCGGGTCGGGGGCTTCCCGCGGGTGCAAGCCCCCGATCTGCACTTACCTAGCGCGCCGGCCGTTGAGCTGTAGGGCCCCGTGGAATTCCGATCCGGGGCCTTGGCCAGCTGCCGGCGCGCAGTGCTTGCGTATCTCAGGGGCTCAGTTAGTTCGATGCATCCCCTGGGATTATGTGGGCCATGGGCAGCCAATCGGAGCAGGGAATGCTCCATTTATAAGTCTTGCCAGGAAGTGCTGTCAAGACTTATAAATACTACGGCCCCAAAACAGCACTAAACCTTCAAATGACTTTTTTTTTAAATCACATTTTTTAAATAAACTATAAATTACATTAAATAACTATTTTAAACAATAATTAAAATTTTTGAAAAAACTAATTTTATATTCTAACGGGGCTAAAAATAAACTTACCTTGCTTTAAAGTATTTAAAAATAATAAACCTATGGAAAAAATGTTTTAATTTTAAATAATTCACCACTTACCTTGTAAAAAGCAGGCCTTACGCTTGCTTTTTACATTTCTAAATTCTGCAGGCTTACCCTCGCGTGAAAACGTATAAAAAAAAACTAAGTTTGATGCGCACGTGCAGCTTCCCCTGTGCACACGTTCAACCTCTGAACCTCTTCACCTCTTCGTTCAGAGGAATGGAAGTGCTGGTTTCCCGTGCATGCGCAGTGCATACAGGAAACCGACACTTCCATCGGGCCCACGGGTGAGTACCCCGTGCGTACTCGCCCGTGGAGACATGAATTTCTGGGCCATTGTGAATAGCTGGGGTCCTAGCACCGATCCCTGCGGTACCCCACTAGTCACTGCCTACCACTCGGAAAAAGACCCGTTTATTCCAACTCTTTGCTTTCTGTCTGCCAACCAGTTCTCTATCCAAGCCAATACCTTGCCCCCAATCCCATGTGCCTTAACTTTACACGCTAATCTCTTATGTGGGAACTTATCGAACGCCTTTTGAAAGTCCAAATACACCACATCAACTTGTTCTCCCTTATCTACTTTACCAGTTACATCCTCAAAAAATTCTCGTAGATTAGTCAAGCACGATTTACCCTTTGTAAATCCATGTTGACTTTTTCCGATCCGGTCACTGTTTTCCAAGTGCTCTGCTATTACATCTTTTATAATGGACTCTAGCATTTTCCCCACAACCGATGTCAGGCTTACCGGTCTGTAATTCCCCATTTTCTCTCTACCACCTTTTTTGAATAGTGTGGTAACATTAGCTACCCTCCAATCCATGGGAACTGTTCCAGAATCTATTGAATGCTGGAAGATGACCAACAATGCATCTACTATTTCTAGGGCCACTTCCTTAAGTGCCCTAGGATGTAGATTATCAGGCCCTGGGGATTTATCGGCCTTCAATCCCGTCCCGTTGCAGGCAGGCGGGACACGGTCGAAGATTCTGCTGTTGCCCGGCGACAGCAGGTAAGCGGTGGGATCGGCTGCTCCGTGGGGGTTCTGCGGCGATAGCGGGGGGGAAGGAGGAGAACTGGGGAGCGGGGAGCGAGATCACGGCAGGGGAGGCTTCAACTCTTTATATGGGGCAGGTCCCCGTTCAGTATCCTTCGCGATGCCGGTTGGATTTGGCGGCTGGCTGGCGGACGGCAATTACAATGCCGGGTGGCAGCGGGCCGCTGCTGAGGACCAAGGGAAACAGTCCCCGGCTTTTGCAGATTTACGACGAGTTTCCTTTAGGGTGTATGAGAGTTTATTGATGCTCCAACATGGCACAAATCAGTAGCCAATTGTACTTTACAGTATGGTATAGATTATCAAGCTTATTATATTATCTTGCTCATCGTCTATTTTATTTGCTCCACCATTGGCGGCCGTGCCTTCAGCTGCCAAGGCCCTAAGCTCTGGAATTCCCTCCCTACTCCGCTTCTCTTCTCCTTTAAGATGCTCCTTAAAACCTAAGGGGAGAAATTCAGTTGCTCAGCACCTCCCGTTAGCGCCTGGCCATGGCTCTCTCAGTGGTAGTCAAGGTCACCGTCGCCCTCAATTTCTTCGCCAGTAGTTCCTTCCATCTGCAACAGGGGACATAGCGAATATCTCACAGTTCACCATCGATCGCTGCATCCGCCAGGTCACAGAGGCTCTCTGCAATTGGAGAAGGGATTATATTTCCTTCCCCATCACCAGAGAGAAGCAGGACGAGCGTGCATGTGGCTTTGCTACGATAGCGGGCTTCCCCATGGTGCAGGGCGCCATTGACTGCACCCATGTCGTTTTCTGGGCACTGCATAACAATCCTGACATCTTCCGTAACCACAAAGGCTACCACTCACTTAATGTGCAGTTGCTGTGCGACCACAGACAGCGAATCCTCAATGTGAATGCCCGCTATCCTGGCAGCAGCCACGATGCCTTCATCCTGCGCCAGACCGGTGTGTCAGCACTCTTCCAGCCACCACATCAAGCTCGCGGCTGGCTGCTCGGAGACAAGGGCTATCCACTCTCCACCTGGCTCATGACTCCCCTCTGCAACCCCAACACTCGTGCCCAGCACTCATATAATGAGAGCCATGCTGCCATCAGGAACATCATCAAGCAGACCATCGGGGTGCTCAAGCAACGGTTCTGCTGCCTTGACTGCTCGGGAGGAGCCCTCCAATACTCGGCTGAGCAGGTGTCCCATTTCATCATGGTCTGCTGGATGCTCCACAACTTGGCTATCATGAGGGTTCAGCCCTTGCCACCAGGGATTGCGTGACCACCTCAGGAGGAGGAAGAGGGAGAGGAGGAGGAGGACGAGTACGAGGAGAAAGAGGAAGATGAGGAGAAGGAGGAGGAGGAACAGGAGTGAGGGAGGAGGCAGCCACTCAATCGGCCTTCCGGTAGGGCGATCCGTGACTGCCTTGTCAGACTGCGGTTGAAATAAATTCTACCCTAGATCCCCGTTGCTCACCACATCCCCATCATTCCATCCCTGTCGCAGGCCATATCACAGCACAAAGCTGAAATGAGAGACACCACAAAACCATCCAAAGCTAATTAATAAATTTATCAATAATCAGTGAACACATATTTACAGCAACAATATTAGCTAATCACCCTTGTGCAATCTCTTAGTGCCCCTCGTTGCTGTGCCTTTGCCTACTTTAGTGCTCCTATGAAGTGTTGGCCCAGTGGCTGCAGCAGGGCTGGTGGAAGGCTGCTGAGTGTCCGTGCGGGAGACTTCAGATGGTCTTGCAGGACGCCCTCGACCAGCTCTGGGCCTGGAAGGCCCGGCTGTAGACTGTGCCACCTCAGCATGGGTGGCTGGATGACAGGCAGCAACAAGGGCAATGGGGGAGTGGCAGTGGTGGGAGCAGGAATGCTGTCACCCTGAGAGAGGACAGTAGGTTCCTGCTCCACTGACCCACTGCCACTCCCACAGGGCAGCACCTCAGCATCCCTAGAAATCTGCTGGAGCACAGATTGCTGGCCTGCTGTGACACCAAGAGCTCCCCGGTGGACTGTGGTAGACCGAGCCACGATGGCAGCAGTCAGAGCTTGCGTGGCATCAAGCTGAGACTGCATGAGAGCAGTCTGAGAATCGATTACACCAAGCATAGACTGCATTACAGCACTAAGACGTTGCTTCCTCCTGTGCTGCAATGGAAGCTGCCAGATCGTCCATCACATGCGGCATCAGTCTGGGTCGCCACGGTCTCTCTGGGAGTCTACCATCCTCTGCAGAGTGGAATTGATGGGCTCCATGGTGTGTGCAGAGCTCTGTGCAATGTTGGAGATGGACTCCTCCTTGCTCCTTACCATTGCCGAGAGGCTCACTGGCACTCTTGCCATTGCACCTATCATCTCCGTGTGCATGCCCATCACCCTTCTTCTAAAGGCCTCCCCATCAAGGTCCTCATCTAATTCCTGTGCAGCAGAACTCGGGCGCGAACTCACCCTCTGGGGAGCTGACCCCCAAGCTACCCTTTCCCCAGCCTTGCTGCAGCCCAGTCGTCCCCGGTGCCTCACCCTGTGCAGATTCTACTACTATACTTGCCTCTAAAGAATGCGTAGTGCCAGTATCTGAGCTGGTGCCTGCGGATGAGACATGCAGTGACGCGGTGTGCTCTTCCTCCTCCTCTTCTCCCGCCTCGCTCTCTACGGTGCCCTCAGGGACAGGCTGCTCAGTTGCTTGCTGATTATCTGAAAGCATAAAGGCACAAGAGTCGGGTTAAGGTGAGGGGATGGGGGCAGGAAGGGAGAAATGTATGCATACAGCATGATTAGCTGGAAAATGGGAAACACTTGTGGGGCGAAGGGGAAGTGGGATGTGAGAAGAGGGAGTAGGGATGAACTTATCATTGTTGTCTGTGAAGGGGGTGTAAGGGGTTTTAGATCGCAGAGGTTTCTCTCTCTAGAGGCCTCTCTCTCTTGCACAGTAAAACCTTGAGTGGTTCGACCCACTCGCCCCTTAGATTCTATACTCTGGACTTTGAGGCAGGAACTACAATGTAGAGAAAACTCTTATAGACCAAGTTTGATGAAACAAAATGAAATTTTATTGCATATGGTAAAACAAATCAAATGCAAGCAAATAAGAGAGTACATGGGAGGGAAAAACACAAACAAATCATAACGACACAATACTAACTAAGGCAAATACAGGCATATTATACTCTACAAAGATTGTCATGAAATAGGGAAACACACGGAACATCGAGGAACAACAACTCATGTTAATTGTACCCTTAAATATCCACCCCCTTAAACCTGTCTAGATCTGATTATGGAGGGCCAGAAACGTGCTCACCAATCCAACTAGGAAGTGCAAGGTTTTGAAACAGGTCTGCGTTTTGGTCCCTTCAGGCGTCCTGTCCCCTCGTGGATCGTGGAGCTCCAGCGAGCTGCGCCACACCTCTCTCTTGAGGTGGGGGTTGGGGACGGCTGCTCGACCTCGGCTACTTCTGTCGTTTATTTTTGTCTCTTCAGCCGAGCCGGAGCGGGTCGATGGCCTCTCGTTTCGTCAACGGCCCGGGGTTGGTCGATGATCTCCCGATGTTTTACCCCGGGGTGGGACGCCGGCTCGAACGACCTTCTTGATGGCGGCTTAGTCTTCTTCTTCTTCCTCTCCGACGATGGCCGCTCCGTTTATGGCTTCCTCCCATTTTCCACGATGCTTCCCTCAATGACCCCTTTCTACCTCTGGGTTCCCAGATATACTTCTCATCAGAAGCCCTTATCTCGCGCCAAATCAGGTTAGTCTTTTGTTTTAACTTTTGGCGGGCTTGTTGCACAACGGGGTAGTTATTATATTTTAAAATACTTGAGATAGCCGGTAAAGGGCCATCTCTGGTCTGGAATGACCTTCATTGTTTTTAATGTCCTGGTGATGTCTTTAACGGGCCCTTGATGCTCTTCTCATGAATATGAAACTGTTCCCTTTTGTCTGGGTCAACATTTAGATGGCCTTTATCTACAGGCCGATCTTGACTGGATCTGCATCCAATCTATATGTATATGTGGGTGTCTGGTTTCGTTCTCTCAGAAACGGCTTCCAGAACTTACTTTGGGCTGAATCCACAAAGCTGTCTGAGGATTTGCAGGAACCATTTTAAAGTGTCCCAATAAGTTGATCACGGGGTCTGGTGGCCATTTTGTATGCCCCTTTTTCTGGGCTTCTTTTTAAATAGTCTTTAAAATCATGGCCTCTTCTGCCATTCGACCCTTTATAATATAAAGTTCAATTTTGCGAACCCTACACTCCCCCCTGATGATACTGTAACTTGCTTGAAGAATCATAATTCTGAGTGAGCAAAATTTTCTGACTTTCCATAATCTAACCATCCCCAGTATTTACCTGTCTATGACCCCACGACACATGCATTTCCCATTTCAGAAAAACCTAGTGCACATTAAGCTCTATAGATGGCAATACCTTGGAGTTAAAATCTGACAACTTACTTCCAGGCGTGGAGGGGGGCCTTATACCCCTATATCACCTGGTGCATACACACTATCTTTTAATAATAACACATCTAATAAACTTCAATAATTAAAAATAAAGTATACACACGAAAATTAAAATGCACATGAATACATATCAAAATAATACAGAGGAGGGAGGGAAATCTTTAACTTTATACAAAGCAGCAAAAATCTAAACGGGTGTCTCTTCTTCTACCCGCACATAATGCTCCCTCCATTCCCCTCTATTCTCGTACTTTTGTGAATGTTTGACCTTTTTACAGTGTACAAACAGTAAATAAACTACAATGATAACCTGGCACACTACAAGAATGTGGGAGGCTATTCTAATCCAAGAAGGGACTTCTATATTAGTGAACAGGTCCCATCATGGTAGGGTCACTATATCCAATATGTTTTCCCCTATCTCTAAAGTCTTCTACTCCAGTGTATAGAAATGTTTCTGTGAAACAACAATGGCTTTTAATATCTTGGTGAGGTGTTCAGGGAGAGGGGGAATGATATATCCAAAATGTGCAACGAATCGCTGCAGATTGGTGAAATTTCCTTTAACAGTGATGTGAACAGTGGAAGGTTCAGGAATGGGGACTATTCGCTCTTGGGTCACTTGAACTTCTGCCCTGGGCTTGAAACAAAAGCTGCTGTCACTAACCGGACACCAACCGTGCTGTCCATGTTGGCAGTGGGGCGCTGCAGTGGTGACACAGTATGTCCCACCTCCTATATATGCCACCTGCGGGGGCACATGGCCTTGTGCCATTGCCTCCATGGTGTAATTTATAGTCTCCGCGTCAGCAGTTCTGAACCCGCACTGTGGTTTTGAACGGGCATTCAAGTGCTGGGGACACAGGATGATGTGTGCTCCCCGGCTCCGGCACCCCGAGAGGTTGGTACCCGTCATTGCATGCTCCCATCGAATGACGTAAGGTGGGACCCCTGTGTAGCGAATGTGCGCACCCGCCTGAATGACTCCAATGTTCTCCACCCTGTATACCGGGGGGGGTTTAGCTGTCTTTCCCATCACCGGCATTCTTACCACTATACCCATAATGGTGTGATTAGACCATCCACAGTCCACTGGGACTGGGTAGGCTTCTGAAGCTAGTCTGAGCTGGCACAGACTCAATGCATTCTCAAAAGGGTGGAGGGCTGCGAGGTGCTTGTTGCTGATCCAGGAGG
Source organism: Somniosus microcephalus (assembly GCF_052327205.1). NCBI lineage: Eukaryota > Metazoa > Chordata > Chondrichthyes > Squaliformes > Somniosidae > Somniosus > Somniosus microcephalus. The sequence goes on along the minus strand of NC_140993.1, from coordinate 24,721,963 downwards.
GGACTAAACCTTGCTTCAAATCCTGCAGGTTGCTGCGGCCCTCACCCAGTAACCACGCCCCGTACAGCACACAAGCTTCGTTCTGCGCAGCCTGATCGGACGCATTCCGATCCTCCCTGATGAGAGCATTTACTGTTTTGGCGTGCTTCTCCAGCTCAGCTATTATCTCTTTTAAGTGTAGTGTCATGGCCTGGTCCTCATGTAACTCAGAACCCACTACCTTATTCTCGTCAGTCAGTATCTTTCTTAACTGTGTTTTCAAACCATTGATTTGGGTTTGCAGCTCCACATCATCCAAAGTGTTGATGATGGAAGTTCCTGTATTAAAAGCTGTGAAAACATCATTTACTGCACCCCTTCTTTGCCTCCCTATCCTGTCCAAGACCTCATGTGGTATGGTGTACAATTCGGCTCTGTTGACATCGGCAAAGTCGAATTCGTAAAACTGTTTAAACATGTTTGTTAACAGGACCTGGTATAATTGCTCCGTTTCCCTGGGGCACCACTCAGGCAAGCGCACCTCGGTGTGGTTTAAAATCACCGAAGCCACCGCGTAGTGCACCCCTTGGTACAGCACCTGGCCTGTGGGTACCAATACCAATCCATTCCCGGGTCCCTTTGTTGTGGTGGGGCACCCTTCCTTGAGGGCTTTACCTACCGGAATTGTGGGCAGGGGCTTGCGGGGTTGGGTGATGAGCTCAGTGGCGTTTACTGGGATCTGAGAGTATGGGACTCCGTACGCCCGTGTGCTGACGTCCCACCTCATTCCTTGTCCAGCATCCTGCCACTGCCTTTGGAAAAAGATGGAGATGCCTGTGGGGCAGACGCGTTCTGAACCCTACATACAGATGTAGATCCCCTCATCTGGTTCCCACCATTTGTCCCAACAGACACTCAACCCCCCATGAGTTCCCGTAATAGTCCGATGGGTGTTGTTACCCAGTCTTTCCCACTCAATTGTGGAGTTCTTCATGGTGCTGCTCAACTTGCGCAGCCACCACCAGCGATTCAAAAGTACCTGTCTGTTGCAAACAAGGCAAATCTTCTTCCCAGCAGTGACGCTGATTCTGGGTGCGATGACCCTCACCCTGGGGCACATCAGAGACGTTTCTCTGTATGCAAACCCCGTCTGGCTGGAGTATTCAGTAGAGTTCGACCCCAGCCAGCCTGGCCATCTCCCTTCATGGAAGTATACGGCAGTCTCTTCAGCGTCCCGTGGGCCGGTTCCATCAGTCGCAACGGGGCCTCTGCTGCCAGAGCACCCATAAATGGTGGAGTCCTTAGTGCGGCCCCGATAGGCCCAGCTCCATCCGATCATCATGAACGCGACAAGGATCCCTCTCATCTTTCTCCTGGTTCCTGCAACAAATTAAACAATGCCGCCAGGCTCCCGAGAGATTCTGGCTTAGGTGAAGGCATGATCGGGTCTTTCGACCTCGATCCAAAATAGCACACATACTGAGCAGATTTAAAACTACTTATAACTCTTATCATTTTAATATTTACACACCTTAAACTTAAAACTTAAACTTAACTTATGTACAGCGCCGCCCGTCCCCGGGCGGCTTGCCTAATCCCTGATTGGACTGCAGCTCGCCGCTCCCTGCGGTGGGGCTGCAGTGACCTGTGGCTTGGGTTCCCCACTGCCTTTTGCTGTCAATCAGGGACTGCGTTTTGTCAGGGATTTCTCAAGTCGGCGTTTACTGAGAACGGGGGAATCGGGCCAAGGTTTTACTGGCTGAGGCGTTCGAGTCGACCTGCGAAAAGGTGCTTTGGGCGTGGCTCCCTTAGCGAACGGACCTTCGGGTGGGACTTTAGCTCTCACAGCCGTTGCTCTTCCACGACTGTGGGCTTCGGCTCCCTTCCCTCAGGCTCCGCCCCTTTGGGATTTGGGTCGGCTCCCTTGGCGAGTGGACCTTCGGGTGGGACTTTAGCTCTCACAGCCCGTGGCTCTTCCACGACTGTGGGCTTCGGCTCCCTCCCCTCAGGCTCCGCCCCTTTGGGATTTGGGTCTGTGGCAGACGACTCCTCCTCACCTGTCCCTACAGGTGGAGAATCTCCGCCCCCCAATATCTACCTCCCCCACGCTTGAGTCGAGGGCGGGACCTCCGTCCTCCGACTCCACCTCCTCCAGAATCGTGTCGAGGGCGGGGCCTTGCTGCTCGGGCTCCTCCTCGTCTGAGTCCCAGGCCATAGGGGAAGCCTCCCCCCAGGTGGGCGGGGCAGCTTCTCCTTCCAAGCAGGCTACAACGCCAGCTTGTGTGGTCTGTGGCTCATCGCACGCCTCAGGCTGAGGATCTTTACCCTCAGACCTGGCTTCGGTTGCTGATACTCTAGCCCTCGGTTTAAACAGTTTGCACTGATTGATGTGAAACCATTTAGTGCGCCGGGGCAGCTTCACTGCGTATACCATGGGGCTGGCCTTGTCTACAATGCTGTAGGGCCCCATGTACAGTGGTTCTAAACTCCCTACTCGGGCATAGTTTCTCACCATGACCTGATCTCTGACTTCCCACTCGATTGTCTTTCGGGGTTCAAGCAGCAATCGGTTGCCCTGATGCTGCCTTCCCATGTTCCCAGCTGCTTGCCCATAGATCTGTTTCAGGCGCTCAAAAAGGTTCCGGGCAAACTTGTCCCGATTTACCTCTCGGAGCTGCCCCTCAGTGATCACCGGGGCTAGTACATGGGTGGGGGTTCGCATGGCTCTTCCAGTCATTAATTCATGCGGGGAGTACCTCGTACTTTTAGACTGGCTAGCCCGGATCCACATGAGGACTGGGGGCAAGGCCTCCACCCATTTCTAGGGCGAGTCCCTCATCTCCTTCCTCAGCTTTTCTTTTAAGGTGCGGTTCATGCGTTCCACAATCCCAGATGACTGTGGATTGTGGGCCACGTGCCACTTCCCTTCAATGCCTAAGAGCATGAGGGTGTCCTGCATCACTTGGCCAGTGAAATGAGCCCCTCGGTCAGACTCCACAAATCGTGGTAGTCCCTGTGGTGTATGTAACCTGTTCCACCTTAAGAGAACTTAAGCCTGTTCCACCTTAAGAGATGTACTACTTTCTCTGGCTGCTGTATACGTAATACCGGTGGTGACCACCAGTATATAAGTACTGTGTAGTGATATTGCTGTTAGTATAGCCCTGACCTCCAACTAGTAAAGACCTGTTGAAACGTTATTCTTGTAGTCTGTGTCAGTAATTAATCTTAAATACAACTAGAACACACAGACTTAACAGTGGTGACGAGTCCGATTCTTACCCTGCGGCAGTTTATATCCATGGCGGCTTCGTCCACAGAACGGGCGTCGAAGAGAGGCATCCACCCTCATCACCCTGCTGGAAGACACGTCGCACGGCAGGCATCGAGAATCCGGAGTGCAGAAGATATCCTGAACTCGAAGCCTCCATCAGCGGCAGTCAGCTATGTTCCTTCTACCTCGGTGGTGGGTAAGCCGGTCAGCGACGCGAGCAGAAAGTCGGCCGCGTTGGCTGTACAGACGGGGAGGGAAGACGGAGGAATAAGGGCGGTGAGATCGATCGCGACCGGAGATAAGGGCCGGGCCGCATTCGGGCCAAAAGGCGCAGCGCGGGGACATCGATCGCGGCTGGTGATAAGGGCCGGGCCACATTCAGGCCAAAAAGGCGCAGCGTCTGGGGCGACTGAAGGTGCGAGAGCCGCGGTGAAGGCGAACGCAGCCGGTGCTAATAACCGGGCTGCAAGAAGGGCTGCGAGGCGTGACATCGGGGAAGCGCGAATGCCCGAGGGAGCCGCGGTGAAGCGGAGACAGCGTCGGAGGAGTTACTAACCGCTGGGAAAGGGGAGCAGCAGCGGCACGCCAAACGCCATTGCAGCCAGCGGGTGAAGAAGGCGAGTGCAGGAAAGACCGCCAAGCGCGGGAAACCGCCATTTTGTAGGTGGAGGACGAAGACAAGTGCGGGAAGCCGCCATCTTGGGAAAAGGGAAATCACTAAAAAAATTGCAACGATGCCTAAACATGGGAACATTAATACCTTTGATAGCGACATCGAAGATTGGGCCACATATGTAGAACGCATACAAAATTATTGTAAAGCAAATAAAATCCCAGATGATGAGAAAGCACTAACTTTATTAAACTTAATGGGTGCGAAGACATACGGGCAATTGAAACACCTTTTATCACCAGATGAACCGGCGGAGAAGACGTTCGAGGAGATTGTTACTGTCCTGAGAAATCATCTAAACCCCACGCCGCTGATGCTAGCGGAACGATTTAAATTTTACAGCAGAAAGCAGCTGAAAGATGAAAGCAATGCTGAATATTTAATGGAATTGCGTAAGCTAGCAAAGTACTGTCAGTTTGGAACGGGACTAACAGATGCGCTAAGAGATAAATTTGTGTGTGGATTATTAAAAGAAGATACACAAAAGCGACTGCTCGAGGAGAATGAGCTGACGCTTGAGAAAGCAGTCACTATGGCAGCATCACACGAAGCCGCAGCGAGAGGCACGGCAGTAATGCAGCTACGGTCACCGGAACTCAGTACAAATCAATTGGTTTTGAGTACTGTAAAATGTTATCATTGTGGAAAGACAACACACGATCAGAACCAATGTTGGTTTAAAAACCAAGAATGCAGAACGTGTGGCAGGCTTGGCCACACAGCTAAAGTATGCCGGTCAGGAAAGAAGACCAGCAACAAAAAGTCACCGCAAGGAAAATACATAAAGGTACACAAGGTGACAAAGAACAGTTCGACCGAACAGAAGTCAGATTCAGACGCCAGCAGTAATGAACTGGGTAGCTTAAGAGTACACAACGTTGGTAAGGATGCAGATCTCCAGACAATTTGGGTCACTCTTCAGATAGCAGGAATCCAAGTAAAGATGGAATTGGACACTGGATCGGCATTGACGGTCATGAATAAGAAAGATTACAAAAGGTTATTCCAACATATTCCCCTACGGGATACGGAGATTATATTGAAAACATACACGGGGCAAAGAGTGTACCCCATCGGAAAGATAGAGGTTAAAGTGGTCCACAAGGGCAAAGAAAGCCAAGTAATGGACTTATATGTGCTACCTGAAGGAGGTCCACCACTACTGGGACGGGAGTGGATTAGGAAAATGAATATGGACTGGCACTCCTTAAAGGCACGAACGGTAGATTCCGGGGAAACAGATGTCAAACCTAAACGATTGTCCAAAATATTGGATGATGCTAAAGAGGTGTTCCAGCAGGGACTGGGAACACAGAGGAATTACGGCAAACATCAAGATTGATGAACATGCACACCCAAAATTTTTCAAAGCCAGACCGGTACCCTATGCAATACGACCTGCTGTCGAAGCGGAACTGGAAGCGCTAGAACGTTCAGGTGTACTGTCTAAGGTGGATTGGAGTGAGTGGGCTACGCCCATTGTTCCCGTTATGAAACGTCCTTCGAGCAACAAGCCAGGAGAACCAGGGAAGGTTCGCATCTGTGGAGACTTCAAGATCACCGTTAATCCGGTGCTTCACACGGTGCAGTATCCGCTTCCGCAGATTGAGGATATTTTTGCTTCGTTGTTTGGCGGGAAACACTTCACCAAGATAGACCTGGCGCAGGTGTACTTGCAGATGGAGGTTGAAGAAGAGTCACGCCAGTACCTCACGATCAACACGCATAGAGGTTTGTACCGGTATAATAGGCTGGTTTTTGGAGTGGCATCGGCTCCAGCAATTTGGCAGAGGGCCATGGAGCAGGTATTACAGGGAATTCCAGGCACACAATGTTACCTGGACGATATTCTGATTACAGGAGATGGTGATGAAGAACACCTCGCAAACTTGGAACTGGTGCTCAACAGACTGAAAGAGTATGGACTTCGAGTTAATCGGCAGAAATGTGAGTTCTTTCAGAAGCGGATCTCATACTGTGGTCATGTCATTGACCGGGAGGGGCTTCATAAGTCTCCTGACAAGATAGAGGCAGTTGTAAAGGCTCCCGCTCCGGATAATGTCTCTCAGTTGAGGTCGTTTCTAGGATTGATTAACTATTACCATAAGTTTCTACCGAATCTATCCACGGTAATGCACCCGCTGAACGCTCTTTTACAGAAGGGGGTACCATGGGAATGGAGCGAAAACTGTAAGAAGGCATTTCGCAAAAGCAAAGAATTGATCACCTCAGAGGAAGTGTTGGCTCACTTCAACCCGACACTGCCTATTCGGTTGGCTTGTGATGCTTCTCCATATGGTATTGGGTCAGTACTCTCACACAAGTTGCCAAATGGCACGGAAAGGCCAGTCGCGTTTACATCCAGATCATTGACCTCCGCTGAGCGCAACTATGCGCAGATTGATAGGGAGGCTCTCAGCCTTGTATGGGGAGTGAAGAAGTTTAATCATTACCTGCAGGGCCAAAAATTCACACTTCTGACAGACCATCAGCCGTTGGTATCCATTTTTAACCCTAAGGAGGGTGTTTCGGTGATGACAGCACAGAGACTCCAGAGATGGTCCCTTTTCCTAGGGGCACATCAATATCAAATAGAATTCAAAGGTACAAAGCAGCATGGCAATGCTGATGGGCTGTCGCGCCTGCCACTACCTGAAGAAGAAGAGACGACGAAAGTTGACCCTGTTGAGTTATTTCATTCGACCATCATCGAGTGTTTACCAGTCACCAATGCAAGTATTGAAAGAGAAACCAGGAACGACCCGACACTGTCCCGAGTCTACGAGGTGACAGTGAAGGGATGGCCAACACATGGTGATCCTCTGTTACCGGCATTCTCGGCAAGGCGAGACCAGCTGTCCGTCTGCCATGGTACTTTGATGTACGGGACAAGAGTGATTATTCCTCCCAAGTTAAGGGAAAGAGTTCTAAAGGAACTGCATGAAGATCATCTGGGAGGAGTTAAGATGAAAAGTCTTGCTAGGGCTTATGTATGGTGGCCGGGTATTGACCAACAGATAGAGGAGTTGATGAAAAGCTGCGCTGGGTGCCAAAAAGTGCAAAATGCACCTCCGATCGCACCGCTACACCCATGGGAATGGCCTTCAGCCCCATGGCAACGCGTACATTTTGACTTTGCTGGTCCATTCATGGACTCCATGTTCCTAATTGCGGTGGACGCACATTCCAAATGGCCAGAAGTGATCAAGATGAATACCACTACTTCAGAAAAGACAATTGCGGTGTTAAGAACAATATTTGCAAGGAACGGATTGCCAGAACAGATATGTTCGGACAACGGACCACAGTTCGTGTCGGAAGAATTCCAAAAATTCTTAAAGAAGAATGGGGTGAAACATTATACCTCTGCCCCATATCATCCGGCGACAAATGGGTTGGCCGAGAGATTTGTCCAAACATTCAAAAAGGCAATAAAGGCCATGAACGATGATCAGATTCCGCTACAACACAAGGTGGACAATTTCCTAATGGCATATCAAAACGCCGCTCATGCAGTAACTAACCAAAGTCCTGCCATGATGTTTTATAACAGGAGGTTGCGGTCCAGGTTGGACTTGTTAAAACCAAATGTGCGGAGGGAAGTGGAAAACAAACAGTTCCGGCATATTAATAACAAGACCACTCGAAGTTTCAATGTAGGACAACCAGTGTTGGCAAGGGACTATGGAAACGAAAAATGGCAGTCCGGAACAATTCGGGCCAGACAAGGACCTCTGATGTACACAGTAGATATTGGTAACAATGTGATAAGGCGTCATGCGGATCAACTGGTAGAATCGAGAGCAAGGGTCGAACCCATGGTTGCGACAGAGACAACTGTGGAAGACGTTAATAAACCTGAAGCATCTACCTCGGCAGGGAATGTACCTGATGATGACGTCCAATACATAGGAAACCAACTAGAGGAGTCACCTCAGCAACAAGAATCAGAGACCACTGAAAGGTGTTATCCAACCCGAATCAGAAGGCCTCCTGAGAGACTGAACCTTTGAACTGTTTATACCTGAAGTTATATATGTATATTGTCAGGGTGTGGGGAGCCACGGGGCCGTATAAATACGAGGCCGTGCTCTCCGGGCGAGGTAGGTTCTGGACCCAAGTGCAGAAACCAAACAAGAGACAAATATACAGTACTTTGTTTGAACTTTACTAGATTCACACATAACTAGATTAACACAGCAATATACATAAGAACTAGAGACAAGAGAACTCGAGACAGAAACATAAGCATACATAAGAACTAGAGACAAGTTACAAGACAGCTAGTCAAGATAGGAACTCAGGACAGCTTCCATGAGGAAGCCCACTTGTCTATACTGAGCTTGCGACAAGCTACCACAAGGGGCAACCGGCTTGCTGAGGTTAAACTCCAGACAAGCTACCCCAAGGGTAATCGGCTTACCAATGCAAAGCTCAAGACAAGATCCCAACGGCTCCCACATAGCAACACGCTAGTCCAAACAGCACCTTACCAAGACAAGCAACTTAACAGAACAACAGACTTAAATACATCTTATATCCAGAGACAAGAACACAGACTTAGGTACATAGCTCGAGAGAACTAGAACACAAACTTAGGTACATAGCTCGAGAGAACTAGAACACAGACTTAGATACATAGCTCGAGAGAACTAGAACACAGACTTAGATACATAGCTCAAGAGAACTATGGCAGCCAGCTTGTGAAGGCAAGCTGCCATAGAGGAAAGGCTAGTCACACAGAGCACCTAGTCAAGACAAGGACCATTGTCACGACTAACTCCCTGGTTCACCCTAGTGAGGACTGAGCAAAGAATGAAACAACCAGAAAACTTATATACCAAGAAAACCAGGTGCCACCCATAAACAGCTAACAGGCTGTTTAAAAACTAACACAGGGTTAGGAACAATTAACACCAGAGAACGAGGAACAATTAACAAAGGAACACACAGTGAAGGTGCCGGGGTCGTCCGGCCGGATTGCCTCCCTCTCTTCCGCGGCCATGTTCGCGCCCGGGTGGCCCTAGAGATGGAGCACGCGGTGTCCGCCGGCACGCTCGAGCTTTTTCGTGACCGGTGGGCGCCGCGGGGACTGGAGTGCATAATTAATCTGGACAACCAAATTTTAATTTGATTGGTGGAGGGCTGGTTAAAAGGGTCATTGGGTTTTTGTCAGTTTATTTGTGAACTTGTTTTTGGTCGAATGAAAAGAGAGGGTTAGGAACAATTAACACCAGAGAACGAGGAACAATTAACAAAGGAACACACAGTGAAGGTGCCGGGGTCGTCCGGCCGGATTGCCTCCCTCTCTTCCGCGGCCATGTTCGCGGCCGGGTGGCCCTGGAGATGGAGCACGCAGTGTCCGCCGGCGAGCTCGAGCTCTTTCGTGACCGGTGGGCGCCGCGGGGTCTGGAGTGCGTAATCGATTTAAGGGGCCAAATTTTAATTTGATTTATCGGGTTTATTTAAAGGGTTTATTTGTTTAAGGGTCTTTTTTTGGGTTTAAAAAAAAAAAAAAAAGAGGACAGTGAAGGTGCCATCTAGAGGTTACAAAAAGGAACTGACTGGCACCCTCACATATATATGTTATTATGTTATGTTAAATGGGGATATGATTGTTAAGCTAAAAAGGGAGGATTGTGGTGTATGTAACCTGTTCCACCTTAAGAGAACTTAAGCCTGTTCCACCTTAAGAGATGTACTACTTTCTCTGGCTGCTGTATACGTAATACCGGTGGTGACCACCGGTATATAAGTACTGTGTAGTGACATTGCTATTAGTATAGCCCTGACCTCCAACTAGTAAAGACCTGTTGAAACGTTATTCTTGTAGTCTGTGTCAGTAATTAATCTTAAATACAACTGGAACACACAGACTTAACAGTCCCCACCGCGAGAACACCTCCCGGACCAAGATCCTGGCAGTACTAAGTGCCGTGGCTGTTCGGCATGGGAAGGCTTCCACCCACTTGGTGAACACATCCACCAGGACAAGGCAGTACTTATAGCCTCCCTGGGCGGTGGGCAGGGGCCCGATGTAGTTGACCTGTATCGACTGCCATGGTCCCTCTACTCTCCTGAGGTGCCCCATGGGCACCTTCCTTTTCTGGGGGTCTGGGTTGTTTGCAGCGCACACTAGGCAATTGGCGCAGAACTCGCGGACATCGTCCCAAAGTCCTGGCCACCACCCCGCCTGTTCCACCCGTTGCCAGGTGACCTCAGGCCCGGGGTGTCCTGCTCCTGGACCCTCGTGGGCCAGTTGAAGGAATTCCCTCCGGTGCTGCTGTGGCACAACCCACTGTTCCTCTCGGAGCAGCATGCCTTCCTTGATGGAGAGGGCTGCTGTACCGTATGGACCCTCTACTTCCTTGACCTCAGTGATGGCCTTGAGGGCTGTTTTTAGGGCGGGATCTAGGGTTTGGACGGTCTTGAGGTCTGGGGGCAGTGTTACCCCTGTGGTACCCTGAGTCGCATCCCTGCCTCGGATTACTGCCACGGGTTTGGACCCATAGGGATCCCAGAAAATGCCGGTGCGGGCACCTTCCCTGGCTAGCATATCCGCTTGCTGATTACCCTCGCCGCGGGGTTCCGTGGAGGAATGGGCCTTTACCTTGTGGATAAAGACTTCCCCTTTCTCTCCCACCGCAGCTAAGATCTTTTCTAACAGGGGCTTTACGGTTAAGGGTCGCCCGTCCGCAGAGGTATATCCGCGGCGGGACCAGATGGCTAGGTACTCCGTACACGAGTTGCATGTGAACATGCTGTCTGAGCAAATCGTGTAGGGGGTGGGGAAGATCTCGGGGTGTGTAACGACGTACACTACCACGGCCAGTTCAGCCTGCTGGGCGCTCATGGTGCTGGGGAGCTTAATCGCCAGGGCAATGTCTGCCGCGGGGTCATAAACTCCACACTCTGTGAGTCGTTCGCCAGCGGATACCATGCTGGAACCGTCTACGTAGATCTCGCGGCCCGTGGGATGTATCCCGGCCCGTAAACCTACGTCCACCTCCCATACCCCTTCTACGGAACACCGATGGGCTGTTCCGGGATATACCATGTTGGCCGCGAGCTTGGGCTCGCAGAGACCCTTCACCTTCAGCTCCATCTGTGAAAGGAGGAGGGTCCAGTGCGCAGTGCGTGCACTGCTTACTGTCCCATCCTTAATCCTTCCATCTAGAAGCATTCGGGTGGGTGTGTGATGAGTGAGGAGAGTGATGGGAGAGGTGCCTGTGAAGATCAGAGACCGTTTCACAGCCCAATGCGTGGCCAGAAGATGCCGCTCGCAATTGGAAAAACTCCTTTCCACATCAGTGAGCACCCTGGAGGAATAGACCACTGGCCTCAGCTTGCCATGTCGCTCTTGAAGCAGTACAGCGCTCAAGCTATCCCCGCTAGCCGCTACCTCCAGGAAAAACTCCTCTCCCCCATCTATGGCCCCCAGGGCTGGCGCGGTCTGCAAGTCTCTCTTGAGTTTCTCAAATGCTGCCTGGCAACCCTCATCCCAGGACCACTCCACTCCCTTGTGTAGGAGTCGGAGCAGCGGGGCTGCTGTGGCTGCATAGTCCTCAATAAAGTCTCTGCAGTACCCGGTCAGTCCCAGAAAGGACCTCACACCCGTTACGGTGGTGGGGATTGGTAGATTTTGCACCGATTCCCGCCTGGCCTTATCTATGGCTCTCTCACCGGCGCGGATGGTCAGACCCAGGAATTTCACTTCCTGCTGGCCGATCCGTGCCTTCTTTGGGTTTACTTTGAAACCCTTTCTGCCTAACAGCTCCAATAACTCGGCCAATAGTGGGCCATGCTCCTCTCTTGAGTCTGTGAACAGGAGCAGGTCGTCCACATACTGCAGTAGCTGATTGGGCTGGCTGAACTCTTTTAAACTCCCTGCCATGCATTGATAGAAAATGCTGGGGCTGTTGTGGAAACCCTGTGGCAAGCAGTTCCAGGTGTACTGTTGCCCTTTAAAAGTAAAGGCAAACTTGTACTGATCCTCCCTCCGTAAAGGGATGGACCAAAGCCCATTCGAAATATCCAGCACCGTGAACGTGGTCACGGAGGCTGGAATACTTCCTATCAGGTCGGCGACTGCTGCTACTGTTGGCGCGCAGGCTGGGATGTTGCTATTGAGGACTCTGTAGTCCACCGTGGCTCTCCAGGAATCGTCCGGCTTCCTCACCGGCCATAACGGAGAGTTTACATGGGTGACTATTGGTCTCAACACGCCCTGCTGCACCAGTGAGGATATTGCTGTCTCCATGTCGGGCTCCGCTTCCCGGGGGAAGTTGTACTGTTTTTGGGGTCGGGCCATGGGGTCTCCGTCTACTCTGACCTCAAACCCGGTGACCTTCCCGCAATCGTGCTTGTGAGTGGCAAACGTCGTCAGGTGGTCTGACACGAATGCCTGCAGATTTTGTGGGGTGCCTGCGACCATGAGCTCGAGGTCGTAGCCCTCTTTCGGCTTCACGGTGCACAGGGTCCCTCTTTCTCCTTTCCCTGGGATGACGACTACCTTGCCCGGCTTACCCTTACCCGCTCCCCAAAGACAATCATTTCTTAGATCCATGAGGATCCCGTGTTATACCAAGAAATCGGACCCGAGGATCCCTTTCCCATTCTCCACCTCCCACTTCATCAGTATACACTCCCACTTGGTGCGGAGCGGTCATAAATGAACGGAGAGGGGAATGGAAAATGCGCCAGCCTGTTCCTTGCCTGTGAAACCCGACAGAATATATGGAACCCCGGTGGACAGAGGCGAGGCGGTGGGGTTATCTGCATGGATCACGGTGCACGATGCCCCCGTATCCAACAGATAGGTCCCGTTTACCTCCTCCACCTCCATCTCCACGAGGGGTCGTCTCCATACATCATATCGCAGCGCACACAAGTAGACGGGCTGCGCCGGCTCTAGTTATGTGGGCACAGCGGTTGGGGTTTCGGGAACGACAAGACCAGTGGTCACGGCTATCTTCCCCTGCGAAATCATCAGAGACCGCATTGTCTCTATGATTGATTCAATCGCAGCGGGATCCATAACTGCACCAGCTCCTTGTGCTGGGGCAGGAGCTACGGCTTGGGTTTGGGCGGGTGCTGGGGCGGCGGTCTGGGCTTGGGCTTGGGCTGCAGGAAATTTTCCCTTATTATCCTTCTACGGATTTCTACAGTCCTTGCGCCAATGTCCATCCTTCCCACACCCGTAGCAATTGAGCTTGGCTTGGGCAGGGCGATTCCCCTCCTGACGCCACTCCTTCTTGTTTGGGGCTGCGGGTTTTGCTCATGCACCTTTCCCTTCTGGGGAGGTGTTTCCTGACCTCTACAATTCTTATACGCAACGTTGAGCTGGCGGAGCACCGTTTCCTCTGTGACACCGGGACCTTGGGAATCAAACCATGACCTGGCTAGGGCCCGTATCTCTGGCAAGCTGTTGGTAACCAAGCAAAGGAGCCAATGAACCCGCTGTTCGTCGTTCATTGCAACCCGTTCAGGCATGCCCGGACAGCTGCGTCGATACACTGGCCATAGCCTTTCTGCGAAAACCCGTGGGGGTTCTCCAGATAGCTGCACGGTCCCTTCCACACAGTCGAACGGACTACCGTCGTCCACTCCCATTATTTCTAAAACTTCCTACCTGAGATCCGCATACCCTTTCCGTCCCCTCTTACTCTCATCTGAGAGGCACTGAAGGATTGTGTAATCCAGGGAGAAAAGCAACAGTTTCACCTGTTCCTGTTCATCACAGTCATTAATGGCTGCTGTTTCCTCTATCTCCCTGAAATGAATCGAGGGATCTCCCTTTACTGTGAGTCGTGCGAGGTGGCTCACCATGGACCTTAATTGCGGGGCAGCGTAGGGCACCACGAGCTGGTTCTGGTGGGGTCCGACATCGCCACTGGCGGCATTGGGACCGAACCTCTGGTGCCGAGCGGGACACATTGGTGCCGGTCCTGGCTTTGCTACCAGTGTCTGTTCTTCCTCACATTCCACCTCGGCTACCTCCTCTTTTACCACCCCCTGTTTTTCCGGCCAAGTCTCACTATAGCTCGGTGGCTGGTATCACAACTACTTCAGCTGGAATCGGCTGTTTTGATTCCTTTAAAAAGTCCATGTGACTGGCTTTCGGGCTGACGAGACACACCATGCCTTTTGCCTTAACCAGGGCCGTTCTTAGGTCCTCTATGGTCTTTTGGCAGGGGCCGTGGTCTGTGCTCTCAAACCCGTGCTCGAGGGTTAGCCTGTAAGCTGCCTTAACCTCCACTACTCTATCCTCCTGCGCTCTTAGCTGTTGTGCGAGGCGGGCGTTTTTCTCCCGTATCCTCGTTTCATTGATCTTTGCCTCAGTAACCTGGCACTCCAGGTACTCTATCCTAGCCTGATGTTGACTAGCTACCACTTGGCATTCCTGATTCAGCGCTTGAAGCGCTGTGATGAGTTTTTCCCCACCCATGGCCTTTTCCTCTATCTCTGCTGCCTGGGTTGTGATCCTGGCTGCCTGTGCTGCAACGACTCGGTCCAAGATCTGGACCTGCTTCTTGTAACACATCAGCCACACTGCCTTCTCCACTGACTTCTTATGCTCTTTGCTCTCTGTCCACCTGATGGCTGCATCCACCGGACGCCCATCCAGTAAGAGATCGGAAATCCGCTGCTTAGTGAGATTTACTTTGCCAAAGACATAATCCGCTATCCTCTCATCCATTGCATTTCGACCATTCAAACTTGGTCGCCATTTTCTGTAAGGGGTTTTAGATCGCAGAGGTTTCTCTCTCTAGAGGCCTCTCTCTCTTGCACAGTAAAACCTTGAGTGGTTCGACCCACTCGCCCCTTAGATTCTGCACTCTGGACTTTGGGGCAGGATCTACAATGTAGAGAAAACTCTTATAGACCAAGTTTGATGAAACGAAATGAAATTTTATTGCATATGGTAACACAAATCAAATGCAAGCAAATAAGAGAGTACATGGGAGGGAAAAACACAAACAAATCATAACGACACAATACTAACTAAGGCAAATACAGGCATATTATACTCTACAAAGATCATCATGAAATAGGGAAACACACGGAACATCGAGGGACAACAACTCATGTTAATTATACCCTTAAATATCCACCCCCTTAAACCTATCTAGATCTGATTATGGAGGGCCAGAAACATGCTCACCAATCCAACTAGGAAGTGCAAGGTTTTGAAACAGGTCTGCGTTTTGGTCCCTTCAGGCGTCCTGTCTCCTCGTGGATCGTGGAGTCCCAGCGAGCTGCGCCACACCTCTCTCTTGAGGTGGGGGTCGGGGACGGCTGCTCGACCTCGGCTTCTTCTGTCGTTTATTTTTGTCTCTTCTCCCGGGCCGGAGCGGGTCGATGGCCTCTCGTTTCGTCAACGGCCCGGGGTTGGTCGATGATCTCCCGATGTTTTACCCCGGGGCGGGACGCCGGCTCGAACGACCTTCTTGATGGCGGCTTAGTCTTCTTCTTCTTGCGAATCCTACAGGGGGTCAACGTCACTGGTGACCACGGCGCCCACCACCTGGCGCCCAATAATCTGCAGCACTCGATTCTCCAGCGCAGACAGTGGTTGGGTGTCAGGTTGTCCCTGTTAAGTCCGTGAATGATTGAGACACGGACCAGCAGGAGTGAAAACAAACAAGTCTTTACTGGTGGAAGTCAATAGCGAAACTAACAAACAGAGGCTCTCTAGCACCTTTTATACAGGGGTGGTCACTGCCGGTACTGCAGTCTGAGACCAGTTATTCTCTTAAAGGTACATACACAACAATTCCTCCCCTTTTAGATAAACAGTACATAACATTCATTGAACAACTAAATGATAACTAATTACAATCACAATTACGGTTGCTAGATACATTGGTTAAGTTCAAGCAATTATAAGTTCAGTCTTTGAGGAGGCTTCCTGATTCTGTCTGGATAACGCCTCTTTGGGGTATCAGGTTCTTCTGGCAATGTTGAGTCGAGATCAATGTCGTTGTTTGGTTCATCTGCTTCCAATATCACCGATTCTGCGGTAGCTGCAATTGGTACGTCGATTTCATTGCCAGGTGTATCAGATCGTGGTGTGGAGTTGACGTTTTCCAGTGACTCTAGAATCTGGTCAGCATGGCGTCTTACAATGCTCTTTCCAACGTCCACGGTATACATGAGAGGTCCTTGCCGTGTACAAATCGTTCCTGGCTGCCATTTCTCGGTGCGGTAGGCCCGGGCCAAAACTGGTTGAATAAAGTATCCAAGCAAAGACTTTATTCTTGGGGTACTTTACCTGGACGATGCCCTTGCAGCGCCCTGAGACCACATGACGACGGCAGGCCCCAGAGAGCACAAAGAGCGAACCCCAAACCCCACAGCCGTTTTAACTCAGCCGATATTGACTCGGTGAGCATGAATTCCTGGCCCCTCTTAGCTTAGTCTAGTTAGATATAGGGGTGGGATAAGGATAAGGGGATTGTTAATGTAGCTGTTTTCCCTCGATGTGCCGTGTGTTCCCCATTCCCATTTAAGTGTATTCTTTTGATAAGCCTGTGACTACATCGTGATTTCTCAGTATTTGTAATTTTTTTTATCATCGTTTTAATAAAGTTCACAGTTTTTCTTGTACCAAACCAATTGTCTACCCGTTTTTCTGTATCGCCGTCTGCACCTAAGTCCGGTGTCGAGAACCCAGGGGTGTGGGAACAATTCGAACCGCTCACAGGCAGTCAGGGGCATAACTGACTGGCCACACGCCACCCCCTACAAGGGAGTGCAGCGAAGGTTCACCTGACTGATTCCTAGGATGGCAGGACTGTCATATGAGGAGAGATTGGGTCGACTAGGCCTGTATTCACTAGAGTTTAAAAGAATGAGTGGGGATCTCATTGAAATGTATAACATTTTGACAGGGCTAGACAGACTGGATGCAGGGAGGATGTTTCCCCTGGCTGGGGGTCTAGAACAAGGGGTCACAGTCTCAGGATACGGGGTAGGACATTTAAGACTGAGATGAGGAGAAATTTCTTCACTCAGAGGGTGGTGGACCTGTGGAATTCTCTACCACAGAGGCTGTGGTGACCAAGTCACTGAATATATTTAAGGAGATAGATAGATTTCTAGACACAAAAGGCATCAAGGGGTATGGGGAGAGAGCGGGAATATGGCATTGAGATAGAGGATTAGCCATGATCATACTGAATGGTGGAGCAGGCTCGAAGGGCTGAATGGTCTACGCCTGCTCCCATTTTTCTATGTTTTCTATGTCTATGTTCTATGAAAAGTTTGAGAATCAGCGCCAGGCACTAATGAATCATGCGGCACGCAAAATTGAGTCTCATCGCTCAAAGAAATGATTGAAGTGCTAAATCAAGCGCTAATGGCCTAGCTCAGTGGTGCTACACTCAAAGCACTAACCAATATCAGGTGCAGTCTAATCTCAAGTCATGATTGCTATAGGCTCTTTCCAGTTCTTAAAGGGAAGGTTCATTGATGCTGCAGAACCTCATTCTCAGCATTGCTGGCTGTGAACCTATGTCAGCAAGCAGGAGCAGGCCAAGCCCAAGGAGCCAGACGACTCAAGCAGGTGTCATGATGGCAGATTCACGGCCCAGGGAGAGAGCCCGCAGATTCTGCGACCAAGCATTGGTGGCGTTGGTTTTCGCTGTGGGGAAACGGAGGGTGGTGCCCTACCCGACAAGTGGCAGGAGGCCCTCACCACAAGTCTTCTGCACCATTTGGAGGGAGGTTGCCCAGTAGGTCTCGGGCAGCACTGTGGTCCCCAGGACCTGCACACAGTGCAGGAAGAAATTTAATGATCTCACGGGTGGTCAGGGTAAGTGAATGCTTCAACAAATGCTACATACCACCACCTGAACCATAGTCTTCACACACTGCCCAAAGCACCACACCCCCAGCACTCACCCACCAACAATCTGTATCTACCACACTCACACCCACAGCTCACACCTGGCACACAGTGGCAGCTATTCAACCATGGCAGGCACATCACCCAAACACATTGCTCCACACTCACTCACACACTTTCCTTTCTCTTGCAAGTCAAGGTGGCTCACAACAGGAGGGAGCTGGAGCGCACAGGCGGGGGACAAACCGACACCAAACCATTGTCTGCGCTGGAAAATAGAGTGCTGCAGATTATTGGGCGCCAGGTGGTGGGCGCCGTGGTCACCGGCGACATGACTCCCTTGGGGACATCAACGGTATGTTCATCCCTACTCCCTCTTCTCACATCTCACTTCCCCCTCACCCCACAAGCTTTTCGCACTTTCCAGCTAATCATGCTGTCTGCATGCATTTCTCCCTCCCTGCCCCCCTCCCCTCACCTTAACCCGACTCTTGTGCCTTTATGCTTTCAGATAATGAGCCAGCAGCTGAGCAGCCTGTCCCTGAGAGCCCCGTTGAGAGCGAGCGGGAGAAGAGGACAAGGAAGAACACACTGCATCACTGCATGTCTCACCCGCAGGCCCCAGCTCAGATACTGGTACTACGCATTCTTTAGAGGCTAGTATAGTAGCGGGATCTGCACAGGTTGTGGCACCGAGGGTGAGCGGGCTGCAGCAACGCTAGGGGGAAAGGGTAGCTCGGGGGCCAACTCCCCGGAGGGCGAGTTCGCGCACGAGTTCTGCTGCACAAGACTCAGATGAGGACCTCAATGGGGAGGCGTTTAGAAGAAGGGTGCTGGCCATGCACATCGAGATGATAGGTGCAATGGCAAGGGTGCCCGAGAGCCTCTCGGCAATGGTAAGAAGTGTGGAGGAGTTTACCTCCAACATTGCACAAGGCTCTGCACACACCTTGGAGCCCATCATTTCCAGTCTGCAAAGGATGGTGGACTCCCAGAGAGACTGGCGACCCAGACCTGATGCCGCGTATGATGGGCGATCTGGCAGCTTCCATTGCAGCATAGGCGGAAGCCATGCAATGTCTTAGTGCTGTAATGCAGTCTATGCTTGGTGGCATCCAATCTCAGACTGCTCTCATGCAGTCTCAGCTTGACGCCATGCAAGCTCTGACTGCTGCCATCGTGGCTGGGTCTACCACCATCGACCGGGGCTTTCATGGTGTCGCAGCAGGCCAGCAATCTGTGCTGCAACAGATTTCTAGGGATGCTGAGGTGCTGCCCCAGGGGAGTGTCAGTGGGTCAGTGGAGCAGGAACCTCCTGTCCTTTCTCAGGATGACAGCATTCCTGCTCCCACCACTGGCACTCTGTCATTGCCCTTGTGGAGCATGCAGCAGATGACGATGAAATGAGACACCCACTCAGCCGAGTACTGGAGGGCTCCTCTCGAGCGGTCAAGGCAGCGGAACCGTTGCTTGAGCACTCCGATGGTCTGCTCAATGATGTTCCTGGTAGTGGCATGGCTCTCATTATATGAGTGCTGGGTAGGAGTGTTGGGGTTGCGGAGGGGAGTCATGAGCCAGGTGGAGAGCAGATAGCCCTTGTCTCTGACCAGCCAGCCGTGAGCTTGATGTGGTGGCTGGCACACCGGTCTGGCGCAGGATGATGACATCGTGGCTGCTGCCAGGATAGTGGGCATTCACATTGAAGATTCGCTGTCTGTAGTTGCACACCAGCTGGACATTAAGTGAGTGGTAGCCTTTGTGGTTACAGAAGATGTCAGGATTGTTATGCGGTGCCCGCAAATTGACGTGGGTGCAGCCAATGGCGCACTGCACCATGGGGAAGCCCGCTATCCTGGCAAAACCACATGCACGCTCGACCTGCTTCTCTCTGGTGATGGGGAAGGAAATGTAGTCCCTTCTCCTTCTGTAGAGAGCCTCTGTGACCTCCCGGATGCAGCAATGGATGACGACCTGCAAAATGTTAGATGTGTCTCCTGCTGCAGACTGGAAGGATCCATTGGCGTAGAAATTGAGGTGTTGCTATGGAAACCCGCATGGGTCCTAGATATGCCTGCCCTTTTGTGGGATATGTGGAACATTCTTTCTTCCAGTCCTACTCATGTCCCCTCCTTCACCTCTTTTTCCTGGTACACAGATGACTGTATTGGTGCCATTTCCTGCTCTCGCCCTGAACTAGAAAATTTTGTTCACTTTGCTTCCAATTTCCAACCTTCCCTCACCTATCTCCGACTCTTCCCTCCCCTTCCTCGACTTCTCTGTCTCCATCTCTGGTGATAGGCTATTGACAAATATTCACTGACTCCCACAACTACCTGGACTACACTTCCTCCCAGCCCGCTTTCTGTAAGGACTCTATTCCATTCTCCCAGTTTCTCCGTCTCCGCCGCATCTGGTCTGATGATGCCACCTTCCATACTAATGGTTCTGACATGTCTTCCTTTTTCCTCAACTGAGGATTCCCCTCTACTGTGGTTGACAGTCCTTGACCGGGCCCGTTCTATTTCCTGCACTTCTGCTCTCACCCCTTCCCCTCCCTTCCGGAACCACGATAGGGTTCCCCTTGTCCTCACCTTTCACCCCACCAGCCTCCACATTCAACGAATCATCCTCCGCCATTTCTGCCACCTCCAGCGTGATCTCACCACCAAACACATCTTCCCCTCACCTCCCTTTCAGCATTCCGATGGGACCGCTCCCTCCACAACACCCTAGTCCACTCCTCTATCACCCCCAAAACCCTTTCCCCTTCTCCTGGCACCTTCATGTGCAAGCGCAGGAGATGCAACACATGCCCTTTTACCTCCTCCCTTAACACTGCCCACATGCCCCAAACACTCCTTCCAGGTAAAACAGCGATTTACTTGTACTTTTTGCAATTTAGTATACCTCGGCCTCTTACACTGTTCCAATGAAGCTCAACGTAAGCTCAAGGAACAGCACCTCATCTTTCGATTAGGCACTTTACAGCCTTCTGGACTCAACATCGAGTTCAACAATTTCAGACTATAACCTCTGCCCCTATCATTTTTTTCATTTTTTTTTCTCTCTCTCACATGGCAGATGTCAATCATCCTGCCATTGCCATGTACACCTCATCTCGAGTCATCTTTTGTTTCTTAACTTGTCCCATTACCATCTCCTTTTGCTTTGCACCACCATCCCTTTTGTCAGTTAATCTCTCCTGCCTTCCACCCTATCACAGACCTTCCCTTTTGTTCTTTCCTCCCCTCCCCGCTTTCCCTGCCTCTACACTTGCTGTTACATCTCTAACTTTTTCTAGTTCTGACGAAGGGTCATCGACCTGAAATGTTAACTCTGTTTCTCTCTCCACAGATGCTGCCTGACCTGCTGAGTGTTCCCAGCATTTTCTGTTTTTATATTTGATAGATTTTTGTTAGGCAAGGACATCAAGGGTTACCGAACCAAGGTTGGTAGATGAAGTTAAGATTCAGATTAACCATGATCTAATTGAATGGTGGAACAGGCTCGAGGAGCATCCTGACAAACTGTATCACAGTATGGTATGGCAGCTGTAGCTACTATGACCGGAAAGCACTGCAGCGGGTAGTCAAAACTGCCCAACGCATTACTGGCACCCGGCTACCGACCATAGAGCACATATACCAGAAACGCTGTTTACGGAGGTCACGGTCCATCATCAAAGACCCAACCCACCCCAGCCACAGTCTGTTTGCCCTCCTGCCATCTGGGAGACGCTACAGATGCATTCACACCCGTACGACCAGATTTAGGAACAGCTTCTTTCCCAGGGCTGTCATCCTACTGAACTCCACAAATAAACTCTAAAGCCTGCACATCTGCCAATGCACTTTATCATGGTTATGTTTATGTTAATGTATTACAAGCCAAATGTATGTTGAATGTTTAAATGTCTTAATCTAAATGTACATTCTCGGGAGCCGCAAGCCTACATTTCGTTGTACTGCACTTGTGCACTAACAATGACAATAAAAGTTGATTTGATTTGATTGATTTGAATGGCCTCCTCCTGTTCCTATGTTCATAACTCGATGTGCTCTACACTCCTCGCAAAGAAAACATCCACTTTTCAAGTCAGTCAGCAGACACAAAATAAATACAAACTGCCTAATCCAACACACATTGAATTGACTTCTTCTCCACGTTGAACCTGTCATCAGGTTATTTACCGCGCTTTGACTTTCAGTAGTGGGACTGTGGAATCTGGAGGATCGGCGCGTTCTACCTAAAATAGCACTTACAGACAAGCTGGGGGGCTGACTGCTCCGATTAACAGCTTGATTCTGTAAAAGCACAATCCTTGTCTCAGGTGTCGGATTGTCTTTTCTTCTGCAAACTCAACTCAAGCATTTTTCTCCCCTGAAACTAAATAGTGAAGGCTTCATCAAGCATTGAACTTTACTTGCCTTTTCATAATTTGCAGAATTTTATATTGGTGGATTTTATTTGAACATATGTTGCGCTTAATTTTTTTTCCCCAGATGCCAAAAACACATGTTTCCGTGTCTGCCGTGGCTCAGTGGGGAGCACTCACTCTCACCTCGGAGTCAGAAGGTTGTGGGTTCAAGTCCCACTCCAGAGACTTGAGCACAAAAATCTAGGCTGACACTCCAGTGCAGTGCTGAGGGAGCGCTGCACTGTCGGAGGTGCCGTCTTTCGGATGAGACGTTAAACCGAGGCCCCGTCTGCCCTCTCAGGTGGATGTAAAAGATCCCATGGCACTATTTTGAAGAAGAGCAGGGGAGTTATCCCCGGTGTCCCGGCCAATATTTATCCCTCAATCAACATAACAAAAACAGATTATCTGGTCATTATCACATTGCTGTTTGTGGGAGCTTGTTGTGCGCAAATTGGCTGCTGCGTTTCCTACATTACAACAGTGACTACACTTCAAAAAGTATTTCATTGGCTGCAAAGCGCTTTGGGACGTCCTGAGGTCGTGAAAGGCGCTATAGAAATGCAAGTCTTTCTTTTTTTGTGTGTTTTCTCTGGGCAATTATTGAAATGAAAGATGACAATGTCAAACACAGGAATGATTTCTTCCTTTAACCCAAGTCACAGGTTTCAAGTGCTTATTATGACAGGGGTGAGATAGAGTTTGCTAAAACTGGCTTCAGAGCAGTTATATTCCACTCTCCATGAACACAGATAACCACCCCACGATCTCACTCTTGCTCTCGTCCAATGGTGTTTCTGTTTGAGTAAGTATTTAAACAGTGTAACCTTTCAAATATAGGCTTGCAGTACTCAGCCATTGCCACAGAGAAAGAAAGACTTGCATTTCTATAGCACCTTTCACGACCTCAGGACATCCCAAAGCGCTTTACAGCCAATGAAGTGCATTTTGAAGTGTAGTCACTGTTGTAATGTCGGAAACGCAGCAGCCAATTTGCGCACAGCAAGCTCCCACAAACAGCAATGTGATAATGACCAGATGACCTGTTTTAGTGATGTTGATTGAGGGATAAATGTTGGCCAGGACACCAGGATGAACTCCCCTGCTCTTCTTCGAAATAGTGCCATGGGATGTTTCACGTCTGGCTGAGAGAGCAGACGGGGCCTCGGTTTAATGTCTCATCCGAAAGACTGCACGAATCAGATGGGGAGGCAGCTGGGATGTTACAGCCTTAGTGTCCCCGGAGCTCGGGAGGAAGATGGAACCAGACGAGCTTCCCACTGCCAATTGCTAGTCAGTAACCCCCCTGGGAGCAGAGGGGGGGTGGGGGGCCGGGGGGCGGGGTGGGGGGGGGGTGTGGAGGAAGTATGTCATTTGTGGATGTTGAGCCAGGGCAGCATTAGACTTGGCTATGATGTCCTCCATGAATCAGTAGCCTCCCAACATTCACTGATTAGGTTCCCACGTGAAGATTGACAACCGGGACCAAAGAGCTGCCAAGTACCCGTGCAATCATGCTCCAGCCTGGACCAGCGCCTTCAGAACAGGAGGGAAGAAAATGCTTGAAGAAATTTAGAGATGGGCTGTTCAGGGGTGATGTCAGGAAGCACTTCTTCACACAAAGGGTGGTGGAAATCAGGAACTCTCTCCCCCAAAAAGCTATTGAGGCTGGGGGGCCAATTGGAAATTTCAAAACTGAGATTGATAGATTTTTGTTAGAAATTTTGTTATGAGATAAATAGGACCCCAGTTGCCATTTTAGAAACATAGAAACATAGAAAAACAGAAGCAGGAGTAGGCCATTCGGCCCTTCGAGCCTGCTCCACCATTCAATATGATCATGGCTGATCCTCTATCTCAATACCATATTCTCGCTCATTCCCCATACCCCTTGATGCCTTTTGTGTCTAGAAATCTATCTTCTTAAATATATTCAGTGACTTGGCCTCCACAGCCTTCTGTGGTAGAGAATTCCACAGGTTCACCACCCTCTGAGTGAAGAAATTTCTCCTCCTCTCAGTCCTAAATGTCCTACCCCTTATCCTGAGACTGTGACCCCTTGTTCTAGACCCCCCAGCCAGAGGAAACATCCTCACTGCATCCAGTCTGTCTAGCCCTGTCAGAATTTTATACTTTTCAATGAGATCCCCTCTTCCTTCTTCGAAACTCTAGTGAATACAGGCCTAGTCGACCCAATCTTTCCTCATATGACAGTCCTGCCATCCCAGGAATCAGTCTGGTGAACCTTTGCTGCACTCCCTCTATGGCAAGTATATCCTTTCTTAGGTAAGGAGACAAAAACTGCACACAGTGCTCCAGGTTAGGCAAGAGTATTAAGGGTCACGGGACCAAGACGGGAAGGTGGAGTTGAGATACAGATCAGCCATGATCTAATGGAATGGTGGAACATGCTCAAGGGGCTGAATGGCCTCCTCCTGGTCCTATGTTTCTATGCAGGGTTTGGAGGGAAAGGGAGATATGCATCTCTTCCACTTAAGCTGGATTTGAGTCCAGCTCACACTCAAGTTCCTGTGTTCCAAGGTTTCACTCTCTTCTAACTTTGCTAAAATGTTTGCACCCTCAGTGTGGCAGGTGGAAGATCACTGAGTATTCCTGCCATGGTATTTACAGCAAAAGCTGTGATTGGCAGGTCTGTCAATATAAATGCGCAGCTCTATAATAACCCCACTGCTGAAACTGTTAAAACGAATATTAACATTGTGAACTCTTCGATCTGTGAATGTCTGAAATCATTTTTTGGTTGCACTTAAGAGTCGCCTCGATTTTAAAATTCTCATCCTTGTTTCCAAATCCTTCCATGGCCTCCTTGCAACCCCCCCCCCCCTATCTCTGTAACCTCCTCCAGCCCCACAACCCCCCGAGATCTCTGTGCTCCTCCAATTCTAGCCTCTTGAGCATCCCTGACTTTAATCGTTCCACCATCGGTGCGCGTGCCTTCTGTTGCCTAGGCCCTGAACTCTGGAATTCCCTCCCTGAACCTCTCCGCCTCTCTCTCCTCCTTTGAGACGCTCCTTAAAACCGACCTCTTTGACCAAGCGTTTGGTCACCTGTCTTGATATCTCCTTATGTGGCTCGGTGCCAACTTTTGTTAGATAACGCTCCTGTGAAGAGCCAGGGGGCATTTTACTAAGTTAAAGGCGCTATATAAATACAAGTTGCTGTTGTTGTTGCTTCACAACACCAGGATTGTTAGAAATGGCAGCTCCTGACCTCGGCACATTGGCTCAGCCTACTTACATTTTCAGAGGTCAGAAGAGAATTGTGAAGGCTGGAGATCAGCAGTGAGATTGCTGTCAGTGGGGATCTTCGCACCGCAGGTTAGCAAAGCACAGGTGATTTAACCGCTGGCAACCTCAACATAAAATTGCCGGATTCACTCAAATCTGGTTACCAGATGCAAAATGGGTCATCCATAAGAACATAAGAAATAGGAGCAGGAGTAGGCCAATCGGCCCCTCGAGCCTGCTCCACCATTCAATATCATCATCATGGCTGATCTGATCCTAACCTCAAATCTTCTATCACTCTGCATCCACCCGAACCCATGTGATCTCCCGGGAGAGGCGAAAAACCAGATAAAGACCCAATGGCCAATTTGGGAGAAAAAAAATCTGGGAAATTCCTCTCCGACCCATCTAGGCGATCGAAATTCTTCCAGGAGATCACTCTGTCCCTATATTTTCTACAGTACTTACCTTCTGTAAAGGCGATCTCCACCCCAGCCAAGAACAGGAATAAAACCATCTCCTGAAATCTAACACAGAATTAGAACACAGTAGGAGCAGAACAAGGCTACACGGCCCCTGGGCCCACTCCACTACCCACAGGGCCATGACCATTCCGAACCTAGACTCATGTCCAATTTCCTGCCCGCTCCCCGTAACCCTTAATTCCCTTTACTTCTAGGAAACTATCTATTTCTGTTTTAAATTGATTTAATGATGTAGCTTCCACAGCTTTCTGGGGCAGCAAATTCCACAAACCTACCACCCTCTGAGTGAAGAAGTTTCTCCTCATCTCAGTTTTGAATGAGCAGCCCCTTATTTTAAGATTATGCCCCCTAGTTCTAGTTTCACCCATCATTGGGAACATCCTCACCGCATCCACCCGATCAAGCCCCTTCACAATCTTATATGTTTCAATAAGATCGCCTCTCATTCTTCTGAACTCCAATGAGTAGAGTCCCAATCTACTCAACCTCTCCTCATATGACCACCCCCTCATCCCCGGGATTAACCGAGTGAACCTTCTTTGTACTGACTCGAGAGCAAGTATGTCTTTTCTTAAGTATGGACACCAAAACTGTATGCAGTATTCCAGGTGCGGTCTCACCAATACCTTGTACAACTGCAGCAATACCTCCCTGTTTTTATATTCCATCCCCCTAGCAATAAAAGCCAACATTCCATTGGCCTTCTTAATCACTTGCTGCACCTGCATACTAACTTTTTGAGTTTCGTGCACCAGGGCCCCCAGATCCCTTTGTACTACAGTACTTTCCAGTTTCTTGCCATTAAGATAATAACTTGCTCTATGATTTTTCCTGCCAAAGTGCATAACCTCACACTTTCCAGTATTGTATTCCATCTGCCAAATCTCTGCCCACTTACTTAGCCTGTCTATGTCCCTTTGCAGGTTTTTTATGTCCTCTTCACTCACTACTTTCCGTCCCATCTTTGTATCATCTGCAAACTTTGATATGTTACACTCGGTCCCCTCCTCCAAATCGTTAATATAGATTGTAAAGAGTTGGGGACCCAGCACTGACCCCTGCGGAACACCACTAGTTACTGGTTGCCAATCTGAGAACGAACCATTTATCCCAACTCTCTGCTTTCTGTTAGAGAGCCAATCCTCCACTCACGCCAGAATATTACCCCCAATCCCGTGATTTTTTATCTTGAGCAATAATCTTTTGTGTGGCACCTTGTCAAATGCCTTTTGGAAGTCTAAATACACTACGTCCACTGGTTCCCCTTTATCCACCCTGTATGTTACTTCCTCAAAAAACTCAAGCAAATTTGTCAAACATGACTTCCCCTTCATGAAACCATGCTGAGTTTGTCCTATTAAATTATGTTTATCCAAATGTCCCGTTACTGTCTCCTTAATAATGGACTCTAACATTTTACCAACCACAGATGTTAGGCTAACAGGTCTATAGTTTCCAGCCTTCTGCCTACTACCCTTTTTAAATAAGGGTGTTACATTAGCAGTTTTCCAATCTGCCGGGACCTTTGCTGAGTCCAGTGAGTTTTGGAAAATTATTACCAATGCATCCACAATCCCTACCGCTACTTCCCTCAAGACCCTAGGATGCAAGCCATCAGGTCCAGGGGATTTATCCGCCTTGAGTCCCATTATTTTACCAAGTACCACTTCCTTAGTGATTTTAATCGTATTTAGTTCCTCCCCCCCTAGAGCCCCAGGTAGCTGAATATTCCGAAGCAGAAGAAGGCAGCAACGGGCTATGGAGAGCGGGCAGTGGGGTCCGTTTTGGATTGAACAGCAGAAAATGCTGGGAACACTCGGCAGGTCAGGCGGCATCTGTGGAGAGAGGAACAGAGTCAAAGTTTCAGGTCGATGACCCTTCATCACAGTCCTGACAAAAAGTCATCGGCCTGAAACGTTAACTCTGTCTCTCTCTCCACAGATGCTGCCCGACCTGCCGAGCATTCCCTGCATTTTCTGTTATTATTTCAGATTTCCAGCATCAGTTTTTTGTTTGTTTTAGTTTTGGATTACTCCAGCAAAGAGCATGCTCCGACACGATGGGCCGAATGGCACCCCACTATGCTGTAAACCTCTATAACAAACATACAATTGGTAGACAGGACCTACTGGTCTATCCAGCCTGTCCCATACTGTGGTGATGCCTTGTGTTGTCACGGTACATACATTCCCCACCCCACCCCACACGGACGGAGCTGTGTAATCTCCTGGGAGAGGAAAAAAAATTAATTCAAATTCAGGCCAATTTAGGAGGTAAAATCTGGAAAAATCTGACATAACAACAGAAAATGCTGGAAAAACTCAGCAGGCCAGGCAATATCCGTGGAGAGAAAAATAGAGTCAACGTTTCAGGTCGAGACCCTTCATCAGGACAATCTGACAGCTGGGGTTACAGTTTGTTGAATAAGACCATCCATTCATGCTTCAGGCATGAATGTCACAGTCATCGCATTAACACCAACATAAAAGGACTTTGAAATAAAATCAGAAAGTGCACATACTGCGGGAAATGAAGAAGAAGAACAACAACTTGCCATGATAGAGTGCCTTTGACGTAGTAAAACATCCCAAGGCGCTCAAGGGGGAAAATTTCGGTATCACCCATTTTGGGCCGCTAATATCGGCCGGCCCGCAAAGTTTAGCGCCCGGCGTTAACTATCGCCTCAGACTGCAAAATTCGCCTCTATCGCCCCCTGGAGGTGATTTGAGCGCTAAATCAGGCGCTACACACCTCTCTTAAGGCGCAAACATCAGGGAGCGAGGCGCTACCTCAGGATGCTACCAAAGCCCAGGTGATGTCAGTTACCATGGAAGCCAGACAGACGAGCACCGTCCAGTTCTTAAAGGGGAGGGGCCATCTTGCTGGCCTGCCACACCCTGCTCATTGCAGCCTTGAATCTCGGCCTGGAGAGACCTCGAAAGCAATTGTGTTGGAAGCACTAATGGATAGGCGCAGGGAAAGAGCTCGGCGCTTAGGAACCTCAAAGGTGGTGCTGAGGACCAAAACTCCTTAGGACAGCGTTAAAACCGACAAAAATTTTGCCGACAAGAAAAGGCAGGAAGCGCCCGCCTTTAAATAGTGCTCCCTCAGCCCCTTCCCGACTTGAAAACGTTCCCCTCTACCTGTCGTTCCTAGTGTCAGGCGCGACTCAATATCCGGTCCAGGGCGCTACCGGGATGTTGCACGCTCAACTGACGTCACGATCTGCGGGCACAGTAGATCGTGGAGGTAGTATTTAGCGCCGCCGCAAAACGACTGGTCAATTTCACGAGCAGCGCTAAAATCGCCGTGCTTGGGCTCTAGGCTCCTAGGCCTAGAAATTGAGTTGCCTTAGCGCCGCTTTTGCGGCGCTAGAGGGCCTAGCGCTGCAATTGGCGCCGGCGCCGAAATTGCCTGGGGCCCTTCCGCCGCGCTAGACCGGTAGCGCTGCGCCGGCACCGATGACGTCATCGGTGTGCGCAGCGTCTCGGTTGCCATGGCGACGGGCCCCAGCGCCGAAATTCAGTAGCGGCCGCCTCGCCCGTGGCAGCCGCAACTAAGACTCTGGCAACAGAGTCTTACCTGACTTTGCGCCGGCGCATTAAAGGCCCCGCGGCGGCCGGCCGCTTTCCCGCCGGCCGCCTGGCCGCAGCTCCCTCCCCGGACTTCCCCCCCCCCCCCCCCGGAACAGAAGCAAGCCCGGCACTTGTCCGAGGTGCCGGGCTCATTTTTAGAACGATTTTCGCGGGCCGCGGCCGGGTGCAGGCAGCTCCTCCTTAAGGGAAGGAGGAGGCCTGCACTTCCCGAACCTGCCGCACCGCAGCGGGCGCCGCAGCGCCGGAATAGCGCTGATATTCAGCACGTAGCGCCAGTTTTCAGGCGCAAACACCTCTCAGCAGCGCCGGCAGCCGTTTGGGCGCAGAACTATTGAATTTTGGGCCCGACCAGCGCGACTTAGCTCCGGCACTAACTTCCGGCGCTAAAGCCCTGGCTGCGCCAAAACTCAATTTCTAGGCCATAGTGTCCCGTTAGCACCCCCGGAGGCGCTAATGGGAGGCGCTAACCAACAGAATTTTTCCCCTTTGGACTGGTAAGGAAATGTTAATGCCAATCATCATGATTGTATATAAGAAGACATTGATTGCCCTCTCAGCCAGAAATGATCTCAGTAGCAGAATATGAGCTGGGAATAGATGGAAATGTGTAGGTGGGAAAAATAAAGGAAAAATCCCACTGTAGAAAGACGATTAACTGGCCTGACTACCTGCTTCCTGCAGCCATATGGCAGTAACCGTTCTTGGTTAATAGTACCAGCATTTGTGTCTTTTTTATACAAAAATATAAATGTCTATGCTTATATGTCTAAACATTTTGTTTATATTCATATATATATTTGTGTGTGTTATGAAAGAGAATGTTAGATTGATTCTACTTAAGTGGGACCCTGAATGTTAGCTCCTCTTTCTGTTTAATTGCTGATTAACCAGTTATGAACTGTGAGGAATTTCTGATTTCATCTGAATTCGTAGTTTACTTCATTCAAACCTTGCATTCAAAAACGAGCGCCATTGATAACCTTGAATTAAGTGTTAATAAAACTACGTGCAGAATAAGATTTAACGGAAAACATCTGATAGGTGGAACGATATGGATTTAGAATCGTCACGACATTACAAACGTTACAACGCTTCAAAAAGTACTTCATTGGCTGTAAAGCGCTTTGGGACGTCCAGAGGTTGTGAAAGGTGCTATAGAAATGCAAGTCTTTCTGTTTCTTTTTAGAATTTAGAATCAGTCCTGATTAATTAGGCTGTTGTGAATATAGCTCTCTTGTGCAAACTTAAAAATTGAATATTTAGATTCCATATTATTTGACAGTTACGCAATCCCACAGTGCTTTCATAATTTGTTCTTTCAAAATTAAATTTACTGACGTTGAATTGTTCTAAGAATTATGGTTTCTCTTGTTATTGTTTCGATTCATATGCAAATCAACCCAACCATCTAAAGGCTTAGCCAAGGGACATGAAGATGCCCAGAATGACAACGAAAAATAAAGAATGCTACAAATCCTGGTTTTCAGAAGGTAACAATCCCTCCCAGTAGAAGAACATTTAATCCTCAAAATGTGGTGAATATAGAAAATTGGATCAGTCTGGGTTGTAACTCGCTCTGCTCTTATCTCTTGTTCCATGTTCACATTCATCCTGCATGGTATAATTGAACCACTTAGTCAAGAAATCCTCAGAGTGCCCAATGACGACCGACCTAATCCTGTATTCATTGCATTGAGAATGTTACATTATATTAAAAAGGAAGAGACTCGTACTTTTCAATATCATGATCAACTTTTAAGTTATTTTTTTTTTTACATTGGCCCGGAATTTGCGGTCAGCGGCGAAGTGGCGACGCTCGTCGCTGATCTCGAAGAAAGCTGCCCACAAAAATCTAGGGATCTCTGTGGCGTCGATTTCAGCTCTCCCGACCTTTGTTTGAATCCGGCGCCAAATCCAGCGAATCTCCAGCATCCAGAAACAGTGATGTCATCAAGCAGGCTGAGCAGCCAATCACATTGAAGAATTCTCACAGACAGCAAACCAGGAAGCAAAATGCACAGATTCTATTTTACTTTTAAATAAATTTTACAGCGAGTGAAATAAAGATTGGGACATACACATAGGGCTAAGGTAGAAGCCGAAATATCACAAACAAACATTTATTATGATAAAAATCATGTAATTCTTAATCATATTAATGGAAAGATTTGACATTCCACAAATACAAAATGAGTTTTTCAGGGCCAGAATCATTGTTCAGCAGTCAATACGCTGTTAAAACCCCAGTTACACCTCTTTCAACAAGGTTTAATTTTTCCAGGGCGGGGGTGGTGGGCGGGGTTAATGGTGATATTCCAACGTAATCGGGGATGTTGTTGTCCTTGTGGTGATATGAATTGATTGCCGGAGCTAGGGAGTTCCACAGCGCAACCTGTGGAGGAGCAGAAAATGACTGACCGCAGCGTCTGGATTTCCGCGTTTATCTGCGCCTGCATTAAATCCTGAAGTTGCCGTCAATTTCAGAGGGGTTTCGCTGACAGTTTCAGCATCATTACCACCGGATAATCTGGCCAATGTCTCTGTGTGTACACGCACGGTCTCATACATAAACACACACACACACACATACACACACACACACACAGATACACACATATATGTTTATATATATATAATTTACTAAAAATGCTAATGCTGGTAGAATTAAACAAGAACTGTTACTGCCATATGTGTGGAGCAAGCAGATAGTCAGACTTGTTAATTATCTTTATACAGTGGGATTTTTCATTTATTTTTCCCACTATCCTTATCACACGTGCAAATTTCCATCTATTCCCAGCTCAGATTCTGCTACTGAGATCATTTGTAGCTGAGAGGTGAATCAATGTCTTTTTATATACAATCACTATGATTCTAATGGCCACAACATTTCCTTAGCAGTCCCAGTCGCTCTAAAGCAGGCAATGTGCTTTGTCCGTCATTCTGATGTCTTTTCTTGGCCCGTTGGAGATGGAACCCCCATCCTTTTTATGTACAATCTGTATAGAATCATAGAACCATCGAATGATACAGCACAGAAGGAGGCCATTCGGCCCATCGTGCCTGTGCCAGCTCTTGGGTAGAGCTATCCAATGAATCCCACTCCCCCACCCTTTCCCCATAGCCCTGCAATTCTTTTCGCTCTGAGGGCTAGAAATTCCCCTGGTTTGCGCCACCCATTAGCTCCGCCGGGGGGGTGGGGGGGGCAATAACGGGGCACTACCGGCTTTGCGACCGGGGTGCGGCGAGAGCACCGACACTCGCGAAATTCCCCTGCAGGTTAGCACCGGCGGTAGACCCTAACGCCGCCATTTCCTACGCCACGGAGATCATGACGTCACCCGGTGCGCAGCGCACTGGTACCGCCCCGGTTGCGAGCTTGGCTTCCGCTCCCCTTGCAGCATCGCCGGGCGTCAACACCGGCAGCTGCAGGCAGCGTCGTCACCGCAGATGGCCGCTTGGGGGAGCGGCAGTTAAAGGGATGGCCAGTAAGCTAGGTGAAAAATGTTTCATCAGGACTCTGTGCATTTTATTCTATTTCTCGGGTGCCGTGATTGATCAGCCCTGCAGCCCATTAGAAAGCTTGGGGCTGACCAGCGCCGATCGGAGGTGCCGTCGGCGATCAGGGGATTGGATTTCTTGCGGAGCCTGCAGCAGTAGCCCTTCCCTTTAAGGGAAGGAATGAGCCTCTGATCTCGGCAGCGCTGCACTGGACATTGTGCCGCTACTGCCCCTCTTGCCTGGTTTAGCGCTCCAGGGGAAATGCCAGCATTTGATTTAGCATTCCACTTCCCTTCTGGAACGCTAAACCGGAAGTTGGCGTCCGTTAGAATTGGGTAGCGCCCAGCGATACGTTTGTGCTCCCGCAAACGTTAATGGGACGATACCCATTTTCTCCCCCCACCCCGCCCCAAGGCTTTTTCCAATTCCCTTTTGAAAGTTACTCTTGAATCTGCTTCCACCGCCCTTTCAGGCAGCGCATTCCAGATCACAACAACTCGCTGCGTTAAGAAAAAATGTTTATGACGCCTCTGGTTCTTTTGCCAATTGCCTTAAATCTGTGTCCTTTCATTAGGCTTAAGCTCTATTCCTAAAAAGGGAGCTGTGAGTGATGTTCCCTTTAAGCCACGCGGCCGCACATGTGCGGTATTTTGAATGGGCCTTAAAGGGGCCGCCCGCACTCAAAAAAGAAAATTAAAGTGAACATTGGCTGTGAGTTCTGAGGTCGGCAGATCTTCAGTAACAGCACCGGATTCAATAGTAACTTTCAAAAGGGAATTGGATAAATACTCGAAGAGAAAATAATTGCAGGGCTATGGGGAAAGAGCAGGGGAATGCGTGGCACTAATTGGGCAGCTCTACCAAAGAGCCGGCACAGGCATGATGGGCCGAATGGCCTCCTTCTGTGCTGTATCATTCTATGGTTCTATATAGATTGTATCCTTTCTTCTTAGGCAGTCCCCCGGAACTGAGGATGACTTGCTTCCACATTAAAAATGAGTTCTCAGGCGACTGATGAGTCCAATGCGGGACCTACAGTCTCTGTCACAGGTGGGGTAGACGGTGGTTGAAGGGGCGGGCGGGTGGGGTGCTTGGGTTGACGTGCGCTCCTTGCACTTGGCTTCCGCTTGCTCCCGGCGAAGAGACTCGAGGTGTTCGGCGCCTTCCTGGATGCTTCTCCTCCACTTTGTGCGGTCTTGGGCCAGGGATTCCCAGGTGTCGGTGGGGATGTTGCACTTTTTCAAGGAGGCTTTGATCCCGACCAACGGTTCCACCACAGACCCAATTCACGTACAGACCGGGGTCAAGCAGGGCTGTGTCATCGCACCAACGCTCTTCTTGATCTTCCTTGCTGCAATGTTCCATCTCACCCTCAGTAAGCTCCCCACTGGAGTGCAACAAATTTACAGAACAAATGGGAAACTTTTCAACCTCCGTTGCCTCCAGTCCAGATCCAAGGTCGTCCCATCCTCTGTCGTCGAATTACAGTATGCAGACGACGCTTGCATCTGCGCTCACTCGGAGGTCGAACTCCAAACCATCGTCAACACCTTCACCGAAAGATTGTATCCACATCGCTGGTGAATTTCAGTTGCATTGCTGTGTGAAGTATCTATGCCAGAAAGATATGCGTT
This sequence comes from Somniosus microcephalus, assembly GCF_052327205.1. Lineage (NCBI taxonomy): Eukaryota > Metazoa > Chordata > Chondrichthyes > Squaliformes > Somniosidae > Somniosus > Somniosus microcephalus. The sequence goes on along the minus strand of NC_140993.1, from coordinate 24,687,307 downwards.
GTGGGACATGTTAAGATAGGTTGCACAAGGAACTGGGTCGAAACCAACATGTTTAATCGCATTAGGGCTATTTTTTTGTTGTTTGCATTAACAGTATTAATTTGACGGAGCTGCATTCAGGTTTCCCAGAGCTGCAGATGTTCTGCGATGATCTAGCAAGCTTTGCAAGCGCACAGAAAGATTCATTGCACCAACAGATCCTGGAATAGATGCTTCGAAGACTGCTGTCACAGGGATCATAAAGGCTATCAATTATTTTAAATTGCAGAGGGCTTTTATTATTTTGCCCTGAAAATGTTAACATGCAAATATTAACTGTGGAGATACATCTTCCTGTTTTTCCCAACGTAATTTATGGACATTGCTCCGTCTCAGGGCTGCCAACACCTTAAAAAATGCAAATTCCTCTTTCTACAACTTATAGCAGCAGTTCATTAATATTACCCGGCAGAAATGATGATGTAAATGTAAATATTTGTGAGATTCATGTAGTAGCAGAGCTGCAGAGGAAAGATAATGGAGCAGATGTTCATGTTGTCTTTGTCTTGAGGGAGAAAGGAATAGAAGGATGAGGGAGAAAGGTTATGCTGATAGGTTTAGATGAAGAGGGGGGCGAGAGAAGGCCCGTGGGGTGCATAAACACCAGCATTGACCAGTTGGGCCGAATGGCCTGTTTCTGTGTTGTAGGGGGTGATTTTGCCAATGGGGGCCACGTTGGAGGCGGGACTGCTGCTCGTCGGGTTTTAGTCCCACCTCCATCGACTTGAGGCCAACCCACGCTATTTTCCCTTGATTGACCTTGTTAAGCCCACCCAGGGAAAGCCGGTGACAGGGAACGTCAGCGTATGACGTTTCATCCGTCAAACATTTTTGACAGATGAATTGTCGTCGTTTGACAGCTTTGAGAAGCTGCCAAACACTGACATTCTCTGTTGTTTGGTGAGTTCTTATACTCAAGACTCAGCAAACCTATTTTCTGAGCAGAAAGCAGATGGCTGTTGCATCGGAGAATGCAGCAGCCCCATTCTGTCATCTCTGCCGTGGAGAGGCCGGAGCCTCCGGATCCCCAACGATTGAAGCCTGCAGGAAGAAACAAAAGGGAAGGAAACGTTTTCTAACACTTTTCACTCACCTCACATTCTTACCTCTCCACACTTGCACCCATCACTCACCTCCACAGCGCACTTTTGGACCCCTCTCGCCTCTGCAGGCCCACTGCTCGCCTCGCTGACCCTGGCGGGGTTTCACGACATCGGGAAGCCCGCACCTCTGCTGGAAAAATGTGGATAATCCTGTTAACTGCCTGTTAATCTTCGGGTAAGCATTCTCCAAGGCGGCCTTCGAGACACACGACAACGCAAAATTGTCGAGCAGAAACTGATAGCCAAGTTCCGCACCCATGAGGATGGCCTCAACCGGGATCTTGGGTTCATGTCACGCTACATGTAACCCCACCTGACGTAGGGTCATCCAGACTCGAGTCGTCATTGGCTTGTTCTCTCTACACAGATGCGGCCGGACCTGCTGTGATTTCCAGCAAAAAAAATGTTTTTTGTCTGTTTTTTTGTTTTTCATACAGACCCCAGCATCTGCAACATTTGACCCCTTGTGACCCCACCTCATTGTTCTTTGATGTAATGTTTTCCTGACTGACCTGTTTGGACACCATTTACACCTTTGATTGCTGTGATTATCTCTCTGCCGAGGTGTGATAAATGGCAGTTAGAAAGATTTCCTGTAAACATCTGACATTATTCTCTGACTATATAAGCTGTGTTTTTATGCATCTCTCCACTTCACCTGATGAAGGAGCAGCGCTCTGAAAGCTTGTGATTTCAAATAAAGCTGTTGGACTATAACCTGGTGTTGTGTGATTTCTTACATTTATCCGTCTGTCATCAGACGGGTGTTTTTCTGTTTTTATTGACTTCAGTATTTGTTCTTCATACCAATAAAAAAAAACTTTTCTGAAATGTTAGCACTGAGTTCCTTTTAGCAGCTAGCACTTGTTGTTTAGAAGTTCGGGGGAGTGGCTGCCTGCGAGCATATTGATATTTTCTGGAGGCTCGTGGTGCTATGATACAGTTTGAGCATTTGTATGAGTCCCTTCACTTCAGTGAGTGCTCTTGTTTTCTATCAGTCTGACTCCGAATTCGATATGTTCCATAGAAATATAGAAACATAGATGATAGGAGCAGGGGTAGGCCATTTGGCCCCTCGAGCCTGCTCCGCCATTTAATGAGATCATGGCTGGTCATTCAATTTCAGTACCCTGTCCCTGCTTTCTCCCCATATCCCTTGATCCCTTTAGCCTTAAGAAATATATCTAACTCCTTCTTGAATATATTTAATGAATTGGCCTCAACGGCCTTCTGTGGTAGAGAATTCCACAGGTTTACCACTCTCTGGGTGAAGGAATTCCTCCTCATCTCAGTCCTAAATGGCTTACCCCTTATTCTTAGACTGTGACCCCTGGTTCTGGACTCCCCCGCCATCAGGAACATCCTTCTTGCATCTAGTCTGTCTAGTCCTGTTAGAATTTTATAAGTTTCAATGAGATCCCCTCTCATTCTTCTAAACTCTAGTGAATACAAGCCCAATCGACCCAATCTCTCCTCATACGTCATTCCTGCCATTCCAGGTATCAGTCTGGTGAATCTTCACTGGCAAGAACATCCTTCCTCAGATAAGACAACCAAAACTGCACACAATACTCAAGGTATGGTCTCACCAAGGCCCTGTACAACTGCAGCAAGACATCCTTGCTCCTGTACTCGAATCCTCTCGCTACGAAGGCCAACATACCATTTGCCTTCTTAATTTCCCTTGAGCAGTCAGCGCCAGGTAACATACCAACAGCAATTGGTTTGAGCAGGACAGCTCCAGGTGGAGTTTATGAGAGGCTGAAACCTTCCTTTCACCAACCTTGGGTTACAAAGAACACGGAAAGAAGGTCAAAACAAGAATGCTACTCCGCGGGAGGGGGGGGTAATTAATATTTACAGGATAGTCGCCCACATAGAACTGTTTGAAAATTGTTGCTTTAAGCTTCACTAACAACGCTAGAAATTATGGATACTCATAAAAATTAGCGCCAATATTTTATTTTTCATTTAACTTGGACTGAGGTACGTTTTTCAGCAAACTTTTGGGGCAGATGAAATTCAACGTGGGCAAGTGTGAGGTCATGCACTTTGGAACCAAGAAAGATTGTAAATGGTGTGAAACTAAGAGCTGTAGAGGAGCAAATAGATTTGGGACTAGTGCGCAAATCAATCAAAAAGGCCAATGGAGTGTTGGCCTTTATCTCAAGAGGGCTGGATTACAAAGGAGAGGAAATCATGTTTCAGTTGTATCGAGCCCTGGTCAGACCCCATCTGCATTCACTTCCAGACACTGCACCTCAGGAAGGATATATTGGTCTTTGAGGGAGTGCAGCGCTGATTCACCAGAATGATTTAGTAGGTTAAATTATGAGGACAGGTTGCATAAACTTGGCTTGTGTTCCCTTGAGTATAAAAGATTGAGGGGTGATGGGCGTTTAAAAAGTTATAATGATTTGATAGGGTAGATATGGAGAACCTATTTCCTCTGGTGGGGTAATCAAGAACAAAACGACACAGGGGGAAAAATTCACCCCCTTAGCGCCTCCCGTTAGCGCTAGCAGATGGCGCTAATGGGACACTAGAGCAATATCGCCGGGGCGAGGCGAATCCGATGGCACACACCAAACCCCGCCCCTCCCGTAGCATCGCCAGGAACATCAACGCCAGGTGGATGGTGATGTCAGTGAGTGTGCAACGCTCACTGAACACCCGATCTTCAAAATTGATTGTTGCTACCTACCTTAGCACCTGGAGTAAACAGTGACAAGGAGAGCTGGTGTGAAGCACCAGGAAGCCGGCTCCAGGGATGTTATTTATGGGATCTGTCAGGTTAGTGCAGTTTCAGTGGTTTCTTGTCATTTTCACATATTCCAACAGTTTCATTCAGTAATTTCAAGGTTCTTTTGTATCAGGAGTGTTGTGGCAACTAAAAAGTAGCTACATTTATTCTCCAAAAATTCAAACTGCTACACTTGGTAACATTAATGGGTGCTGTACTGGCAGTCGACCTCACCCTCCAAGATCTACAGCAGAGGGAGCATACGCAGCCAGAAATACAGGAGTATGTGCGCAGTAGGATGAGGAGGGACATCAGGGCTCTCACCAGGAGGCTTTACCCTCTGAAGGTATTCCAAGATCACTTCTCCTACCTTCAGTGAAGCGAGGAGCAGTGTATTTGATGGCTCTGCCACACCAAGGAGGTGATCACAGAACTCTGCCACATCCTTCAAACAGACCACCAGCCTCACACCAGGATGACTTAAAGCCCACATCCCCTTTGCTCACCACATCCCCATCATTCCATTCCTGTCGCAGGCCATTTCACACCGCAAAGCTGAAATAACGGACACCACAAAAGAATGGTAAGTGAATTAATAAATTTATCAAAAATCAGTGAACACATATATACAACAAAACTATTAACTACTCACCCTTGTGCAATTCCTTAGTGCCTCTTGTTACCGTGCCTTTGCCCACTCTAGTGCTCCTATGAAGTATTGGCCCACAGTGGCTGCAGCAGGGCTGGTGGAAGGCTGCTGAGTGTTGGTGCCAGAGACTACAGATGGCCTTGCAGGATGCCCTTGACCAGCTCTGGGCCTGGAAGGCCCGGCTGTAGACTGCACCACCTCAGGATGGGTGGCTGGATGACAGGCAGCGACAAGTGCAATGGTGGAGTGGCAGTGATGGGGGCAGGAATGCTGTCATCCTGAGAGAGGACAGCAAGTTCCTGCTCCACTGACCCACTGCCACTCCCCCAGGGCATTGCCTCAGCAACCCTAGAAATCTGCTGGAGCACAGATTGCTGGCCTCCTGTGACACCGTGAAAGCCCCGGTCGACGGTGGTAGACCCAGCCACGATGGCAGCAGTCAGAGCTTGCGTGGCATCAAACTGAGACCGCATCAGAGCAGTCTGAGATTGGATGGCACCAAGCATAGACTGCATTACTGCAGTCAGACTGTTATGAATCTTATGATCCATGAAGAAAGAGTCATAAAATAACACTGGGCGGCCAGCTGGTGGCGCCGTCCAAGGAGTATAAATATTCGGGCATGGGCCCAGCTTGCCCAGGACATTTTGTAAACAGGAACTAGTGAAAGATAACTAGACCTCCATGTTTTGAAACAAGTTGATTAAAGCCTTGCTTTATACTCAAACCAAGTGCGTAGTGAGTTTTATCACATCACAGATGTTGTGTCGCTTCCGCCTGTGCTGCAATGGAAGCTGCAACATCGCCCATCACACGCGGCATCAGGTCTGGGTCGCCATGGTCTCTCTAGGAGTCCACCATCCTTTGCAGACTGTAAATAATGGGCTCCATAGTGTGCGCAGGATATCTGTGCAATGTTAGAGGCGGACTCCTGCACACTCCTTACCATTGCCGAGAGGCTCTTGGGCACCCTTGCCATTGCACCAATCATCTCCATGTGCATGGCCATCACCCTTCTTCTAAATGCCTCCCCATCAAGGTCCTCATCTGAGTCCTGTGCAGCAGAACTCGCGCACAAACTCGCCCTCCGGGGAGCTGGCTCCCAAGCTACTCTCCCCCCCACTGGCCTTGCTGCAGCCCACTCAGCCCTAGTGTCTCAGATTCTGCTACTATACTAGCCTCTAAAGAATGCGTAGTGCCAGTATCTGAGCTGGTGCCTGCGGGTGAGACATGCAGTGATGCGGTGTGTTCTTCCTCCTCCTCTTCTCCCACCTCGCTCTCTACGGTACCCTCAGGGACAGGCTGCTCAGGTGTTTGCTCATTATCTGAAAGCATAAAGGCACAAGAGTCGGGTTAAGGTGAGGGGAGGGGGCAGGAAGGGAGAAACACATGCATACAGCACGATTTGCTGGAAAGTGCAAAATGCTTGTGGGGTGAGCGGGAAGTGGGAAATGAGGAGAAGGAGTAGGGATGAACATACCAGTATTGTCCCCAAGGGGGTCACGTCGCCGGTGGCCACGGCGCCCACCACCTGGCGCCCAATAATCTGCAGCACTCTATTCTCCAGCGCTGTGTGTGGGTCCTGGGGGCCACAGTGCTGCCCGAGACTTGCTGCACTGCCTCCCTCCACATTGTCAAACACTGGAATGATTTCTTCCTTTAAACCAAGTCACAGGTTTCAAGTGCTTATTATGACAGGGGTGAGATAGAGTGTGTTAAAACTGGCTTCAGGGCAGTTATATTCCACTCTCCATGAACACAGATAACCACCCCATGATCTCACTCTTGCTCTCGTCCAATGGTGTTTCTGTTTGAGTAAGTATTTAAACAGTGTAACCTTTCAAATATAGGCTAGTGGTACTCAGCCATTGCCACAGGGAAAGAAAGACTTGCATTTATATAGCGCCTTCTGAAAGTCCAAATACACCACATCCACTGGTTCTCCCTTATCTATTTTACCAGTTGGATCCTCAAAAAATTCCAGTAGATTAGTCAAGCACGATTTACCTTTTGTAAATCCATGTTAACTTTGTCCGATACTGTCACTGTTTTCCAAGTGCTCTGCCATTACATCTTTTATAATGTACCCTAGCATTTTCCCCACTACCGAGGTCAGGCTTACTGGTCTGTAATTCCCCATTTTCTCTCTACCACCTTTTTTGAACAGTGGGGTAACATTCGCTTCCCTCCAATCCATGGGAACTGTTCCAGAGTCTATAGAATTTTGGAAGATGACCAGCAATGCATCTACTATTTCTAGGGCCACTTCCTTAAGTACCCTCGGATGTAGATTATCAGGCCCTGGGGATTTATCGACCTTCAATCCCGTCAATTTCCCGAACAGCATTTCCCTACAAATACAAATCAAGGGATATGAAGCAAAGGCGGGAAAATGGAGTTGAGGTGCAGTTCAGCTGCGATCTAATTGAATGGTGGAGCAGGCCCGAGGAGCTGAATGGTCTCCTCCTGTTCCTTTCTTCCTCAGCCAATTACTTAGTCGTGTCAATCAAACACAGGTAGCCATTTGCCAGTCTGTTTATGATGCACTGTAAAGAAAAACAGAAAGGAAAATAAACAGAAGAAGGAAGGTATGGTGCTTTCATTTATGCACCTGTTCTAAGATCCCACTTTCAGACAGTCAGCTCAGTGGCAGTCTATCAATTTTACACTGAGTTGGGTGCCTCAAAATGGGGTCCGCTAGCCTTACCGCTCCATTATCACTGGTGATGCGGCCGCCGCCTTTTTGAAAGGGGCCTACCACCAGGTGCCCAGAGCGCCCGCCTGTTGCAGGCGATAGGCCCCATTTAATATGGCAATCGGGGTCTTATGAGATAAATAGGACCCCAGTTGCCATTTTAGAAACATAGAAACATAGAAAAATAGGAGCAGGAGTAGACCATTCTGCCCTTCGAGCCTGCTCCGGTATTCAATATGATCATGGCTGATCCTCTATCTCAATACCATATTCTGGCTCTCTCCCCATACCCCTTGATGCTTTTTGTGTCTAGAAATCTATCTCCTTCTTAAATATATTCAGTGACTGCCTCCACAGACTTCTGTGGTAGAGAATTCCACAGGTTCACCACCCTCTGAGTGAAGAAATTTCTTCTCATCTCAGTCCTAAATGTCCTACCCCGTATCCCGAGACTGTGACCCCTCGTTCTAGACCCCCCCAGTCAGGGGAAATATCCTCTCTGCATCCAGTCTGTCTAGCCCTGTCAGAATTTTATACGTTTCAATGAGATTAGGTCGGGACTGGTCGAAGCCGGCGCAGAGCGGTCCCTGACCATTTTCACGGGCGGTGGAAGAGAAGAGGCGCCGCAGAGGTGAGTCTTGAGTTTACTTCGTGGGCGTTGGAGGAGCAGGAATGAACCTCCGGGACCCACAAATATAATCTGGGAGTCTTCAACCTTGTTAATACCTCTTAATGTCTATTCACTTCTTTTGTTCCCTCCCCAGCCCTTCCTTTCGATCTATTTCATTTCCTTTCCAGTTTTGAAAAAGGGTTTGACCCGAAACGTCGACTCTAATTTCTCTCCACGGATGTTGCCTGGCCTGCTGAGTTTTTCCAGCATTTTCTGTTGTTAATCTGGGAGTCTGCCGCCTCGGGACCCCCATCCAAACCGCGCTCGTGACCGCATCCCGCTCCCCCCTCAACACACCCTCCCCACAACTTAGCTTCAAAATAACGGTGAGCGGGGGCCTGTAAGGTCAAAGTTGACCACCCTATCTGCCTCTTCCAAAAACATCTTTAAAGCAAAGCACAAAGCTACTTTTCTAATTTAGAGAGGAACAGAGGTCGAGAAAGAATAAATCAGCCTTGGCGAGGCAGACCTCTCTATGGATTGATATAATTTCAGCTTACTGGCTTTCTTTTTACTGCCAGTTGTGGCCAATGGGGATGATCTGGCCTCCTGGCTCCAGAATCCACTGGGTATTGGAAAGGGTTTGCCCCGATTGATTTTACCCGTGACCCTTAATAGCCATCAAAGAAGAAACAGATCTTTATCCCATCTGTCTAATCATATTATGTTCTCAAGGGTGAAAAGACATTGCAGCACATTGCACCACCCGGTCCTCACATTCTTTCTTGGATATGGTAATCATGACCTTTCTGGCCGCACAGCGATATTGTATTAAATGAGCGACGCATTGAACAGTGTGGGTTGCAGAGTTACTCTGCACCATGACAAGCCAAATTAGGTAGAATGCTGATATGGCCGAAACGAATCTCAAGCATTGTTTTTTGCCTGAGCAGATCCCACCTTCTTCCTCAGTTGTGGGCTCCAGAATCCACTGGAATTCGGAAAGGGTTAGCCCCAGTTGATTTTACCTGTGACCGGGCCTTCTGCTTCCAAGGGTCCTAAGCTCTGGAATTCCCTCCCTAAAACTTAATTCCCTCTCCGCCTCTCCCTCTCCTCCTTTCAGACGCTGCTTAAAACCTCCCTCTTTGACCAAGCTTTTGGTCACCCGCCCCGATATCTCCTTCAGTGGCTCGGTGTCAAAATTCTGTTTCGGTAACGCTCCTCGGGATGTTGTACTACGTTAAAGGCGCCGTACAAATGCAAGCTGTTGTTGTAGTTTGATCATTATTCTCAAAACATTCGCCAATCTGCAAAATAAATTTTAAAAAATCCCATTTTTAAAAGTTCTGCAATTTATTTTTGTCGGCTTTCCACAAGCCTGCTTCCATCAAATTTAAGCAGGAAAAATTCTAGCATCTGTGACAAAACTGAAGCAAAGTTTAGTGTGCGTCATTAATTCTTGAATTATTATATATACCAAGTATTATATATTTTTTATTCGTTCCTGGGATGTGGGCGTCGCTGGAAAAGACATCAAAGCTTTATATTAACTCAAGATCTCCCCCTGAGCTGCCATGCTGATTCCAGATTTGTTTCAGCATCTGTGAGTTTTTTTTGTTCGTTTATGGGATGTGGGTGTTGCTGGCAAGGCCCAGCATTTATTGCCCATCCCTAGTTGCCCTCGAGAAGGTGGTGGTGAGCCGCCTTCTTGAACCGCTGTAGTCCGTGTGGTGAATGTACTCCCACAGTGCTGTTAGGGAGGGAGTTCCAGGATTTTGACCCAGCGACGATGAAGGATCGGCGATATACTTCTAATCAGGATGGTGTGTGATTTGGAGGGGAACTTGGAGGTGATGGTATTCCCATGCGCCTGCTGCCCTTGTCCTTCTAGGTGGAAGAGGTCGCGGGTTTGGGAGGTGCTGCTGAAGAAGCCTTGGCGAGTTGCTGCAGTGCATCTTGTAGATGGTGCACACTGCAGCCACGGTACGCCGGTGGTGGAGGGAGTGAATGTTTAAGGTGGTGGATGGGGTGCCAATCAAGCAGGCTGCTTTGTCCTGGATGTGTGTCAGGTGTGTCTCAGTTGGTAGCACTCTCAGCCTCAGATGGTTGTGGGATCAAGTCCCGCTCCAGAGACTTGAGCACAAAATCTAGGCTGACACTCCCGGTGCAGTGCCGAGGGAATGCTGCACTGTCAGATGACCTCTCATGTGGGTGTGAATAGATCCTCAAGGCATTATTTTGAAAAAGAGCAGGGGGGGAGTTCTCCCCAGTGTCCGGGCCAATATTTATCCCTCAACCAACATCACTAAAACGGTCATTATCCACATTGGTGTTGGTGGGACCTTGCTATGCGCAAATTGGCTGCCGCGTTTCCTACATCACAACAGTGACTACACTTCCAAAAGTACTTCGTTGGCTGTAAAGCGCTTTGGGACATCCTCAGGACGTGAAAGGCGCCATACAAATGCAAGTTCTTTCTTTGAACAGAATGTACCCTGGGTGTCATGAGCCTACATGTCTGTTTGCACATCTCAGACGATTACAGCGCAGGAGGATTTAGCAGCGGTTATTTTGCTGAAAATTAGCTTAAAAGGCAATATTAATTTTCAAAGATTTCTGTCAGGAGATATTTGCAGTAAATTAATCATGCCACTTCAGTGCAGTTTATAAAAAAAAATGAAGTCAGCTTCTTCCGTGTGAAGAAGGGCCAGGCTACATCATTACCAGTGGAAACTTCTGCAATGAAAACATCTGTTCCGTCACTGTGTGTAGTCGCGGTGTATCGAACAGGCACTCGTACAGTGAGAATGAATGATGAATTGCAGCGTAGGAGACACCGGTGAAGAAAACAGCGGAGGCCTGAAATGCCTGACGGTTCCTGATATCTGGGGGGACTGCACCCCGGCAACACTCGGGAGAAGAGGGCTGGGGAAGAAAATGAGTGGGAAGGTATTGGTCTAGATTTTACTGTTTGTGCTGCTATATGAGAAAAAAAAAGAAAAGCTTGCATTTCTATAGCCTTTCAAAATGTCAGGATGTCCCAAAGCGCTTTACAGCAAATGAGGTACGTTTGATGCATTGTTACGGTTGTAATGTGGGATACGCGGCAGCCAATTTGAGCACAGCAAGCTACCACAAACAGCAATGCAATAATGACTGGACAATCTGTTTTTGTGATGTTGATTGAGGGATAAATAATGGCCAGGACACCGGGGATAACTCCCCTGCTCTTCTTCGAAATAGTGCCCTGGGATTCTTTACGTCCGCCTGAGAGAGCAGATGGGGCCTCAGTTTAACGTCTCATCCGAAAGACGGCACCTCCGACAGTGCAGCACTCCCTCAGCACTGCACTGGAGTGTCAGCTTAGAATTTGTGCTCAAGTCCCTGGAGTGGGACTTGAACCCACAATCTTCTGACTCAGAGGCGAGAGTGCCACCCACTGACGTGTGAAGGGGTAAGGGAGGTGCTCACTGTAATGTAGAATTTGCGAAATTTTCATGAGTAATCACGCAAGAAGTTAGGGTTAATAAAACAGCTTTATTGACCAAAAAGAAGCTTGTACAGAGAAACCTTTGATAAAAGGGCACACAAAATGGCCACCAGACCTTGTGACCAGCTTCTGGGAACATTTGAATTTCTGTTACTGCAAGCCAGACAGGCTTGTGGATTAAGGACATTAAAGCCCGCGAAAACCAGTTTCAGGAAACCGAAACTCATGGAACTGAGTATACATATTGATTAGATTATAAGTACAGGACAGATTTGGGTAGCAGGATGAGGCCCATCAAGAAATGGGCGGACAATTGAATGAACACTTTAACCCATTTACTGTACAAAGGAAAAGCCGTTTAACAGCCATCAAGGGCCATCTCCAGACCGATCAATATACAAACTGAGTTACGGTGACAAAGCAAAGACATTATCGGCCCAGGAAGGCCAGTTCAGCTATCAGCAACTCCCGTTATGAAGACAAAACACCCCTGCAGAGAGTTCTGCCCGCCAAAATTATTACAAAGACAGGACTATGATTTGGCGGGGGATAAGAATGTTCCAAAAAGGTATAACTGTGGATTGAAAAAGTCCATCAGTACGCTTCACTTGACGCTTCACTTCACGATTCACTACGTTTCACTTCGAGCTTCACTTCGGCTTCACTTCTTGGACGCTTCAAAAGCGCTTCGGGACAGACTCCATCGGAACCAAGCAGCATTTCGGTTCGGACCGTGTTCGGAGTTCGGGCAGGCAAGGCCCGGCAACGACGAGAAGACGACGAGGGTGGCCCGGGTACGTTGGTCGGGAGATCATCGACGACCCAGGCCGAAGAAGAAGACACCCTCAGAAGGACAATCATAATGACTGTATAAGAGGACGCTCAGGGCCCGGCACTCCAGTGTCTCAACATCACATCGGTAATGGATTCACCCATGTGCATCCAGTTCTTAAAGTCACGTCAGTAATGGATTCATCCGTGGCGAGCGCTCACCAAGGCTGTACCGGCTGCCTACATTGCAGGAGAACCAAGAGGAAAACAAGCTGCGCCAGAACTTCCCAAACCCACGTGACGACGGAAAGCTGTGTCAAAAGGCTGCAAAACCCCTGTTTCGCGATTCTTAAAGTGGTGAGCATGATCCCGAGTTCCTCAAATTGAAACTTAGTTAGGTCTAGGGGAGGGGGTTAAGGGTAGTTGTAATGTGTTACCCCTTTTACGATGTGCCGTGTGTTCCCCATTTCCATAGAGTTAAGTTCATAGATGTGTGCATGCTTGTAGTTTCTTTAATCTGTGCATATGACATGTATTTTATAATGTTGCAAACTGTTCAATAAAGGCATCCATTTTGTGCTATTCGACCTGGTCTATTGAGTTTTTCTGCACTACAGCTCCCTGCACCTAAGTCCAAGGTTGAGAACCGTAGGGGCGAGTGGGTCGAACCACTCACGGGTAATTATTGCAAGAAGCCTGGCAGGAGACCAGAGCAAGCAAGAGAAACCCCCTACAGAGATGGCGACCGCGGCAGGACCTTGGCAGCAGGAATATAGTGTGTTAGATCAAGGTCTGAATAAACGAAATGTGATGGATGAGAGAATAGCGGATTATGTTTTTGGGAAGGTAAACCTTACAAAACAGTGGATATCTGACCTATTAAGAGATAGGCGCCCGCTAGACGCAGCCATCAAGTGGACAGAAAGCAAAGAGCACAAAAGATCTGTAGAAAAAGCGGTCTGGCTAATGTGCTACAAGAAGCAAGTCCAGCTTTTGGACCAAGTCGTTGTAGCGCAGACGGCCCAGATAAAAGGGTTACTAGCAGAAGTAGAGGAAAAGGTTGCGGGAGGAAAGAAACTGATTGAGTCGCTCAACGTGCTGAATCAGGAACGCCAATCCGTAACCCATCGCCATGAGACCAAGATAGATTACTTGGAGTGTCAGGTCATTGAGGCCAAGGCCAGTGAAGGTAGATTAAGGGACAGGTGTTTCCGCCTAGCTCAGCAGGTAGAGGCACAGGAGGAAAGTATTCTGGGAGCTAGAGCAGCGTACAAGATGGCCATCGAGGATAGGTCTGAGAACGCCGACCATAGCGCTTGCCAGAGGGAGCTAGAGGACCTAAGAACGGCCCTAGCGAAGGCAAATGGCTTGGTGTGTCTCATAAACCCACCAGCGAGCCAGCTACTGTTAGCCAAGGAATCCAAAAGATCGATTCCGCAAGAGGCAGTTGTGGTACCAACCACCATGCCATCGGCACCTCCCAGCTATAGTGAGTCTTGGGATGAGGGGAAGGAAACGGTGAAGTTAGTCGAAGAGATTCCGGAGGTAGAGCAACCCCAGGTAGTAGAGTCGAAGCTGGTACCGCTGTGTCCCGTTCAACACCGGAGGCTCGGTCCGGACAACGACAATGGCGAGGACGGACCCCTCGTCAATCAGATCATAATGCCCCACAGCGCACAACAGCTAAGGGCAATGATAAGCCACATCCCAAAACTCTCCGAGTCAGGAGATCCCTTCGTCCATTTTAGGGACGTGGAGCAGACCGCAGCAGTTAATGACTGCGACGGGAGAGAACAGTGTAAAATGCTGCTGTTCTCCCTGGACAGCTCAGTACTCCAGTGTCTCTCTGACGAGAGCAAGAGAGGACACGGGGTGTATGAGGACTTACAGGACGAGGTCCTGCAGGTTATGGGGGAAGATGACGGAAATCCGTTCCTCCGATTGGGTAGGACGGTACAGTTACAGAGAGAGCCCCCACGGGTTTTCGCCGGAAGGTTGTGGTCAGTGTATCGGCGCAGCTGCCCGGGCGGGCCGGCCCGGAACGGGCTGGACGATGGCCAAAGGGCTCATTGGCTCCGGTGCCTGGTCACCAATTGCTTGCCCCAGGTGAGGGAGCAGGCCAAAACATGGTTTGACCCCAATAACCCCCGCTCCACGGAAGAGTTAGTACTAGATCAGTTCACGATAGGTTACAGGAACAGCAGGAGTAAGGAAGTGCCTCCCCAGAAGGGAAAGGTGCATGAAGCGAGGCCTGCAGCTCCTGTTAAAAAGGAATGGCATCAGGAGGGGAATCGCCCTCCCAAAGCCAAAAGTAGTTGTTACGGGTGTGGGAAGGAAGGTCACTGGTGCCGGGACTGTAAAAATCCTTGGAAGGATTCAAAGGGAAAAGCTCCCTCAGCCCCAGCCCAAACGCCCGTCCGGGAGAAGGGAGCCGATGTGTCGATCCATCCCGATGCGATCGAGTCAGTTTTAGAGGCAATGCGGTCTCTAATGACCTCGCAGGGGAAGGTGGCAGTCGCCAACGGCCCTGTTGCTCCCCCAGCCCAAACCGCAGAGCCCAAATGACTAAAGCAAGCGCAGCCCGTCTACCTGTGTCTGCTCCGTTATGACGCTTGGAGAAGACCCCTTGTGGAGATGGAGGTAGAGAAGGAGAAGGGTAGTTACCTGTTGGATACGGGGGCATCATGTACCGTGATCCAAACAGCTAAACATTTTGCCTCACCTCTGTCTACCCAGGCTCTGTTCTCAGTAGCGGGTTTCACAGGCAAAGAACAGGCTGGCTCGTTCTCCATCCCGCTCTCCATTCATTTGGGAGCACTCCAAACCACATGGACATGTATCCTGCTGAAGTGGAGCGAGGGGGGGGAAAAGGCATCCTCGGGTCTGATTTCTTGGTGGAACACGGGATCCTCGTGGACCTTAGAAATCACTGTCTCTGGGGAGCCGAGAATGGGTTAGGCAAGGTAGTCGTGATCCCAGGGAAGGGAGAAAAAGGGGCCCTGTGCACCATGAAGCCGCCAGGGGGTTACGACCTCGAGCTTATGGTCGCGGACGTCCCAACGGACTTGCAAGCGTGTGTGTCGGACAATCTGACCGCGTTTGCCACCCACAAGCACGACTGTGGGAGGGTCACCGGGTTTGAGGTCAGCGTAGACGGGGACCCCATGATCCGACCCCAAAAGCAGTATAACTTCCCCAAGGAAGCAGAACCCGACATGGCGACAGCAATATCTTCATTGGTGCAGCAGGGCGTGTTGAGGCCGATAGCCACTCACGTGAACTCCCCTTTATGGCCGGTAAAGAAGCCGGAAAATTCATGGAGGGCCACGGTGGACTACAGCGTCCTCAACAGTAACATCCCAGCCTGCGCGCTGTAGGGGGTTTCTCTTGCTCGTTCTGGTCTCCTACCAGGCTTCGTGCAATAATTACCCTTGAGTGGTTCGACCCACTCTCCCCTACGGTTCTAGACCTTGGACTTAGGTGCAGGGAACTGTAGTGCAGAGAAAGACTCAATAGACCAGGTTGAATAGCACGAAATGGATGCTTTTATTTATTAAACAGTTTGCAGCATTATAAAATACATGTCATAAGCACAGATTAATGTAACTACAAGCATACACATATCTATAAACTTAACTCTATGGAAATGGGGAACACACGGCAGATCGTAAAAGGGGAAACACATTACGATTACCCTTACCCCCTCCCCTAGACCTAGACTAAGTTTCAACTTGAGGAACTCGGAATCATGCTCACCACTTTCAGATTCGCAAAAGAGGGGGTTCGCAGCCCTTTTGGCACAGCTTTCCGTCGTCACGTGGATTTGGAAACTTCTGGCGCAGCTTGTTTTTCTCTCTCAGGCGATGAGGCAGCGGACACAGCCTCGATGAGCGCTCGTCGTGACTGAATCCGTTAAAAGTTGTTGAAGAACTGGATACACATGGGAAAGTCCATTCCTGGAAAGCTGAGAATGGTATGTTGAGGCACGGGAGTGCTAGGCCCGGAGTGTCCTTTTTCTCCGGCCTGGATCGTCCGTTTTCCTGAGGGTGTCTTCTTCTTCGGCCTGGGTCGTCGATGATCTCCCGACAAAAGTACCCGGGCCACCCTTGTCGTCTTCTCGTCGTGGCCGAGCCTTGCCTGGCCGAACATCGACCACGTCCCGAAACCGAAGTGCTGTCTTAACCGGAAAGTCTGTCCCGGTGCGTTGAAGAAATGAAAACCCGAGGTGAAGCTTGAATTCCAGAAGAAGCGTACCGTAGAAGAACCGTTTGAGTTCCGAAGCTCCTGACGAAGTTCTGAAGCGTTAAGCTACTGATGGACTTTTCAATCCATAGTTATACCTTTTTGGGACAGTCTTATCTCCCGCCAAATCATAGTCCAGTCTTTGTAATATTTTTGGCGGGCAGAAATCTCTGCAGGGGCGCTTTGTCTTGTAACGGAGCCGGTGATAGCTTAACTGGCCTTCCTGGCCGATAATGTCTTTTACTTTGTCACCGTAACTCGGTTCGCATATTGATCGGTCTGGAGATTGCCCTTGATGGCTGTTAAACGGTCTTTCCTTTGTACAGTAAATGGGTTTAAGTGTTCATTCAATTGTCCGCCCATTTCTTGATGGGCCCCATCCTGTTACCTGAAACTGTCTTGTACTTAGAATCCAATTAATATGTATGCTCAGTTCCCTGAGTTTCGGTTTCCCGATACTGGCTTTCGCGGGCTTACTGTCTTCAATCCACAAGCCTGTCTGGCTTGCAGTAACAGAAATCAAATGGTCCCAGAAACTGATCACGAGGTCCGGCGGCCATTTTGTATGCCCCTTTTTATCAAAGGTTTTTCTGTACAAGCTTTCTCTTGGTCAATAAACTGTCTTATTAACCCTGTTTTGTTGCGTGATTAAATTACGGAAAGTTTCGAATCTTACAGTCCTTCCTGTGATACTGATAGCTTGCTTAAAGTATCAATAACCCTTGGTGATCAAATTTTCCCTGATTCCTCACGTCCAAACATTCCTGGTAATTAACTACCTATGACCCTCACGACACATGCAGTTCCCATTTCAGAAAAATTACCTTGTGTACAGTTGGACAATCATAGGCAGTATTATCTTATACTATAACACATTCATTTTTCAGATGTGAAGGGGCCAATGCCCCTTGCACCACCTGCATACACCTTTTATTAATCAAACAAAACAAAACTTCGCCAACAGCTATAACATAACAGTATTCACACCCTTAAATCATGCAGTGGCTAATATCAAGAGTGGAGGGCTGCTTTAACTTTTAATACCTAGCAGCTTAAACCTGGGTGTCCTCTTCCCCCACTCGTACATAGCGTTCTCTCCATTCTCCTGTGTTCTCGTGCCTCTGGAGGCGTTTGCCTCTCTTGCAATGCACGAACAATAAAAATATTACAATTAAAACCTGACACACTACTAGGATGTGGGATGCTATTCTAATCCAGGCCGGGATCTCTGTATTGGTGAACAGGTCCCACCATGGTGGGGTGACTATGTCCAATATGTCTTTCCCTATCTCAAATGTCGTCTGCTCCAGTATGTAGAAATGCTTCTGTGAAACTATAACGGCTTTTAAAATCTTGGTGAGGTGCTCGGGGAGAGGGGGAATGACATAACCAAAATGCGCGACGAATCGCTAAAAGTCCGTGAAATTCTCCTTTACAGTGAGGTGAACGGTGGAGGGTGCAGGAGTGGGGACAATCCGTTGTTGTGCCACTTGAACTTCAGCCCTGGGTTTGAAACAGAAACTGCTGTCACTGACCGGACACCACTCGTGCTGTCCGTGGCGGTAGTGAGGCGCTGCAGTGGTGACACAGTATGTCCCACCTCCGATATATGCCACCTGCGGGGGCACATGGTCTTTTGCCATTGCCTCCATGGTGCAATTTATCGGCTTCGCGCTAGCGGCTCTGAACCCGCACTGTGGTTTCAAAAAGGCGTTCATGTGCTGGGGACACAGGATGATGTGTGCTCCCTGGCTATGACACCCCGAGAGGTTGGTGCCTGTCATCGTACGCTCCCATCTGATGACATAAGGCGGGACCACTGCGTAACGAATGTGCGCACCCCCCTGAATGACTCCAATGTTCTCCACCCTGTATACCGGGGCGGGCTTTGCTGCGGGACCCAACACCGGCATCCTTACCACTATTCCCATGATAGTGTGGTTTGAGTGTCCGCAGTCCACTGGGACTGGGTATGCCTCTGCAGCTAGTCTGAGCTGGCATGGGCTTAATGCGTTCTCAAAAGGGTGGAGCGCTTGCAAGTGCTTGTTGCTGATCCAGGACGGGACCAAACCTTGTTTTAAATCCTCCAGATTACTGCGGCCCTTGCCCAGTAACCACGCCCCGTATAGCACACAGGCCTTGTTCTGCGCAGCCTGATCGGACGCATTCCGATTCTCCTTAATGAGCGCATTTACCGTTCTAGCGTGTTTCTCCAGCTCAGCAATTATTTCCTTTAAGTGTAGTGTCATGGCTTGGTCCTCATGTAGCTCAGAACCCACTACCTTATTCTCACTTGTCAGTATGTTCCTTAACTGGGCCTTTAAACCATTGATCTGTGTCTGCAGCTCCACGTTGTCTAGAGCGTTGACAACAGATGTTCCGGTGTTAAAAGCAGTGAAAATGTCATTTACAGTACCACTTCTTTGCCTTCCTACCCGATCCAAGACTTCCTGTGGTGTGGTGTACAATTCGGACTTGTTGACGTCGGCAAAATCAAACTCGTAAAATTGTCTGAACATTCGGGTTAACAGGACCTGGTACAATAGTTCCGTTTCCCTGGGACACCACTCCGGCAATTGTACCTCAGTGAGGTTTAAAATCACTGAGGCCACCGCGTAGTGTACCCCTTGGTACAGCACCTGACCGGTGGGTACCAATACTGGACCGTTCCCGGGTCCCTTTGTGGTGGTGGGGCACCCTTCCTTCTGGGCTAGTGCTACCAGAATCGTGGGCAGGGGCTTGCGTGGGCGGGTGATGAGTTCAGTGGCGTTTACTGGAATCGGGGAGTATGGGGCTCCGCACGCCCGAGTGCTGACATCCCATCTCATCCCCTTTCCTTCATCTTGCCACTGCCTCTGGAAAAAGATGGATACGCCCTTGGGGCAAACGCATTTTGAACCCCACATACAGACATATATCCCTTCATCTGGTTCCCACCATTTGTCCCAACACACACGTAATTGTCCGTGAGTCCCCGTAATTGTCCGATGGGTATTGTTACCCAGTCGTTCCCACTTGATGGTAGAGTTCTTCATGTCCTTCCCCAGCTTTCGTAACCACCACCATCTACTTAACGGTACATTCCCATTACACACCAAACAGATCCTCTTTCCCACGGTAACGCTGACTCTGGGTGCAAGGATCCTCACCCGAGGGCACATTAACGAAGTCTCTTGGTAGGCGAAACCGAAATTGCTGGAGTATTCCGTAGAATTCGTTCCCAGCCAACCTGGCCATCTCCCTTGGTGGAAGTATGTGGCGGTTTCCTCAACCTCTCGCTTCCCCGTCCCATCCGTCGCGATGGGGGCTGTGTCCCCGGAACATCCGAACACGATGACGTCCTTGGTGCGGCCCCGGTAGGCCAGCCCGCACCCGATCGCCGCGAGTATCACGAGAATCCTCTCCATCATATCTCTGGTTTCTGTAATCGATAAGATGATGTAGCCAGGCTCCCAATAGGTGCTGGCTTAATTAAACGGACGCTGGGGTCCCCTGACCCCGCTTCCAAACAACCACACATTCTGGGCAGACTCCGAAAACTACCTTTTAAACATCCCCATCATCTTAAACTTTACACACCTTAAACTATCTTTACAATTACCTAACTTAACTCATCATTACCTAAACCTATGTACAGCGCCGCCCTCCTTCGGGCGGCCTACCTAATTCCTGTGAGGGCTGCAGCGTGCCGCTCCCTGTGGCTGGGCTGCACTGACCTTCGGCTTTGATCCCCCGCAGCCTGTCGCTGCTGAACGGGAACCGTGCCTTTCTCGGGCTGCTCTGTACCGAGGTTGGGGAAGATAGGGAGAACTTGGCCACTGCTTTCTGGGCTGAGGCGTTCGAGTCGACCTACGAGGGGCTGCCTTGGGCGAGGCTCCCAGGGCTGACGGACCGGGGACCGGGACCTTCACGGTCACAGCCTGTGGTTCCACCACAGTTGCCGGCTCCGGCTCCCCTCCCTCTGGCCCCCGGGGCCGGAATCTGTGGCGTCCGACTCCACCTCACCTGTCCCTACAGGTAGTGAGTCTCTGCCCCCAATCCCTACCTCCCCTAAGCTTGAGTCAAGGGCGGGATCTTCGTCCACTGACACATCCTCCTCCGTGATCGGGTCAAGGGCGGGGCCGAGCCGTTCGGGCTCCTCCTCGTCCGAATCCCAAATCAGAGGGGAGACCTCCCACTCCAATGGGATGACTCCTCCCTTCACGCAGGCCACTGTTCCAGCCTGTGTGGTCTGTGACTCTGTCGCAGGCTGAGGATTTTTGTCCTCAGACCTGGCCACTGTTGTTGGCCCTTGTGCACCCGACTTAAACAGTTTACACTGGTTAATGTGAAACCATTTAGTACGTCGGGGCACCTTCACTGCATAAACCATGGGGCTGGCCTTGTCTACAATGCTGTAAGGCCCCATGTACAGTGGTTCAAAACTCCCCACCCGGGCATAGTTCCTAACCATGACCTGGTTTCTGACTTCCCACTCTTGTTGCTTACGAGGTTCCAGCAACAGTCAATTTCCCTGATGCTGTCTCCCCATGTTCCCAGCCGCCTGCCCATAAATCTGTTTCAGGCGCTCCAAAAGGGTTTGGACGAACTTGTCTCGCTTCACCTCTTGGAGCTGGCCCTCAGTGAGCACCGGGGCTAGTACATGGGTGGGTGTTCACATGATCCTCCCAGTCATTAATTCGTGCGGGGAGTATCCCGTACTTTTGGACTGGCTGGCCCGGATCCCCATGAGAACTAAAGGCAGGACCTCCGCCCATTTCTGGGGCGTGCCCATTGTCTCTTTCCTCAGCTTTTCCTTGAGGGTCCGGTTCATGCGTTCAACAATCCCGGATGACTGGGGATTGTACACTACGTGCCACTTTCCTTCAATGCCCAAGAGCATGAGGGTGTTCTGCATCACTTGACCGGTGAACTGACTCCCTTGGTCGGACTCAACAAAATGGGGGAGCCCCCACCGTGAGAACACTTCCCGGATCAAGATCTTGGCAGTACCCAGCGCCGTAGCTGTTCTGCATGGGAAAACTTCTACCCATTTGGTGAACACATCCACCAGGACAAGGCAATACTTATAGCCGCCTTGGGCGACGGGCAGGGGCCCGATGTAGTTGACCTGAATCGACTGCCATGGTCCCTCTACCCTCCTGATGTGCCCCATGGGCACCTTCCTTTTCTGGGGGTCTGGGTTGTTTGCAGCGCACACAAGACAGCTTGCACAGAACTAGCGGACATCGTCTCTAAGTCCCGGCCACCATCCCGCCTGCTCTACCCGTTGCCAGGTAACCTCAGGCCCGGGGTGTCCTGCCCCTGGACCCTCATGGGCCAGTTGAAGGAATTCCCTCCGGTGCTGCTGCGGCACAACCCACTGTTCCTCTCGGAACAGCATGCCTTCCTTTACTGAGAGGGCTGCCGTACTGTACGGACCCTCTACCTGCTTGCCCTCAGCAATGGCTTTGAGGACTGTTTTTAGGGCGGGATCCAGGGTCTGGACGGTTTTTAGTTCTAGGGGTAGTGTCACCCCTGTGTTCCCTGGAGTCCCCTCCCCACCCTGGATCGCCGCCACGGGTCCGGGTCCATAGGGGTCCCAGAAAATGCCGTTGCGGGCACCCTCTCTGGCTAGCGCATCCGCCTGCTGGTTGCCCTGACTGCGGGGTTCTGTGGTGGAATGAGCCTTCACCTTGTGGATGAACACCTCCCCTTCCTTCCCCACAGCTGCCAGGATCTTTTCCAGCAAGGGCTTAACTGTTAAAGGCCGTCCGTCCGCGGAGGTATATCCGCGGCGGGACCAGATGGCGAGGTATTCCGTACGCGAATTACACGTGAACATGCTGTCCGAGCAAATCGTGTATGGGGTTGGGAAGATCTCGGGGTGGGTAACCACGTACGCCACCACAGACAGTTCAGCTTGCTGTGCGCTCATAGTGCTGGGGAGCTTAATTGCCAAGGCAATGTTTGCCGTAGGGTCATAAACTCCACATCCTGTGAGTCGTTCGCCAGCAGATACCGTGCTGGAACCGTCTACATAGATCTCGCGGCCTGTGGGGTGTATCCCAGATCGTAAACCTATGTTAACCTCCCATACCCCTTCGACGGAACACCGATGGGCTGTTCCGGGATATACCATGTTGGCTGCGAGCTTTGGCTCGCAGAGACCTTTAACCTTGAGATCCATCTGGGAAAGGAGGAGGGTCCAGCGCGCAATCCGAGCGCTGCTTACGGTCCCATCCTTAATCCTTCCATCCAGAAGCATCTTTGTGGGGGTGTGATGGGTGAGGAGAGTGATGGGAGAGGTTCCTGTGAAGATCACTGATCTGTTCACAGCCCAATGTGTGGCCAGGAGGTGCCGTTCGCAATTGGAAAAACTCCTCTCCACATCCGTGAGTACTCTGGAGGAATAGACTACTGGTCTCAGCTTGCCGTGTCGCTCCTGGAGTAGCACGGCACTCAGGCTGTCCCCACTAGCGGCTACCTCCAGGAAAAACTCCTCCCCCCCATCTATGGCCCCTAGGGCTGGCGCGGCCTGCAGATCCCTTTTCGACTTCTCGAATGCTGCCTGACACCCCTCATCCCAAGACCACTCGACTCCCTTGTGTAAGAATCGGAGTAGCGGGGCTGCTGTGGCTGCATAGTCCTCGATGAAATCCCTGCAGTACCCGGTCAACCCCAAAAAGGACCTTACACCCGTTACTGTGTTAGGGATCGGTAGATCTTGCACCGATTCCCGTCTAGCCTTATCTATGGCTCTTTCTCCAGCGCGGATGGCCAGACCCAGGAATTTCACCTCCTGCTGGCCGATCTGTGCTTTCTTTGGGTTTACTTTAAAACCCTTCCTTTCCAGTAGCTCCAATAATTCGGCTAATAGTGGGCCTTGCTCTTCCCTTGAATCCGTGAACAGGAGTAAGTCGTCCACATACTGCACTATCTGATTGGGCTGGCTAAATTCTTTTAAACTTCCCGCCATGCATTGATGGAAAATGCTGGGGCTGTTGTGAAAACCCTGTGGCAAGCAGTTCCAGGTGTACTGTTGTCCTTTAAAAGTAAAGGCAAACTTGTACTGATCCTCCCGCCGCAGTGAAATGGACCAGAAACCGTTCGAGATATCCAGCACTGTGAACGTGGTCGCGGAGGCTGGAATACTCCCTATCAGGTCGGCAACTGCTGCTACCGTGGGCGCGCAGGCTGGGATGTTACTGTTGAGGACTCTATAGTCCACCGTGGCCCTCCACGAATTGTCTGGCTTCTTTACCGGCCATAATGGGGAGTTCACGTGACTGGCTATTGGTCTCAACATGCCCTGCTGCACCAAGGAAGATATTGCTGTCTCCATGTCGGGTTCTGCCTCCTTGGGGAAGTTATACTGTTTTTGGGGTCGGATCATGGGGTCCCCGTCTACGCTGACCTCAAACCCGGTGACCCTCCCACAGTCGTGCTTGTGGGTGGCAAACGCGGTCAGGTTTTCCGACACACACGCTTGCAAGTCTGTTGGGACGTCCGCAACCAGAAGCTCGAGGTCGTAACCCCCTGACGGCTTCACGGTGCACAGGGTCCCCTTTTCTCCTCTTCCTGGGATTACAACTACCTTGCCCAACCCATTCTCGGCTCCCCAGAGACAGTGATTTCTAAGGTCCACGAGGATCCCGTGTTCCACCAAGAAATCAGCCCCGAGGATGCCTTTCCCACCCCCCTCATTCCACTTCAATAGGATGCACGTCCATGTGGTGTGGAGTACTCCCAAATGAATGGAGAGCGGGATGGAGTACGCGCCAGCCTGTTCTCTGCCTGTGAAACCCGCTACTGAGAATGGAGCCTGGGTAGATAGAGGTGAGGTAAAAGGCTTAGCTGTGTGGATCACGGTGCATGATGCTCCCGTATCCAACAGGTAACTACCCTTTTCCTTCTCCACCTCCATCTCCACAACGGGTCTTCTCCACGCGTCATAGCGGAGCGGACACAGGTAGACGGGCTGCGCGGGCTTCAGTCATTTGGGCGCTTCGGTTGGGGTTGGGGAAGCAACAGGACTGTTGACGACTGCCACTTTCCCCTGCGAGGTCATTAGAGACCGCATTGCCTCTAAAACCGACTCGATCGTATCGGGATGGATCGACACATCGGCTCCCCTCTCCCGGACGGGCGCTTGGGCTGGGGCTGGGGAAGTTTTCCCTTTAAATCCTTCCAGGGATTTTTACAGTCTCGGCGCCAATGACCCTCCTTTCCACACCCGTAACAACTGCTCTTGGCTTGGGGGGTGCGATTCCCCTCCTGATGCCATTCCTTTTTAGCAGGAGCTGCAGGCCTCGCCTCATGCACCTTTCCTTTTGAGGAAGGCACATCCCTACTCTTGTTGTTCCTGTAACTTATCGTGAGCTGATCAAGTATTACGTCCTCCGTGGAGCGGGGGTTAGTGGGGTCAAACCAAGCTTTGGCCTGCTCTCTCACCGGCGGCAAGCAATTGGCGACCAGACACCAGAGCCAATGAGCCCTTTGGTCATCATTTAGCGCGTTCCGGTCCGGTCCTCCCGGGCAGCTGCGCCGGTACACTGGCCACAACCTTCCGGCGAAAACCCATGGGGGTTCTCCCTCTAGCTGTACCGTCCTTTCCAATCGGAGGAACGGAGTTCCGTCACCCTCCCCTGTAATCTCCAGGATCTCGTCCCGTAACTCCTCATACGCCTTGTGCCCTCTCTTGCTCTCGTCAGGGAGACACTGGAGGAGCGAGCTGTCCAGGGAGAACAGCAGCATTTTGGACTGTTCGGCCCCGTCGCAGTCATTAACTGCTGCGGTTTGCTCCACGTCCCTAAAATGGACGGAGGGATCTCCTGACTCGGAGAGTTTTGGGATGTGACTTATCATTGCCCTTAGCTGTTGTGCGCTGTGGGGCATTACGATCTGATTCACGAGGGGTCCATCATCGCCATTGTCTTCGTTCGGACCGAGCCTCCGGTGTCGAGTTGGACACATCGGCGCCGGTCCCGACCCTACTACCTGGTGTTGCTCTACCTCAAGAACCCCTGTGTCTGACTTCTCCGTTTCCTCCCCTTGAGTCCAAGACTCGGTATAGGTGGGAGGTGCTGAGGGCTCGGGGGTTGGTACCCTAACTGCCTCCTGTGGAATTAGTCTTTTTGATTCCTTGGCTAACAGTAACTGGCTCGCTGGCGGGTTTATGAGACACACCAAGCCGGTTGCCTTTGCTAGGGCCGTTCTCAGGTCCTCTAGCTCCCTGTGGCAAGCGCTATGATCGGTGTTCTCAGACCTATCCTCCATGGCCATCTTATAAGCTGCCCTAGCCCCCAAAATTCTTTCCTCCTGTGTCGCTATCTGCTTAGCTAGGCGGAAACACCTCTCTTTCATTCTACCTTCACTGGCCTTGGCCTCAATAACCTGACATTCCAAATACTCTATCCGGGTCTCATGGCGGTGAGTTGCGGATTGGCGTTCCTGATTCAGCGCGTTAAGCGATTGAATCAGTTTCTGACCTCCCGCAACCTTTTCCTCTACTTCTGTAAGCAGCCCTTTGATCTGGGCTTTCTGTGCCACAACGACCTGGTCCAAAAGCTGGACTTGCTTCTTGTAACACATCAGCCAGACCACCTTTTCTACCGATTTCTTATGCTCTTTACTTTCTGTCCACTTGATGGCTGCGTCTAGCGGGCGCCTATCTCTCAATAGGTCAGATATCCACTGTTTTGTAAGGTTTACCTTCCCAAAAACATAATCCGCTATTCTCTCATCCATCACATTTTGCTTATTCAAACCTTGATCTAACACGCTACATTCCTGCTGCCAAGGTCCTGCCGCAGTCGCCATCTCTGTAGGGGGTTTCTCTTGCTCGTTCTGGCCTCCTACCAGGCTTCGTGCAATAATTACCCTTGAGTGGTTCGACCCACTCTTCCCTACGGTTCTAGACCTTGGACTTAGGTGCAGGGAACTGTAGTGCAGAGAAAGACTCAATAGACCAGGTTGAATAGCACGAAATGGATGCTTTTATTTATTAAACAGTTTGCAGCATTAAAAAATACATGTCATAAGCACAGATTAATGTAACTACAAGCATGCACATATCTATAAACTTAACTCTATGGAAATGGGGAACACACGGCAGATCGTAAAAGGGGAAACACATTACGATTACCCTTACCCCCTCCCCTAGACCTAGACTAAGTTTCAACTTGAGGAACTCGGAATCATGCTCACCACTTTCAGATTCGCAAAAGAGGGGGTTCGCAGCCCTTTTGGCACAGCTTTCCGTCGTCACGTGGATTTGGAGACTTCTGGCGCAGCTTGTTTTTCTCTCTCAGGCGATGAGGCAGCGGACACAGCCTCGATGAGCGCTCGTCGTGACTGAATCCGTTAAAAGTTGTTGAAGAACTGGATACACTTGGGAAAGTCCATTCCTGGAAAGCTGAGAATGGGATGTTGAGGCACGGGAGTGCTAGGCCCGGAGTGTCCTTTTTCTCCGGCCTGGATCGTCGGTTTTCCTGAGGGTGTCTTCTTCTTCGGCCTGGGTCGTCGATGATCTCCCTACAAAAGTATCCAGGCCACCCTTGTCGTCTTCTCGTCGTGGCCGAGCCTTGCCTGGCCGAACATCGACCACGTCCCGAAACCGAAGTGCTGTCTTAACCGGAAAGTCTGTCCCGGTGCGTTGAAGAAATGAAAACCCGAGGTGAAGCTTGAATTCCAGAAGAAGCGTACCGTAGAAGAACCGTTTGAGTTCCGAAGCTCCTGGCGAAGTTCTGAAGCGTTAAGCTACTGATGGACTTTTCAATCCATAGTTATACCTTTTTGGGACAGTCTTATCTCCCGCCAAATCATAGTCCAGTCTTTGTAATATTTTTGGCGGGCAGAAATCTCTGCAGGGGCGCTTTGTCTTGTAACGGGAGCCGGTGATAGCTTAACTGGCCTTCCTGGCCGATAATGTCTTTTACTTTGTCACCGTAACTCGGTTCGCATATTGATCGGTCTGGAGATTGCCCTTGATGGCTGTTAAACGGTCTTTCCTTTGTACAGTAAATGGGTTTAAGTGTTCATTCAATTGTGCGCCCATTTCTTGATGGGCCCCATCCTGTTACCCGAAACTGTCTTGTACTTAGAATCCAATTAATATGTATGCTCAGTTCCCTGAGTTTCGATTTCCCGATACTGGCTCTCGCGGGCTTACTGTCCTCAATCCACAAGCCTGTCTGGCTTGCAGTAACAGAAATCAAATGGTCCCAGAAACTGATCACGAGGTCCGGCGGCCATTTTGTATGCCCCTTTTTATCAAAGGTTTTTCTGTACAAGCTTTCTCTTGGTCAATAAACTGTCTTATTAACCCTGTTTTGTTGCGTGATTAAATTACGGAAAATTTCGAATCTTACAGCGCCCACGGTAGCAGCAGTTGCCAACTTAATAGGGAGTATTCTAGCATCCGCGACCACGTTCACGGTGCTGGATATCTCGAACGGTTTTTGGTCCATTCCGTTGCGGCGGGAGGATCAGTACAAGTTTGCCTTTACTTTTAAAGGGCAACAGTACACTTGGAACTGCTTGCCACAGGGTTTCCACAACAGCCCCAGCATTTTCCATCAGTGCATGGCAGGAAGTTTAAAGGAATTTAGCCAGCCCAATCAGATAGTGCAGTATGTGGACGACTTGCTCCTGTTCACGGATTCAAGGGAGGAGCACGGCCCACTATTAGCCGAATTATTGGAGCTACTGGAAAGGAAGGGTTTTAAAGTAAACCCAAAGAAAGCACAGATCGGCCAGCAGGAGGTGAAATTCCTGGGTCTGGCCATCCGCGCTGGGGAAAGAGCCATAGACAAGGCTAGACGGGAATTGGTGCAAGATTTGCCAATTCCTAACACAGGATACTGCAGAGACTTCATCGAGGACTATGCAGCCACAGCAGCCCCGCTACTCCGACTCTTACACAAGGGAGTCGAGTGGTCTTGGGACGAGGGTTGTCAGTCAGCATTCGAGAAGTTGAAGGGGGACCTGCAGACCGCGCCAGCCCTAGGTGCCATAGATGGGGGGGAGGAGTTTTTCCTGGAAGTAGCCGCTAGTGGAGACAGCCTGAGTGCTGTGCTGCTCCAGGAGCGACACGGCAAGCTGAGACCGGTGGTCTACTCCTCCAGGGTGCTTACGGATGTGGAGAGGAGTTTTTCCAATTGCGAACGGCATCTCCTGGCCACGCATTGGGCTGTGAACAGATCAGCGATCTTCACAGGAACCTCTCCCATCACTCTCCTCACCCACCACACACCCACAAAGATGCTTCTGGATGGAAGGATTAAGGATGGGACTGTAAGCAGCGCTCGGATTGCGCGCTGGACCCTCCTCCTTTCTCAGATGGATCTCAAAGTTAAAGGTCTTTGCGAGCCGAAGCTCGCGGCCAATCTGGTATATTCCAGAACAGCCCATCGGTGTTCCGTCGAAGGGGCATGGGAGGTCAACATAGGTTTACGGGCCGGGATACACCCCACAGGCCGCGAGATCTACGTAGACGGTTCCAGCACGGTATCTGCTGGCGAACGACTCACAGGGTGTGGAGTTTATGACCCTGCGGCAAACATTGCCCTGGCGATTAAGCTCCCCAGCACTATGAGCGCACAGCAGGCTGAACTGTCCGCGGTGGCGTACGTGGTTACCCACCCCGAGATCTTCCCAACCCCATACACGATTTGCTCGGACAGCATGTTCACATGCAATTCGTGTACGGAATACCTGGCCATTTGGTCTCGTCGCGGATACATCTCCGCGGACGGGCGACCTTTAACAGTTAAGCCCTTGCTGGAAAAGATCCTGGCAGCAGTGGGGGAGGAAGGGGAAGTGTTCATCCACAAGTTGAAGGCTCATTCCACCACAGAACCCCGCAGTCAGGGCAACCAGCAGGCGGATGCGCTAGCCAGGGAGGGTGCCCGCAACGGCATTTTCTGGGACCCCTATGGACCCGGACCCGTGGCAGCGATCCGAGGCAGGGAGGGGACTCCAGGGAACACAGGGGTGACACCGCCCCTAGACCTAAAGACCGTCCAAACCCGGGATCCCGCCCTGAAAACAGTCCTCAATGCTATCACTGAGGGCAAGCAGGTAGAGGGTCCATACAGTACAGCAGCCCTCTCAGTCAAGGAAGGCATGTTGTTCCGAGAGGAACAGTGGGTTGTGCCGCAGCAGCACTGGAGGGAATTCCTTCAACTGGCCCATGAGGGTCCAGGGGCAGGACACCCCGGGCCTGAGGTTACCTGGCAATGGGTAGAGCAGGCGGGATGGTGGCCGGGACTTCGGGACGATGTCCGCGAGTTCTGTGCAAGCTGTCTTGTGTGCGCTGCAAACAACCCAGACCCCCAGAAAAGGAAGGTGCCCATGGGGCACATCAGGAGGGTAGCGGGACCATGGCAGTCGATCCAGGTCGACTACATAGGGCCACTGCCCACCGCCCAGGGAGGCTATAATACTGCCTTGTCCTGGTGGATGTGTTTACCAAGTGGGTAGAAGCCTTCCCGTGTAGAACAGCTACGGCGCTGGGTACTGCCAAGATCTTGGTCCGGGAAGTGTTCTCACGGTGGGGGCTCGCCCGGTTTGTGGAGTCCGACCAAGGGAGTCATTTCACCGGCCAAGTGATGCAGAACACCTTCATGCTCTTGGGCATTGAAGGGAAGTGGCACGTAGCGCACAATCCCCAGTCATCCGGGATTGTTGAACGCATGAACCGGACCCTCAAGGAAAAGCTGAGGAAAGAGGCAATGGGCTCGCCCAAGAAATGGGCGGAGATCCTGCCTCTCGTCCTCATGGGGATCCGGGCCAGCCAGTCCAAAAGTACAGGGTACTCCCCGCACGAGTTAATGACTGGGAGGATCATGCGAACACCCACCCATGTACTAGCCCCGGTGCTCACTGAGGGCCAGCTCCAAGAGGTGAATCTGGACAAGTTCGTCCAAACCCTTTTGGAGCGCCTGAAACAGGTTTATGAGCAAGCGGCTGGGAACATGGGGAGACAGCATCAGGGCAATCGACTGTTGCTGGAACCCCGTAAGAAGCAAGAGTGGGAAGTCGGAGACCAGGTCATGGTTAGGAACTATGCCCGAGTAGGGAGTCTAGAACCACTGTACATGGGGCCCTACAGCATTGTAGACAAGGCCAGCCCCATGGTCTACGCAGTGAAGGTGCCCCGACGTACTAAATGGTTTCACATTAACCAGTGTAAACTGTTTAAGCCGGGTGCACAAGGGCCAACAACCGGGGCCAGGTCTGAGGACAAAAATCCTCAGCCTGAGACAGGGTCACAGACCACACAGGCTGGAACCGTAGCTTGCGTGAGGGGAGAAGTCATCCCATTGGAGTGGGAGGTCGCCCCGTTGATCTGGGATTCGGACGAGTAAGAGCCCGAACAGCTGACCCCGCCCCGGACCCAATCACGGAGGAGGAGGAGGAGTCGGAGGCCGAAGGTCCCGACCCCGACTCGAGCTTAGGGGAGGTAGGGATTGGAGGCGGAGACTCACCACCTGTGGGGACAGGTGGAGGTGAGTCGGATGCCACAGATCCCGGCCCCGGGGGGGGCATAGCCTGAGGGAGGGGAGCCGGAGCCGGCAGCTGTGGTGGGACCACAGGCTGCGACGGTGAAGGTCCCGATCCCCGGTCCATTAGCCCTGGGAGCCTCGCCCAAGGCGCTCCCTCGTAGGTCGACCCGAACGCCCCAGCCTGTAAAGTCTTGGCCCGAGTCACCCACTCCCAGTAGACGCCGACTTCAGAAAGCCCAGGAAAGACACGATTCCCGTTCAGCAGCAGCGACAGGCTGCGGGGGATCAAAGCCGAAGGTCAGTGCAGCCCCGCCACAGGGGGCGGAACACTGCAGCGCTCACAGGAATTAGGTAGGCCACCCGAAGGAGGGCGGCGCTGTACATAAGTTTAGGTAATGATAAGTTAAGCTAAGTAATTTTTAATGTTGATTTAAGGAATGTAAAGTTTAAGATGATGGGATGTTCTAGAAGGTAGTTCTCGAAGTCTGCCCAGTATGTGTGTGTGTTTGGAAGCAGGGTCAGGGGACCCAGGCATCCGTTTAATTAGGCCAGCACCTATTGGGAGCCTGGCTACATCATCTTATCGGTTACAGAAACCAGGAATACAATGGAGAGGATTCTCGTGGTGCTCGCGGCGATCGGGTGCGGGTTGGCCTACCGAGGCCACACCAAGGACGTCATCGTGTTCGGGTGCTCCGGGGACACAGCCCCCATCGCGACGGATGGGACGGGGAAGCGAGAGGTTGAGGAAACCGCTACCTACTTCCACCAAGGGAGATGGCCAGGATGGCTGGGGTCGAATTCTACAGAATACTCCAGCAAGTCCGGGTTTGCCTACCAAGAGACTTCATTAATGTGCCCTCAAGTGAGGATCATTGCACCCAGAGTCAGCGTTACCGTGGGAAAGAGGATCTGTTTGGTATGTAATGGAAACGTACCACTAAGTTGATGGTGGTGGCTCCGAAAGCTGGGAAAGAATATGAAGGACTCTACAATCGAGTGGGAGCGACTGGGTAATAATACCCATCGGATAATTACAGGGACTCACGGACAATTACGTGTGTGTTGGGACAAATGGTGGGAACCAGATGAAGGGATATATGTCTGCATGTGGGGTTCGAAGTGCGCTTGCCCCAAAGGCATATCCATCTTTTTCCAGAGGCAGTGGCAAGATGAAGGGAAAGGGATGAGGTGGGACGTCAGCACCCGGGCGTGCGGAGCCCCATTCTCCCCGATTCCGGTAAACACCACTGAATTCATCACCTGCACATGCAAGCCCCTGCCCACGATTCCGGTAGCACTAGCCCAGAAGGAAGGGTGCCCCACCACCACAAAGGGACCCGGGAACGGTTTAGTATTGGTACCCACCGGTCAGATGCTGTACCAAGGGGTACACTACGCGGTGGCCTCAGTGATTTTAAACCTCACTGAGGTACGATTGCCGGAGTGGTGTCCCAAGGAAATGGAGCAATTGTACCAGGTTCTGTTAACCAGGATGTTCAGACAATTTTAGGAATTTGACTTTGCTGACATCGACAAAGCCAAATTGTACACCACACCACAGGAAGTTTTGGATCGGGTAGGAAGGCAAAGAAGGGGTACTGTAAATGACATTTTCACTGCTTTTAGTACCGGGACATCTGTTGTCAACGCTCTAGACAACATGGAGCTGCAGGCACAGGTTAATGGTCTAAAGGCCCAGTTAAAGAACATACTGACAAATGAAAATAAGGTAGTGGGCTCTGGGCTACATGAGGACCAAGCCATGACACTACATTAAAAGAGATTATCGCTGAGCTGGAGAAGCACGCTAGAATGGTAAATGCACTCATTAGAGAGGATCGGAATGCGTCCGATCAGGCAGCACAGAGCGAGGCTTGTGTGCTATACGGGGCGTGGTTACTGGACGAGGGCCGCAGTAATCTGGAGGATTTAAAACAAGGTTTGGTCCCATCCTGGATCAGCAATAAGCACTTGCAAGCGCTCCACCCTTTTGAGAACACATTAAGTCCGTGCCAGCTCAGACTAGCTGCAGAGGCGTACCCAGTCCCAGTGGACTGTGGATGCTCAAATCACACTATCATGGGAATAGTGGTGAGGATGCCGGTGTTGGGTCCCACAGCAAAGCCCGCCCCGGTATACAGGGTGGAGAGCATTGGAGTCATTCAGGGGGGTGCGCACATTCATTACACAGTGGTCCCGCCTTATGTCATCAGATGGGAGCGTACGATGACAGGCACTGACCTCTCGGGGTGTCGAAGCCGGGGAGCACACATCATCCTGTGTCCCCAGCACTTGAATGCCTTTTTAAAACCACAGTGCGGGTTCAGAGCTGCTAGCGCGAAGCCGGTAAAGTGCACCATGGAGGCAATGGCAAAAGACCATGTGCCCCCGCAGGTGGCATTCATCGGAGGTGGGACATACTGTGTTACCACTGCAGCGCCTCACTACCAACACGGACAGCACGGGTGGTGTCCGGTCAGTGACAGCAGTTTCTGTTTCAAACCCAGGGCTGAAGTTCAAGTGGCACAACAGCGAATTGTCCCCATTCCTGTACCTTCCAATGTTCACCTCACTGTAAAAGAGAATTTTACGGATTTGTAGCGATTCGTCGCGCACTTTGGTTATGTCATTCCCCCTCTTCCCGAACACCTCACCAAGATTTTAAAAGCCGTAATAGTTTCACAGAAGCATTTTTACACACTAGAGCAGAAGACATTGGAGATAGGGAAAGACATATTGGACATAGTCACCCCACCATGGTGGGACCTGTTCACTAATATAGAGATCCCGCCCTGGTTTAGAATAGCATCCCACATCCTAGTAGTGTGTCAGGTTTTGATTGTAATATATTTACTGTTCGTGCTTTGCAAGAGAGGCAAACGCCTCCAGAGGCACGAGAACACAGGGGAATGGAGAGAACGCTATGTACGAGTGGGTGAAGGGACCCCCGCTTAGACTGCTATGTATTAAAGGATAAAGCATCCCTCCACTCTTGGTTTTGGTTACTATATGATTTAAGTGTATGGATACTGTTGTGATGTAACCGTTGATTGGTTTTCTAATTTTTGATTAACAAAATGTGTATGCAGGTGGTGGAAAGGGTATCGGCCCCTTTCACATCTGAAAGAAGAATGTATTATAGTTTAAGGTAGTACTGCCTATGGTTGTCCAACTGTACACAATGTAATTTTCTGAAATGGGAACTGCATGTGTCGTGGGGGTTATAGGTAGTTAATTACCAGGAATGTTTGGATGTGGGGAATCAGGAAAAATTTGCTCACCAAGGGTTATTGATACTTTAAGCAAGCTATCAGTATCACAGGAGGGACTGTAGAATTCGTGAAATTTTCATGAGTAATCACGCAAGAAGTTAGGGTTAATAAGACAGCTTTATTGACCAAAAAGAAGCTTGTACAGAGAAACCTTTGATAAAAGGGCACACAAAATGGCCGCCAGACCTCGTGGCCAGCTTCTGGGAACATTTGAATTTCTGTTACTGCAAGCCAGACAGGCTTGTGGATTAAGGACATTAAAGCCCGCGAAAACCAGTTTCAGGAAACCGAAACTCATGGAACTGAGTATACATATTGATTAGATTATAAGTACAGGACAGATTTGGGTAGCAGGATGAGGCCCATCAAGAAATGGGCGGACAATTGAATGAACACTTTAACCCATTTACTGTACAAAGGAAAAGCCGTTTAACAGCCATCAAGGGCCATCTCCAGACCGATCAATATACAAGCCGAGTTACGGTGACAAAGCAAAGACATTATCGGCCCAGGAAGGCCAGTTCAGCTATCAGCAACTCCCGTTATGAAGACAAAACACCCCTGCAGAGAGTTCTGCCCACCAAAATTATTACAAAGGCAGGACTATGATTTGGCGGGAGATAAGAATGTTCCAAAAAGGTATAACTGTGGATTGAAAAAGTCCATCAGTACGCTTCACTTGACGCTTCACTTCACGATTCACTACATTTCACTTCAAGCTTCACTTCGGCTTCACTTCTTGGACGCTTCAAAAACGCTTCGGGACAGACTCCATCGGAACCAAGCAGCATTTCGGTTCGGACCGTGTTCGGTGTTCGGGCAGGCAAGGCCCGGCAACGACGAGAAGACGACGAGGGTGGCCCGGGTACTTTGGTCGGGAGATCATCGACGACCCAGGCCGAAGAAGAAGACACCCTCAGAAGGACAATCATTATGACTGTATAAGAGGACACTCAGGGCCCGGCACTCCAGTGTCTCAACATCATATCGGTAATGGATTCACCCATGTGCATCCAGTTCTTAAAGTCACGTAGGTAACGGATTCATCCGTGGCGAGCGCTCACCAAGGCTGTACCAGCTGCCTACATCGCAGGAGAACCAAGAGGAAAACAAGCTGCGCCAGAACTTCTCAAACCCACGTGACGACGGAAAGCTGTGTCAAAAGGCTGCAAAACCCCTGTTTCGCGATTCTTAAAGTGGTGAGCATGATCCCGAGTTCCTCAAATCGAAACTTAGTTAGGTCTAGGGGAGGAGGTTAAGGGTAGTTGTAATGTGTTACCCCTTTTACGATTTTCCGTTCACAAATTACTTTATTTTGAGCTTGAACTTTCTCATCTGCACCTTCGGTCTCAATAATGTTATTGGCCTTAAAAACATCTCCATCCGCTCAATGTAAAAACTGAATGGTTCGCGAGCTCGGTCATACATGCCGAGACTTCCGATGAATCCCGTAGGCATAGCCATGATTATCCCGGTCCCGTCGAACATAAGAACATAAGAAGTAGGAGCAGGAGTAGGCCATACGGCCCCTCGGGCCTGCTCCGCCATTCAATAGGATTATGGCTGATCCGAATCTAGACTCACGTCCACTTCCCTGCCCTCTCCCCGTAACCCCTAATTCCCTTATCTGCTAGGAAACTGTCTATCTCCATTTTAAATTTATTTAATGTTGCAGCTTCCGCAGCTCTCTGGGGTAGCAAATTCCATAGATTTACTACCCTCTGAGTGAAGAAGTTTCTCCTCATCTCAGTTTTGAAAGGGCAGCCCCTTATTCTTAGATTATGCCCGCTAGTTCTAGTCTCACCCATCAGTGGAAACATCCTCACCGCATCCACCCGATCAAGCCCCCTCACAATCTTATATGTTTCGATAAGATCGCCTCTCATTCTTCTGAACTCCAATGAGTAGAGTCCCAACCTACTCAACCTTTCCTCATACGTCAATCCCCTCATCTCCAGAATCAACCAAGTGAACCTTCTCTGAGCCGCCTCGAGAGCAAGTATATCTTTTCTTAAATATGGAAACCAAAACTGCACGCAGTATTCCAGGTGTGGCCTCACCAATACCCTGTATAACTGCAGCAAGACTTCCCTGTTTTTATACTCCATCCCCCTCGCAATAAAAGCCAAGATTCCATTGGCCTTCCTGATCACCTGCTGCACCTGCATACTAACTTTTTGTGTTTCATGCACCAGGACCCCCAGATCCCTTTGTACTGTAGCACTTTGCAGTTTCTCTCCATTTAGATAATAATTTGCTCTTTGATTTTTTCTGCCAAAGTGCATAACCTCACACTTTCCAACATTATATTGCATCTGCCAAATCTCTGCACACTCACTTAGCCTGTCTATGTCCTTTTGCAGGTTTTTTATGTCCTCCTCACTCAGTGCTTTCCCTCCCATCTTTGTATCGTCAGCAAACTTGGATATGTTGCACTCGGTCCCTTCCTCCAAATCGTTAATATAGATTGTAAAGAGTTGGGGTCCCAGCACTGACCCCTGCGGAACCCCACTAGTTACTGATTGCCAGCCCGAGAATGAACCATTTATCCCAACTCTTTGTTTTCTGTTAGATAGCCAACCTTCCACCCATGCCAGTATATTACCCCCAATTCCGTGATTTCTTATCTTGATCAGTAATCTTTTGTGTGGAACCTTGTCAAATGCCTTTTGGAAGTCCAAATACACTACATCCACTGGTTCCCCTTTATCCACCCTATATGTTACATCCTCAAAGAATTCGAGCAAATTTGTGACTAAGCCGCTCCCTGTGTACCTGTGAGAATCAGCGGCGCTGTTGCTGTGTATATATACACGCAAAGGCGAAGCACAGGCAATTCTGCGTCAGCATTAACAGTAAAACATCGCAAAAATTCAGTTTAAGTGTCACAAATTCACCTGAAACTCTTGCACTCGAAGGTTGAACACTGTGCCCTTCCATAATCACTTAGCCAAATTTGTATCCATGCTGCCACTGTCCCTTTTATTCCATGGGCTTCAAATTTGCTGGCAAGCCTATTATGTGGCACTTTATCAAACACCTTTTGGAAGTCCAAATATACCATGTCAACCACATTACCCTCATCAACCCTCTCTGGTACCTCATCAAAAAAATCGATCAAGTTAGTTAAACATGATTTGCCTTTAACAAATCCGTGCTGGCTTTCCTTAATTAATCCACACTTGTCCAAGTGACTGTTAACTTTGTCCCTGATTATCGTTTCTAAAAGCTTGCCCACTACCGAGGTTAAACTGACTGGCCCATAGTTGCTGGGTTTATCCTTACACTCTTTTTTGAACAAGGGTGTAACATTTGTAATTCTCCAGTCCTCTGCCACCACCCCTGTATCTAAGGATGATCGAAAGATTATGGCCAGTACCTCCACGATTTCCTCCTTAACCTCCCTCAGTATCCTAGGATGCATCCCATCTGGTCCTGGTGACTTATCAACTTTAAGTTTAAACAGCCTTTCTAGTACCTACTCCTTATCAATTTTTATCTCATCCAGTATCTCAACTACCTCCTGTTTCACTATGACTTTGGCAGCATCCTCTTCCTTGGTGAAGACAGATGCAAAGTACTCATTTAGTACCTCAGCCATGCTTTCTGCCTCCGTGCGTAGATCTCCTTTTAGGTCCCTAATCGGCCCCACCCCTCCTCTTACTACCCGTTTACTATTTATATGCCTGTAGAAGACTTTTGAATTCCCTTTTATGTTAGCTGCCAATCTATTCTCATATTCTCTTTGCCCCTCTTACTTTCTTTTTCACTTCCCTCTGAACTTTCTATATTCAGCCTGATTCTCACTTGTATTCTCACCCTGACATCTGTCATACTCGCTCTTTTTCAGCTTCATCTTACTCTCTATCTCTTTCATCATCTGAGCTCTGACATTGTTTGCCCTACATTTCCCCCTCGTGGGAAAGTACCTCGACTGTACCCAAACCATCTCCTTTAAAGGCATTGTTCGATTACAGTTTTGCCTGCCAATCTTTGATTCCAATTTATCCGGGCCAGATCCATTCTCAACCCATTGAAATTGGCCTTCCTCCAATTAAGTATTTTTTTACTCTAGATTGCTCCCTGTCCTTTTCCATAGCTAATCTAAACCTTAAGATACTATGATCCCTGTTCCCTAAATGTTCCCCTGCTGACACTTGCTCCACTTGACCCACCTCATTCCCCAGAACAAGATCCAGCAATGCCTCCTTCCTCATTGGGCCAGAAATTTACTGATCAAGAAAGTTCTCCTGAACTCACTTCAGAAATTCTTCGCCCTCTCTCCCCTTTACGCTATTACTATCCCAGTCTATATTAGGATAATTGAAGTCCTAATTATCACTACTCTATAGTTCTTCCACCTCTCTGTAATTTCCCTGCAAATTTGCTCCTCTATATCTTTCCCACTAGTTGGTGGCCTATTAAATACACCCAGTAGTGTAATGGCACCTCTATTGTTTCTTAACTCCAGGACATCCTCTCTCTCCAGCACTGTAACATTCTCCTTAATCAATACTGCCACTCCACCTCCTCTCTTTCCTACCCTATCTTTCCTGAACACCTTATACCTAGGAATATTTAAAACCCAATCCTGCCTTTTTTGAGCCAGGTCTCCATTATCACAACATCATATTCCCATGTGCCTATTTGCACCTGCAGCTCACCAACCTTATTTACCACGCTTTGTGTGTTTACACACATGCACTGTAAACCTGTCTTAGACCTTCTTGTGTTCTCTTAGTCTGACCCCACCTAATAACCTCACTATTTCTTACTTGAGTGCTCTCTGTCTCTCCCAATCCTTCGTGCACTTTGTTTCTCCTTTCTACTGCTACATAATTTACTAGCCTGAATATTTATTTGTCAGTGCTTACAGTGTAGCAGGAGCCGATAATCACAATCACTGAATGTTAACGAGATTGTTACAGGTCATTTTGTGTATCCCTATTTGCCATTGTTTTTCTCCACATCTAATCCCAATCTCCTTCTCACTGACCATAACCTTTAATATTACTAATAAAAAGTAGCAATAGAAGTTATTTTTGAGAATCGAGTATGAAAGTGTAGAACGAGCTGCTTTGGGCTCAGTTATTTGACAGATGTGACGTGTCTCTTTACGGAATGGTGAGACTGTGCATCTCCTCGGGAGGCATGTGGAATGAGTTCAGGATTGACAATAAAAACAGAAACTGCGGCGAATGCTCAGCAAGTCAGGCAGCATCTGTGGAGAGAGAGAGAAACAGTTAACGTTCCAGGTCGATGGCCTTCTGTCAGAACTGGAAAAAGTTGGAGATGTAGCAGGAAGTGCAGTGGCAGGGAACGGTGGGGGAGGGGAGGGAAGGACAAAAGGGAAGGCCTGTGATAGGGTGGAAGGCAGGAGAGATTAAATGACAAAAGGGATGATGGTGCAAGGCAAAAGGAGATGGTAATGGGGCAAGTAAAGAAACAAAAGCTGGGTATAGAAGAGGTGTAAATGGGAATAGCAGAAACATCAACAGCTGCCGTCAGAAATAATGGGGGCAGAGGTTGTGGTCTGAAATTGTTGAACTCAATGTTGAGTAGGGATTGACAGTCTTCCTTGCCTCATTGTTGGTATTGGTGCCAATTCTTCATTATCACCTTCACCTTCTATCCAACCTAGGCTTTGTTATCCTTATCATTGAGATGCCTGCAGAGGCCCCTATGCCGGGCAAGGATATGGAGCATGCAGCAGAAGACAATTTATTCTGAACAACCTGTGGGGAGCAGTGTGGTACTGTAGGGTTACTCCTGATTGGCTCAGACATGTGAAGCACTGCTTCAAGATACTAATGATGTGCTTGATATTATTTATTTTTGTACCTGCGCTCTGCTTCTGTAAATGGTTGTTGCAAAAGACATGAGCGGATAGATTAGTCTTGGTTTTACTGGTGTCATTCCTCCACAGAATGTGTTAGGCCGCACTCAGAGTACCCTGGAGAGTTCTGCTCTCCGTATTATGACAAGGACATAGAGGCACTAGATAAGGTGCAAAAAGATTTACCAGGATGACACCAGAACTGAGAGATTATACCAATCAAGAAAGACTGAACAGGCTGGGGCTATTTTCTTTAGAAAGGAGAAGACCGATAGATGTATTTAAGATTAGGCAAAAAAGGCAGGCTTACATTTATATAGCGCCTTTCACAACCACTGGACATCTCAAAGCACTTTACAGCCAATGAAGTACTTTAGGAGTGTAGTCACTGTTGTAATGTGGGAAACGCAGCAGCCAATTTGCACACAGCAAGCTCCCACAAACAGCAATGTGATAATGACCAGATAATCTGTTTTAGGGATAAATATTGACTCCAGGGATAACTCCCCTGCTCTTCTGCAAAATAGTGGCATGGGACCTTTTACATCCACCTGAGAAAGCAGATGGATCCTCTGTTTAATGCTTCAGCTGAAACACAGCACCTCCGACAGTGCAGCACTCCCTCAGCACTGCACTGGAGCGTCAGCCTAGATTTACATGTATCAAGTCCCTGGAGTTGGACTTGAACCCACAACCTTCTAACTTAGAAGCAAGTGTGCTGCCCACTTTTTTTTTCTTTTTTTTCTTATACTTTATTGAACATTAAGAACATTTACAACATCGTGATCATTACATTGTATGATACAAATCAATTCCACCGCCCTGTACAGCCATTCCGCCACCACATTTTAACATCAAAACCTGAAGTTTAATTTGTCACCTGTAACATATAATAATCGATTGTACTTTAAAAATTGGTTGCAAAATACTGTCCTTAAATTCCTTTCTGAATAAAACATCCACAGAGCCTTATAATGATCTTTTAGCTTATATTTAAAATACTCTTTTAGATTGATTCTCCTCCCCTTAAAAAACAGAGCATTCCTTCTTTGCACAATCACGAATCTAGCCAAACTGAACATTAAATTAATTGCCGCTCCGCTAGACTCGGGCAGACTCTCCTGCAATCCCCATCTCAAAATTGAGTCCCACGGGATTCCCATTCTCACTGTTCGGTCCCCACCCAGCAAAAAAGCTTCACACAACTGTCGAACATAGTTCTTAAAGTCATTTAACTGCGGACATAACACCAGTAAATGGGACAGAGTCTCATCCTGTGTCCCACACATTGGGCAAGTTGCCGCCTCCACTCGCCCAATCTTGCACAAGACCGTCATGGTAAAAATCCGGTTATGAGCCAATTTGAAATCCAGTTCAATCCATTCTGGGCATTTAAAATTCGCCCACACTCCCTTCCAAATCCTGTTGAAGTCCAGCTGTGGGTATATACTTTGCCAAAACTCCTGACCAGCAGGTGTCTTGAATCTCCATTCTCTGAACACCTCATAGAAATCTCGAGTATTACAGTTGTCAAATTGGACTAACTCTCCCCCTTTCTCCAGTACAAAGCTTGGAAAAGCAGGACGCATTTTACTTCCTTTGGAGATTTCCGCATTTATTTCTTCCATCCAATCCTGTGGCAATGCCCTCACAATCTTCTCATACATGATTCCTATTGCTTTTCCTTCTACCTCCTGATCCTCCTCCCACACCATGTCCCTCACTATCGCTTCCGGCAACCAACCTGGAATCACCTCGTATAATACATCTTTCAACGATATAATCCCAGCTTTTATAAAAGCTTGATTAAATAAAACCTCTCCTTCGATGTTGACCCACCTGTTCAAAAATAAGGGCTGTTCTAAAAATTCCTCAGCCCCCTTGGGCATAAACTGCACACTTTTTAAAAATTGAGCCCAAGTCTCTACAACCCCCTTATAAAACCTAGGGAGAAGCTTAATTGATTTCAAAAACATATTATTGTATTCCATATACAATATCCCCTGCCCTCCTATCCCACTTTGTTTTAAAAAATGCTCAAAACAACTCTTCCAAAAACTTGAATTTGACTTCTGAAGAAATCTCTTCACCCATTTGATTCTAAAGGATTTTTTCTTCAAATCAATATCTGGGAAGTTGAGTCCTCCCTGATTTCTCCGTCCAATGATGGTATTGTAAGCCACCAAGGCTGGTTCCCCTTCCCATAAAAACCTCACACAAGCCTCTCGGATGGACTTTTCCGCCCACTCAGGAATATCCTCCACCGTCAATAAGTACCATAGCTTAGATAGCAGGAGAGCAGACACCACTGTCACTCTTCCTTGCACTTTCAACCACCTTCTTTCCCATCTTCCCAAAATCTTTTTAATTTTCATAACCTTCGGTTCCCAATTTAAATCGATCCACTTCTTCCCTGTCTTTCTTGCACCCCATATGCACCCCCTGAACTTCCAAAACCTCCACCACCTTAAAGGGACATTCCCCCAACCATTCCCTTCTACCCCTCCCTGCAACCAGGCATTGGGACTTACTATAATTCACTCTGGCTCCTGAAGCTCTACAATATTCCTCCACTACCTCCATAGCTTTCCTCACTGACTCCCCATTTCTCAATGTTAAGGTTGTGTCATCTGCATATTGGTGTATCACCGAAACCAGCCCAGAACTGGGTACCACAATCCCAACTACGCCTTGTTTCTTTCGCATCATGTAACCTAATGGTTCTGCTACCAATGTGTACAGCAGTGGGGACAGGGGACAACCCTGTCTCACTGATCTCTGTATCGGAAAATACTTAGATAAAAAACCATTACATTTAACACAGCTAAATATGTTTGAATAAAAAATCCTTATCCACTGAATGAAATTTTCCTTGAAACCAAATGCTTCCAAATCCTTCAATAAAAACTCATGAGAGACCCTATCAAAGGCTTTCTCTTGATCTATCTTTAATACATAAGCCTCCCTCCCACTCTCTTCCATGAGTTCTATCGCATCTCGGATTGAGACCACAGAGTCTGCGATGTCCCGGCCTATGACTCCATAGGACTGAGAGGGCCAAACTATCTCCGGTAACACCTCCTTCAAACGATTTGCCATAACCCTCGCCAAGATCTTATAATCCACATTTAATAGTGTGATGGGCCTCCAATTCTTCAGATCCCATCTATACCCTTTATTTTTATAAGCTAAGCTTATGATACCTCTCCTCATAGATGGGGCCAGGCTTCCCTCAATTTTAATTTCCTTAAAAACTTCTAAGAGCAATGGACTTAAAATCTCGAAAAATTCCTTATAAAATTCTGCACTTAGTCCATCGGACTTATAGCACTTATTGCTATTTTTATTTCCGCTAATCCTACTTCTTTATCACACATGCTTCTCTCATCCTCCTTTAAACCCTTTTCAATAAAAGCAGTAACCTTCTCCATCTCCAAATTGGAAATGTCTTCTTTTGTATATAGCTCTTGATAAAAGCTGCTAGCTGCCTCCAAAATCTCCTCACTTTCATGAATGATCTTCTCCCCAACCTTCAACTCCTCAATTAACGATAATCTCTGTCGCAGCTTCTCTTGCTCTAGAAAATATCTAGTGCATCTTTCGCCCTCCAATGCATCTCTAGCCTTTGCACGGAGAATGGCCCCCTTGCATTTTTCAGCTTGCAATAATTCCCACTCTTCCTTTAGCACCCGGAACTTAGTCTCAGCTCCCTTATCCCCTCCGTCAACTGCTTTACAGACATCCATAAACCTTTTGTTTATATTCTCTTCTCGATGCCGGTTAGCTGCCGCCCTCTTTTTCCCATAACGTACCGAAAAAACTTTTACCTCATATTTGAAATTGTCCCACCAAACTCTTCTTTCTTTCAAGAACAAAGGTTCCTTCCGAGCACTCTTTATTATATTTATAATCCCTTCTTTATAAGCACTTTCCTTCAGGTATTGATTGTTTAAAATCCACACCCCTGAACCGATCTTAACTCTGCTGTTCCTAATTCTAAGAACCAAAGCCGAGTGATCACTAAAAAATACTTTTTTATAAAAAATCTCCATCACCTCCGAACTTAACCCTTCCTGCATTAACACAAAATCTATTCGGCTCTGTTTTAAAACATCACCCACCCAACCTGCTCTGGAGAACTCCCTTTTTATGGGGTTCCGGTCCCTCCATAAGTCTCTCAAATTTAAATTTGCCATCATTTTTATAATCATCCCTCTGGAGTTATCGGCCTAGAAATTCAGTGCCCTTAGCGCCGATTTTGCGGCGCTAGAGGGCCTAGCGCTGCAATTGGCGCCGGCGCCTAAATTGCCTGGGGCCCTTCCGCCGCGGTAGACCGGTAGCGCTGCGCCGGCACCGATGACGTCATCGGTGTGCGCAGCGTCCCGGTTGCCATGGTAACCCGCCCGAACTGGGAAATTGACTTGCGGCCGCCTCGCCCGTGGCAGCCGCAAGCAACGTTCTGGCAGAGGTGCCTTGCACAAGTTTGCGCCGGCGCATTAAAGGCCCCGCGGCGGCCAGCCGCTTTCCCGCCGGCCGCCTGGCCGCAGCTCCCTCCCCGGACTTCCCCCCCCCCCCCCCGGGAACAGAAGCAAGCCCGGCACTTGTCCGAGGTGCCGGGCTCATTTTTAATAAGATTATCGCGGGCCGCGGCCGGGTGCAGGCAGGTCCTCCTTAAGGGAAGGAGGAGGCCTGCACTTCCCGAACCTGCCGCACCACAGCGGGCGCCGCAGCGCCGGAATAGCGCCGAAATTCAGCGCATAGCGCCAGTTTTCAGGCGCTAACAGCTTTCAGCAGCGCCGGCAGCCGTTTGGGCGCAGAAGTAGTGAATTTTTGGCCCGACCAGCGCGACTTAGCTCCGGCACTAACTTCCGGCGCTAAAGCCGTTGCTGCGC
Organism: Somniosus microcephalus; assembly: GCF_052327205.1. Lineage (NCBI taxonomy): Eukaryota > Metazoa > Chordata > Chondrichthyes > Squaliformes > Somniosidae > Somniosus > Somniosus microcephalus. Next base: position 24,642,473 of record NC_140993.1, on the reverse strand, counting down.
CAAAACCCAATTTCTAGGCCGATCCTCTTTAAAGGTCATCTGGGCTGAAATGTCCATCTGAGATAAAAATACATTAAAATCCCCCACTATACAAGGATTTTCCACCTCTGCCGCTTCAGTGAATAACCCCCGAAAAAACTCGCGACGCTTGCAATGGTCATTCGATGCATAGATATTAAAAAGATCACAATTAAATCCCTCCAATTTTACCCTTAGCCGTAAAAATCTCCCCTCAGTGTCCTTGTCCACCAAGGCAACATTCTCTTCTAAGGACGGACTCACCAAAACAGCCACCCCTCTACAGTTATTGTTTGCACAACTTGCAAACACCTCTCCCTTCCAAACCTTCTGAACTCTTTCTAGAATATCCTCATCCCAAAAGGTTTCTTGCAGACACAACAAGTCTGTGCCTTTAAAACCCTGCAACAACTGCTGCAATTTCTTCTCACCCCTCAGTCCGTTCACATTGATCGAGACCAATGTAATCATGGCTCCAAAGAAGGGAAGTATGCCCAATAACCTCCCCATCATTTAATCTCTGGCTCTTCCCTCCTCTCATGCTCCTTCTCAACTTTTCGGCCAGCTGTTGCTTTTTCCTGCAGCCTCCGGCTCTTTTTCCCCTCCTGTTTGACCCCTCCCTGCTGTTTCAGCCTCTTCCTTGCCTTAACTTTGGACCCAGGAGCTGCCCTTTCTCCCTCACTAACCTTTCCCTTTCCACAAGATGCCACCCCATCCCCGACTTCCATGTCTCTGTCCCCCTCTAATTCCTCACACTCAAGCTCTTCTGCAACCCCCTGTGCCTGCTCCCCATCAGATACATAATCCTGCTCCCCGTCAGATACATCATCTCCTATAGAGAGTCTTCCTGCTATCGCAGTTTCTCCCACTGTGCCGCCCCCTTCGACCACATCTCTACCTCTGACCTTTGCACCTTGTTCCCTCACTCCATGGGACAATGGCGCATCTAAATTGTTCCCTTCTGACGTCTCTATCTCGCCGATCCCATTCTGCTGTCCCTTTAAGGCCTCTTGCACCCTCTCCCCGCCCTGCCCCCTCCCGCTCACCAAAATATCCGACTCCCCGCCTCTCCCCGGAGCACTCACTTCCACCACACACCCCGCTCCCGCCTCCTCTCCCCCCGCAGACACCAGACTCCCCAGGGGGAGCCGAACTGCACTAAGGCTCGAGTCTGCACTCGACCCTTGCTGCCCGCTGCTGTCTTCATTCCCCTCCATAGCACTCACCGTGTTTTCCGCCATCTCCATCTCGATCTCCGCTCCGCCAACCTCTGCCTCTTCCTGTGCTCCTTTTTCCTTCATTTTACCGGCTGTGTCCTCCGACTGCACCGCACCTCCGGCCGTTCCACACTCCTCTCCTGCTCCTTCTCCCATCTCATCACTCATTTCGCTCCCTTCTGCCACACACTCACAGCGGGCGGGGCCTTTACGACACACCCCACAGCTCTCCGCCTTGCAGCTCCACGTGATATGTCCCGACTCACCGCAATTGTAACAATACAAATCAGGACAGTTTCTCACGAGATGGGCATGTCCCAGACAATAGTAACACACCTTTACTTGGTTGTCGTGCAGCACCCGAAAGTACTGCACTCCTTCCAGTGTCTCGAACTTCATGCTGTACGGCAAAGACCTCACCCCCTCTGGGAACCGCACCTTTACATACCGGGTTCCGTCTGCTACCCGTGTTCCCGGATAGTACCTCCTCTTTATTTCGGAACAGATTTTAATGTCCCACGACTCCAACTTTTTGCTCAGCACTTCGTCCTCGATATACAGGCAAGTTCAAAAATGAAACCACCACCTCCTCTGAATATAGCAGAGTCACCTCCAAAAATTTCTCCCCAACTTTCAGACTGAGCAGCAGTTTTTCACCTCCTCACGGCCACTGACCGTCACCTCAAATCCCACATTTGGTTTTGGTCGGCAGGCAAAACAGCTTCCCTCACCACAGTCCTCATGAACCGCCTGGATTATATCCCAGGCTCGAATCTTCTTATCTTCACATTGCACCACCACCGTATTTTCTTTACCAAACCTCCTGAGGTCCCGGCCCAAATCGTTGGGCCTTTTTTTCCCCTTCCCACCACAGTTTCTTCCCTAATAAAATTCCTCTCGGGAATATTGTCCTCTGAGGGGCCCGGCACTCCGAACCCCTCAGCAGCCATCTGGCTGTTTTTTGTGGGCCAAAAAGGCCCTAAAACCTGAAAACAACACCTAAAAACCCTCCACCAACTTTTTACAAAACTTCCTCCAACACCCAGCTGCAATTCGGCAACCAGTCACACCTGGCTCACTCCTAGCCCCTCCCACCTAGAGAGTGCTGCCCACTGAGCCACAGCTGACGCACAAAACTGAATAGGGTGGACGTAGGGAAGGTGTTTCCACTTGTGGGGGAATCCATAGCTAGGGGGTCATAAATATAATATAGTCACTGATAAATCCAGTAGGTAATTCAGGAGAAACTTCTTTACCCAGACAGCGATGTGGAATTTGCTACCACAAGGAGCAGTTGAAGAGAATAGTCTAGACGCATTTAAGGGGAAGCTGGATAAGCACGAGGGAGAAAGGAAAGGGAAGGTTATGCTGATAGGGTTAGCTGAAGAGGGGTGGGAGGAGACTCGTGTGGAGCATAAACAGCGGCATGGATCTGTAAGGTCGAACAGCCTGATTCTGTGCTGGACATCCGATGTCATTCCATGTAATATTACTCCCTTCAAATATGGGTGATACCAATGAATACCTTAAAATGAAAATATTGAGAGTTTCTGGGAAAGCAGAGGTTGTCCTTGATGATTCTGTGTTAGTGGTCATAATGCCACAACCCTTTAACGCATAGAGCACACATCTCGTACACAGGGGTCTGATTAACAACATCATTGCAGTCAGAACTTAACTGGTCCAGCCACGTAAATACTGTGGCTACAAGAGCAGGCCAGAGGCTGGGTATTCTGCAGCGAGTGTCTCACCTCCTGACTCCTGACTCCCCAAAGCCTTTCCACCACTTACAAGGCACAAGTCAGGAGAGTGATGGAATACTTTCCACTTGCCGGATGAGTACAGCTCCAACAACACTCAAGAAGCTCGACACCATCCAGGACAAAGCAGCCCACTTGATTGACAACCCAGCCACCACCTTAAACATTCACTCCCTCCACCACCGGCGTACCGTGGCTGCAGTGTGGACCATCTACAAGATGCACTGTAGCCACTCGCCAAGGCTTCTTCGGCAGCACCTCCCAAACCCACGACCTCTACCACCTAGAAGGACAAGGGCAGCAGGCACATAGAAACCCCACCATCACCAAGTTCCCCTCCACATCACACACCATCCTGAGTTGGAAGTATATCGCCGATCCTTCATCGTCGCTGGGTTCAAAATCCTGGAACTCCCTCCCTAACAGCACTGTGGGAGTACCTTCACCACACGGACTGCAGCGTTTCAAGAAGGCGGCTCACCACCACCTTCTCAAGGGCAACTAGGGATGGGCAATAAATGCTGGCCCTGCCGGTGACGCCCACATCCCATAAATGAATAAAAATAAAGTCAGTGACCCTCAGGATCCTGGGAAAGCTCACCAGTTCTGAAGAATTACACAGCGCCCTCACGACCCTACTGTTGGTCAATAGTGAAAGTGATGAAGTTAATGGGCCTGCTGAATAATACATCTGTGACCCTGTGATTCATTTGTGGCTGATGCTGCAGATGTCCCTAGTGGTAGCGTGAAAGATAACCAATGCATAAGAATTGAGGGCCATGCTGATGTCAGTGTCTTATGAATGTTACATGATGTACAGACTGTCGACAGGAAGAGCGAGACCCTGTAACCTCTCCCCACCCCCTCCAAGGGGCAGGAAGCCCCTCCAGGCAACGCCTCCATCACCAGTAGGAAGACACTGTTCAGGAGATCAATGCTCGGAGCCTAGCTCCCAGGACAAGGCTGCAATGCAGCAAACAGTTCAATTGGCCGCACCAGAGTTGTCAAGGTAAGATTCCAACCTCTCACCTCAAATACGCTGTCCTTGCGTTTGCTCCCCTTGAGGCCTCGCTACTCCCCGCCTTTGCTTCCCTTCACTCTCCTGCAATCACTTCACCCCACCTCCTTCTCCTCCTGCTCACACACCCTGCACCTCCTATTCTCACTGCCATTGCCGCCCACACTTACCCCACAAGCTTTAAGTTTTTAACTTTTTAACTCTTTGGGGGAAAAATTGTGTATCGCCCATTTTGGGGCACTAATATCGGCTGGGTGCAAAGTTTAGTGCCCGCCACTAATTATCACCTCCGACTGCAAAATTCACCTCTATCGCCCCTGGAGTTGATTTGAGCGCTAAATCAGGCGCTACACACCTCTCTTAAGGCGCTAACGTCGGGGAGCGAGGCGCTACCTCAGAGCGCTATCGAAGCTCAGGTGATGTCAGTTACCATGGAAGCCAGACAGACTGGCGCCATCCAGTTCTTAAAGGGGAGGGGCCATCTTGCTGGCCAGCCACTCCCTGCTCATTGCAGCCTTGAATCTCGGCCTGGAGAGACCTCGAAAACAATTGTGTTGGAAGCACTAATGGATAGGCCCAGGGAAAGAGCTCGGCACTTAGGAACCTCAAAAGTGGTGCTGAGGGTCAAAACTCCTTAGGACAGCATTAAATTTCTCCAGACGTCTCTCTCCCTCTCAACTTGCGTGTACCAAAAATTTTGCCGACAAGAAAAGGCTGGAAGCGCCCGCCTTTAAATAGTGCTCCACCAGCCCATTCCCGACTTGAAAATGTTCCCCTCTACCTGTCGTTCCTAACGGCAGGTGCTAAGGCAGGGGACGCAACTCAATATCCGGTCTGGGGCGCTACTGGGGCGTTGCACGCTTGACTGACGTCACAATCTGCGGGCGCAGGAGATCATGGCAGTAGTGCTTAGCGCCAGCGTAAAATGACTTGTCAATTTTGCGAGTGGCGCTAAAATCACCGCGTTCGGGCGCTAAGTTCCTCGTGCCTCGTTAGCGCCCTCCGGAGGCGCAAATGGAAGGCGCTAACCAACCGAATTTTTCCCCTTTCAAGTTTTAAGTTTTTTTCTGCTAAGTTCTTCTAAAGATCGTAGTCGGAGCGAGGCCGGGGTTACAGAGCTGGTTCGGGATAAAGCAGGAGCTTGGAGCTTAGCAACTGTTAAAGCTACATTAAATTTGTAACAGTTAATACTACATTAAATTACTAACTGTTAATATATTATATATTAATAACTTGAATTCAATACATCTTAGTCTTAAGTTTCTGTAAAGTTAGTTAATAGTTCAATAAATAAAGGCATGGCAGGGCAGCTCAGTCCTGCGGAATGCACATCCTGTGCCATGTGGGAAATACAGGACACTTCCCCTGTCCTGGACAACCACATGTGCAGGAAGTATCATCAGCTGGAGGAGCTTGAGCTCTGGGTTTCGGAGCTTGAGCAGCAGCTGGCGTCACTGCGGTGCATCCGCAAGGCTGAGAGCTACGTGGATAGCACGTTTCAGGAGGTGGTGTAGGGGTTTTTTTCCTGCTCTCTTGCCCGTTCTGGCCCCCTGCCAGGCTTCGTGCAAGAATTACCCTTGAGTGGTTCGACCCACCCCCCCTACGGTTCTAGACCTTGGACTTAGATGCAGAGAACAGTAGTGCAGAGAAGAGGACTCAATAGACCAGGCTGAATAGCACGAAATGGATGCTTTTATTTTTGAACAGTTTGAAGCATTACAAAATACATGTCATAGGCACAGATTAAAGTAACTACAACCATGCACAAATTTATGAACTTGACTCTATGGAAATGGGGAACACACGGCACATCGTAAAAGGGGAAACACATTACGATTTCCCTTAACTCCCTCCCCTATACCTAAACTAAGTTTCGACCTGGGGAACTTGGGATCATGCTCACCACTCTCGAAATCGCGAAAAGGGGTTCGCAGCCTTTTTGACACCGCTTCCCGTCGTCACGTGGATTGGAAGCTTCTGGCGCAGTCGATATTCTCTCCTCCCTCGAGGCGGTGGGGTAGACCCAGCCTCGATGAGCGCTCGTCAAGGTTGAGATCCACTAGGCCTGTCGTGGATTTTTGTTCGTGGAGTAGACCTAGATGCAGGTTATGCACATGGGAGAATCTTGTGGCATCGATCGCCGGTTCTCCAGAGGGTTTCTTCTCCGTCGGCCTGGGTCGTCGATGATCTCCCGACCCCAGTACCCGGGCCACCCTCGTCGTCTTCTCGTCGTGGCCGAGCCTTGTTTGGCTGAACACCGGCCACGTTGTCCTTTTTCCGAAACCGTCCGTCTTTAAAAAGACGAAAACGTTTTCATCGATCTGCTGAAGTGGAAGAGGCGCCGATCCGGGCACCGTCCGCCCTTCGTTCGTTCCTCGTAGAAGAAAGTTCTTGAAGAAATGGAAGCCTGAAGTCGCCCAACAAGAAGCCGTAGCAGTGAAGAAGTAACTTAGATGGACTTTCAATCCATAGTTATACTCTTTTGGGACAGTCTTATCTCCTGCCAAATCATAGTCCTGTCTTTGTATTAATTTTGGCGGGCAGAGATCTCTGCAGGGGCGCTTTGTCTTGTAACGGAGCCGGTGATAACTTGAACTGGCCTTCCTGGCCTTCCTGGCCGATAATGTCTGTTAATGTCCTTTGCATTGTCACCGCGGCTCGGTTCGCATATTGATCGGTCCGGACATTTTCCTTGATGGCTGCTAAACGGTTTTTCCTTTGTACAATAAATGGGTATAAGTGTTTTTACATTGTCCGCCCATATCTTGATGGGCCCCATCCTGTACTTATAATCCATTGAATATGTATGCTGTTGCTCTGAGTTTCGGTTCCCAGATACTGGCTTTCGCGGGTTTACTGTCTTCAATCCACAAGCCTGTCTAGCTTGCAGTAACAGAAATAAACTGGTTCAGAAACTGATCACGGGGCCTGGCGGCCATTTTGTATGCCCTTTTATCAAAGGTTTTTCTGTGCAAGCTTACTTTGGTCAATAAACAGTCTTATTTTATCCAGTTTTCTTGCGTGATTTTTGATGAAAATTTTCGAATCTTACAGTGGTCACCCTGCAGCTAAGGAGTGCGCAGGCAGAGAAGGTATGGGTGACCGTCAGACAGAAGTGGAGGACCAGGCAGGTAGTGCAGGAATCCCCTGAGTGCATCTCGCTCTTCAACCGGTATTCTGTTCTGAGTACTGATGAGGGCGATGGTTCCTCTGGGGAGTACAGCCAGAGACAAGTCCATGGCACCACGGGTGGCTCAGCTGTACAGGGGGTGGGGGGGAAGATAGGGAAAGCAATAGGTGGTAGGGGATTCGATAGTTAGGAGAACAGACAGGCATTTCTGTGGCCGTAGTCATGATTCCAGGATGATATGTTGCCTCCTTGGTGCGAGGGTTAAGGATGTAACTGAGTGGCTGCAGAACATTCTGAGGTGGGAGAGTGAACAGTCAGAGGTCGTGGTCCATATCGGTACCAACGACATAGGTAGAAAGAGGGATGAGGTCCTGCAGGCAGATTTCAGTGAGCTAGGAAAGAGATTAAAAAGCAGGACCTCAAAGGTAGCAATATCTGGATTACTCCCAGTGCCATGCGTGAGTGAAGTATAGAAATAGGAGGATAGAGCAGATGAATGTGTGGCTGGAGAGATGGTGCAGGAGGAAGGGCTTCAGATTCCTGGGGCATTGGGGCCGGTTCCGGTGGAGATGGGACCTGTACAGGCCGGATGGGTTGCACCTCAACAGAGTCGGTACCAATATCCTCGCGGGGAGGTTTGCTCGTGCTGTTGGGGAGAGTTTAAACTAAGTTGGCAGAGGGATGGGCACCAGGATTAGCATTAGAAAGGAGAAACAAAGGGCACAAAGGATGGTGAGAGACAGAGAGCACAAGAGTAAGAACTGGTAAGGTATTAGGTGGGGTCAGACTAAGAGAGAACACAGGATGGTCTAACATAGGTTTACAGTGCATGTATGTTGTTGTGTTTGTACCGCTATACACAACTACATAAAATAATAAAGCAGCAGAGACTGAGAGTAACTTCAAGTGATCTTTACTGGGTAACTGGAACTTCGGCACTGACTATACAAATCGATACGTGTCTGTTATATACGCTCGCAACTAAGGATGTACATCCGCAAAACAAAGTAGTCCCTTCAATGTTGTATACATTACACTTCCTCCCCCTTTAGTTTAATAGTGTATTAAGGCAAAATTTCTACAATTAACATACAGAGCCTGTCTTTACAGTAAACTTTTTGTTTTCTTAAAAGTAACAAAATTCAAATTCCAACATAACATTTTATTTTGTCAACAGCCCTTTTACAAGTCAAGTCTCTGGGGAGGCCTCCTCTGCCTCTCTGGGTAACGTCTCTCCAGACTCTTTTGCTTTGGGGAATGAGACTGTACAGGTACAGATGCATCAGGTGAGCTATCAGCACAGGTAGAGCTCTCAGCTGTGGATGAGGCTGGTGCTGATGCTGATGAATCAGGAGTGTCTGTTTCCATGTCAGGTGAGTCTGGGCGAGGTATAGGGGTGTTTTCCACCTGAACATCCAGAATTTGGTCCACATGATGTCTCAAAACGTTCTCTCCCATATCCACAGTATACATCAGTGGTCCCTCTCTTGTGGACATTGTCGCTGGTTGCCACTTTTCCATCCGGAAATCACGAGCAAGAACTGACTGTCCCACACTGAAGCTTCTTGTTGACTTAGCATTCAAATGTTTGAACTGTTTGTTCTCTACATCATGACATACATTCGGTTTAAGAAGGTCCATGCGAGACCTCAGGTTCCTGTTCAGAAACATCATCACTGGAGTCTGATTAGTGGCTGCGTGTACTGCATTCCAATAAGCAAAGAGGAAATAGTCTATCTTGTGTTGCAGTGGTAGATTCTCGCTGTACATTGCTTTCATGGCCTTCTTAAAAGTCTGTACGAATCTTTCTGTCAAGCCATTTGTAGCTGGATGGTACGGGGCAGATGTGTGTCTGTTATATACGCTCGCAACTAAGGATGTACATCCGCAAAACAAAGTAGTCCCTTCAATGTTGTATACATTACATATGTGAACGAACGAAGCGTGGTAAACAAGGTTGGTGAGTTGCAGGCGCAAATAATCACATGGGAATATGATGTCATGGCAATAACGGAGACCTGGCTCAAAAAAGGGCAGGATTGGATATTAAATATTCCTGGATATAAGGTGTTCAGGAAAGATAGGGAAGGAAAGGTAGGAGGTGGAGTGGCAGTATTGGTCAAGGAGAAGGTTACAGTGCTGGAGAGAGAGGATGTCCTGGAGGGGTCAAGGACAGAATCTATATGGCTAGAGTTAAGAAATAATAGAGGTGCCATTACACTACTAGGTGTATTCTATAGACCATCAAATAGTGGGAAAAATATGGAGGAGCAAATTTGCAGAGAAATTACAGAGAGGAGCAAGAATTATAGAGTAGTGATAATCACAGAATCACAGAAACCCCACAGTGCAGATAGAGGCCATTTCGGCCCATCGAGCCTGCACCGACACATATCCCACCCGATCCCCGTAACCCCTACACCAACACATATCCCACCCTATCCCTGTAACCCCACGTATTTAATCCCCCTAACACTAAGGGTCAATTTATCATAGCCAATCAACCTAACCCGCACATCTTTGGACTGTGGGAGGAAACCGGAGCACCCGGAGAAAACCCACGCAAACACGGGGAGAATGTGCAAACTCCACACAGACAGTTGCCCGAGGCCGGATTCGAACCCGGGTCTCTGGTGCTGTGAGGCAACAGTGCTAACCACAATGCCACCGTGCTGCCTTCAACTATCTTAACTATCCTAACATAGACTGAGATAGTAACAACAACAACTTGTATTTATATAGCACCTTTAATGTAGTAAAACGTCTCAAGGTGCTTCACAGGAGTACTATGAGACAATAAAATTGACACCAATCCACAGAAGGAGAAATTAGGGCAGGTAACCAAAAGCTTGGTCAAAGAGGTAGGTTTTAAGGAGCATCTTAAAGGAGGAAAGAGAGGTAGCGAGGTGGAGAGGTTTAGGCAGGGAATTCCAGAGCTTAGGCCCCAGGCAACAGAAGGCAACAGAAGTAATAGTGTAAAGAGGAGAGAGGGGGAAGAATTTCAGAAGTGTGTGCAGGAAAACTTTCTTGATCAGTATGTTTCCAGCCCAACGAGGAAGGAGGCATTGCTGGATCTGGTTCTGGGGAATAAGGTAGATCAAGTGGAGCAAGTGTCAGTAGGTGAACATTTAGGAAACAGTGATCATAGTTTCATAAGGTTTAGATTAGCTATGGAAAAGGACGGGGAGCAATCTAGAGTAAAAATACATAATTGGAGGAAGGCCAATTTCAATGGGATGAGAACGAATCTGGCCCAGGTAAATTGGAATCAAAGATTGGCAGGTAAAACTGTAATGGAAGAGATAGAGAGTAAGATGAAGCATAAAAAGGGTATGTATGACAGATGTTAGTTTGCAAATTGTTGTGTCTGTGTGTTGATAGAGTCACTGAAGACAGGAGTTGGTTTCATAGGTGTTTACTAAACAAAGTCTGGAGGGGAACCAACTGATACAACACAATATACAGGCTTATATAGCCCGAGTGGCCATTACCGGCATTACAGTACACATGGGGCTCTTAAAGGCACATACACTACAATTCCTCCCCTTTTAGCCAACCAGTACATAATATTTTAAATAATTATTAATTACATGTTACAAGAAAAATAATCTACACATTGCTGCAGTTAATTAATTATAAGTCAGTCTCTCTGGAGGCTTCCTGACTCAGTCCAGATAACGCCTCGGTGGTGTAGTAGATTCTGGTGGTGTAGCAGGTTCTTTTGGCAAGGCTGATTCAGCTTGAATGCCAGTGTCGGGTTCATCGGGTTCCAGTATCACCAGATCAGAGGTAGATATGGGTATCTCTACTTCATCGTTAGGCATATAGAGTTGTGGTGTAGGTTGTCCCTTTTCGGATGACTCTATGATTTGGTCAGCATGGCGCCTTATTATGCTTTCTCCGATGTCCACGGTATACATCAGCGGTCCTAGTCGTGTGCAGATAGTTCCAGGCTGCCATTTCTCGGTACGGTAGTCCCGGGCGAAATCTTGTTGACCTATCTGGAAGGTTCTAGTTGGCCTTTCATTCATGCCTTGAAATTGCCAGTTCTCCACGTCCCTTCTGATGTTGGGCTTGATCAAATCCAGCCGGCATCTTAGGCTTCTATTGAAGAACATCATGGCGGGAGTTTGGTTTGTAACCATATGTGTTGCATTCCTGTATGCGAACAAGAAGTTATCCACCTTGTGCTGAAGTTTTATGTCTTCATTACCCATGGCCTTTATGGCCTTCTTGAAGGTCTGGACAAACCTTTCAGCCAATCAATTGGTGGCGGGATGGTATGGGGCGGACGTGTAGTGCTTAACCCCATTGTTTTTTAAGAACTTCCTGAATTCTTCGGACACAAATTGCGGTCCATTATCAGAACAGATCTGTTCCGGCAGCCCATTCCTGGCAAATATGGTCCTTAATACTGTGATGGTTTTTTCCGTGGTGGTGGAGGACATCTTTATTACCTCCGGCCACTTGGAATGTGCATCAACCGTGATTAAGAACATTGAGTCCATAAATGGACCAGCAAAGTCGATGTGTACCCTTTGCCAGGGAGATGAGGGCCACTCCCATGGATGTAGAGGGGATTGGGGTGGAGCGTTTTGGACCTTCTGGCATCCTAGGCAGCTCTTGGTCATTTCTTCGATGTCTCCATCGATACCTGGCCACCATACAAACGCCCTGGCTAGGTTCTTCATTTTCACTCCACCCAGATGCCCCTCGTGAAGCTCCTTTAGAACTTTATCTTGGAGTTTGGGTGGAATCACCACTCTGGATCCACACATCAAGGTTCCTCGGCACACTGACAGCTGTTCTCTTCTTTGCGAGAATGCTGGCAACAGTGGTTCGCCATGTGCTGGCCATCCCTTCACTGTTAAATCGTAGACTCGTGAGAGAGTCGGGTCATTTCTAGTTTCCCTTTCAATGGCAGAATTTGTTACTGGTAGACATTCGACTATGGTAGAGTGGAAAATCTCCATTGGGTCTACGGTAGGTGCTTCTTCTACCGTTGGCAATGGTAGGCGCGATAACCCGTCAGCATTCCCATGCTGTTTTGATCCTTTGTATTCTATGTTGTATTGGTGTGCCCCTAGAAAAAGGGACCACCTCTGTGGCCTTTGCGCTGTCCTAATGGGAACACCCTTTTTAGGGTTGAATATGGAGATGAGGGGTTGATGGTCAGTCAACAAGGTAAATTTTTGTCCGTGTAGGTAATGGTTGAATTTCTTCACTCCCCATACCAGGCTGAGTGCTTCCCTGTCGATTTGGGCATAGTTACGCTCAGCTGAGTTCAATGAGCGTGACGCAAAAGCTATCGGCCGTTCCGAGCCATCAGGGAATTTATGCGATAATACTGCTCCTACGCCGTAAGGGGATGCATCGCACGCCAGTCTGATTGGCAGTGATGGGTTGTAATGAGCCAAAACTTCTTTGGACGTGATTAAGTCTTTGCATTTATGGAAGGCACATTTACAGTCTTCGCTCCATTTCCAAATTACTCCTGTTTGTAGCAGTTCATTAAGAGGGTGTAGAAGAGTTGATAAGTTCGGTAAAAATTTATGATAGTAATTTATTAATCCCAGGAACGACTTTAATTGTGAAACATTTTCAGGTGCTGGGGCTTTTATGACCGCTTCAATTTTTTCAGGTGACTTATGCAACCCTTCCTTATTAATTATGTGGCCACAATATGATATTTGATTTTGGATAAATTTGCACTTGGGGCGATTTGCTCGTAGGCCCCGTTCTCTTAGCCTAGTGAGCACCTGCTCCAAATTGGCAAGGTGCTCGTTGTCGTTTTCTCCTGTTACAAGGATGTCGTCTAGGTAGCATTGAGTCCCCGGAACCCCTTGGAGGACTTGCTCCATAGCTCTTTGCCAGATAGCTGGAGCGGATGCTACTCCGAAAACCAGTCGATTGTACTGGTACAGACCTTTGTGTGTATTTATCGTGAGATATTTTTTAGAGGCCTCTTCAACCTCCATCTGTAGATATGCCTGTGCCAAGTCAATTTTGGTGAAACGTTTCCCTCCGGATAGTGAGGCGAAAATATCTTCTATCCTCAGAAGAGGATACTGTATCGTGTGAAGGACCGGGTTTACAGTCACCTTGAAGTCTCCACAGATGCGAATTTTTCTCTGTTCTTCAGATTTATCATTATTCAATGCTTTCTTCATGACTGGAACGATGGGTGTTGCCCACTCGCTCCAATCTATTTTGGATAATACGCCTGCCTTTTCCAAATTCTCCAGCTCTGCCTCGACTGCTGGACGAATTGCGTATGGCACCGGTCTTGCCTTAAAAAACTTGGGAATTGCTGCATCTTCCACTTTTATTGAGGCGGTGATGCCTTTCAAGGTTCCTAGTTTCTCTTGAAACACTTCTTTGGCGTTGGCTAAGATGCCTTTTAATCGTTCAGGTATGACGTCATCATCGGTTTTTTTCTTACTGGTCACCGTCAGTGCCTGAATGGAGTGCCAGTCTAAACGTATTTTCCTGATCCATTCACGTCCCAACAGCGGTGGACCACCATCTTGTAGAATGTATAAATACAACTTTTGTATTTCCTTGCCGTTGTATACAACAGGCACCCTTATTTTTCCTTTGGGGTATACTTTCTGCCCCGTATATGTTTTCAAGATAATGGATGTGTCTTTTAAAGGTATATGCGGAAATAGCCGCTCGTAATCCCGTCGATTTATGATGGTCGGAGCTGATCCTGTATCTAGCTCCATTTTAACTGGGGACCCTGCTATCGTGAGGGTAACCCAAATGGCCTGGTAATCATCTTTGGCAATTACATTATGTAATTTGAGACAGCTTAGTCTCTTGTTTTCGGAGTCGCTATCGCTCTTCTGGTCTTCGGAGCTACTGTCCGTCATCATTTGTACCTTTCTGCAATTTTCTTTATTGATTTTTTTTTTCCTGCCTGTGGGTTTTTTTTGTCCAGATCGGCATACCCGTGCAATGTGTCCAATCTTTCCGCATTGCCTGCATGCTTTGTCCTTGAATCAGCAGTCCCTCTGGTCATGGGTGGATCTGCCACAGCGATAACATCTCTCGAAACCCTGTGTCATTTCATGGGTGCCGAAGTCCTGTGTCTTTTGTTGTATCTCTGCAGCTCCTCTTGTGGCTGCTTCGTACGATACAGCGATACTGAAAGCCTTGTCCAGTGTTATCTTTTATCCAGTGAAAATCTTTTTCAGATAGCAGCCTTTTCTGTGTTCCTTCACTTAAGAGACCGCAGACAAATTTGTCTCGAAGATAATCTGTTAGTCCTGCCCCGAATTGGCAGTGTTTTGATAGCTTTCTTAATTCGGTGAGGTAATCAGCATTACTTTCATTCTTGTGTTGATTTCTCTTGAAGAATTTGAATCGTTCCGTATTCAGCAGCGGTGTTGGGTTTAAGTGCTCCTGTAGGGTATCAACAATTTCTTTCAAATTCTTGTCCTTTGGTTTGGCTGGAGTGATTAAATTTCATAACAGCCCGTATGTCTTTGCGCCCATTAGATTTAGCAGTACTGAAGCTTTATTTTCATCTCCTATTCCATTTGCGGTGCAATATACCTCCACTCTTTCCACATATGTGGTCCAATCCTCTATCTCGTTATCAAAAGCATCAATATTGCCAGACTTAGGCATCCTAGAAATAAAATGGCGCTTCCCGCGCTTTTCTTTCTTTTCTGCAGAAAAGATATGGCGCTTCCCGCGCTTCCCCGCCGCTGCTGCCGATGACAACGCTGTTTCCCGCGGTTTCTGTTCTTTTTATTTATTTATTTACAGTTGGAGACTCGTTCCTGCCGGACTCTCTCTCTAGGTCTGAACGCCGACCTGCTTGCAGCGCCGGCCGTCTCCCGAGTGCTCCCTCCCCGTCTGTTACTGCTTGCCTCCGATTTCGCTGCTTGGCCCAGCTGTAGCGACAGCCGCTGGAGCCCCAGCCCAATGCCCAGGAAGGATTATTGCAGTACCTGCCACCAGCTTGGCTAGCTGGTGAAACCGCAGCTTTTTCTTTTCTTGATTTTTCTTCAACTTTGGACGCCAGCGGAATCGATGTCCTTGAGGTGCTGCCGAATTGCAGGTAAGTCCATTTCCAATTCGTCGCCACTGTTGTGTCTGTGTGTTGATAGAGACACTGAAGACAGGAGTTGGTTTCATAGATGTTTACTAAACAAAGTCTGGAGGGGAACTAACTGATACAACACAATATACAGGCTTATATAGCCCGAGTGGCCATTACCGGCATTACAGTACACATGGGGCTCTTAAAGGCACATACACTACACAAATACATCTGAGAATCAGGCTAAATATAGAAAGTTCAGAGGAGAAGTGAAAAAGAAAATAAGAGGGGCAAAGAGAGGGTATGAGAATAGAATGGCAGCCAACATAAAATGGAATTCAAAGGTCTTATAGGGATATAAATAGTAAACGGGTAGTAAGAGGAGGGGTGGGGCCGATTAGGGACCAAAAATGAGACCTACGCATGGAGGCTGAGGGTATGGCTGAGGTACTAAATGAGTACTTTGCATCTGTCTTCACCAAGGAAGAAGATGCTGCCATAGACATAGTGAAGGGGGAGGTAGTGGAGATACTGGATGGGATAAAAATTGATAAAGAGCAGGTTCTAGAAAGGCTGGCTGTACTTAAAGTAGATAAGTCACCAGGAGCAGATGGGATGCATCCTAGGATGCTGAGGGAAGTGAAGGAAGAAATCATGGAGATACTGGCCATAATATTCCAATCCTCCTTAGAAACAGGGGTGGTGCCAGAGGACTGGAGAATTGTAAATGTTACACCCTTGTTCAAAAAAGATGTGTAAAGATAAACCCAGCAACTACAGGCCGGTCAGTTTAACCTCAATATTGGGGAAGCTTTTAGAAACATGGCAGTTTAGATTGGCGGTTAGGATCAGATCAGCCATGATCTTATTAAATGGCGGAGCAGGCTCGAGGGGCCGATTGGCCTACTGCTGCTCCTATTTCTTATGTTCTTATGTTCTTATAATCAGGGACAAAATTAACAGTCACTTGGACAAGTGTGGATTAATTAAGGAAAGCCAGTATGGATTTGTTAAAGGAAACATGGATTTCCAAAAGGCATTTGACAAAGTGCCACATAATAGGCTTGCCAGCAAAGTTGAAGCCCATGGAATAAAAAGGGACAGTGCAGCATGGATACAAAATTGGCTAAGTGACAGGGAACAGAGAGTAGTGGTGAACGGTTGTTTTTCGGACTGGAGGAAGGTATACAGTGGTGTTCCCCAGGGGTCGGTTCTAGGACCACTGCTTTTCTTGATATATACTAATGACTTGGATGTGGGTGTACAGGACACTATTTCAAAATTTGCAGATGACACAAAACTTGGAAGAAAATAATTCCAGGGATGAGGGACTTCAGTTACATGGATAGACTGGAGGAGCTGGGGTTGTTCTCCTTAGAGCAGAGAAGGTTGAGAGGAGATTTGATAGAGGTTTTCAAAATCATGAGGGGTCTAGATAGAGTAGATAGAGAGAAACTGTTCCCATTAGCAGAAGGATCGAGAACCAGAGGACACAGATTTAAGGTGATTGCAGAAGAACCAAAGGTGACGTAAGAAAAATTTATTTTACACAGCGAGTGGTTAGGATCTGGAATGCACTGCCTGAAAGGCTGGTGAACATAAGAACATAAGAAATAGAAGCAGGAGTAGGAGTAGGCCTACTTTCATCCCCTCCCCCATTTCCCAGCCCCCAAACTGCCTTTTAATCTGTTTCATTTCCTGCTTTTTTTTCTCAGCTCTGTAGAAGGGTTTCGACCTGAAACGATGACTCTGTTTCTCTCTCCACGAATGTTGCCTGGCCTGCTGAATTTTTCCAGCATTTTCTGTTGTTATTTTGGATTTCCAGCATCCGCAGTATTTTGCTATCATAGTAGGTGTAGGCCATTGGGCCCCTTGAGCCTGCTCCGCCATTCAATGAGATCATGGCTGATCTGATCTTGGGCTCAGCTCCATTTCCCTGCCCGCTCCCCATAACCCTTTGTAACATTTGCATATTGATTTATCACTGGCCCGCAGGCATCTGTAAGGAATACCTATTATATTCACATGTGTTCACATGCTGAGTTGTCATTGGCCTGCAGGCATCTGTAAGGACTGCTATTGTTTCGAAGCCCCAGGGGGTCCTGACTCCATCTTGTCTGGACTGTGCTGCTATGTTTAAAATCACAGACCTGATGCTTCATTAAAAGAGTTTAAAATGTAACACTCCGTTGTCCTGCAATTTATTATTTTTGTACAAAGTGTGCAAAACAAGACATGGTGTCAGAACAGGGATTTGAAATGGACATCGTTGGAGCTCCCTTACCCTGAATGAATTGGGAATCTTTGAACTTACATAGAGAATGGTGCAAGTTCAAGCAACACGTGGAATTGATGTTCTCGGGTCCACTGAAAAGCAAAGGGGAGGAAGAAAGATGCAGCTACCTACTCTTGTGGATCGAAGAAAAAGGGAGAGACATTTTTAACACATGGGGCTAGAAATTCAGTAGGCTTTGCGCCCACTTTTCGCCCAAAGAGGGCTTTTGTGCCAGTTGCTGAGATTTCGCCGATATTCAGCGCTACGGTAATGGCGGCGTTAGCCAGTAGCGCTGCGCCACCACCGATGATGTCATCGGCGTGCGCAGTGCCCGGCTATCGCCCCGATACCAGCCCGACCGCCATATTGAGTAGCGGCCGCCTCTTCCGCAGCGGCCGCAAACAACATTCAGAGAACGGGGCCGTACTGTAGCGTTAGTGGGGCGAGTTAAGGTGGAGGTGCGGCCGGCCGCTTTTTCGGCGGCCGCCTGCCCGCACCTCCTTCCCCGGCCTCCTCCACCGCCCCCCCCCCCGCGGCATTGCCGGCTGTTTTCCGGGAGCCCGGCACTTCTCCGTGGTGCCGGGCTCATTTGCCGGCACTAGCGAGCGGCGATCTCGCTGTTGCAGGCACCTCCCCCTTAAGAGAGGGAGGAAGGCCTGCAGTACTGCAGCCTGCCGCTCCGCAGCGGGTGGCGCTGCGGCACCTAGCGTGCCGAAATTCAGTTTCAGCGCCCCAAGCGGGGGCGGCCACACCCTTGAATAGCGGCCGCCTTCGACTTGGGGCGCGCAAACTGAATTTCCGGCGGGCGCAAGTGGCTCCGCGCGCAGCGGTAACTTCTGGGCGCAAGCGAGCTGGTGGGCCCAAACTGAATTTCTAGCCCATGGTCTCTCACCGCGGATGAAGCAAAGGTACTGAAAAGTTATTTTGACCGTTTTGAATCATATGTGATGCCCAAGACAAATACGATATTCGCTAGGTACAAGTTTCAGGAGAAAGTACAAGGAGCTAGTGAGTCATTTGAACAGTTCGACTGAGTTAAAACTGCTGGTAAAAGACTGTGAATATGCAGAAGATAAAGATGAGATGGTCAGAGGCCGCATTGTGTTTGGAATACATTCAGCTAAAGTGAGAGAGAAACTTTTGAATGTTGGGTCCGGGCTAACGCTGGACAAAGCTATGGACATAGCTAGATCGCACGAGATAGCCCAAGCACAGTTGAAAACCATAACCGGCGCCACGAGCAGTTTGCGTGAACAGACAGTGCACGCAGTTAATAGACACACACCAAAGAACACCACCCAGAGAGCATGTTTCAGAACAGAAAGAACAGAGAGAGTTCTAAAAATGGACGACACAGACATAAAACGCTTCACAAACTGTGGATATTGTGGAAACAACTGGCATGGAGATAAGGAGTACTGCCCTGCCAAAGGAAGGCAATGTGCTAAATGTGGTAAATGGAACCACTTTGCTAAAGTTTGCAGGACTGTTTTCAGAAAGCAGTACACACAGTGAGTGACAGCCAAATGCCAGAGAGCCAAATACAGAGGAACTGTTTATTGATTCTGTGTCACAGAAAAAACAGATTTTAGAGACTGAGCAAGCCTTTGCCGATATTGAGATAGGAAAACAGGGCACAGAGCTTAGGTTTAAACTAGACACTGGAGCTCAGGTTAATGTAATTCCTCTGAGTGAGTATCACAGCTTGAAGGATGAGTGTGAGCTACAGCCCACCTCATGCAGACTGACCGGCTATGGGGGTGAGCAGCTCATTGTAAAAGGCACATGCATGATGAAATGCAAGTACAAAGAAAGCAACATGATGGTGAACTTTTACATTATTGACACTCAAGCACCTCCAGTGCTAGGTCTAAAGGCATGTTTAGACATGGACTTCATCAAGCTAGTGCTATCATTGACAGCACCAGTTGAGAAGCAGACAGTCATGGAGGAGTTTGCTGACGTTTTCAAAGGAATCGGACTATTCCCAGGTGAATGCACTATTCACCTTGACCCAGCAGCAATCCCTGTGGTTTGCCCACCAAGAAGGATATCCCTTGCTCTACATAGTCGCCTGAAGGAGGAGCTGCAGAGCATGGAGAATACAGAAATCATCGTCCGGGAAACAGAGCCGACAGAGTGGGTCAACGCGTTAGTAGTGGTTGAGAAACCACGTACAGGCAAGCTCAGAGTCTGTCTCGACCCCAGAGATTTGAACAAGGCTATCAAACGCCCTCACTACCCTCTACCAACACTAGATGACATCACACCCAAGCTAGTGGGCGCACGTTACTTCAGTGTAATGGATGCACGATCAGGATACTGGACTATCAAGCTCACGGAAGAGTCATCTAAGCTAACAACGTTCAGCACACCATTTGGACGTTACCGATTTCTGCATTTACCATTTGGTCTTATCTCAGCTCAGGATGAATTCCAGCGGAAGATCGACGAAACCTATAAAGGCCTCGACGGAGTAGTCACAATCGTAGACGACATCCTCATCTATGGCAGGAATAGAGAGGAACATGACAGGAACCTCCGTGCGATGCTACAAAGATCACGGGAGAAAGGTATCCGGCTCAACCCCGAGAAAAGCATAATCGGATTCACTGAGATCAATTATTTCAGGCATCGCCTCTCAACTGATGGCATTAAACCAGATCCAGAGAAAATTTCCGCCATCAAGAAGATGGAGCCGCCGAAGAACCGCGCAGAGCTAGAGACAGTACTAGGCATGGTTAACTACTTAGCCAAGTTTGCCCCGAGCCTCTCCGAAATCAACACACCCATGCGTCAGTTGCTCAAACAATCCAATGAGTTCCTGTGGGACAAACAACATGACACAGCATTTCAGAAAATGAAAGATCTAATCACCAGAGAACCAGGACCAGTTCTTGCCTACTTCGACCCCAACAAAGAGCTCAGACTACAAGTGGACGCGTCAAAGTACGGACTAGGCGCAGTATTACTGCAAGAAGGAAAGCTCATCGGCTACGCTTCCAGATCTCTCTCAGACAGTGAAACCAACTGTGCTCAAATCGATAAAGAGCTATATGCAATTCTGTTTGGATGTAAGCGTTTCCACCAATACGTCTATGGCCGACAAGTCTTTGTGGAATCTGACCACAAGTCCCTCGAGTTAATCATGAGGAAACCACTAGCCACATCCCCACCAAGGCTACAGAGAATGATCCTTCAGCTACAGAAGTACGACTTCACAATCATTCACCGTCCAGGCAAAGACATTCCTGTCGCAGACACGCTCTCCAGAAAGTCTCTTAGCTACCAGGACAGCAGCCTCAGTGAAGGCATGGATGTGCAGGTGCACATGGTGTACAACAGCTTACCTGTGAGTGACTCAAAACTGAAGGAGATCCAAGCAGGAACAGAGAAAGATGCACAACTCACACTGCTGAGCAAAGTCATACATGAAGGATGGCCTGAGGAAAGGAAGAAATGCCCTCAGAGCATATCTGAATTCTGGAACCACAGAGACGAACTGTCACAAATCAACAGAATCATCTTCAAAGGGGAGAAAATCATAATTCCTACCAGTTTCAGAGAAGAGATGTTGACAAAAATTCATGCTGGACATATGGGCATGGAAAAATGCAAACAAAGAGCCCAGAATGTGCAAACATTGAGGACATTGTTGGAAAATGTTCCATTTGTCTTGAACACCGCCCATCAAATGTCAAAGAGCCCATGATACATCACCGTATCCCAGACAGGCCCTGGCAGGTCGTCGGCTGCAAGCAAGTGCATGCAAAACGTGTACAGAGACAGCAACACCAAAAGAGACACTATGACAGGTCAGCTAGACTACTGCCGCCGCTGCACAATGGAGAATCCATCAGAATCCAGGAGCATGACTACTGGAAGCCAGCAGTCATCATCCAGCCAGCTGACACTGAGCGATCGTATCACGTCCGCACCCCAGAAGGACAGGTGTACCGCCGCAATCACACGCACCTCCTGAACACCAAAGAACAACACCGTCATTCCGACGAGAGGTCAAGCCTAGAGCTACCCTTGACTTGTGAACTGTCAAAGGGTGTAGGCGGATCGTTGCCCTAAAAAAAAACTGTACATTGTTATTGAAACATTGAGATGTTTTCAGTGCTAGTTAAATGTTGAGTTTACTTATATGTTTATGCTACTGAGAACATTATGTAGAAGAAAGGTTTGAAAGTAATGCATAACATTTTTCTTTTAAAAGAAAGGGGATGTAACATTTGCATATTGATTTATCATTGGCCCACAGGCATCTGTAAGGAATACCTATTATATTCACGTGTTCACATGCTGAGTTGTCATTGGCCTGCAGGCATCTGTAAGGACTGCTATTGTTTAGAAGCCCCAGGGGGTCCTGACTCCATCTTGTCTGGATTGTGCTGCTATGTTAAAATCACAGACCTGATGCTTCATTAAAAGAGTTTAAACTGTAATACTCCGTTGTCCTGCAATTTATTATTTTTGTACAAAGTGTGCAAAACAAGACACCCTTCACTCCCTTATTGTTCAAAAATCTGTCTATCTCCACCTTAAATATATTCAATGACCCAGCCTCCGCAGCTCTCTGGGGCAGAGAATTTCACAGATTTACGACCCTCTGAGAGAAGAAATTCCTCCTCACCTCAGTTTTAAATTGGCGACCCCTTATTCTGAAACAATGCCCCCTTATTCTAGATACCCCCATGAGGGGGAAACAACTTCTATGCATGTACCTTGTCGAGCCCCCTCAGTATCTTATATGTTTCAGATACAGGTGGAGGCAGGCTCAATCTTCTCTATTCAAAAGGATAAGTACCAGAAGGGAGAAAATTTTTTTGCAGGGCTACGGGGGGAGTGGGACCAGCTGAGAGTGGGACCAGCTGGGGGAGTGGGACCAGCTGAGAGTCGGCACGGGCTCGACGGGCCGAATGGCCTTCTTCTGTGCTGTAACCATTCTGTGAATCTAAGACCAAGCTGGTACTGTTGGACACAAGTGGACATCACACCTGCGCTGTAATTTTGAACTTGCTGTCAATTGATCGATTGCTGCAATAATGGGAACTCTTGCAGCAGGCGGCCGAGATCATTGCCAGAGACAATTACGGCAACAGATTGAATTTAACTTGAAAGAAAGATAAAGGCAAAATATTTGCCCAACAGGAGTAAACAGCTCACATCATTAAGCTGACAGGTCTGAATGCAATAAGATGAAGGCAGCAAATAGTTGACATTTTCAATGATGTGTTCACTTGACAGAAATACTCACTTCTCAGACATTCATTTAAGTGGATGGAGCTGTCTGTTTGACTACATTTAAAACTTGCCTTATCTGCGTTCCTTTGCTATTTGCAAAGAATAGCCAACCCACAGAATTCAGAATTTACTTTCAATGTCATTTTTTTCCCAGCTGGATGATGTGTATATGTGTTTATCGTAAATAAATGCACCGTCCCGCTATTTAGCATATTCTTCATTTTTTTTTTCTACCTAACTAAATTGGATTATGGATTACACTGTGGGGGAAGTGGTGACAGTGACAAATGCACATGAGCAGAAGTGAAATAATTCCGTTAGAATAATAACACGCAACAGGTACAGAGGCACTGTCGTATGCAGCTGGGAGCACTTTGTTATGTCGAGATCTAAACGTCAAATAAACATCTTTCTCGCCTCGCCCAGGCTTTAGACAAGAGCTGCCTGGCTGGGTGTTAGGAGCCTCGCACGGGAGCAGGGAAGATGATCACTCCCTGAAGGGATTACGGAACAAGTGCTCTCAATCTTGATGAAGTCAAGATGTATGGGAAATTAAACTGAGAAAAAAGATTGATGTCGTCGGGAGATTTCCCTGGTGCCCTGGCCAATATTTATCCCTCTATCGACATCACGAAAAACAAACGATCTGGTCATTTGCTGTTTCTGGGAGCTTGCTGTGCGCAAACTGGCTGCCGCGTTTCCCACATCACCACAGTGACTACACTTCAAGAAGTACTTCATTGGCTGTGAAGCTCTTTGGGATGATGGCAAGTGGGTCGGTAACCACAGGCCTTGGGTTTAATATAATTGGCAAAAGAATAGAGGGAAATGAGGGGAAATTATTTTGCACTGAGGGTTGTTATGGTCTGGAACGTGCCACCTGAAAGGGTGGTGGAATCAGATTCCACAGGAACTTTTGAAAGGGCCAGTGGACATGTACTCAAAGGGGCCTAATTTGCAGGGTTGTGGGGAAAGCTGGGGTGTGGGACTAAATTGGGCGGCTCCTTCAAAAACAGGCCGAATGGCCTCCTTCTGTGCAGTAAGATTGTATGATTCTAATTCAACCTAAGGATCATAATGTTGCATTATAGAAAATGATCCGAAGTAAATAAATAGTGGTTAGCACTGTTGCCTCACAGCGCCAGGGACCCGGGTTCAAATCCGGCCTCGGGCGACTGTCTGTGTGGAGTTTGCACATTCTCCCTGTGTCTGCGTGGGTTTCCTCCGGGTGCTCCGGTTTCCTCCCACAATCCAAAGATGTGCGGGTTAGGTTGATTTGGCTATGATAAATTGACCCTTAGTGTTAGGGGATTGAATACGTGGGGTTACGGGGATCGGGTGGGATATGTGTCGGTGCAGGCTCGATGGGCCGAAATGGCCTCTATCTGCACTGTGGGGATTCTGTGATTCTGTGATTCTGTGATTGCCAGTAAGTAAAAAGTCATGTGGCAAAATTCTATCTGTGTAACTAAAAATTTGACTGATTCTGACGAGTGCTATTTTGGGGCATAACCTTAGAGCGAGGCCATTTAGGAGTGATGTCAGGAAGCACTTCGTCACACAAAGGGTAGTGGAAATCTCAAACGCTCTCCCCCAAAAGGCTGTTGAGCCTGGGGTGGGGAGGTCAATTGAAAATTTCAAAACTGGGATTGATAGATTTTTGTTAGGCAAGGGTATTAAGCATTATGGAACCAAGGCAGGTAAATGGAGTTAAAATACAGATCAGTCCCGATCTAATTGAATGGCAGATAAATATTGGCCCAGGACACCGGGGAGAACTCCCCTACTCTTCTTCAAAATAGGGCGACGGGATCCTTTACGTCCACCTGAGGGGGCAGACGGGGCCTCGGTTTAACATCTTATCTGAAAGATGGCACCTCTGACAGTGCAGCACTCCCTCAGCAGTGCACTGGAGTGTCAGCCTAGATTTTTGTGCTTAAATCTCTGGAGTGGGACTTGAACCCACAACCGTCAGAGGCAAGTGTGTCTACCAACTGAGCCACAGCTGACAGCTGACAGGTCCACAGGTATTACCAGAGGGCATACAGCACAGCAACACATGAATGACTAATCAACTCTGCATCGACTACTCCCTGAAGGAGAGCTGCAAAAAGTTCCACGACTTGAAGAAGAGTCATTGAGGTGAAGCAAGAATGCCACAGCCAGAGGCCAGAGGAGGAGAATTGTTTTTAAGCAGCGAGTTGTTGTGATTTGGAACGCGCTGCCTGAAAGGGCAGTGGAAGCAGATTCTACAGTAACTTTCAAAAGGGAATTGGATATAGATTTGAAGGGGTGAAAAATTTGCAGGGCTGTGGGGAAAGAGCAGGGCAGCGGGATTAATTGGACAGCTCTTTGAAAGAGCCGGCACAGGTACGATGGGCCGAATGGCCTCCTTCTGTGCTGTAAGATTCTATTGAGGGAGAAATTGGCTAACACCCGATGCACGCAGCATGTTAAATTCGTGCTGCCTGCTGTTTCAAATGATTGCTGTGTGTCGCCTGCGCTAACCGCGCTGTCCACTGGCTGTACGCATCAGCAGGGAGCCCAATATCGCGAGTGCCTGGCGTTACTTAAAGGCAGCCTTAAGGGAGAGGTGCATTGAATTTGTGCTGTCAAAGACTGAAGAATGGCTGAACATGGTCGAGAGCATGCACCAAGGTTTTCCGATAATGTGCTGGAGGCCTTGGTGGAACAGGTGGAATGGAGGAGAGATGTCTTGTATCCATAGGGGGAGGCAGGAGGCCCTCCAGACACATGCTCCGAAGGCAGTGGGAAGAAATAGCGCTGGATGTCAATGCCAGGAATGTTACTCCTCGAACATGGAGGCAGTGCAGGAAGATGTTTAATGATCTCACATGAGTTGTCAAGGTGAGTGAATTCATCTTCAAGTGGGATATCCGACCAACTTCACCACTAGCCTCATCCACTGCTCAATTCACTACACCCACATCACTCACCTACCAACAATCTCTATCAATCAGGACTCAACCCTAATGTCTGATGGCCGATATCTCAACTTCCATTGTAGCACAAGCAGCTCCTACCAAAGGTCTGAGTGCTGCCGTGGAAGTTCAGACTGCTGCCATCATGGCTCTAGATACCAGCGTTCAAAGAGGCTTCCAGGGCATCACAGCAGCCTATCAACCTGTGCTCCAACAGATTACTAGGATTGCTGAGGCGTCGCCCCAGGAGAGTGGCAGTGGCTCCGTGGAGTACAAACTTGCTGTCCTCTCTCAGGATGACAGCTTTCATGCTCCCATCTCTGCCACTCCGCCATTGCCCTTGCTGTTGCCGGTTAGCCAACCAGCCCAGACTGCTGCAGCCCAGGATGAGATGGTGCAGTCCATAGCAGGGCCTTCCAGAGCTTCTCCAGGTTGTCCTGCAAGGTATAGCAGTCGGCGCAGACTCCATGGATTTATAGATTATGAACATTAATTAAAAACTGGACAGGCTGTTTGGGGGGGAAGCTGTGGAAAAACACTCAAGCTGTAGGTGGCTGACGTAACCAGGTTGCATTCGTATGGGAACGGACTGTCCTTGGGAACAACGGCCTGAGAGGCCCACTCCCAAGTCATGAATAACGAGGCTGGCGACTCATTGGGGGAAAAATTCGGTATCGCCCCGTTTGGGGCACCATTAGCGGCCGGGCGCAAAGTTTAGCGCCTGCCGCTAATTATCGCCTCCGGCGGCAAACTTGGCTTTTATCGCCCCTGGAGGTGATTGGAGCGCTAAATCAGACGCTTCACGCCTGTCTTAAGGCGCAAAGGCCGAGGAGCGAGGCGCTACCTTAGAGCGCTGGTGAAGCTCATGTGATGTCAGTCAGCAATGGAACACAGACACACTGGCTCCGGCCAGTTCTTAAAGGGGAGTTCTGACGAAAGGTCATCGACCTGAAACGTTAACTCTGTTTCTCTCTTCACAGATGCTGCTTGACCTGCTGAGTTTCTCCAGCAATTTTCTATTTTTTTCTTAAAGGGGAGGGTTGATTTTGCACTCCATCCACATCCTGCTCATTGCAGCCTTGAATCTTGGCCTGAATCTTGGCCTGGAGAGACCTGTACATCAAATCTGCTGGAAAGAGCAATGGAGAGGCCCAGGGAAAGAGCTCAGAGTGAAGGCCCCACAGTCTCTTCTAAATCGATACAAGGAAGGGCAAATCAAAATGAACCTGCAAAGTGCTGCTCAGTACCCAAAACTCCTTCACACAGCGTTGAATCTCTCCAGAAGTCTCTCTCTCTCGCTCTCAGAATGCGTGGTGCAAAAATGTCACCAACAAAAAAAGGCAGGAAGCGGTCACCTTTAAATAGCGCTCCCCCAGTCCCTTCCTGACTGCAAAACGTTCCCCTCAACCTGTCGTTGCGAGAGGCAGGCGGTAAGGCAGGGGGCACCACTGATTATCCGGTCCGGGGCATTACCGGGGCATTGCGCACTTGACTGACGTCACGATCTGCCGACGCAGGAGATCGTGGCGGTAGTGTTTAGCGCCACCGCAAAATGTCGAGTTAATTTTGCGAGCGGCGCAAACATCGCCGCACCCGGGCGCTAGTTGCTTTGCGCCCCATTAGCGCCCTCTTAAGGCGCTAACGGGAGGCACAAACAACTGAGTTTCCCCCCCATTGTTTCTGAAGAAGATGAGCTCGTTAAGTTAAATCGGCTGGGAGATTGAAATGAGATCTAAACCATCCAAACCTGGGAAGAGGCCTGGAAACCATTTCCCTGAGGCCATGTATCCATTAAAACCACAGACAGTGGTCTGTGTATTGGAGGGGTATATCAGAGAGCTGTTTTGGATAGCTCTCTCTCTCTCTCTGCCCTCCCCACAACAGAACGTAAAGAGGAGCTGAGCCTTGCTCTTCCAACCGAGACGGACTTCGACTCAGACTGGGACTCGCATGCCACAAGGCCGGTATGGAACCAGGTAGCCGAGACATACGGGAGGAAGCTACAAGCAAGATCAAGGGCACTCTAGGTGAGCATTGCCAAGCCTGCTCACCCACAAGATCACTTAGCTGTATGTTCGTACCAAACCAGAGGGGGTTTAGTACTGGAAGGGTCCTGTGATAGTTTAATTCATGGGAGGGTGTTTTTAGGCCGTGGTAAGTCAGCATGGCAGGGGCTTGTTGGACAAGTCAGGGTTGTACTGTTTTAAACTGTACTGTTGTGTTCACACCGCTCGAACTGTATGCGAGTGGAGTGGTTTTTGTCAACCTTAATAAACACTACGGGTGAGCCTGAAAACGTTATCCATGTTCCAATCTGTCCTCAGTAATCCCTATCATCCAGAACTTGTAGTAAGGGGGTTTGCGTGCTCGCGACGGGTGGGGCGAAACCACTTACAATAATTGGCGATTGCGGCAGGGCCTATAGGAAATTGGCCACCGCAGAAACTGGTTACAAAGGCCATCTGCAGTCTCCTCAATTGAAGATCAGCAGTCTTCCACCACCCATGCTGCAACCACTGGGGAAGCACCTCGTAGGAGCACTAGGATAGGCAAATGCACACGGAAGAGGCACCAAGGGAATTCATAAGGGTGATTAGTTTATTTTTGTATTCATTATGTCATGGTTTAATTTATAAATTTGGATTGGAATGTGCATCTTCTGTTGGCTTTTATTTTCGTATTTTCGGAAAGAGGATGATGTGATGGTCAGTGATAGAGGAAAGGTAAGGAGTGTGGGACTGTTGGTGAATGGGGAGACGTGGTTGAGGTTACTGGTGTTGCTCATGAATTATTTGATCATGTAGAGCCCGGGCTGAAAAGGGCTGTCTATGTTGTAGCCTCCTATTCCTGTTTCTCCACTTCCTGTTGCACTTCCTCCTCCTCCACTTCCTCCTCCTCCTCCTCTTCCTCGTGCTCCTGCTCCTCAGCTTCTCGCCTGTTAGCTGGTGGCAAGGGCTGTTCCCTCATAATCGCCAGGTTGCGCAGCATGCAGCCCACTACCACAAATCCTGATACCGGCTCAGCTGAGTACTGCCGGGCTCCTCCAGAGTGGTCCAGGTGTTGTTTGTGGATGCCGATGGTGTGGTCTTTAATTCTCCTTCTGGCAGCATGGCTCTCATTGTTTCCTGCTGTGCACGTGAGCGTGGGTTCCAGACAGGAGTTATGAGTGGATAACCCTTGTCGCTCAGTAGCCAGCCAATGACTTGCTGTGGTGGGCCGCATGCAGCTGGCACAGAGGACTGCTGCAGAATGAAGGAATCATGACTACTGCCAGGTTAAGAACATAAGAACATACGAAATAGGAGCAGGAGTAGGCCATCCGGCTCCTCGAGCCTGCTCCGCCATTCAATAAGATCATGGCTGATCTGATCTTGGACTTAACTCCACTTTCCCGCTCTCTCCCTATAACCCTCGACTCCCCTGTTTTTCAAATATCTGTCTATCTCCGCCTTGAATATATTCAATGACTCCGCCTCCACAGCTCTCTGGGGAAGAGAATTCCAAAGATTCACAACCCTCTGAGAGAAGAAATTCCTCCTCATCTCCGTTTTAAATGATCGACCCCTTATTCTGAAACTATGCCCCCCTAGTTCTAGATTCCCCCACGAGGGGAAACATCCTCTCAGCATCCACCCTGTCCAGTCCTCTCAGAATCTTATATGTTTCAATAAGATCAACTTTCATTCTTCTAAACTCCAATGAGTATAGGCCCAACCTGCTCAACCTTTCATCATACGTCAACCCCTTCCTCCCAGGAATCAACCTAGTGAACCTTCTCTGAACTACCTCCAATGCAAGTACAGGAAACTTTGGTTTATCCGGAGGTTGTATGTCCGGAAACCTCGATCTAACGGCAGAAATCAGCAGCCGTTTTGGTTAGGTTTTTTTTCTTCTCCTGGCATTTTTTTAACAGTCAGGCTCTGGAAAGCATCTCTGTAGCTTAGCAACAGCTTCAGAGACGCTTCCAAGGTACGGGCCGAGTGTTTACAAGCTGTTGCTAAGCAACAGTGTTTGTTGTCAGATACGGAGATGAAAACCTCCGTATCCTTCAACGTTAGCGCTGGTCTATCCGGAAGTTTTGATAGATTGGCAGCAGCTCGGTCCCGTTGGTGCCGGATATCGCGAAGTTTCCTGTATATCCCTCCTTAAGTAAGGAGACCAAAACTGTATGCAGTACTCCAGGTGTGTATGACATAAGAAAACTACTAGGCACTTGGTCTAAGCATTAAACAAAGCTTTAATCAACTGTTTTACAACATGGAGGTCTAGTTGTGTCCTTCACTAGTTCCTGTTAAAAATGTCCTGCGCAAGCTGGGCCCGTGCCCGAGTATTTATACTCTCCCTGGACAGCGCCACCCGCAGGCCGCTCAGTATTATTTCATAAGTCTTTCTTTCATGAATGACTGATTCATGTCAGTATATATAATGGGCATTCACCTGCATGATGCGCTGCCTGTGGTCACACATCAGCTGCACATTGAAGGAGCGGAATCCCTTTCAGATCAGGAAAAATGGCAGAGTTCACATGAGGCATGTAGTCAATGGCACCCTGACCATGGGGAAGCCTGCAATCCGTGCAAACCCTTGTGTTCGCTCCACCTGCTAGCTTCTGGCAAGAGGGAATGAGGTGAAGCTGTCTCTCTGTGTATAGAGAGCCTCAGTGACCTCCCTTATGCAGCAGGGCACTGCAAACTGCGAGATGTTGCTAATATCTCCAGCACCAGCCTGGAAGGAGCCAGACGCATTAAAGTTAAGAGCCACGGTCGCCTTGACAGCCACTGGCAGCGCGGTCCTTGCCCTGCTCTGAGGTAGTTGTTGTGACTGCAGCAGGTGGTAGATTTCAGTCACGACCTCTTTAGTGAAGCGAAGATGTCTCAAGCATTGGTCCTCGCTGAAGTTGAGGTAAGAGAATTGGTCCCTAAAGACCGTGGGCGGATATGGCCTCCTGCTGAGAGCCCTTCTCTCCCTTCTCCTCCTCCCTCGACCAGCAGCTTGTCCTGCTCTGCGTGGCCTCTCTTCATTCTCCCAGTCATGCTCAATTTCAAGAGGAAGCCCTACCAGGCCACCCATATCTGGAAGCAACTTGTTTCAACACAAGCTTTTAAACCACCAAAAAAGTACTTCAGCACCAGCCAGACCACTCCCTGTAGACTATTGAAACTTCAGACAAGTGTAGGAAAGCACCAAAAATGCATAGAATTGCACCAGCTGCCAGAATAATTAATCCAGCAACTAACCTGTAAGTAATTCATGATTCTTTTATGTAGCACTGGTGGGGGGCAGGGGCCCTTCATGCCGTTTAATGCTGTGTTCAGCTGTATGAGGTTAAGACAGGGCGTACGATGTTATACATTTCAATGAGATCACCTCTCATTCTAATAAACTTCATTCTACTCAATCTCTCCTCATAGGACAATCGCCCCATCCCAGGAATCAGTTTGGTGAACCTTCGTTGCACTCCTTCTAAGGCAAGTATATCCTTCCTTAGGTAAGGAGACCAAAACTCTGTACGATACTCCAGGTGTGGTCTCACCAAAGCCCTGTATAATTGCAACAAGACGTCCTTACCCTTATACTCCAATTTTCTTGCAATAAAGGTGAATATACCATTTGCTTTCCTAATTGCTTGCTGTACCTGCATGTTAACTTTCTGTGATTCGTGTACAAGACACCCAAATACCTCTGAATAGCAACATTTACTAGTCTCTCACTTTCTAAAAAATATTCTGCTTTTCCATTCTTCCGAACAAAGTGGATAATTTCACACTTCCCCAAATTATATTCCATCTGCCACCTTCTTTAGTTTAAGATGACACAAAACTTGGAAGTATAGTGAACAGTGAGGCAGATAGTGATAGACTTCAAGAGGACATAGACAGACTGGGGGAATGGGCAGACACGTGGCAGATGAAATTTAATGCAGAAAAGTGCGAAGTGATACATTTTGGTAGGAAGAACGAGGAGAGGCAATATAAACTAAAGGGTACAATCCTAAAGTGGGGTGCATGAACAGAGAGACCTGGGAGTATATGTACACAAATCCTTGAAGTTGACAGGGCAGGTTGAGAAATCGGCTAAAAAAGCACACGGTGTCCTGGGCTTCATAAATAGAGGCATAGAGTACAAAAGCAAGGAAGTTATGATGAACCTTTATAAAACACTGGTTCGGCCTCAACTGGAGTATTGTATCCAATTTTGGGCACCGCACTTTAGGAAGGATGTGAAGGCCTTAGAGAGGGTGTAGAAAATATTTACAAGAATGGATCTAGGGATGAGGGACTTTAGTTACGTGGATAGACTGGAGAAGCTGGGGTTTTTCTCCTTGGAGCAGAGAAGTTTGAGAGGAGATTTGATAGAAGTGTTAAAAATCATGAGAGGTCTCGACAGAGTAGATAGGGAGAAACTGTTCCCATTGGCAGAAGGGTCGAGAACCAGAGGACACAGATTTAAGGTGATTGGCAGAAGAACCAAAGGTGACATGAGGAAAAACTTTTTTACGCAGCGAGTGGTTAAGACCTGGAATGCACTGCTTGAGAGGGTGGTGGAGGCAGACTTAATCATGGCTTTCAAAAGGGAATTGGATAAGTACCTGAAGGAAAAAAATTTGCGGGGCTACGGGGAAAGGGACCAGCTGAAGTGCTCTTGCAGAGAGCCGGCACGGGCTCGACAGGCCAAAGGGCCTCCTTCTGTGCTGTAACCATTCTAGGATTCTTGCCCACTCACTTAACATGTCTATGTCACTTATATAGAGAACGCTAGAACACATGGATCATATTGAGCACTCAGTGAGCTTTATACCCAGTGATGGAGCAAGGAATAGAGGAGCAGTTTCCTGCACTGCATCCTGTCATTAAGCAGGGACCAACACCAACAGCAACTGCAGTGATACAGCAGTAATACAGAGCATGGACCTGTCCTGAGGTCCATTGATCATGAAGGCTCACAATGTCGCCTTGGGGCAGGGGTCACAAAACCAAGATGCGCTCATGGCCATCTCTGACTCTCTTAGAAACTGGTTGCAGGCCATCATGCTGGAGGGAGTTCAAGACCTCATAGAGACCCACACATCCAATGCCTTTTGAAAATGCAGACCCACAGCATCCACTGCTCTTCCTGTATCGATACCGCACCTTGTTTCCTCAAAGTACTCGATCGCATTTGTCAAGGCATGACTTGCATTTTAGAAGTCCGTGCGGCTGACCTTAATTAACCCATGTTTTTATAAGTGAGTATTAATTATATCCTGTCGAAGCTCAGCCATAAATAACTTTGGGTTGGCTGGTCTACAGTTACCTGGTTACCCCTTTATCATCCATCTGCCGCTGCACTATGTAATAACCTGCGCTGCTCACTGCTCCCACACCCTGTGGGTGAAAACCCTGCTGTGCTAATTATATCCATCGTTGCAACGGGGACAATTACAATAAATGGGTCTTTTTCCGAGTGGCAGGCAGTGACTAGTGGGGTACCGCAGGGATCGGTGTTAGGACCCCAGCTATTCACAATATATATATAAATGATCTAGATGAGGGAACTAGATGTAATATCTCCAAGTTTGCAGACGACACAAAGCTGGGTGGGCGTGTGTGCTGTGAGGAGGATGCAGAGAAACTCCAGCATGATTTGGACAGGTTGGGTGATTGGGCAGATGCAGTGTAATGTGGATAAATGCGAGGTTATCCACTTTGGTGGCAAAAACAGGAAGGCAGATTATTATCTGAATGGCAATAGATTGGGAAAAGGGGAAGTGCAACGAGACCTGGGTGTCCTTGTGCACCAGTCGCTGAAGGTAAGCATGCAGGTGCAGCAGGTGGTTAAGAAGGCAAATGGTATGCTGGCCTTCATAACGAGAGGGTTTGAGTGCAGGAGCAAGGATGTCTTGCTGCAGTTGTACAGGGCCTTGGTGAGACCACACTTTGAGTATTGTGTGCAGTTTTGGTCACCTTATCTGAGGAAGGATGTTCTTGCCATGGAGAGAGTGCAGCAAAGATTCACCAGGCTGATACCTGGAATGGCAGGAATGATGTATGAGGAGAAATTGGGTCGATTAGGCTTATATTCACTAGACTTTAGAAGAATGAGAGGGGATCTCATTGAAACTTATAAAATTCTAACAGGACTAGACAGACTAGATGCAGGAAGGATGTTCCTGATGGTGGGAGAGTCCAGAACCAGGGGTCACAGTCTAAGAATAAGGGGTAAGCCATTTAGGACTGAGATGAGGAGGAATTTCTTCACCCAGAGAGTGGTGAACCTATGGAATTCTCTGCCACACCGGGCAGTTGAGGCCAATTTATTAAATATATTCAAGAAGGAGTTGGATATATTTCTTGAGGCTAAAGGGATCAAGGGATATGGGGAGAAAGCAGGGACAGGATACTGAATTTGGATGATCGGCCATGATCTCATTAAATGGCGGAGCAGGCTCGAGGGGCCGAATGGCCTACTCCTGCTCCTATCTTCTATGTTTCTATGTTTGCCCTTCTTCCTCTTTGGTTGCACCGAGTGTTTAAGACGATTGAAGGAGTTGACAGGGTAGATAGAGAGCAACTATTTTGTCTGGTGAAGGAGCCCAGAACAAGGGGGCATAACCGTAACATTAGAGCTAGGTCGTTCCGGGGTGATGTCCGGAAGCACTTCTTCACACAAAGGGTGGTGGAGATCAGGAATTCTCTCCCCCAAAAGGCTGCTGAGGCTGGGTGGGGTCAATTGAAAAGGTCAAAACTAGGATTGATAGGTTTTTGTTAGGCAAGGGTTATGGAACCAAGGCAGTTTAAGATACAGATCAGCCATGATCTAATTGAATGGTGGAACAGGCTCCAGGGGCTGAATGGCCTCATCCTGCTCCTGTGTTCCTATGGGAGTTCAGGGCTCATTTTACAATTCTAATCCTGGGTTTCTCTCTATATTGTCCTTTAACAGGGCATTTCCACTCCTTAACAAGTTCTTACCAAGGATTTAATGTCATATTTTTTAACTTAAGTTGTTTTTCAATCTTTTTATGGTGGAAGCAATGTATGGGCGTAGCATTGGAAAACTGACTTTCCAGCATATTTTGCACACTGCTGGTCTTACTCACATGTTTACTCAAGTCTACTTTTCCATCCTTCCTTTTATCCAGAGTAAAATATATTGCTTAGTCTGGAGAGTTGCTTCAAAGGGGCATCCTGTTCATTCAATCTGTTTGCCAAACATTTCTGGCTTGGAAGGGAGAAGAAAAGGAGAAGGCTTGCAACATTTGTGTTACGATTATCTCATGGAAATGCAATAGCCTTGAATTTTCCAATGCTCTCCTGGGCGACCTCCCGCCTTGCACCCGCCGTAAACTTGGGCTCATCCAAAACTCTGCTGTCCGTGCCCTAACTTGCACCGAGCTCCGCTCTCCCATCACCCCTGTGCTCGCTGACCTACATTAGCTCCTGTTCGACAATGCCTCGATTAAAAAAATTCTCATCCTTTTTTTTGAATCCCTTCACGGCCTCACCCCGTCCCTATCTCTGTCACCTCCTCCTCCAGCCCCACAACCCTCCGAGATCTCTGCACTCCTCCAATTCTGGCCTCTAGCGTATCCCCGATTTTCATCGCTCCACCATTGCCGACTGTGACTTCAGCTGCCGATGCCCTAAGCTCTGGAATTCCCGCCCTAAACCTCTCCGTCTCTCTACCTCTCTTTTGTCCTGTAAGGAGCTCCTTAAAACCTACCTCTTTGACCAAGCTTTTGGTCACTTGTGTCCTAATATTTCCTTCTTTGGCTCGGTGTCAAATTTTTGCCCAATAACGCTCCTGTGATGCTCCTTGAGATGTTTTACTATGTTAAAGGCACTATAGAAAAAGAAGTTATTGCTGTTGTAAAGAAATGAGGAAAGCTTGCCAAATATTTTTCATGAAGGCCGTTCCCTTTTAAGAGTTATTGATGCCACTGATCATTTTGAAAGTTGACTTGAGTGATCGTGGATTGAAACCTCTGCAGATGCATCATTATTAAAAATCTGGCTTGTGTTCTTAGTCAATGTCTTTAAGGCTGTTTGATTCAGCCTACGTAGAATAAAGCATTGATTTTGCCTTTTCACAGCGGCACTACTTGTTGCCCGGAATATATCCCCACCCTTCAGAGAAAATCCCATTTTTGTCTCATTGTCTCTTTCAATGGTCCCACCAGCAATCTTGTTACAAGTCCACGAGTTCACATTTAATGATCTTCAGATATGGTAGAGTTACATCTATCGCTCTGGAATTTTTTGAGGATGTAACTGGTAAAATAGATAAGGGAGAACCAGTGCATGTGGTGTATTTGGATTTTCAAAAGGCTTTTGATAAGGTCCCGCATAAGAGATTAGCATGTAAAATTAAGGCACATGGGATTGGGGGCAAGGTATTGACTTGGATAGAGAACTGGTTGGCAGACAGAAAGCAAAGAGTTGGAATAAACGGCTCTTTTTCCGAGTGGCAGGCAGTGACTAGTGGGGTACCGCAGGAATCGATCTTTGGACCCAGCTATTCGCAATATATATTAATGATCTGGATGAGGGAACTAGATGTAATATCTCCAAGTTTGCAGACGACACAAAGTTGGGTGGGCGTGTGTGCTGTGAGGAGGATACCGAGAAACTCCAGTATGATTTTGACAGGTTGGGTGATTGGGCAGAAGCATGGCAGATGCAATATAACGTGGATAAATGCGAGGTTATCCACTTTGGTGTCAAAAACAGGAAGGCAGATTATTATCTGAATGGCAATAGATTGGGAGAAGGGGAAGTGCAACGAGACCTGGGCGTCCTTGTGCACCAGTCGCTGAAAGTAAGCATGCAGGTGCAGCAGACGGTTAAGAAGGCAAATGGTATGTTAGCCTTCGTAGCGAGAGGGTTTGAGTACAGGAGCAAGGATGTCTTGCTGCAGTTGTACAAGGCCTTGGTGAGACCACATCTTGAGTATTGTGTGCAGTTTTGGTCGCCTTATCTGAGGAAGGATGTTCTTGCCATGGAAGGAGTGCAGCGAAGATTCAACAGGCTGATACCTGGGATGGCAAAAATGACATATGAGGAGAGATTGGGTCGATTGGGCTTGTACACGCTGGAGTTTAGAAGAATGAGAGGGGATCTCATCGAAACTTATAAAATTCTAACAGGACTAGACAGACTAGGTGCTGGAACGATGTTCCCGATGGTTGGGGAGTCCAGAACCAGGGGTCACAGTCTAAGGATAAGGGGTAAGCCATTTAGGACAGAGATGAGGAGGAATTTCTTCACCCAGAGGGTGGTGAATATGTGGATTTCTCTACCAATGAAGGCAGTAGAGGCCAATTCATTAAATATATTCAAGAAGGAGTTGGATATATTTCTTAAGGCTAGTGGGATCAAGGGATATGGAGAGAAGGCAGGAACAGGGTACTGAATTTGGATGATCAGCCATGATCGCATTGAATGGCGGAGCAGGCTCAAGGGGCTGAATGGCCTACTCCTGCTCCTATCTTCTATGTTTCTATGTTTTCTATGTTCTTCATCAGTCGTGACACATCATATTGAAAGCAAAAAAAAACATTGATTAGAATGAGGCTGACACAGGTCTAAAGCTAGCCTTTTTGAAGAGGTTTTTGTTGCTGTAGACAGAAAATACTTGCAGATCTCCCACGGCATTGCTCGCAGAAGATCAGAGATTACACTGTTGGATGGAATAACCAACAATAAAATACTTTAGAAAGAAGCTTGTTAAGAGTTCTCCCCAGGAACAGGGAAGTAAATGTTTTCTTTTCCATTAGTTGGAGTAATATATATAAATTCCACTCTGCCCTGGGCACATCTCTAGCATAAGGGCTGAGGGTAGGCTGAAAAATGGGATGGAACTTGGTTCCACTGAGGTTCCGCCCCATGAAGAGAAGGCAGGAAAAATTCTGGTGGGGAGGAGTAGGTGGATCTTCCTCCTGCAAGAGTTTCTTTATGCGCCTTCCGAAGGCCCCACAACGCCTGAGGGAAAGGTTCATTGATCCTGGGTTACCTTGCAGAGATGGTCCGATATCTCCCTTTGAGAGCTGAAGACTTTACCTGTTAGGTCCTTTTCTGGGCTGTCTCTGCTCCATCGGAGTAGCTTGGCACTGCTCTGACATTCCAGGCCTCCGCTGGAGCAGCTGTTGCTGAGGTGCCCTTACAAACATGATGCACCCGCCTCAAACAAGCTCATGATCCCTGACCCCACAAAATTGGTGTCCTTGGAATTAGCACACTTAGGACTTACTCCACCACACTTCCACCAGCAGGATAGGTGCCATCAGAAATTTGGTCCCATGGAATTTTTTTGTACACACTGCAGGTAGATAAATAATTACTACAGTTGCATAACTAAATCTCTGCATGTAATATAGGGGAGTGGCACTTACTGTGTATAATTCTGGTCTCCTTACCGAAGGAAGGATATACTTGCCTAAGAGGGAGTGCAATGAAGACAGATTCATGCGATGAGGGGGATTGTCCTATGAGGAGAGATTGAGTAGACTCAGCCTATATTCTCTAGAGTTTAGAAGAATGAGAGGTAATCACATTGAAACATATAAAATTCTTACAGGGCTTGACAGGGTAGATGCTGGGAGGAAGCTTCCCCTGGCTGAGGAGTCTAGAACCAGGGTTCACAGTCTCAGGATACGGGGTAGGAGGTTTAGGACTGAGATGAGGAGAAATTTCTTCACTCAGAGGGTGGTGAACCTGTGGAATTCTCTACCACAGAAGGCTGTGGAGGCCAAGTCACTGAATATATTTAAGAAGATAGATTTCTAGACACAAAAGGCATCAAGGGTATGGGGAGAGAGCGGGAATATGGTATTGAGATAGAGGATCAGCCATAATCATATTGAATGGCGGAGCAGGCTCCGACCATAGAGCACATATACCAGAAACGCTGTCTACGGAGGTCACGGTCCATCATCAAAGACCCTACTCACCCCAGCCACAGTCTGTTCACCCTCCTGCCATCTGGGAGACGCTACAGATGCATTCGCACCCGAACGACCAGATTTAGGAACAGCTTCTTTCCCAGGGCTGTCATCCTACTGAACTCCACAAATAAACTCTAAAGCCTGCACATCTGCCAATGCACTTTATTATGGTTATGTTTATGTTAATGTATTACAAGCCAAATGTATGTTGAATGTTTAAATGCCTTAATCTAAATATACACTCTCGGGAGCCGCAAGCCTACATTTCGTTGTACTGCACTTGTGCACTAACAATGACAATAAAAGTTGATTTGATTTTTTGAAGGGCCGAATGGCCTACTCCTGCTCCTATTTTTCTATGTTTCTATGTTTCTAAAATGGCAACTGGGGTCCTATTTATCTCATAACAAAATTTCTAACAAAAATCTATCAATCTCAGTTTTGAAATTTCCAATTGACCCCCCAGCCTCAATAGCTTTTTGGGGGAGAGTGTTCCAGATTTCCACCACCCTTTGTGTGAAGAAGTGCTTCCTGACATCACCCCTGAATGGCCCATCTCTAATTTTCTTCAAGCATTTTCTTCCCTCCTGTCCTGAAGGCACTGGTCCAGGCTGGAGCATGATTGCACGGGTACTTGGCAGCTCTTTGGTCCTGGTTGTCAATCTTCACGTGGGAACCTAATCAGTGAATGTTGGGAGGCTACTGATTCATGGAGGACATCATAGCCAAGTCTAATGCTGCCCTCGCTCAACATCCACAAACAACATACTTCCTCCCCCCGCCCCCCACCCCCCCTCTGCTCCCAGGGGGGTTACTGACTAGCAATTGGCAGTGGGAAGCTCGTCTGGTTCCATCTTCCTCCCGAGCTCCGGGGACACTAAGGCTGTAACATCCCAGCTGCCTCCCCGTCTGATTCGTGCAGTCTTTCGGATGAGACATTAAACCGAGGCCCCGTCTGCTCTCTCAGCCAGACGTGAAACATCCCATGGCACTATTTCGAAGAAGAGCAGGGGAGTTCATCCTGGTGTCCTGGCCAACATTTATCCCTCAATCAACATCACTAAAACAGGTCATCTGGTCATTATCACATTGCTGTTTGTGGGAGCTTGCTGTGCGCAAATTGGCTGCCGCGTTTCCGACATTACAACAGTGACTACACTTCAAAATGCACTTCATTGGCTGTAAAGCACTTTGGGATGTCCTGAGGTCGTGAAAGGCGCTATAGAAATGCAAGTCTTTCTTTCTCTGTGGCAATGGCTGAGTACGACAAGCCTATATTTGAAAGGTTACACTGTTTAAATACTTACTCAAACAGAAACACCATTGGACGAGAGCAAGAGTGAGATCATGGGGTGGTTATCTGTGTTCATGGAGAGTGGAATATAACTGCTCTGAAGCCAGTTTTAGGCCCGTTCTGCAGTAATTTAGCAAACTCTATCTCACCCCTGTCATAATAAGCACTTGAAACCTGCGACTTGGTTTAAAGGAAGAAATCATTCCTGTGTTTGACATTGTCATCTTTCATTTCAATAATTGCCCAGAGAAAACACGCATCTCTATAGCGCCTTTCACGACCTCAGGACGTCCCAAAGCGCTTTGCGGCCATTGAAATACTTTTTAAAGTGTAGTCACTGTTGCAATGTAGGAAACGCAGCAGCCAATTTGTGCACAACAAGCTCCCACAAACAGCAATGTGATAATGACCAGATAACCTTTTTTTGTTATGTTGATTGAGGGATAAATATTGGCCAGGACACTGGGGATAACTGCCCTGCTCTTCTTCAAAATAGTGCCATGGGATCTTTTACATCCACCTGAGTGGGCAGACGGGGCCTCGGTTTAACGTCTCATCCGAAAGACGGCACCTCCGACAGTGCAGCGCTCCCTCAGCACTGCACTGGAGTGTCAGCCTAGATTTTTGTGCTCAAGTCTCT
Organism: Somniosus microcephalus; assembly: GCF_052327205.1. Taxonomy (NCBI): domain Eukaryota; kingdom Metazoa; phylum Chordata; class Chondrichthyes; order Squaliformes; family Somniosidae; genus Somniosus; species Somniosus microcephalus. The sequence continues at coordinate 24,601,954 of NC_140993.1, read as the reverse complement.
GGAGTGGGACTTGAACCCACGACCTTCTGACTCCGAGGTGAGAGTGAGTGCTCCCCACTGAGCCACGGCTGACACGGAAACATGTGTTTTTGGCATCTGGGGAAAAAAAATTAAGCGCAACATATGTTCAAATAAAATCCACCAATATAAAATTCTGCAAATTATGAAAAGGCAAGTAAAGTTCAATGCTTGATGAAGCCTTCACTATTTAGTTTCAGGGGAGAAAAATGCTTGAGTTGAGTTTGCAGAAGAAAAGACAATCCGACACCTGAGACAAGGATTGTGCTTTTACAGAATCAAGCTGTTAATCGGAGCAGTCAGCCCCCCAGCTTGTCTGTAAGTGCTATTTTAGGTAGAACGCGCCGATCCTCCAGATTCCTCTCTGTGCACAGTCCCACTACTGAAAGTCAAAGTGCGGTAAATAACCTGATGACAAGTTCAATGTGGAGAAGAAGTCAATTCAATGCGTGTTGGATTAGGCAGTTTGTATTTATTTTGTGTCTATTGACTGACTTGAAAAGTGGATGTTTTCTTTGCCAGGAATGTAGAGCACATCGAGTTATGAACATAGGAACAGGAGGAGGCCATTCAGCTCCTCGAGCCTGTTCCGCCATTCAATTAGATCATGGTTAATCTGAATCTTAACTTCATCTGCCTACCTTGGTTCGGTAACCCTTGATGTCCTTGCCTAAGAAAAATCTATTAAATATAAAAACAGAAAATGCTGGAAATACTCAGCAGATCAGGCAGCATCAGTGGAGAGAGAAACAGAGTTAACGTTTCAGGTCGATGACCCTTCGTCAGAACTGGAAAAAGTTAGAGATGCTGGGAGGATGCTTCCCCTACTGAGGAGTCTATAAACAGGGGTCACAATCTCAGGATAAGGGGTCGGCCATTTAGGACTGAGATGAGGAAAACTTTCTTCACTCAGAGGGTGGTGAACTTTTGGAATTCTCTACCCCAGAGGGCTATGGAGGCTCAGTCGTTGAGTATTTTCAAGGCTGAGGTCGATAGATTTTTGGTTATTAAGGGAATCAAGGGATATGCGGATAGTGCGGGAAGGTGGAGTTGAGGTAGAAGATCAGCCATGATCTTATTGAATGGCGGAGCAGGCTCGAGGGGCCGAATGGCCTACTCCTGCTCCTATTTCTTTGTTCTTATCTGTGGAGTGCATTTCTTTTTATAGTAGCCAAACGCAATAAATAAAAGGATGATTTTTCTCTTGAAGCTGTGCAGTGGGGCACCAGCCTGATGTACTGTACATGGCAGTTCAGTCTGTGTTCGGTTCTCAGTAGTGATTGCACATAAACCCATGCCTATTTCTACTAATGGCATAAATGGAAAGCTAGCAGCAGAAAATTCTAGCCTTTAAATTTGAGACTTTTATTCAGAACCTCCCAGTACAGTCCTTCCATCTATTTATATGAATAAACATTATTTTTGAGTTCTCAGTATAATCAGGTAAATCAAAGGCAGATTTATAGGCGGTTCGTGGAATTTAAATTCGTTCCTGGGAGGTGGGCGTCGTTGGCAAGGCCAGCATTTGTTGCCCATCCCTAGTTGCCCTTGAGAAGGTGGTGGTGAGCCGCCTTCTTGAACAGCTGCAGTCCGTGTGATGAAGATACTCCCACAGAGCTGTTGGGGAGGGAGTTCCAGGATTTTGACCCAGTGACGATGAAGGATCGGCGATATATTTCCAAGTCAGGATGGTGTGTGACTTGGCGAGGAACTTGGAGGTGGTGGTGTTCCCATGCGCCTGCTGCCCTTGTCCTTCTAGGTGGTAGAGGTCGCGGGTTTGGGAGGTGCTGTCGAAGAAGCCTTGGCAAGTTACTGCAGTGCATCTTGTAGATGGTACACACTGCAGCCACGGTATGCCGGTGGTGGAGGGAGTGAATGTTTAAGGTGGTGGATGGGGAGCCAATCAAATGGGCTACTTTGTCTTGTATGCTGTCGAGCTTCTTGTGTGTTGTTGGAGCTGCACTCATCCAGGCAAGTGGAGAGTGTTATGAATCTTATGATCCATGAAGAAAGACTCATGAAATAACACTGGATGGCCAGCTGGTGGCGCCGTCCAAGGAGTATAAATACTCGGGTGTGGGTCCAGCTTCCCCAGGACATTGTGTAAACAGGAACTAGTGAAAGATAACTAGACCTCCATGTTTTGAAACAAGTTGATTAAAGCCTTGCTTTATACTCAAACCAAATGCGTAGTGAGTTTTATTACATCAATTTAATCAACTTGTTTTCGACTCCACGTTCTGGGTGATTTCGGGAACAGCCAGCTATGACTCGGACCATAGAAGGGAACTCAGACAAGTAATCGATCCATCATGGAGAAACTACTCAGACCCGCCCGTCTCGACCTGGACCCAAATTCACTTACAGCTGCTAAGGTATGGAAACACTGGTATCGTACCTTTAGCAACTTCCTTGAGGAGTGTGGGGAGAATGTTCCTCATAAGTTACGAATGCTTGCTAATTATGTATCCCTTCATGTGTTTGATTATATCGAAGACTGTGTAGATTACGATGCCGCTATCCAAATACTACAGCAACTATATGTCAAGTCCCCAAATGAAATTTTTGCTCGGCATCTACTGGCCACAACTCGACAACAACTCGGGGAATCACTTGATGAATTCCTTCAGAAACTTCGCAGGCTCAGCAAGGATTGTAATCTTAAAACTGTTACAGCTGAGCAGTACCAGGAGGAGTTCATTCGTGATTCCTTTATTAGTGGGATTGCATCTCCCTTCATACGTCAGCGTCTGTTGGAGAATAAAACCCTCAAGGTACAGGCTGCCTATGACCAGGCATGTTCTCTGGACTTAGCAAAGAGGAATGCAGATACCTATCTTTCACCACGTGAACGGGCTGCCGCTATCACTTTTAGTGACTCCTTCGATAGGCCTCGGGCAGAAGCCCTCACGGATGATGACTACAACCTGGCTGATGATAACCCTACCCTAGAAGCCTTCACTGATGGCAACCCTGCCCTAGTGGCATCTTGACAATCTGGAAGGAAGTGTTTCTTCTGTGGAGGTGCATTCCATTATAGGAAATTTTGTCCTGCTCGTAACGCAACCTGCAATCATTGCAGCAAGAAAGGCCACTTTTCTAAGGTATGCGAGGCAAGAGCCTCTGTTAGTAAGAAAGGCCACTTTTCTAAGATATACCGGTCGAGAGCTCCTGTTAGTTTTACAGCTGCTATCTATGAAACTGCTCTTCCCCCAAGAACCACTACTAAGGTTACAGCTGTCAAGGGTAAAATTGCCCCTCCTCCCATCACAGCTGCTTTTCCCCAACGTCTGTCCCATGCAGTCACGAAGGTTTCGGTAAATGGACACATTCTGAGTGCACTAATTGACTCATGCAGCACTGACAGCTTCATTAGTGAGCGGGCTGTCAGTAAGTTAAAACTGCGTATTTATCCCTCGAACAGGGAAATTGCAATGGCTCTAATGACACTGACCACCAATTCTTCTGGCTTTTGTCTTGTCGACCTTATTCTCAATGGCCGCACTTTTTTCTCCACCCGGCTCGGGGTGCTCAAAAACCTATGCAGTGATGTGCTCCACAAACAACACAAAAGACTCACTTTCGAGTTTGGAGGGTCAAAGCCGGAGCTGACTATTTCCAAAGTACCGTTTTGTGCGCTTTCGGCAGCTTCACTCGACGAGCCCTCCTTGTTTGCCAATCTTTCCCCCCCGGTGTAAGCCCATAGCCTATAAATCACGACGTTTCAGCCATGATGATCGATCCTTTATCGAGGCAGAAATCTCTCGCCTTCTAGCTGATGGTATCATTGAGCCATGTTCATCTTCCTGGTGGGCTCAAGTCGTCGTTGATAAAAAATCCTCTGAAGCAACACAAGAAATGTCTTTGCATCGATTACTCGCAAACTATTAACCAGTATACCGACCTGGATGCCTATCCACTACCACGCATCAATGACATGGTCAATAACCTTACCAACTACAAGGTATTTTCAACTTTTGATTAAAAGAGCGCATATAATCAAGTACCGTTAAAGAACTCTGACAAAAAGTATATGGCCTTTGAGGCCAATGGTCGGCTTTACCAGTTTTGTCGCCTTCCATTTGGGGTCACCAATGGGTTGGCTGTCTTTCAACGGGCAATGGATAGCCTAGTCAAACAGGAGAACTTAACGGACACTTTTCCATATCTGGATAATATCACCATTGCTGGTCATGACCAAAAGGAGCATGATGCCAACCTCCAGAAATTTTTTGACATTCTCCGTCGTCGCAACTTAACCTTAAATGAGTCCAAACCAGGATGATTTGGACATGTTGGGTGATTGGGCAGAAACATGGCAGATGCAATATAACGTGTATAAATGTGAGGTTATCCACTTTGGTGGCAAAAACAAGAAGGCAGATTATTATCTAAATGGCAATAGATTGGGAGAAGGGGAAGTGCAACGAGACCTGGGTGCCCTTGTGCACCAGTCGCTGAAGGTAAGCATGCAGGTGCAGCAGGCGGTTAAGAAGGCAAATGGTACATTGGCCTTCGTAGCGAGAGGGTTTGAGTACAGGAACAAGGATGTCTTGCTGCAGTTGTACAGAGCCTTGGTGAGACCACATCTTGAGTATTGTGTGCAGTTTTGGTCACCTTATCTGAGGAAGGATGTTCTTGCCATGGAAGGAGTTCAGCGAAGATTCACCAGGCTGATACCTGGGATGGCAGGAATGACATATGAGGAGAGATTGGGTGGATTGGACTTGTACTCGCTGGAGTTTAGAAGAATAAGAGGTGATCTCATTGAAACTTATAAAATTCTGACAGGACTGGACAGGCTAGATGCAGAAAGGATGTTCCCGATTGTCGGGGAGTCCAGAACCAGGGGACACAGTCTAAGGGTAAAGGGTAGGCCATTTAGGACAGAAATGAGGAGGAATTTCTTCACTCAGGGAGTGGTGAACCTGTGGAACTCACTACCACAGAAGGTGGTGGAGGCCAGTTCATTAAATATATTGAAGAAGGAGTTGGATATATTTCTTAAAGCTAAAGGGATCAGGGGGTATGGTGAGAAAGCAGGGACCGGGCACTAAATTTGGATGATCAGCCATGATCGCATTGAAGGGCCGAATGGCCTACTCCTACTATGTTTCTATGTTAAATCAGTACCATCAGTCAACATCCTTGGCTACTGGGTGGGCAACGGGGTCATCAAACCGGACCTGGAGCGACTTCATCCGCTTCAGGAGCTCCCTCCCCCTATGAATCTTGGCTCTCTTCATCGGGCACTCGGCATGTTCGCCTATTATGTGAAGTGGATACCCCACTTCTCCAACAAGATCCAGCCCCTGCTTCACGCGAAGTCATTTCCGTTGGAGGCAACGGCTATTTCAGCTTTCAACCTCCTCCAGCGACAACTGGAAAAAGCCACGCTTCGCTCCATTGATGAAAATCTCCCTTTCGTGGTCGAGTGCGATGCATCGGAGGTGGCGATCTCGGCTACCTTGAATCAAGGTGGTCAACCCGTTGCATTTCTGCCAGAACTTTGCAGGGTAGCGAGTTCCATTATCCTCCTGTCGAGAAGGAGGCTACGGCCATCATCGAAGCTGTACGTCAATGGAGTCATTTTCTCGCTCGTCGCCATTTTACACTTATAACTGATCAGCGCTCCGTGGCCTTTATGCTGGATAACTGCTAACGCACTAAGATCAAGAATAACAAAATACAACTCTGGAGGATGGAATTGGCCGCCTTTGGCTACACCATACATTATCGACCCGGCAAAGAGAATGTGGCCCTGGATACCCTCACGCAGGCATTCTGCTCTTCTATGTCAACTTCGACTCTGGCGGATCTTCACACTGACTTATGCCATCCTGGCGTTACCCGTATGCTGCACTTTGTGCGATCTAAAAATCTCCCATTTTCTACGGAAGATGTGAAAAGAACATGCTCCTCCTGTAGAATTTGTGCGGAATTAAAACCGCAATTCTTCCGTCCATCGGATGGCTCGCTCATACACGCTAGGCTGCCTATGCAGCGACTCAGCAATGACTTTAAAGGGCCATTGCCTTCCTCAACTCGAAACACCTACTTACTTATTATGGTGGACGAATATTCACGCTTTCCCTTTGTTTTCCCCTGTCCCAATATGCTTACTCCCACAGTGATCAAATGCCTCGATCAGGTGTTTTCTCTTTGCGATATGGCCAATTTCATCCACTCTGATTGGGGACCCTCCTTCATGTCAAGCAAACTCAAAAGTTATCTTTCCCAACGGGGAATCGTCACAAGTAAAACGACACCGTATCAGCCCATCGGCAACGGACAGGTTGAGAGATACAACGCTATCATTTGGAACGCTGTTCATCTTGCACTGAGGTCACACAACCTACCAGACCAGCAGTGGGAAACTGAGCTCCCTGACGTGTTGCATTCCATCAGGTCTCTTCTTTCCACGTCCACCAGCGTCATGCCTCACGAGCAATTCTTCAGGTTCCAGCGTCGCTCCACTCATGGGACGCCCCTACCATCATGGTTGGCAGCTCCTGGTCCCGTGCTGCTCCGAAGATTCGTCCGATCTGCCAAAAACGATCCCCTCGTCGACGAGGTGGAGTTAATGGACGTTAATCCCACTTCCGCGCACGTGCGGTACCCTGATGGCCGGGAGTCCACTGTTTCGCTCAGAGATCTGGCTCCCTGTCCAACCGGTCCCACGGACCCAAATGATAGAGGGTCCCACAGTAATGATGCTGACGCTCTGCGCGCCTTTGAAGATGACGCCCTACCTGGGACATCAAGAGATCTGCCAGCTACTCCACTGGATCAACTCAGGGAGCTGAGCGTTCCCCATGGGATGGCCACCCAAAGCCAGGACGTCAGTCAATCCCCAGCTATCAAACAAAATGAAGCCAGCTCTGCGCCTGTGGGGACCCGCACCCGGAGTCATGATCTCCCCAGTCTCCCTCAGGTCGATCAAGGTGACACGGGCCCTGTCAACCTACCAGTACGGATCAAGCAACCCAGGAACCCAGACACGGTCCACGGAGACGTGCCTTCCAGCCACAAGCGAAGAGCTAAAAGACTGCGGGGGAAAAATTGGGTTGTTAGCGCCACCGATTATCGCCTAAAGAGGCTGAAAAGTGGGGCGATAGCCAATTTCTGTGTGGTCGCAGGGAACCTAGCGCCTCGCCCCATATTGACCATGCATTTAGTGCCGGCGCAAAATCTTAGCACGCGCTCGCGGGCGCAGGCTGATCATGATGTCATTCCATGGTGCAACGCCTTTTTAGCGCCCCAGACTGGAAATTGGGTGGCTCCCACCTCTGTTGCGCCTGGCGCTAATAGTGACAGCTCACTGGAACGTTCCCCAGGCACTCTCGGAGTAGGAGGGCGCTGTTTAAAGGGGACACCACTGTTCTGAAAACGTCAGCCCTTTTGTGAACGCAACTTGTTGGCTGGTTTGATACAGTTGAGCAGCTGCAGTGCTAGAGCCTTATTGCCATTCAACCAGCGGTGCCAGAGGACCTTTAGCCCTGTGAACATTACCTAGCTGCTGGTAAGAGCTTACAACCTTTACCTTGATCACTCTTATTATGGGGGCTGCTCTGGAAGGGAACATCCTGCTGCGAGGACATCTTTGAGAGGGCACAGAGACGGAGGGAGAGAGGGCCAGGAGTGGCCAGACGGAGGAGGGCCAACAGACATCGCCACACCAGACCTTACGCAGCGAGGGTTTCCAGACAGCAGTCCTCCTACCACAACATGTCGGAGGGAGGAGCAGTGTGTCAGAAGGCTGTGATTCCATAAGGAGGTGGTGACTGAGCTGTGCCAGCTGCTTCAGGATGATCTTCTGCCACGCATACGGTGCAGGACATCTCTGTCGGTGCCTGTAAAGTTACTGTAGCCCTCAATTTCTTTGCCAGCGGCTCCTTTCAGGCCGCGACTGTAGACATAGCTAACATTTCCCAGTTTGCGGTGCATTGCTGCATCCGCCAAGTTACAGATGTCCTATATAACAGGAGGCGGCAATTTATTTTGTTCCCTTTGACACCGGAGAAGCAGCAGGAGCGCACAGAAGGCTTCGCGGCAATAGCTGGCTTCCCCATGGTGCAGGGCGCCATTGACTGTACGCACGTGGCTTTGCGGGCACTTGTGAACCCGAGGATTACCGCAACCGCAAGGGGTTCCACTCCCTTAATGTACAGCTGGTGTGTGACCTCGCAGTCAATGCACAATTCCCTGCAGCAGCCACGACGCTTTCATCCTGCGTCAGACCACAGTGGCAGACCTTTTCGAGGCCCCGGCTCACCCACGAAGCTGGCTTCTCGGAGACAAGGGCTATCCTCTGTGCCCATGGCTTATGACCCCGCTCCGTTCGCCCAGCACCCAGGCAGAGGAGAACTACAACTTCAGCCATCAGGCGACGCGGAACACTGTGGAGCACACAATCGGCGTGCTGAAGCAGCGGTTCCGATGTCTCGATCATTCGGGGGGCGCCCTGCAGTACTCGCCGGAGCGAGTCACCCACATCGTCGTTGTCTGCTGCATGCTCCACAACCTCGTCATCCAACGCACCCAGCCAATGCCAGCCGAGGTTGAAGGACCAGCAGAGGAGGAGGAGGAGGAGGAGGCGGAGGAGGAGGCGGCGGAGGAGGAGGAGGCGGAGGAGGAGGAGGAGGAGGAGGAGGAGGAGGAAGACGGGAGGGTTCCCGAAACTGGAAGGGCCGTTCATCAGAGGCTCATACCGACTCGTTTCTAGGCCCCACTGATGGATTGCTTGGTGTGTTTGGGAGAGGACCGTCCGGTTCCCCAAAGCCAATGAAGGACAGATTAAGTATAAATAGTTTAGATGTCCAGTGTAAATAATAAAATTTCTTTATTTTCAAAAAAGTGGAGCCTTCCAACTTCATAAAGCAATTGCAGCAGAAAGCAAAACTAACGAGATAACACTTCAGTTACGGCTTAACACATAACTAATGATTTAACACAAAAGTAACGGCAAAACACATAACTAAGGATTTAACACATCAGCAAGGAAATACAAACCCGCGACATTTACCACCACATCCCCATCATTCACAAGAGCTGTCGAGGGCCTTGAAATGTTCAACCTTGCCGTCTCCGAGGCTCCCTCTACTTTTGACCCCTTGATGGGCTTCGACTTCTCTTTCTGGAACGCCCCCTTCCCTCCCTGCCGCTCCTCCTTAATTGGACCCCAGTGGCTGCATCAAGGCTGGGGGAGGCCTGCTGAGTGTCCGAAAGCGCAGAAGCCCCTGAGGGACGGGCTGGACGACCTCTGGGCTTGGAGGGCCCGGGGGCTGACTGCTCCAACTGCTCATGGGCGGATGCAGTCTGTCCTGCAGGTGGTGGCAGCTGCAGTGGTGACGTGCCAGTGGTGGCATCAGGAATGCTGACATCCTGAGAGCGGACACCTGCTCCGTGGGCGTGTGACACACTGGCACTCTGACGGGGCAGCAGCGCAGCATGCGCCCCAATCGGCTGGCCCAGAGATTGATGCCCTGCTGTGGTGCTGCAAGGGCCCTGGGTAATCCTACCTGATCCTTCAACGGTGGCAGCAGTCAGTGCTCGCGTGGCCTCAATCTGCGCCTGCATGAGGCCAGCGAGTGACTGCGTGGCAGGTGCCAGTGCTTCGATGAAGCCCTGGAAAGTCCTTTCCAATGCTTTGGAGAAGCCCTGGACACTCCTTTCCTGTGCAGCGGAGAAGGCCTGCGCACTCCTTTCCTGTGCAGCGGAAAAGGCCTGCGCACTCCTTTCCTGTGCTGCACCGAAGTCCTGGAGACTCCCTCCCAGTGTGTCAATGGCTTCAGGCAGCCTTGCCACTGCAGCGATCAGCTCATTGTGCCTGAGCCGAGCCTGGGCGCTCATTTCAGCTAGGGACCGAACCTCCCCTGCGCTCTGTGCAGCAGTCATGGTGGCCTGACTCGGCCTCCGGGGAGACGGCCCCCGAGCTTCCCTTCCCCCCCTGCATTGGTGCAGCCCGCTGGTTCCTGGAGCTGGTTCCTCATCAGAGGCAACCCCCCGCTCCCCTCCAGGGAAGAACTATCCCCACTCTGCAGCTGGCGTGCCTCCCCTGAGGCTGGCACGGAAGGTCCGGCTTCCTCCAGCTGATCGCCTCCAGACTCAGTGGGACTGGCAGCTTGAGGGCCTGGCTCCCGATCTGGTGATGCAGCATCTGAAAGCAGGGAGGTTGAAGAGTGGCTTTAGCGAGAGGAGAGGGTGGCAGCAAGGGATGCAAGATTGGTGCAATGCTATGACATGGGTCCACAGTGAAAAAGCATGCCGGTGGGGGGTCACAAGTGGAAGGACACAGATCAAAAAGGTCTTAACCTCGCCGTGGACAATGGGGTCGGCTGCTCCAGTGGTGACAGGGCCAGTCAGGCGGCCGCCAACAATCTGGTGCACTCACTCCTCCAGGTCCGTCAGGTTCTGGAGGTTTGGAGGTCCTCCACCGGTCCGGAGCTGTTCTCGCCGGTTCCTTGCCAGCTTGGACTGCAGGAGAAAGGACAGGAAATGATGAGACATCATGGCCACATCTGTCATGTCATGCCCCCCTTGGTGGAATAGCCCTGACCTCATGGCCTCATCTGTCATGTCATGCCCCCCTTGCTGGAATAGCCTTGACATCATGGCGTCAGCTGTATGTGCAAGTGTGTTCCCAGAAAGGGCCATGGGTGCGTGCTCGCAGATGGCCACTGGGGCATTGCGCACCCATTGGCCATAAAGTCAGGTGCCGATGAAGGCATGAATAGGACTGGAAAAAAAACACTCACCCTGACGACCCGAGTGAGGTCGTTGAATTTCTTGCGGCGCTGCAATGGAGTCCTGGCCACCAGGCTGCTGGAGTTGACCCTCTGAGTGATGGCCCTCCATGCTCTGCGGTAATCCTGCTGACTAGGCCTCCTGCCATTGTCCGCGTACAGGACCGCTCGACGGCGCTCCACCCCGCCCACCAATGCATCCAATGCATCCTCCGTGAAGCGCTCTGCTCTTTGCCTTGCCCTCTCCATCCTCAGAAAGTTTTTAGCGCCAAACAAAACACAGCGCCGAAATTCAGTTCTGCAGGGCGCAGAGTGTGGCTGCTGATCCTTCTGGACCCACCCCTTTAAGAGCTGGCCGGCTCCTGACTCTCTCGTGATCATCGATGATTGACTGCACCTGCGCTGCACCCGGCCGCCCCGATATTGAGTTGCGCCGCCATGTTAGCGCCCTAAGTCTACCGTGCAACGCCTGATTTAGCGCCGTGATCACCTTAGGGGCGCTACGACCCAATATCACACTAGGTGGCGCTAAATTGCGCCTGGTGCAAAACTTTGCGCAGCGCCAAGTCTAACGCCCCAAGCGGGGCTATACCCAATTTCTAGGCCTGCGGCTATTCGTGGTCCGGCTAATCCGTTAAAAGGAAGTCATCGGTGTAGTGTCCGCGTATCAATAACACACGGACTGCAGGAGAACGGTAATAACATAGAAACATAGAAACATAGAGATAGGAACAGGAGTAGGCCATTCGGCCCTTCGAGCCTGCTCCGCCATTCAATGAGATCATGGCTGATCTTCGTCTGAGATCATAGCTGATCTCACCAGTTCAGTACCCCGTCCCCGCCTTTTCTCCGTAACCCTTAATCCCCTTAGCCTTCAGAAATATATCCAATTCTCTCTTGAAAATATTTATTGAATTAGCCTTCACAGCCCTCTGTGGCAGGGAATTCCACAGGCTCACCACTCTTTGAGTGAAGAAATTCTTCCTCATCTCTGTTTTAAATGATTTGCCCGCTATTTTTAGACTGTGGCCCCTGGTCCTGTGCTCCCCGGCCATTGGAAACATTCTCTCTGAATTCAGCCTGTCCAGGCCTGCCATAATTTTATATGTTTCGATGAGATCCCCTCTCAATCTTCTAAACTCCAGTGAGTACAAGCCCAAACTATTTAATCTCTCTTCGTAGGTCATTCCCGCCATTCCAGGTATCAGCCTGGTGAATCGCCGTTGCACTCTTTCCATGGCAAGAACATCCTTCCGCAGATGGGGCGACCAAAACTGTACACAATACTCCAGATGCGGTCTCACCAGCACCTTGTACAGCTGTAGTAAGGTATCCCTATTCCTATACTCGAACCCCCTTGATATGAAGGCCAACATACCATTTGCCTTCTTGACAGGTGTTTACTGAACAGAGGGTATGCTGGAACTGAAAGTACAGAAGCCTGCTATGGCTTTATATACAGGTGTGGTCACTGCCGGTACTACAGCATAAAAGCAGTTCTCTCTTAAAGGTACATACACAACAATCGGACTTCCAAATATTTAGGGAGGAAGAATGTTATGAATCTTATGATCCATGAAGAAAGACTCATGAAATAACACTGGACGGCCAGCTGGTGGCGCTGTTCAAGGAGTATAAATACTCGGGCGTGGGCCCAGATTTCCCAGGACATTGTGTAAACAGGAACTAGTGAAAGATAACTAGACCTCCATGTTCTGAAACAAGTTGATTAAAGCCTTGCTTTATACTCAAACCAAGTGCGTAGTGAGTTTTATTACATCAGAGAGTATTCCATCACACTCCTGACTTGTGCCCTGTAGATGGTGGAAAGGCTTTGGGGAGTCAGGAGGTGAGACACTCGCCTCACAACACAGTATTTATGTGGCTGGTCCAGTTAAATTTCTTGTCAATGGTGACCCCCAGGATATTGATGGCAGGAGATTCAGCAATGGTAATGCCGTTTAATGTCAAGGGGTGGTGGTTAGACGCTCACTTGTTGGAGATAGTCATTGCCTGGAACATCTGTGGCGCGAATGTTACCTGCCACTTATCAGCCCAAGCCTGAATGTCGTCCAAGTCTTGCTGCATGCGGGCATGGACTGCTTCATTGTCTGAGGAATTGTGAATGGCACTGAAAACTGTGCAATCATCAGCGAACATCCCCACTTCTGAGCTTATGATGGAGGGAAGTTCATTGATGAAGCAGCTGAAGATGGTTGGGCCTAGGACACTACCCTGAGGAACTCCTGCAGCGATGTCCTGGGTCTGTGATGCTTGACCTCCAATCACCACAACCATCTTCCTTTGTGCTCGGTATGACTCCAGCCAGTGGAGAGTTTTTCCCCTGATTCCCATTGACTTCAGTTTTACTAGGGCTCCTTGATGCCACGCTCGGTCAAATGCTGCCTTGATGTCAAGGGCAGTCACTCTCACCTCACCTCTGCACCTATGCAACATATGTTGTAATTAAGCTACATCATAATCATAAGTGGTTGATGTGAATAACATAGCATTTAAGGGAAAGCCAGATAAGTACAGGAGGGAGAAAGGAATAGAACGATACGCTGATAGGGTGAGATGAATTAGGGTGGGGGGAGGTTCATGTGAAGTATAAACACCGGCATGGGCCAGTTGGGCTGAATGGCCTGTGTCTGTGGTGTAAAGTCTATGGGCTGGATGTTACCAACCTCAGCGGGTCCGTGGCGGGCGACTTCGCTGCCGGCTCCAGCCCATTGTCCAAAATGATTTTCCCCAGTTTCCTGGCCAATTGAAGGAAGTGGGTCTTATGACGTCATTTGATGATGCATCATCAGCCAGTTTCCTTAAAGGGGCCATGCGCAAATTGATTTTGACATTTGTGCTGTCAGTGTTCTGCAGCATTGAGGAGCTGCAAACACTGACAAGCACTGCACAAAGGTGCACAGCTGCACCCAGGCTCTCCTATGACTCCCTCCATATACTTATGGAGGGAGTCACAGCACACGGGGAGGTTCTCTTCCCTTCCAATGGGTGGAAGTGACCTCCCCAGGAGACTAACGCAGTCTGGTTGCACATTACACAGGAGGGCACAAGCAGGGATGTCATCAGGAGGACCAGGCTGCAGTGGCGCAAACCTTTCAATGATCTCAGTAGATCATGAAACGTTACTGCAAAGCCACACTCAACCTCATCCTGCTGTGCCACTCATCACATCACCAACACTCTGCCTTCCCTACCCTACTCCTACACATCCTTACTCACACCAACTTACCTTGCACCTCCACCCATCCCTCTCTATCTACATTATCACTTCCCCATCTCACTAGCCACCCCTCACACTCACCCTCATCCTAGTGCAATCATACCAACTAACAACACACAAGGATAGGCACTTGGGTGTTTTATGCAATGTGTATGTAAAGTTTCTGTTAATCTTCTGTCAAACATTGAAACTTTTACTTTGAACACTGTGTTCTTGGACAGATTTGTGTGCACCTTTGGAAGTGGCTTAGTGAGTTGCAGTGAATGGTGAGACATAATGGTACCCCCCACAATGGTGATGAGTGTGAAAGGAATGGCTTGGGCATTGTAGGGATGCTTTATGGTGTTGGTGTGGGGTGGTGCCAACTTGGCGCATCATGTGGCAGCCAGGGTGTGCAACATCAAGTGAAGTAAATCTGGCCATGGTGAGGCCAACCCTGGCCTCTCGGGCAGCAACGTGGTCGGGTGCTAATGCCCTGTGTCCTGTGCAGCACCAGTTGATTGCGGAGGAGGTTGGTGTTGTTGTTGATGCTGCTGGTGTGCCTGGTGTTGCTGGTGTTGGGGCTGATCGTGGTGGGATTCTGAGGACCAAGTTGAGAGAGTTTCAAGGGCACCGATGCTGATGGAATAGATGGCTGGTGAACTTGAGATGACAGAAGCGATCTGTCAATGGTGAGAGAGATTGTTCCAATGAGGTGACACTGGATAGAGAGTTTGCTCCAAACACATGCAACCTGCATAAAGCTCAATCTGTCTTTGAAATGCAGTAAGCAACAGCTTCTGAGCTTGGAAGGTGAACAGCGGTGAGATGGGAGCTTTTATAGTACATTTGCAGCTGTCAAGTAATGAGATGATTCCATGGTCGTACAACTCCCGACCTGCTTACCTGAAGTGATCCCTGAGCAGCGTGGACCCCGTGGACGACCTGGTAAACTCCGAAGGTGAGCTGAAAATGGCTCTTAATGCTCTGTTAATAAGGTTATAATGACTTGAATTGTCTCCTCCGTCGCTGCATGTCAGGTCTGCTCAACGCTGATAGACCCAACATTTGGTAAAGGTGCATGGTGGCGGGTTGACAGCGGGGTCCCGACCTGCTGTCAAAAACATTTTTTTTCCCACTCGACCCGCCACTGATCGTGCCCGTTGACCCCCCGGAATATTCCCCCCTATGTAATTCTGTGTAATTTTTCATTTTCCATCAACCTGATACTCTATATGAGTGAAGATTATTGAAAATACTATTACTTTAGACTACTTTTGAAACTTGTTAAAGATTGGTCCCATGTGTGGCAGTACTTTCACAGAGGCACAGTGTGGTTGTGCAGTAATGCAGGCAGTGTTGCATTGCTGTGCTGTGATTTTAGCCTCAGGAAAACCCGACTCAGCCATTCACTGTCGCCATCGTAAGTTTTAGCAGCAAGTTAAGCGATGGCATATTTACGAGCCAGTATTCAAATTTGATCTTCATAGGAGAGTAATGAGAACCCATAAAGTGTGGATTCAGCAATTTGAGCGCCTGAGCTCAGATTTATTTTCTGTGCCAATCTTTACCAAGTTTTGGCAGTTACTGCAACGACTGAATGTTGCTGATAAAGAATTAGATTTTGTGACAGAACTTTACATATGCCCCACAACCCTCCGAGATATCTGCGCTCCTCTAATTCTGGCCTGTTGGGCATCCCTGATTTTCATCGCTCCACCATTGTTGGCCGTGCATTCAGCTGCCAAGGCCCCAAACTCTGAAATTTCCTCCCTAAACCTCTCCGCCTCTCTACCTCTCCCTCCTCCTTTAAGACGCTCCTTAAAACCTACCTCTTTGATCTGCCCTAATATCGCCTTTTGTGGCTCAGTGTCAAATTTTGTTTGAGAAACGCTCCTGTGAAGCGCTACGTTAAAGGCGCTACATAAATGCAAGTTGTTGTTGTTGTAGGAGTAGAAAAAATGTTTGTACCTACATTCTATACAGCGAGATTGGTGTTATATTTGTTAATTAATTTTGGCTGGTTATAATACTGTTTCATCAATTACTGTTATCCTTTGCATCAACAGTTTTCCCTCACCTCAATCATCTCATCTACACCTTATTTATGTTTACTCTCATCAATGCCTTGGCTGCAGTCCCAGACTCTGCATTAATCACTCGCTCCTGTTCGTGTCTTTATAGCTCTGTTGCTTCAGATGCTTAGATTTAAACTCTCGTGCTAAAAAGAACACCTTCTGACTTAATAGAGATAGAGAGGGGGATAAGAAAGGAGGTGGGGGTCGCAATATTGATTAAAGAATCAATTACAGTTGTGAGAAGGGAGGATATGGGTTGAACTGAAAAACAAAAAAGGGGCAATCACACTGCTGGGAGTGTACTATAGACCTCCGAACAGTCAGAGGGAGATAGAAGAGCAAATATGTAGGCACATTTTTGAGACGTGCAAAAATGGGGCAGTAATAGTAGGGAATTTCAACTTCCCTAATATTAACTGGGACAAAATTAGGGTGAAAGGTATAGAGGGAGCAGAATTCTCAAAATGCATTCAGGAGAACTTTTTTAGCCAGTACGTAGCAAGCCCAACAAGAGAGGGGGCGGTTCTGGACGTAGTTTTAGGGAATGAAGCTGGGCAGGTGGAAGGGGTATCAGTGGAAGAGCATATTGGTGATAGTGATCATAATTCAGTTAGATTTAGGGTAGTTATGGAAAAGGACAAGGATGGACCAGGAATAAAAGTTCTCAATTGGGGAAAAGCTAATTTTACTAAGCTGAGAGGTGATTTAGCCAAAGTGGCCATGGTGTGGAGATGCCGGAGTTGGACTGGGGTGGACAAATGTAAGAAGTCACACAACACCAGGTTATAGTCCAACAGCTTTATTTGAAATCACAAGCTTTCGGAACGCTGCTCCTTCGTCAGGTGAAGTGGAGAGATGCATAAAAACACAGCTTATATAGTCAGAGAATAATGTCAGATGTTTACAGGTAATCTTTCTAACTGCCATTTATCACACCTCGGCAGAGAGATAATCACAGCAATCAAAGGTGTGAATGGTGTCCAAACAGGTCAGTCAGGAAAACATTACATCAAAGAACAATGAGGTGGGGACACGAGGGGTCAAATGTTGCAGATGCTGGGGTCTGTATGAAAAACAAAAAACAGACAAAAAACATTTTTTTTGCTGGAAATCACAGCAGGTCCGGCCGCATCTGTGTGGAGAGAACAAGCCAACGACAACTCGAGTCTGGATGACCCTACGTCAGGTGGGGTTACATGTAGCATGACATGAACCCAAGATCCCAGTTGAGGCCGTCCTCATGGGTGCGGAACTTGGCTATCAGTTTCTGCTCGACGATTTTGCGTTGTCGTGTGTCTCGAAGGCCGCCTTGGAGAATGCTTACCCGAAGATCGGAGGCTGAATGTCCTTGACTGCTGAAGTGACCCCCGACTGGGAGGGAACACTCCTGCCTGGTGATTGTTGCGCGGTGTCCGTTCATCCGTTGTCGCAGTGTCTGCATGGTCTCGCCGATGTACCATGCTCAGGGGCATCCTTTCCTGCAATGTATGAGGTAGACAACGTTGGCCGAGTCACATGAGTATGTACCATGTATCTGGTGGGTGGTGTCCTCACATATGATGATGGTATCTGTGTTGATGATCTGGCATGTCTTGCAGAAGTTGCTGTGGCAGGGTTGTGTGGTGTCGTGGTTGCTGTTCTCCTGAAAGCTGGGTAATTTGCTGCGAACGATGGTCTGTTTGAGGTTAGGCGGCTGTTTGAAGGTGAGTAGTGGAGGCGTGGGGATGGCCTTAGCGAGGTGTTCATCATCATTGATGACATGTTGAAGGCTGCGAAGAACATGGCGGAGTTTCTCCGCTCCGGGGAAGTACTGGACGACAAAGGGTACTCTGTTGGTTGTGTCCCGTGTTTGTCTTCTGAGGAGGTCTATGCGATTTTTCGCGGTGGCCCGTCGGAACTGTCGATCGACGACTCGAGCGTCATATCCCGTTCTTACGAGGGCGTCTTTCAGGGTCTGTAGGTGTCCATCGCATTCCTCCTCGTCTGAGCAGATCCTGTGTATTTGCAGGTCTTGTCCATAGGGGATGGCTTCTTTAACGTGGTTAGGGTGGAAGCTGGAGAAGTGGAGCATCGTGAGGTTGTCCGTGGGCTTGCGGTAGAGTGAAGTGCTGAGGTGTCCGTCTTTGATGGAGATTTGTGTGTCCAAGAATGAAACCGATTCTGAGGAGTAGTCCATGGTGAGTTTGATGGTGGGATGGAACTTGTTGATGTTATTGTGCAGCCTTTTCAGTGATTCTTCGCCATGGGCCCATAGGAAGAAAATGTTGTCGATGTATCTGGTGTATAGCATTGGTTGGAGGTCCTGTGCAGCGAAGAAGTATTGCTCGAACTTGTGCATGAAGATGTTGGCGTATTGGGGTGCAAATTTGGTCCCCATGGCTGTTCCGTGTGTTTGGGTAAAGAACTGGTTGTCGAAGGTGAAGACATTGTGGTCAAGGATGAAGCGGATGAGTTGTAGGATGGTGTCTGGAGATTGGCTGTTGTTGGTGTTGAGTACTGAGGCTGTCGCAGCGATGCCGTCATCGTGGGGGATACTGGTGTAGAGTGCCGAGACGTCCATCGTGGCGAGGAGTGTTCCTGGTTCAACTGGTCCATGGGTGCTGAGTTTCTGTAAGAAGTCTGTAGTGTCGCGACAGAAGCTGGGGGTTCCCCGTACGATGTGTTTCAGGATGCCTTCGACGTATCCAGAGAGGTTCGCACACAGGGTTCCATTGTCTGATACGATAGGATGTCCGGGTGTGTTGGCTTTGTGTATCTTTGGGAAGCAGTAGAAGTCTCCCACGCGGGGAGTATGTGGGATGAGAGCACGTAGGATGCTTTGAAGGTCTGGATCGAAGGTCTTGATCAGTCTGTTGAGTTGGCGGGTGTGTTCTTTGGTCGGATCTGCGGGTAACTGTCTGTAGTGTTCCTGGTTGTCTAGTTGTCGGTATGCTTCTTTGCAATAGTCCGTTCTGTTCTGTATGACGATGGCTCCTCCTCTGTCTACTGGTTTGATGACGATGTTGCGGTTGGTCTTGAGAGCATGGATGGCGTTGCGTTGTGCTTGGGTAACATTCTGGACTGTCTTGTGAGTGCGACTGATGAATCTGGCGTTGAAGCATTTCCTGACAGCTTCAGCATACATGTCAAGCTTAGGGCAGCGAACCTCCGGAGGGGTCCAATTTGACTCTTTCTTCTTCGGTTGCTGCACTGCGGATCCCTCTGTCTGTTGTTCCGGATCATTGATTGTCTCATTGGGTTTGCTGCTTTTGAGACATACGACAACGCAAAATCATCGAGCAGAAACTGATAGCCAAGTTCCGCACCCATGAGGACGGCCTCAACCGGGATCTTGGGTTCATGTCACGCCACATGTAACCCCACCTGACGTAGGGTCATCCAGACTCGAGTCGTCGTTGGCTTGTTCTCTCCACATAGATGCGGCCGGACCTGCTGTGATATCCAGCAGAAAAAATGTTTTTTGTCTGTTTTTTTGTTTTTCATACAGACCCCAGCATCTGCAACATTTGACCCCTTGTGACCCCACCTCATTGTTCTTTGATGTAATGTTTTCCTGACTGACCTGTTTGGACACCATTCACACCTTTGATTGCTGTGATTATCTCTCTGCCGAGGTGTGATAAATGGCAGTTAGAAAGATTACCTGTACACATCTGACATTATTCTCTGACTATATAAGCTGTATTTTTATGCATCTCTCCACTTCACCTGATGAAGGAGCAGCGCTCCGAAAGCTTGTGATTTCAAATAAAGCTGTTGGACTATAACCTGGTGTTGTGTGACTTCTTACATTTAGCCAAAGTGCACTGGAGACAGAAACTTGAAGGTAAATCAGTGTCGGAATAGTGAGAGGCATTCAAGGAGGAGATAGTGAGGGTTCAGAGCAAGTATGTTCCCTTAAAGAAAAAGGGTGGGACTAACAAATCTAGAGCTCCCTTGGTGTCAAGGGGCATACAAAGCAGAATAAAGAAAAAAAGGGAAGCTTATGACAGATACCGAGGACTCAGTACTGCAGAAAGCTGAGAGGAGTATAGAAACTGCAGGGGTGAAATTAAAAAGGAAATTAGGAAAGCAAGGAGAGGGCATGAAAAATATTGGCAAGTAAAATCAAGAAAAACCCAAAGATGTTTTATAAATACATTAAGAGCAAGAGGATAACTAAAGTAAGAGTAGGGCCTATTAGGGACCATAAAGGTAACCTGTGTGTGGAGGCGGAAGACATGGGTATGGTTCTTAATGAATACTTTGTGTCTGTTTTCACAAAACAGAGGGTTGAAGCAGACATTGCAATCAGGGAGGAGGTGTGTGAAATATTAGATGAAAAAAACATAGTGAAAGAGAAAGTATTAAGGGGTTTAGCATCTTTGAAAGTGGATAAATCCCCAGGCCCGGATGAACTATATCCCAGACTATTAAGAGAAGTAAGAGAGGAAATAGCAGAGGCTCTGACCATCTTTTTCCAATCCTCTCTGGCTACAGGTGTGGTGCCAGAGGACTGGAGGACTGCTAATGTGGTACCATTGTTTAAAAAGGGAGAAAGGGGTAAATCGAGTAATTACAGGTCAGTCAGCCTAACCTTGGTGGTGGGAAAATTATTGGAAAAAGTTCTCAGGGACAGGATATATCTTCATTTAGAAAGACACGGATTAATCAAAAAACAGTCAGTATGGATTTGTTATGGGAAGGTCATGTCTGACTAACGATTGAATTTTTTGAGGAGGTAACAAGGAGGGTCAATGAGGGTAAGAACATAAGAACATAAGAAATAGGAGCAGGAATAGGCCATTCGGCCCTTCGAGCCTGCTCCGCCATTCAATGAGATCATGGCTGATCTTCTGCCTCAACTCCATTCACCGGCCCTATCGCCATTTCCCTTGATGCCCTTACTAGTCAGAAATCTATCAACTTCTGTTTTGAATGTACCCAATGACTGAGCCTCCACAGCCCTCTGGGGTAGAGAATTCCAAAGATTCACCACCCTCCGTGTGAAGAAATTTCTTCTCATCTCAGTCCTGCATGGCCTACCCTTTATCTTGAGGCTGTGGCCCCTGGTTCTAGACTCCCCAGCCAAGGGAAACATTCTCCCAGCATTCACCCTATCAAGCCCTGTAATAATTTAGTATACTTCAATGAGATCCCCTCTCATTCTTCTGAATTCAAGAGAATACAGGCCTAGTTTACTCAATCTCTTCTCATACGACAGTCCCACCATCCCAGGAATCAATCTCGTGAACCTTCGTTGCACTCCCTCTATGGCAAGTATATCCTTCCTTAGGTAAGGAGACCAAAATTGTACACAGTACTCCAGGTGTGGTCTCACCAAGACCCTATAAATTGGAGTAAGACTTCTTTACTCCTGTACTCAAATCCTCTTGTAATGAAGGCCAGCATACCATTTGCCTTCCTAATGACTTGCTGCACCTGCACATTCACTTACAGTGACTCATGTACAAGGACACCCAGGTCCCTTTGAGCATCTGCATTCCCCAATCTTTCACCATTTAGGAAATACTCTGCCTTTCTGTTTTTTCTACCAAAGTGGATAACTTCACATTTATCCACATTATATTCCATCTGCCATGTTCTCGCCCACTCACTGAGCCTGTCGAGATCCCCTTGAAGCCTCTTCACATCCTCTTCGCAACTGACACTGCCACCTAGCTTTGCATCATCAGCAAATTTGGAAATGTTACCTTTAGTCCCCTCATCCAAATCATTGATATAGATTGTGAATAGCTGGGGCCCAAGCACCGATCCTTGCGGTAACCCATTAGTCACAGCCTGCCATCCTGAAAAAGACTCGTTTATCCCTACTCTTTGTTTTCTGTCTGTTAACCAGTTCTCAGTCCATGCTAGTATATTACCCCCAATTCCATGTGCCCTAATTTTGTTCACCAACCTCTTGTGTGGGACCTTAGCAAAGGCCTTCTGAAAATCCAGATACACCACATCTTCCGGTTCCCCTTTGTCTGCTCCACTAGTTACATCCTCCACTTGTTACAAGGACACCCAGATGCATTTGATGTAGTCTATATGGATTTTAGCAAGGCTTTTGATAAGTCCCGCATGGCAGACTGGTCACGAAAGTAAAAGCCCATGAGATCAAAGGCAAAGTGGCAAGTTGGATCCACATTTGGCTCAGAGGCAGGAAACAAAGGGTAATGGTCGAAGGGTGTTTTTGTGACTGGAAGGCTGTTTCCAGTGGGGTTCCGCAGGGCTCAGTACTGGATTCTTTGCTTTTTGTGGTATATATCAATGATTGGACTTGAATGTAGGAAGTATGATTAAGAAGTTTGCAGATGATACAAAAATTGGCCGTGTGGTTGATAATGAAGAAGAAAGCTGCAGACTGCAGGAAGATAGCAATGGACTGGTCAGGTGGGTGGAACAGTGGCAAATGGAATTCAATCTGGAGAAGTGTGATGTAATGCATTTGGGGAGGGCTAACAAGGCAAGGGATACACAATAAATGGTAGGACACTGAGAAGTGCAGAAGATCAGAGGGACCTTGGAGTGCATGTCCACAGATCCCTGAAGGTAGCAGGACAGGTAGATAAGGTGGTTAAGAAGGCATACGGGATACTTGCCTTTATTAGCTGAGGCATAAAGTGTAAGAGCAGTGAGGTTATGCTTGAACTGTATAAAACATTAGTTAGACCGCAGCTAGAATTCTGCATGCAGTTCTAGTCACCACATTACAGGAAGGATGTGATTGCACTAGAGGGGATGCAGAGGAGACTTATGAGGATGTTGCATGAGCTGGGGAATTTTAGCTATGAGGAAAGATTGGATAGGCTGGGGTTGTTTCCTTTGGAACAGAGGAGGCTGAGGGGAGACTTGATTGAGATGTATAAAATTATCAAGGGCCTAGATAGAGTGGATAGGAAGGACCTGTTTCCCTTAGCTGGAGGGTCAATAACCAGTGGGCATAGATTTAAAGTAATTGGTTGGAGGTTTAGAGGGGATTTGAGGAGAAATGTTTTTGTAGTGTATGTGCCTTTAAGAGCCCCAGGTGTGCTGTGGTACCGGTGATTGCCACTCGGGCTATATAAGCCTGTGTATTGTGTATATCCGTTAGAACCCCCCCCAGACTTTGCTTAGTAAATACCTATGAACCAACTCCTGTCTTCAGTGTCTTTATCAACACACGGACACTACAGTGGCGACGAAGTGGAAACGGACTTACCTGCAATTCGGCAGCACCTCAAGGGCATCGATTCCTCGGGCGTCCTGAAGACTCAGGAAGTGAGAGAAGCTGTGGTTTCACCAGCTGGCCAAGCTGGTGGCAGGTACTGTGCTAATCCTTCCTGGGCGTCAGGCTGGGGCTCCAGCGGCTGGCTCTACAGCTGAGACAGGCAGCGAAATCGGAGGCAAGCAATAACGGACTGGGAGGGAGCACTCGGGAGACGGCCGGCGCAGCAAGCAGGTCAGCGTTCAGACCTGGAGAGAAACTCCGGCGGGAACGAGTCTCCAACAATAAATAAAAAAATAAAACAAACGGAAACCGCAGTAAACAGCGTTGTCATCGGCAGCAGCGGCGGGAAAGCGTGGGAAGCGCCATATCTTTACTACAGAAAAGAAAGAAGAGCGCGGGAAGCGCCATATCTTTTCTAAGATGCCTAATTTTGGCAATATTGATGTTTTTGATAACGAGATAGAGGATTGGACCACATATGTGGAAAGAGTGGAGGTATATTGCACTGCAAATGGAATAGAAGATGAAAAAAAAGCTTCAGTACTTCTGGACCTAATGGGCGCAAAGACATACAAGCTGTTAAGAAACTTAATCACTCCAGCCGAACCGATGGACAAGAATTTTAAGGAGATTGTTGATACCCTACACTGCCAATTCGAGGCAGGACTGGCAGATTCTCTGCGAGACAAATTCGTCTGCGATCCCCTAAGTGTAGAAACACAAAAAAAGCTATCTTCTGAGAAAAATTTAACACTGGACAAGGCTTTCAGTGCAATAGGAGCTGCAGAGATACAGCAAAGGCCACAGGACTTCGGCACCCATGAAATGACACGGGGTTTCGAGAGATGTTATCACTGCAGCAGATCCACCCATGACCAGAGGGACTGCTGGTTCAAGGAAAAAGCATGCAGGCGATGCGGAAAGATGGGACACATTCCACGCGTGTGCCGATCTGAAAACAAAAAATCCACTAACAGGAAAAGAATCAATAAGGAAAAGCACAGAAAGGTACAAATGATGACGGACAGTAGCTCCGAAGACCAGAAGAGCGATAGTGACTCCGGGAACAAGAGACTAAGCTCTCTCAAATTACATAATGTAATTGTCAAAGAAGATTACCAGACCATTTGGGTTACCCTCACAATAGCAGGGTCCCCAGTTAAAATGGAGCTAGATACAGGATCAGCTCTGACCGTCATAAATCGACGTGATTACGAGCGGCTATTTCCGCATATACCTTTAAAAGACACATCCATTATCTTGAAAACATATACGGGGCAGAAAGTATACCCCAAAGGAAAAATAAAGGTGCCTGTTGTATACAATGGCAAGGAAATACAGAAGTTGTATTTATACGTTCTACAAGATGGTGGTCCACCGCTGTTGGGACGTGAATGGATCAGAAAAATACGTTTAGACTGGCACTCCATTCAGGCATTGACGGTGACCAGTAAGGAAAAAAATGATGATGACGTCATACCTGAACGATTAAAAGACATCTTGGCCAACGCCAAGCAAGTGTTTCAAGAGAAACTAGGAACCTTGAAAGGCATCACTGCCTCAATAAAAGTGGAAGATGCAGCAATTCCCAAGTTTTTTAAGGCAAGACCGGTGCCATACGCAATTCATCCAGCAGTCGAGGCAGAGCTGGAGAATTTGGAAAAGGCAGGCGTATTATCTAAAATAGATTGGAGCGAGTGGGCAACACCCATCGTCCCAGTCATGAAGAAAGCATTGAAGAATGATAAATCTGAAGAACAGAGAAAAATTCGCATCTGTGGAGACTTCAAGGTGACTGTAAACCCAGTCCTTCACACGGTACAGTATCCTCTTCCGAGGATAGAAGATATTTTCGCCTCACTATCCGGAGGGAAACGTTTCACCAAAATTGACTTGGCACAGGCATATCTACAGATGGAGGTTGAAGAGGCCTCTAAAAAATATCTCACGATAAATACACACAAAGGTCTGTACCAGTACAAGCGACTGGTTTTCGGAGTAGCATCCGCTCCAGCTATCTGACAAAGAGCTATGGAGCAAGTCCTCCAAGGGATTCTGGGGACTCAGTGCTACCTAGACGACATCCTTGTAACAGGAGAAAACGACAACGAGCACCTTGCCAATTTAGAGCAGGTGCTCACTAGGCTGAGAGAACGGGGCCTACGAGCAAATCGCCCCAAGTGCGAATTTTTCCGAAATCAAATATCATATTGTGGCCACATAATAAATAAGGAAGGGTTGCATAAGTCACCTGAAAAAATTGAGGTGGTCATAAAAGCCCCAGCACCTGAAAATGTTTCACAATTAAGGTCGTTCCTGGGATTAATAAATTACTATCATAAATTTTTACCGAACTTATCAACTCTTCTACACCCTCTTAATGAGCTGCTACAAACAGGAGTAATTTGGAAATGGAACAAAGACTGCAAAAGTGCCTTCCATAAATGCAAAGATTAATCACATCCAAAGAAGTTTTGGCTCATTACAACCCATCACTGCCAATGAGACTGGCGTGCGATGCATCCCCTTACGGCATAGGAGCAGTATTATCACATAAATTCCCTGATGGCTCGGAACGGCCGATAGCTTTTGCGTCACGCTCATTGAACTCAGCTGAGCGTAACTATGCCCAAATCGACAGGGAAGCACGCAGCCTGGTATGGGGAGTAAAGAAATTCAACCATTACCTCCACGGACAAAAATTTACCTTGTTGACTGACCATCAACCCCTCATCTCCATATTCAACCCTAAAAATGGTGTTCCCATTATGACAGCGCAAAGGCTACAGAGGTGGTCCCTTTTTCTAGGGGCACACCAATACAACATAGAATACAAAGGGTCAAAACAGCATGGGAATGCTGACGGTTTATCGCGCCTACCGTTGCCAACGGTAGGAGAGGCACCTACAGTAGACCCAATGGAGATGTTCCACTCTACCATAGTGGAATGTCTACCAGTAACAAATTCTGCCATTGAAAGGGAAACGAGAAATGACCCGACTCTTTCACGGGTCTACGATTTAACAGTGAAGGGATGGCCAGCACATGGCAAACCACTGTTGCCAGCATTCTTGCAAAGAAGAGAACAGCTGTCAGTGTGCCGAGGAACCTTGATGTGTGGATCCAGAGTGGTGATTCCACCCAAACTCCAGGATAAAGTGCTAAAGGAGCTTCACGAGGGGCATCTGGGTGGAGTGAAAATGAAGAACCTAGCCAGGGCGTTTGTATGGTGGCCAGGTATCGATGGAGACATCGAAGAAATGACCAAGAGCTGCCTAGGATGCCAGAAGGTCCAAAACGCTCCACCACAAGCCCCTCTACATCCATGGGAGTGGCCCTCATCTCCCTGGCAAAGGGTACACATCGACTTTGCTGGTCCATTTATGGACTCAATGTTCTTAATCGCGGTTGATACACACTCCAAGTGGCCGGAGGTAATAAAGATGTCCTCCACCACCACGGAAATAACCATCACAGTATTAAGGACCATATTTGACAGGAATGGGCTGCCAGAACAGATCTGTTCTGATAATGGACCGCAATTTGTGTCCGAAGAATTCAGAAAGTTCTTAAAAAACAATGGGGTTAAGCACTACACGTCCGCCCCATACCATCCCGCCACCAATGGATTGGCTGAAAGGTTTGTCCAGACCTTCAAGAAGGCCATAAAGGCCATGGGTAATGAAGACATAAAACTTCAGCACAAGGTGGATAACTTCTTATTCGCATACAGGAATGCAACACATATGGTTACCAACCAAACTCCCGCCATGATGTTCTTCAATAGAAACCTAAGATGCCGGCTGGATTTGGTCAAGCCCAACATCAGAAGGGACGTGGAGAACCGGCAGTTTCAAGGCATGAATGAAAGGCCAACTAGAACCTTCCAGATAGGTCAACAAGTTTTGGCTCGGGACTACCGTACCGAGAAATGGCAGCCTGGAACTATCTGCACACGACTAGGACCACTGATGTATACCCTGGACATTGGAGAAAGCATAATAAGGCGCCATGCTGACCAAATCATAAAGTCATCCGAAAAGGGACAACCTACACCACAACTCTATACATCTAACGATGAAGTAGAGATACCCATATCTACCTCCGATCTGGTGATACTGGAACCCAATGAACCCGACACTGGCATTCAAGCCGAATCAGCCTTGCCAGAAGAACCTACTACACCACCAGAAACTACTACACCCCCGAGGTGTTATCCGGACCGAGTCAGGAAGCCTCCTGAGAGACTGACCTATAATTAATTAACTACAGCAATGTATATTATTTTGCTTATAACATGTAAATTAATAATTACTTAAAATATGATGTACTGGTTAGCTAAAAGGGGAGGAATTGTAGTGTATGTGCCTTTAAGAGCCCCAGGTGTGCTGTGGTGCCGGTGATTGCCACTCGGGCTATATAAGCCTGTGTATTGTGTATATCCGTTAGAACCCCCCCCCCGCCAGACTTTGCTTAGTAAATACCTATGAAACAACTCCTGTCTTCAGTGTCTTTATCAACACACGGACACTACAGTTTTCATCCAGAGGGTGGTGGGGATCTGGAACTCACTGCCTGAAAGGGTGGTGAGTTCCAGACCCAGCCATGATGGCAGCAGTCAAAGCTTGTGTGGCATCAAGCTGAGACTGCATGAGAGCAGTCTCAGATTGGATGCCACCAAGCATAGACTGCATTACAGCACTAAGATGTTACGTCACTTCTGCCTGTGCTGCAATGGAAGCTGCCAGATCACCCATCACACGCGGCATCAGGTCTGGGTCACCACGGTCTCTTTGGCAGTCTACCATCCTTTGCAGACTGGAAATGATGGGGCTCCATGGTGTGCGCAGAGCTCTGTGCAATGTTGGAGGCTGCGTCCTCCACGCTCCTTATCATTGCCGAGAGGCTCTCGGGCACCCTTGCCATTGCACCTATCATCTCGGTGTGCATGCCCATCACCCTTCTTCTAAAGGCCTCCCCATTGATGTTCTCATCTGAGTCCTGTGCAGCAGAACTCGCCCTCCGGGGAGCTGGGCCTCGAACTATTCTTTCCTCCTGGCCTTGCTGCAGCCCATTAGTCCCCGGTGCCTCACCCTGTGCAGATCTTGCTACTATACTAGTCTCTAACGTACGCGTAGTGCCAGTATCTGAGCTGGGGCCTGCGGGTGAGACATGCAGTGACGCGGTGTGTTCTTCCTCCTCCTCTTCTCCCGCCTCACTCTCTACGGTACCCTCAGGGACAGGCTGCTCAGGTGTTTGCTCGTTATCTGAAAGCATAAAGGCACAAGAGTCTGGTTAAGGTGAGGGGAGGGGGCAAGAAAGGAGAAATGCATGCATACAGCATGATTACATAGAAACATAGAAGATAGGTGTAGGAGTAGGCCATTCGGCCCCTCGAGCCTGCTCCGCCATTCAATGCGATCATGGCTGATCATCCAATTTCAGTACCGGGTACCTGCTTTCTCCCCATACCCCTTGATTCCCTTTTGCCTTAAGACATATGTCCAACTCCTTCTTGAATATATGTGGTGTGGAGATGCCAGTGTTGGACTGGGGTGGACAAATGTAAGAAGTCACACAACACCAGGTTATAGTCCAACAGTTTTATTTGAAATCACAAGCTTTCGGAGCGCTGCTCCTTTGTCAGGTGAAGTGGAGAGATGCCTATAGACACAGATTATATAGTCAGAGAATAATGCCAGATGATTACAGGTAATCTTTCTAACTGTCATTTATCACACCTCGGAAGAGAGATAATCACAGCAATCAAAGGTGTGAATGGTGTCCAAACAGGTTAGTCAGGAAAACATTACATCAAAGAACAATGAGGTGGGGTCACAAGGGGTCAAATGTTGCAGATGCTGGGGTCTGTATGAAAAACAAAAAACAGACAAAAAACCATTTTTTTTTGCTGGAAATCACAGCAGGTCCGGTCGCATCTGTGTAGAGAGAACAAGCCAACGACAGCTAGAGTCTGGATGACCCTACGTCAAGTGGGGTTACATGTAGCGTGACATGAGCCCATGATCCCGGTTGAGGCCGTCCTCATGAGTGCGGAATTTGGCTATCAGTTTCTGCTCTACGATTTTGCGTTGTCATGTGTCTCGAAGGCCTCCTTGGAGAATGCTTACCCGAAGATCGGAGGCTGAATGTCCTTGACTGCTGAAGTGTTCCCCGACTGGGAGGGAACACTCCTGCCTGGCGATTGTTGCGCCATATCCGTTCATCCGTTGTCGCAGTGTCTGCATGGTCTCGGCAATGTACCATGCTCCGGGGCATCCATTCCTGCAACGTATGAGGTAGACAATGTTGGCCGAGTCACATGAGTATGTACCATGTACCTGGTGGGTGGTGTCCTCACGTGTGATGATGGTACCTGTGTTGATGATCTGGCATGTCTTGCAGAGGTTGCCGTGGCAGGGTTGTGTGGTGCCGTGGTCGCTGTTCTCCTGAAAGCTGGGTAATTTGCTGCGAACGATGGTCTGTTTGAGGTTAGGCGGCTGTTTGAAGGCGAGTAGTGGAGGTGTGGGGATGGCCTTAGCGAGGTGTTCGTCGTCATCGATGACATGTTGAAGGCTGCGAAGAACATGGCGTAGTTTCTCCGCTCCGGGGAAGTACTGGACGACGAAGGGTACTCTGTTGGTTGTGTCCCGTGTTTGTCTTCTGAGGAGGTCTATGCGATTTTTTGCTGTGGCCCGTCGGAACTGTCGATCGACGAGTTGAGCATCATATCCCGTTCTTACGAGGGCATCTTTCAGTGTCTGTAGGTGTCCATCGCGTTCCTCCTCGTCTGAGCAGATCCTGTGTATTCGCAGGGCTTGTCCATAGGGGGTGGCTTCTTTAGCGTGGTTAAGGTGGAAGCTGGAGAAGTGGAGCATCCTGTAGTTGTCCGTGGGCTTGCGGTAGAGTGAAATGCTGAGGTGTCCGTCTTTGATGGAGATTCGTGTGTCCAAGAATGAAACCGATTGTGAGGAGTAGTCCATGGTGAGTTTGATGGTGGGATGGAACTTGTTGATGTTATCGTGCAGTCTTTTCAGTGATTCTTCGCCGTGGGTCCATAGGAAGAAAATGTCGTCGATGTATCTGGTGTATAGCATTGGTTGGAGGCCCTGTGCAGCGAAGTCGTGCTCGAACTTGTGCATGAAGATGTTGGCGTATTGGGGTGCGAATTTGGTCCCCATGGCTGTTCCGTGGGTTTGGGTAAAGAACTGGTTGTCGAAGGTGAAGACATTGTGGTCAAGGATGAAGTGGATGAGTTGTAGGATGGCATCTGGAGATTGGCTGTTGTTGGTGTTGAGTACTGAGGCTGTCGCAGCGATGCCGTCATCGTGGGGGATACTGGTGTAGAGTGCCGAGACGTCCATCGTGGCAAGGAGTGTTCCTGGTTCAACTGGTCCATGGGTGCTGAGTTTCTGTAAGAAGTCTGTAGTGTCGCGACAGAAGCTGGGGGTTCCCTGTACGATGGGTTTCAGGATGCCCTCGATGTATCCAGAGAGGTTCTCACACAGAGTTCCGTTGCCTGATATGATAGGACATCCGGGTGTGTTGGCTTTGTGTATCTTTGGGAGGCAGTAGAGGTCTCCCACGCGGGGAGTACGTGGGATGAGAGCGCGTAGGATGCTTTGAAGGTCTGGATCGAAGGTCTTGATCAGTCTGTTGAGTTGGCGGGTGTGTTCTTTGGTCGGATCTGCGGGTAACTGTCTGTAGTGTTCCTGGTTGTCCAGTTGTCGGTATGCTTCTTTGCAATAGTCCGTTCTGTTCTGTATGACGATGGCTCTTCCTTTGTCTCCTGGTTTGATGACGATGTTGCGGTTGGTCTTGAGAGCGTGGATGGCGTTGCGTTGTGCTCAGGTGACATTCTGGACTGTCTTGTGAGTGCGGCTGATGAATCTGGCATTGATGCATCTCCTGACAGCTTGAGCATACATGTCAAGCTTAGGGCAGCGACCCTCCGGAGGGGTCCAATTTGACTCTTTCTTCTTCGGTTGCTGCACTGCGGATCCCTCTGTCTGCTGTTCCGGATCATTGGTTGTCTCATTGGGTTCACTGCTGACATCTTGGGATTTGTGGAAGAATTCTCGGAGCCTCATTCTCCTGATGAATTCCTCTGTGTCTGCCGCGAGACCGATGGGGTCCATTTTGGTGGTGGGGCAGAAATTGAGCCCTCGGCTGAGAACTTCAATTTCATCTGGTTGAAGGGTGTGGTCAGACATGTTGACGATGGACTTCCCTTGTGGGGTGAAGGGGAAGTGGAATACGAGAAGAAGAAGTAGGGATGAACATATCGTTGTTGCCCCCAAGGGGGTCAACGTTACTGGTGGCCACGGTGCCCACCACGTGGTGCCCAATATTCTGCAGCACTCGATTCTCCAGCGCACACAGTCATCGTGTCCCCCACCTGTGCACTCCTGCTCCCTGTTGTTGTGAGCCACCTTGGCCGGCAAGAGAAAGGAAAGTGTGTGAGTGAATGCGGAGCAATGTGTTTGGGTGATGTGCCTGCCATAGTTGAATAGCTGTCATTGTGTGCAAGGTGTGAGATGTGGGTGTGAGTGTTGGTAGGTAGAGATTGTTGGTGGGTGAGTGCTTTGGGCAGTGTGTGAAGACTATGGGCTCGATTTTGCCAGGCCCGAGGAGGCAGGAATGGAGGCGTGTGAGGTGTTAAAATCGCAAAAACTGGCGGGCGGGCCCGATCCCACCTCCATCCCCCTCCGAGCAATTTTCCCACATGCGAGTTTTCTGACACCGTCTCCATGTTAAGGGTTTTAACAACTAGTTAAGTGCCTCTATAATCCCATTTTGAGAGGCTTTTCTGATTTTAACAGTTTTCCCACGTGCTGCACGCCTCCTCTGAAACACGCCAGTGAAACCTGGCGGCAGCACAAGTGGATTGCTTACTGTTGTATCTATGCTTTAATGCGTTCAATCAAGCATGTAGATACGTCGAATTAAATCAGAGTCAGGCAGACAGGCTTCTAACTGTGATCTTTATTGGTAAAATGGCTGACTGCAGCTTTCCCGGGTAATTCCCATAATGCAATGCACATTACATTACCGTATTAACTGGTGTTAAACTCGCACATTACATTACCGTATTGACTGGTGTCAAACTCGCAATCAATACACGACATCCCCCTTTTCCTTGGAAACAAACTTGCAGTTTACAAACAGTTGCTTACAATAACACTGCATAACTTATTTGATTTATAAACATTTTACAATCTTGTGTCTTACCACACAACTAAATAATTCCCAGGTTTAAACATTTAACATCACCCATGCAGTTCTCACACAGTTTATGTTGTGACATAATCAGACAGTCTTTGGGGTTTTCTTTTAACCCTTTGAGGTCTGGCTGTACTGGGTATGTCTGACATGTTGGTGTCAGTGGGTATTGCCTGTGTCACAGTGGTATGTGTGTCAGGGACTACTATACTGTCCTCAGTCCCTTGTGTTTCCTCCTGCTCATGGAGTGTCTCCTTTGGTCCATTGGTTCTGTATTTCTTCACAAACGTAGTGTTTCTCGAATAGCGTACTCCTTCTGGAGATTCCACTACTACTTGACTCCCTGTTTTACTCAAAACTTTGTGGGGTGTGGCATTAAAAGGAGTGGTGAACTTGCCCACTTTGTCCTGCCGTACCAGCACTGTGTCGCCAACTTCCACCTCTGAGTATTGTGCTCTCCGCTGTTCATCTGCGTACAGTTTGGACTTGCCTTTTTGTTCTGCATCCCGGTCACGTACTTCCATGTCTGCGCGCGACTCTGTGATGTCTGGCAGCTTTCCTCTCATTTTCCGTTTAAAGAGCAGCTCTGCCGGGCTCATTCCTGTTGTGGCATGGTCAATGCTCCTGTACACAGTCACATATTTTCTAAGTTCACGTTTCCAATCTAGTCCTTCTGACGAGCAATTCTGATTCTCTTCAGCAGCGATGCATTCTGGCGCTCGACTTCTCCATTAGCCTGAGCCCATTTTGCTGTCGTTTTCAGGTGTTTGATCCCGTTGTTTTCACAGTATTCTTTGAATAATTCAGATATGAATTGGGGGCCATTATCAGATTTGCAGGTGATTGGCAAACCATGACGGCTGAAGATTAACTCTAAACTATCAATAACCTTCTCTGTTGTTGTGGAGGCCATGATGTCGTATTCATAGTAGCGACTATAATAATCAACTACCACAAGAATGGAGTGGTTGGATGGCAAGGGTCCCAGTAAGTCTATAGCTACATCCTGCCAGGGGCCCTCCGGTAATGGTGTTGGTCTCAACGGTTCAGGTGGGTCGGGTCTGGCTGCTATCTGACAGCCGTGGCACGCTTTACAGTGTTTTTCAGCTGCCTTGTCCATGCCAGGCCACCAAACCTTGGTTCTGAGATGTTGCTTTGTTCCAACTATTCCCAAGTGTCCTTCATGTGCTAAACCAGGGCTCGTGCGTGTAACACTGTGGGTAGCACGATGCGTGTTCCCCGAAGAACTAGGCACACCACTACGCACAGCTCGTTTGCAATTGCTGCATAAGCTTTACAGTTCTCAAAATGTCCATTTGTGATTGCCTTCCGTACCTCAATCAGCTCTGGGTCGGTAGCAGAGGCTTCCTCCACCTCTCTAGTAGTGAGTGCTTTTGGTGTCGCACTCACAGCTACAAATCTCACATATTCATCTGAGCCATGAGAATGTCTCTCCTGTTTTGCTGTCTCCCCCAGCAATCGTGACAGTGGGTCTGCAATGTTTTGCTTGCCTGCAATGTGTATCACCTTAAAATCGTACGGCTGTAATCTAAGTACCCATCTCTCTATACAGGCACAGGGTTTAGAGTGTGGGCCGTATATCACTTGTAATGGCTTATGGTCAGTTACCAAGTTAAATTTTCGGCCATACACATATGGATGCAGCCTCTCACAAGCCCATACAAGAGCTAAGGCCTCTCTCTCTGTTTGAGAGTATTTCCTCTCACAGTCTGTTAAACTACAACTTACATAGCATATTGGCAACTCTTGTCCCTGTTGGTCCTGAACTAGTACTGCGCCTAAACCTACAGGACTGGCATCTGCTATCACCTTGGTTGGTGCGTCCCTATCAAAATATGCTAAAGTGCCAGCTCTGGCCAACTCTTCCTTGAGTGCACTGAATGACTGTCTCTGTTGTGATCCAAATTTAAATGGTGTGTCTTTTCTCGTCAGGCGTCGCAGTGGCTCTGATAGTGTTGCAAACTGCGGGTTGAATCTGCTACTGTACCCAACGAGTCCCAAGAAACTCCTCACCTCTGTAGCATTCTCTGGTTCCCGAGCTTCTGCCACCGCTCGCACTCTCTCTGCTGTTGGTCCGATGTCCTTTTCAGACAACAGGATTCCCATGAA
This sequence comes from Somniosus microcephalus, assembly GCF_052327205.1. Classification (NCBI taxonomy): domain Eukaryota; kingdom Metazoa; phylum Chordata; class Chondrichthyes; order Squaliformes; family Somniosidae; genus Somniosus; species Somniosus microcephalus. The sequence continues at coordinate 24,567,346 of NC_140993.1, read as the reverse complement.
AATCAATCGGTCCATGTTGAATTGGCACTTCTCTGAGTTTAGTGTCAGTCCACTTTCCATTAGTCTGGTCATGACAGCGTGTAGGCGTCTGTCGTGCGTTTCCTGGTCGTGTGCATGCACGATAATGTCGTCTGAGATGTTTTCAACACCCTCTATTCCAGCTAACGCATTAGCTATCTCGTGCTAATATTGCTCACTAGCTGAAGATACACCGAATATTCGCCTCTTGTACCTGTATGTAATACCCACTGGAAATGTTATGTACGCTAAGTATGGTTATCAATCTTTAACTTAGACACTATATTATCATTGTTATAAATCCCTGAGTTAAAGTTGCCCATGTGTAAGATTCGCAATTTTCAGCAAAAATCACGCAAGAAAACTGGATAAAATAAGACTGTTTATTGACCAAAGTAAGCTTGCACAGAAAAACCTTTGATAAAAGGGCATACAAAATGGCCGCCAGGCCCCATGATCAGTTTCTGAACCATTTTATTTCTGTTACTGCAAGCCAGACAGGCTTGTGGATTGAAGACAGTGAGCCCGCGAAAGCCAGTATCTGGGAACCGAAACTCAGAGGAACAGCATACATATTCAATGGATTACAAGTACAGGATGGGGCCCATCAAGATATGGGCGGACAATGCAAAATCACTCATACCCATTTATTGTACAAAGGAAAAACCGTTTAGCAGCCATCAAGGAAAATCTCCGGACCGATCAATTAAGTTATCACCGGCTCCGTTACAAGACAAAGCGCCCCTGCAGAGATTTCTGCCCGCCAAAATTAATACAAAGACAGGACTATGATTTGGCGGGAGATAAGACTGTTCCAAAAGAGTATAACTATGGATTGAAAGTCCATATATGTTACTTCAACTTTTTCGGATGGGGCCAGGATCGGCGCCTCTTCCACTTCGGCAGATGCAGAATCGATGAAAACGTTTTCGTCTTTTTAAAGACGGACGGTTTCGGTAAAAGGACAACGTGGTCGGTGTTCAGCCAAACAAGGCTCGGCCACGACGAGAAGACGACGAGGGTGGCCCGGGTACTGGGGTCGGGAGATCATCGACGACCCAGGCCGACGGAGAAGAAACCCTCTGGAGAACCGACCAGGCCGGAGACAAAAAGACAGTCCGGGCCTGACACTTCCGTGTCTCAACATCCCATTGGGTTGTTGTTCTACTCCATGAACAAAAATCCACGACAGGCTTAGTGGATCTCAACCTTGACGAGCGCTCATCGAGGCTGTGTCTACCCCATCGCCTCGAGAGAGAGAGAGAGAGAGAGAGAGAGAGAGAGAGAATATCAACTGCGCCAGAAGTTTCCAAATCCACGTGACGACGGAAAGCGGTGCCAAAAGGGCTGCGAACCCCCCTTTCTCATGATTTCGAGAGTGGTGAGCATGATCCCAGGTTCCCCAGGTCGAAACTTAGTTTAGGTATGGGGAGGGAGTTAAGGGAAATCGTAATGTGTTTCCCCTTTTACGATGTGCCGTGTGTTCCCCATTTCCATAGAGTCAAGTTCATAAATTTGTGCATGATTGTAGTTACTTTAATCTGTGCCTATGACATGTATTTTGTAATGCTTCAAACTGTTTAAAAATAAAAGCATCCATTTCGTGCTATTCAGCCTGGTCTATTGAGTCCTTTTCTCTGCACTACTGTTCTCTGCATCTAAGTCCAAGGTCTAGAACCGTAGGGGGAGTGGGTCGAACCACTCAAGGGTAATTCTTGCACGAAGCCTGGCAGGAGGCCAGAACGGGCAAGAGAGCAGGAAAAAAAACCCTACAGAAATGGCGACCGCGGCAGGACCTTGGCAGCAGGAAAGTAGTGTGTTAGATCAAGATCTGAATAAACGAAATGTGATGGATGAAAGAATAGCAGATTATGTTTTCGGAAAAGTCAACCTCACAAAACAATGGATATCTGATCTATTAAGGGATAGGCGCCCGCTAGACGCAGCCATCAAGTGGACAGCGGGTAGAGAGCATAAGAAATCCGTAGAAAAGGCGGTCTGGCTGATGTGCTACAAGAAGCAAGTCCAGCTTTTGGACCAGGTAGTTGCAGCACAGACAGTCCAGATCAACGGCTTGCTTAAAGGCGTAGAGGAAAAGGTTGCGGGAGGTCAAAAACTGATTGAATCGCTTGACGCGCTGAACCAGGAACGCCGCTCTGTAATTCGCTGCCACGAAACCCGGGTAGAATATTTAAAATGTCAGGTCGTTGAGGCCAAGGCCAGTGAAGGTAGAATGAGAGAGAGGTGTTCCCGTCTAGCCAAAGAAGTAGATGCCCAAGAGGAAAAGCTCCTGAGAGCCAGGGCAGCATATAAGATGGCCATGGAGGATAGATCTGAGAACACCGACCACAGCACTTGCCGCCGGGAGCTAGAGGACCTGAGAAAGGCCCTAGCGAAGGCAAACGGGTTGGTGTGTCTCATAAATCCACCAGCGAGTCAGCTGTTGCTAGCCAAGGAATCCAAAAGACCGATTCCACAAGAGGCAGTTGGGGTACCAACCCCCGAACCCTCTGCGCCTCCTGCCTATGAGGAGTCTTGGACTCTGGGACAGGAGACGGAGGCGGTAGAGGAAGAGAGCCCTGAGGTAGAGCAACCCCAGACAGTAGAGTCGGGGCCAGCGCCGTTGTGTCCAACGAGGCACCGGAAGCTCGGTCCAAATGAAGAAAATGGCGATGACGGACCCCTTGAGAGTCAGATCATAATGCCTCATAGCGCACGACAGCTAAGAGAGATGATAAGTCACATCCCAAAACTTTCCGAGTCAGGAGATCCCTCCGTGCATTTCAGGGACATGGAGCAGACCGCAGCAGTCAATGACTGCGACGGGGTTGAACAGTCTAAAATGCTGCTGTTCTCCCTGGACAGTTCGCTCCTCCAGTGTCTCCCTGACGAGAGCAAGAGAGGGCACAGGGACTATGAGTTGCTACGGGATGAGATTCTGGAGATCATGGGAGAGGGGGACGGAACTCCGTTCCTCCGTTTAGAAAAGACAGTGCAGCTAGAGGGAGAACCCCCACGGGTTTTCGCCGACAGGTTGTGGCCAGTGTATCGGCGCAGCTGCCCGGGCGGGCCGGCCCGGGCCGGGCTGGATGGCGAACAAAGGGCTCACTGGCTTCGGTGCCTGGTAGCAGGTTGCCTGCCAGTAGTGAAGGAACAGGCCAAAGCATGGTTTGACCCCACCAACGCCCGCTCCACGGAGGATCTAGTGCTAGATCAGCTCACGATCAGTTATAGGAATAACAAGGGCAAGAAAATGCCTGTTGTAAAAGGAAAGGTGCATGAGGTGAGGCCCGCAGCCTCTGCTAAAAGGGAATGGCGTCAGGAGGGAAATCGCCCTCCTCAAGCCAATAGCAGTTGTTACGGGTGTGGGAAGGAGGGTCATTGGCGCAAGGACTGTAGGAATCCTTGGAAGGATAAGAGGGAGAGAGCGTTCGCTGCAGCCCAAGATCAAGCCCAAGCCCGAGTCGCCAACGGCCCGAGAGTTTACCCAACACCAGCACAACCACAAGTGCAGGCCGCTGCCCCAACACCAGTCCAGAACCCAACCGTAGCCTCTGCCCCGACTAAAGGGGGTGGTGCGGTTGTGGACCCCGCTGCGATCGAGTCAGTCTTGGAGACTATGCGGTCTCTGATGACCTGGCAGGGGAGGGTAGCGGTTGCTAACAGCCCTATCGCCCCCGAGACCCCAGCCGAAACACCTAAATGACTGACGCCCGCGCAGCCCGTCTACTTGTGTCCGCTCTGCTATGACGCTTGGAGAAGACCTGTGGTGGAGATGGAGGTGGAGAAACAAAGGGGTAGTTACCTGTTGGATACGGGAGCTTCGTGTCCCGTGATCCACACGGACAAACCTTTTGCCTCACCTCTGTCCGCCCAGGCTCCATATTTAGTAGCGGGTTTCACAGGTAGAGAACAGGCTGGCGCGTACTCCCTCCCGCTCTCCATTCAGTTGGGAGCACTCCACACCACATGGACGTGCATCCTATTGAAGTGGAATGAGCGGGGGGGGAAAGGCATCCTCGGGGCTGATTTCTTGGTGGAACACGGGATCCTCGTGGACCTGAGAAATCACTGTCTCTGGGGAGCCGAGGGCGGTTTAGGTAAGGTAGTCGTAATCCCGGGGAAGGAAGAAAAGGGGACCCTGTGCACTATGAAGCCGTCAGGAGGTTACGATCTCGAGCTCATGATAACAAACGTCCCAACGGACTTGCAGGCGCGTGTGTCAGAAAATCTGACCGCGTTCGCCACCCACAAGCACGACTGCGGGAGAGTCACTGGGTTCGAAGTCAGCGTAGACGGGGACCCCATGATCCGACCCCAAAAGCAGTATAATTTCCCCAAGGAGGCAGAACCCGACATGGAGACAGCAATATCTTCATTGGTACAGCAGGGCGTGTTGAGGACGATAGCCACCCACGTAAACTCCCCATTATGGCCGGTAAAGAAACCGGACAATTCGTGGAGAGCCACGGTGGACTACAGAGTCCTCAATAGTAATATCCCGGCCTGCGCGCCCACGGTAGCAGCAGTTGCAGACTTAATAGGGAGTATTCCAGCATCGGCGACCACATTCACAGTGCTGGACATCTCGAACGGTTTTTGGTCCATTCCGCTGCGGCGGGAGGACCAGTACAAGTTTGCCTTTACATTCAAAGGGCAACAGTACACTTGGAACTGCTTACCACAGGGTTTTCACAACAGCTCCAGCATTTTCCATCAGTGCATGGCGGGGAGTTTGAAAGAGTTCAGCCAGCCCAACCAGATAGTGCAGTATGTGGACGACTTACTCCTGTTCACAGATACAAGGGAGCAGCACGGCCCACTGTTAGCCGAATTGTTGGAACTGTTAGAAAGGAAGGGTTTCAAAGTAAACCCAAAGAAAGCCCAGATCGGCCAGCAGGAAGTCAAATTCCTGGGTCTGGCCATCCGCGAGGGAGAAAGAGCCATAGATAAGGCCAGGCGGGAATCTATACAAGATCTGCCGATTCCCAACACAGTAACGGGTGTAAGGTCCTTTTTGGGATTGACAGGGTACTGCAGAGATTTCATCGAGGACTATGCTGCCACAGCGGCCCCGCTACTTCGACTCTTACAGAAGGGAGTCGAGTGGTCTTGGGACAAGGGGTGCCAGGCAGCGTTCGAGAAGTTGAAAAGAGATCTGCAGACCGCGCCAGCCCTAGGGGCCATAGATGGGGGAGAGGAGTTCTTTCTGGAGGTAGCCGCTAGTGGGGACAGCCTGAGCGCAGTGCTGCTCCAAGAGCGGCACGGCAAGCTAAGACCAGTAGTTTATTCCTCCAGGGTGCTCACGGATGTGGAGAGGAGTTTCTCCAATTGCGAACGGCATCTCCTGGCCACGCATTGGGCTGTGAACAGATCAGTGATCTTCACAGGGACCTCTCCCATTACGCTCCTCACCCATCACACCCCCACGAAGATGCTTCTGGATGGGAGGATTAAGGATGGGACCGTAAGCAGCGCTCGGATTGCGCGCTGGACCCTCCTCCTTTTAAAGATGGATCTAAAAGTTAAAGGCCTCTGCGCGCCAAGGCTCGCAGCCAATATGGCATATCCCGGGACAGCCCATCAATGTTCCGTAGAAGGGGTATGGGAAGTTAACATAGGTTTACGGGCCGGGATACATCCCACAGGCCGCGAGATCTACGTAGACGGTTCTAGCACTGTAGCTGACGGCAAGCGACTCACAGGGTGTGGAGTTTATGACCCTGCGGCAAACATTGCCCTGGCAATTAAGCTCCCCAGCACTATGAGCGCGCAGCAGGCTGAACTGTCCGCGGTGGCGTACGTGGTTACCCACCCCGAGATTTTCCCAACCCCATACACGATTTGCTCAGACAGCATGTTCACGTGCAATTCGTGTACAGAGTACCTCGCCATCTGGTCCCGACGCGGGTACACCTCCGCGGATGGGCGGCCTTTAACAGTTAAGCCCTTGCTGGAGAAGATCCTAGCAGCTGTGGGGGAGAAAGGAGAGGTGTTCATCCATAAGGTGAAGGCTCACTCCAACACAGAACCCCGCAGTCAGGGCAACCAGCAGGCAGATGCGCTAGCCAGGGAGGGTGCCCACAACGGCATTCTCTGGGACCCATACGAACCCAGACCCGTGGCGGCGATCCAAGGCAGGGAGGGAATTTCCGGGAACACAGGGGTGACACCGCCCCCAGACCTAAAGACCGTCCAAACCCTGGATCCCGCCCTAAAAGCAGTCCTAAAAGCCATCACAGAGGGCAAACAGGTAGAAGGTCCGTACAGTACGGCAGCCCTCACAGTCAAAGAAGGTATGCTGTTCCGAGAGGAGCAGTGGGTTGTGCCGCAGCAGCACCGGAGGGAATTCCTGCAATTGGCCCACGAGGGTCCAGGAGCGGGACACCCCGGACCTGAGGTCACCTGGCAACGGGTGGAGCAGGCGGGATGGTGGCCGGGACTTCGGGACGATGTCCGCGAGTTCTGCGCAAGCTGTCTTGTGTGTGCTGCTAACAACCCAGACCCCCACAAAAGGAAGGTGCCCATGGGGCACATCAGGAGGGTAGAGGGACCATGGCAGTCGATTCAGGTCGACTACATAGGGCCCCTGCCCGCCGCCCAGGGAGGCTATAAGTACTGCCTTGTCCTGGTAGATGTGTTCACCAAATGGGTAGAAGCCTTCCCGTGCAGAACAGCTACGGCACTGGGTACTGCTAAGATCTTGATTCGGGAAGTGTTCTCACGGTGGGGACTCCCCCGTTTTGTAGAGTCCGACCAGGGGAGTCAGTTCACCGGTCAAGTAATGCAGAACGCCCTCATGCTCTTGGGCATTGAGGGAAAGTGGCACGTAGCATACAATCCCCAGTCATCCGGGATTGTTGAGCGTATGAATCGGACCCTCAAGGAAAAGCTGAGGAAAGAGACAATGGGCTCGCCCCAGAAATGGGCGGAGGTCCTGCCTTTAGTCCTCATGGGGATCCGAGCCAGCCAGTCCAAAAGCACGGGGTATTCCCCGCACGAGTTAATGACTGGAAGGATCATGCGAACACCCACCCATGTGCTAGCCCCGGTGCTCACTGAGGGCCAGCTCCGAGAGGTGAAACGGGACAAATTCGCCCAAACCCTCTTGGAGCGCCTGAGACAGATTTATGGGCAGGCGGCTGGGAACATGGGAAGACAGCACCAGGGAAATAAACTGTTGTTGGAACCTCGGAAACAACAAGAGTGGGTAGTCGGAGACCAGGTCATGGTCCGAAACTACGCCAGGGTAGGGAGTTTTGAACCACTGTACATGGGGCCATACAGCATTGTAGACAAGGCCAGCCCCATGGTTTATGCAGTGAAAACGCCCCGACGTACCAAATGGTTTCACATCAACCAGTGTAAACTATTTAAATCGGGTGCACAAGGGCCATCAAAGGGGACCAGGTCTGAGAACAAAAATCCTCAGCCTGTAACAGAGTCACAGACCACACAGGCTGGAACAGTAGCCTGCGTGAAGGGAGAGGCCATCCCATTGGAGTGGGAGGTCTCATCTTTTGAATGGGGTTTAGGCAGGAGAGAGCACGAACAGCTCGACCCTGCCTTAGACCCAGTCATGGAGGAGGAAGAGTCAGAGGGCGACGATCCCGCCCTCGACTCAAGCTTGGGGGAGGTAGGGAATGGGGGCGGAGACTCACTACCTGTAGGGACAGGTGAGGTGGAGTCAGAAGCCACAGATCCCGACCCCGGGGGGGTGGAGCCTGAGGAAGGGGAGCTGGAGCCGGCAGCTGTGGAGGAACCACAGGCTGTGACGGTAACGGTCCCAACTCCCGGTCCATCGGCCCCGGGAGCCCGACCCAAAGCAGCCCCTCGTAGGTCGGCTCGAGCGCCACAGCCCAGAAAAGTTTGGCCAGATTCTCCCCATCCTTCCCAACCACGGTTTAGAGCAGCCCCAGGAAGGCATGATCCCCGTTCAGCAGCGACAGGCTGCGGGGGATCAAAGCCAAAGATCAATGCAGCCCCACCGCAGGGTGTGGCACACGACAGGCCTCACAGGGATTCGTAAAGCCGCCCCACGGAGGGCGGCGCTGTACATAAGTTAAGTTAGGTAATTATGGTCATAGTTTTAAGGAATGTAAAGTATATGGTGTTAAGAGTACAATTTTGAGGTCTGCCCGGTATGTGTGTTTGTTAGGGAGCGGGGTCCAGGAACCCGCGCGTCCAATTAATTTAGGCCAGCACCTATCGGGAGCCCGGCTACATCATTTTGTTGGTTACAGAAACCTGGGATATGATGGAAAGGATTTTCATCGCGTTCATGGCGATCGGGTGCGGGTGGGCCTACCGAGGCCGCACCAAGGACGTCATCATTTTCGGATGCTCCGGGGACACGGCCCCCATCGCAACGGATGGGACGGGGAAGCGAGAGGTTGAGGAAACCGCCACCTACTTCCACCAAGGGAGATGGCCAGGTTGGTTGGGAACAAATTCTACGGAATATTCCAGCAACTTCGGTTTTGCCTACCAAGAGACTTCGTTAACGTGCCCTCGAGTGAGGATCCTTGCGCCCAGAGTCAGCGTCACCGTGGGAAAGAGGATTTGTCTGGTGTGCAATGGGAACGTACCACTAAGGCGATGGTGGTGGCTACGAAAGCTGGGAAAGGACATGAGAAACTCTACGGTCGAGTAGGAGCGACTGGGTAATAATACCCATCGGACTATTACGGGAACTCACGGACAATTACGTGTGTGTTGGGACAAATGGTGGGAACCAGATGAGGGAATATATGTCTGTATGTGGGGTTCGAGACACGTCTGCCCCAAGGGCGTGTCCATCTTCTTCCAGAGGCAGTGGCAGGATGAAGGGAAGGGGATGAGATGGGATGTTAGCACTCGAGCGTGCGGAGCCCCATACTCCCCTATTCCGGTGAACGCCACTGAACTCATCACCCGCCCACGCAAGCCCCTGCCCACGCTTCCGGTAGCACTAGCCCAGAAAGGAGGGTGCCCAACCACCACCAAGGGACCCGGGAACGGTTTAGTATTGGTACCCACCGGTCAGGTGCTGTACCAAGGGGTACACTACGCGGTGGCCTCAGTGATTTTAAATCTCACTGAGGTAAGATTGCCGGAGTGGTGTCCCAAAGAAACGGAACAATTATACCAGGTCCTGTTAACCCGTATGTTTAGACAATTTTACGAATTTGACTTTGCCGACATCGACAGAGACAAATTATACACCACACCGCCAGAAGTTTTGGATCGAGTCGGGAGGCAAAGAAGGGGTACTGTAAATGACATATTCACTGCTTTTAATACCGGGACATCTGTTGTCAACGCCCTAGATAACGTGGAGCTGCAGACACAGATCAACGGTTTAAAAGCCCAGTTAAGGAACATATTGACAGACGAAAATAAGGTAGTGGGTTCTGAGCTACATGAGGACCAGGCCATGACACTACACTTTAAGGACATAATTGCTGAGCTGGAGAAACACGCGAGAACGGTAAATGCACTCATTAAGGAGGATCGGAATGCGTCCGATCAAGCTGCGCAAAACGAGGCCTGTGTGCTGTACGGGGCGTGGTTACTGGGCGAGGGCCGCAGTAATCTTGAGGATTTAAAACAGGGTTTGGTCCCGTCCTGGATCAGCAACAAGCACTTGCAAGCGCTCCACCCTTTTGAGAATGCATTAAGCCCGTGCCAGCTCAGACTAGCCGCAGAAGCATACCCAGTCCCAGTGGACTGCGGACATTCAAATCACACTATTATGGGAATAGTAGTAAGAATGCCGGTGTTGGGTCCCGCAGCAAAGCCCGCCCCGGTGTACAGAGTAGAGAACATTGGAGTCGTTCGGGGGGGGCGCACACATTCGTTACGCAGCGGTCCCGCCTTACGTCATCAGATGGGAGCGTACGATGACAGGCACCGACCTCTCGGGGTGTCGGAGCCGGGGAGCACACATCATCCTGTGTCCCCAGCACTTGAACGCCTTTCTGAAACCGCAGTGCGGGTTCAGGACTGCTAGCGCAAAGCCGGTGAATTGCACCATGGAGGCAATGGCAGAGGACCATGTGCCCCCACAGGTAGCATATATCGGGGGTGGGACATACTGCGTCACCACTGCAGCGCCTCAGTACCGATATGGACAACACGAGTGGTGTTCGGTCGGTGATAGCAGTTTCTGTTTCAAACCCAGGGCCGAGGTTCAAGTGGCACAACAACGAATTGTCCCCATTCCTGCGCCCTCCACCGTTCACATCACTATCAAAGAGAATTTCACAGACTTACAACGATTTGTCGCGCATTTTGGTTATGTCATTCCCCCTCTTCCCGAACACCTCACCAAGATTTTAAAAGCCGTTATAATTTCACAGAAACATTTCTACACACTGGAGCAGAAGACTTTAGAGATAGGAAAAGACATATTGGACATAACCATCCCACCATGGTGGGACTTGTTCACCAACATAGAGGTTCCCGCCTGGATTAGAATAGCATCCCATATCCTAGTAGTATGTCAGGTTTTGATTGTGATATTTTTGCTCTTCGTGCATTGCAAAAGAGGCAAACGCCTCCAGAGGCACGAGAACACAGGAGAATGGAGAGAACGCTATGTGCGAATGGGGGAAGCAGATACCCCACTCTAAGCTGCTAGTATAAGATTAAGCGTCCCTCCATTTTAAAAAATTTTTGTGATTGTTTTGGGTTATAAGGAAATAAGTATTGTTATGTTATTAGTCGTTCTTAAGTTTTTTTGGATTAATAAAAGATGCATGCAGATGGTGCCAGGGGGTATCAACCCCCGCACATCTGACAAGTGAATGTGTTATAGTTTAAAATACGCTGTCTATGATTGTCCAAATGTACAAAAGGTAATTTTCATTTTCTCCGGAAATGGGAACTGCATGTGTCGTGAGGGTCATAGATAGCTAAGTGCCAGGAATGTTTGGATGTGGGGAATCAGGGAAAATTTGCTCATCAAGGATTATTGATACTTTAAGCAAGCTATCAGTATCACAGGGGGGCCTGTAAGATTCGCAATTTTCAGCAAAAATCACGCAAGAAAACTGGATAAAATAAGACTGTTTATTGACCAAAGTAAGCTTGCACAGAAAAACCTTTGATAAAAGGGCATACAAAATGGCCGCCAGGCCCCGTGATCAGTTTCTGAACCATTTTATTTCTGTTACTGCAAGCCAGACAGGCTTGTGGATTGAAGACAGTGAGCCCGCGAAAGCCAGTATCTGGGAACCGAAACTCAGAGGAACAGCATACATATTCAATGGATTACAAGTACAGGATGGGGCCCATCAAGATATGGGCGGACAATGCAAAATCACTCATACCCATTTATTGTACAAAGGAAAAACCGTTTAGCAGCCATCAAGGAAACTCTCCGGACCGATCAATATGCGAACCGAGCCGCGGTGACAATGCAAAAAGACATTAAAAGACATTATCGGCCAGGAAGGCCAGTTTAAGTTATCACCGGCTCCGTTACAAGACAAAGCGCCCCTGCAGAGATTTCTGCCCGCCAAAATTAATACAAAGACAGGACTATGATTTGGCGGGAGATAAGACTGTTCCAAAAGAGTATAACTATGGATTGAAAGTCCATATACGTTACTTCGACTTCTTCGGATAGGGCCAGGATCGGCGCCTCTTCCACTTCGGCAGATGCAGAATCGATGAAAACTTTTTCGTTTTTTTAAAGACGGACGGTTTCGGTAAAAGGACAACGTGGTCGGTGTTCAGCCAAACAAGGCTCGGCCACGACGAGGGTGGCCCGGGTGCTGGGGTCGGGAGATCATCGACGACCCAGGCCGACGGAGAAGAAACCCTCTGGAGAACCGACCAGGCCGGAGACAAAAAGACAGTCCGGGCCTGACACTTCCGTGTCTCAACATCCCATTGGGTTGTTGTTCTACTCCATGAACAAAAATCCACGACAGGCTTAGTGGATCTCAACCTTGACGAGCGCTCATCGAGGCTGTGTCTACCCCATCGCCTCGAGAGAGAGAGAGAGAGAGAGAGAATATCGACTGCGCCAGAAGTTTCCAAATCCACGTGACGACGGAAAGCGGTGCCAAAAGGGCTGCGAACCCCCCTTTCTCACGATTTCGAGAGTGGTGAGCATGATCCCAGGTTCCCCAGGTCGAAACTTAGTTTAGGTATAGGGGAGGGAGTTAAGGGAAATCGTAATGTGTTTCCCCTTTTACGATGTGCCGTGTGTTCCCCATTTCCATAGAGTCAAGTTCATAAATTTGTGCATGATTGTAGTTACTTTAATCTGTGCCTATGACATGTATTTTGTAATGCTTCAAACTGTTTAAAAATAAAAGCATCCATTTCGTGCTATTCAGCCTGGTCTATTGAGTCCTTTTCTCTGCACTACTGTTCTCTGCATCTAAGTCCAAGGTCTAGAACCGTAGGGGGAGTGGGTCGAACCACTCAAGGGTAATTCTTGCACGAAGCCTGGCAGGAGGCCAGAACGGGCAAGAGAGCAGGAAAAAAACCCCTACACATGTGAAGGTACGGCAAGAACTTTTAAGGACACAATGTGAATAAGAGCAGACTTTCCATAATTCTGCACCAGTATCAACTGTTGCAGACAGTGAGGCTGTGCAGTCTCCAGGCAGAAACCCCAGGAGGAAGGGGTGGAGTCGGGTTTTTCGAGCGGGAAACGCGAGCGACTGGAAGAGAAGAGGGCAGGAGCTCTGAAAAGAGGGCTCAGGAGGCAAATGGCTGCCGCATCCCGTCCTGGGCTTCCAAACTCGGCCGCCGCCCTTCGTATTAGCAGCTCTGCATCCAGAACTCAAAGTGGGATTCAGTGATCGTGAAGAGAATTCAACGAAGGGGTTCGGAGTCGTAAGTCTTGCAGACATTATACATACCATGAGCTCCAACTTAAGCGCGCCACCGAAAGAGTGCACTCGAATTTGGACACAGGGACAGATTCTCCTTTGAATCCATATAAATGGAGAATGTATGTTTATTATGTCTAGATTCATTCTAATGTATGCAAATGTCTAATTTAGGTCATTGACCCGTAATCTTCTTATACTGTCTGACGTTAAAACTATAAAGTAAGATAATTAGAATTAAGCCATTGTAGTAGTGATCTCCTTACTGGACTATAGAATACTGTCTACAACAGAGACCACATCTCACATATATCTAGAGAACCGTGAAGGGGTTACATTTTGGGGGCTCGTCCGGGATTGTGGTCTATTTATGTCAGTAAACTAACAGTATTGAATGCTCATTGCTAAGAGAGTGGTTTGTGGTTTCTACTGGGCTGTTTGAGCATAAAAGATGGATGTTATTGAGGTTGAAGCTTGGTGCAAACAGAAGCAGATAGCTACTACCCATGCCATTGTGCTGAATGGTGTTGCTAACGATGACCCTGATGATGTCTTGCTAAGGGCTCTGAATTGTGTCAAAGCCTTTGGAAAGGTTAGGATAGTTGAGCGCTGCTTGGATACAGCTACCAAGAAGCAGTTTGTGTTGATCCAGACATCAGAGAACCTGAGAGGTCATGGTTTACCTGAGGCAGTTGGGCTTTCTGAAGAGGCTGGTCCCTGGCCAGTTCAGTTTGTCCCTATTACTGCTAAGGAAGAAGGGTTTCAGACCAAGTTGTTGTCATTCTTGAGACAAGAAGGAAAGACTGTTGCTGATGTCAAAGGTCTGATAGGTCCTTCGGCCCTGGATATGAACACTCAGTTGGTCAGTGCCATTAGTTCTCTGGTGGATAAATGCACCAATCTGCCCTTCGAGGCTCAGGGATACCGTAAGCTCCGTATGTTCTCAGGAGTGAGACCAACTCCCAGTGGGGAAGAGGAGTACGACGCCTGGGCTGAGCAGACCCTGCCTCTGCTAGAGGAATGGCAGTGCAGTGACAATGTGAAGAGGCAGAGAATAGTAGAAAGCCTTAAGGGTCCTGCTGCTGACATTGTAAGATTCTTAAAGGTGCAGAACACCTCTGCTACTTCCTTTGACTACATGCAGGCTCTAGAAACTGCCTTTGGAACTACTGAAACCCTTTCAGATTTGATGGTCAGATTCAGAAGCACATTCCAGTGTGAGGGAGAGAAGCTGTCCAGTTATCTGCTGAGAATAGACAAACTGCTGCATTGTATGTTACGGAAAAGAGGGATTGAGTTGCCTGAAATGAATCGGTTCCGCATTGAACAGGTTGTGCGAGGTGCATTGCTCGAAGACGTGACTGCTCTTCGCATACGCATGACCCATAAGTTGCGAGATCCACCTACCTTCACTGAGCTGCTAAGGGAAGTCAGAGAGGAGGAGGATATGCTTCAGGCCCGGAATGTAGCAAAGAGTGCTGTGATGTCCAAGCTTGTGACTCCTGTTACAGTTCCTACTCCTAAGGGTGATGTCAACCCTGAGATGGAACAGCTGAAGAAGGAAATAAATGTCATGAGAGCCGAGATGGCATATTTTCGGTCTAAGCCCAACACAGAAAGGGATGACGCACGGGTGCAAAAGGTTGAACACCCTGCGAAGTCTAACAGCAAAATGAATGATTCCTCTAAAGGATATCCCCATGAAGGAGATAGACCTGGAGTCTTTTGTTATAACTGTGGAAAGGATGGACATTTCAAGCGAGAATGTAGAGGTGAGGAAAATCTAAAAAAAGTAAATGACCGTCTCATAAAACTTACCAAGAAGTCGGGAAACTACAAAGGGGCACAGTAACGGAATGGACTGCTGTCCCTGTAGTTAAGACACATTCCGCTAAGTGCAATAATAGACGAGGGGATATGAAAGACATCATACCTGAAGGTTTAGTAGGGCCGAGTTCTGCTGTATCAATACAGATTGAAGGTATTTATACTAAAGCTATCCTCGACACGGGTTCTCAGGTTACCATACTGTACAGATCCTTCTATGACCGATACCTGACGCATTTGCCGTTAACCCCAATCAGTCTTCTGCAGATCTGGGGCCTTAGTCCTGCTGATTACCCATATGATGGCTATTTGTTGCTGAGGTTGGAGTTCTTGGAAGCTGTTAAGTATGTGTATTGTATTGAACAATTAACACAAAGACTTAAACGTATAACTCAAACAGGTCTTTACTGGTTGGAGGTAGGGACTATACATAGGTCTTTACTTCATGCCCACAGGCGGGAACTGAGGGGAATCAGTACCCACAGTACTATTTATACCCCTATGGCCAGGAGTGGTACTGCGTATCACTACGCCCAACAAGTAGTGCAGTCCTGTCCATAGGTTCAAAGTAGCACACATATTACATACACAACATTCCTCCCTTCCTAGCTTTACAGTCATCTCCCCATTTAACATAACGTAATAACATATATACATATATAACTTCAGGTTTACATAACAGAATAACATAGATACATAGATAACTTCATGTCAAAAACAGATCACAGATTCAGTCTCTGCGGAAAACAGTTCACAGATTCAATCTCTGTGGTGTAGTCGGTTCACGTTGCTAGAGTGACTCATTCAATAGTCCTTCCATGGATTTAACAGTTTGAACTTCCGAACTGAATTGGCTCCGTTCGGAGGGACCACGTGTGTGATCTGGTAGAGGTGATAATGGTTCAGATGGGTCATCTTCTGTTTTTACTTTTCCTTTTCTGCTTCTTGGAGACTCTCTGGGCTCCATTGTCAGCTGCCACAGCTGCCAGCTGCATGCGCAGTTCCTCCTTCTCTTCCTCCTGTTTCCGTCGTAGAGCCAGCTTCTCCCGATGTTCCGTAGACTTTTGGTGCTCCTCCATGATTTCTGCACTTTGGGAGTCGAAGTTACAAGCTGGGCAGGACAGGACATCGTAATATTCGGTGTCGTCCTGAGCTAGACCAGTGAGAGGGTCGTCTATTTCCTCCATACCTAGCTGGACGTTAGCCAGCTCTTGTTCCAAATCCAGACATCTTTCCTGAAGAGACTTCTTCATGTGTACCTCTGCATCCAGCTTTTTCTGGGCTTTCAGCAAGTCGTTTACTAGTGACCTCATTTGTGATTTTAATACTTCAACTTCCTTTGGAGATTGATTGATCGGACTATGCAATCCCTCTACCGGAGCAGCTGTTTCAGCGGTCTGTTGTTCTACGTTGACGTGAGTCAGCGTACTTTTGGCATCCAAGGGCTGCTCTGTTGCAGTCATCTCAGTCTGTGTTGCCACCTCAGCTCTTCCAATAACCTTTGAGAGCTCCGAACCCCTTTCGTTTGAATATTGAAGTTCATGTTCAAGTTTTTCCCATTTCAGAGTCCTGTCCTTCAGCATATGCAGGAGTTGGCTGACCGTTAACTCCTCTGACATCAGACGTTTTGTGTGCTCCTGCTCCATTTTCTCCATCAGCTGCTTCTGTTGTCTTTCCAGATTCTCCAACTCTATATCAAAGAACTCTTTCGTTGCATTCAACTCTTGCTCAAAACGGCGAAGCATTTGTTCTAATTGCTGTTGTAGTTTGAAATGGAGTTGAGTTCGAGCCCGGTGTCCCTCAGAAATGGGCACATCAGTAGACTTGCCAGACTCAGAATCCACAGTTAAACTATGTTGTTGTTGCTCAGTGGAATTCTGTGCTGAAACTTTGTCTTTTGCACCTGAGTTGGGCTTACCATCATCCGTTCCAGAGTCTGGGCCGACTATCTTCACCGAGTTCTCACTCGTTATTGTTTGTAGGAAATGCCAGTCCATATTCATTTTCCTAATCCACTCCCGTCCTAGTAGTGGAGGACCTCCTTCAGATATCACATATAAGTCCATTATTTGACTGTCTTCGCCCTTGTGGGCCACTGCAACCTCTATTTTCCCGATGGGGTACACTCTTTGCCCCGTGTATGTTTTCAATATAATCCCCGTATCCTGTAGGGGAATATGTTGGAATAACTTTCCGTAATCTTTCTTATTTATGACCGTCAATGCCGATCCAGTGTCCAATTCCAGTTTTACTTGGACTCCTTCTATCTGAAGAGTGACCCAAATTGTCTGGAGGTCTGCACCCTTACCAGCGTTGAGTACTCTTAGGCTAGCCAGTTCATTACAGCTTAAGCTAGCCAGTTCATTACTGCTAGCGTCTGAATCGGACTCCTGTTCGGTCACCTTGTGTACCTTTGCGTATTTTCCTTGCGGTGACTTCTTGCTGCTGGTCTTCTTCCCTGACCTGCATACTCTAGCTATATGTCCAAGCCTACCACAAGTTCTACATTCTTGGTTTTTAAACCAACACTGGTTCTGATCATGCGTTGTCTTTCCACAACGATAACATTTGCCAGAACTCACACCCAATTTGTGTGCACTGAGCTCCGGTGACCGTAGCTGCATTACTGCCGTGCCTCTCGCTGCGGCTTCGTGTGCTGCTGCCATAGTGACCGCCTTCTCAAGCGTCAGCTCATTCTCCTCGAGCAGTCGCTTTTGTGTATCCTGTTTAAATAAACCACACACAAATTTGTCTCGTAGTGCATCTGTCAATCCCGTTCCAAACTGGCAATATTTCGCTAATTTACGCAATTCCAGCAAATATTCAGCATTGCTTTCATGCTGTAGCTGCCTTCTGTCGTAAAATTTAAATCGTTCCGCTAGCATCAGCGGCGTGGGGTTTAGATGATCTTTCAGGACAGTAACAATCTCATCGAACGTCTTATCCGCCGGTTCATCTGGTGATAACAGGTGTTTCAATTGCCCGTACGTCTTCGCACCCATTAAATTTAATAATGTTAGAGCTTTATCTTGGTCACGAATTTTATTGGCCTTACAATAATTTTTTACTCTTTCAACATATATGGCCCAATCTTCGAGGTCACTATCAAAGGTGCTAATATTCCCGTGTTTAGGCATTGTAGATTTGCAATTTCTCAGATTTTATTTTCTTTACTTGTTATCAAAGATGGCGGCTTCCCGCTCTTGCCGTCGTCCTCCGCCCACAAAATGGCGGTTTTCCCGCGCTTGGCGGTCTTCACCCGTCCCCCGACGCCGTCTCCCTTCAGCCCTCGAGTGCGGCCCTTATCTTCGCCGCGATCGATAGCCCGCGCTGTGCACCGCGACTCTCGCACCTTGAGCTTCTGCAGCCGCCGCGCCTTTCAGTCCGAGTGCGGCTCTTATCTTTGGTCCCGATCGCTGGCCCGGCTGCGCCCCTCACTTCAAAGCGGCCCGGCCCTTATCTGCCGATCGCTATCGCCCTACCTCTCTCTCTTCCCCAGTCCTGTCTTTACTCCGGTTCACAAGCTGATGGAGGCTTCAGGGTCCTAATGCCTGTGCTTCCAGTCGCTGGAAGCTGTCAGGATTTCTGCTGCCCTTCAGTTTTGAGTGGGGTGTTGAGGATTGAAACCTCTCTTCAACGTCCTGTCTTTGGACGAAGCCGCCTGGAATAACTGCCGCAGGGTAAGAGCCTGACTCGTCGCCAGTGTTAAGTATGTGTATTGTATTGAACAATTAACACAAAGACTTAAACGTATAACTCAAACAGGTCTTTACTGGTTGGAGGTAGGGACTATACATAGGTCTTTACTTCATGCCCACAGGCGGGAACTGAGGGGAATCAGTACCCACAGTACTATTTATACCCCTATGGCCAGGAGTGGTACTGCGTATCACTACGCCCAACAAGTAGTGCAGTCCTGTCCATAGGTTCAAAGTAGCACACATATTACATACACAACAGAAGCTGATGTAGGGACCACTGAGACCATTGATGCACTTGTGTTGGTTTGCCCTGACCCCATGGTGAAAGGTGAGGTTTCCATACTGGTTGGCAGTAATACACCCATAGTGAGACGACTCCTGACAAGCTGCAAAGAGCAGGGAGGTGAAAACTTCTTGAGCACCAGACACATTCACCCTGTTTTCAAAAAGGCTTTTGAGAAACTGCCTGAACTTTCTTCCGACGTAGATGATAGCAAAAGAGGAACTGTGTGGTACGTTCGAGCCAAACCTATCACCCTGCATCCTGGAGGAGTGGCTAGAATCCCTGGGATACCAAAATTCCCTGGAACGCCAGGTACTGAAGCCATTCTGATAGAGTCACCTGATGATCCTGCAGAAGAGTCACGGTTTCCAAATGAGCTTCTGGTGAGACCAGAGTTGCAGACCCCGACAGCTGTGATGTCAAGGAGAGTTACAGTGACCGTGAGGAATATGTCAGGCAAAGGAATCACATTGAGGAAAGGAATGCCGATTGCGCATCTGTTTCCTGTAAATGTACTGTCGTCACATGTGAAGGAAGAGTCCAAAGTTAACTCAACCAGAGATCTGACACCCTCCTCCTTCAACTTTGGAGATTCATTTGTTCCTAAAGAATGGAAGGACCGATTAGCCAGGAAGATGATGGAGTGGAGAGGAGTTTTCTCTACTCATGAGTTTGATGTTGGTTGTAGTAAGAGTACTCGCCATTCTATCAGAATTACCGAGGATAAACCCTTTCGGGAGAGGTCTCGACGGCTGGCACCAGCTGACATCGAAGCAGTGAGACAGCACCTGTCGCAGTTAAAAGAAGCTGAGATCATTACCGAGTCCAGGAGTCCTTATGCATCTCCTATAGTGGTGGTGAGGAAAAAGAACGGAAAGATTCGGATGTGTGTGGACTTTAGGACGCTTAACAGACGTACTATTCCCGACCAATACACCGTTCCAAGAATTGAGGATGCACTGGCTTGTCTTAATGGAAGCAAGTGGTTCAGTGTGTTGGATCTCAGAAGTGGATACTACCAAATACCGATGAGTGAATCGGACAAAGAAAAGACAGCCTTTATATGTCCAGTTGGGTTCTACCAATTTGAAAGGATGTCACAGGGAGCTTCAGGCGCTCCAGCAACTTTTCAAAGAATAATGGAACAAACAGTTGGGGACATGAACTTGCTCGAAGTATTGGTGTACTTGGATGATATCATTGTGTTTGGGGCAACCCTTGAAGAACGCGAAGCTCGGTTGCTGAAAGTGCTTGGTCGCCTGGAGGATGAAGGTCTCAAGCTATCATTGGACAAGTGTCAGTTTTGCCAAACATCCGTGTCCTATGTGGGGCATATTGTATCACAGGATGGAGTAGCCACAGATCCATCCAAGATCGAAGCTGTTACCACATGGCCCAAACCGAACACAGTGACTGCCTTGCGGTCATTTCTTGGGTTCTGCGGATATTACAGGCGCTTTGTGCAGGATTACTCCCAAGTGGCCCATCCTCTGAATCAGCTGCTGGCTGGTTACCTCCCACCAGCCGAGAGGAAGAAAAAGGCTAAAGGTAAAGAGAACAAGGACTACTTCAAACCCTCTGAGCCTTTTGGTGTTAGATGGGATGAGAAATGCGAAGAGGCTTTCCACACCTTAAAGCAAAGTCTTACTCAAGCCCCCGTGTTGGCTTTTGCAAACCCACAGCTGCCATATGTGCTACACGTGGATGCCAGTCAAGAAGGGTTGGGTGGTGTGTTGTATCAGGACCAAGGAGCAGGGCTGAGACCTGTAGCGTTCATCAGTCGCAGTCTTACGCCATCAGAGCGTAACTACCCAGCTCATAAGCTAGAATTCTTGGCGTTGAAGTGGGGGGTGGTGGATAAGCTGCAGGATTATCTGTATGGAGCGAAGTTTGAAGTGAGGACAGACAATAATCCATTAACCTATGTGTTGACTTCAGCAAAACTTGATGCCACCGGCCACCGCTGGCTTGCTGCACTATCTGCTTACGACTTTAGTCTCAGGTACAGACCTGGGAACCAGAACATTGACGCAGATGCTCTGTCTCGTCGCCCACACTACCAGAAACCAGAGTGGAAAGATGTTGCTTCAGCAGATGTGAAAGTAATGTGTCAGATGTCCGTGGTATCTGGACCAAAGAATTCATTTCATGCCCGAGAGATTGACCACTTGGGAGCGTCAATGCATGCTGTTCCCCAGGCATTTTGCAACCTTTCCAGTTTGGATGTACAAAACTTACCCATGTTGTGTTCATCTGAAATATCCAAAGCACAACAGGAGGATCCCTGCATTCATGAGGTGTTTTCAGCTCTCCGTCTGGGTGATATTACACAGATCGACAAATCAAAACATCCTGACTGTCGTCTGCTCCTAAGAGAATGGGACCGCTTGGAAATTAAAGAGGGAGTGTTGTGTAGAATCACTCACCCACCCACTAAACCATGTCATTCACAGTTGGTCCTGCCTGAAAAGTACAGGGAAATAGTGATGAAGTCTTTGCATGATGACGCAGGTCATCTGGGAGTAGATAAGACCTATGGGTTGGTCAAGGACAGATTCTATTGGCCGCATATGAAGTCTGCGGTTGAGGAGTTCTGCAAGTCCTGTGCACGTTGTGTCCAGAGAAAGACTTTACCTAAAAGAGTTGCTCCTCTGTTTCACATGCAAAGTGATGGACCTCTAGACTTTGTCTGTATGGATTTTCTGTCCATCGAACCCGATTCCAGCAATACCGCAAATGTCTTGGTCATTACAGATCATTATACTCGCTACGCCCAAGCTTTTCCCACAAAGGATCAGAAAGCATCCACCGTTGCCAAAGTGTTGTGGGAGAAATACTTCATCCACTATGGACTGCCAAAGCGAATACACAGTGATCAAGGTAGAGACTTTGAAAGTAGACTTATACATGAGTTGTTGTCCATGCTCGGGATTGAGAAGTCAAGAACAACTCCATACCATCCTCAGGGAGATCCTCAACCTGAGCGGTTTAACCGTACTTTGTTAGACATGCTTGGAACGCTGGATTCAAAGTGAAAGAACAAGTGGAGTCGGCACATTGGACATCTTGTTCATTCTTATAATTGTACCCGAAATGACGCTACTGGTTTTTCACCGTACTACCTCATGTTTGGACGTGAAGCGAGGATGCCGGTGGATTTGTGTTTTGGAGTATCCAGTGATGGCACATCACAGAGAACTTACCTCAAGTATGTATCTGACATGAGAAAGGAATTGCAAGCTGCTTATGAACTTGCTGAGTCTGTTTCTGCCAAACAGAATAAAGGAAATACGCAGAGGTATGACCAGAAGATCCATTTTTCCCAACTCATGCCTGGTGACCGAGTTCTCATACGGAACCTAGGACTTCAAGGGAAACATAAGTTAGCAGACCGCTGGGCTTCTACACCTTACATTGTTGAAAGTCAAATGTCACAACTACCTGTGTTTCGGCTAAAACCTGCAGGTGGGAATGGACCCATAAAAATACTGCACCGGAATCATATCCTGCCATTGGGACAGCAAGTGCATCTGGATCCGCCAGCGGATAATGAGCCGACACCTAGTAGGAGAACCCTGCAGAGAAGAAGAAGGAAAAAAACGAGAAACCAGGAAAACTTTGTTCCAGAAGACAAAAAACCCATGACACAGTGTGTGGATCATGAGGAACCTGATGAGTCGGAAGATGAAGAATGGGATCTATGGTACGACCTCCCAGAAAGATGCATAAGACAGAATCTGGATGAATTGTCTGAACCATTTAGCTCAGACTTGGACATGGTCTGGGAAGAACCAGATGCTTCCGAGAAGGAGATAAAAGAGACTGAAAGGCATGATAACAAAGGAACCAACGCCTCCAACGTAGTTGAAGGAACTGAAGACCGGGTATCCGAAATAAGGAGCTCACAGCGAGTTAAGAAGGTTCCTGAAAGATTGACATACAGTACACTAGGAGTGCCAAGTGTAATGATAGCCCCTACGGTTCGATATGTTACCTCCCTTTATACATGGTTGGGAAGCATGCAACCACTTATGTGTAAAGTTCATTAGTCATGGGGACATGCCTATATTTGGTAGGGGGGAGTGTAATACCCACTGGAAATGTTATGTACGCTAAGTATGGTTATCAATCTTTAACTTAGACACTGTGGGCCAGAAATTCCAGGCCAGAAGCGTGAGTACGGTCGGCTTACTCACGCTTCTGGCTGTTGGAAATGCCGGCGTTCAGCATGAACAGCGCATGCGGGGAACGCCGGCATTTCCAGACCTCGAGCGCGTGCGACTGCACAGGCAGCGCTTGCGCAGTGAACTTCATGGATTTCATTCATGAAATCCGTGAGGTTAAGTCCTTAGAAGTTACACTTGAAAAAAGCAAGTGTAAAGTTGTTCATTGGCTGCGGAGGAAGATATATTTTATCGTGGAGCTTTTGAAATGCAATATTTTTGTTTGGGAAAGGGAGGGAAGTTATTTTAAGAAATTTTAAGTAAGTTTAAAAGTTTAAATTTTTTTTTTAAAAGGGTTTTCAGAACGGTAGGTAGAAGGAGCAATTGTGGCTGTGTGAATGGAATGTGAGAATGAGTTATGTATGTATGTCCACATATATTCCTTAACATATATGTATGTATGTTTTATATTCCTTTACTAATGTGTATGAATGTATGTTTTTAATTATGATTTTCCAATAAGTTACTTTCTCTGAAAGTCATAATTAAATAATACATTCATACACATAAGTAAAGGAATATATACATAACACGCAAAGGAATATATACAGACATACATACTTTCAGAAGCTCTACGATAAGAAATATCTTCCTCCGCAGCCTCTGTAGCAACTGTACCCATGCTTTTTTCATGTGTAAGTTGTAATGACTGGACCTCACTGAAAGCATTAATGAAAGCGGCGAATTATACTGCGCACGCGCTGCCCGTGCAGTCGCACGCGTTCTGCCTCTGAACCCCTTCGTTCAGAGGACAGTAAATGCCGGTTTTCCCCACATGCACTGTGCATGCTGAAAACCGGCATTTCATCCGGCCAGATGCGTAAGTACCCCGACCGTACTAGCGCATTTGGAAGGGAATTATTGGGCCAACATTTTACATGTCAATAAAATAAAAAATTTAACAATTGCACGACTTGCCCCCTCGCATCTGCGACTGAGGGTCCAAGGAGGTGCATTGCGCAAGAGGTCATCATCGGACGTATCCTCACACTGTTCCCTTTGGGGAACTGTATGAAGTGGTGGAAGGATTTATGGCTGTGATTAACGCTCATTCTGTGACCGTAACCATCTTTGAACCAGCCATTAGGGTGGTTAGTCCTATGGCGGGAGGGTTTTACGGGCTCCCACAACCCATCTGAGGGGGGGGGGCCACCAACACCCACGGACGCAAGTATCCCGCTGGATGTCCACCCAGAATTTAAAGTTGGAGCTCCGACTCCACTTGCTGGGACTGTCTGGAGTGGGGTTCAAAACCCTACTCCTTCTGGCCCAGCGGCGGGGATGCTTACTGCTATGCAAAAGGCCCACTCCGCACAAAAGGTGACACCCATACGTTTCCTGCGCCTTTTCCCTCCCCGTGACTGGAGCCCTATGCTGCCATTTCACGTTGCTAATCGGATTGGGCCTTTGTCATAGCGGTAGGATCCCCGCCGCTGGGCCAGATCAGGGTAGGGTTTCGAACCCCGCTCCAGACAGTCCCGGCAAGTGGAGTCGGAGCTCCGGCTCTAAATTCTGGGTTGACATCCAGTGGGATATTTGCGTCCGTGGGTGTGGGTGGCCCCCCCTCCTTGTATAGCTTGTGGGAGCCCCTAAAACCCTCCCGCCATAGGACTAACCGCCCTAATGGCTGGTTCAAAGATGGTTACGGTCACGGAATGAGCATTAATCACGGCCATAAATCCTTCCACCACTTCATACAGTTCCCCAAAGGGAACAGTGTGAAGACACGTATGACGATGACATTGCTAAATAAATAAATGGAATTTAAAAAATTCTTTTAGGGCTTTTAAAAGTCTTTAAATTGCTTTAATTCTCTTTAAAACTACTTCAGATTACTCAAAATAATGTAAACATTTTAAAAAGTTTATAAAAGTTACCAAAATCTTCAAAAAACTTCCAAAAACCTATTTAAACTGCTGCTTTGCATGTAAAAAAGCAAAGCAGCTTGACAGAAACATTGGGGGCGTGTCCAGTGAAACTGAGACCTCAAGGGGCGTGTCTCACTTACACTGCACACTCCTGGCTCCGCGCTGGCTGCACTCCTGGGCGGCGTGACGTCATACGCTGCCCGGGATTCTTCTTTCAGTTTCTGCAAGTGCAGGCGTCCCTGGAGCTGATCGGCAGGAGCGCGGGGTAAGTGCAAATACGGGGCATGCACGCGCTGCAAGCCCCGTTCTGGAATTTCTGGCCCTGTATTATCATTGTTATAAATCCCTGGGTTAAAGTTGCCCATGTGAAGGTACGGCAAGAACTTTTAAGGACACAATGTGACTAAGAGTAGACTTTCCATAATTCTGCACCAGTATCAACTGTTGCAGACAGTGAGGCTGTGCAGTCTCCAGGCAGAAACCCCAGGAGGAAGGGGTGGAGTCGGGTTTTTCGAGCGGGAAACGCGAGCGACTGGAAGAGAAGAGGGCAGGAGCTCTGAAAAGAGGGCTCAGGAGGCAAATGGCTGCCGCATCCCGTCCCGGGCTTCCAAACTCGGCCGCCGCCCTTCGTATTAGCAGTCCTGCATCCAGAACTCAAAGTGGGATTCAGTGATCGTGAAGAGAATTCAACGAAGGGGTTCGGCGTTGTAAGTCTTGCAGACATTATACATACCATGAGCTCCAACTTAAGCGCGCCACCGAAAGAGTGCACTCGAATTTGGACACAGGGACAGATTCTCCTTTGAATCCATATAAATGGAGAATGTATGTTTATTATGTCTAGATTCATTCTAATGTATGCAAATGTCTAATTTAGGTCATTGACCCGTAATCTTCTTATACTGTCTGACGTTAAAACTATAAAGTAAGATAATTAGAATTAAGCCTTTGTAGTAGTGATCTCCTTACTGGACTATAGAATACTGTCTACAACAGGGACCACATCTCACATATATCTAGAGAACCGTGAAGGGGTTACATGTATATTCCGTTATGTACTGCAAACGTTGTGATTTCTCATGACTCAGGGGTCAGTTCTAGCTGGTGATAACCCCATTTCAGGTCTAGCTTACTAAACACCGTCGAGCCGTTCATACCTTGGAGTATCTCATCAACGGTGGGGATTGGATATCGTTCCCTCACTATTGCCTGGTTTGCTCGTCTCATGTCTAGGCATAACCTTACATCCTTATCCGCTTTTGGTACAATAACCACAGGATTTACCCATGGGGTGGGACCAGTTACAGGTTCGATAATGTCCATGTCCCTCAGTTGTTTTATTTTGGCCTCTACTGCCCCCCTTAAGTTAAATGGTATACACCTGAGTGGCTGGGACACAGGCTTCACTTGTGGGTCAATATACAAACTGATCTGTTTTGTGTTCAGCCTTCCTACTCCCTGGAACACCTTTGGATACCGCTGTTCTAGTAGCTGTCTTACATCTACCACAGCTGAGACATCTGTGCCTATTTTTAAAACTCCCAGTTTCATGGCTGTCTCCCTTCCTAGCAACGGCTTTCCATGGCCTTTAACCACAATGAACTCCGCCTGCTCAGTTCTCTTACCTATTGTAATCCCACATGTGAATACACCTTTAACTAACAGTGGTCGGCTAGAAGCATAAGAGAATAACTTTCTCTCTGTCTTAGGGACATGTGACTGACACTTAATGTGTTCAGACTTTAACCCTTCCCATGTATTCTCATCTATCACATTATTAGTTGCACCCGAATCAATTAACATTCTCAGGTTTACTCCCCCCACACAAAAGGTAAGTCTCTCTGTCACGTTATTCCCAGTAACAGCAAATGCACAGTTATTTTGTTCCTCTACATTGTTCACACTGTGTTTCTTTGTACCCTTTGTATGGCATACTTTGGAGAAATGATCCTTTCCCTTGCACTTATGACACGTTTGTCCGCGTGCTGGGCATTACGGATCTCTGCCCATGTGGTCTGTGTGTCCACATCTGTAACATTTCCTTTCGTTCCTATCGCCATTTCCCTTTGGTTTCTCTGTCGAGCTTTTCACATAATTACACATTTCACATATGCCAGCACGGTGGCATAGTGGTTAGCACTGTTGCCTCACAGCGCCAGGGACCCGGGTTCGAATCCGGCCTCGGGTGACTGTCTGTGTGGAGTTTGCACATTCTCCCTGTGTTTGCGTGGGTTTCCTCCGGGTGCTCCGGTTTCCTCCCACAGTCCAAAAATGTGTGGGTTAGGTTGATTGGCTATGATAAATTGACCCTTAGTGTTAGGGGGATTAAATATGTGGGGTTACGGGATCGGGTGGGATATGTGTCGGTGCAGGCTCGATGGGCCGAAATGGCCTCTATCTGCACTGTGGGGTTTCTGTGATTCTGTGATAATACCCTCTTTTCTGCGTAACACGATGAACAGTATCTGTCTCCGCCTTCTCTGTACATGACATGGCTGACATCTGCTCCTCGACGTTTTCACATTGTGAGGCCAATTGTAACGTGCGGGCAAGCCCTTCTTCTAGCAATTTCCTCCGCACATAGGCTGACGTGCACCTACTCAGGATAGCGTCTCTTATTTGATTATCCGCATCCCCCCCAAAAGCACAGTCTTTAGCAGCCTGCCGCAAGCAAGTAGCAAATTGTTGCACAGTCTCACCTGCCTTCTGGGACAACTTATGAAAAGTCTGTCTAGCAAATGCTGCGTTGACCTGGGGCACGAAGTAGTGATTCTAAGCACTAACCGCCGACGTGTAGTCTGTTCGTTCTCCTGTGTCCGGTAAAGCCGAAAAGATATCCTGGACATCTGGGCCTGCTAGGTGTAGAAGTAGAGCTCTTCTCCTCTGCTTCATGGCAGCTGTAGAGGTATCGTCGATGATGAGTCCTTTGCCGTCGGCATAAAGCTCAAAAGACGTTAACCACCTCGTCCATCTTGGACCAAACGTGGCTGGCTCGGCGAAACATGCAAAATTTTGAATGCCGGTCTTCTCCATCCTAGCTAACTAAAACTTGGGCAACTACCTATTTAAAATGATTCTGTCCGTTATCCTCATCGCCAATGTTGTATCTGTGCTTTAATGCGTTCAATCAAGCATGTAGATACGTCGAATTAAATCAGAGTCAGGCAGACAGGCTTCTAACTGTGATCTTTACTTTATTGGTAAAATGGCTGACTGCAGCTTTCCCGGGTAATTCCCATAATGCAATGCACATTACATTACCGTATTAACTGGTGTTAAACTCGCACATTACATTACCGTATTGACTGGTGTCAAACTCGCAATGAATACACAACACTTACTAACAGCTGCAGCTCCACCATTAAAAAGGAGTTTTCAGCAATCTTCATTTGCAGGTAGCAAAACTTTGTTGTCTCAGGTCTGGGGGAACTTTTAACAGGCCTACTCATTGTTCTAGAAGTTTGGAGCCTGACACCCATCTCCAGTGTGACCTCCTGGGAAACCCCTCTCCCCACCTTGGCTGAGCGCTTCCTCAACTGAGGCATATACCAGAAGCATGGGAACCATTTATTTCCTTTCCTCCTGGACATCAGATTCGGATGAAGACCAGCCGTGGCAGTAGCAGAACCATGAACAACAGCACCACCAACAGCAGCAGCATCAACAGGAGTGCCAAGCTGCTGCTCACCCACCTGAAGCTGCACAGGCAAGGGAGGCACTTGGCCAGATTCGCTTAATCTGCGCAAACAAACACTTTTGCCTCGCAGCTTCTTATCAGACCATCGACAATGGCCAAGAGTCTGCGGATTCCTATCACTCTGACCACCATACTGACAATTGCAAGTCAGCCTAAGCCCTTAATGTGGAAGTCCCATTTGCGAAATGACAGACGCCACAACTGCAACAGTTTCCCATCAGTATTTTTTATGACAATATGCAACTGATGGCATGTTAAAAATAAACACAAAATTACACCCAAGTGACTACCCTTGTGACTACTTGTGCATTATCTTTCTTTTACGCATGCTCCTATGTGGTGCTTCCCCTGTGGGTTCAGCAGATGTGGAGGGCCCTTGCTCACTTTGTTGCTGCTCCTGCCTCGACACCTTTGGCGGGCGTCCTCTGGGGTTGCGAGCCTGTGAGGGCTCGTCAACAGTCTGCTGCTCCTGCGGCTCCGCAGGGGTGCAGGATTCACAAAATTTCCACATTTCACCAAAGGTTACTATTAATAAAAGGGACCCTGCGGGGACATTTTAAAAAGGGTACCCAAAGATGGCGTCCGCACCTCGTGACCAAAAGCCTGCAAGATTTAAAAGCTTGGACTCTGTGGTACAAGCAGCTTTTGGGGAAATTGAAACCTAAAATGCAGTTTCTGTGAAGAAGGACTTTTGTATTTTGAAAAGCAGACAGGAGGACTTTGAATATGCATTAAGCCTAATTGTAGACAGACCAAAACCAGTTAGGCCTATACTTGAGGCCATCAAGTTGTTTGCATAAATAATCGGAAACAGCTTAAGGAAGCCATCGAGGCTGGACAGGCAGATTAAGATGCATTAATAACAATACAGCTCAGACATCAGCCCATTAGGTGCGATCAACGGCCATCTAAAAACAGTTTGTTTAGATTGCTACAACTATTTAAACTAGCCTGCCAAGATTGGGACAATGAACTAACCTGATTTGGCGCGCAGATAAGGGCCATCCGAAGGAATATAATTGTAGGCCCACTGGCGACCGATGCTCTTCTTGCTCCTTGCCCTCGTGGCTGCTGCTCTTTTTCCCCTCCCGCGCTTGCCGCTTAACCACTGCCCATGTCTTTCCCCACCCCATCAGGGATGCCCGGCATTGCACCAGGCGAACACGGGCAAACTAGGCCAGGCGAGGCGGGACGAGACGAGGCGAGGTGAGGTGAGATGCGACGAGACGAGACGAATTGGGAGACGATTGAAGAACGCTTCGAATAATCGGGCCTTCAATCCAGCCGACCTGTGACTATCTTCATACAAACTCCAACTGCCGCCCGAGGAAGAGGAACCATCATCCTTGCGA
The DNA here is from genome assembly GCF_052327205.1 of Somniosus microcephalus. NCBI lineage: Eukaryota > Metazoa > Chordata > Chondrichthyes > Squaliformes > Somniosidae > Somniosus > Somniosus microcephalus. The sequence continues at coordinate 24,537,547 of NC_140993.1, read as the reverse complement.
GGTAAAGTACCCAAGCAAAGACTTTAACCTTGGGGTACTTTTTTTTTAAATTCATTGATGCGATGTGGGCGCCGCTGGCTAGGCCTGCATTTAGTGCCCATCCCTAATTGCCCTTGAGAAGATGGTGGCGAGCCGCCTTCTTGAACCGCTGCAGTCCATATGGTGCAGGTACACCCACAATGCTGTTAGGAAGGGAGTTCCAGGATTTTGGCCCAGCGACAGTGAAGGAACGGCGATACAGATCCAAGTCAGGATGGTGTGTGGCTTGGAGGGGAACTTGTAGGTGGTGATGTTCCCATGCGTCTGCTGCCCTTGTCCTTCTAAGTGGTAGAGGTCGCGGGTTTGGAAAGTGCTGTTGAAGGAGCTTTGGCGAGTTGCTGCAGTGCATCTTGTAGATGGTACACACTGCAGCCACAGTGCGCCGGTGGTGGAGGGAGTGAATGTTGAAGGTGGTGGATGGAGTGCCAATCAAGCGGGCTGCTTTATCCTGAATGGTGTCGAGCTTCTTGAGTGTTGTTGGAGCTGCACTCATCCAGGCAAGTGGAGAGTATTCCATCACACTCCTGACTTGTGCCTTGTAGATGGTGGAAAGGTTTTGGGGAGTCAGGAGGTGAGACACTCGCCGCAGAATTCCCAGCCTCTGGCCTGCTCTTGTAGCCACAGTATTTATATGGCTGGTCCAGTTCAGTTTCTGATCAATGGTAGCCCCCAGGATGTTGATAGTGGGGGATTCAGCGATGGTAATGCCATTGAATGTCAAGGGAAGATGGTTAGAGTCTCGCTTGTTGGAGATGGTCATTGCCTGGCACTTGTGTGGTGCGAATGTTACTTGCCACTTTCTGGCTACTGGTTACTTGCAGCGCCCCAAGACCACGCGACGACAGCAGGCCCCAGAGAGCACAAAGAGCGAACCCCAAGCCCCAACGTTGTTTGAGCTCAGCAGATTTTGACTCGGTGAGCATGAATTCTGGCCCCTCATAGCTTAATCTAGTTAGGTATAGGGGGTGGGATAAGGATAAGGGGATGGTTAACATAGTTTGTTTTCCCTCGATGTGCCGTGTGTTCCCCATTCCCTGTATAAGTATAGTTATTTTGTATTTGCCTGTAATTTTATACTGGTAACTACTCGTAAGACTGTGTTATTTTCTGTTTAATAAAATCTTGGCTTTCTTACATCCAAACCACCTGTCTACTCGAGTCTTTTCTGTATCGCCACCTGTACCTAAGTCCGGTGTCTAGAACCCAGGGGCATGGGAGCGATTCGAACCGCTTGCAAGCAGTCAGGGGCATAACTGACTGGGCGCACGCGCCAACCACACCACCCCTTACAGGGGTTGAGACGCCGATCTCAGTTGGGTGGGGACTCTGGTGGGGCTCTGACCGAGAGCTCTGCAGTGGCATGGAAGTATGAGCGCTTGGAGAGGAGCCCCCACTTCCTTGATGTCTGCCACCAATTTCCCTCTCATGGGTCAGGTCCCCCTCAGCGCTTGCAAGTGGCTTGAGAGCACTTTGCTGCACATCAGGGGGGCCATGGGGACCCGTACCTGCACTGGCAGTCCTACTCAGAAGGACTTCCATGAAGTTCTGGTTTCTCTGTTCAATAGCTGACCATCGCTCCTCCAGAGATGTCAGTCTATTCTGAACACTCTCCATGTTTTCCTCACTCTGGCGACTAACTGTAGTTGTAGCCAGCCTTTCCACGGAGGTTGCCATTCTTTCCGTGGTGCTGCCTTCATGCGTCAATGCCTCCACAAAGGCTCTGCTCATGTTAGCGAGGGACTCCTCCATTTGCTCCACACTCGCAGCTACCCTAGAGACAAAAACTGCCAGAGACTCCTGCACCTGTTCCTGGAGTTCCAGCACCACTGTTCTTCTGGATGGACCCAGAGGCAGAGGGTCGACATGCAGCTGAGCTGAGCTGGCAGAGTCCTGCGCCCTCCGACTAGGACTCTCCACTGCTGTCCTTGTCTCCACCATCTGCTGATGCTCACTTGTGAGCTGTGATACACCAGGTGACAACACTACACTATCTCGTGAAGGTCCCACCGAGGTGTGAGTGTCTGTGCTGGTGCTGGTTATGCTGAATTCTGCTGACGTTGCGCCCTCAGAGGTTACAGCTTCCTCTGAGGAGTCTGGCTGCTCAGGCTCTTCCTCCTGAAGGAAAGAGTCAGAGATGTGAGGCCAAGGTTACATGCACATTGAATATTGCAGATGATCAAAAGTCAATCTGTTAGAGCATCAGAATCATTATCAGTGACACCAGCTTGCTCTGATGCACCCGTCTGTCCATCCCCCACTTGGGCATCCTCCTCCACTCCCACGATCTCCAGGGCCGCCTCCTCCCAGGGGGTGAGCTGGGCTACTGAGGGTGGCCCTCCTCCTGTCCTCGCTCTTTCCCTCTTATTGTGAGTTCTCTTTTCCTGCAATGAGGAAGACAAGTGAAGTTTGAGTGAGAATGAAGGAGTGAGTGTAGAGAATCCATGTCATTGATGGTTAGAAGGAGACAAAGATGGAGTGAGGTGGCAAGACCAAGGGCCCTCCCTGTGTGTTGTAAGTTGTTTTCATAGCATCACAGCGATAGGGCGTGTGAGGGCTGCATCGTCGAATAGTTAGGTGAATATGACCATAGAGAGAGGGAATGGGTAAGGGTGCAGGGATGTCAGTGTCAAATGGGATGTGGAGGAAGAGGTTGTCAAAGCTGAGTGCTGGTGAGGAGAGGCAATGGGGATCAGATTGAGGGTGATGGGAAAGTCATACTCACATTTCCAGTGCACAGAAGGTCATGAAACCTCTTCCTGCACTGCAGCCAGGTTCTGCGGCACATAGACATTGAATTGACCTCCTGGGCCACTTGTATCCACACAGCTTTCGTCTGCTGAGGAGGCTTCTTCCTCCCCGAGGAAGGGAAGAGCAACTCCTTATTGATTATGTCTCCCTCCACCAGAGCTTGCAGGCGTGGAGCAGACTTTGGCCTGCTGCTGGACATTGTGGCTGAAATAAGGGCTTACAGCAATGGGCATGAAGTTTGTAGTCTCCAGAAGAAGCAAGGCTGCTTGCAGGCCTTAAATCCAGCAGCATTGATGACATCATCGGACGCGACTTTCAGGAAGGAAAGACTCATTGGGCCAGGGCTTCCCGCACGCTGGGAATCAATTGGCCAATTAGGTGAAAATCGCATTTTTCCCCCACATCAAAGTGAAGTCGGGTGGATAACACGAAAAGCAGCTGACACGGCCCCAGCCCGCCCCAATGACAAAATCGAGCCCTATGGTTCAGATGGTGTTATGTAACATTTGTTGAAGAATTCACTCACCCTGACCACATGATTGAGGTCGATAAATTTCTTCCAGCACTGTGTGTGGGTCCTGGGGACTACAGTACTGCCCAAGATGTGCTGTGCTACCTCTCACCACATGGTTCGGAAGACTTGCGGCGAGGGCCTCCTGACACTTGTTGGGTAGAGCACCGCCCACAGCGAACACCGCTTGATCGCAGAATCTGCAGTCTCTCTCCGTGGGGCATGGATCTGGCATGAGTACAGCTGCTTCAGTCCTCCGGCTCCTTCTCCTTAACCTGCTGTTGCTTGCTGAGGCAGCTGCACAGCCAGCAATGCTGAGAATGAGGTTCTGCAGCATCAAAGAACCTTCCTTTTAAGAACTGAAAAAAGCCTGATATTGGTCCACCCTTTGAGTGTAATGCCAATGAACTTGGGCTTTAAGACTTGAATTAGTTCTCCAATAATTTCTTTGAGCAGTGAGCACGAATTTTGCGTGCAGTCTAAATTATTAGCGCCCAGCGCTAATTCTCAAACTTTTCTAATTTTACTGTCCATTCCTGGGCTATAATGAATTTCTGGCCCAGAGTGCCTCCCAATAAGCTACATGGCCTGCTTCTCATAGAGAGATGGACATCTTTCAGTTTGGGAATGGTCCTCCTGGTGGCCTGACTCTTGTTGGTATTGAGCACCAGATTGGCCTGCAACAAGATTGAATGAATTAGGTTAAGTCTAGCAGCTGAGCAGTGTGTGCCAAGTGGGACACAAGGCAGCTTAAGTAAAAGATGCGCTACTTCATATTATGCCCTCGGAGTAGCTCTTCATCTTTCTGCAGGTGTGACTAATAATTAGAATGGCTGGTGAGACTCTGAAAGACATGGATGACAGACAGTGTAGCCCTAAGTTTCAGCGAGGGATGTACTGATCTCCCACTGCAACAGATCAGTGGAACCTCCCAGAGAAACGCCATTTTTGGCTGCTTCTACAGGGGTTCCACTGGACTCCTGCTGAAATCACGGGAGGAGATTGGGAGAAACTCCATGGAAATTCAGGGCCCACGTGCCATGGCACAAGAATGTGGATCTTGTCTGTGTAAAGTAAGTGACTGGGAGGTCTGTTCCTGTGCTGGTGCTGCTGTGTATTCAGAGCCCAAAAGAAACAAAGTTCTACATCAATAAAATGTAGACAAGAAAGATTGCGTCAGAGAAAGGGGGACTAGAGGTGAGAGACTGATTGTCTACCAGATAACAGGACATTAGCAGCACAATTTGACTTAAGGTGAAAAAGAATTGGAACCACTAAGCAATATTTCTTCCAGTCCATAGCCGCTCATCACAACCATGACACCGGGGCGAATACTGAAGCTCTGGTGCAGCAGTATATCAAGTGCTGGCTGTGCCTGCAAGGCTACAAGACAACCTTGGCCCATAATGCAAGGACAGCTCATTTAAATAGTTACGTGCTGCTTCCAACACATGGCGAGACGCTATATATATGCAAGTCTTTCTTTCTTTCTAACTGTGGTCTCATACTCCAATTGTGGTCTGAGACGCCAATAAACCACAGTTGGAGTACTTGATGCTAGATTCTCTGAACATGCGTGGGGCACCTTGCCAGCTGCTAGGAGGCTTCAGTCTGGCCTACATCGATTTTCATCGAGTCTACAGTACAGAAGAAGGCCATTCGGCCCAAATGGTTCATGCCAGCATTTTTGCTCAACACGAGCCTCCTCCCGCCCCTCTTCACTAATGAAGTATTCAGGATTGTGAAGGGATTGACACAATTGAAGTTGTTCACCATTGTGAAGGGTGGACTCACCATTATGAAAACACCAGAGAATACAAGTTAAAAATGAAGAAATTAGGAATAAGGAGAGAAGCTGGGTGAAATCTGTTTTTTGGTTAAAAAAAAAGAGTTATCGAGTAGTGGGATAATTTCCCAGGGAAGATAATTAAGCAGACAAGATAATTGGGTTCAAAAGGCAATTAAGTGTATTTCTGGAGAGAAAAGAAATTGATGAAGATGGTGAGAAGACAGATAGATTAATCATAAAGCGGCCAGATTATTCGGCCTATTGGCCTTTTCCTGTTCTTCAAAATTCTTTGTTGCTATGAATGTCTGGGAATTCTGCCACTGTTGTTACTGATTCTTAATGTTGTGGTCACAGCTAATTCGCACTTAACTTTGTATTGCCAAATGGCACAGGTTATAGCCGTGACATTCTCCCAACCCCTTGTGTTGATTAAATAAAGCCATTTGCACTGTTTTATTCCTTGCACCTTGCCCCCCCATCTGTATATTTCTCATAAACCTTATGGAAGTTGAGTACCACACTTGGTGAAATCACCTTTTATATTATATCAACATGACAATTAAAATTGAACAGGCTCTCTCTCAAAGAAAGAAAGACTTAGATTTATATCGCACCTTTCACGACCACCGGATGTCCCAAAGCTCTTACAGCCAATTAAATGTTTTTTTGAAGTGTAGTCACTGTTCTAATGTAGGAAATGCAGCAGCCAATTTGTGCACAGCAAGCTCCCACAAACAGCAATGTGATAATGTCAAGATAATCTGTTTTAGTTATGTTGATTGAGGGATAAATATTGGCCAGAACACTGGGGATAAATCCCCTTCTCTTCTTCAAAATAGTGCCATGGGGTCTTTTATGTCCACCTGAAGGAGCAGACTGGGCCTTGGTTTAATGTCTCATCCGAAAGACGACACCTCTGACAGTGCAGCACTCCCTCAGCACTTCACTGGGAGTGTCAGCCTGGATTTCTGTGCTCAAGTCGCTGGAGTGGGACTTGATCCCAGTACCTTCTGACTTAGAAGCGAGTGTGATACCAACGGAGCCACAGCTGACACTGGTCATCTGGTCCTGACACAACGGTGACACAACATAGGTAAGAACCTGAATGTGAGCTCGCATCTGAGTCAGAACGTTGTGGGTTCAAGTCTCACTCCAGGAACTTGAGTACAATCTCTTCTTCTTAGGCAGTCCCTCGGAACCGAGGATGACTTGCTTCCACATTAAAAATGAGTTCTCAGGTGACCGATGAGTCCAATGTGGGACCTACAGGGCTCGAATTTCACAGGGCCGTGGAGGCAGGAATGGAGGTGAGTGGGGCGTTAAAATTGCAAAAAGAGGTGGGCGGGCCCAACCCCACCTCCATCCCGCCTCCAAGCAATTTTCAAGAAATCGTGTTTACTGTTCCCGTCTCCGTCCCGCCTCCAAGAGGCGGGACATACCCTTAAGGCCCTTAACAAGCACTAAAGTGCCTCTATTATCCAATTTTGAAAGGCCTTTGTGATTTTAACCCTTGTCCGACGTGAAGCACGCCTGCTCTGAAACACGACGGTGAAACCTGGCGGGAGCACAATTGTATTGCTGACTATTAGCTGCAGCTCAACCATTAAATAGGAGATTTGATCAGCCATCATTTGCAGGTGGCAGGACTTTGTTGTCTCAGGTCTGGGGGAACTTTTAGAAGGCATAATCACAGCTGTGGAAGTTTGGAGCCTGACACCCATCTCCAGTGTGACCTCTTGGGAAACCCCTCTCGCCACCTTGACTGAGCGCTTCCTCAACTGAGGCATATACCAGAAGCATAGGAGCCATTTACTTCCTTCCTTTCTGGACAGCAGATGAGGACGAAGACCAGCAGCGGCACCAGCAGAACCATGAACAACAGCAGCACCAACATCAGCAGCAACAACAGGAGCGTCAGGGTCTCCAGAATCGTCGTGGTTTGCTGTGCACTTCACAACATGGCACAGCATCGTGGCTTGCAGATTCCTGAGGACCAAGTGGCTCCTCACATATCCTCCTCAGATGAGGAGGAGGAGGAGGAGGAGAAGAGCTAAAACAAACATCTTGCAGCGGCCCATCAACCAGCGGCAGCAGTACGCGAGAACATTGCTGCCCGGGATGCAAGGAATGCACTCATCTTGGCCAGATTTGCTTAGCCTAGCCAATCAAGCACTTTTGCCTTGCAGCTTCTTACCAGAGCTTCGACAATGGCCAAGAACCAATGGATTCCTAACAATTTGACCACCATATTGACAATTGCAAGTAATCCTAAGCCCTCAATGTGGAAGTCCCATTAGCGAAATGACACATGCCACAACTGCAGCAGTAGCCATCAGATTTTTTATTTACAGTAACCATCTGATTGGTTTTTAACATTAAACATCAAATTTCACCCAAGTGACTACCCTTGTGACTATTTGTGCAGTATCTTTCTCTTACGCCCGCTCCTACGTGATGCTTCCCCTGTGGCTTCAGCAGATGTGGAGGCCCCTTGCTCAGTTTCTTGCTGCTCCTGTCTCGACACCTTTGGCGGGTGTCCTCTCGGGTTGCAAACCTGTGAGGGCTCACCAACAGTCTGCTGCTCCTGCGGCTGTGCAGGGGTTGAGATGCCGATCTCAGATGGGTGGGGACTCTGGTGGGTCTCTGACCGAGGGCTCTGCAGTGGCATGGAAGTGTGAGCGCTTGGAGAGGAGCCCCCACTTCCTTGATGTCTGCCACCAACTTCCCTCTCATGGGTCAGGTCCACCTCAGCGCTTGCAAGTGGCTTGAGAGCACCTTGCAGCACATCAGGGGGGCCATGGGGACCTGTATCTGCACTGGCAGTCCTACTCAGAAGGACTTCCATGAAGGTCTGGTTTCTCTGTTCAATAGATGACCATCGCTCCTCCAGAGATGTCATTCTATTCAGAACACTCACCATGTTTTCTGCACTCTGGCGACTTATCTCCTCCATGGAGGTTGCCATCCTTTCCATGGTGATGCGTTCATGCACCAATGACTCCACAAAGGCTCTGCTCATGTTCGCAATGGACTCCTCCATTCGCTCCACACTCGCAGCGACCCTGGAGACAAAACCTGCCAGAGACTCCTGCGTCTGTTCCTGGAGTTCCAGCACCGCTGATCTTGTGGATGGACCCAGAGACAGAGGGTCGACATGCAGCTGAGCCAAGCTGGCAGAGTCCTGCGCCCTCCGACGAGGACTCTCCACTGCTGTCCCTGTCTCCACCATCTGCTGATGCTCACTTGTGAGCTGTGATACACCAGGTGACAACACTACCCTATCTCGCGAAGGTCCCACCGAGGTGTGAGTGTCTGCGCTGGTGCTGGGTGCGCTGAATTCTGCTGATGCTGCACCCTCAGAGGTTGCAGCTTCCTCTGAGGAGTCTGGATGCTCAGGCTCTTCCTCCTGGCTAGTGGGGACGGGGACTCTCGATGGTCCTGTGGGGGAGTAAAGGAAAGAGTCAGAGATGTGATGCCAAGGTTACATGCACATTGCATATTGCAGATGCTCATAAGTCCATCTGTAGAATCATTATCAGTGACTCGTGCAATGTCAATGAGAGAGATGGAAAACTATTCTGACACCAGCTTGCTGTGATGCGCCTGTCTGTCCGTCCCCCACTTGTGCATCGCCCTCCACTCGCATGATCTCCAGGACCGCCTCCTCCCAGGGGGTGAGCTGGGCTACTGAGGGCGGCCCTCCTCCTGTCCTCGCTCTTTCCCTCTTATTGTGAGCTCTCTTTTCCTGCAATGAGGGAGACAAGTGGAGTTTGAGTGAGAATGAAGGAGTGAGTGTAGAGAATCCATAGCATAGATACTTAGAAGGAGACAAAGATGGAGTGAGGTGGCAAGACCAAGGGCCCTCCCTGTGTGTTGTCAGTTGTTTTCATAGCATCAGAGTGATAGGGAGTGTGAGGGCTGCATGGTGGAATAGTTAGGTGAATGTGACTATAGAAAGAGAGGGAATGGGTAAGGGTGCAGGGATGTCAGTGTCAAGTGGGATGTGGAGGAAGAGATTGCTAAAGCTGAGTGCTGGTGAGGAAAGGCAATGAGGTTCAGATTGAGGGTGATGGGAAAATCATACTCACTTTTCCAGTGCGCAAAAGGTCATGAAACCTCTTCCTGCACTGAAGCCAGGTTCTGCGGGTTATCGACAAAGAGTTGATCTCCTGGGCCACCTGGATCCACACAGCCTTGGTCTGCTGGGGAGTCTTCTTCCTCCCTGAAGAAGGGAAGGGCACCTCTTTATTGGCTCCTGCTCCCTCTACTGAAGCTTGCAGGGCAGCGTCATCAAACCTGGGAGTAGACCTAGGTCTCTCGCTGGTCATTCTGCCTCCAGGTCCCTGTAGCATGAAAGGCCAAAAGGTTGGCAGTCTGCAGAAGAAGCAAGGCTTGTTGCAGACCTTAAATGCAGCAGCAATGATGACGTCATCGGAGGTGAGTTTCAGACTGAAAAAACTAATTGGGTCATGGGTTCCCACACGCTGGAACTCAATTGCCCAGTTAAGTTAAAATCGCTTCATTTTCTCACATCGATTTAGAATCGGGTGGCTAACACGAAAAGCAGATTACACGACCCCAGCCCGCCCCAGTAACAAAATCCAGCCCACGGCCTCTGTCACAGGTGGGGCAGATGGTGGTTGAAGGGGCGGGTGGGTGGGATGCTTGGGTTGACGTGCGCTCCTTGCGCTGCCTGCGCTTGGCTTCCGCTTGCTCCCGGCGAAGAGACTCGAGGTGTTCGGCGCCTTCCCAGATGCTTCTCCTCCACTTTGTGCGGTCTTGGGCCAAGGATTCCCAGGTGTCGGTGGGGATGTTACACTTTTTCCAAGGAGTTTTTGAGGGTGTCCTTGAAGCGTTTCCTCTGCCCTCCTGGGGCTCGCTTGCCGTGCCGGAGCTCCGAGTAGAGCGCTTATTTTGGGAGTCTCGTATCGGGCATGCGGACAATGTGACCCGTCCATCGGAGCTGATTGAGCGTGGTCAAAGCAAGGTAGGCTGACACTCCAGTGCAGAGCTGAGGGAGAGCTGCACTGTCAGAGGTGCCGTCTTTCGGATGAGATGTTAAACCGAGGCCCTGTCTGCTCTCTCAGGTGAACGGAAGAGATCCCGTGGCCACTATTTTGAAGAAGAGCAGGGGAGTTATCCCCAGTTTTCTGGCCAATATTTATCCCTCAATCAACATCACTAAAACAGATTATCTGGTCATTATCACATTGCTGTTTGTGGGAGCTTGCTGTGCGCAGATTGGCTGCCACGTTTCGTACATTACAACAGCGACTACACTTCAATTGGCTGTAAAGCGCTTTGGGACATCCTGAGGTTGTGAAAGGCGCCGCATAAACGCAAGTCTTTCTTTTTCTTTTACATTTATTATTCGCATTTGCTTTTAAGAGCCAGCAATCCGTTCATTCTTAAATTGGCAATAAAACTCAATTTCGTTTAATCATTGTAGGCTTCCTGATCCTGTTCTACACAGCCACTGCAACTGGAGCTGATAAGGCAAGAATCTGGGGAGCAAAATGACGTGGTTTATGTTTATTACCTGTCATGCCTGAGGCAATGTTCGTAAATTAGCATCGCGCTCCGCTATAGGTGCTGGGTTTACACTGGGAATTACCATGTGTCACAATATTATGCCATAAAGAATCTATCAATTTTCGCGGAGTAAGGAACAGCATTCAATATTAAACAGTTAGTAAGGTCATACTCTAGAAATAACTAGTGCTCAGATTGCAAACGCAATAAGAGCCTGCTTTCTACTAGATATGCCAATCCCTCAATTCTCATCCCTTATATTTATAAAGACATTTTAAATTGTTAAAAGCTTACCGAAGTTGTGAAGGTGGAGAGCACACTGTGTTGCACCTCTGTAACTCATTTATAAATGCATCTTCTATTTGCTTTCTTGATTGGGGAATAAATCTCTAATGGCTTCCAAGGCACTGTAGCTCCGCGTGTAATTTTCATTTTAATTTCTCGGCGAAATTGCGAGCTCATCAAGGTGAGGGATTTCAGTGTCGGCGGGGGGGGGGGGGGATGCATGTCAGGTACCAAGAACCCTGAAGTCAGTTATAGTGTAGAAAAACTCCCCCCTTGCTCTGCCCCCAGAAAGGAACCTTAACCCACCCGCCCCCCTCCACCACATAAGAGGGTGGTGAATCTTTGGAATTCTCTACCCCAGAGAGCTGTGGAGGCGGGGTCATTGAATATATTTAAGGTGGAGATAGACAGATTTTTGAACGATAAGGGAGTCGAGGGTTATGGGGAGCGGGCAGGGAAGTGGAGTTGCGGCCAAGGTCGGATCAGCCATGATCTTATTGAATGGCGGAGCAGGCTCGAGGGGCCATATCACAGAATCACAGAATCTACAGTGCAGATAGAGGCCATTTCGGCCCATCGAGCCTGCACCGACACATATCCCACCCTATCCCCGTAACCCCACATATTTAATCCCCTAACACTAAGGGTCAATTTATCATAGCCAAATCAACCTAACCTACACATCTTTGGACTGTGGGAGGAAACCGGAGCACCCGGAGGAAACCCACGCAGACACAGGGAGAATGTGCAAACTCCACACAGACAGTCGCCCGAGGCCAGATTTGAACTCGGGTCCCTGGCGCTGTGAGGCAACAGTGCTAACCACTATGCCACCGTGCCCCCATATGGCTGACTCCAGCTCCTATTTCTTATTGCACCGGTGAGAAGGTTTTCATTTTCTACGTTACCAGGTGGGGGTACGGTAGCATAGTGGTTATGTTACTGAACTAGCAGTCCAGTCGGCCTGGACTAATGATCTGAGATAGATGTGAGTTCAGATTCCCACCATGACAACTGGGGAGTTTAAATTCAGTTAATTAAAAAAACTCTGGAATCTAGCAACCATGAAACTGCTGGATTGAACCATAATGCCCTTTAGGGAAGGAAATCTGCTGCCTCATACCCAGTCTGGCCTATATGTGACTCCAGACCAACAACAATGTGGTTGACTCTTAACTGCCCTCTGGGATGGCCTAGCAAGCCACTCAGTTGTACCAAACCGCTACAAAGAAGCATCATGGGGGTTCAAGAACCTTCTCAAGGGCAATTAGGGATGGGCAATAAATGCCGGCCTTGCGAGCGACGCCCACATCCCATGAACAAGTTAAAAAAAAACAAGCCATTCTTATGGTCTCTTTAAGTGAAAGCACCAAATTAGTACAGATCTATCTGTGTGACTCCACTTCATCATTTGAATACTCTTGTATATCATGGCCTCTGTAGAAATTAATTGCTTATGGTTTTATCTCCAATAGAGAAATATACGGGTAGAAATTGGTGCGTGTTGCGCTTGTTTTTAGGGTGTAAAACAGGCAGAGCAACGACGACAAGTTCAGCAGTGGGACGGCCCACATGCAATCTGCATGTGCTCGGGCCACTGCTAAATTTGTCAGGCCCATTTTTCAGGCGTCTCTGGTGGCCACGTAAAGTAGTCGCTAAACCCCTTACATGTGTAAACGAGGGGGACTAACGCCTGTTCTCGGTCCCCGTGCCAAACGCGGTTGGCCAAGCGTAGCAGGAGCCACTCTTGCTTCACTCGGGCTTCTTCAGCAGCCCCCGTGGTCACCAACCAAAGTACCTCGGCCCTACTTAAACTTCAAACCATTCAAAAACTCTGCCACCCATCATATCCTGTCCCACATTAGCCCCTTAGGACCCATCACCACCCTCCTCCCTGACCCACATTGGCTCTTCATCCCCTAACAGATTGCATTTGAACTCCTCGTCCTTGTCTACAATTTTGTCCGTAGCCTCACCCGCCCTACCCTACCTTTTCAAACTTCTCCAGCCTCTCATCCTCTACCTCAAGACTCTGGTCTCCTGTGCAAGGTGGAACAGGCTCGAGGGGCTGAGTGGCTGACTACTGTTTCTATGTTCCTCTGCATCCGTGTACCTCTGCTCCACCCTTAGTGGCAGACTTTGGCCCTAGTCTTTGGAACTCGCTTCCCAAATACCTCCACCTCTCTATCTCCCCTTCATCTTTAAAATCTGTCTTAAAACGCATTTCCTCAGCCAAACTTTTGTCCTCCTCGCCACACCCTCCCACAAAGGCTTGGTGACCATGCTCTATCTCTTCTGTGAAGTGCCTTGGGATGATTTATCTCTGTTTATAGTTGCATACAAAAGCAAGTTGTTGTTGCTATTTTACACTACTATTCATATCAGGAATGATAGCGTAGTCAATGGGAACGGTAGCATAGTATGTTACTGGGCTAGTAATCCAGAGGCCTGAAAACTGGACTAATAATCCGGAGACTTGAGTTCAAAATCCCACCACGGCAGCTGGGGAATTTAAATTCAATTAATTAAATAAATCTGGAATTAAAAGCTAGTATCAGGAATGGTGACCATGAAACTACCGGATTGTCGTAAAAACCCATCTGGTTCACTAATGTCCTTTAGGGAAGGAAATCTGCCATCCTTACCCGGTCTGGCCTATATGTGACTCCAGACCCACAGCAATGTGGTTGACTCTTAACTGCCCTCTGTTGTAACAAACCGCTACGAAACAAAGTAATAAAAATGAAACCGGACAGACCACCCGGCTTCGACCTCGGCACCGGCTACAGACACGGCAATGGCACACCCAGCCCAGTCAACCCTGCAAAGTCCTCCTCACCAACATCTGGGGACTTGTGGCAAAATTGGGAGAGCTGTCCCACAGACTAGTCAAGCAACAGCCTGACATAGTCATGCTCACAGAATCATAGCTTTCAGCCAATGTCCCAAACTCCTCCATCGCCATCCCTGGGTATGTCCTGTCCCACCGGTAGGACAGACCCACAAGAGGTGTGTCATAGAGTCATAGAGTTATACAGCACAGAAAGAGGCCCTTCGGCCCATCGTGTCTGCGCCTTCCATCCATCCCTGTCCAATCTAATCCCATTTTCCAGCATTTGGTCCATAGCCTTGTATGCAATGGCATTTCAAGTGCTCATCCAAATGCTTCTTGAATGTTGTGAGGGTTCCTGCCTCTACCACCCTTTCAGGCAGTGAGTTCCAGACTCCAACCACCCTCTGGGTGAAAAAGTTCCTCCTCAAATCCCCTCTAAACCTCCTGCCCCTTACCTTGAATCTATGCCTCCTTGTTATTGACCCCCCTACTAAGGGGAAAAGTTCCTCTTTATCTACCCTATCTATGCCCCTCACCATTTTGTACACCTCAATCAGGTCCCCCCTCAGCCTTCTTTGCTTCAAGGAAAACAACCCCAGCCTGTTTAGTCTTTCTTCATAGCTGAGGCGCTCCATCCCAGGTAACATCCTGGTGAATCTTCTCTGCACCCTCTCCAAAGCAATCACATCCTTCCTATAGTGAGGTGACCAGAACTGCACACAGTACTCCAGCTGTGGCCTTACCAGCGTTTTGTACAGCTCCATCATAACCTCCCTGCTCTTATATTCTATGCCTCGGCACAGTGGTATACAGTCGGAAGGGTGTGACCCTGGGAGTACTCCACATTGACTCCGGACCCTATGAAGTCTCATGGTTTCAGGTCAAGCATGGGCAAGGAAACCTCCTGCTGATTACCACCTACCACCCTCCCTCAGCTGATGAATCAGTGCTCCTCCATGTTGAGCACAACTTGGAAGAAGCATTGAGGGTAGCAAGGGCACAGATGTACTCTGGGTGGGGGACTTCAATGTCCATCACCAAGAGTGTCTCAGTAGCACCACTACTGACCGAGCTGGCCGAGTCCTGAAGGACATAACTGCCAGACTGGGCCTGCGACAGGTGGTGAGGGAACCAACACGAGGGAAAAACCTACTTGATCTCGTCCTCACCAACCTACCTGTTGCAGATGCATCTGTCCATGACAGTATTGGTGACAGTGACCACTGCACTCCTTGTGGAGATGAAATCCCGTCTCCACACTGAGGACACCCTCCATCGTGTTGTGTGGCACTACCACTGTACTAAATGGGATAGATTCAGAACAGATCTAGCAGCTCAAAACTGGGCATCCATGAGGCACTGTGGGCCATCAGCAACAGCAGAATTGCATTCCACCACAATCTGTAACCTCATGGCCCGGCATATCCTTCACTCTACCATTACAATCAAGCCAGGGGACCAACCCTGGTTCAATGAGGAGCGTAGAAGAGCATGCTAGGAGCAGCACCAGGCATATCTAAAAATGAGGTGCCAACCTGGGGAAGCTGCAACACAGGATCACATGCATGTTAAACAGCGGAAGCAGCATGCTCTAGACAAAGTTAAGTGATCCCACAATCAACAGATCAGATCAAAGCTCTGCAGTCCTGCCACATCCAGTCGTGAATGGTGGTGGACCATTAAACAACTAACGGGAGGAGAAGGCTCCATGAATATTCCTATCCTCAATGATGGTGGAGCCCAGCACATGAGTGCAAAAGACAAGGCTGAAGTGTTTGTAACCATCTTCAGCCAGAAGTGCAGAGTGGATGCAGAGTGGATGGTCCATATCGGCCTCCTCCTGAGGTCCCCATCATCACAGAAGCCAGTCTTCAGCCAATTCAATTCACTCCACGTGATATCAAGAAATGGTTGAGCACGCTGGATACAGCAAAGGCTATGGGCCCTGACAACATCCTGGCTGTCGTGCTGAAGACTTGTGCACCAGAACTAGCCGCGCCTCTAGCCAAGCTGTTCCAGTACAGCTATAACACTGGCATCCATCCGACAATGTGGAAAACTGCCCAGGTATGTCCTGTCCACAAAAAGAAGAATAAATCCAATCCGGCCAATTACCGCCCCATCAGTCTACTCTCAATCATCAGCAAAGTGATGGAAGGCGTCGTCGACAGTGCTATCAAGTGGCACTTACTCACCAATAACCTGCTCACAATGCTCAGTGTGGGTTTTGCCAGGACCACGTGGCTTCAGACCTCATTACAGCCTTGGTCCAAACATTGACAAAAGAGCTGAATTCCAGAGGTGAGGTGAGAGTGACTGCCCTTGACATCAAGACAGCATTTGATCGAGTGTGGCATTAAGGAGCCCTAGTAAAATTGAAGTCAATGGGAATCGTGGAAAACTCTCCACTGGCTGGAGTCATAACCTAGCACAAAGGAAGATGGTTGTAGTTGTTGGAGGTCAATCATCTCAGACCCAGGACATCGCTGCAGGAATTCCTCAGGGCAGTGTCCTAGGCCCAACCATCTTCAGCTGCTTCATCACTAACCTTCCTTTCATCATAAGGTCAGAAGTGGGGATGTTCGCTGATGATTGCACAGTGTTCAGTTCTATTCATAACTCATCAGGTAATGAAGCAGCCCATGCACGAATGCAAAAAGACCTGGATGACAAGATTGAGAGGAGATTTGATAGAGGTGTTCAAAATGAGGGGTCTGGACAGAGTAGATAGAGTGAAACTGTTCCCATTGGCGGAAGGGTCGAGAACCAGAGGACACAGATTTAAGGTGATTGGCAAAAGAACCAAAGGCGACGTAAGAAAAACTTTTTCACGCAGCGAGTGTTTAAGGTCGGGAATGCACTGCCTGAAAGGGTGGTGGAGGCAGACTCAGTCACGTCTTTCAAAAGGGAGATGGATAAGTATCTGAAGGAAAGAAATTTGCAGGGCTACAGGAAAAGGGTGGGAGAGTGGGACTAGCTGAAGTGCTCTTGCAGAGAGCTGGCACTGGCTCGATGGGCCGAATGGCCTCCTTCCGTGCTGTAACCATTCTATGATTCTATGATTCTGTGATTCAGGCTTGAGCTGATAAGTGGCAAGTAACATTCATGCCACACAAGTGTCAGGCAATGACTATCTCCAACAAGCGAGAGTCTAACCATCGCCCCTTGACATTCAACAGCATTACCATCGCCGAAACCCCACCATCAACTTCCTGGGGGCCACCATTGACCAGAAACTTAACTGGACCAGCCACATAAATACTGTGGCTACAACATCATGTCAGAGGCTGGGTATTCTGTGGAGAGAGTCTCACCTCCTGACTCACAAAATGTTTCCACCATCTACAAGGCACAAGTCTAGAGTGTGATTGAATACTCTCCACTTGCCTGGATGAGTGCAGCTCCAACAACACTCAAGAAGCTCGACACCATCCAGGACAAAGCCGCTTGATTGGCACCCCATCCACCACCTTAAACATTCACTCCCTCCACCACCGGCGTACCATGGCTGCAGTGTGTACCATCTACAAGATGCACTGCAGCAACTCGCCAAGGCTTCTTTGGCAGCACCTCCCAAACCAGTGACCTCTACCACCTAGAAGGACAAGGGCAGCAGGCATATGGGAACACCATCAGCTGCAAGTTCCCCTCCAAGTCATACACCATTCTGACTTGGAAATATACCGCCATTCCTTCATCGTCGCTGGGTCAAAATCCTGGAACTCCCTCCCAAACAGCACTGTGGGAGTACCTTCACCACTGGGACTGCAGCGGTTCTAGAAGAACGCGGCTCTCCACCACCTTCTCAAGGGCAATTAGGGATGGGCAATAAATGCTGGCCTTGACAGCGACGCCCACATCCCAGGAACTAATTTTTTTTAAATGCCACCCACCAGGTCCGAAGAAGTCCACATAAACATCATCCTTTCTGTGACAAGTCAACATCTTCCCATTGCATACTTGCACCAGAAGTATCGGAGAATGCTCAGTGGGTACCACTCTCGACTGAGTCAGAAGGTTGTGGGTTCAAGTTCCACTCCAGAAACTTGAGCACAAAAATCTAGGCTGACACTCTAGTACTGAGCGAGTGCTGCACTGTTGGAGGTGCCGTCTTTTGGGTGAGGCATTAAACCGAGACCCTGTCTGCCCTCTCAGGTGAACATAAAAGATCCCATGGCATTATTTCGAAGAAGAGCAGGGGAGTTATCCTCAGTGTCCTGGCCAATATTTATGCCTCAACCAACAGCACCAAAACTGATTATCTGACCAATACCACATTGCTGCTTTTGGGATCTTGCTATGTGCACTTGGCTGCCGCGTTTTCCTACATTACAATAGTGACTACACTTCAAAAGTACTTAATTGGCTGTAAAGCACTTTGGGATGTCCTGAGGGCATGAAAGGCGCTATATAAATGCAAGTCTTTCTTCTCAAATATCTGGTGGCAATACTCCATCATGGAAATTGCCAGCACAAGACCTACTCTGAAAATTCTGTTGAGCCATTTTCCCATAAAATGGATACCAGTCCGCCTTTCTGTGAAAGACCATTGCAGTGGAGAATCATTCTCAACTTTATTCTTCTTTCCATGTACTTACACCACCTGGTGTTATTCTGGATATCATTCGGTTAATATTACCAGCACTGTGATGCTACCAGGGGATGGATATCGGTAGCTGTACTTTTCATGTAGTTTTATCACTTTTGATCAGATGGATGGTCAGTAAACTATACAAGCCTCATTGCATGATCAATCAGTGGATCTGTGGGTACAGTGATGGGGGAATTTTAGCTGGGCGTGGGGTTTGGGCAGATGGGGAGGGGGTTGGGGGCACGTTTGGGTCCCCGAGGCGGCAACGTGCCGACCTCGGCTGCATGATAAATGGGTGATTTTATCTCCTGGGCCTCACTCATCTGTGTGCTGACGGTTAGCTGTCCGCTCAGTGGCCGGAAGCGGAAGTGTGCAGGGCATGATGTTGTTAGTTGGCACCAAAGGAAGGCTCGCCGACAAGGAGGAATGTCTCGGTTTCAAGAGGGTCTCACGAGAGAGAAGGTGGGTAGCTCCATGGGGACAGGGGAAGGTCTATACTTTCTGACAGGCTGGAAATCAGGCAAAAAAATACCCAGCGGTTCACTAGCAGCCTCAAGTGACCAACTAGCATCTAACCAGTTTGCGGTGGATGCGCCCTTTAAATAGCGCTGTTGAAGGTGCCTTCCTGCCTGTTAGTGCCATGAGTTGCTGGCCATGTTTATCACATGACTAGTCCGGTGCTGGGGCCAGCCCAATATCAAAAATAGGTCCTACAACAAGGGTAGGACCCTTATTTAAATATTTTAAATCAGTGGTTTAAATACTTCTGGTATGCGCCCTGGAGGCCAATGGACCGGAGCGATTCAATATGGTGGGTAATGACCATGAGTGCCCCGCCCGTTATATTGGATGCTTAGGCGTCTGTTTTGCGCCTGAAAAATGGGTGCAGCACCATTGAATTTCTGTCTCTCAGCTTAATACGCTTTCTGAAGTTAAAATAACGCAAACAATTTTTTATTTGTTGCCCAATTGGCCCCTTTTATAAGAAGGCTGACATTACTGACCATGTCAATATTTTTACGTGGTCTCCAAGCCAGGACTCAAGCTTGGACTCTCCCGCCAGCTCCACATGCTCTTCCTCATTTGTGGCTTATGATTACATAGGAACAGCAGAAGGCCATTCAGCCCCTCGAGCCTGTTCCGCCTTTCAATTAGATCATGGCTGATCTGTATCTCAACTCCATCTACCCACCTTGGTTCCGTAACCCTTAATACCCTTGTCCAACAAAGCTCAGTGCACCATCCTCAAAGCAATTTAACTACTTTCTCTGAGATATTAGTATCTGTGCTCCCAGATACTAATCATAAGACTTTTGGTGTGTCATGCAGTTGGTTTACAGAAGCAACCCCTCCCGTGAGCATTGAGACAGGGGGTCAGTGATGAACGATCAGAACAAATGGAGGATATTTGCTGATTGGTGGCACCAATAAGCTTAGCAATACCCTCAGCAGGGGCATGGCCAAAAAAAGGGTCAGGGCCATCTCCCCGAATTCAGGCAGCACGTTCAATATGGTTAAGCCACCACCTGTTCTTGTTCTTTTATGATAACTGTGAGTAGCCTTAGCTTGTAAGCAGAGCGTATTTATGTACAGGTTAGCAAGTACTTAATCTCGCCAAATGGCACTCTTGTGTCCTGACCACTTCCCATCCCATGTCAGACCTTTGCACATTAACCTACATAATGTTTTTCCTGCCAGTATGTTTTTGTAGGTGACCTGTGAAAAGGTATATGCATAGTATGTGACTTGCATCTTCTATGGAATGAAAGTGTGTTTCAAAAAGGGTCAACGCTATGTGGAGAGGCGGAGAGGTTTAGAGCGTGAGTTCCAGTGCTTAGGGCCTAGATAGCTCAAGGCACGGCCATTAATGGTGGGGTGAAGGAAGTGGGCGATTCACAGGAGAGCCAGAATTGGAGGAGCACAGAGGTCGTGGAGGGCCGTAGGGCTCGAGGAGGTTACAAAGATAGGGAGGGGCAAAGCCATGGAGGGATTCGATCATGAGGATGAGAATTTTAAAATCGAGGCGTTAGTGGATCAGAAGATAATGTAGGTCAGCGAACACAGGGGTGATGGGTGAACGAGACTTGGTCCAAGTTCAGAAACGGGCAGCAGAGTTTTAAATGAGCTTAAGTTTATGGAGGGTGGAAGATGGGAGGCCGGCCAGGAGAGGATCGGAATAGTCATCAACAACAACAATAACATAGGCTTAAATAGCTCATTTAACGCAATAGCCCAAAACACTTCTCAAAGGCAGAAAACATCAAGGGACCAAAAAAGGAGGAAGACGGGTACGGAGTGGTCACTGAAAGTGAGATTGAACAGGTAGGTTTTGAAGGAGGGGAGAGAGTGAAGGGACATAGCTAGAATTCTCCAAAACCAGGGCCAATAGGCTTTTCACATCCTCAGGACATCCCAATGTCCTTTGTAACCGATGGGCTACATTTGAAATGTAAGGGGGGGCGATTTTCCCAGCCCCCGAGGAGGCGGGTTTGGAGGCGGGACAATTGGGAAAATCGCAAAAAGTAAGGGCGGGTTCGGAACTCGCCTCCCACCCATCTCCAATGGGAAAAGCGTCCCTGTAGTTACTGCTGTTACGTCGGTAAAAGTGGTAGCCAATTTCACAGAAACAGCAGCGAGATGAACGGCTGGCTAATCTCTTTTACTGCTGTTAGTTGAGCGAGGAATGTCAGCTGGGACACTGGTCTTCTTCAGAAATTACCATTGGATTCTTGTGTTCACCTGAACAGGCAGGTGGGGCTTCCTGCTCACCGTTGTCCAAACCCCTGTAAAGTACCTTGGGATGGCTGTAACATGAAAGATGTGTTATCTAACTGTAAGTTGCTGTTATCTATTAACGACGCTGATGCTACCATCTTTAAAAAATCTTGATCCTAATAAAACGAAGGTTAGGATAGAGTAAATGTATTTTGCTGCTGCGCTTCTGATCATCTGCTCCGGGCAAATTTACTGTGGCATCTGGCAGGCTGTTCTTGAATGGTCTAGTCAGTAGAAACTTAGCATGTTAGCAGTTATACAGGGCCTTGGTGAGACCACACCTGGAGTGCTGTGTGCAGTTTTGGTCTCCTTACCTAAGAAAGGATATACTTGCCATAGAGGGAGTGCAGCGAAGGTTCACCAGACTGATTCCTGGGATGGCAGGACTGTCGTATGAGGAGAGATTGGGTTGACTAGGCCTGTATTCACTCGAGTTTAGAAGAATGAGAGGGGATCTCACTGAAACGTATAAAATTCTGACAGGGCTAGACAGACTGGATGCAGGGAGGATGTTTCCCCTGGCTGGGGGGGTCTAGAACGAGGGGTCACAGTCTCAAGATACGGGGTAGGACATTTAGGACTGAGATGAGGAGAAACTTCTTCACTCAGAGGCTGGTGAACCTGTGGAATTCTCTACAACAGAAGGCTGTGGTGACCAAGTCACTGAATATATTTAAGAAGGAGATAGATAGATTTCTAGACACAAAAGGCATCAAGGGGTATGGAGTGAGCGCGGGAATATGGTATTGAGATCGAGGATCAGCCATGATCATATTGAATGGCGGAGCAGGCTCGAAGGGCCGAATGGCCTACACCTGCTCCTATATTTCTATGTTTCTATGACCAATATCTGCCTTCTGAGGTGGTGATATCTCTAAGAAATGGTTAGGAATGAAGCGATTAAAAAAAACGATGAAATCTAAAATAAAAAAAAAACAAAGAAAATGCTGGCAATCCACAGCAGGTGGGCCAGAATTCGACAAGAGAAAAAACACACTGATATTGTACTAACGTCGCCAGCTTCTGATGCACGGGTCTCTCAATTGGCCAGATACGCTAAGACTGGAGTCTTCTTGGCTGTCAACTGTATTGATTTCCTTTTGGGTTCAATGATGAGACATTTATATAAAAGAGAATAACTTTTAATCTAAGGTTTGTTCAAGAATTCATACAGCTTTTCAGGACATACCATGCTTGAGCTGCAGCTAAAGTGAAACTAAAAAACTCAGCCTGCTTGTCTGTGTCACATGACCTCTGCTGCTCAGGCACAAGCAATCAAACACAGACAAACATGCTGTAAGGCATAAGTAATCAAACACAGACAAATATCATCGCTATTTGCTGATATCATTACATCTCCCTTTCTTAAAACAAAAGTATTTTACTTTTAACTAACAACATGTTTTCTTTGTATTAATCTGCATTTTAACTGTAACATTTAATGAACTTACATTATCATGATCAAAGTTTTTTACCCTTGCTTTGTGTGTTCACATGAAATATGTCAATACACTAGAACTTGAAGAAAGAATAAGATAACATTACTTCCTTCTGTAACAATAGTCCTTAAATTTGCTCAATGAGTCTCTCAGGAGGCTTCACGTGTCTTGAGGATTTTCTGATTGATTGTCCTTGAATCTGAGTTGTTGCCTCAGATGATTGGTTCGCAGCTGTGTGATCAGGTTGTTCAACAGTATCAGTCTCTTGACCTGCTGTGGCTGGTTCCATGAGAAGATCTCGACAATTTCTTCTCAGAACAGCACCCTCATCTGTCTGAATGGTGTATGATCTTGGTTGAACTTCACTCAGGACAGTTCCCTTCTGAGTCCATGTGTTTGTTTTGTCTTTCAACCTTACTTGGTCACCAGTGTGGAGTTCAGGTAGGTTTTGTGTTCCTCTGTCATAATAGTACTTTTGCTTTTCTTTCTGTTGTTCTTTGAACTTCCTCACTTTCTCCCCCTCTTTTGTTTTCAGGAGGTTCTCCGGGATGGGTAGGTTTGACCTTAGCCGACGTCCCATCAGGAGTTGGGCTGGTGACATACCACACTCGAGCGGCGTTGTGCGGTATACAAGCATGCTTTGGTAGAAGTCAGTTCCACTGTCTTTTGCCTTGTACATCAGTCTTTTCACTGTCTGGACCGATTTTTCCACTAGTCCATTGGACTGTGGATAGTGAGGACTTGACGTTGTGTGGACAAAGTCCCACTCTTTGGCAAAGTGTCGGAAATTTGCATTGTTAAACTGGGGTCCGTTGTCTGTGAAGACCTCGCTTGCCACGCCATGTCTGGAGAATATGGCTTTCATACTTCTTATCACAGCTTCTGCGGTGGTGGTGTACAGTCTACAAACCTCTGGATACAGGGAGTAATAGTCTGTGACGACAAGATAGTCCTTCCCTTGACATACGAATAGGTCAGCGCCTACCTTCTGGTAAGGTCTGTCTGGTGCTGGGTGTGGCTTTAGTGGTTCTACTGGATTGCTTGCTCGATATTTCAGGCATATTGTGCAGTTTGACACCTCATTTGTCACATCTTGGTTCATTCGTGGCCAGTACATCACCTCTCGTGCTCTTTTCTTACACTTTTCGATTCCCAGATGTCCTCCATGGATCTTTTTTAGCATCTCTTTTCTCAGGCTCTTTGGGATAACTATTTTACTTCCTTTGTAGATGATGTCTTCGACCACTGATAGTTCCGCCCTGCAGTTCCAGTACTCTGCCATGTCAGGTGAGCAGTCTTGCTTCATGTTGGGCCATCCATCCAAGATGCTTATCTGCAGTCATCTCATTGTTTCATCTTTGTTTGTCTCAGTCTTTATGAGCTCCATTTTTGCATCTGCTATGGGCAGTGCACTTGTGATCATGTCCACGTAGGCGTTCACTTTTTCATCCATTGTGGTGTTTGCGGGCTCACTTGGGTCAACAGCTCTGGACAACGTGTCTGCTGTATACATCAGTTTACCCGGTGTGTACGCAACATTCAGTGTATAGCATTGCAGCCTGATCATCATTCTTTGTATTCTAAGCGGACAGCTATTTAGTGGCTTTTGGAACAATGCAATCAAGGGCTTATGGTCAGTCTCTACACTGATTGCTTGTCCTGCCACAAACTGGTGAAATCTTTCACAGGTGTATGTGATGCTGAGCAGCTCCTTTTCTATTTGAGCGCCTGTCATTGAGCGCGATGCATATGCAATAGGTTGCCAGTAGTCATATTGTTGCAGAAGAATGGCACCGAGCCCACTCTGTGATGCATCTGATGATATCTTGATGGGTCTCGCTGGGTCATAAAACCTCAGAACTGGTTCCTCTGTGAGCAGTTTCTTTAGATCGCTCCATGACTTCTCATGCTCATGATTCCATTCCCATTCTATGTTCTTTTCAGTTAGTCTTCTCAGTGGTGCTATTTTTTCTGAGAGGTTGGGTATGAATTTACCCATGTAGTTGATCATTCCATTAAACCTCTGCACGTCCTTTTTGCATTGTGGCCTTGGCATATTCTCAATGGCGGACACCTTTCTGGGATCTGGTCTGATGCCCTCACTGCTAAGGATATCTCCCACGAATGTCAGTTCTGTCACCCCGAGCTGGCATTTCTCTCTATTCAGCTTCAGGTTTGTTTTCCTTGTTGCTTCCAGCACTTTTTTCAGTCTCTCGTCATGCTCAGTTCTCGTGGTTCCCCATACTATGATGTCATCCATTGATGTATCAACTCCCTCCAGGTGCTCATAGATCATATGGATAGTCTTGTGATACACTTCAGGAGCTGAGGCAATGCCAAATGGTAACCTTAGGAATCTGTATCTGCCATATAGAGTGTTGAACGTGCACAGTCTTGAACTTGCTTTGTCCAGCTTCATCTGCCAAAATCCTGAGGATGCATCTAACTTGCTGAAATATTTTGCATTTGCAAACTGTGCCATGATTTCCTCACGTGTAGGAAGCTTGAAGTGCTCTCTCTTTATTGCTCTGTTTAGGTCTCTTGGATCCAGGCAAATTCTGAGCTTTCCATTCTTTTTGTCCACTACGACGAGGGAACTCACCCACTCAGTTGGCTCATCTATCTTCTGAATCATGTTCAGGCTTTCCATCCTGTCCAACTCTGCCTTCAGTTGCTTTTGAAGAGCAAACGGAACTTTTCTGCATGGATGTATGACCGGTGTCATACTTTTATCTACTCTGATCATGTGTTCTCCTGGAATGCAGCCTAGACCCTTAAATAGGTCTTTATACTCTTTCATGAGTTCATCATAGACTGTCTCTCCTTCGCTTTCCACAATGAGGACTCTCTTTACCAGGTTCAGTCTCTCACAGGCTTTTAAACCT
This sequence comes from Somniosus microcephalus, assembly GCF_052327205.1. Taxonomy (NCBI): domain Eukaryota; kingdom Metazoa; phylum Chordata; class Chondrichthyes; order Squaliformes; family Somniosidae; genus Somniosus; species Somniosus microcephalus. Next base: position 24,512,120 of record NC_140993.1, on the reverse strand, counting down.
AGTATGGCTTGCACATCCTTTGGCACCACGATTAATGCTAGCGTGTGCTCTCTGTCCTTGTGTGTTACTTTGACAATGCATTTTCCTTTCACTGGTATATCAGTACCTGAGTATCCGGTCACTTTCACTTGTATTCCATGTAACTTTGGTCTGGGTCTAATTCTCTTAAAATCGGTCTCTGATATCACATTAACTTGTGCTCCAGTATCCAATTTAAATGGAATGTGTATGTCGTTCACTTTTAGTGTCAACATCCAGTCTCTTTCTTCTTTTTTGTTTTCAGACACCACATCTACATAGAATTCCTCTATCTCGCTTTCATCTACTGTATGGACCTTGCTTTGTTGCGCTTGGTTCTTACAGCAACGGGCATAATGGTTGTTTTTGTTGCATCTATTGCATGTTTTACCATATGCTGGACACTTTCTTGGTGGATGCTGTGTACCGCATCGACTACATGACTTCCGATTGTCCCTTTCATTTTCGTTTGCTGGCCACGCCTCTTTTTTCACATTGGCGCTCTTTTTGTTAAACGGTTTGTATCCGTTCTTTCTCACTGCATCCACGTTGCAGCTACTGTCACTGAACAGCTCCTTTGCCTGCAACTTCACAGTCTCTGTAGCCCTACACAGTGCTATGGCTTTTCCCAGGTCTAGATCTTGCTCTCTTAGCAGTCTTTCCCTTAGACCATTATCTGGAATATCACACACCAGTCTGTCTTTTATCAGCGAGTCTGTGAGTCCCCCAAATTCACACGATTTGCTTCAGTTTCTCAGTTCAGTCACATACTGATCAATAGTCTCGCCGATTTTCTGTACACAGGTGAAAAATTTGTGCCTCTCAAAGGTCACGTTGCGTTTAGGTATGCAGTAGGCCTCAAACTGTTCCATTATTTCATCTAGCTTCATTTTGTCTCCATCAACGGCAAATATGAAATTATTATATACCTCCAGCGCTGCATCACCCACTACATGTAAGAACACGGACGATTTCTGTTTATCACTTTTCTCGTCAGCTCCGGTTGCTGCTAAATACAACTCTAAACGTTGTTTGAACCTTCTCCAATTTTCAGCCACATTACCTGACAACTGAAGCGTCGCCGGTGGGAGTAAACCTTCTATTTTTCACTTCATTAGCTATTCTCCAAGGTAAGTAACGATTTTCTCTTCTGGCTTGCTAATCTGTGGAGAGCTGATTTAACTTCATCTCTTTCAGCCACTTCTGACACCATGTATTGATTTCCTTGTGGGTTCAATGATGAGACATTTATATAAAAGAGAATAACTTTTAATCTAAGGTTTGTTCAAGAATTCATACAGCTTTTCAGGACACACCATGCTTGAGCTGCAGCTAAAGTGAAACTAAAAAACTCAGCCTGCTTGTCTGTGTCACATGACCTCTGCTGCTCAGGCACAAGCAATCAAACACAGACAAACATGCTGTAAGGCATAAGTAATCAAACACAGACAAATATCATCACTATTTGCTGATATCATTACATCAACCTTAGTGACTCTGGCAAATTTATCTTTAGTGTGAGCCATAATCTGTTCAAGACCCGTGCCTCACAACTTAACGTTTCAGGACTTGGAACCTCTAAGGTTCACGAGATTGATTCCTGGGATGAGAGGGTTGTCCTTTTAGGAGTCTATATCCAAAGCTTGGCTACCCGTGTCCTAACTCACACCGAGTCCCATTCACCCATCACCCCTGCTCACTGACCTACATTGGCTCCCGGTGAAGCAACGCCTTGATTTTAAATTTCTCATCCTTGTTTTCAAATCCCTCAATGGCCTCGCCCCTCCCAATCTCTGTAATCTCCTCCAGCCCCACAACCCCCCAAGATATCAGCGCTCCTCTAATTCTGCCCCCTTGAGCATCCCTGATTATAATCGCTCAATCATTGGTGGCCGTGCCTTCTGTTGCCTAGGCCCTAAACTCTGCAATTCCCTCCCTAAACCTCGCCGCCTCGCTGCCCCTCTTTCCTCCATTAAGAAGCTCCTTAAAACCTACCTCTTTGACCAAGCTTTTAGTCACCTGCCCTAATTTCTCCTTATGTGGCTCGGTGTCAAATTTTTTGTCTTATGTGAAGCGCCTTGGGACGTTTTATTACATTAAAGGCGCGATATAAATACAAGTTGTTGTTGTTATATTCACTGGCGTTTAGAAGACTTTTTAAATTTAATTCACGGGATGTGGGCATCGCTGGCAAGGCCAGCTTTTATTGCCCATCCCTAATTGCCTTTGAGAAGGTGGTGGTGAGCCGCCTTATACAACTGAGTGACTTGCTGGGCCATTTCAGAGGGCAGTTAAGAGTCAACCACATTGCTGTGGGCCTGGAGTCACATATAGGCCAGACCGGGTAAGGACAGCAGATTTCCTTCCCTAAAGGACATTAGTGAACCAGGTGTTTTTTTTTGTGACATTCTGGTAGTTTCATGGTCACTATGAATGATATGATCTCATTGAAACATATCAGATTCTGAGAGGTCCTGACAGGATCGATGCGGAGAAGCTTTTTCCCCTGGCTGGAGAGTCTAGAACTTCTTCTTTTTGTGCCTTTCTTGAAGTAGTGGGAGGATTCACGGCAGTATGGCCGCATTAATGCTCCTTCCGAGCCGTAACCATTTTTATACCAGCCAATGGGGTGGTTAGTCCTACACGGCAGGAGACTTTTATGGACTCCCACAACCCATATGATGAGGGTGGGGGGCCACCCACACCTACCAGACGCGAGTATCCCGCTGGATGTCATCCCAGAATTCAGGGTGGGAGCTCCGACTCTACTCGCCGGGACTGTCTGGAGGAGGGTTCGAGCTCTGCACCTTCTGGCCCAGAGGCGGGAATGCTACCTACTGTGTCAAAGGCTCACTCCAGTCTAGAACTAGGGGGCAAAGTCTCAGGATAAGGGGTCGGCCATCTAGGGCTGAGATGAGGAAAAATGCCTTCACTCAGAGGGTGATGAAGCTTTGGAATTCTCTACCCCAGAAGGCGGTGGAGGCTCAGTCGATGAGTATGTTCAAGGATGAGATCAATAACATTTTGGGTACTAAGGGAATCAAGGGATATGGAGATCAGGTGGGAAAGTGGAGCTGATGTCAAAGATCAGCCATGATCTTATTGAATGGCGGAGCAGGCTCGAGGGGCCGAATGGCCGACTCCTGCTCCTATTTCTTATGTCCTTATGTTCTAATGAAGTGACCTTGCCAAACTATTGACCCAGAGTCATAGGGAGAAAAGTTGTGTATCGCCCATTTTGGGGCGTTAATATTGGCCGGGCGCAAAGTTTAGCGCCTGGCGCTAATTATCGCCTCCGACTGCAAAGTTCGCCTCTATCGCCCCTGGAGGTGATTTGAGCGCCAAATCAGGCGCTACACACCTATCTTAAGGCGCTAACGTCGGGGAGCGAGGCGCTACCTCAGAGCGCTACCGAAGCTCAGGCGATGTCAGTTACCATGGAAGCCAGACAGACTGGCACCGTCCAGTTCTTAAAGGGGAGGGGCCATCTTGCTGGCCAGCCACACCCTGCTCATTGCAGCCTTGAATCTCGGCCTGGAGAGACCGCGAAAGCAATTGTGCTGGAAGCACTAATGGATAGGCCCAGGGAAAGAGCTCGGCACTTAGGAACCTCAAAAGCTGAGGGCCAAAACTCCTTAAGGACAGCGTTAAAACCAAAAGTTTTGCCGACAAGAAAAGGCAGGAAGCGCCCGCCTTTAAATAGCGTTCCCCAGCCCCATCCCGACTTGTAAACGTTCCCCTCCAACTGCCATTCCAAGCAGCAGGCGCGAAGGCAGGGGTCTGGGGCGCTACCGGGGTGTTGCACGCTTGACTGACGTCATGATCTGCGGGCGCAGGAGATCGTGGTGGTAGTGTTTAGCGCCACCACAAAACGACTGGTCAATTTCATGAGCGGCGCTGTCATCACCGCACCCGGGAGGCAGAAAGCAACCGAAGTTTCCCCCATAGAGCTATAACGGCACAGAAGGAGGCCATTCAGCCCATCAAGTCCATGCCGGCTCTCTGCAGAGCAATCCAGTCAGTCCCATTCCCCCGCTCTATCCCCGTAGCCCTGCAAGTTTATTTCCCTCAAGTGCCTATCCAGTCTCCCCTTGAAAACATCGAGTGTCTCCGCTTCCACCACTTCCGTCAGCAGCGAGTTCCAGGTCCTCACCACTCGCTGCATAAAAAAGTTTTTCCTTACGTCCCCCCTGTATCTCTTGCCCAAAACCTTAAATCTGTGTCCCCTAGTCCTTGTACCATTAACTAGTGGGAACAGCCTTTCCCCGTCTAGCCGATTCAAACCCGTCATAATCTTGTACACCGCTATCAAATCACCCCTCAACCTCCTTTGCTCTAATGAAAACAAATTCAGCTTCTCCAACCTGTCCTTGTAGCTAAGATCCCCCATCCCCGGAACCATCCTGGTAAATCGCCTCGGCACCCTCTCAAGGGCCTTCACATCCTTGCTAAAGTGTGGTGACCAGAACTGGACACAATATTGGCCCAGAAATTCCGGTCTCCACGGGTGAGTACGCACGGGGTACTCACCCGTAGGCCCAATGGAAGTGCCAGTTTCCTGCATGCACTGCGCATGCGCGGGAAACCGGCACTTCCGTTCCCCTGAAAGAAGGGGTTCAGAGTTCAAACGCGTGCGCAGGAGAGGCTGCGCGTGCGCATCGAACTTACATTTTTTTTACAGGTTTTTCCCGGGAGGGTAAGTCTCCAGAAGTTAGACATGTAAAAAGCAGTCGTAAGGCCTGCTTTTTACAAGGTAAGTGGTGAATTAATTAAAATTAAAACATTTTTTCCACAGGTTTATTATTTTTAAATACTTTAAAGCAAGGTAAGTTTATTTTTAGCCCTGTTAGAAAATAAAATTATTTTTTCAAAAATTTTAATTATTGTTTAAAACAGTTATTTCATGTAATTTATAGTTTATTTGAAAAATGTGATTTAAAAAAAAAATTATTTGAAGATTTAGTGATGTTTTGGGGCAGCTCTTCCTGTCAAACTTATGAATGAAGCATTCCCTGCTACCATTGGCTCCCCATGGCCCACATGATCCCAGGGGATGCATCGAACTAACTGCGCCCCTGGGATACGCAAGCACTGCGCGCCGGCATTTGGAGCAGGCCCAGGATCGGAATTCCACGGGGGCCCACAGCTCAACGGCCGGCGCGCAAGGTAAGTGCAGGTCGGGGGCTTACACCTGCGGGAAGCCCCCCGACCCGAATTTCTGGGCCAATACTCCAGTTGTGGCCTAACCAGCGCTTTATAAAGGTTCAGCATAACTTCTCTACTTTTGTACACGGTACCTCTATTTATGAAGCCCAAGATCCCATATGCTTTGCTAACCACTCTCTCAATATGTCGCAATGCAGATTCCGCCCACTAAGGGGCACAATGGACATGATCTTCACCGCACGTCAATTACAAGAGAAATGCAGGGAACACCTGCAACCCCTGTACATGGCCTTCTTTGATCTCAAAAAGGCCTTCGACACTGTCAAACGTGAGGGATTATGGAGTGCCCTCCTCAAATTCGGCCGCCCTCAATAGGTTGTCACCATCCTCCGCCTGCTTCACGACGACATGCAAGCTGTGATCCTGACCAACGGTTCCACCACAGACACAATTCATGTACGAACCGGGGTCAAGCAAGGCTTTGTCATCGTACCAACGCTCTTCTCGATCTTCCTTGCTGCAATGCTCCATCTCACCCTCAGTAAGCTTCCCGCTGGAGTGGAGCTAATTTGCAGAACAAACGGGAAACTGTTCAACCTCCGTCGCCTCCAGTCCAGATCCAAGGTCATCCCATCCTCTGTCGTCGAATTACAGTATGCAGACGACGCTTGTGTCTGCGCTCACTCGGTGGGTCGAACTCCAAACCATCATCAACACCTTTACCGAAGCGTTCGAGAGCATGGGCCTTACACTAAACATCCATAAGACAAAGGTCCTCTACCAACCTGCCCCCACCACACAGTACTGCCCCCCGATTATCAAAATCCACGACAAGGCCTTGGACAACATGGACCACTTTCCATACCTCGGGAGCCTACTGTCAACAAGGGCAGACGTCGATGATGAAGTCCAACACCGTCTTCAGTGTGCCAGTGCAGCCTTTGGTCACCTGAGGAAGAGAGTGTTTGAAGATCAGGACCTCAAACCCGGCACCAAGTTCATGGTCTACAGAGCAGTAGTGATACCCGCCCTGCTGTATGCCTCAGAGACATGGACCATGTACAGTAGGCAACTCAAAGCACTGGAGAGGTACCACCAATGCTGCCTCCACAAGGTCCTGCAAATCCATTGGCAGGATAGACGCACCAACGTCAGTGTTCTTGCTCAGGCCAACATCCCCAGCATCGAAAATTGACCATGCTTGATCAGCTCCGATGGACGGGTCACATCGTCCGCATGCCCAATACAAGACTCCCAAAAGAAGCGCTCTACTCGGAGCTCCGGCACGGCAAGAGAGCCCCAGGTGGGCAGGGGGAATGCTTCAAGGACACCCTCAAAGCCTCCTTGAAAAAGTATAACATTCCCACCGACACCTGGGAATCCCTGGCCCAAGACCGCACAAAGTGGAGGAGAAGCTTCCGGGAAGGCGCCGATCACCTCGAGTCTCTTCGCCGGGAGCAAGTGGAAGCCAAGCGCAGGCAGCGCAAAGAACCCACGTCAACCCAAGCACCCCACCCACCCGCCCCTTCAACCACCGTCAGCCCCACCTGTGACAGAGACTGTAGGCAGGATTTTCATTGGGCCGTGGAGGCGGGGTTGGAGGCGTGTGGGGTGTTAAAATTGCAAAAACTGGCGTGCGGGCCCAACCTCGCCTCCATCCCGCCTCCAAGCAATTTTCATTAATTCGTTTCTAATGGTCCTGTCCCCGTCCCGCCTCCAAGAGGCGGGATAGGCCATTAAGGCCCTTAACAAGCACTAAATTGTCTCTATAATGCCATTTTGAAAGGCCTTTGCGATTTTAACCCTTCTCCCACGTGAAACACGCCCGATCTGAAACATGACGGTGAAACCTGGCAGGAGCACAATTGGATTGCTGACTATCAGCTGCAGCTCAACCACTAAAGAGGAGATTTAATCAGCCATCATTTGCAGGTGGCAGGACTTTGTTGTCTCAGGTCTGGGGGAACTTTTAGAAGGCATAATCACAGCTGTGGAAGTTTGGAGCCTGGCACCCATCTCCAGTGTGACCTCCTGGGAAACCCCTCTCGCCAGCTTGACTGAGCGCTTCCTCAACTGAGGCACATACCAGAAGCAGGGGAGCCATTTATTTCCTCCCCTTCTGGACAGCAGATGAGGATGAAGACCAGCAGCGGCACCAGCAGAACCAGGAACAACAGCAGCACCAACAGCAGCAGCAACAGGAGTGCCAAGCTGCTGCTCACCCACCTGAAGCTGCACAGGCCAGAAGGGGCCAGCGCATGGAAACCCGTCAGTGCAGGAGGTACCCCCCAAACAGGGTCTACAGACACAGGGTCAGCTATATCAACATGTCTGAGCAGCAGTGCCAAAGGCGGCTCCGGCTTTCGTGAGAGGTAGTGGGTGACATCTGCGCAATGCTGCAACAAGACCTGCAGCCCAGAGGACCAGGTGGACAACCCTTACCAGTGGCCATCAAAGTCACCACCGCACTCAACTTTTTTGCCTCAGGCTCATTCCAGGGGTCAGCAGCAGACATCAGCGGCATCTCCCAGGTGGCCGCACACACTTGCATCACGCAGGTAACCGATGCCCTCTTTGACATCGCGCTCAATCACATCCATTTCACCAAGGATCAAGCAAGTGTCATGGCGCGTGCAGTTGGATTAACTAATCTGGCAGGCTTTCCAAGGGTGCAGGGCATCGTTGACTGCACGCATGTGGCCCTTAAGGCACCCCATCACAATCCAGGTATTTTTGTCAACCGCAAGGGCTTCCACTCCCTTAACCTTCAGCTGGTGTGTGACCACAAGAAAGAAATTTTGCATGTTTGTGCCAAGCACCTTGGCAGTTGCCATGACTCCTTCATACTGCACCAGTCTAGTGTGCCTCCGCTATTCAGTCCACCAGAACAACTTAACGGATTGCTACTTGGAGATAAGGGCTATCCCCTGAGGACATGGCTAATGACGCCATTGAGGAGCCCATCCAACGAAGCTGAGGAGAGCTACAACTTCAGCCACATATCCACCAGAGCCATAATCGAGCAAACCATCGGTTTGCTGAAGATGCACTTCAGATGACTGGATAGATCAGGTGGAGCCCGACAGTGCTCAGCAGCCAGGGTCTCCAGAATCGTCGTGGTTTGCTGTGCACTTCACAACATGGCACAGCATCGTGGCTTGCAGATTCCTGAGGACCAAGTGGCTCGTCGCATATCCTCCTCAGATAAGGAGGAGGAGGAGGAGGAGGAGGAGATGGAGGAGGAGGAGGAGGAGGAGGAGGAGGAGGAGAGCGAAAATGAACATCTTGCAGAGGCCCATCAACCAGCGGCAGCAGTACGCGAGAACATTGCTGCCCAGGATGCAAGGAACGCATTCATCTTGGCCAGATTTGCTTAGCCTAGCCAATCAAGCACTTTTGCCTCGCAGCTTCTTACCTGAGCATCGACAATGGCCAAGGACCAGCAGATTCCTAGCAATTTGACCACCATCCTGACAATTGTAAGTAATCCTAAGCCCTCAATGTGAAAGTCCCATTCGCGAAATGACACATGTCACAACTACAGCAGTAGCCATCAGATTTTTATTTACATTATTCATCTGATGGCTTTTTCACAGAAAGCATCAAATTTCACCCAAGTGACTACCCTTGTGACTATTTGTGCAGTATCTTTCTCTTACGCGTGCTCCTACGTGGTGCTTCCCCTGTGGCTTCAGCAGATGTGGAGGCCCCTTGCTCACGTTCCTGCTGCTCCTGTCTCGACACCTTTGAAGGGCGTCCTCTGGGGTTGCGAACCTGTGAGGGCTCGGCAACAGTCTGCTGCTCCTGCGGCTGTGCAGGTGTTGAGACGCCGAACTGAGCTGGGTGTGGACACTGGTGGGGCTCTGACTGAGGGCTCTGCAGTGACATGGAAATGTAAGCACTTAGAGTGGAGCCCCCACTTGCTTGATGTCTGCCATCAACTTCCCTCTCATGGTTCAGGTCCCCCTTGTGAGCACCTTGCTGCACATCAGGGGGGCCATGGGGACCGGTTACTGCACTGGCAGTCCTACTCAGAAGGACTTCCATGAAGGTCTTGTTTCTCTGTTCAATAGATGACCATCGCTCCTCCAGAGGCGTCATTCTATTCTGAACACTCACCATGTTTTCTGCACTCTGGTGACTTATCACCTCCATGGAGGTTGCCATCCTTTCCATGGTGATGCGTTCATGCGCCAATTACTCCACAAAGGCTCTGCTCATGTTCGCTATGGACTCCTCCATTCACTCCACACTCGCAGCGACCCTGGAGACAAAACCTGCCAGAGACTCCTACATCTGTTCCTGGAGTTCCAGCACCGCTGATCTTATGGATGGACCCAGAGGCAGTGGGTCGACATGCAGCTCAGCCGAGCTGGCAGAGTCCTGCGCCCTCCGACTAGGACTCTCCACTGCTGTCCCTGTCTCCACAATCTGCTGATGCTCACTTGTGAACTGTGATACACCAGGTGACAACACTACTCTATCTCCCGAAGGTCCCACCATGGTGTGAGTGCCTGCGCTGGTGCTGGGTGCGCTGAATTCTGCTGACGCGGCGCCCTCAGAGGTTGCAGCTTCCTCTGAGGAGTCTTGAGGCTCATGCAGTTCCTCCTGGCTAGTGGGGACAGGTGCTTGCGATGGTCCTGTGGGGGAGTAAAGGAAAGAGTCAGAGATGTGATGCTAAGGTTACATGCACATTGCATATGGCAGATGATCATTAGTCCAGCTGTTAGAGCTTCAGAATCATTATCAGTGACTCATGCAATGTCAATGAGAGAGATGGAAAACTATTCTGTCACCAGCTTGCTGTGATGCACCCCTCTGTCCATCCCCCACTTGCGCATCTTCCTCCACTCCTATGATCTCCAGGACCGCCTCCTCCCAGGGGATGAGGTGGGCTACTGAGGGTGAACCTCCTCCTGTCCTCGCTCTTTCCCTCTTATTGTGAGCTCTCTTTTCCTGCAATGAGGGAGACAAGTGGAGGTTGAGTGAGAATGAAGGAGTGAGTGCAGAGATTCCATAGCATAGATACTTAGAAGGAGACAAAGATGGAGTGAGGTGGCAAGACCAAGGGCCCTCCCTGTGTGTTGTCAGTTGTTTTCATAGCATCACAGTGATAGGGAGTGTGAGGGCTGCATAGTCGAATAGTTAGGTGAATGTGAGCATAGCGAGAGAGGGAATGGGTAATGGTGCATGGATGTCAGTGTCAAGTGGGATGTGGAGGAAGACATAGCTAAAGCTGAGTGCTTGTGAGGAGAGGCAATGGGGATCAGATTGAGGATGATGGGAAATCCATACTCACTTTTCCAGTCTGCAGAAGGTCATGAAATCTCTTCCTGCATTGAGTCCAGGTTCTGCGGGTTACTGAGAATGAGTTGACCTCCTCTGTCACCTGAATCCACACAGCCTTGGTCTGCTGGGGAGGCTTCTTCCTCCCTGAAGAAGGGAAAAGCACCTCTTTATGAGCTCTTGCTCCCTCAACTAAAGCCTGCAAGACAACGTCATCAAACCTGGGAGCAGACCGAGGTCTCTCGCTGGTCATTCTGCCTCCAGGTCCCTGTAGCATGAAAGGGCACAAGGTTGGCAGTCTGCAGAAGAAGCAAGGCTTGTTGCAGACCTTAAATGCAGCAGCAATGATGACGTCATCGGAGGCGACTTTCAGACTGGAAAAACTCATTGGCCATGGGTTCCCACACGTTGGAACTCAATTGGCCAATTAACTTAAAATCGCATCAATCTCCCAAATCAAATTTAGATTCGGGTGGATAACATGAAATCAGGATTACACGACCCCAGCCCACCCCTGAATTAAAATCCAGCCCTGTAGATCCCGCATTGGACTCATCAGTCACCTGCGAACTCATTTTTAATGTGGATGCAAGTCATCCTCGGTTCCGAGGGACTGCCTAAGAGAGAAGAGATGTCCCGCCACCTTCAGGGACCTATGCAGATTAACTCCCAGATCCCTCTGTCCTTGCACACTCTTTAAAACTGTGCCATTAAGTGTATATTGGGGGGAAAATTCAGTTGTTTGTGCCTCCCGTTAGCGCCTTAAGGGGGCACTAATGGGGCGCAAAGCAACTAGTGCCCGGGCTCGGCGATGTTTGCGCCGCTCATGAAATTAAGTAGACATTTTGCAGCGGCGCTAAACACTACCGCCACGATCTCCTGCGCCGGCAGATCATGGCGTCAGTCGAGTGTGCAACGCCCCGGTAGCACCCTGGACCGGATATTGAGTGGCGCCCCCTGCCTTACCGCCTGCCGCTAGCAACGACAGGTTGAGGGGAGCATTTTGCAGTCAGGAAGGGACTGGGGGAGCGCTATTTAAAGGCGACCGCTTCCTACCTTTTATTGTTGGTGACATTTTTGCACCATGCATTCTGAGAGAGAGAAAGAGAGAGACCTCTGGAGAGATTCAATGCTGTGTGAAGGAGTTTTGGGTACTGAGCAGCACTTTGCAGGTTCATTTTGATTTGCCCTTCCTTGCTTCGCCAGCGCTCTGAGGTAGCACCTCGCTCCTCGGCCTTTGCACCTTAAGACAGGCGTGAAGCACCTGATTTAGCGCTCCAATCACCTCCAGGGGCGATAAAAGCCAAGTTGCCGTCGGAGGCGATAATTAGCGCCAGGCGCTAAACTTTGCGCATGGCCGATAATGGCGCCCCAAATGGGGCGATACTGAACTTTTCCCCCATTGCCTCTCCTTGTTCCTTCTGCCGAAATGCATCACCTCACACTTCCCTGTATTAAATTCCATCTGCCACCTGCCTGCCCATTCTGCGAGCCTTTCTATGCCCTGTTGCAGTCGATTGATATCATCCTCACTGTTTGCCACACCTCCAAGTTTGGTGTCATCGGCAAATTTAGAAATGCGACTCTGTATTCCGATATTCAGGTCATTTATAGATATCAAATAAAGCAGTGGCCCCAGCGCTGCCCCTTGGCGAACACCACTGTCTACCATCCTCCAGCCTGCCCTATCTCTTTCAGATGCCAATGGACGTATGTTAGGAATCTAACTGTATTAGTAAGTTGAAGATGTGACGGTTCCTAATGCGATCTGTCTATGAGTTCATTGTTTCATTCTCACTGTCCTATCCTTTTTTTCTCCATCTTTCATGAAAAATAATGTCCCTTTAATGTTCAATATAAAGGGCTGAAACTGCATCAAAAATATTAAATTAGAAACATCCGCATAGCAGGACTTGCATCGTATTTTAACTCGAATTGATCGTAATTAGATCCACTTTAGTAATTGAGGATCGGTTTGCAAAAATGATGTACAACAAAATTAAATAGCATTTCTGTTACATAATTATGCACTGCAGTTGCTTTCAAAGCATAAATTGTTTATTCTGAGTTGAAGGTAAATGTAATTATTTTTGATCATATTGGACTAAGTCTTTGAAAATATATTCTAAAACCTCAAGGCTTTGAAACATGGCCCTCTTGGTTAATTAGATGAATGTTTTGGAGTTCATTGCTGTCTGAATTAATTACGGACACAGCAGCGATAAATGTTTTCTTATGCAAACGACCGCGATGAGAAAAAACAAGGTCTAATAGGAACTGTCCCCGTTTAAATCATTCTGGATATGTTTATTCAAGTGCGGGGTTCTAACATTTCAGTCTGACAGTCATTAATAATTCACTACTGGGTGTTTGTCAGTGTGCATCTCTTGTTACTGACACCCAGACACATCTCTTAATTGGTTGATTCCAGTCCCCCTGCTCCCTCTTCACAGAGAGCCTGAGCTATCCAAGAGCAAGTGGATCGGTGACAGTAAACAGCGAGGAGACCCTTCGAAAGGAGCAAATGTAGATCAGGTTGTGAAAACGGTGCAAGAAATAGTTTCTAAAATGCTGAATTCCCTTCTGACTTCTCTCGTCAGCCCTTCCTGACAGGAGCGAAACACACTCATTTCCTGGAGTGTTACTGTCCTAGGACCAGCAGCAAGTTTGAAAAGCAGCGCCTGAATTGATCACTGAAAGCTGACAGACAAGGGCGAAGGGGATTTGCGGCTTCCATGGCAGTTCCTCTAATACAGTGACTGAGGTAGGAACCTGTACTCAAAAGAATTGCTCCTGAGCTGTGCCTAATGCTGTGTGGATAAGATGAGGCAGCTCGATTCTGCGAGGTAGTTAGTTTACTTGACTCTCTCGCTTCATTGCAGCATCAATAGTAGGATCACTTCTCAATAAGGAGCATTTATTCCAGCTATTTCATCTTGGGTTTTTTTTTTAAGCGCCGTTGGTATAGCGCTGCAGAAGGTGAAATTACGCAGAAATTAAAATTGCATTCACATCGTGTGATCTTACTGCCATTAGATCCTTGAAGACTATGCGGGGAGCTCGAAAGCGCGGTGAAAACCAGCCCAGTAATTTATCACCTCGAAACACAGACGTGTGTATGTCTCCTATCTCTGTTACTGCACTCCGATAATTTGTCATTAGGAGTAAAAGCGGCAAGTGCTGCATGGGTGCGTAAAGCGCAAACGCCCACAGGGCAGCGGTCAAAGGAAAAAGAAACCAAAATCTTATAGCTGTTCTGTATTGTTGTACTGTCGTCAAGTAAATCTGATGAGACTGGCCGAGTACCTGTACATGCTGCCCTTTACCACCGCAAGCTTCAGGGTGCAACATTCAGCTGTTTGAGAGCGAGATTAAGGGATCATCTCTTAAAATGCACAGCATTACCCAAAAGTAGGACAATGTTTAAGATAACTTTATGATTCCACCCCCCCGCCACAAGTCCCCCGCCCCTCCCAACCTGAGCAAATGGAGTTTGTGTGAAAATGTATAAAAGAGGGAGCTGTTGAGATGCAGGATTGAGAAAGTACAATTTGCTGCCTGCAAAGGTGTAAATGTGACATGGACGGAGAGAGAAGCTGTGTGGATGAATAGACTAATAGACTGCATGTTGTTCAGGGCGATTGCAATGGTTTCAGTGGGTGAAGCGGTACAGTTGTGAGTCTATTAGTAATGATGCATACATCATAAAACTCAACTCTACAGTGCATCCCGTCTAGCAAAATACGCAAGATAGAAACATAGAAGATAGGAGCAGGAGTAGGCCATTCGGCCCCTCGAGCCTGCTCCGCCATTCAATGAGATCATGGCTGATCATCCAAATTCAGTACCCTGTTCCTGCCTTCTCCCCATATCCCTTGATCCCTTTAGCCTTAAGAAATATTTTTAACTCCTTCTTGAATATATTTAATGAATTGGCCTCAACTGCCTTCTGTGGTAGCGAATTCCACAGGTTCACCACTCTCTGGGTGAAGAAATTCCTCCTCATCTCTGTCCTAAATGGCTTACCCCTTATCCTTAGACTGTGACCCCTGGTTCTGGACTCCCCGACCATCGGGAACATCCTTCCTGCATCTAGTCTGTCTAGTCCTGTTAGAATTTTATAAGTTTCAATGAGATCCCCTCTCATTCTTCTAAACTCCAGCGAGTACAAGCCCAATCGACCCACTCTCTCCTCATATGTCATTCCTGCCATCCCAGGTATCAGTCTGGTGAATCTTCGCTGCACTCCCTCCATGGCAAGAACATCCTTCCTCAGGTAAGGCGACCAAAACTGCGCACAATACTCAAGGTGCGGTCTCACCAAGGCCCTGTACAACTGCAGCAAGACATCCTTGTTCCTGTACTCGAACCCTCTTGCTACGAAGGCCAACATACCATTTGCCTTCTTAACCACCTGCTGCACCTGCATGCTTACCTTCAGCGACTGGTGCACAAGGACACCCAGGTCTCGTTGCACTTCCCCTTCTCCCAATCTATTGCCAAGATGCGGCTCTCCACAATGTAACGTACACCATAATACTGCACAATACTGGATGGCACGCTATTCAGGAAAACCCCTGAAGTGTATTACTCAGGTTGTCAGAGAGAATCATAGAATAGTACAGCACAGAAGGAGGCTACTCGGCCCATCGAGTCTGCGCCGGCTCTTTCGAAGAGCAATCCAGTTAGTCCCACTTCCCCCTGTCTTTCCCCATATCCCTGCAATTTTTTCTCCTTCAAGTATTTATCCAATTCCCTTTTGAAGACTACGAATGAATCTGTATCCACCGCCCTATCAGGCAGTGCATTCCAAATCCTAACCACTCGTTACGTAAAATAGTCTTTCCTCATGTCGCCTCTGGTTCTTTTGCCAATCACCTTAAATCTGGGCCCTCTGGTCATCGACCCTTCAGCCATTGGAAACAGTTTCTCTTTATTTACTCTGTCTAAACCCTTCATGATTTTAAACACCTCCATCAAATCTCCTCTTAGCCTTCTCAGCTCTCAGAAGATCTCTGGTGCTTTTTTTCTTTCTTTACATCTGTTTCCTTAGCAACATTACTATCACAAGGGTCTATCACACCAGAGTTCCACACTGACAACACTTATCCACAGAGACGTCTAACACAGCTTCACAAATAATTGAATAAGTAGGCCGAAACTATTTGTTGCCTAGATCGTGTGAAGTGATAAAACAGGAACAAGCATTTCAAATGCTGGCCGGCAACGTTCAGGAGCTGTCAGATGCAGGAGAAGAAGTGTCACATTGGATTTGGTGACATCCCTTGCTAAGACTATCATTTCCTCCGCCCCCCCACCCCAGCCGAGATCTCATGATAGGCTTCCCTTTGAGGTGGAAAAATTGCAGTTTATTCTTATTCAGGTTAGAATGTGTTCTGTTTGACGTGAAGCTACAGCAGGCATTTACTTTCATTTTTTACTCCGTTCCATTTGTGACACTGTCATTTTAGCTGGTTTGTTACTGTCATCCATCGTGGTCAACGTTTGAAAAGTTGATAACATGTAGCACTTTATGGGTGAGTGCTACTTATTAAGAAGGAATGAATAGGCTGGTTAAGGGTTGGATGAGGAGTTTGACATGGATTGATCAACCCTCTATTTTAGTTAAACTTGAGTGAGAGTAAGCCAAGGAGCTTAAAGGGTAGTAAAAAATTAAAAATGCTCTTATTCCTCATGCACATATAGTTTTATCCAAGAAAGCAAGAATTTTTCTTATATGTCCCTTCTTCTATTATTAAAATTTTTCTTGAAATCTTAAACTATTTTCTTTAACCTGTATAGCACTTTGGTTAGACCACACTTGGAATACAGTGCACAGTTCTGGTCTCCATATTATTATAAAAAAGGATATCAAGGCAGTGGAGAAGGTACAAAAAAAGGTTTACAAAGATGATACCAGTACTGAGAGGTTATAACTATCAGGAAAGACTGAATAGCCTGGGGCTCTATTCTCTAGAAAAGAGAAGGCTGAGGGGTGACCTGATGGAGGTCTTCAAGATTATGAAATGGTTTGATCAGGTAAACGTAGAGAAGATATTTCCACTTGTGAGGGTGACCAAAACTAGGGGTCATAAATATAAGATAGTCACTAATAAACCCAATAAGGAATTCAGGAGAAATTTCTTTACCCAGAGAGTGGTGAGAATGTGGAGCTCGCTACCACAGGGAATAGTTGAGGCAAATAGCATAGATGCATTTAAGGGGAAGCTAGATACGTACCCGAGGGAGAAAGGAATAGAAGGATATGTTGATTGGATTAGATGAAGAGAAGTGAGAGAAGGCTTGTGTGGAGCATGGGCCAGTGGGGTCAAATGGCCTGCCTCTGTGCTATACATTCTAAATCATTCTATGCTTTCTTGCTCTGTATCAGGGCACTACCCCCTCCCCCCCCCAACTCCCACCCCCCCCTCCCCCCCCCAACTCCCACCCCCCCTCCCCCCCAACTCCCACCCCCCCTCCCCCCCACTCCCTCCCCCCACTCCCCCCCACTCCCTCCCCCCACTCCCACCACACCCCCCCTCCCCCCCACTCCCTCCCCCCACTCCCACCACACCCCACTCCCCCCACACCCCCTCCCTCTCCCACCCCCCCACTCCCTCCCCCCCACGCCCCCTCCCTCCCCCCCACCCACGTCTTCTGATTACTAGAGGGTGAATATTAGAAAACCTGCTCTTAACTCTTTGTTCGTGGAGAGAATACCTAACCACCCTGTTAGTGCGTTTCTGTCCTGGCACAGCATGTTAACCAAGACTATGAACTCATTTTGTGGGGAATTAGGAGACTGAATCTGCATACAAAAGGAAAATACTGCAGATGCTGGAAATCTGAAATAAAAACAGAAAATGCTGGAGAAACTCAGCAGGTCAGGCAGCATCTGTGAAGAGAGAAACAGAGTTAACGTTTCAGGTTGCTGACTGAATCTGCATCCCACCAAACTGTGCGACATTTTCTTGCACCACCACCATTCTTGGTGGCGTGCTTAACCATTTATTGGTCGTTTTCCAATAATACCCGGCAGTTTATCTTGGCCTGGGAGGGGGTGCAGCACAGATTCACCAGAACAATACCGGGGGTTAGCGGGTTAAATTATGAGACAGTTTGCATAAATTTGGCTTGTTTACCCTCGAGTATAGGAGGTTGAGCACCATCTGATCGAGGTGCTTTCATTTTTACTTTAAAAAAAAAGGTGCATTCTGGTTTATTTTTAAACGCCTCTTTATTTCACAATTGATAGATTATTACTCCAAAAAATTTGGAAAAATAAATACAAAAGCAAAATACTGCGGATGCTGGAAATCTGAAATAGAAACAGAAAATGCTGGAAATACTCAGCGGGTCAGGCAGCGTCTGTGAAGAGAGAAACAGAGTTAATGTTTCAGGTCGATGACCTTTCGTCAGAACTGGACAAAGCTGGAGATGGAACAGGTTTTAAGCAAGTGCAGGGGCAGGGGGAGGGGAGGAAAGTAACAAAAAGGAAGGTCTGTGATAGGATGGAAGGAGGAGAGATTAACTGACAAAAGGGATGATGGTGCAAGGCAAAAGGAGATGGTAATGGGACAAGTAACGAAACAAAAGCTGGGTCTAGAAGAGGTGTAAATGGGAATAGCAGAATCATCAACAGCTGCCGTCTGAAAAAATAAGGGCAGAGTTTTTGGCCTGAAATTATTGAACTCGATGTTGTGTCCAGAAGGCTCTAAAGTGCCCCTTGGGTTTCTCTATACTCAGTAGACCAACCAGTCCATTAATTCTCCAAAAGTTTCCTGAACAGCCCTTCTCCCCCCTTCTTAGAGGCACTCCCCTCCCCTTCGCAGAAAGCCTCTTCTCCCTTACTGACACGGTTTCTCTCTCCAGCCTCCCTCACTCACAGAGTCACTCTTCCCCTAACCCCTCCGTAATTCAGAGGTATGGTCCCCCTCCAGCCCCTTCCACTCAGACCCCATATCCCCTCCTGAACCCCTACTGTTGACAAAGGCATTCCTCCTCTCTAATCTACCCCCAATTTAGAGAGACATTCTCCTCCTCCAACAGGCCTGTAGTCCACAAAAGCCATCCTTCCACTCTAACCCCCACTCCACTTCGCAGAACTCCTTTCCTGATCTGATCCCTCATCCAGTTGTCTTGGGATTAAGCAAGGGACAGAAGTCTTGAAGTTTCATTCCCAGTTTCCTGTTATTCCACTCCCAGTATGTCAGACTTCCACTCTAAAGGAAGGAGCAGAATTTCTAGAAGAGTAAAGTTTGGTCAACTGCAGCCACTATGCTGGTGTAGGGTTTCCGCTCGGGCCGCAGTGGTCAATATGCGCCGGGATTGCGCTGGACACTGCGACGTTTCTGCCGAGGTGAAGTTACACCGAAGTTTCAGTGCAAACTCATTAGCGTAAGCCCGAACACACACATCTCCCGCGAATCAGCGCAATCAAGCAACTGAATCGATTCGTGACTGCAAGAAGACATCCTCCAGCATCACAAAGAGGGGTGGGATTGCGAGGAGCTGAGCCATTCTTCAACTTTTTAAATCAATTGATCTGTGGGAGAGCAGGGCAGATCAATCAACCGATTGAATGCTCTTGGTCCTAGTTTTTAATTGGCCTCAATTGACTGCTGATCACTGCTGTCTTCAATGAACTACTTATTGCAGCAGTGCGGGACACACCTGTGTGGCTTCCATTGACGACTGGTCACGGGCCTTATGGACCGAGGGCAGATCAATTGACTTGAATTTAAAGTAATTTCAACTGAATTTAAGCTAATTGCATCTTTTTTATATTTGTTCCTGGAATGTGGGCATGGCTGGCAAGGCCATCATTTATTACCCATCCCTAATTTTTTTTAAAAAGTCAAACATATTCATTTAAATATGGTAGTACTTGTTACAACTCATCAATTATATAATAAATCCATTACATTCATTAGCCGCAATAGAACAAAGCCTTAAAAACAGCTTTAGGGCTAACAGTACAAATGCAGTGGTAAATTTTACAGATAAACCAATAATATTAACAGTACAGGTAGCCATAGTGAAAAACAATTTTACGCCAATCCTATAGGCAATCTAGTAACTCTTCGTTTTTGCTTGGTATTACCTGTTGTCCTTTTTTTTTAACATTCAAGTCATCATCATCGGCGACCACTCGAATTCGAGTATGGTATGTCCTTCATCAGTCATCTACTTGTGGGTCTTCAGGTGGCTGTGGAGGCCAATCCGAGATCCACAGACTCTACTACAGTGTGGGCATGTAAGACTATTGGTAGTGACTGGAGTATGGGTCTTCTTAAGTTGTTGTCTCTCCTTACGGCGCTGGCGTTTACCCTCAGCGGCACGCTGGAGATTCTTTTCATGTAGTGCGGCACCGTTGTGGATGCATTTTCTCCAATTGTCTCTGTCCAGTGCGATTTCCTCCCAGTTATTAATATCAATATGGAACTTTTTAAGGATTACTTTGATGTTATCTTTGTAACGCTTCTTTTGACCACCAGGAGACCTCTGCCCTTCCTTCAACTGGGAGTACAGAACCTGTTTTGGGAGACATGAGTCTGACATGCGAATGACATGTCCAATCCATCGGAGTTGATGCTGCATGATGAGCGTAGTGATGCTGTAGATATTGGCCTCTTCAAGTATACTCCAGTTGGTACGCTTGTCCAAGGACAACAGGTAATACCCAGCTGATCCTCAAGTTTTTGCGTAGAGAGCGTTGGTGGTATTGCTCTAAGGCTTTGAGATGTCTACTGTACGTAGTCCAGGTTTCAGCTCCATATAAAAGAGTGGGAAGGATGATGGCTTTGTATACAAGAATTTTAGTTTGGACTTGGAGGTCATGATTTTCAAAGACTCTCCACCTCAGTTTAGAAAAGGTTGCACTTGCACAACTCAGGCGGTGATGGATTTCAGAATCAATGTCAGCTTTGGAGGATAAATGGCTACCAAGATATGGAAAGGTGTTGACATTTTCAAGGGTGTTATTATCAATCTTTATAGAGGGAGGAGTTGCAAGCTGATTAGGTGATGGCTGGTGGAGCACCTGGGTTTTCTTTATATTCATGGTGAGGCCCAGAAGTTTGTAGGCTCTGGAAAAAGCATTCATTCATTTCATTTCAATTTTATTTGTCATATATGCAGCAGACGTGTGTACTGCACAATGAAATGTTGATTATTTATGAGTCCTCCCAACATTGGAATAAATATGGCATAACAATGGTAAAAATACTAATAGAAATACTAATAGAAAGACAGTAATAATAAATAAAACAACAGTAATAAATAATAAATTAATCGTTCATGAGTCTTATGGCCTGGGGGTAGAAGCTGTTTTGAAACCTGTTGGTACGAGACCGTATGCTTCGGTATCTCTTACCGGACGGGAGCAGGGCGAAGAGGTTGTGGCTGGGGTGACTCGCATCTTTAATGATTCTCAGGGCCTTCCCCCGGCACCTCTCGGGGTAGATATCCTGCACAGCAGGTAGTTTAATTCCTATAGTGTGTTGTGCAGCTTTCACTACCATCTGTAGAGCCTTGCGGTCTGTGGCGGTGCAGTTGCCATACCAGGTAGTGATGCAGCCGGACAGGATACTCTCGATGGTGCACCGGTAGAAGTTGGTGAGAATCTGGGGGGCCATTCCAAATTTCTTCAGTCTCCTGAGGAAGAACAGGCGTTGGCATGCCTTCTTGGTTACAACATCGATGTGATGGGACCACGTTAAGTCCTCCGTAATGAATACACCCAGGAATTTGAAGCTGCTGACCCTCTCCACCTCAGCCCCTTCGATGTAGATTGGGGTGTGTCCCTCCCCCTGCCGCTTCCTGTAGTCCACGATCATCTCCTTTGTTTTGCTGATGTTGAGGGAGAGGTTGTTGTACTTGCACCATTCTGCTAGAGCTCTTACCTCCTCCCTGTAGCCTGTCTCATCGCCATCTGTGATCAGGCCTACAACGGTAGTGTCATCAGCAAACTTGATGATGGAGTTGAAGTTGTGCGTGGCCACGCAGTTGTGAGTAAACAGGGAGTACAGAAGGGGGCTGAGCACACAACCCTGGGGAGCTCCCATGTTCAGGCTCAGTGTGGAGGAGGCGTTTCTACCTATTTTCACCACCTGGGGTCTTCCCGTCAGGAAGTCCAGGATCCAGTTGCATAGGGAGGTGTTAAGTCCTAGCTCACTGAGCTTGTTGACAAGCTTGGAGGGGATAATGGTATTGAATGCTGAACTATAATCAATGAACAACATTCTCACATAGGTGTTCCTCTTATCCAGGTGTGATAAGGCAGTGTGCAGTACAGTGGCGATGGCATCATCCCTAGATCTGTTTGGGCAGTAGGCAAATTGGAGTGGGTCCAGTGTGTCAGGTAGTAACGAGTTGATGTGGGTTTTGACCAGCCTCTCAAAGCACTTCATGATGACAGAAGTGAGTGCTATGGGGCGGTAGTCGTTTAAACAGGTTACTTTTGTTTTTTTGGGGACTGGAATAACCGATGTCATCTTGAAGCAGGTGGGGACTACAGACTGGTACAGTGAATGGTTGAATATATCCGTAAACACGGCTGCCAGCTGGTCAGCGCATGCTCTAAGGACACGCCCAGGGATTCCATCTGGACCGGGTGCTTTGTGGGTGTTCACTCTCTTAAAGGTCTTGCTCACGTCAGCCATGGAGATTGAGAAGACCCGGTCGTCCTGAGCCGCGGGCGCCCTTGTAACAGGCCAGTTGTTGTTGGCCTCAAACCGGGCGTAAAAAGTGTTAAGCTCATCTGGGAGAGAGGCATTGCTGGGCATGACACAGTTGGGTTTCCCTTTGTAGTCTGTAATAGATTGTAGTCCACTCCACATCCTTCGCGAATCTGAGCTATGATAGTGTGACTCCACTTTGTCCGTGTATTGTCTTTTTGCATTTTTGATGGTTTTTCTGAGGTCGTACCTTGATTTCTTGTACTCATCCATGTCCCCAGAGTTGAATGCGATGGACCGTGCTTTTAGCATAGCACGGATATTGCCATTTACCCATGGTTTCTGGTTGGGAAATGTTCGCACAACAATCCTCGGAACAACGTCGTCTATGCACTTGTTTATGAAACTAATGACTGAATCTGTACATGTGTTGATGTCATTGTCCGAGGCATTCCGAAACATATCCCAGTCAGTGGAATCAAAACAGTCTTGTAACATAGCGTCTGATTGATCCGACCAGCGTTGTAGAGATCTCATCACAGGCTTTTCCTGTTTCAGTTTCTGCCTATAGGCGGGTAGCAGCAGGATGGAGCCGTGATCTGATTTGCCAAAGGGAGGGCGGGGGAGGGCCTTGTATCCATCCCGGAACGGAGTGTAAACGTGATCTAGTGTGTTCTTGGCTTGCGTTGGGCAGGTGATATGCTGATGGTATTTAGGCAGTACTTTCTTCAGATTGGCTTTCTTGAAATCGCCAGCCACGATGAATGCAGCCTCTGGATGGGAAGTTTCAAGCCTGCTAATGATCCCATACAGCTCGTTTAGTGCCCTATTTGCGTCGGCCTGTGGTGGAATATACACCGCTGTAATGATCACGGATGAGAACTCTCTCGGGAGGTCGAAGGGTCGGCATTTGATCATCAGGTGTTCAAGATCGGGTGAACAAGAAGATGTAAGTAGTTCCACGTCAGAGCACCAAGAATTGTTGATCATAAAGCATACTCCACCCCCTCTATTTTTCCCCGAGTCCTTTGTTCGGTCTAGCCAGTGAATGTTGAATCCCTCTGGTTGAATGGCCGAAGATGGTGTCGATGGATCAAGCCAAGTCTCAGTAAAAATCAAGACATTGCAGTTCTTAATGTCTCGCTGGAAGGTGAGCCTCCCTCTGAGTTCGTCCAGCTTATTGTCCAGTGACTGCACATTCGCCAGGAGAATACTCGGAAGGAGGGGGTGGTGTTCACGTTGCCTCAGCTTCACTAATGCACTTGCTCGTCTGCCCCGCTTGCGCCGTCGTCGCTTCCTGATCACAGGAATGAAGTCAGGTAAGCAGGTGGGAGGGTAGATGGTAGTAGCAGCAGAATCCCAGTTCGAAAAATCGGGGGTAGGTCCTATATCTCCGGACGATCTTATGTCCAGAAGTGATTGACTGTCGTAGCGGATAAGTGAAGAAACAGTACTTACAAAATTGTTTAATAATAACAATAAAATAATAAATAAAGTGGAAAGTTGTGGACGAGCTCGTAAAACAGCGGCTACCCTCATAAGCCATACAGGTCGGTTAAACAGTAGAATATTTTTTAAAAAACAACTAAACTACTAATACTAAAACTAGAATGCTGAATACTAAACAGTAGAATACTAAAAAACTAACAGTACGATATATTAAAATACAACATTAAAATACCAGTTGGGGAGGAGCTCGTAAAACAGCAGCCATACAGGTCGGCGCTGATGTCATGATGTTTTGTAGATCATGCTTGGAAAGAGCTGTGATGGCGTATCATCTGCATACTGTAACTTCATAATGGTAGTGATGGAGACTTTGCTCTTGGCCTTAAGCCTGTTGAGATTGAAAAGTCGGCCATCAGTACGGTAAAGGATTTGAATTCCGGTGGGCAGATCATTGCCGATGAGATGGAGGATAACTGAGATGAACACTGCAAAAAGGGTTGGAGCAATGATGCAGCCCTGTTTTACTCCTGTCTCAAATGTAAAGGGCTCTGAAATAGAACCGCTGCTGCTGAGAACTGCTGCGGACATGTTGTCATGTAGCAGCCTCAGAACTAAGGTGAATTTATCGGGGCAACCAAGCTTAGACAAGATAAGCCATAAAGTCTGGTGGTGGACGGTGTCAAAAGCTTTAGTTAAGTCTATGAAAGCTATGAACAGTGGTTGCTTTTGTTCACGGCATTTCTCCTGTAATTGACGTGCTGTGAAGATCATATCAAACCACACTGCGACTCCGGAAGCACCTCCTCAGATAACGGCAAAAGTCTGTTAGCAAGGACACGGGCAAGCACTTTTCCTGTGGAAGAAAGAAGGGAGATACCTCGGTAGTTACCACACGCCGACTTTTCCTCCTTTTTAAAGTTGGTAACAATCAAAGCATCTCTGAGATCTTGTGGAATTTCTTCCTGCTGCCATATTTTTAGGAGGAAGGCATGTATGTGTGTCAGGAGCTCAGGGCCGCCTCTTTTAAGGATTTCTGCATTCAAGTACAACAGTACTTGTATAACTCATCAATTACATAGTAAATCCAATACAATCATTGACCACAATAAAAAAGATAAAGCCTTACCCATCCCTAATTAGAGTTCTGAAGAAGGGTTTCGACCTGAAATGTTAACTCTGTTTCTCTCTCCACGGATGCTGCCCTGGCCTGCTCAGTTTTTCCAGCGTTTTCTGTTGTTATTTCGGATTTCCAGCATCCACAGTATTTTGCTATCTAATTAGAGAATGGTTACAGCACGGAAGAAGGCCATTCGGCCTGTTGAGCCCATGCCGGCTCTCTGCAAGAGCACTTCAGCCAGTCCCACTCCCCCGCCCTTTCCCTGTAGTCCTGCAACTTTCATTCCTTCAGATACTTATCCAATTCCCTTTTGAAAGCCGTGTTCGAATCTGCCTCCACCACCCTCTCAGGCAGTGTATTCCAGATCCTAACCACTCGCTGCGTAAAAAAGTTTTTCCTCATGTCGCCTTTGGTTCTTTTGCCAATCACCTTAAATCTGTGCCCTCTGGTTCTCGACCCTTCTGCCAATGGGAAAACAGTTTCTCTCTATCTACTCTGTCCAGACCCCTCATGATTTTGAACACCTCTATCAAATCTCCTCTCAATCTTCTCTGCTCCAAGGAGAACAACCCCAGATGCTCCAGTCTATCAACGTAACTGAAGTCCCTCATTCCTGGAATCATTCTCTTAAATCTTTTCTGCACCCTCTCTAAGGCACTTCACATCCTTCCTAAAGTGCGGTGCCCAGAATTGGACACAATACTCCAGTTGGGGCCAAAGCAATGTTTTATACAGGTTCATCATAATTTCCACACTTTTGTACTCTATACCTCTACTTATGAAGCTCAGGATCCCGTATGCCTGGACACTGTAACTGCTTTCTCAACCTGCTCTGCCACGATTTGTGCACACATACCCCCAGGTCTCTCTGTTCGTGCACCCCTTTTAGGATTGTACCATTTAGTTTATATTTCCTCTCCTCATTCTTTCTACCAAAATGTATCACTTTACACTTTTCTGCATTAAATTTCATCTGCCATGTGTCCGCCCATATCACCAGCCTGTCTATGTCTTCTTGAAGTCTATCACTCTCCTCCTTACTGTTCACTATACTTCCAAGTTTTGTGTCATCTGCAAATTTTGAAATTGTGCCCTGTACACCTACGTCCAAGTCATTAATATATATCAAGAAAAGCAGTGGTCCTAGAACCAACCCGTGGGGAATCCCACTGTATACCTTCCTCCAGTATGCTATATTTCCTAACACTTAATCAATTCCATATCCATGCTGCGCTGTCCCTTTTATTCCATGGGCTTCAACTTTGCTGGCAAGCCTATTATGTGGCACTTTGTCGAATGCCTTTTGGAAGTCCATGTACACTACGTCAACTGCATTGCCCTCATCAACCTTCTCTGTTACCTCATCAAAAAACTCAATCAAGTTAGTTAAGCACAATTTTCCTTTAACAAATCCATGCTGGCTTTCCTTAATTAATCCACACTTGTCCAAGTGATTGTTAGTTTTGTCCCTGATTACTGTTTTCAAAAGCTGCCCCACTACCAAGGTCAAACTGACGGGTCTGTAGTTGCTGGGTTTATCTTTACACCCTTTTTTGAACAAGACTGTAACATTAGCAATTCTCCAGTCCTCTGGCACCACCCCCATATCTAAGGAGGATTGGAAGATTATGGCCAGTACCTCCGCGATTTACTCCCTCAATTCCATCAGCATCCTTGGATGCATCCCATCCGCTCCTGGTGATTTATCTACTTTAAGTACAGCCAGCCTTTCTAATACCTCGTCTTTATCAATTTTTATCCCATCCAGTATCTCCTCTACCTCCCCCTTCACTATGCCTATGGCAGCATCTTCTTCCTTGGTGAAGACAGATGCAAAGTATTCATTTAGTACCTCAGCCATACCCTCTGCCTCCATGTATAGGTCTCCTTTTTGGTCCCGAATCGGCCCCACCTCTCCTCTTTCTACCCTTTTACTATTTATATGCCTATAGATGACTTTGGATTACCTTTTATGTTGGCTGCCATTTTATTCTCCGATCCTCTCTTTGCCCCTCTTATTTTCTTTTTCACTTCTCTGACCTTTCTATATAGCCTGATTCTCAGATGTATTTGCAAACTGACATCTGTCATACGCACTCTTTTTCTGCTTCATCATATTGTCTATCTCTTTCGTCATCCAGGGAGCCCTGACTTTAGTTATTCTGCCTTTCCCCCTAGTGGGAATGTACCTCAACTGTACCTGAACTATTTCCTCTTTAACGGCAGCCCATTGTTCCATTACAGTTTTGCCTGCCACTCTTTGATTCCAATTTACCCGGGCTAGATCCGTTCTCAACCCACTGAAATTGACCTTCTCCCAGTTAAACATTTTTACTCTAGATTGCTCCCTGTCCTTTTCCATAGCTAATCTAAACCTTATGATACTATGATCACTGTTCCCTAAATGTTCACCTACTGACACTTGCTCCACTTGCTCCACCTCATTCCCCAGAACCAGATCCAGCAATGCCTCCTCCCTCATCGGGCCGGAAATGTACTGATCAAGAAAGTTCTCCTGAACACACTTCAGAAATTCTTCTCCTTCTCTGCCCTTAACACTATTACGATCCCAGTCTATATTAGGATAGTTGAAGTCCCCCATTATCACTACTCTATAGTTCTTGCACCTCTCTGTAATTTCTCTGCAAATTTGCTCCTCCATAGCTTTCCCACTATTTGGTGGTCTATAAAATATACCTAGTAGTGTAATGGCACCTCTATTATTTCTTAACCCTAGCCATATAGATCCTGTCCTTGACCACTCCAGGACATCCTCCCTCTCCAGCACTGTAACATTCTCCTTGACCAATACTGCCACGCCACCTCCTATCTTTTCTCCCCTATCTTTCCTGAACACTTTATATCTAGGAATGTTTAATACCCAATCCTGCCATTTTTTGAGCCAGGTCTCAGTTATTGCCACAACATCACCTTCTCATGTGGCTATTTGTGCCTGCAGATCACCAACCTTGTTTACTACACTTTGTGCGTTCATATAAAAACACTGTAAACCCATCTTAGACCATCCTGTATTCTCTCTTAATTTGACCCCACCTAATAACTTACTATTTCTTACTTTAGTGCCTCTGCCTCTCTCAATTCTTTGAGCACTTTATTTCCCCTTTCTAATGTTACATCCTGGTGCCCATCTCCCTGCCAAATTAGTTTAAACCCTCCCCAACAGCACAAGCAAACCTTTCTGCGAGGATATTGGTTCCGGCCATGTTGAGGTGCAACCCGTCCGGCCTGTACAGGTCCCACCTTCCCCAGAACTAGTCCCAATGCCCCAGGAATCTAAAGCCCTCACTCCTGCACCATCTCGCTAGCCACGCATTCATCTGCACTATCTTCCTATTTCTATACTCACTAGCGCGTAGTACCGGAAGTAATCCTTTGAGGTCCTGCTTTTTAATCTTTTTCCTAGCACCCTGAAATCTGCCTGCAGGACCTCATCCCTCTTTCTACCTATGTCGTTGGTACCGATATGGACCACAACCTCTGACTGTTCACCCTACCCCCGTAGAATGCCCTGCAGCCGCTCGGTGACATCCTTGACACTGGCACCAGGGAGGCAACATACCATCCTGGAGTCACGTCTGCGGCCGCAGAATTGCTTGTCTGCTCCCCTAACTGTAGGTCAATGGGTTGAATTGACAACTGAATACTGCAGGTACAGATAATTATTACTAGATTTATGTGACCACGGGTGCCTGCGTGGACTCTGATGATGTGTTTTTGGATGATGTTACCAAGGAGCGGCGTGTTAATGAGAAATAGAAGGGGGCCAAGGAGAGATCCTTGAGAGACTCCAGAGGTAATGATGCAGATGCGGGAAGGTAACCCATTGCAGGAGATTCTCTGGATACAACTGCATAGGTAAGAATGAAACCAGGTGAGGGCAGTTCCACTCAGCTGGACAACGGAGGAGAGATGTTGGAGGAGGATGGTGTGGTCAACCATGTCAAAGGTTGCAGACAGGTCAAGGAAGTTGCGGAGGGATCATGCAACATGGTCACAATCATATAGGATGTCATTTGTGATGTTGATAAGGGCTGTTTCAGTACTGTGGCAGGGGTGGAAACCTAATTGGAGAGGTTCAAACATGGAGTTGCGGGAAAGATGGTCACGGATTTGGGAGTCAACAACACATTCCAGGACTTTGGAAAGGAAAGGGAGATTGGAGATGGGGGTGGTAATTTGCAAGGGCAGCGGGGTCAAGGGTGGATTTTTTGAGGTGGGGGTGTGATGTTAGAAGGATTGCAAGGAAAGGGGGACTTGTACCAGAGGAGAGGGAATAGGTAACAATATCAGCGAGCATGGGGCCAGGAAGGGAAGTTGGGTGGTCAGCAGTTTAGTGGGAATAGGGTTGAGGGAGCAGGAGGTGGGTCTCAAGAGAAGGCATGAGAGAAGATACAAGAGAAAATAAAGAAAGATGCGAGTTCAGGGCTAGGGCAGGGGAAGAACCCTGGGGAAAGTTTGGCTTGATGGGTTAGGGGACTAGATGCAGGAAGGATGTTCCCGATGGCGGGGGAGTCCAGAACCAGGGGTCACAGTCTAAAGATAAGGGGTAAGCCATTTAGGACAGAGATGAAGAGGAATTTCTTCACCCAGAGAGTGGTGAACCTGTGGAATTCTTTACCACAGAAGGCAGTTGAGGCCAATTCATTAAATTTATTCAAGAAGGAGTTAGATATATTTCTTAAGGCTAAAGGGATCAAGGGATATGGGGAGAAGGCAGGGACAGAGTACTGAGTTTGGATGATCAGCCATGATCTCATTGAATGGCGGAGCAGGCTCGAGGGGCCGAATGGCCTACTCCTGCTCCTATCTTCTATGTTTCTATGTTTCTATGGGACGGGAGGGATGCGACAGCGGCAGCTGAAGGGATGGTCTCAATCTTCGTGACAAAGAAGCCCATGAACACCTCACACTTGAGGGAGGTGAGGGTGTAGAGGGCAGGGGGAGAGGGGTTTAAGAAGATGGTTGGTAATGGAGAAGAGAAGCCAGGGATTATCTTTGCACTCCAGGATGATTATGGAGTAGCAAGCAGTTCCGGCACTGAATCAAGACTTTTAGAATAAGCAACAAATAAGCAGCAAGTAATGCAAGAGATGGGGAAAAATTAAACCCATTGTTCTGTTAAAGACAACCTGGAGATATTTTGCTGAAGTAAAAACAGAAAATGATGGAAATACTCAGCAGGTCAGGCAGCATCTGTGGAGCAAGAAACAGAGTTAATGTTTCAGATTTCTAGCACCCGCAGTATTTTGATATTTTGATGAAGATCCTTAATGTTAGCATCCCTTATTCTCGCATCCAATTTGATAGTTAAATTTATTGCATTAGGCTTCTTTGGCTTGGAGTCACTGAAAATAATCGACAAAGATCTCCCCCGAAGTGCTCATTAGCTGATTTCTATTAATTACATTTTTTATTGTTATAATTAGTACAATTAATTAGGCAGCGGTTTTAGTTTAACATCATTATGAAGCACAATTTTGTACGGGTTATTATAATTAAATGTTTCAAGCATTTATTCAATGCTGGCAACGCAAAGCTCACTGCATGAACTGGGATCAATGGTTTCAAGATTAGAAAATGTGTGCACTGGAGAGAATTATCAGTTATCACGCAAGTATTAAAATGTCGAAGAATTGTAACTGAATAAACATATTAGCGTAATTAAGAATTGTGGAAGAACATAATAGTGAAAGAATTTAGGGTTGCAGGAATTTTATTTGCTGATGGGAACAAATCATGGTGTTAGCCGTGGTTCAGTGATAGTTGTAGGTTGAAGTCCTGCTCCAGAGACTTGAGCACAATAACTTTGGCTCAATCTCCAGTGCAGTACCGAAGGAGCGCTGCACTGCCGGAGGTGCTGTCTTTCAGATGAGATGTTAAACCGAGGCCCAGTTTGCTCTCTCAGGTGAACGTAAAAGGGTATAAGAGTAAAGACGTCTTACTGCAATTATATAGGGCCCTGGTGAGACCACACCTGGAGTATTAACATAGAAACATAGAAGATAGGAGCAGGAGTAGGCCATTCGGCCCCTCGAGCCTGCTCCGCCATTCAATGAGATCATGGTTGATCATCCAAACTCTGTACCCTGTCCCTGCCTTCTCCCCATAGTGTGGAGATGCCGGTGTTGGACTGGGGTGGACAAATGTAAGAAATCACACAACACCAGGTTATAGTCCAACAGCTTTATTTGAAATCACAAGCTTTCGGAGCGTTGCTCCTTCGTCAGGTGAAGTGGACAGATGCATAAAAACACAGTCAGAGAATAATGTCAGATGTTTACAGGTAATCTTTCTAACTGCCATTAAACGCCGGCTGTTGATGAAGATCAGCAGTCAGACGGTCCCGATTGGACCTTTGAAATCCTGGGGTGCATTCAGACAGTGAAAAAAAATCTTACCTTTAAGTATTTGAGCGTGCTCCCAAGATCCACGCTGACTGTCCCATTGGCGAGGATTTGTGGGCAGGTCATAGCTCCGTGTTTGTCTGGGAGCCCCTTTGCAGGTTTGATCTGCTAGGAATCCTGTAGGAGATCAAAGTAGGGGGATGGGAATGCCCTATCCTCACTTCATTAGCATTAGTGCCAGAACCTGCACCAAATGCAGTGCAATTTCACCAGAACAATACCGAGTCTAAAAGGGTTAAACTGTGAGGACTCGTTGCATAGACTAGGCTTGTATTCCATTGAGTAGAGAAGATTAAGATGTGGCAGTACCACCGGTTGTCCCTTACATAAAGATATATACATAATCCCCTTTAACTTACCTTACTGTATGTATAACTTACCTGTTGGGGCCGTTGCCCCTTTAACTTACCTGTTGGGGCCATTTCCCCTTTAAGAGGCACCCTAACGTGTTGACGTCATGTCACGTACGACGTGATGTGCGTGCGGCGGCCGCCAGCCTGACTCGGCCTTCCAGGACGGCTGCCGGCACAGCCCGGCCTAGCGTCTTAGGCCGCATCAGCCAGCCGGCAGGAGCGACGCGATCTTCCGCTCCCGCGGCAAGCACCGGCACAGCCCGGCCTCGCGGCCTCAGTCTCAATGGCAGCCTCCATACCGGGAAGAGGCACCGACGCAACGGCGCAGGTCACGTGACCGCCTAGGCGCACGCGAGCGTGATGGCGTCATCACGCTCTCCACAGGACTGCGAACTCAGTCCTCGTGGAGTCCCCGCTGGGACAAGACCTACATCATGGTGCTCCTACAGTCAGCCATCTTACCTGCTATCTTACCTGCTGTAATTATCTGGCTCTTGTAATTAAACAACTCGTTAATAGTTTGTCGAAGTCAAACTCTCTTATTTAGTGGCGATGTACCCTGACCCGCTACAAAGAGGTGATCTAATTGAGGTCACCTAAAAAAAAAAATTTTTAAAAAGGGGGGCACGGTGGCATAGTGGTTAGTACTGTTGCCTCACAGCGCCAGGGACCCGGGTTCAAATCTGGCCTCGGGTGACTGTCTGTGTGGAGTTTGCACATTCTCCCTGTGTCTGCGTGGGTTTCCTCCGGGTGCTCCGGTTTCCTCCCACAGTCCAAAGATGTGCGGGTTAGGTTGATTTGGCTATGATAAATTGACCCTTAGTGTTAGGGGATTAAATACGTGGGGTTACGGGGATAGGGTGGGATATGTGTCGGTGCAGGCTCGATGGGCCGAAATGGCCTCTATCTGCACTGTGGGGATTCTGTGATTCTGTGAGGTGTTTAAGACGATTAAAGGATTTGATAGGGAAGATAGAGAGAAACTATTTCCTCAGCTGGGGGTGTCCAGAACAAGGGGGTACAACCTTAAAATTACAGCCAGGCCATTCAGGGATGATGTCAGGAATCACTTCTTCACACAAAGGGCAGTGGAAATCGGGAACTCTCTCCCCCAAAAAGCTGTTGAGGTTGGGGGGTCAACTGAAAATTCACGACTGAGATTGATAGATTTTTGTTAACTAAGGATATTAAGGGTTATGGAAGCAAAGCAGGTAGATGGAGTTTAGATACAGATCAGCCATGATCTAATTGAATGGCAGAACAGGCTCGAGCGGCCGAATGGCCTCCTCATCTTCCAAAGTCCCATTATGCGTGCCACTAGGATTTTACTGACTGTCATAGGAACATGACATGATTCCCACTTTTTGTATTCTTCTTCCAAGGAGGAGACAACCCATAAGAGCGAGCAGTAACAGGAGGATTCTCCCCCCATCCCTTACCCCCCCCCCCCACAACAAAGCACAGGCCTGTTAAACCCATGAAGAGGAGATGTTGCAGATTCTGAGTAGGGAGGCAGTAGAGGGTCTCCGAGATGGGGTGGTGGGAGATCAGTTGCCAGTTACAGTTGCGTGATGACTTTCCACTTTTCTCCCTTCTCATCCTAGTTTCTCTCAGGAGACGAGAGCTATTATGACAAACGATTTACTTCTGACATTCCACCATGCCAGAATAGCAGAAAAAGGTGTGTGGGACAGTCTTGACTATCTAAATTTAACTTTCACCTGTTTGAGACAGGATTTATTTTTATAATTCATTCCCGGGATGTGGGCATCGCTGGCAAGGCCAGCATTTGTTGTCCCTCCCTAGACGCCCTGGAGTTGGCCTAGGTGGTGGTGAGCCGCCGCCTTGAACCGCTGCAGTCTGTGTGGTGAGGGTGCTCCCACAGTGCTGTTAGGGAGGGAGTTCCAGGATTTTGACCCAACTACAATGAAGGAACGGCTGTTATATTTTTAAGTCAGGATGGTGTGTGACCTGGAGGGGAACTTGGAGGTGGTGGTGTTCTCATGCACCTGCTGCCCTTGTCCTTCTAGGTGGAAGAGGTCGTGGGTTTGGGAGGTGCTGCCGAAGAAGCCTTGGCGAGTTGCTGCAGTGCATGCCACTGTGCTCTATGAGATGGAAAAAATCATGAGCAGCATCGACCTTCCCATTCATGAAGACTTGAAAAACCCACCACGAAAGCGCTTAAAATTGCGCCGGCCATTCTGGGAAGCAGCATCCATTATTCGCGCAGCTGGTATCGACCCACTATCCAGATGAACGGAATCGTAGGACGTGCGCAACGTAAAGAACCAACAACTCATCACTGACCCAACAGCAGAGGTCTCTGGCTTCGACCTCCCTCGAAGACAGTGGAGACGCTCAACCCAATCCGCACAGGGCACGGACGATGCGCCCACCAGCTCCACAAGTGGAAGATGAGGGACGACCCGAAGTGCGACTGTGGGCATGAGTCCCAGACCATGGAACACGTCGCACCAACCTGTCCACTGAGATCTGTTGAGGGAGGCACCTCATTTCTCCACTCGGCATCTCGGGAGGCCATCGAATGGAGAGCCAAACTCAATATCCCATAATAAGCTTCTCCCATCATTCGAAAGAAGAAGTAAGCAGGATAGAAATGCTGAACATAAATTATCACAGGGAACCAGGATAACTTCCAAGCTTCGTGTTATTTTGCTGTCGTGACATTCCTCCATGCAGGGTGATAATAGACTGCTACATTCAGATACGTTAATGCTGGTTCAATCAACCATAATGACCTGTGGCAAATGTATGCTCAATCTTTTTGATTAGTAGATGGCTGAACAACCGTGTGGTCAATAATCAGGCATTGTATCACCATTCAGGCTGTGAATGATGTGCAGTAGACTTGTTTCTTAATATAAATTACGTGGTAGATTTCCATTATGAACTGGGACCCTTATAATTCTTTGGTGACTGAATAAAGTACAGTTGACGCACGTGTCTACTTATGTGAATGAGTAAAACTCTTTCACCAGCTATCAAAAAGAAAAGAAGCCAGAGCTGAGGCCGCATCCTTTTTGCTTTCAGATCTATGGATGGATCAAGTATAAATTAAACAATGGCCCAGAAATTCAGGTCGGGGGCTTCCCGCGGGTGCAAGCCCCCGATCTGCACTTACCTTGCGCGCCGGCCGTTGAACTGTGAGCCCGCGTGGGATTCCAATCCTGGGCCTGCTCCAACTGCCAGCGCGCAGTGCTTGCGTATCCCAGGGGCGCAGTTAGTTCGATGAGTCCCCTGGGATCACATGGGCCATGGGGAGCCAATTGGAGCAGGGAATGCTCCATTCATAAATCAAAACTTATAAATACTACAGGCCCCAAAACATCACTAAATCTTCAAATAAATTTTAAAAAACATCACATTTATTTTCTAATGGGGCTAAAAATAAACTTACCTTGCTTTAAAGTATTTAAAAATAATAAACCTGTGGAAAAAATGTTTTAATTTGAATTAATTCACCACTTACCTTGTAAAAAGCAGGCCTTATGACTGCTTTTTAAATGTGTAACTTCTGGAGACTTACCTTCCCGGGAAAACCTGCAAAAAAACTAAGTTCGATGCGCACGCGCTGCCTCTCCCGCGCACACGTTCGACCTCTGAACCCCTTCTTTCAGGGGAACGGAAGTGCCGGTTTCCCGCGCATGCACAGTGCATGCAGGAAACCGGCACTTCCATTGGGCTTACGGGTGAGTACCCCGTGCGTACTCACCCGTGGAGACCCAAATTTCTGGGCCATTATCAGAGAGAAGGACGCAGAAATTCCACCGGGATTTTACTGGTCTCCCGCTATAACCACCCAGGGAAACGGCACAAATGGCATAAAAGATAAATGTTGCTTGGCCCGAATATAATTTTTAATACTGTCTAACCAGCATTTTCATCACCACTGGCGGCCGTGCCTTCAGCTGCCGAGGTCCTAAGCTCTCGAAATTGCCTCCCTAAACCTCTCCGCCTCTCTACCTCTCTCTCCTCCTTAAAGTCTACCTCTCCTCTCCTAATATCTCCTCATGTGGCTCGGTGTCAAAGTTTGTTTGATAATTGCTCCTGTTAAAGGCGCTATATAAATGCCAATTGTCTTTCTCTTGGTCTTGTTGCTTCTGCTCAGGAATGACAAACAGTCTTCAACTAATCTGCCATCACCTAGCCTGCTAAGCTGTCTGAGTCATCTTTCACTGATGCGGGCCACCACCCTTTCCCTCAGTGGAAGCTTGCTTGTGACATTGCTAAGCCTCTAGAGCCTAGAAATGACTACAATGCATCTTAGATATGACATTCCTGCCACTAGCAATCTTTATTCATCTTCTGCCCGAAGGCATCATGTTTCACTAGCACACAGTCATGCAATCTGAGTTTGGTTTGCAAGGAGAAACTCTATGGACTAGATTTTCATTGAGGAGGCGTGTAGGAGGCGGGACTACAACTTTTGGAGTTGTAGTCCCGCCTCCATCGAGTTGTGGCCAACCCATGCGATTTTGACTTGATTGACCTTGTTGAGCCAGCCCAGCGGGCTCAGCAGGCCAATTAAGGGCCACCCGGCAACAGGTGACGTCACAGATTGACATTTCATCTGTCAAGAGCTTTTGACAGATGAAATATCAGCGTTTGACAGCTCTTTGAAACTGTCAAACACTGACAATCTG
This sequence comes from Somniosus microcephalus, assembly GCF_052327205.1. Lineage (NCBI taxonomy): Eukaryota > Metazoa > Chordata > Chondrichthyes > Squaliformes > Somniosidae > Somniosus > Somniosus microcephalus. The sequence continues at coordinate 24,475,964 of NC_140993.1, read as the reverse complement.
TACACTAAGTTAATTCCTTCCTCTCAGGCTGATTTAGAGATCTCTCCAGAACAGAAAGCTGAATGCTGCAACTTTTGACAGCTCGCGGCCATTCTGCTTTCTGTGCCGGTGAGATGAGGGACTCCCGAGACCTGAAGGAAGGAAGGCTGTAAATGTAAGTAAAACTTCTTTAAACACTTTACACACACCAAACACACTTACCTCTGCACTCATGCACCCATCACTCACCTGAACACTGGACATCTCGACCCCTCCAAGCCCTTCAGCCTGACGGTCTGCCTCGCTAACTTGGAGCGTTTGGAGCTGTCAGGAATCCCACACTTCAGGAATAAAAATAGGGATTAGGCTAAAAACTGCCTGTTAACTACCTGTTAACAGGCAGTTAATTGGCACAAATCCCCTTCCCGCCTCGGGGAGGCGGGTCCCAGTGCGGGTCGGGCATCCGCCTCCTTTGAAACTGGCATGGAGGTGGGTTGGGGGTGGGATGGGTTCGTGCCCCCCGATTTCGAGATTTTAACCGACCACACGCCTCCAATCCCGCCTCCACAGCCCAATGAAAATCCTGCCCTTCATGTTCCATACCATCATTAACTTGAAGCGATGGGCAGCTACCAGCGCTGCTCTCTTCCGGCTGCTTCACTACACCTTCTGAGACCATTTACCCTCGATATACTGACTTGTCAACTTGAAATTAAGAGGGAGTGCATTCTACTGAATTGTCTCCTAATCTAAATATCCTTTGGGCAGGATTTTCCCAGCAGAGTTGGGATGGCGGCGGGAGAGCTGGTTGGCGGGTTCCAGTCCCGCTCCCGGCTGCAGCTGCTCTGTGAAAACGATTTTCCGTAGATTGGCCTTGTTAAGCCCACCCTGCGGGCTTCCCGGCCAATTAATAGGAAGCGGGTCTGGTGATGTTATTTGATGACGCGTCATCAGCCGGTTTCCTTAAAGGGGCCACGGCCACATTGATTTTGACAGTTGTGCTGTCAGTGTTCTGCAGCATTGAGGTGCTGCAAACACTGACAAGCACTGCACAGAGGCACATGGCTGCACCCAGGCTCTTCCATGACTCCCTCCATATGCTTATGGAGGGAGTCACAGCACGCAGGAAGATTCTCTTCCCTTCCAATGGGCGGAAGAGATCTCCCCAGGAGATCAATGCAGCCTGGTTGCACATTGCACAGGAGGGCAAAAAAAGGGATGTTGTCAGGAGGACCAGGCTACAGTGGCACAAACCTTTCAATGATCTCAGTACATCACGAAACGTTACTGCAAAGCCACACTCAACCTCATCCTGCTGTGCCACTCATCACATCCCCATCACTCTGCCTTCCCTACCCTACTTCTGCACATCCTTACTCACACCAACTTACCTTGCACCTCCACCCATCCCTCTCTATCTACTGCACATTATCACTTCCTCATCTCACTAGCCACCCCTCACACTCACCCTCATCTAGTCCAATCATACCAACTAACAACACACAAGGGTAGGCACTTGGGTGTGTTATGCAATGTTCCTGTAAAGTTTCTGTTAATGTGGTGCCAAACATCAAAACCTTTATTTTGAAGACTTTGCGTTCTTGGACAGATTTGTGTGCACCTTTGGAAGTGTCTTTGTGAGAATGGTGAAACATAATGGTATCCCCCGCAATGGTGATGAGTGTGAAAGGAATGGCTTGGGCATTTTAGGAATATCTTATGGTGCTGGTGTGAGGAGGTGCCAACCTGTCACATCATGTGGCAGCCAGGGTGTACAGCGTCAAGTGAAGTAAATCTGGCCATGGTGGTGCCATCCCTGGCCTCCCGGGCAGCAATGTGGCCGGGTGCTGATGCCTTGTGTCCTGTGCAGCATCAGGTGATTGCGCAGAAGGTTGGTGCTGTTGTTGCTGTTGTTAGATCGAGGTAATTAATTTCAGTGGACCACACTGATCTGAGGTCAACACACTAAAATTAAAGTTTGCGAGTCCGGTGGTAAGTTTTAAATAGTCGATTTATTGCATCACTTGATTTACACTGTTTGACTTCCTTCATCCGACTAACATCATATTCAAAATGGCTGGTTTTTATACAGCAGCAGATGTACCCGCCCCCTTTATTACCATTGGCTCAGCAGCATGCATGCAGAGCTATGGTTGGTTCAACTACATCACACTGATTGGATCTCTGATACATGAATCATTCCTTTGTTCTCTAGTTAAGCAGAATCATCACTTTCAGTTTTAAGCTAAGATCAGCACTTTCACAGTTTAAGCTAAATCAGCATTTTCATTGTTCTCAGTTTTTAAGTCAGCCGATGTGACGTTACCAGCTGTGATTGGATCTGATACATCACACCATCCTTTGGCACGTGGTCAGCTTAAGCATAATCAGATTTCTTTAAATCATTAGATTTTAATTATATTAAAATCTATGTTATTAAAATATATATATATATATTCCCTAACAGTGATGCTGGTGTGCCTGGTGATGTTGGTGCTGGGGCTGATCGTGGTGGGATTCAGAGGACCAAGGTGAGATTTTTTCAAGGATACCGATGTTGCTGAAATAGATGGCAGCTGAGGTTGAAATGCCAGAAGCGATCTGTCAATGGAGAGAGAGCTTGCTCCAAGGAGGTGACAGTGCATATAGAGTTAACACCACACACTTTCAGCCTCCAGACAGCTCAAACGTGTCTTCAAAATCCTGAAATCAGCAACCTCTAATATTTGAAAGAAAACAGATGTGAGAGTTCAGCTTTTATACAGTACTGCAGTTGCAGCTGTGAACTATGCAGCTCGCTGCTACTCCCGACATACTTACCTGACGTGATCTCCGAACGTTGTGAAACCTGTTTAAAATGTGGGGAAATAGGAAAAGCCTGTCAAAATAGCAATTAACAAGCACTTAACAAGAAGTTAAAGGGGCAAAATTTGGTTGCTTTGCACCTCCCGTTAGCGTGGTGAAATTCAGCAAGAGGTTAGTGGCAGCGGTAGCCGGTAGCCCCCCTGCGGCACTGTGCCTCTGGTGATGACATCATCGGCGCGCGCAGCGCTCCACTCGTGCTCTGGCCGTAAACGTTGGTTGCACCCCCTGACGTACCGCCGGGCGCTATGTCCAACAGGGTCAGGGGGGTGTACGTGCGGCCGGGGCGGCAATATTCAAAGGGGAGGTGCCTGGTGGCCATTTTTTTTGCTGGCCGCCTGCCAGCACCTGCCCCCTCTGCCGGCCTCGATCCGTCAGCCTGACGCTCTTCTTGAGTGCCTGGCACTTTTGCCAGCACCCCCGCTCCCTGGTGGCCCAGCGGGGCCCCGGATCGAGCTGTGCTAGGCCCCTCCCGTTTAATAAGGCGAGGAAGGCCTGCAGTACCACAGCGCGACATGCCAGCAAGTGTGGCGCTGCGGCACTCATGCCGCGATATTGGACTGGAGCACGCCAAGAGGGAGGGGGAGTGCTCCAGCCCAGCCCAACATGAATTTTGGGCGAAGTTAGTGCCCCAAAGGGGGCGCGACCCGATTTTTGCCCCTAAGTGTCTTAACTCCCTCACCCACCGCTTGGTGTCGGGTCTGTTCTGAGATCGCAGACCCGACACTTTGGAAACTCACACGGAGGCGGGATCGCAGTGGGTTTACAACCCGCCGTCAATTATTGCGAGTTTAACAGCTGACCTTGCTTCCAAACCCGCCCTCTGAGCGCCGGCAAAATCGTGGCCTTTGTGTCAGCCGTGACTCAGTAGGTAGCATTCTCACTTCTGAGTCAGAAGGTCGTCAGTTCAAGCCCCACTCCAGAGACTTGCGCACGTAATCCAGGCCGATACTGCCGTGCAGTACTGAGGATGAGGCCCCGTCTGCTCTCCCAGGTGTATGCAAAAGAACCCATATTTTAAAGAAGAGCAGGGGGAGTTCTCCCCGGTGTCCTGACCAATATTTATCCCCTCAATCATCATAACAAAGACAGATTATCTGGTCATTATCACATTGCTGTTTGTGGGAGCTTGCTGTGCGCAGATTGGCTGCCGCGTTTCCTGTAGTGTCCGTGTGTAGATAAAGACACTGAAGACAGGAGTTGGTTCATAGGTATTTACTAAGCAAGTCTGGGGGGGGGGTTCTAAAGGATATACACAATACACAGGCTTATATAGCCCAAGTGGCAATTACCGGCATTACGTACACCTGGGGCTCTTAAAGGCACATACACCATAATTGCTCTTAAAGGCACATACACCACAATTCCTCCCCTTCTAGCTAATTAGTACATCATATTTTAAGTAATTATTAATTACATGTTATATGCAAAATAATATACATTGCTGTATTAATTAATTATAAGTTAGTCTCTCAGGAGGCTTCCTGACTCGGTCCGGATAACGCCTCGGGGGTGTAGTAGTTTCTGGTGGTGTAGTAGGTTCTTCTGGCAAGGCTGATTCGGCTTGAAGGCCAGTGTCGGGTTCATCGGGCTCCAGTATCACCGGATCGGAGGTAGATATGGGTATCTCTACTTCATCGTTAGATGTATAGAGTGGTGGTGTAGGTTGTCCCTTTTCGGATGACTTGATGATTTGGTCAGCATGGCGCCTTATTATGCTGTCTCCGATGTCCACGGTATACATCAGTGGTCCTAATCGTGTGCAGATAGTTCCAGGCTGCCATTTCTCGGTACGGTAGTCCCGGGCCAAAACCGGTTGGCCTATCTGGAAGGCCCTAGTTGGCCTTTCATTCATGCCCTGACACTGCCGGTTCTCCACGTCCCTTTGGATGTTGGGCTTGACCAAATCCAGCCGGCATCTTAGGTTTCTATTGTAGAACATCATGGCGGGAGTTTGGTTAGTAACCATATGCGTTGCATTCCTATATGCAAATAAGAAGTTATCCACCTTGTGCTGAAGTTTTATGTCTTCATTACCCATGGCCTTGATGGCCTTCTTGAAGGTCTGGACAAACCTTTCAGCCAATCCATTGGTGGCGGGATGGTATGGGGCGGACGTGTAGTGCTTTACCCCATTGTTCTTTGAGAACTTTTTGAATTCTTCGGACACAAATTGCGGTCCATTATCAGAACATATCTGCTCCGGCAGCCCATTCCTGGCAAATATGGTCCTTAATACTGTGATGGTTTTTTCCGTGGTGGTGGAGGACATCTTTATTACCTCCGGCCACTTGGAGTGTGCATCAACTGCGATTAAGAACATTGAGTCCATAAATGGACCAGCAAAGTCGATGTGCACCCTTTGCCAGGGAGATGAGGGCCACTCCCATGGATGTAGAGGGGCCTGTGGCGGAGCATTTTGGACCTTCTGGCATCCTAGGCAGCTCTTGGTCATGTCTTCGATGTCTCCATCGATACCTGGCCACCATACAAACGCCCTAGCTAGGTTCTTCATTTTCACTCCACCCAGATGCCCCTCGTGAAGCTCCTTTAGCACTTTATCCTGGAGTTTGGGTGGAATCACCACTCTGGATCCACACATCAAGGTTCCTCGGCACACTGACAGCTGTTCTCTTCTTTGCGAGAATGCTGGCAACAGTGGTTCGCCATGTGCTGGCCATCCCTTCACTGTTAAATCGTAGACCCGTGAGAGAGTAGGGTCATTTCTTGTCTCCCTTTCAATGGCAGAATTTGTCACCGGTAGACATTGCACTATGGTAGAGTGGAATATCTCTACTGGGTCTACTGTAGGTGCCTCTTCTATCGTTGGCAACGGTAGGCGTGATAAACCGTCAGCATTCCCATGCTGTTTTGACCCTTTGTATTCAATGTTGTATTGGTGTGCCCCTAGAAAAAGGGACCACCTCTGTAGTCTTTGTGCCGTCATAATGGGGACACCTTTTTTAGGGTTGAATATGGAGATGAGGGGTTGATGGTCAGTCAGCAAGGTAAATTTTTGTCCGTGTAGGTAATGGTTGAATTTCTTCACTCCCCATACCAGGCTGAGTGCTTCCCTGTCTATCTGGGCATAGTTACGCTCAGCTGAGTTCAATGAGCATGACGCAAAAGCTATCGGCCGTTCCGAGCCATCAGGGAATCTATGGGACAATACCGCTCCTATGCCGTAAGGGGATGCATCGCACGCCAGTCTGATTGGTAGTGATGGGTTGTAATGAGCCAAAATTTTCTCGGATGTGATTAAGTCTTTACATTTATGGAAGGCACGTTTACAGTCTTCGTTCCATTTCCAAATCACTCCTGTCTGTAGAAGATCATTAAGAGGGTGTAGAATAGTTGATAAGTTCGGTAAAAATTTATGATAGTGATTTATTAATCCCAGGAATGACCTTAATTGTGAAACATTTTCAGGTGCTGGGGCTTTTATAACTGCTTCAATTTTTTCAGGTGACTTATGCAACCCTTCCTTATTAATTATGTGGCCACAATATGATATCTGATTTTGGAAAAATTCGCACTTGGGGCGATTTGCTTGTAGGCCTCGTTCTTTCAGCCTAGTGAGCACCTGCTCCAAATTGGCAAGGTGCTCGTTGTCGTTTTCTCCTGTTATAAGGATGTCGTCTAGGTAGCATTGAGTCCCCGGAATCTCTTGCAGGACTTGCTCCATAGCTCTTTGCCAGATAGCTGGAGCTGATGCTATTCCAAAAACCAGTCGATTGTACTGGTACAGGCCTTTGTGTGTGTTTATTGTGAGATACTTTTTAGAGGTCTCCTCAACCTCCATCTGTAGATATGCCTGTGCCAAGTCAATTTTTGTGAAACGTTTCCCTCCGGATAGTGAGGCGAAAATATCTTCTATCCTCGGAAGAGGATACTGTAACGTGTGAAGGACCGGGTTTACAGTCACCTTAAAGTCCCCACAGATGCGAATTTTTTTCTGTTCCTCAGAGTTATTTTTCAATGTTTTTTTCATGACTGGAACGATGGGTGTTGCCCATTCGCTCCAATCTATTTTGGATAATACGCCTGCCTTTTCCAAATTCTTCAGCTCTGCCTCGACTGCCAGACGTATTGCGTATGGCACCGGTCTTGCCTTAAAAAATTTTGGAATTGCTGTATCTTCCACTTTTATTGAGGCGGTGATGCCTTTCAAGGTTCCTAGTTTCTCTTGAAACACTTCTTTGGCGTTGGCCAAGATGTCTTTTAATCGTTCAGGTATGATGTCATCATTGTTTTTTTCCTTACTGGTCACCGTCAGTGCCTGAATGGAGTGCCAGTCTAAACGTATCTTCCTTATCCATTCACGTCCCAACAACGGTGGACCACCATCTTGTAGAATGTATAAATACAACTTTTGTATTTCTTTGCCGTTGTATACCACAGGCACCCTTATTTTTCCTTTGGGGTAGACTTTCTGCCCCGTATATGTTTTTAAGATAATGGATGTGTCTTTTAGAGGTATATGCGAAAATAGCCTCTCGTAATCTCGTCGATTTATTACGGTTAGAGCTGATCCTGTATCTAGCTCCATTTTAACTGGGGACCCTGCTATTGTGAGGGTAACCCAAATGGTTTGGTAATCCTCTTTGGCAAGTACATTATGTAATTTGAGACAGCTTAGTCTCTTGTTTCCGGAGTCGCTATCGCTATTCTGGTCTTCGGAGCTATTGTCCGTCATCATTTGTACCTTCCTGTACTTTTCTTTATTGATTTTTTGTTTTCTGTCAGTGGATTTATTTTGTACAGATTGGCATACCCGTGCAATGTGTCCAATCTTACCACATTGCCTGCATGCTTTGCCCTTGAACCAGCAGTCCCTCTGGTTATGGGTGGATCTGCCGCAGCGATAACATCTTCCGAACTCCTGTGTCATTTTATGGGTGCCGAAGTCCTGTGTCTCTTGTTGTATCTCTGCAGCTCCTTTTGCTGCTGCTTCGTATGATACAGCCATACTGAAAGCTTTGTCCAATGTTAAATCTTTTTCAGAAAGCAGTCTTTTTTGTGTTCCTTCACTTAAGAGACCGCAAACAAATTTGTCTCGAAGATAATCCGATAGTCCTGCTCCGAATTGGCAGTACTTTGATAGCTTTCTTAATTCGGTTAGGTAATCAGCGTTACTTTCATTCTTGTGTTGATTTCTCTTGAAGAACTTGAATCGTTCCGCTATCAGCAGCGGTGTTGGGTTTAAATGCTCCTGCAGGGTATCAACAATTTCTTTAAAAGTCTTGTCCTTTGGTTTGGCTGGAGTGATTAAATTTCGTAACAGCCCGTATGTCTTCGCGCCCATTAAGTTCAGAAGTACTGAAGCTTTTTTTTCATCTGTTATTCCATTTGCAGTGCAATAAACCTCTAGGCCTAGAAATTCAGTGCCCTTAGCACCGATTTTGCGGCGCTAGAGGGCCTAGCGCTGCAATTGGCGCCGGTTCCTAAATTGCCTGGGGCCCTTCCGCGGCGGTAGACCGGTAGCGCTGCGCCGGCACCGATGACGTCATCGGTGTGCGCAGCGTCCCGGTTGCCGTGGTAACCCGGCCCCCGTGGCAGGTGCAACTAAGACTCCGGCAAACGAGTGTTGCCGGAGTCTGCGCCGGTGCTTTAAGGAGGCGCGGCGGCCGGCCGCTTTCCCGCCGGCCGCCTGCCCGCAGCTCCCTCCCCGGACTTCTCCCCGCCGCCCCCCCCGGAACAGATGCAAGCCCGGCACTTGTCCGAGGTGCCGGGCTCATTTTTGCAGAGATTTGCGCGGGCCGCGGCCGGGTGCAGGCAGCTCCTCCTTAACGGAAGGAGGAGGCCTGCACTTCCCGAGCCTGCCGCACCGCAGCGGGCGCCGCAGCGCCGGAATAGCGCCGCAATGCGGCGCGTTGCGCCAGTTTTCAGGCGCTAAAACCCTTCAGTAGCGCCGGCAGCCGTTTGGGCGCGGCGCTACTGAATTTTTGGCGCGCGCAAAGGGACTTAGCGCCGGCGCTAACTTCCGGCGCTAAAGCCCTGGTGCAGCGCAAACTCAATTTCTAGGCCCTACTCTTTCCACGTATGTGGTCCAATCTTCTATTTCGCCATCAAAAGCCTCAATATTACCAGATTTAGGCATTTCAGAAAAGATATGGCGCTTCCCGCGCTTTTTTTTTTCTTTTTTTTTCTCTCTCTGTAGCAACGATATGGCGCTTCCCGCGGTTTCCCGCCGCTGCTACCGATAACAACACTGTTTTACTGTGGTTTCCTTTTATTCACTGTTGGAGACTCGTTCCCGACGGAGGTCTAAACGCTGACCTGCTTGCCGCGCCGGCCGTCTCTCGAGTGCACCCTCCCAGTCCGTTATTGCTTGCCTCCGATTTCGCTGCCTGTCTCAGCTGTAGAGCCCGCCGCTGGAGCTCCAGCCTGACGCCCAGGAAGGATTAGCGCAGTACCTGTCACCAGCTTGGCCAGCTGGTGAAACCACAGTTTCTCTTACTTCCTTGAGTCTTCTGGACGCTGGAGGAATCGATGTCCTTGAGGTGCTGCCGAATTGCAGGTAAGTCCGTTTCCACTTCGTCGCCACTGTAGTGTCCGTGTGTAGATAAAGACACTGAAGACAGGAGTTGGTTCATCGGTATTTACTAAGCAAGCCTGGGGGGGGTTTCTAAAGGATATACACAATACACAGGCTTATATAGCCCAAGTGGCAATTACCGGCATTACGCACACCTGGGGCTCTTAAAGGCACATACACCATAATTGCTCTTAAAGGCACATACACCACATTTCCCACATTACAACAGTGACTACACTTCAAAAGTACTTCATTGGCTGTAAAGCACTTTGAGACGTCTGGTGGTCGTGAAAGGCGCTATAGAAATGCAAGTCTGCTTTCTTTTACTGAGCAGAGCTCTGAGCATCAGTAAAGTGTATCAAAAGCTTCAGGCCGTTTAGTAAAACTGACATCATGGCTGATAAAGACTAAAGAGTAGGAATCACTGTCGGCATTATTGTATGTGCACCAAATGCACTTGAATCAAATTTCTCTCTCTGTGATTCTAACAGAGATGTTAAATCATAAAAAGTAAAGCGGTTAATGCCAGTTAAAATAGAAGAGAAAGGGATTTGATCTGAGTGAATTTGTGCAAAGGCAATGTTGACAGTAATTTATTCCCTTTTCATTGATTTTTATATTCCCGAAAACTGCAACGATTCAATGGCCTAATAATGTCCATGTCATTTATTTTAATATACTTCAATTATCTGAATTGAACTAATGGGGCACATAGTGACCAACTATATTTGCACAATTTCACGAATTCCTTATACAAATTTATTTGTCAAAACCAAAATGGTGTGAAGTAGGAAAAACTTTCAGTTAGTTCGCCTCTTTTACATACTCAGGACATCCCAAAGCGCTTCGCATAGTAACATAGAAACACAGAAGCAGGAGTAGGCCATTTGGCCCCTCGAGCCTGCTCCGCCATTTAATGAGATCATGGCTGATCATCCAAATTCAGTACCCTGTCCCTGCTCTCTCTCCATATCCCTTGATCCCTTTAGCCTTAAAAAATACATCTAACTCCTTCTTGAATATATTTAATGAATTGGCCTCAACTGCCTTGTGTGGCAGAGAATTCCACAGGTTCACCACTCTCTGGGTGAAGAAATTCCTCCTCATCTCAGTCCTAAATGGCTTACCCCTTATCCTTAGACTGTGACCCCTGGTTCTGGACTCCTCCGCCATCGGGAACATCTTTCCTGCATCTAATCTGTCTAGTCCTGTTAGAATTTTATAAGTTTCAATGAGATCCCTTCTCATTCTTCCAAACTCTGGCGAATATAAGCCTAATCGACCCAATCTCTCCTCATACGTCATTCCTGCTATCCCAGGTACCAGTCTGGTGAATCTTCTCTGCACTCTCTCCATGGCAAGAACATCCTTCCTCAGATAAGGTGACCAAAACTGCACACAATACTCAAGGTGCGGTCTCACCAAGGCCCTGTACAACTGCAGCAAGACATCCTTGCTCCTGTACTCGAATCCTCTCGCTATGAAGGCCAGCATACTATTTGCCTTCTTAACCGCCTGCTGCACCTGCATGCTTACCTTCAGCGACTGGTGCACAAGGACGCCCAGCCTTAAGAAATATATCTAACTCCTTCTTGAATATATTTAATGAATTGGCCTCAACTGCCTTCTGTAGTAGAGAATTCCACAGGTTCACCACTCTCTGGGTGAAGAAATTCCTCCTCATCTCTGTCCTAAATTGCTTACCCCTTATCCTTAGACTGTGACCCCTGGTTCTGGACTCCCCTGCCATCGGGAACATCCTTCCTGCATCTAGTCTGTCTAGTCCTGTTAGAATTTTATAAGTTTCAATGAGTTGAGTCAAGTGTAGACGCTATTGTTACGTAGGCAGACATGGCACCCAATTTGTGCACAGCAAGGACATATAAACAGCAATGAGATCAACGACCATTGGCTCTGTTGTCTAGGATGCCAGGAGAATCCTCCTCCTTTGATTTGAATAGTGCCAGGGGATCTCTTGCGTTCACCTCAACAGGCAGATGATGCTACAGTTTAACGTCTCATCTAAGCAATGGTACCTCTGACAAAGCAGCACTCCCTCAGTATTATCTTCTTCTTAGGCAGTCCCTCGGAACCGAGGATGACTTGCTTCCACATTAAAAATGAGTTCTCAGGTGACTGATGAGTCCAATGCAGGACCTACATTCTCTGTCACAGGTGGGGCAGACGGTGTTTGAAGGGGCGGGTGGGTGGGGTGCTTGGGTTGACGTGCGCTCCTTCCGCTGTTTGCGCTTGGCTTCCGCTTGCTCCCGGCGAAGAGACTCGAGGTGTTCGGCACCTTCCCGGATGCTTCTCCTCCACTTTGTGCGGTCTTGGGCCAGGGATTCCCAGGTGTCGATGGGAATGTTGCACTTTTTCAAAGAGGCTTTGAGGGTGTCCTTGAAGCGTTTCCTCTGCCCACCTGGGGCTCTCTTGCTGTGTCGGAGCTCCGAGTAGAGCGCTTGTTTTGGGAGTCTCGTATTGGGCATGTGGACGATGTGGCCCATCCATCGGAGCTGATTGAGCATGGTCAGAGCTTCGATGCTGGGGATGTTGGCCTGAGCGAAGAACACTGACGTTGGTGCGCCTATCCTGCCAATGGATTTGCAGGATCTTGTGGAGGCAGCGTTGGTGGTACTACTCCAGTGCTTTGAGGTGCCTGCTGTACATGGTCCATGTCTCTGAGGCATACAGCAGGGCGAGTATCACTGCTGCACTGTAGACCATGAGCTTAGTGCTGGGTTTGAGATCCTGGCCTTCAAACACTCTCTTCCTCAGGCGACCTCAGTGTTATGCCGAGATCATCATAGCACGTCCATAAAACACTGCGGATTGGACTTTAATGCTTCCTTAGCTGTCATGCGTTTGAGATAAGATGACTGACAGACCTACAGATGTGCATATGCCATTAGTGCTGCTCTGTCGGAGGTGCCGTCTTTCGGATGAGACGTTAAACCAAAGCCCCGGTTGGGTGGACGTAAAAGATCCCATGGCCACTATTTCGAAGAAGAGCAGCGGAGATCTACTCAGTGTCCTGGCCAACATTTATCCCTCAACCAACATCGCTAAAACAGATGATCTGGTCATTTATTTCATTGCTATCTGTGGGAGCTTGCAGTGCGCAAATTACATTACAACAGTGACTGCACTTCAAAGGTACTTCAGCCTGAGGTCATGAATGGCACGATATAAATGCAAGTCTTTTTGTTACATGTGCATTTCAGATGAGGACAAGATTAGGCTTGTACTTGTTGTCGCTCGCCGACTACGCTCAGGTAGGAAGAATGGTCATTGGACGAGGCTCCAGCATCTGTGACATCATATAGCCGCAAGTGTCAGCATCTTCAGGAGAGAAGGGAAGCAAAGAGAAAATACACTTTTTAATTAGAAGTTTGGCCTTTTGATTTTGTTCATCCACCGCAGGCTATTGTTTCATGTTCACTGACTTAGGACGTCCCAAAGCGCTTTACAGCTAATGAAGTACAAAATTATGAGGGGCATGGATAGGGTAGATAGAAAGGAATTTTTACCCTTAGTAGAGGGGTCAGTAACCAGGGGGCATAGTTTCAAGGTAAGGGGCAGGAGGTTTAGAGGGGATTTGAGGAAAAACTTTTTCACCCAGAGGGTGGTTGGAATCTGGAACTCACTGCCTGAAAGGGTGGTAGAGGCAGGAACCCTCACAACATTCATAGAAACATAGAAACATAGAGATAGGAACAGGAGTAGGCCATTCGGCCCTTCGAGCCTGCTCCGCCATTCAATGAGATCATGGCTGATCTTCGTCTGAGATCATAGCTGATCTTACCAGTTCAGTACCCCGTCCCCGCCTTTTCTCCGTAACCCTTAATCCCCTTAGCCTTCAGAAATATATCCAATTCTCTCTTGAAAATATTTATTGAATTAGCCTTCACAGCCCTCTGTGGCAGGGAATTCCACAGGCTCACCACTCTTTGAGTGAAGAAATTCTTCCTCATCTCTGTTTTAAATGATTTGCCCGCTACTTTTAGACTGTGGCCCCTGGTTCTGTGCTCCCCTGCCATTGGAAACATTCTCTCTGAATTCAGCCTGTCCAGGCCTGCCATAATTTTATATGTTTCGATGAGATCCCCTCTCAATCTTCTAAACTCCAGTGAGTACAAGCCCAAACTATTCAATCTCTCCTCGTAGGTCATTCCCGCCATTCCAGGTATCAGCCTGGTGAATCGCCGCTGCACTCTTTCCATGGCAAGAACATCCTTCCGCAGATGGGGCGACCAAAACTGTACACAATACTCCAGATGCGGTCTCACCAGCACCTTGTACAGCTGTAGTAAGGTATCCCTATTCCTATACTCGAACCCCCTTGATATGAAGGCCAACATACCATTTGCCTTCTTAATCGCCTGTTGCACCTGCATGCTCTCCTTCAGTGACTGGTGCACAAGAACACCCAGGTCCCTCTGCACTTCCCCATCTCCCAATCTATTGCCATTTAGATAATAATCCACCCTCCTGTTTTTACCCCCAAAGTGGATAACCTCGCATTTATCCACATTATAGTGCATCTGCCACGTATCCGCCCATTCCCCCAACCTGTCCAAATCGCACTGTAGCCTCCTGACATCCTCATCAGAGCCCACCCCTCCTCCTAGTTTAGTGTTGTCAGCGAATTTGGAAATATTGCATCCAATTCCCTGATCCAGATCATTTATATATATTGTGAACAGCTGGGGTCCCAGGACAGATCCTTGCGGCACCCCGCTGGTCACTGCCTGCCACTCCGAAAACGAGCCGTTTATTCCAACTCTCTGTTTTCTATCCGCCAGCCAGTTCTCTATCCACGTTAATACTTTGCCCCCAATCCCATGAGCCTTAATTTTGCATGATAATCTTTTGTGTGGAACCTTATCGAAGGCTTTCTGGAAGTCAAGGTACACCACATCCACTGGCTCTCCCCCATCTATTTTACCAGTTACTTCCTCAAAAAATTCCAGCAGATTAGTCAAACACGATTTACCCTTTGTAAATCCATGTTGACTCTGTCCGATCCTTTCCCCATTTGTCAAGTGCTCCGCTATTTTATCCTTAATAATGGACTCTAGCATTTTGCCCACAACCGATGTAAGGCTTACTGGTCTATAATTCCCTGCTTTCTCTCTACCCCCCTTTTTAAATATTGGGGTAACATTAGCTACCCTCCAATCCACGGGTACTGTTCCCGAGTCAATGGAGTTCCGGAAGATGATCCTTAGAGCATCTGCTATCTCCAGGGCCACCTCCTTAAGTACCCTAGGATGTAGTTTATCAGGCCCCGGGGATTTGTCGGCCTTCAGTCCCCTCAACTTACCCAACACCATATCCCTAGAGATACTAATTTCTGTCAGCTCCTCCCTCTCATTAGTCCCTATGTTTGTCGATATTCCTGGGAGGTTATTTGTGTCCTCCTTTGTGAATACAGAACCAAAGTATGAGTTTAATTGGTCTGCCATTTCCTTATTCTCCATTATATATTCTCCCGAATCGGACTGCAAGGGACCGACTTGGGATTTTACCAGTCTTTTCCTCCTGATATACCGATAAAAGCTTTTGCAGTCTGTCTTTATGTTTGCTGCAAGTTTACTTTCGTATTCTATTTTCCCCTTCCTGATTAATCCCTTTGTCCCCTTTTGCTGTATCCTGTACTGCCCCCAATCTTCCGGTCTGGTGCTTTTTTTTGCCAGTTGATATGCCCTTTTTTTTTATTTTATGCTGTCCCTAATTTCCCTCGTTATCCACGGTTGAGTCACCTTTTTAGGTTTATTTTTATGCCAAACCGGTATAAACATGTTCTGGAATTCTTCCATTCTATCTTTGAATGCTTGCCATTGTCTATCCACTGTCAATCCCCCCAGAAACACCACCCAATCAATCTTACCCAATTCCCGTCTCATACCCTCGTAATTCCCTTTATTTAAGTTCTGGACCTTAGTCTCTGATTCAATTTCCTCACTCTCCATCTCGACTGAGAGCTCGATCATATTATGATCGCTCTGACCCAAGGGGCCTCGTACAAGAAGATTGCTGATAAGTCCCTTCTCATTGCACAATACCCAGTCTAAAATGGCCTGATCTCGAGTCGGCTCCTCGACATATTGGTCCAGATAACCGTCCCGAAAACATTCCAGGAATTCCTCCTCCTCAGAATTTTTACTAATTTGGGTAGTCCAATCAATATGTAAATTAAAGTCACCCATGATGACAGCTGTGCTCTTATCGCACGCTTCTCTAATTTCCCTTTTTATGCCTTCCCTCACCTCCATATTACTATTTGGAGGCCTATATATCACACCCACTAACGTTTTCCTCCCCTTGCTATTTCTCATTTCTACCCATACAGATTCCGTTTCATCCGAGTTAATATCCTTCCTTTCCATTGCATTAATCCCCTCCTTTACCAGCAATGCTACCCCACCTCCCCTACCTTTTTGCCGATCCTTCCTAAATATTGTATATCCCTGGATGTTAAGTTCCCAGCCTTGCCCACCCTGCAGCCACGTTTCTGTAATCCCAATCAAATCATACTTGTTTACCTCTATTTCCACAACTAATTCATCCACCTTGTTCCTAATGCTTCTAGCATTAAGATACAAAGCCTTCAGGCTTGCTTTTTTCACACTCTCATTATGAATTAGTTTGGCCCTTTGTGTTTCTCTCCTTTGCTTATTGCTTCTCACCTTTCTACCATCTATTTCTAACTTCATATGACTTCCCTCTTTTCCACTACCTAGGTTCCCATCCCCCTGCCAAATTAGTTTAAATCCTCCCGAACCGCCCTAGAAAATATTACCCCGAGGACATCGGCTCCCTCACAGTTCAGGTGTAGACCGTCCCCTTGGTACAGGTCACTCCTCCCCAAGAACTGGTTCCAATGCCTCAAGAATTTAAATCCCTCTCCCTTGCACCACTGCTCAAGCCACGTATTTAGCTTATCTATCTTACTCTCTCTAAACTTATTAGCTCGTGGCACTGGTAGCAATCCAGAGATTACTACCTTTGAGGTCCTACTTTTCAATTTAGCTCCTAACTCCCTAAATTCAGCTTGTAGGACCTCCTCCCTCTTTTTACCTACATCGTTGGTACCTACATGTACCACGACAACTGGCTGATCCCCCTCCCCCTTCAGAATGCTCTGCACCCGCTCCGAGGCATCCTTGACCCTTGCACCAGGGAGGCAACATACCATCTTGGAGTCTCGGTCTCGGCCACAGAAACTCCTATCTATCCCCCTTACAATTGAATCCCCTATCACTATAGCCCTATCCTTCTTTTTCCCGCCCTTCTGTGCAGCAGAGCCAGTCATGGTGCCCTGAACCTGGCTGCTGGTGCCTTCCCCTGATAAGTCATCTCCCCCAACAGTACCCAAAACGGTAAACCTGTTTTGGAGGGAGATGACCGCAGGTGACTCCTGCACTACCTTCCTGCCTTTACCCTGCCTTTTGGTCACCCATTTACTGTCTGAGCTAGCCTTTACCTGCGGTGTGACCAACTCACTGAATGTGCTATCCACAACATCCTCAGCATCGCGTATGCTCCAGAGTGAGTCCATTCGCAGCTCCAGCGCCGCCATGCGGCATTTAGAAGCATTTAGAGGAGCGCTTGAAACGCCATAGCATACAAGGCTACGGACCAAGTGCTGGAAAATGGGATTAGAATAGACAGGGCTTGATGGCCGGTGCGGACACGATGGGTCGAAGGGCCTCTTTCTGTGCTGTATAACTCTATGGGGGAAAAATTCAGTTGTTTGTGCCTCCCGTTAGCGTCTTAAGAGGGCGCTAATGGGACGCAAAGCAACCAGCGCCCGGGCGCGGCGATGTTTGAACCGCTCATGAAATTAACTAGACATCTTGCCGCGGCGCTAAACACCACCACCACGATCTCCTGCGCCCGCAGATCATGACGTCAGTCGAGCGTGCAACGCCCCGGTAGCGCCCTGGACTGGATATTGAGTGGCGCCCCCTGCCTTACCACCTGCCGCTAGCAACGACAGGTTGAGGGGAGCGTTTTGCAGTCAGAAAGGGACTGGGGGAGCGCTATTTAAAGGCGACCGCTTCCTGCCTTTTTTTGTCAGCAAACTTTTTTCACCACGCATTCTGAGTGAGAGAGAGAGACTGCAGGAGATATTCAAAGCTGTGTTGAGGAGTTTTGGGTACTGAGCAGCACTTTGCAGGTTCATTTTGATTTGACCTTCCTTGCATCGATTTAGAAGAGACTGTGGGGGCTGCACTCTGAGCTCTTTCCCCGGGCCTCACCATTGTTCTTTCCAGCAGAATTGAAGTACAGGTCTCTCCAGGCCGAGATTCAAGGCTGCAATGAGCAGGGTGTGGATGGAGAGCAAGATCGACCCTCCCCTTTAAGAACTGGCCGGCGCCAGTGTGTCTTTGTTCCATTGCTGACTGACATCACATGAGCTTCGCCAGCACTCTGAGGTAGCGCCTCGCTCCTCGTCGTTAGTGCCTTAAGACAAGTGTGAAGCGCCTGATTTAACGCTCCAATCACCTCCAGGGGCGATAAAAGCCAAGTTTGCAGTCGGAGGCGATAATTAGCGCCAGGCGCTAAACTTTGCACTCGGCCGATAATCGCGCCCCAAGCGGGGCGATACTGAATTTCTCCCCCTATGACTCTAGAGTACTTTTTGAAATACAGTCACTGTTGTAATGTAGGGAATCACGGTAGCCAATCTGCACACAGCAAGCTCCCACAAACAGCAATGTGATAATGACCAGATAATTTGTTTTCAGGTGTAGGTTGAGGGATAAATATTGGAGCATTTTGCTGCTCTTCTTCAAAATTGTGCAATGGGGTCTTTTGCATCCACCTGAGAAGGCAGACGGGGCCTCGGTTTAACGTCTGTTCCTAAAGACGGCACCTCCGACAGTGCAGCACTCCCTCAGTACTGGTACTGATGTGCCAGCCTAGATTTTGGGCTCAAGTCTCATGTAGTAGGAATTGAACTCATGACGGTCTGGACTTGGAGGCAAGAGTTCTTTCTACCCACTGAGCCATGGCGAACACCACATCGAATGGGCTACTGGGACTTCACAATAAAAAGGATACAGATTTATTGCAAAATTGAAAAGAAACAAGTGACAGCACTTCAAAATCTCACAGTGGCGTAAAAATTAAATAAAGTCCATTTAGAAATATTTATTAACGTTGGACTAATTGCGTGACTTCCGTTAATGCATAAAACAATAAATTTTGTCGCAAAAGTGACAACGTCATCAATAATTTGTAATTTAGTGAGGCAAAATGAATCGCTTCATGCAAAATGTTCCCTAAGGATACAATCAATTCTTAGTGCTCATTATACTTTACTAATTTTAGAGGTATTGGAATAAAAAATGCCTTTAGCTGATAATTGCATTGAAAATAGGTTCTCCTTTCATAAAGGGGAAAGCGAATGGTTAGAGCGCCACTGCACCAAAGTAGATGTGCAGAGATAAAGTAGAAGAAGCCAAGTGGTACTGCTGGTCGTGTTGCCTGACTCCAGCGCAATGGACGGGCCTCAGAACGTCTCTCGGTTCAGATTACAAACGAATCCAACAGTTAGATTTACCAAATAGCATGCATGAAGATTGGAATGCAGATTAGATGTGTGGAATTTATTGGTTGACTGCTGGATTTTCATGGAAACGTGCACTTTATCAAAAAATATATATTGAATCTTTGGTTCTGGTAATGGTGAGAGCTGCCAATGCTACAATGGCATGGACTTGATGGGCCGAGTGGCATCCTTCTGTGCTGTTATGACTCTATGGGGGAAAAATTCAGTTGTTTGCGCCTCCAAAGCAACCAGCACCCAGGCACGGCGATGCTGGCGCCGCTCGCAAAATTAACCAGACATTTTACGGCAGCGTTAAACACTTCCGCCACGATCTCCTGCGCCCATAGATCCATGACGTCAGTCGAGTGCGCAACGCCCCGGTAGCGCCCCAGACCGGATATTGAGTGGCGCCCCCTGCCTTACCACCTGCCACTAGCAATGACAGGTTGAGGGAAGCGTTTTGCAGTCAGAAAGGGGCTGGGGAAGCGCTATTTAAAGGTGACCGCTTCCTGCCTTTTTTTGTTGGTGACATTTTTGCACCACGCATTCTGAGAGAGAGAGAGACTTCTGGAGAGATTCAACGCTGTGTGAAGGAGTTTTGGGTACTGAGCAGCACTTTGCAGGTTCATTTTGATTTGCCCTTCCTTGCTTCGCCTGCGCTCTGAGGTAGCGCCTCACTCCTCGGCCTTTGCGCCTTAAGATTGGTGTGAAGCGCCTGATTTAGCTCTCCAATCACCTCCAGGGGCGATAAAAGCCAAGTTTGCCATCGGAGGCGATAATTAGCGCCAGGCGCTAAACTTTGCGCACGGCCGATAAAGGCGCCCCAAATGGGCGATACTGAATTTTTCCCCCAATGACTTTTTTTCACTTTTTGGTTTCAGTGTCAGCATTAAGCCCTCCCAAGCCAGCCATCGCTTGGTTAGATACAAAAGTACAGCTCCCACCAACTCCATCCCAATCATATTATTTAACCCCAATTACTACAACCTTCCGAGAACTCCGCGCTCCTCCAATTTCTGCCCTCTTGCGCATCCTCGATTTTTCCTTCGCCCCACCATTGGCATCCGTGCTTTCAGCTGCCTTGGCCCTAAACTCTGGAATTTCCTCCCTAAACCGCTCCGCCTCGCCTCCTTTAAGACCCTCCGTAAAACCTATCTCTTTGACCAAGCTAGAAGGGTATGCTGATCGGGCTAGATGAAGAGGAGTGGGAGGAGGCGCGTGTGGAGCACAAACGCTTGCATGGACCAGTTGGGCCGAATGTTCTGTTTCTGTGCTGTGGACTCTATGTAATTCTATGTAATCTTTTGATCACTTGTCCGAATATCTCCTTATGTGGCTGGGTGTTAAATTTTGTCTGATAACGCTCCTGTGAAGTGCCATTGGGATGTTTTACTGCGTTAAAGGTGCTATATAAATACAAGTTGTTGTTGCTGTTGTTGTTCTTCTTGAGCAGCCCAGGCACCAGTGTATCCTTTCTTCTTCGCTAGCAAAATACTGTGGATGCTGGAAATCTGAAATAACAACAGGAAACGCTGGAAAAACTCAGCAGGCCAGGCAGCATCGGCGGAGAGAGAAACAGAGTTAACGTTTCAGGTCGATGACCTTTTGTCACTTTCTTCTCTTATTAGCTATGGTTTTTGAAGTTCCTAAGCAAGACTCCCAATGTAGTGACAATTACTACAACTTGGAGGCAACTTGGAGGCAATTTTGTACCATGGACCTGTGCCCATTAGAAATTAGGCTGGATTTTCATTGAGGAGTCGGGTTGGTGGCGGGACTACAATTTTCGGGGTTGTAGTCCTGCCTCCATCGAGATGCGGCCAATCCACGCGATTTTAACTTGATTGACCATTTTGAGCCCACCCACTGTTAACAGGCAGTTAATTGGCACTAATCCCTTCCCGCCTCGGGGGGGGGGCGGGTCCCAGTGCGGGGCGGGTACCCGCCTCCTTTGAAACTGGCATGGAGGCGGGTTGGGAGCCGGGATGGTGTCAGGACCCCCGATTTCAGGATTTTAACCCCCCACACACCTCCAATCCCGCCTCCACGGCCCAATGAAAATCCTGCCCATTGAGTTGGAGCTACCCAAACTGATTTTACATAGGAGACTTAGAGCAAGCAGATTTATCTCATCAGTCTGAGCTGGATTCAAACTTAGATCTTGGAGATGAAAAGTCCAAGTAGTAATCGAGCATGGCAGCCCATTCCCAGAAGAGGTCCAAGTTGAAATGCCATGTTTGGCCTGGCCTAATGATCCGGGGACGTGAGTACAAATCCCACCACAGCCGCTGGGGGAATTTCAATTCAATTAAATTAATCTGGAATTAAAAAGCTAGTGTCAGTAATGGGGACCTTGAAACTACCGGATTGTTGTAAAAACCCACCTAGTTCACGAATGTCCTTTTGGGAAGGAAATCTGCTGTACTTACCCGGTCTGGCCTATATATGACTCCAGACTCACAGCAATGTGGTTGCCTCTTAACTGCCCCTCTGAAATGGCCTAACGGTGGTTTTCAAGAAGGTGGCTCACCACCACCATCTACTCGAGGGGAATTATGGATGGGCAGTAAATGGCCGGCAACGTGAATGAATGAAAATAATTTATTGGAACTGAATTTACCTTCAGTCGCTCAGTTGCCCTTGTTCCCATCGGAACTGACCGCTAGATGGAATCCTCCCAGGGCAACGCGTGCTTCGCAGGACGAGTTATCTCACGCCTGCGTCAGAAGGAAGAAGTATGATACTAGGTGACATTAATGGTGATTTGATGGGGAAACGTTGGAGGAAACAATAAAAGTAAAATCATGCCGTGTAACAGCTTAACCTTGTGAGCTAAACCTTCCTACATTGTAACAGTGACTACACTCCAAAGTACTTCATTGGTTGTAAAGCGCTTTGTGACGTCCAGTGGTCGTGAAAGGTGCTATATAAATGCAAGTCTTTCTTTCTTTTTCTTTCATACTAAAAATGTATGTTATTTGACTGAATATGCAAATTCAAACAAATCAATTGGACCACTGGATTTGCATGTACAAATGTCAATTATGCTCGAAGGGTTAGTGTTACATGCAGATATGTACTCCATTACAATTTTATTGGTGTAATCTAGATTCTAGAAGAAAGTGATTCCCCCATTTAATCTACTGCCTGACTGTCCCTGAGTATCACTACAGATGGAATTTAACATTTTATTGGTGTAATCTAGAAGATAGCGATTCACCTATTTGATTCCTGGGATGAGAGGGCTGTCCTATGATGAGAGATTGAGTAGAATGGGCCTATACTCTCTGGAGTTTAGAAGAATGAGAGGTGATCTCTGATATACCTATCAATTCAGTTCATGAAAAGCGACGAGTTAAGTTAGTAACTATAGGTTTTTATTGGCTAAATAACAGAGCCCACCCTCGTGGGTGATCGGGTCCATCAAGGAGGAATACCAGCCAGTCGACCACCTTTATACCTGGGCAAGCAGGCGGAGCCATGGGCGGAGTCAGCTGTGGTCAGCCCAGGTATAACAGCGTGACAAGAGGTGACCTTGTGTAGTGATACAACAGTGTAAACAGTGATAACCATAGTGTAACGATATAAACAGTGATAACCACAGTGTAACGATAGTGAACGATAAAAGTGGTTTACCACATTCACCCCTTGTTTAAATTTGAGTCCGGCGGGGTGAAGTGTACTACCAGTTCGGGTATGTCAGTCTGTCCGGAGGCCTCGTAAGCCTTTCTGATCGGCGCAGCAGCGGCGGCGGTGTTGCAGTATCCGATGCTAATGCTGGTGTCTGCGTGGTCGGCGAAGGCTCGTGGGGTTCCGGCATGCCATCTACCTGGGCTGGATTTGGGGGGGTGGTGGGGGGTAACGGTGGTGTCTCAGGGGTGCCCGAGGGTGCGAGGTCTCGTAAGGAGACTGTGTCCTCCCGCCCGTCTGGGTATGCTACATAGGCGTACTGGGGGTTGGCGTGCAGGAGGTCCACCCTCTCGACCAGGGGGTACATTTTATGGGCCCTCAAGTGCTTTCGCAGCAAGACGGGCCCCGGAGAAGTCAGCCATGTTGGTAGCGAGGTTCCCATAGTCGACTTCCTGGGGAAAACAAACATTCGTTCATGGGGGGTGGCGTTAATGGCAGTGCAAAGCAGTGACCAGATGGAATGCAGTGCTGCCGGGTGGACTTCCTGCCAGCAAGAGGTTGGGAGGCCCTTAGACTTTAAGGCTAAGAGAACGGCCTTCCAGACAGTCGCGTTCTCTCTTTCCACCTGGCCGTTCCCTCGGGGGTTGTAGCTGGTGGTCTTGCTTGCAGCAATACCTCTCGCTAGTAGGAACTGGCGAAGTTCCTCGCTCATGAAGGATGAGCCCCGGTCGCTGTGTATATAGTTCGGGAACCCGAACAAGGCGAAGAGGTTGTTCAGGCATTTGATGACCGTGGTACTGGTCATGTCTGGGCAGGGGAAGGCAAAGGGGAAATGGGAGTACTCATCAATAATGTTGAGGAAGTACACATTACGGTCAGAGGATGGGAGGGGCCCCTTAAAATCGATGCTCAAGCGCTCGAAGGGGCGGGTGGCCTTGATCAGGCTTGCTCTGTCCGGCCTAAAGAAATGCGGTTTGCATTCAGCACAGGTTTGGCAGTTCCTGGTCATGGTCCTGACCTCCTCGATGGAGTAGGGCAGGTTGCGGGCCTTAATGAAGTGGTAAAGTCTGGTGACCCCGGGGTGGCAGAGGTCGTTGTGGAGGGTCTGCAGTCTATCAATTTGCGCGTTGGCGCATGTACTTCGTGATAGAGCATCTGGGGGTTCGTTCAGTTTACCAGGCCGGTACAAGATATCATAATCGTAGGTAGAGAGCTCGATTCTCCGCCTCAAGATCTTGTCATTCTTGATTTTGCCCCTCAGCTTGTTATTAAACATAAAAGCGACCGAACGCTGGTCGGTGAGGAGGGTAAATCGTTTGCCTGCCAGGTAATGCCCCCAGCGTCGTACTGCCTCCACGATCGCCTGGGCCTCCTTCTCGACCGAAGAGTGTCGGATCTCAGGGCCCTGGAGGGTCCTTGAGAAGAAGGCCACAGGTCTCTCCGCCTGGTTAAGGGTTGCAGCTAGGGCGAAGTCGGATGCATCGCTCTCCACTTGGAAAGGGATAGACTCATCCACCGCGTGCATTGTGGCCTTAGCAATGTCTCCCTTTATGAGGGAGAAGGCTGCGCATGCTTCCGCCGTCAGGGGGAAGGAGGTGGACTTCATGAGGGGTCTGGCTTTGTCCGCATAATTGGGCACCCATTGGGCATAGTAGGCGAAGAGCCCCAGGGTTCTCTTCAGCGCCTTTGGGCAGTGGGGGAGGGGAAGCTCCATGAGGGGGCGCATTCTTTCGGGATCGGGGCCGATGACTCCGTTCTCTACTACGCAGCCGAGGATGGCAAGACGCGAGGTGTTAAACACACATTTCTCCTTATTGTAGGTGAGGTTCAGCCGTTGGGCCGTACGGAGGAATCTCTCCAGATTAACATCATGGTCCTGCCGGTCGCGGCCGCAGATGGTGACGTTATCTAGATAAGGGAACGTGGCATGCAGCCCGTTCTGGTCAACCATCCGGTCCATCTCCCTTTGGAAGACCGAAACCCCGTTGGTGACGCCGAAGGGAACCCTAAGGAAGTGGTAGAGGCGGCCATTCGCCTCGAAGGCGGTATACTGGCGGTCCTCAGGGCGGATAGGGAGTTGGTGATAGGCCGACTTAAGGTCAATGGTAGAGAATACCCGGTACTGTGCAATCTGATTGACCATATCAGATATGCGGGGAAGGGGGTATGCGTCCAGCTGGGTGTACCGGTTTATGGCTTGGCTGTAGTCGATGACCAGGCAGTTTTTATTGCCGGTCTTAATGACTACGACCTGGGCACGCCAGGGGCTGGTGCTCCCCTCGATGATGCCCTCCTTCAGGAGACGCTGCACCTCAGAGCTAATAAAAGCTCTGTCCCCGGCGCTGTACCGCCTGCTCTTGGTAGCGACGGGTTTACAGTCGCGGGTGAGGTTAGCGAACAGGGAGGGGGGCGGGACCTTGAGGGTGGATAGGCCGCAGGTGGTACGCGGTGGGCGGTTTGAAAGCTGCTGGTTGTAGACTGTGAGTGGGGGGAGGGGTCCACCGTATGCCAAAGTGACACTTTGGAAGTGGCATTGGAAATCCAGCCCTAGTAGGGCGGCAGCGCAGAGCTGGGGCAGGACGAGAAGTTTAATATTTTTATACTCCATGCCCCTAACCGACAGGGTCACAACACAGTAGCCGCTGATGTCTGTAGAATGGGACCTCGACGCCATCGAGATCCGGTTGCGCGTTGGCCGGACAGTGAGGGAGTAGTGGCTCACCGTGTCTGGATGGATGAAACTCTCCGTGCTTCCGCTGTCGAACAGGCAGGTCGTGGCGTGGCCGTTTACTTTGATGTCCATCATGGACTTGGACAGGTGATGCGGGCGAGCTTGGTCAAGTGTGACGGAGGCTAGTGTATGGCTGAGCGAGCTGCTGTAGTCTGCGGGTGAGGCGGTGGTCGGGTCTGGAGACAAGGTGGCGGTCGAGTGTGGTGAACAAAATGGTGGCGCCCACGACGTTGAATAAGATGGCGGAGAAGATGGCCGCCCCCACAACTCACATGAGGCACTGCCGGCGTCGGTGGCCTTGATCAAAGATGGCCGCCCCCATGACTCACACGAGGGGATACTGGCACCTGTGCCCTTGATGAAAGATGGCCGCCCCCACAACTCGCATGAGGCACTGCTGGCGTCTGTGGCTTTCCCCCTGCAGGCCTTCACGAAGTGGCCTTTCTTGTGGCAGTCGGAGCAGGTCGCGTTTCTTGCAGGGCAGCGCACCCTCGGGTGTTTCGCCTGGCCACAGAAGAAGCAGCCGGCGGCCCGATCGCGGGGCTCCGATGTAGCAGCCGGTACCGGGGGTGGTGGTCCCGATCGGTTCCGGGACACCGACGCTGTGGTAGGTCCCAGAGGCGGTGGTGCGAGGGGTATTGCGGCCGGGGTCAGGCCCGAGTCCCAGGGTCGCGCAGCACAGTACCTGGAGTACGCCTCGAGGTCCCGATGGGCCACTTCCAAGGAGCGAGCGAGGGTAGCAGCTGTTTTCAGGTCGAGGTCCTTTGATTCCAGCAGTCTTTGCCGTGAGTAGTCTGACCGAAGGCCTTTCACGAAGGCATCTCGGATGTTTCCATCTGTATGTTCTGCAGCTGTTACGGCTTTAAAGTCACAGTCCCTGCTGAGTATTTGCAGCGCCCGTAAGAAATCATCAACCGACTCTCCTGGCTGTTGCGAGCGGGATCTTAGGAGATGCCTGGCGTACATTGAGTTTACAGGGCTCCGATACTGTTCTTTAAGCAGGTTGAGGGCGTCCTCGTATGTGGCAATGTCTCGGATGAGTGCAAATACTTTAGGGCTCACCTGAGCGGTCAGAACTCTTAGTTTGGATGCCGGAGGCACGCCGGATTCTCCCAGGTAGGCTTCGAAGCAGCTCAGCCAGTGTTCGAAGTCGAGGGCTGAATTCGCAGCCTGTGGGTTTAGATCCAGGTGCGGCGGCCGGAGGGCTCGTAGCCAGGCCGGCTGCTGGGGCTGTTGTAGATGGCCGTTTGGCTGAGGCTGTACATCTGACTGGTCGTTTGGCTGCTCCGTTGTAGACGTTTCAAAATTTAGCCAATAAAATTGATATACCTATCAATTCAGTTCATGAAAAGCGACGAGTTAAGTTTGTAACTATAGGTTTTTATTGGCTAAATAACAGAGCCCACCCTCGTGGGTGATCGGATCCAACAAGGAGGAATACCAGCCAGTCGACCACCTTTATACCTGGGCAAGCAGGCGGAGCCATGAGCGGAGTCAGCTGTGGTCAGCCCAGGTATAACAGCGTGACAAGAGGTGACCTTGTGTAGTGATACAACAGTGTAAACAGTGATAACCATAGTGTAACGATATAAACAGTGATAACCATAGTGTAACGATAGTGAACGATAAAAGTGGTTTACCACAATCTCATTGAAACATACAAGATTCTGAGGGGGATTGACAGGGTGGATGCTGAGAGGTTGTTTCCCCTGGCTGGAGAGTCTAGAATTACATAAGAACATAAGAACATAAGAACATAAGACGTAGGAGCAGGAGTCGGTCACTTGGCCCCTCGAGCCTGCTCCGCCATTCAATAAGATCATGGCTGATCTGATCTTGGCCTCAACTCCACTCCTCTGCCCACTCCCCATAACCCTTGACTCCGTTACCTTTCCAAAATCTCTCGATCTCCACCTTAAATATATTCAATGACCCAACCTCCACGACTCTCTGGGGAAGAGAATTCCACAGATTCACAACCCTCTGAGAGAAGAAATTCTTCCTCATCTCCGACTTAAATGGGTGCCCCCTTATTCTGAAATTATGCCCCCTAGTTCTAGATTCCCCACGAGGGGAAACATCCTCCCTGCATCGACCCTGTCGAGCCCCTTCAGAATCTTATATGTTTCAATAAGACCACCTCTCATTCTTCTAAACTCCAATGAGTATAGGCCCAACCTGCTCAACCTTTCCTCATAAGACAACCCCTTCCTCTCAGGAATCAACCTCGTGAACCTTCTCTGAACTGCCTCCAATGCAAGTATATCACTCCTTAAATAAGGAGACCAAAACTGTACGCAGTACTCCAGGTGTGGTCCCACCAATGCCCTATACAGTTGTAACAGGACTTCCCTACTTTTATACTCCATTCCCTTTGCAATAAAGGCCAACATTCCATTTGCCTTCCTAATTACTTGCTGTACCTGCATGCTAACTTTTTGTGATTCATGTATATGGGGGCATAAGATAAGGGGTCGGCCATTTAAGACTGAGATGAGGAGGAATTTCTTCACTCAGAGGGTTGTGAATCTTTGGAATTCTCTGCCCTAGCAGGCTGTGGATGCTGAGTCGTTGAATATATTCAAGGCTGAGATCGATAGATTTTTGGACTCATGGGGAATCAAGGGATATGGGGATCGGGCGGGAAAGTGGAGTTGAGATCGAAGATCAGCCATGATCTTATTGAATGGCGGTGCAAGCTTCAGGGGCCGAATGACCTACTCCTGCTCCTAATTCTTATGTTCTTATTCATCTGCTACCTGGATATCGTTAGAAATGACGGGGCGAAACAAACAGATGAGAATTTCTGTTTTTCTTTGAGCGATGGGCTGCAGCCACTGGGCCATAGAAACATAGAAACATAGAAGATAGGAGCAGGAGTAGGCCATTCGGCCCCTCGAGCCTGCTCCGCCATTCAATGTGATCATGGCTGATCATCCAAATTCAGTACCCTGTCCCTACCTTCTCCCCATATCCCTTAATCCCTTTAGCCTTAAGAAATATATCCAACTCCTTCTTGAATATATTTAATGAATTGGCCTCTACTGCCTTCTGTGGTAGAGAATTCCACAGGTTCACCACTCTCTGGGTGAAGAAATTCCTCCTCATTTCTGTCCTAAATGGCATACCCTTTATCCTTAGACTGTGACCCCTGGTTCTGGACTCCCCGACCATCGGGAACATACTTCCTGCATCTAGTCTGTCCAGTCCTGTTAGAATTTTATAAGTTTCAATGAGATCCCCTCTCATCCTTCTAAACTCCAGTGAGTATAAGCCCAATCGACCCAATCTCTCCTCATACGTCATTCCTGCCATCCCAGGTATCAGTCTGGTGAATCTTCGCTGAACTCCTTCCATGGCAATAACATCCTTCCTCAGATAAGGCGACCAAAACTGCACACAATACTCAAGATGTGGTCTCACCAAGGCCCTGTACAACTGCAGCAAGACATCCTTGTTCCTGTACTCAAACCCTCTCGCTATGAAGGCCAACATACCATTTGCCTTCTTAACCGCCTGCTGCACCTGCATGCTTACCTTCAGCGACTGGTGCACAAGGACACCCAGGTCTCGTTGCACTTCCCCTTCTCCCAATCATGCTGCCCGGTTGCACCATTCAGAACTCAAATTAACACTTGGAAAAAGTGAGAAAACAGGAAAATTGTGCCCATTCGGAGGTAAAGGAAACAGAAGTTTGCTGGTCTCCATGACTTGCTTGATTTTGAATTCATAAAATGAACTCCCAAATTGGCAAACATCTGAGAGAAAATTAAATTGCGACTGTTTTAAGTATTTATGAAATTAATTTAATTTAAACTAAACAGGAATACATTTGTTTTCTGTTTGTTAACCGCATGATATTCAATGTTAGATTTGAATGGACTGTGAAATAAATTAACGCTGTCCCAAAGACACTGTTATAATTAGATTTTTAATCTACTTGAAGTCTGTAGTTCAGAGTTTAACAAATTAGGCGAAGTGAAAACATGCCAATCAGATGCAAAGTATCTTTTTATGGATATTTATTAAATTAGCCTAGTTGTTGACAATAAAATTCATTTGAGTTCAGCGACTTCAATTTATTTATTATTTTAAAAGAAAGGCCCGTCCATTTAACAGCTATTGTTTGCTCTTTTACGATTAAACACCTTTATTTCCAATATAAATTCTAACTGATTCAATCCTGCAAAAAGATAAGTAAAGAATAAATAATTGGAGTCTGCCAACTGATGGCCTGGAATTCAATTCAAGCTTTACGGTCTGCTTATTTCCATCTTTGCACGTGGAATAAATTTCCTGCTTAACTAACACTAACCATGCATGTTGTAAGGTAATGAGTACATCTAAAATATATGGAAATTCCTGAAAATTAATGGGAACGTCGGCGGCAGAAATCCCACAGAAAGCCTCCCGAGAAAGCAGAAAGCTGGGGCAAAAATCTTCTGCCTGGGATGGTACAGCATGGGCACCCGATCACAAGAGACGGTGTGACGAGTGCCACCTTACTGCTGTGAGGTGGGAGGCGGGGCTGGAGCCTGAGGCCAGGAGACAAAGCCACTAGAGGGCCACTTGGATCTAGGACCCGATGCTGTTCTCCCTTGGACCTTCACTTTAGACCCACTATGGGAACAAAGCCTGTACCCAGCAGGCGTATCAGGAGAACTTTTGAAGTCAAATGGAAAGGAAGAACTGGTGGATCCTATGGTAGTTCGTCATTCTCAGGAGCGTAAACCTAAACCCGCAATCTGCCGGGTGGCCAGGAAGCCAAGCCTTTGTCACCTGCTGTAGGCTCTCCAAAACTTAATCAGCAAAGGGAGGCACCGAGGTCTCAGGAACAATTGCTCCACTTCGCGGCCACCACCACAACTTCTCCTTTAATGGCGAGCTGCATCCCTTGATGAGCTGCAGCCTCCGTGGATTTTACATCTCTTGGGCAAGTGAGCTACCAGCAAAGCTCTCAGACAAGATTTTCACATCCAGCGGCCCTTTTCTATTTACAGGGCGAGACTTACGTCAGCTATGGCTCGGTCAGTGGCACTCTCGCCTCTGAGTCATGAAGGTTATGGGTTCAAGTCCCACTCCACAGCCTTGACCAAATAATCCAGGCTGACACTCCCAGTGCAGTACTGAGGAAGCGCTGCACTGTCGGAGGGTCAGTACTGAGGGAGCGCTGCACTGTCGGAGGGTCAGTACTGAGGGAGCGCTGCACTGTCGGAGGGTCAGTACTGAGGGAGCGCTGCACTGACGGAGGGTCAATACTGAGGGAGCGCTGTGTAATGATATCAGCAAATAGTGATGTTATTTGCCTGTTTGATTATCATGTCTTACCAGCATGTTTGCATGTATTGATTACTTATGCCTGACCAGCAGAGGTCATGTGAGAGACAAGCAGTTTGGTTTAGTTTCAGTTTCGTTCTAGATTATTTTCTAGCTTGATGTCTCCTGTAAATGCTGTTAACAAGAGTTGAACATACTTTAGATAAAAACTCATTCTCTTTCATAAATGTCTCGTCATTGAACTCACAAAGAAATCAATACATGGTGTCAGAAGTGATTGAAAGAGATGAAGAGAAAAAATCTGAAGGTAAATCAGCTCTCCACAAATTAGCAAGCCAAAAGAGAACATCGTTGCTTACCATTGGAGAATAGCTAACGAAGTGAAAAAATGGAAGGTTTACACCCACCAGCGATGCTTCAGTTGACAGGTAATGTGGCTGAAAATTGGAGGAGATGCAAACAACGTGTGGGGTTGTATTTAGCGGCAATCGGAGCTGACGAGAAAAGTAATAAAAAGAAATCATCACTGTTCTTACATGTCGTGGGTGATGAAGCGCTGGAGGTGAATAATAACTTCACATTCGCTGCTAATGGAGACAAAATGAAGCTAGATAAAATAATGGAACAGTTTGAGGCCTACTGCATACCTAAACGTAACGTGACGTTTGAGAGGCACAGATTTTTCACATGTGTACAGAAAACGGGAGAGACTATTGATCAGTATGTGACTGAACTGAGAAACCAAAGCAAAACATGTGAATTTGGGGGACTGACAGACTCGCTGATAAAAGACAGACTGGTGTGTGGTATTCCAGATAATGGTCTAAGGGAAAGACTGCTAAGAGAGCAAGAACTAGACCTGGGAAAAGCCATAGCACTGTGTAGGGCTACAGAGACTGTGAAGTTGCAGGCAAAGGAGCTGTTCAGTGACAATAGCTGCAACGTGGATGCAGTGAGTAAGAACGGACACAAACCGTTTAACAAAAAGAGCACCAATGTGAAAAAAGAGGCGTGGCCAGCGAACGAAAATGAAAGGGACAATCGAAAGTCATGTAGTCGATGCGGTACACAGCATCCACCAAGAAAGTGTCCAGCATATGGTAAAACATGCAATAGTTGCAACAAGAACAACCATTATGCCCGTTGCTGTAAGAACCAAGCGCAACAAAGCAAGGTCCATACAGTAGATGAAAGCGAGATAGAGGAGTTCAATGTGGATGTTGTGTCTGAAAACAAAAAAGAAGAAAGAGACTGGATGTTGACACTAAAAGCGAATGACATACACATTCCATTTAAATTGGATACTGGAGCACAAGTTAATGTGATATCAGAGACTGATTTTAAGAAAATTAGACCCAGACCAAAGATACATGGAATAAAAGTGAAAGTGACAGGATACTCAGGTACTGATATACCAGTGAAAGGAAGATGCATTGTCAAAGTAACACACAAGGACAGAGAGCACACGCTAGCATTAATCGTGGTGCCAAAGGATGTGCAAGCCATACTAGGTTTAAAAGCCTTTGAGAGACTGAACCTGGTAAAGAGAGTCCTCGTTGTGGAAAGCAAAGGAGAGACAGTCTATGATGAACTCATGAAAGAGTACAACGACCTATTTAAGGGTCTAGGCTGCATTCCAGGAGAACACACGATCAGTGTAGATAAAAGTATGACACCGGTCATACATCCATGCAGAAAAGTCCCGTTTGCTCTTCAAAAGCAACTGAAGGTAGAGTTGGACAGGATGGAAAGCCTGAACGTGATTTGGAAGATAGATGAGCCAACTGAGTGGATGAGTTCCCTCGTCGTAGTGGACAAAAAGAATGGAAAGCTCAGAATTTGCCTGGATCCAAGAGATCTAAACAGAGCAATAAAGAGAGAGCACTTCAAGCTTCCTACACGTGAGGAAATCATGGCACAGTTTACAAATGCAAAGTATTTCAGCAAGTTAGATGCATCATCAGGATTTTGGCAGATGAAATTGGACGAAGCAAGTTCAAGACTGTGCACGTTCAACAGTCCATTTGGCAGATACAGATTCCTAAGGTTACCATTTGGCATTGCCTCAGCTCCTGAAGTGTATCACAAAACTATCCATATGATCTATGAGCACCTGGAGGGAGTTGATACATCAATGGATGACATCATAGTATGGGGAACCACGAGAACTGAGCATGACGAGAGACTGAAAAAAGTGCTGGAAGCAACAAGGAAAACAAACCTGAAGCTGAATAGAGAGAAATGCCAGCTCGGGGTGACAGAACTGACATTCGTGGGAGATATCTTTAGCAGTGAGGGCATCAGACCAGATCCCAGAAAGGTGTCCGCCATTGAGAATATGCCAAAGCCACAATGCAAAAAGGACGTGCAGAGGTTTAATGGAATGATCAACTACATGGGGAAATTCATATCCATCCTCTCAGAAAAGATGGCGCCACTGAGAAGACTAACTGAAAAGAACATAGAATGGGAATGGAATCATGAGCATGAGAAGTCATGGAGCGATCTAAAGAAACTGCTCACAGAGGAACCAGTTCTGAGGTTTTATGACCCAGCGAGACCCATCAAGATATCATCAGATGCATCACAGAGTGGGCTCGGTGCCGTTCTTCTGCAACAATATGACTACTGGCAACTTATTGCATATGCATCGCGCTCAATGACAGACGCGGAGACGCGATATGCTCAAATAGAAAAGGAGCTGCTCAGCATCACATACGCCTGTGAAAGATTTCACCAGTTTGTGGCAGGACAAGCAATCAGTGTAGAGACTGACCATAAGCCCTTGATTGCATTGTTCCAAAAGCCACTAAATAGCTGTCCGCTTAGAATACAAAGAATGATGATCAGGCTGCAACACTATACACTGAATGTTGCGTACACACCGGGTAAACTGATGTATACAGCAGACACGTTGTCCAGAGCTGTTGACCCAAGTGAGCCCGCAAACACCACAATGGATGAAAAAGTGAACGCCTACGTGGACATGATCACAAGTGCACTGCCCACAGGAAATGCAAAAATGGAGCTCATAAAGACTGAGGCAAACAAAGATGAAACATTGAGACGACTGAGAAAAAGCATCTTGGATGGATGGCCCAACATGAAGCAAGACTGCTCACCTGACATGGCAGAGTACTGGAACTGCAGGGCGGAACTATCAGTGGTCGAAGACATCATCTACAAAGGAAGTAAAATAGTTATCCCAAAGAGTCTGAGAAAAGAGATGTTAAAAAAGATCCATGGAGGACATCTGGGAATCGAAAAGTGTAAGAAAAGAGCACGAGAGGTGATGTACTGGCCACGAATGAACCAAGATGTGACAAATGAGGTGTCAAACTGCACAATATGCCTGAAATATCGAGCAAGCAATCCGGTAGAACCACTAAAGCCACACCCAGTGCCAGACAGACCTTACCAGAAGGTAGGCGCTGACCTATTCGTATGTCAAGGGAAGGACTATCTTGTAGTCACAGACTATTACTCCCTGTATCCAGAGGTTTGTAGACTGTACACCACCACTGCAGATGCTGTGATAACATGTATGAAAGCCATATTCTCCAGACATGGCGTGGCAAGCGAGGTCTTCACAGACAACGGACCCCAGTTTTACAATGCAAGTTTCCGACACTTTGCCAAAGAGTGGGACTTTGTCCACACAACGTCAAGTCCTCACTTTCCACAGTCCAATGGTCTAGTGGAAAAATCGGTCTAGACAGTGAAAAGACTGATGTACAAGGCAAAAGACAGTGGAACTGACTTCTACCAGAGCATGCTTGTATACCGCACAACGCCGCTCGAGTGTGGTATGTCACCAGCCCAACTCCTGATGGGACGTCGGCTAAGGTCAAACCTACCCATCCCGGAGAACCTCCTGAAAACAAAAGAGGGGGAGAAAGTGAGGAAGTTCAAAGAGCAACAGAAAGAAAAGCAAAAGTACTACTATGACAGAGGAACACAAAACCTACCTGAACTCCACACTGGTGACCAAGTAAGGTTGAAAGACAAAACAAACACATGGACTCAGAAGGGAACTGTCCTGAGTGAAGTTCAACCAAGATCATACAGCATTCAGACAGATGAGGGTGCTGTTCTGAGAAGAAATCGTAGGGATCTTCTCATGGGACCAGCCACAGCAGGTCAAGAGACTGATACTGTTGAACAACCTGATCACACAGCTGAGACCAATCATCTGAGGCAACAACTCAGATTCAAGGACAATCAATCAGAAAATCCTCAAGACACGTGAAGCCTCCTGAGAGACTCATTGAGCAAATTTAAGGACTATTGTTATAGAAGGAAGTAATGTTATCTTATTCTTTCTTCAAGTTCTAGTGTATTGACATATTTCATGTGAACACACAAAGCAAGGTTAAAAAACCTTGATCATGATAATGATAATGTAAGTTCATTAAGTGTTACAGTTAAAATGCAGATTAATACAAAGAAAACATGTTGTTAGTTAAAAGTAAAATACTTTTGTTTTAAGAAAAGGAGATGTAATGATATCAGCAAATAGTGATGTTATTTGCCTGTTTGATTATCATGTCTTACCAGCATGTTTGCATGTATTGATTACTTATGCCTGACCAGCAGAGGTCATGTGAGAGACAAGCAGTTTGGTTTAGTTTCAGTTTTGTTCTAGATGATTTTCTAACTTGATGTCTCCTGTAAATGCTGTTAACAAGAGTTGAACATACTTTAGATAAAAACTCATTCTCTTTCATAAATGTCTCGTCATTGAACTCACAAAGAAATCAATTCACGCTGCACTGTCGGAGGGTCAATACTGAGGGAGCGCTGCACTGTCGGAGGGTCAGTACTGAGGGAGCGCTGCACCGTCGGAGGAGGGAGCGCTGCACTGTCGGAGAAGGGAGCGCTGCACTGTTGGAGGAGGGAGCGCTGCACTGTCGGAGGAGGGAGCACTGCACTGTCGGAGGGTCAGTACTGAGGGAGCGCTGCACTGTCGGAGGGGCAGTACTGAGGAAGCGTCACACTGTCGGAGGGTCAGTACTGAGGGAGTGCTGCACTGTCAGGGTCGCCGTCTTGCAATGAGACGCTAAACCGAGTTCTTCCCTCTCAGGTGGACGTAAAAGATCCTATGGCACTATCTCGAAGAAGAGCAGGGGAGATCTCCCCAGTGTCCTGGCCAATATTTATCTCTCAACCAACATCACTAAAAAACAGTTTATCTGATCATTATCACATTGCTGTTTGTGGGAGCTTGCTGTGCGCAGAATGACTGCTGCGTTTCCTACATTGCAACAGTGACTACACTTCAAAAAGTATTTGATTGGCTGCAACGCGCTTTGGGCTGTCCTGAGGTGGTGAAAGGCGCTATAGAAATGCAAGTCTTTCTTTTTCATTTACATCACAGCCTGTACTCTGCACAGCGGCAGCTTCACTGGGCCCACCTTGTTTAGTTCTGTGCCCGCAGTCTAAGGTAAATAACCTGTTTGCATCGACACCGTTCATTTAGTTCAGCAGTTTAAAAATGCCAAGAATGCATATTCTCTTAACCTTCATTATTAACCTTCATTACTCCAATGAAAATGAGTTTTATTCCATGAATCTTTCCTCATAAATTATACCCTCGCATCCTGATATCACCCCTGGTGTCCTTCTCCGAATCCTCGTCAACAAGTTTGTGTTCTTTTAAAAATAGCTGCACAAAATTGCACTCAATGAATACTATTTACCTCCGCTCACTGATTGCAACATATTGGGACTTTTCAATTTATGTTCTGATATTGATGTGATATTAAGTTCAGTTTAGGAAGGGAGAATTTTCAAGAATTCAGCATTCTTTGTGTTCACTCAATAGTAGAAAGCCTGTAGCCACTGGACAAATGAGATGGTTAGGATTGTTAATGAACCACCTTGAAGGGAAATAGGGCAGCCATTAAACTGTTTACGTCAACACTGAGACAATGAGAAGTTGCTGAGCACATCCCAAGCGATTTGTATTCTAAAATTAGGAGGGATAAGTTTTTCTTCAGTATGCCTGGTTGCGGGAGGGGCTTTGTCGAATAGCTAATGCAGATG
The DNA here is from genome assembly GCF_052327205.1 of Somniosus microcephalus. Classification (NCBI taxonomy): domain Eukaryota; kingdom Metazoa; phylum Chordata; class Chondrichthyes; order Squaliformes; family Somniosidae; genus Somniosus; species Somniosus microcephalus. The sequence continues at coordinate 24,439,343 of NC_140993.1, read as the reverse complement.
CAGTGAGCTTCCACACCAAGGGGGAGATAGTTTCATTCCAGGTGGTAACTGTAGTGTATGTGCCTTTAAGTCAGAACTACTTTTACAGCTCCTGTATACTGTAGTTCCGGCAGTGACCACACCGGTATATAAGCTTTGCGCATGCCTCTGTAACCCAGTCTAGAATATACCCTCCTCCAGTAAAGACCTGTTATTTGTTAATGTACAGCATCCGTGTGATTATTTATCCACTGAACCACAGATCTAACAGTGGCGACAAGTGTCGATTCGAATCTACCTGCAACATAAAAAAAAAATAGTCGAGGCCAGGAACACGGGCGTCGACCACGAACAACCGCCCAGCAGTCAGGCAGAGATCCAACTTCGCAGGAGAGGCTGTGGAGAGCCGGGCTTGGTTCCCCAGCCACAACGAGCAGTAAGAGACCGACGACAGGTCCAGCACAGACCCTTCCCGAGCAGCGGTGGCTGGAGCCGACCGACGGCGGAGAGAGAGCCGAGCAGCGTCGACGGGGTACGACAGAGGGTGAAGACCGCAGGGCACAGCCGGGGGTTGAACACCGAGCGGCGTCGAGGAAAAGAAAACAAACCGGAGAGAGAGAGGGTAAGAAACAGCTGGGTTCTAGACTGAGCGGCGTCGAAAAATATAAAAAGAAGAACGCGCAGAGCACAGCCAGTGCTCACGGGCTGAACAGGGTCCGCGGGGCGAAGAAAGGGGAGACGCCATTGAGCCGCGGAGAAGAAGGAAGAGCACAGGAGGCGCTATTGAGCCGCGGAGAAGAAGGGAGAGCGCGGGAGACACCATTGAGCCACGGAGAAGAGGGAAGAGCGCGGGAGACGCCATTTTTAGAAGCCGCAGCGGAGAAGAAGGGCGAGCGCGGGAAGGAAGGAAAGCGCGGGAGACGCCATTTTGTGCCAGCGTAGAAGAAGGGGAAGCGCGGGAGATGCCATTTGTGATAGTTAACGCACACCCAAGGATGCCGAAGAGTGGCAGTATCTCTATGTTCGACAATGAAGTCGAAGATTGGGCGACATATGTGGAACGTATTGAGGTGTACTGCAGGGCGAATGAAGTGCCAGATGCTAATAAAGCACTGGTTCTGTTAAATTCCATGGGTGCAAAAACTTATGGGTTACTGCGAAATCTAATAACCCCAGAGAAGCCGGTAAACAAGAATTTTGAAAGCATAGTAGAAATCCTACAGAACCACTTAAACCCCACACCGCTGCTGATAGCAGAACGATTTAAATTCCATAAAAGGAACCAACACAAAGACGAAAGCAATGCTGAGTACCTAACGGAACTGCGCAAGCTATCAAAACACTGCCAGTTTGGAGTGGGACTAGCAGACACGTTAAGGGACAAGTTTGTGTGTGGGCTACAAAGTGAAGGAACCCAGAAACGGCTTCCATCAGAAAAGGACCTTACGCTGGACAAAGCTTTCAGTATGGCAGTATCACACAAAGCAGCCGCAAGGGGCGCTGCAGAGATACAACGGAGACCGCAAGAATATGGCACCAATGAAATGTCCTATGGAACAGGGAAGTGCTATCACTGCGGCAGAACAACACATGACCAGAAAGATTGTTGGTTCAAGGACCAAGTGTGCAGACAGTGTGGGAAAGCAGGACACATAGCAAGAGTCTGCAGGTCTATGAAAAAAACCAACAGTAAGAAATCTCCACAGGAGAAGTACAAAAAGGTACACCAGGTGATGGACAGTGGTTCAGATGAACAGAAAAGTGACACAGACTCCGGAAGCAAGGAGCTGGGTTGTCTGAAACTACATAAGGTAACCGAAATGGAGGATCACCAGACTATCTGGGTTACACTCAAGATAGACGGAGTCCAAGTGGAAATGGAATTGGACACAGGGTCAGCTCTAACAGTCATAAATCAAAGAGACTACAAGCGGCTATTTTCACACATACCCTTGAAAGCTACAGAGATTGTCTTGAAGACGTATACGGGGCAAAAAGTCTACCCCAAAGGAAAAATAAGAGTGAAAGTGACATATAAAGGCCAGGAAATACCTAAAATGGATATATATGTATTGCCAAATGGAGGACCACCACTGCTAGGACGTGAATGGATCCGGAAGATACAATTAGATTGGCATTCCATACAGGCACTGAAGGTTGAGGCCAAAAAGGATGATGACGTCACACCTGGACGACTGTCAAAAATGCTAACTGACGCAAAAGAAGTGTTCCAGGAGGGACTAGGAACACTAAAAGGAATAACAGCAATGATTAAAATAAAGGAAAATGCAAGCCCAAAGTTTCTGAAGGCCAGACCAGTGCCTTATGTGATCAGACCAGCTGTTGAAGCAGAGCTGGAAGGGTTGGAACGTTCAGGAATACTGTCCAAAGTGGACTGGAGCGAGTGGGCTACACCCATCGTTCCTGTAATGAAGAGGTCGTTGAGTAATACGCCTGGGGAACCAAAGAAGGTCCGCATCTGTGGGGATTTTAAGGTGACAGTGAACCCAGTCCTTCACACGGTGCAATATCCGCTTCCATGAATTGAGGATATTTTCGCCTCACTATCTGGAGGTAAACGCTTCACCAAAATTGATCTAGCCCAGGCGTACTTGCAAATGGAGGTAGAAGAAGCTTCGAAACATTACCTTACAATCAACACTCATAAAGGTCTCTATCAATACAACCGGCTGGTGTTTGGAGTAGCCTCTGCTCCGGCTATCTGGCAAAGGGTGATGGGTGTGGTCCTGCAAGGGATTCCGGGGACCCAGTGTTATTTGGACGACATCTTGGTCACGGGCGAAAATGACGGTGATCACCTCGCCAACTTGGAGAAGGTGCTCACCAGATTAAAGGAGTATGGGCTACGAGCTAATCGCCACAAGTGCGAGTTTTTCGAGAAACAGATCTCGTATTGTGGCCACGTCATCGATGAAGAGGGGTTACATAAGTCCCCTGACAAGATTGAGGCAGTAGTCAAGGCTCCAGCACGGGAAAATCTGTCACAACTGAGGTCGTTCCTCAGGCTGGTAAACTACAACCACAAGTTCTTACCAAATTTGTCTACGGTATTACACCCGCTGAACACCCTACTGCAAACAGGGGTACCATGGAAGTGGGATGACGAATGTAGATGAGCTTTCCAGAAGTGTAAAGAATTGATCACATCAAAAGAGGTGTTGGCCCATTTCAACCCAGCACTACCAATTCGTTTGGCATGTGATGCATCACCCTACGGTATTGGAGCGGTGCTGTCACACAAATTCCCAGACGGGTTGGAGAGGCCAGTAGCCTTTGCGTCTCGGTCACTAACCTCAGCCGAGCGCAACTACGCCCAGATTGACAGGGAGGCCCTCAGCCTAGTATGGGGAGTAAAAAAATTCAACCACTATCTGCATTGGCAGAAGTTCACCTTGCTGACTGACCACCAACCACTTGTCTCCATCTTTAATCCTAAGAAGGGTGTTCCGGTGATGACTGCGCAGCGGTTACAAAGATGGCCCCTGTTTCTAGGGGCGAATCAATATGAAATAGAATATAAAGGCATGAAATAGCATGGGAACGCTGATGGGCTATCGCGCCTGCCACTGCCTACTGTGAAGGAAGCACCAGCAGTGGACCCTATCGAGATATTTTATTCATCAATAATTGAACGATTGCCAGTACCAAACTGGATATAGAGAAGGAGACCCGCAATGATCCGACGCTGTCATGGGTATATGAATTGACGGTGAGGGGATGGCCAACACATGGCGACTCACTGTTGCCAGCATTCTCATCCAGAAGAGAACAGCTGTCAGTATGCCAGGGGACAGTGATGTGTGGATCCAGAGTGGTGATTCCACCCAAGTTAAGGGAGAGAGTGCTAAATGAGCTACATGAAGGTCATCTGGGGGGGGTGAAAATGAAAAGCCTTGCTAGGGCTTATGTGTGGTGGCCGGGAATCGATCAACAAATCGAAAACCTGACTAAGAGCTGCTTAGGATGCCAGAAGGTCCAAAATGCACCACCACATGCCCCTCTACACCCATGGGAGTGGCCCTCCTCTCCATGGCAACGGGTGCGTATTGATTTTGCTGGTCCATTCATGGACTCAATGTTCTTAATAGCAGTGGATGCTCATTCAAAGTGGCCTGAGGTGATAAAAATGTCCTCAACCACTACAGAGAAAACGATTGCAGTCCTACGGACCATATTTGCCAGAAACGGTTTGCCAGAGCAGATTTGCTCTGATAATGGACCACAGTTTGTGTCCGACGAGTTCCAAAAATTCATGAAAAGGAATGGGGTAAGGCATTACACATCCGCCCCATATCATCCAGCCACAAATGGATTGGCTGAGAGGTTCGTACAAACCTTTAAGAAGGCGATAAAGCCATGTGCGACGATGAAATTCCACTACAGCATAAGATGGACAATTTCTTTTTAGCCTACCGAAACGCGACACATGCAGTTACCAACCAGACCCCGGCCATGATGTTCTTTAACCGAAGGTTGAGATCTCGTCTGGACTTGCTCAGACCAAATGTGCGAAGAAATGTTGAGGACAAACAATTCCAGCACATCAATGAGAAGCCGACAAGGAGCTTTAATGTAAGGCAACCAGTTTTGGCCCATGACTATCGAACAGAGAAGTGGCAACCCGGAACGATATGCACAAGGCAGGGGCCATTAATGTACACAGTGGATGTCGGGGAGAACATTGTGAGACGCCACGTCGATCAGATCTTAGCGTCACAGGAACGCGTCAACCCCATGTCTCGAGTACCTGGGGATGAACCCGACATACCGGTAGCATCTACTTCAGACCCAGTAGCAGTGGAACCCGATGAACTACCCGATGAAAAGGGGTCAGAATCGCATCTGCACCAAGAACAAGAACCTCTGGAAAGGCGCTATCCCGAAAGGGTCAGGAAGCCGCCCCAAAGACTGAATCTATAAATGGACTTTTGTTGTTTAATGTACATGATGAAATGTTAATTGTTATTTGAATATTAAGGGGGTATTACTAATCTAAAAGGGGAGGAATTGTAGTGTATGTGCCTTTAAGTCAGAACTACTTTTACAGCTCCTGTATACTGTAGTACCGGCAGTGACCACACCGGTATATAAGCTTTGCGCATGCCTCTGTACCCCCAGTCTAGAAACTACCCTCCTCCCGTAAAGACCTGTTATTTGTTAATGTACAGCATCCGTGTGATTATTTGTCCACTGAACCACGGATCTAACAGTAACACAGGGCTGGATTTTATCAATGGAGGCGAGTAGGAGGCGGGACTCCCACTTTTGGGGTTGTAGTCCCGCCTCCATTGAGTTGCGGCCAACCCACTCGATTTTCCCTTGATTGACCTTGTTGAGCCCACCCAGCGGGCTCGGCAGGCCAATTAAGGGCCACCCGGCAACAGGTGATGTCACAGATTGACATTTCATCTGTCAAGAGCTTTTGACAGATGAAATATCACCGTTTGACAGCTCTTTGAAGCTGTCAAACACTGACAATCTGTACTCTAAGTTAATTCCTTCCTCTCAGGCTGATTTAGAGATCTCTCCAGAACAGAAAGTTGAATGCTGCAACTTTTGACAGCTCGCGGCCATTCTGCTTTCTGTGCCGGTGGGCTGAGGGACTCCCGAGACCTGAAGGAAGGAAGCCTGTATTAGTAAGTAAAGGTAAGTAAAACTTATTTAAACACTTTACACACACCAAACACACTTACCTCTGCACTCAAGCACCCATCACTCACCTGAACACCGGACATCTCGAACCCTCCAAGTCCTTCAGCCCGACGGTCCACCTCGCTAACTTGGCGTGGTTTGGAGCCGTCGGGAAGCCCACACTTCAGGGATAAAAATAGGGATTAGGCTAAAAACTGCCTGTTAACTACCTGTTAACAGGCAGTTAATTGGCACTAATCCCCTTCCCGCCTCAGGGAGGCGGCTCCCAGCGCAGGTCGGGTACCCGCCCCCTGGGAAATGGGCACGGAGGCGGGTTGGGGGCGGGATGGGTTCGTGCTCCCCGATTTCGCAATTTTAACACCCCACATGCCTCCAATCCTGTCTCCACGGCCCTGGGAAATACTAGCCCACAGTGTCAAAGGAGGGGGGCAGTGGACAGTTTTGGTTCTGCTCGTTTTCTCTGTTATGATCCCTGAGTCATGCTATTGTGTAACCATATATTGTGCAGTAAAATGCATTCCTAATCATAGGGCATGTGAGGTGCACTTATGTGAACGCCTCGTGATGCTGAACAGGAGACTATCTCGTGGAGAACTGTAAAAATTTGTAACATTAATCTTATTGAAAAATTGAGAATTATTTTTAAATCACCTGGCCAGCGATCACAAGTATAAACAAATGAAAAATAAATTAAGGTCAGATATGTCGTCCTTCTGTGCCGTTATGACTCTATGGGGGAAAAATTCGGTTGGCTGCGCCACCCATTAGCGCCTAAAGAGGCCGAGAAGTGGGGCGCTAACCAACTCGCGCCCGGGCGCAGCGAACCCTGCGCCTCTTCCCATTTTGAGCGGACATTTAGCGCCGGCGCTAAACCGTAGCGCCCGCTCACCAGCGCACGCAGATCATGATGTCATTTCAGTTTGCAACGCCTTTGGGGCACCCTGGACCGGAAATTCAGTGGCACCCCCTTCCGTTCCGCCTGGCGCTAACAAGGACAGGTTACCTGGCACGTTTCCCAGTTGCTGTCGGGCTCGGGGGGCGCTATTTAAAGGGGACTGTTCTGGATTATTCTTGGTAGCCATTTTTGGACCACAACTTCTTGGAGGGAGAGAGAGAGAGAGTTGCTCAGAGACAAACAGAGAGCCATTTCTGCAGTGAGCCAGTGCTGGCAGAGGAACTTTAGCCTTCTGAACATCACTTTGCAGTTGGTGAGCTTCTCAACCGGCATAACTTTCAGTGCGCTCTTACTATGGGGGCTGCATTGGATGCGAACGTCGTGCTTCTCAATCATTTGGACAGGGCACAGAGACGCAGGGATAGAGTGGCAGGCATGGCCAGACGGAGGAGGGCCTACAGACGTTGCCCCACGAGACCTTACGCTGCCAGGGTTTTCCGCCAGCAGTTTTCATATATCAACATGTTGGAGGAGCAGTGTTTCCGAAGGCTGCGCATCAGTAAGGAGGTGGTCACTGAGCTCTGCCACCTGCTTCAGCCAGATCTGCAGCCTCAACTAAGGTGCAGGACATCTCTGTCGGTGGCTGTGAAAATCACTGTGGCTCTAAACCTCTATGCAAGCAGCTCCTTTCAGGCCGCTACTGGAGACATTGCCAACATCTCACAGTTCGCGGTGCATTGCTGCATCCGTCAAGTGACTTATGCCCTCTTTAGAAGGAGACGGCAGTACATCTCCTTCCCAATGACCCCGGACAAGCAGCGAGAGCACACAGAGGGCTTTGCAACGATAGCGGGCTTCCCCATGGTGCAGGGCGCCATTGACTGCACGCATGTGGCTTTGCGGGCGCCTCTAGAGAATGCGGAGGATTTCCGCAACCGAAAGGGGATCCATAATTTGAATGTGCAGCTGGTCTGTGACCACCGACAACTGATACTCGCTGTGAATGCCCAGTTTCCAGGCAGCAGCCACAACGCCTTCATCCTGCGCCAGACTTCTGTGGCAGACCTTTTCGAGGTCCCGGCTCACCCAGGAGGCTGACTTCTCGGGGTCAAGGGCTATCCTCTGTGCCCCTGGCTGATGACCCCGGTCCGTTCGCCCAGCACCCCTGCTGAAGAATGATACAACGAGAGCCATCAAGCGACCAGGAACATCGTGGAGCACACAATCGGCGTGCTGAAGCAACGGTTCCGCTGTCAGTACTCACCTGAGCGAGTCTCCCACTTTGTCGTTGTGTGTTGCATGCTGCATAGCCTGGCAATCCTCAGGACCCAGCCAATGCCACCAGACATTGAAGCACCAGCAGAGGAGGAGGAGGAGGAGGAGGAGCAGCAGCACCAAGATGGGAGGGAGGAACAAACTGCAAGGGCCGTCCGTCAGAGGCTTATAGCAAGTCGCTTCTAGGCCCCTCTCAGGGAATGCTTGCTGCCATTCCAAGAACATGAATGGAACCATTCTGCTACCCCTAAGCCGGTCAAGGGCAAAATTTGTCCAAAGAACAGACGTGGCCATTGTGAATAAAGAAAGTTGTTTATTGTACAAAATGTGCTTCCTTCCCACTTGACAAAGCAATGGCAACAGAAAGCAAAACATACAGACCGCCACATAAGTGACTCTCATACCTGGGAGACTGTCCAAAACATAAGTGACTCTCACACCCGGGAGACTGTCCAAAACATAAGTGACTCTCACACCCGGGAGACTGTCCAAAACATAAGTGACTCTCACACCCGGGAGACTGTCCAAAACATAAGTGACTCTCACACCTGGGAGATTGTCCAAAACATAAGTGGCTCTCATACCCGGGAGACTGTCCAAAACATAACTAACATTCAGACCAGCATCCTCTGCCTTGAATGAAACAAATAACAGGAATCAGCAGCACCCCCTCGATGGTGATCTGCTTCCCTTTCGGCATTGGCCCCTTCCCGCCCTGCAGCTCCTCCGTAATGGGACCCCAATGGCTGCAACAAGGCTGGTGGAGGCCTGCTGACTGTCCGAAACCGCAGATGCCCCTGAGGGATGGCCTGGACGAGCTCTGGCATAGAGGGCCCGGCTCCTGACTCCTCCAACTCTTCATGGGCGGAAGCAGTCTGTCCTGCAGGTGGTGGCAGCTGCAGTGGAGAAGTGCCAGTGGTGGCATCAGGAATGCTGTCATCCTGAGAGCGGACAGCAGCTCCCTGGTCGGCCGACACACTGGCACTTTGACGGGCCAGCACCGCAGCATGCGCAGCAATCGGCTGGTGCACAGATTGCTGGCCTGCTGTGGTGCTGCAAGGGCTCCGGGGAATCCTGCCCGATCCAGCGAGGGTGGCAGCAGTCAGTGCTCGCGTGGCCTCAATCTGCGTCTGCATGAGACCAACGAGTGACTGCGTGGCAGCACTCAGCACTTGCGTGGCAGGTGCCATTGCTTCGTTGAAGCCCTGGACAACCCTTGCCAGTGCTTCGCTGAAGTCCTGCACACTCCTTGCAAGTGCTGCGCCGAAGTCCTGCACACTCGCTGCCTGTGCTGTGCTGAAGTCTTGGACACTCCTTGCCAGTGTCTCAATGGATTCGGGCATCCTTCCCACTGCAGTCATGAGCTCAGTGTGCCTCAGCCCAGCCTGGGCGCTCATTTCAGCGAGGGCACGCACCTCCTCTGCGCTCTGTGCAGCAGGACTCGCGGCCCGACTCGCCCTCCGGAGAGACGGCCCCCGAGCTTCCCTACCCCCCTCGCGTTGCTACAGGCCGCTGGTTCCTGGAGCTGGGTCCTCCTCAGAGCATTCTCCCCCGCTCCCCTCCAGGGAAGGAGTCTCCCCAGTCTGGAGATGGGCTGGCTCGCCTGAGGGTTGAGCAGATGTTCCAGTTTCCTCCTCCTCGTCGCCTCCAGAGTCAGTCGCAGTGGCAGCTTGAGGGCCCGCCTCCCGAGCTGGTGATGCAGCATCTGAAAGCAGGGAGGTTCAAGAGTGGCTTTAGCGAAAGGACAGGGTGGCAGCAAGGGATGCATGAGTGCTGCAATGCTCTGAATTGGGTTGAGAGTGAAAAAGCATGCTGGTGTGGGGAACAACATGCTTTCCACAATGGGGCCGGCACCTCCAGAGGCGACGGGGCCAGTCATCCGGCTTGCGACGATCTGGTGGATTCGCTCCTCCAGGTCTGTAAGGGTCTGCAGGTGAGGCCGGCCTCCTCCGGTCTGAAGCTGCTGTCTGTGGTTACTCGCCAGCTTGGCCTGCAAGAGAAAGGATGGGGTGTGATGAAACATGCTGCCCTGATCTGGCATCACATGCCTCCCATGGTCGATTAGCCCTTACATTATGCTGCCCTGATCTGGCATCACATGCCTCCCATGGTCGAATAGCCCTTACATTATGCACTGAGCTGAATGTGCTTGTGTGTTTCCAGAAAGGGCCATGGGTTCTGGATGACCGCTGGCCACTGGGGCTTTGCAGACCCTCTGGCCATAAAGTGAGGTGCAGATGGAGGGATGAAGATGATTCTGGAAAAGGCACTCACCCTGACGACCCGAGTGAGGTCGTTGAACTTCTTCCTGCATTGCACAGGAGTCCTCGGAACCATGCTGCTGGAGGTGACTCTTTGGGAAACCTCCCTCAAACTCTACGGTATTCGGTTTGATGAGGCCTCCTGCCATTCTCTGGGTACAGCACAGCTCGCCGGCGCGCCACCGCATCAACGAGTGCATCCAATGCCCCCTCGGTGAAGCGCTGCATTCTCTCCCTGGCCCTCTCCATGTGGGTGAAGTTTTGGCCGCCACAGGTAGGTTACCGCTGATTTTGAGGCCTACAAGGCACAGAGTGTGGCTGCAGAAGAGAATCGATCCGGCCCTTTAAGAGCTGGCCGGCGCCAGCATGTCTGGGTGAATTCGATAATTGACGGTGTTGTGTATGTAACCTGTTCCACCTTAAGAGAGCTTAAGCCTGTTCCACCTTAAGAGATGTACTACTTTCTCAGGCTGCTGTAGACGTAATACCGGGGGTGAACACACCGGTATATAAGCACTGTGCAGTAATCTTGTATTCAGTGTAGTCCCTACCTCCAACCAGTAAAGACCTGTTTTATTGTTACTGATTAAGTCTGAGTATTAATTACTTGAACAACTCACAGACTTAACACTGGCGACGAGTCAGGTTCTTACCCTGCGGCAGTTATTCCACGGCGGCTTCGTCCACAGACAGGACGTTGAAGAGAGGTTTCAAATCTCACCACCCCACTGGAAGAGACAGGCATTAGGACCCTGAAGCCTCCATCAGCGACTGAAAACTGGAGGACAGAAGACATCCTGCAGCTTCTTTTTCAACCTCGGTGGTGGGTAAGCCGAGCAGCATTGGCTGCAAAGACAGGGCTGGGGGAAGTCGGAGGTACAAGGGCCATCGATCGCAATCCCTGATAAGGGCCGCACTCGGGCTGAAAGGTGCAGCGTCGGCAGACACTGAAGGCGCGAGAGCCGCGGTGAAAAGCGCGGGCCATCGATCGCGGCGGAGATAAGGGCCGTACTCGGGGCTGAAGGGAGACGGCGTCGGGGGACGGGTGAAGACCGCCAAGCGCGGGAAAACCGCCATTTTGTGGGCGGAGGACGACGGCAAGAGCGGGAAGCCACCATCTTGGATAGCAGTAAAAAAAAAAATCTGAGAAATTGCAAATCTGATAAAGTACTACAATGCCTAAACACGGGAATATTAGCAACTTTGATAGTGACATCGAAGATTGGGCCATATATGTTGAGCGAGTTAAAAATTATTGTAAGGCCAATAAAATTCGTGAGGCTGATAAAGCACTAACATTATTAAATTTAATGGGTGCGAAGACATACGGGCAATTGAAACACCTGTTATCACCAGATGAACCGGCGGATAAGACGTTCGATGAGATTGTTACTGTCCTGAAAGATCATCTAAACCCCACGCCGCTGATGCTAGCGGAACGATTTAAATTTTACGACAGAAGGCAGCTACAGCATGAAAGCAATGCTGAATATTTGCTGGAATTGCGTAAATTAGCAAAATATTGCCAGTTTGGAACGGGACTGACAGATGCACTACGAGACAAATTTGTGTGTGGTTTATTTAAACAGGATACACAAAAGCGACTGCTCGAGGAGAATGAGCTGACGCTTGAGAAGGCGGTCACTATGGCAGCAGCACACGAAGCCGCAGCGAGAGGCACGGCAGTAATGCAGCTACGGTCACCGGAGCTCAGTGCACACAAATTGGGTGTGAGTTCTGGCAAATGTTATCGTTGTGGAAAGACAACGCATGATCAGAACCAGTGTTGGTTTAAAAACCAAGAATGTAGAACTTGTGGTAGGCTTGGACATATAGCTAGAGTATGCAGGTCAGGGAAGAAGACCAGCAACAAGAAGTCACCGCAAGGAAAATACGCAAAAGTACACAAGGTGGCCGAACAGGAGTCCGATTCAGACGCTAGCAGTAATGAACTGGCTGGCTTAAGCAGTATTGAACTGGCTAGCTTAAGGGTACTCAACGTTGGTAAGGGTGCAGACCTCCAGACAATTTGGGTCACTCTTCAGATAGAAGGAGTCCAAATAAAAATGGAATTGGACACTGGATCGGCATTGTCGGTCATGAATAAGAAAGATTACAGAAGGTTATTCCAACATATTCCCCTACAGGATACGGAGATTATATTGACAACCTACACGGGGCAGAGAGTGTACCCCATCGGGACAATAAAGGTTGCAGTGGCCAACAAGGGCGAAGGAAGTCAAATAATGGACTTATATGTGCTACCGGAGGGAGGTCCACCACTACTAGGCCGGGAGTGGTTTAGAAACATAAATATGGACTGGCATTCGCTAAAAGCCATAAAGAGTGAGAACTCGGTGCAGATAATCAGCCCAGACTCTAGAACTGATGATGGTAAGACCAACCCATGTGCAAAAGACAAAGTTTCAGCACAGAATTCCACTGAGCAACAACAACATAGTTTAACAGAGAATTCTGAGTCTGTCAAGTCTACTGATATGCACATTTTTGAGGGACACTGGGCTCGAACTCAACTCCATTTCAAACTACAACAGCAATTAGAACAAATGATTCGCCGTTTTGAGCAAGAGATGAATGAAATAAAAAAGTTCTTTGTGACAGAGTGGGAGAATCTGGAAAGGCAACAGAAGCAACTGATGGAGAAAATGGAGCAGGAGCACACCAACCATCTGCGCGAGGAAGCCGAACGAATCAAAGCTGATTCAGGTTCTGAAGGTGCGTGCCATAATCTGGTGTCAGAAGAGTTAACGGTCAGCCAACTCCTTCATATGCTGAGGGACAAGACTCTGAAATGGGAAAAACTTGAACACGAGCTGCGATCTTCAAAGGAAAAGGGTTCGGAGCTCTCAAAAGTCATTGAGATGGCTGATGTGATGACACAGACTGAAACGACTGCAACAGAGCAGCCATTGGATGCCAAAAGTACGCTGACTCACGTCAATGTAGAACAACAGACCGCTGAAACAGCTGCTCCGGTAGAGGGATTGCATAGTCCGATCAATCAATCTCCAAAGGAAGTTGAAGTATTAAAATCACAAATGAGGTCACTAGTAAACGACTTGCTGAAAGCCCAGAAAAAGCTGGATGCAGAGGTACACATGAAGAAGTCTCTTCAGGAAAGATGTCTGGATTTGGAACAAGAGCTGGCTAATGTCCAGCTGGGTATGGAGGAAATAGACGACCCTCTCGCTGACCTGTCGGACGACTCCGAATATTATTATGTCCTGTCCTGCCCAACTTGTAACTTCGACTCCCACCATACAGAAATCATGGAGGAGCACCGAAAGTCTACGGAACATCGGGAGAAGGTGGCTCTACTACGAAAAAAGGAGGAAGAGAAGGAGGAACTGCGCATGCAGCTGGCAGTTGTGGCAGCTGACAATGGAGCCCAGAGAGTCTCCAAGAAGCAGAAAAGGAAAAGTAAAAACAGAAGATGACCCATCTGAACCATTATCACCTCTACCAGATCACACACGTGGTCCCTCCGAATGGAGCCAAATCAGTTCGGAAGTTCAAGCTGTTAAATCCATGAAAGGACTATTGAATGAGTAACGTGAACCGACTACACCACAGAGATTGAATCTGTGAACTGTTTTCCGCAGAGACTGAATCTGTGATATGTTACGTTAAACATGAAGTTATATATGTATATATGTTATTACGTTATGTTAAATGGGGGCGATGACTATAAAGCTAAGAAGGGAGGAGTGTTGTGTATGTAACCTGTTCCACCTTAAGAGAGCTTAAGCCTGTTCCACCTTAAGAGATGTACTACTTTCTCAGGCTGCTGTAGACGTAATACCGGGGGTGAACACACCGGTATATAAGCACTGTGCAGTAACCTTGTATTCAGTGTAGTCCCTACCTCCAACCAGTAAAGACCTGTTTTATTGTTACTGATTAAGTCTGAGTATTAATTACTTGAACAACTCACAGACTTAACAGACGGCACCTGCGCTGCACCCACCTGCGGAGAAATTGCGTCGCGCCGCCGGTTTAGCGCCTTAAGAATACCGTGCAGCGCCTGATTTAGTGCCGCAATCACCTCCAGGGGCGATGCAACCCAATATCGCTCGAGGTGGCGAGAACTTGCGCCTGGCGCTAATCTTTGCGCACCGCCAGAACTAGCGCCCCAAACGGGGCGATACCGAATTTCTCCCCCTATGACTTATGACTCTATATCGTATGGAATTTTACACACTGGGTGGTGAGTGTCTGAAATAATCTGACAGGCAGGACAAGAAAGAGGCAGACTTTAGAACTGCTCAGTATACATCTGGTGCTAGACAGAGAGAGTTGGAATGCCAGCGAGATGAGTTGGGTAGGCTGAATGGCACGTCGTCAAATGGACTTTTATTATGATCCCATGAGCTTCCTATTCCAGTGAAAATTCATTAAGTGGAGAAAATTTCCAGACACTAAGGGAATCAAGGGATATAGGGGATCGGGCGGGAAGATGGAGTTGAAGATCAGCCATGATCTTATTGAATGGCAGCTTAGGCTCGAGTGGCCGTATGGCCGACTCCTGCTCCTAATTCTTACCTTCTTAAAAAAAAAAATGAAGGTCTTAAAAAAACTGCAAGGGAGTGAGCGTCAAAATTCCAGGCTGCAAAATACATGAAATTTCATAAATGAAGGAAGATTCAGAGGGTTACAGGCCCCACTTTACAAACCTTTAGGCCGTGATTTCGCCTACTGAGGCGGGCTAAGTGCGGCTGAGGTAGGTGCCGGACGGTTCCAGCCCGCTCTGTGAGAAGAATTTTCCATTGATTGGGCTTGTTAAGCCCGCCCTGCGAGGTTCCCGGCCAATTAAAAGGAAGCGGGTCTGGTGACGCCATTTGATGACACATCATCAGCCAGTTTCCTTAAAGGGGCCGTGTCCAAATTGATTTTGACAGTTGCGCTGACAGTGTTCTACAGCATTGAGGTGCTGCAAACACTGACAAGCACTGCACAGAGGCACACAGCTGCACCCAGGCTGTCCCATGATTCCCTCCATATGCTTATGGAGGGAGTCACGGCATGCAAGGATGTTCTCTTCCCTTCCAATGGGCGGAAGAGACCTCCCCAGGAGACCAACACAGCCTGGTTGCACATTGCACAGGAGGGCACAAGCAGGGATGTGGTCAGGAGGACCAGGCTGCAGTGGCGCAAACCTTTCAATGATCTCAGTAGATCCCGAAACGTTACTGCAAAGTCACAATTAACCTCATCCTGCTGTGCCACTCATCACATCTCCATCACTCTGCCTTCCCTACCCTACTCCTGCCCATCCTTACTCACACCAACTTACCTTGCACCTCCACCCATCCCTCTCTATCTACATTATCACTTCCCCATCTCACTAGCCACCCCTTGCACTCACCCTCATCCTACTGCAAGCATACCAACTAACAACACACAAGGGTAGGCACTTGGGTATTATCCAATGTTCATGTGAAGTTTCTGGTAATCTGGTGTCAAACATTGAAATCTTTATTTTCAACACTTTGTGTTCTTAGACAGATTTGTGTGCACCATTGGAAGTGGCTTAGTGAGTTGCAGTGAATGGTGAGACATAACAGTACCTCCCGCAATGGTGAAGGGTGTGAAAGGAATGGCTTGGACATTGTAGGGATGCTTTATGCTGCTGGTGTGGGGTGGTGCTAACCTGGTGCATCATGTGGCAGCCAGGGTGTACAGTGTCAAGTGAAGTAAATCTGGCCATGGTGAGGCCATCCCTGGCAGCAATGTGGTCAGGTGCTGATGCCCTGTGTCCTGTGAATCATCAGGTGATTGCAGAGAAGGTTGGTGTGGATGTTGGTGCTGCTGGTGTGCCTGGTGATGTTGGTGTTGGGGCGGATTGTGTTGGGATTCCGAGAACCAAGCTGAGATATTTTCAAGGGTATCGATGTTGCTGGAATAGATGGCAGCTGAAGTTGAGATGACAGAAGCGATCTGTCAATGGTGAGAGAGCTTGCTCCAAGGAGGTAACAGTGGATAGAGAGTTTACTCGAAACACTTCAAAACTGCATAAAGCTCAAAAGTGGGTTCCAAATCATTAATGCTCCAGCTTTGAAGATTGGGAAGTGAGCAGCTGTGAAATGGTAGGTTTTAGACCACATTTGCAGCTTTCACCTATTCAGAGCAATGGAGAGTCATTGAGAGCACGACACGCTTACCTGACGTGATACCCGCTCTCTGGGAACCTCTTTAAAAACCTGGCAAAGTGGTAAGTACATGGGAAAATGGTGCTTAACTACCTTTTAACAAGCTTCTAACTATCTAAATTGGAGTTTAGAAGAATGAGGGGATCTCATTGAATCTTATAAAATTCTAACAGGACTAGACAGACTAGATGCAGGAAGGATGTTCCCGATGGCAGGGGAGTCCAGAACCTGGGGTCACAGTCTAAAGATAAGGGGTAAGCCATTTAGGACAGAGATGAGGAGGAATTTCTTCACCCAGAGAGTGGTGAACCTGTGGAATTCTCTACCACAAAAGGCAGTTGAGGCCAATTCATTAAATATATTCAAGAAGGAGTTAGATATATTTCTTAAGGCTAAAGGGATCAAGGGATATGGGGAGAAAGCAGGGACAGGGTACTGAATTTGGATGATCAGCCATGATCTCATTAAATGGTGGAGCAGGCTCGAGGGGCCGAATGGCCTACTCCTGCTCCTATCTTCTATGTTTCTATGACCCGCCGCTTGGTGTCGGGTCCGTTCAGGGATGACCGACCCGACATTTGGGAAACTGACAAGAAGGCGGGTTTACAGCAGGATACCGACCCCGCTGTCGATCTTTGTAATTTTGACAGCGGTCCCGCCTTCAAACCCGCACTCTGAGCACCGGTAAAATTCCGGCCTTACTGTGGATTGCATGAGTCTTCAAAAAAGAAAGAAATACTTGCATTTATATAGCACTTTTCACGACCACCAGATGTCTCAAAGCGCTTTACAGCCAATTAAGTACTTTTTGAAGTGTAGTGCCTGTTGCAATGTAGGAAACGCGGCAGCCAATTTGCGCACAGCAAGCTCCCACAAACAGCAATGTGATAATGAGCAGATAATCTGTTTTAGTGATGTTGGTTGAGGGGTACATATTGGTCAGGACACCAGGGAGAACTCCCCTGCTCTTCTTCGAAATAGTGCCATGGGATATTTTACGTCCACCTGAGAGAGCAGACGGGGCCTCGGTTTAACGTCTCATCCGAAAGACGGCACCTCCAACAGTGCAGCGCTCCCTCAGTACTGCACTGGGAGTGTCAGCCTAGATTTTTGTGCTCAAGTCTCCAGAGTGGGACTTAGACCCATGACCTTTTTGCTAAAGGTATAACCCACAAAAAAGTCTATAAAGTCAGGGTAATAAACGTGCTTTTGCACTTTATCAGTGAGGAGGGCAACAACAACAACAACTTGCATTTATTTAGCATCTTTTAAAGTAGTAAAACGTCCCAAGGACAGCGCACTTGCCTACACTTCCGATTCTGCTACGTTTTAACACTCTGTGCAGTTTGATCCACTCTTTAATAATAGCTATCATACGCAATATAGATTGATATTGTTGCAGGTGCCAGTCGTATATCAAGATGGTGAGTTTGCCAGATGACATTTCCGATGATCTAACAGCATTCAAAAACGCCTGTGACATGAGCACCAAATCTGTCATCTGCTGTGTTCTGACATTACCAGTTCCTGACTAAGGTTTATGTTAGAAACAGGTTGGAGAACCTGCAGCCAGATACTAATAAAAATCTTTCATTTGGGGGTTGCTGATCCAGTTAAAGTAGGTCGCCTTGCAAATTTTGATAATTTAAAGGAAATGATACAGGCTGCTGGTGAGTTCCCGGAGCTGATGTTGACGGAATTAACTCTTCGCAGTGATAAAGATGCTGTTAAAAAAGCATGCAGGATCCTTGGCTTTATCAATGAAGACATGGTAAACATTTATAAATCGCTGCTTCGCCCTGGGCACCACACTTTAGGAAGGATGTCAAGGCCTTGGAGAGGGTGCAAAGGAGATTGACTGGAATAGTACCAAGGATGAGGGACTTCCGTTATGTGGAGAGACTGGAGAAGCTGGAATTGTTGTCCTTAGAGCAGAGAAGGTTAAGGGGAAATTTAATAGAGGCGTTCAAAATTATTGGGAGAATTTGATAGAGTAGATAGGGAGAAACTGTTTCCACTGGTAGGAAGGTCGATAACCAGGGGACACAGATTTAAGGTAGCTGGCAACAAATCCAGGGGGAAAATGAGGAGAGGTTTTTTAACGCAGCGAGTTGTTACGATCTGGAATGCAGTACCTGAAAGGGTGGTGGAAGCTGATTCAATAGTAACATTCAAAAGGGAGGTGGATATATACTTGAAAAGAGAAATTTGCAGGGCTATGGGGAGTGGGACTAATTGGATTGCTCTTTCAGAGAGCCGGCACAGACACAATGGACCGAATGGCCTCCTTCTGTGCTGTATCATTCTACGATTCACTAAACGCCTTTTGTGGTAATCTTGGCTACCAGCAGCACCCTTTCAGGTGAGGAGTTAGACAAACAGAGGATGTCCATTTACATTCAAAGAATGACTGATGCACCGTTCTAAAAGGGTCTCAGTTATCATTGATTTCAACAGAGGTAGGGAGCAACAGTTGCCGTGACAAAAACAATTGTATTCCATTGCTGGCTTCCCCAAGGATTTGGGTGTGTCGACAATGTGCATTTAAGGGGAAGCTAGATAAGCACAGGAGGGAGGAAGGAATAGAAGGTTTATGTTGATGGCGTGAGATGAGGAAGGGTGGGAGGAGGCTCGTGTGGAGCTTAAACTAGGACATGGACCAGTTGGGCCGAATGGCCTGTTCCTGTTCTGTAAATACATTCTTTAAGTTAAGGGTGTCCACACTCAAATCTATGGCTTACATCAGCTGCAAAGGTTCTCATTCAATCAATCAGCAAGTGATCTGCCAGGTGCAATGAAGGGTCGTGCATGCATTATTACTCTACCATGAATCAATATGTAGTAGTGTCAGGCTGCGGATTTAAACATGACAACTCACCGTGAGGCAGCTGTGAGGGATTTGGGCTATCGCCTAAAACAATTTCTGCTAATCAGCGTGAACTGCATCGTTCTTGCCCTGCCTTGGCAGGTGCCAGAAGAAGTTGGGTATAATCAGGGAAACAAGACAACACACTCAGGTCTTTGAGCCAGCCATTGCTGTGAGCCAACGCTTGCAGAATGATTGCGGGCAACTGTATGATATTTAACAATGGAGGGAAAAAAGACCACAAAACAGCCAGCAAAGTAGAAAACCAGGTATCTGACACATGGCATAGAATCACAGAATGATACAGCACAGAAGAAGGCCATTCGGCCCGTCATGCCTGTGCCGTTTCTTTTAAAAGAGCTTTCCAATTAGTCCCACTCCACTGCTCTTTCCCCACAGTCCTGCAATTTTTTCCCCCTCAAGTATTTATCCAAATCCCTTTTGAAAGTTACTACTGAATCTGCTTCCACCGCCCTTTCAGGCAGCGCATTCCAGATCACAACAACTCACTGCGTAAAAAAAATCTCCTCAATTTGCCTCTGGTTATTTTGCCAATTCGGCATGTTTGGCATGTTCAGGAATCTCCAATTTAAGCTACTGCAAAATTGACACCAACCTGTAAAGTCTCTGTTTGCCCAATATGAAGTGTGCACTCTCTCCCTGTATGAACTTGGCCCACTGAACCCAGTACAGAGGGCTTAACTGGAGAGTGGCAGATCCAAATCTTAGTGAAGCCCAAGTGTGTGATGGATACTGCTAGAATTTAACCAGCTCAAACGATGATGCTTGCCTAGTTTGGACCATCCTGTCCATTGGGGAGTTACCTGGAGCTGAGTGAGTAGAATCCCACTCAACTTAGCGAGCCAGGTTTACAGGTCGATCATTAACAGTGGCAGAGAGTACTGCGGACCAGGCTGGCTGAAATACCAGATTACCGCGTTTACCAAGGAGAGTTGGCAATTCTAAACTTCTACTGCCAGCTGGACACACATTGATTCCAAAGGAACCCCTTTTGCGTCTCTCTATGGAGAATAATAGTTGATCATTAATGATAGCAAACCTAGAATATATCACCTCATTTGTAGAACGCTCTCTAGAAACACTTTGTAAAGGATGATGCCATTCTTGCTTGCAGCTAAAACCATGAAGGTTAAGAATTTTCCATTCCACTCACCCATCATACACTTTGAAATAGTTATCAACAGTGTGCGAGGCGAGGCCCCAAAGCATTGAAGATGCTTCTGCTGATGTGCAGCTTAGCTTCTTCCATCCAACAGTTCACGTTCAGTGGGGACAGTTAGCAAACTACATTGGTCCCCCCACCAATCTGCTGATGAGCGGCGTCAGTTATCTGCTTTCTTTCGCACAGCTCAGTGATGTTACTGGTTGGAACGTTTTGGAGTCATTTCATGGTACTATTATTGTGTCAGTCCCGCGTGCTACTTTGGCTGTTACTCCGCTTCTCCTTGCCATTGACCCCGTGGATGATCTTTCTAGATGCCAAGAAGCAAGAAATTGCACAGGTGCAAAAAGATATAAGAACATAAGAAACAGGAGCAGGAGTAGGCCATTCGGCCCCTCGAGCCTGCTCCGCCATTCAATAAGGTCACGGCTGATCGTCGACTTCAACTCCACTTTCCCGCACGATCCCCATATCCCTCGATTCCCCCGGAGTCCAAAAATCTATCGATCTCAGCCTTGAATATGCTCAACGATTCAGCATCCACAGCCCTCTGGGGTAGAGAACTCCAAAGATTCACAAACCTCTGAGTGAAGACATTTCTACTCATCTCGGTATTAAATGGCCGACCCCTTATCCTGACACTATGCCCCTCGTTCTAGATTCTCCAGCCAGGGGAAACAACCTCTCAGCATCTACCCTGTCAATCCCCCTCAGAATCTTATATGTTTCAATGAGATCACCTCTCATTCTTCAAAACTCCACAGAGTATTGGCCCATTCTACTCAATCTCTCCTCATAGGACAACCCTCTCATCCCAGGGATCAATCGAGTGAACCTTCATCCCACCGCCTCTAAGGCAAGTATATCCTTCCTTAGGTAAGGAGACCAAAACTGTGCCCAGTACTCCAGGTGTGGTCTCACCAAGGCCCTGTACAATTGTAGCAAGACTTCCTTACTCTTATACTCCAACCCCCTTGCAATAAAGGCAAACATACCACTTGCCTTCCTAAATTGCTTGTTGTATCTACACGCTAATTCTTTGTGCTTCCTGTACGAGGACACCCAAATCTCTCTGAACACCAACATTTAATAGTTTCTCACCACTTAAAAATATTCTGTTTTTCCATTCACCCTACCAAAGTGAATAACCTCACATTTCCCCACATTATACTTCATCTGCCACCTTACTGCCCACTCGCTTAACCTATCTATATCCCTTAGCAGGCGCTTTAGGTGTCCTTGTGCACCAGTCGCTGAAGGTAAGCATGCAGGTGCAACAGTTGGTTAAGAAGGCAAATGGTATGTTGGCCTTTGTAGTGAGAGGGTTTGACTACAGGAACAAGGATGTCTTGCTGCAGTTGTACAGGGCCTTGGTGAGACCACATCTTGAGTATTGTGTGCAGTTTTGGTCGCCTTATCTAAGGAAGGATGTTCTTGCCATGGAAGAAGTGCAGCGAAGATTCACCAGGCTGACACCTGGGATGGCAGGAATGACATATGAGGAGAGATTGGGTCGATTGGGTTTATACTCGCTGGAGTTTAGAAGAATGAGAGGGGATCTCATTGAAACTTATAAAATTCTGACAGGACTGGACAGACTAGATGCAGGAAGGATGTTCCCGATGGTGGGGGAGTCCAGAACCAGGGGTCACAGTCTAAGGATAAGGGGTAAGCCATTTAGGACAGAAATGAGGAGGAATTTCTTCACCCAGAGAGTGGTGAACCTGTGGAATTCTCTACCACAGAAGGCAATGGAGGCCAATTCATTAAATATATCCAAGAAGGAGTTAGGTATATTTCTTAAGGCTAAAGGGATTAAGGGATATGGGGAGAAAGCAGGGACAGGGTACTGAATTTGGATGATCAGCCATGATTTCATTGAATGGCGGAGCAGGCTCGAGGGGCCAAATGGCCTACTCCTGCTCCTATCTTCTATGTGTCTATGTTTCTTTCCATCCCCTTCACAGCTTACTGTCCCACCTAGCTTTGTATCATCAGCAAACTTGGATACATTTAGGGGCCAGATTTCCTCTTTAGTCCTGCCATCGATGTTGGTGGTGGGAGAGTAAAACATGGGCACGCTGTAGTTAGATACAAGTGACAGGATACGACATAAATCATGTCTCCTGTCATTTGTGTGGGTGGAAGATCGTGGGGTGGAAATCAGATATGGTCCATTTTCGGGCCGCAGACAGGATGATCGGGAAGCCGGAGGACAGCCTGAGATTGGGTCCCCAGGGCCCCGTGAACACTTTTCTTTGTGGAAGTTGCTGGCTCCTCACACACCTCCGCAGGCCGCTCGCGCTTTCTCGCTGAGGAGCTTTCGAGCCACTTGCCTCACCGGCAGCGGCCCCCCAAGGTAACTCTCGGGAGAGGGCTTGGAGCGGCAACAGATCACGAGGACTGTGGAGCCGGGAGAGTCAGCCGTGGCTCTGAGTCAGAAGGTCGTGGGTTCATAAGATCATAACAATTAAGAGCAGGAGTAGGCCTTAGCCTTTCAGTGCCTTGGAGCAAAACTATGGGAAACAATTTCAGGGGTCCGCTGGCATAATCATAGAATCATAAAAATTATAAAAATTAACGGCACAGAAGGAGGCCATTCGGCCCATCGTGTGTGTGGCGGCCGAAAAAGAGCTACCCAGCCTAATCCCACTTTCCAGCTCTTGGTCCGTAGCCCTGTAGGTTACAGCACTTCAAGCGCATATCCAAGTACTTTTTAACTGTGACAAGGGTTTCTCATGGTTATGTTACTGGGCTAGTAATCCAAAGGCCTGGACTAATGATCTGGGGACATGAGTTTAAATCCCACCACGGCAGCTGGGGAATTTAAATTCAGTTAATTAAATAAATCTGGAATTAAAAAGCTAGTATCAGTAATGGTGACCATGAAAATACCAGATTGTCGTAAAAACCCATCTGGTTCACTAATGTCCTTTAGGGAAGGAAAGCTGCTGTCCTTACCCGGCCTGGCTCCAGACTCACAGCAATGTGGTTGACTCTTAACTTCCCTCTGCCACTCAGTTGTATTCAAGAAGGCGGCTCACCACCAACTTCTCAAGTACAATTAATGATGGGCAATATGAGAACATAAGAACATAGGAGCAGGAGTAGGCCACACGGCCCCTCAAGCCTGCTCCGCCATTCAATCAGACCATGGCTGATCTTCTACCTCATCTCTACCTTCCCGCGCTATCCCCATATCCCTCTATCCCCATATCACTTGATTCCCTTAAGTCACACTCCAGTGACTTGAGCACAAAAATCTAGGCTGATGCTTTGGTGCGGTACTGAGGGAGTGCTGCGCTGTCAGCGGTGCCGTCTTTCAGATGAGATGCCCTTGTGCTCCCTCAGGTGGACATGATCGCAAGCTGCCATAAAAATGCCATTCACAGTTGAATAAACCTGAAGTTCCAATGGCTTTATCAATAACAGCATGTTTGTATTGCTCCGAATATATATCAGTGCAATGTCACTTTAATGTTGACCCTGCAGCTTATAAACTTGAGACTGTACCAAAAGAATTGGTGCTGATAATGTACAATTATAAACCTTTATGTGAGAATTGTTTTGTTGTCACCTGTGTATGTGTGGATCAAAATTATCGCATAAATCTAATTTTTTGCAGGGACAATGTTGGACATCAATAACCAACAGTCTGCCTTAACTTTCAGCTGTGACTCAGTGGGCAGCACTCTTGTTTCTCAGTCAGAAGGTCATGGGTTCAAGTCCCACTCCAGAGACTTGAGCATAAAAATCTAGGCTGACACTTCATTGCAGTGCTGAGGGAGTGCTGCACTGTCGGAGGTGCCGTCTTTCGGATGAGACGTTAAACCGAGGCCCCGCCTGCTCTCTCAGGTGGACGTAAAAGATCCCATGATACTATTTTGAAGAAGAGCAGGGGTGTTATCCCCGGTGTCCTGGGCCAATATTTATCCTTCAACCAACATCGCTAAAAAAATAGATTATCTGGTCATCATCACATTGCTGTTTGTGGGAGCTTGCTGTGTGCAAATTGGCTGCCACGTTTCCCACATCACAATAGTGACTGCACTTCAAAAGTACTTAATTGGCTGTAAAACACTTTGGGGCATCTTGAGGTTGTGAAAGGTGCTACAGAAATGCAAGTCCTTTTTTTCTAATGGCTGTGAGTGGCAGCAGGTGGGATTCGGTCCAATGCTGGAACCTCATGTGCATTGCAATTCCAGCTTTAATTAACCTTTCAACTCATTTGCCCTCAATACGCAGATTTCACCAGGTGTTAGCTAAGCCTATAAATGGAGCGCTGTGACGCAGCCTGATCTCTGGCTGTTGTGTATGTACCTTTAAGAGAGAACTGTTTTACAGCTCCTGTATACTGTAGTACCGGCAGTGACCACACCTGTATATAAAGCCGGAGCAGGCTTCTGTACTTCAGTCTTGAGACTACTCTACTCTAGTAAACACCTGTTGATTGTTAAGTTACAGCCTCCGTGTAGTTCTTGGGGAAACATCCTATTTAAAGAATCACGGATCTATCAGTGGCGACGAGGTTGATTCGAATCTGCCTGCAGCTCTGCATTTCCCGTCAAGGAGTCGCTCCGGGAGGACGGTGGAAGAAAGTCGAGGCCAGAAGCACGGGCGTCGACCACAAGCAACCACCCAGTCATCCGGCAGCAAGTGAACATCGCAGGAGTGGCTGTTGAGAGCCACGACGATCCAGCAACAGACTGGCAACAGGTGCAGCGCACACCCTTCACGGACAGCGGCGGCGGGAGCCGACCGACGGTGTAGAAAAGCCGAGCAGCGTCGACGGGGTAAGAGAGAGGGTGAAGCGCACAGGGCGCGGCCGGGGGTTAAAGAACCGAGCGGCGTCGAGGAAAAACAAGCAGAGAGAGAGAGAAGGTGCTCACTAGATTAAAGGAATATGGGCTACGAGCTAATCGCCACAAGTGCGAGTTTTTCCTGAAGCAGATCTCGTATTGTGGCCACATTATTGATGAAGAAGGGTTACATAAGTCTCCTGAAAAGATTGAGGCAGTAGTCAAGGCTCCAGCACTGGAAAATGTGTCACAACTGAGGTCGTTCCTCGGGCTGGCAAACTACTACCATAAGTTCTTACCAAATTTGTCTACAGTAGTACACCCACTGAATACCCTACTGCAAATGGGGGTACCATGGAAGTGGAATGACGAATGTAAACGAGCTTTCCAGAAGTGCAAAGAATTGATCACATCAAAAGAGGTGTTGGCCCATTTCAACCCAGCACTACCAATTCGGTTGGCATGTGATGCATCACCCTATGGTATTGGAGCGGTGCTGTCGCACAAATTCCCGGACGGCTCGGAGAGGCCAGTAGCCTTTGCGTCTTGGCCACTAACCTCAGCCGAGCGCAACTACGCCCAGATCGACAGGGAGGCCCTCAGCCTAGTATGGGGAGTAAAAAAATTCAACCACTATCTGCATGGGCAGAAGTTCACCTTGCTGACTGACCACCAACCACTTGTCTCCATCTTTAATCCAAAGAAGGGCGTTCCGGTGATGACTGCACAACGGTTACAAAGATGGTCCCTTTTTCTAGGGGCGAACCAATATGAAATAGAATATAAAGGCACGAAACAGCATGGAAACGCTGATGGGCTATCACGCTTGCCACTGCCTACTGTGGAGGAAGCACCAGCAGTGGACCCTATCGAGATATTTTATTCGTCAATAATTGAACGATTGCCAGTAACTAACGCGGATATAGAGAAGGAGACCTGCAATGATCCGACACTGTCTCGGGTATATGATTTGACGGTGAGGGGATGGCCAACACATGGCGACTCACTGTTGCCAGCATTCTCATCCAGAAGAGAACAGCTGTCAGTATGCCAGGGGACAGTGATGTGTGGATCCCGAGTGGTAGTTCCACCCAAGTTAAGGGAGAGACTGCTCAATGAGCTTCACGAAGGTCATCTGGGAGGGGTAAAAATGAAAAGCCTTGCTAGGGCTTATGTGTGGTGGCCGGGGATTGATCAACAAATCGAGGACCTAACCAAGAGCTGCTCAGGATGCCAGAAGGTCCAAAATGCACCACCACATGCCCCTCTACACCCATGGGAGTGGCCCTCCTCTCCATGGCAATGGGTGCATATTGATTTTGCTGGTCCATTCATGGACTCAATGTTCTTAATAGCAGTGGATGCGCACTCGAAATGGCCTGAGGTGATAAAAATGTCCTCAACCACTACAGAGAAAACGATTGCAGTCCTACGGACCATATTTGCCAGGAACGGCTTGCCAGAGCAGATTTGCTCTGATAATGGACCACAGTTTGTGTCCGAAGAGTTTCGGAAATTTATGAGAAGGAATGGGGTAAGGCATTACACATCCGCCCCGTATCATCCAGCCAAAAATGGATTGGCTGAGAGGTTCGTACAAACCTTTAAAAAGGCGATAAAGGCCATGGGCGATGATGAAATTCCACTACAGCATAAGGTAGACAATTTCCTGTTAGCCTACAGAAATGCGACACATGCTGTAGTGGCGCTTCTTAGTTTCCAAACAGGCAGCCACTGAGCTGTGGGGTTTTTAACAACGAGTAGACGCGTGTCGAAATAAAACGTTCCCAAACGTAGCTTTGTCTTTTAAACTGTTTACTATAACACTTAACAAACGGAATTACAAAGCAAACACGTATAAACGAACACGATCAAAAACTGTACTGCTCCAAACCTCACAACTTCTGCCTCCTTCAACCACGTGCAGTTTAAACTGTAAAATGGCTGCACCCATGTGTGGCTTAGGGACTGTTCCATTGTGGCAAGAATGAAGGGGGTGTCTCGGACTATACTACTGGAGCAAGAAAATAGGGGGTTTCTTAATACAATAAGTCGGTCAGGTAAATTAACTGTATTATGCCATTTAACCACTATTTTAAAGTATTTTCTTAAGCTTTTATGGCTCTTACACATGCAGTTACCAACCAGACCCCGGCCATGATGTTCTTTAACCGAAGGTTGAGATCTCGTCTGGATTTGCTCAGACCAAATGTGCGAAGAAATGTTGAGGATAAACAATTCCAGCACATCAATGAGAAGCCGACAAGGAGCTTCAATGTAGGACAACCAGTCTGGGCCCGTGACTACCGAACAGAGAAATGGCAACCAGGAACGATATGCACACGGCAGGGGCCATTAATGTACACAGTGGATGTCGGGGAGAACATTGTGAGATGCCACGTCGACCAGATCTTAGCGTCACAGGAACGAGTCAACCCCAAGACTCGCGTACCTGGGGATGAACCCGACATACCGGTAGCATCTACCTCAGAAACAGTAGCAGTGGAAACTGATGAACTAACCGACGAAAGGGGGCCAGAATCGCCTCTGCACCAAGAACAAGAACCTCAGGGAAGGCGCTATCCAGAAAGGATCAGGAAGCCGCCCCAAGACTGAATTTATAAATGGACTATTTTCAGTTAATGTTGCATGTTAAAAATGTTAATTGTTAAATGAATGTTATGGTACTGTTAATCTAAAAGGGGAGGAATTGTTGTGTATGTACCTTTAAGAGAGAACTGTTTTACAGCTCCTGTATACTGTAGTACCGGCAGTGACCACACCTGTATATAAAGCCGGAGCAGGCTTCTGTACTTCAGTCTTGAGAATACTCTACTCTAGTAAACACCTGTTGATTGTTAAGTTACAGCCTCCGTGTAGTTCTTGGGGAAACATCCTATTTAAAGAATCACGGATCTAATACTGGCGAGAAGAAATACTGGTAGGCCCTGCCTGCCCCAGGGAAGCACATTTCCTGTCAGCCGATCAGGCATTGACAATGGTGATGGAGACGAATGAAGTCATTCCCATCAATATTTCCCTGATGTTTGAAGTTAGAGAAGTAGGAGGTATCTGGGTGGTGGAGGGATAAAACTCGAGATGGAAATACATTGAAAGCAAATCATTGGCATTGATCTGCATTGTCCACAGGAACTATGGCTGTTGTTCCCCTATACTGTTACCTGTATAGAGGAACAAGGGGCCAGCACGTCAAGTTACGCTGCCAGCTCATTCAACGACAGAGTAAATACTGACTGGCATCCTGATGTCAGTTCAATTGTAATGCTATCAGAGAGTTATGGCTGTAGGCTCTCTACTAATGTTAACAGCATTTAGAATTAAGTTCATAAAGAACTTAGTTGGTTCAATAGATTCCCCAGGAATTTTTTCAAATGTGACTTTGCCCCAAGCTGTCTTTCAGTGAGAAGCCGTCGCTTTGCTTCAATTATTGAAGATGTAAACTCCCGCAAGTCTCTGGAGGACCTTCCTGAGCCTGATACAGATCTCCTGAGCAGCCGCCACCACCTCTCTCAGTCTGCAACCTGCTGTAAAAGAGAAAGGTTTGGTTAGCGTGAAGCTGCCAGAGGAATACTTTCTTGGCTTCACCATTCCAGGCCCAGCAGGAAGGCAAGTAGGAAATTCAAGTGCATGCTACATGCGATTTTCTGATCCATTTAAATTTAATAGTTGGAAAATTGTGTGCAGCACACATTCACATTTCCTATATGTGGTCCCGTTGGCTGAGCACAAAGTCAGATTTCTGGTAACAGACCCTCAGGGCAGTGGACACCAGGTCCTCGAAACGCCGCAGCCAACTTTAACACAGCGAGCTCCCACAAAAAGCAGTGTGATAATGACCAGATAATCTGGTTTTTAGTGATGTTGATTGAGGGATAAATATTTAGCAAGACACCGGGGAGAACTGTAGTAACCTGGGAGGTTATGTGTAACCTGATCCACCAGGTGGTGCTGTGGCAATGGCTCTCCTGAGTTAAGTCTGATCTGTACTGGTTGTACTCTTTGTTTTTGCTGCCTCATGGCAGAAGCTTTTATGTGCAAGTGTTGATTAAACCATGTTACGGAGTTAACCTGTGTCTGTCTCCATCTATGGCCACCTCAAGATACCACAGAACTAACAACAGAAAATGCAACACCTCTGTTCAGTCCCTAAGGATGACCCTGAGCTTCCGGTCGCCTGTCATTTTAATTCACCGCCCCATTCCCACTCAGACCTCGCCGTACTCGGGCTCTTGCATTGTTCCACGGAAGCTCAGCGTAAGCTCGAGGAACAGCACCTCATCTTCCGAATAGGCACTTTACAGCCTTCTGGACTCAACATAGAGTTCAACAATTTCAGATCATAACCTCGGCCCCTATCATATATATATATTTTTTATCCACACTTTTTGTCTGTGTCTTTTTTTCTTCTCTCCCACATGGTAGCTGTCTTTCATTCTGCCAGCGCAATTCACACTGTAAGGGGTTTTCCTTGAGAGATGTCCCTGAGGTTTCTCTCTCTGGAGGCCTCTCTCTCTTGCACAGTAAAACCTTGAGTGGTTCGACCCACTCGCCCCTTAGATTCTGTACTCTGGACTTTGGGGCAGGAACTACAATGTAGAGAAAACTCTTGTAAACCAAGTTTGATGAAACAAAATGAAATTTTATTGCATAAGGGAAAAACATCAAATCAAATGCAAGCAGATAAGGGAGTACATGGGAGGGAAAAACACAAACAAATCATAACGACACAATACTAACTAAGGCAAATACAGGCATCTTATACTCTACAAAGATCATCATGAAATAAGGAAACACACGGAACATCGAGGGACAACAACTCATGTTAATTGTACCCTTAAATCCACCCCCTTATTAAACCTATCTAGATCTGATTGAGAAGGGCCAGAAACATGCTCACCAATCCCACTAGGAAGTGCAAGGTTTTGAACCAGTCTGCATTTGATCCTTTCAGGCTTTCCGTCTCCACGTGGATCGTGGAGCCCCTGCGAGCTGCGCCACACCTCTCTCCTGAGGTGGGGGTCGGGGGCGGCTGGACACCGGCGGGCCTGGATGTTGGCGGGGTCGAGGATCGTCGGCTCGACCCTGGTCAGAGGAGCTTTGGGCTGGCTCCCTTAGATTTCCTTGGTTCGTTACTGTCTCTTTTCGAGCCGGAGTGGCTGGAAGGTTTCTTCTCTTGGGGCTTTATTTTTTTTGTTTCTTCTCCCAAGTTGGGTCGATGGCCTCTCGTTCCGGCAACAGCCCGGGGATGGTCGATGATCTCCCGATGTGTTTCCCCGGGGCGGGACGCCGGCTTCGAAACGGCCTTCTTGATGTTGGCTTGGTTCTTCTTCCTCCTCCGATGGTGGAGAGGAGTTTGCTGATCTTCTCCCGAAGCGACTCTTCCTCACCCACCAGTTCTCTCTCCGAAGCTGTGTCTGTGTTCAAGCTTGCCCCAACTGCCGAAAAGTCTTCCAGATATACCTTTCTTCCAGAAACTTCCGTCTCCCGCCCAAAATCAGGTTAGTCTTTGTTTAACTTTTGGCGGGCTGGGAGCACAGCGGGGTAGTTATTATATTTTAAAATGTTTTAAACGGCCGGTAAAGGCCCATCTCTGGTCTGGAATGACCTTCATTGTTTTTAATGTCCTGCTGATCTCGTTGTCTAGTCCTGGGTGCTGTTCTCATGAATATGAAATTGTCCCCTTTTGTCTGGGTCAACATTTTGATGGCCTCTGTCTCCAGGCCGATCTTGACTGGATCTGCATCTAATCCATATGTATATGTGTGGGTCTGGTTTCGTTCTCTCAAACGGCTTCCAGAACTTACTGTGGGTTGAATCCACAAAGCTGTCTGCGGTTGCGCAGGAACCATTTTAAAGTGTCCCAATAAGCTGGTCACATGGTATGGTGGCCATTTTGTATGCCCCTTTTTCTGGGCTTCTTTTAAAACAGTCTTTAAAATCATGGCCTCTTCTGCCATTTGACCCTTTATAATACAAAGTCCAATTTTGCGAATCCTACACCACTTCATCTAAAGCCATTCTTTGTTTCTTAACCTGTCCCATTAGGCACTTTACAGCCTTCCGGACTCAATATCGAGTTCAACAATTTCAGATCATAACCTCGGCCCCTATTACATTTTTACATATATTTTTTATCCACACCTTTGTTTTGGCCCTCCCCCCCTTTTTTTCTCTCCCACATGGCAGCTGTCTCCCATTCTGCCAGCGCATTTCACATCTAATCTAGAGCCATCTTTTGTCTCCACTAGTCCTATCACCATCTCGTCTGGTTTTGAATACCTCTTAATGTCTCTTCACTTCTCTTTTGTTCTTTCCCAGCCCCCAAACCGGCCTTTTAATCTGTTCCATTTCCTGTGCTTCTTCAGTCTTGTCAAAGGGTTTTGACCCGAAACGTTGACTCTAATTTCTCTCCACGGATGTTGCCTGGCCTGCTGAGTTTTTCCAGCATTTTCTGTTGTTATTTCGGATTTCCAGCATCTGCAGTATTTTGCTATCGTACCAGGGATAACTCCTCTGCTCTTCTTCGAA
Organism: Somniosus microcephalus; assembly: GCF_052327205.1. NCBI lineage: Eukaryota > Metazoa > Chordata > Chondrichthyes > Squaliformes > Somniosidae > Somniosus > Somniosus microcephalus. The sequence continues at coordinate 24,407,693 of NC_140993.1, read as the reverse complement.
ATCGTGGCCGCGGGATCTTTTATGTTCATCTGAGAGAGCAGACGGGGCCTCGGTTTAACGTCTCATCCAAAAGACAGCACCTCCAACAGTGCAGCACTCCCTCAGCACTGCACTGGAGTGTCAGCCTAAGCTATGTGCTCAAGTCCTTGGACAAATCAAAAGAGGCCCCTTACTTTACTGTCTGAGTACACCTCTCATAAACCTCTTTCCTGATCATTACATTGTCTAGATTTCAGTGCTCAAGTCTCTGGAGTGGGACTTCAACCCAGCACCTTCTGACTCAGAGATGAGAACACTCCCAACTGAGCCACAGCTGATACAATATCCCTCTGTGTCTTCTCAGTCCTAGCTGTTGGAAAGTTGGAACTGTGAAACTGGCTGCTATGTTCACAAGTATCATTGAATCTGTTTCAGCTGGGGTTGGTGAGACCGATTACCCACATCAGGTTTACAGCCCTGAAATTCCACAGAAGTTTTCTCAGACTCCTGTCATAAGTCTGGTGGGAGATTGACGTTAATCCCCCATCCAACCCCCCTTCAAAAAAAAACAGCGGAGATCTGGCGCACAGCCTTAAGTATTTTTTTCTGGTTTCAAAATCTCTGCTTATTAATGAAACAGTGGCAAAGCATATTCATTCGCATGTTGTTCTTTCGCGGAGTGGGATATCCAATTCTCTACACAGGCAGTTTGTGATCAAATGATTTCAAAGGGTGGGTAAACAACAAAGAATGAATCAGCTGGTGACAATCTCGAGCATCTCCCCGCAGCCAAAGGAAGGGGACGTCACAGTTGGGGGGGCAGCACGTTCCTTGCCTGTTCTCTCAGCTGTGGAAATGATGATGACACTGAGAGACTTAAGAGACCAGGTTGGATTACAATTGATTAGATGTGACAAAACAGGAGGGAGGATTTTCTCTCTGGAGCGATAGCAAAATACTGCGGATGCTGGAAATCCGAAATAACAACAGAAAACGCTGGAAAAACTCAGCAGGCCAGGCAACATCCGTGGAGAGAGAAACAGGGTCAACATTTCAGGTCGAAACCCTTCGTCAGAACTGAGAAAAAAGCAAGAAATAAAAGATTAAAAAGCAAGTTTGGGGACTCGGAAATGGGGGAGGGGATGAAAGAACAAAGTGGAAGGTCTGGGAAGCGAAGAGACATTAATAGATATTCAAGACGAGACGAGGTGGTAATAGGACAGGTAAAGAGACAAGAGATAGCTCTAGATGAAGTGTGAAATGCGCTGGCAGAATGCGAGACAGCTGCCATGTGGGAGAGAGAAAAAAGGAAAAGGCACAAACCAAAGGTGTGGCTAAAAAATATATAAAAATATAATAGGGGCCGAGGTTATGATCTGAAATTTTTGAACTCGATATTGAGTCCGGAAGGCTGTAAAGTGCCTAATCGAAAGATGAGGTGCTGTTCCTCGAGTCTCTCTGGAGTTCAGGCAGCTGACCAGAGATGACAAAGTGGGGCCGGCCGCAATGCTGGTGTTAACGGGGCAGTAAGGCTACTGACCCCATGCTGGGGTGAGGCGAGGGGAACTCGGAATGGACCTCACTGTCCTCCTCCGTTAATCAACTTGGATAGGAATCTCCCCCCCCCCTCCCCACCTTTGTCCATCAATTGCCTGCACAAATATTACGGAGCACAACAGAAGTTTCTGTCCTTCAGCTGTCCTTCATTCTGCCAGCGCAATTCACACTTCATCTAGAGCCATCCTTTGTTCCTTAACCTGTCCCACTACCATCTCCTCTCGCCTTGAATATCTCTTAATGTCTCTCAATGTCTCTTAATCTCTCCTGCTTTCTATCCTATCACTGACCTTCCCTTTTGGTCTTTCATCCCCTCCCTCTTTTCCCAGCCCCTAAACCTGCGTTCCATTTCCTGCTTTTTCCCAGTTCTGATGAAAGGTCTTCGACCTGAAACGTTAACTCTGTTTCTCTCTCCACGGATGTTGCCTGGCCTGCTGAGTTTTTCCAGCGTTTTCTGTTGTTATTTCCGATTTCCAGCATCTGCAGTATTTTGCTATCGTAGAAATCTCTCTCACTTCCCAACTAAAATTATCTAAAGTATATTCTTCAACATTTTCTCTGCACATGTTTTCAAAGTATTATATTTAAAACACAACTCATTACAATAACATCGACAGATTGATTTGAAAATAAAAAGCTGTAACTTTAACTGACGCAAACCAATTGAAGTCAGTCTATGTGGCAAAGCTAGGTAACGTACTCGGTGCAGGGTTAGTCAACCAAGATATTGCATTTCTACATGCATATTATGGGTATATGTGGAAACAATAGCATCTCATTTGACTTTTCAAATAGCACAGCATCAGGTTGACTTACTAAACCACGTAATATCAAACATTTTCCAAGCCAAGCATTCATTTAAGATTAACACATGGATTATATAGGAAGCCAATTGAACCTGTCCTGGAGACATCTTCTCTTCGTTAGAACAACAGACGCTTATCCTGGCCAACTGCAGTAAAAAACTAGGTATTGTGTCAGTTCTTTTATTTTTTATGTTCAAAACTTCTCTCGTGGCTCTCACGTGTACACCTCAATGATTGGCTCATTCAAGCATGGATTTTCCCCTTGTCCATGGTTACACTAGAGAAAATGAATTTTGTGCCTGAATGGCCCATTTATGTACAGTATGTTTTGACTGAAGGAAAATCTCTTTTAAACATCCCTGACAACAAGACCCCCTTGTTCATGGTTGGTTCAATGTTTAGTTGGGTTACTTCATCATGCATGTCACTTGTTGCAGATTAATGAGGGTCTTATCTCAAGACAGTGCTGGTCAGTTCCGCTGGTTCCGTAGCAACTCCAGGGTTGTCCTTGGCTACAACTGCTTTTTCTGTCTTAGTGATGTCTGTTAAAAATGTTCCTCCATGTTCCTGTTCTCAACTTGCATTTTAAAGTGGTATGGCTATTGACATGAATCAGTCATTCATGAAAGAAAGACTTATGAAATAATACTGAGCAGCCTGCGGCTGGCGCTGTCCAGGGAGAGTATAAATACTCGGGCACGAGCCCAGCTTGCACAGGACATTCTTAACAGGAACTAGTGAAGGACACAACTAGACCTCCATGTTGTAAAACAGTTGATTAAAGCTTTGTTTAACGCTTAGACCAAGTGCCTAGTAGTTTTCTTACATTAGCTATCATTAGAAGTTCTTCTTTGTGTTAAAGTTCTCATCGTCCGGGATGTTTAAAATAGATTTTCCTTCAGTCAACATACATAAATGGGCTGTTCAGGCACAGAATTTATTTTTTCTAGTGTAACCATTAGGTGAATATCTTCATGCCTGTGATTATCACTGCAACATTGGCCCAGTAATTCCTGTCACAACGCGTGAGTACGGATGGGGTACTCACGCGTGTGCCCGGAGGAATTGCCGGTTTTCAGCATGCACAGCGCATGCGCTGAAAACCGGCATTTCCTGTCCTCTGACCCAAGGGGTTAAGAGGCAGAACGCTTGCGACTTGTGATGCAGCGCGTGCGCGCTGAAATTCCTTTTTTTTTTCAGAGTTGCCCGAGTGTAAAGGCCTCCGGTTTTTACGCGTGGAAAAACCAGACGTAAGTACTTAGTTTTACAGGTAAGTGGTCTTTTAGTACAATTTAGACATTTTTTTTCCACAGGTTTATTATTTTTAAAGAATTTACAGTAAGGTAAGTTTAGTTTTAGACCCTATTTTTTAAAAATTTATTTTTTTCAAAAATTTGATTAATTGTTTAAAATATTTTTAAAAACTTATTTATAGTTAATATAATCAGTGGGATGTTTTTTAAAATTTTATTTAAAGTTTAAGTAGTGTTTTGGCAGCCCATACTTTTCATGAGTTTGACAGTTCTTACTCTCAAACTCATGAATGAAGTTTCCCCTCCCCTGATTGGCTGCACAGTGCTCACCTGATCCCAGCCGGCACATCGCACTAACTACGCCGCTGGATCAGGTAAGCACAGCGCGCCGACATCTGAACCGGGCCAGTGACAGGAAATGTGAGCAGGCCCGGGCTTCAGATGTCGGCGCACCGGGTGAGTGCACATCGGGGGCTTGTACGCGCGGCAAGCCCCCGATCCTAATTTCAGGGCCATTATTCTGGCAGATAATGTGGCAGTGGATATAGGCATGTGGAAGATGAGCAGGTTGAGTTAGTTTCCTTCAAATAAATTGACTTGTGGATCCTGCACAGTGAATGGTACTTGAATCATTGGTTGGTTAATCATTATGTAAGTCGTTGTTTTCTGCACATCTGTCACAGATGGCATAATGTTGCATTAATTGTCGGTCATATTGCATCGTTGACTTTTAAGATTCTGAGGGGGATTGACAGGGTAGATGCTGAGAGGTTGTTTCCCCCTGGCTGGAGTGTCTAGAACTAGGGGGCATAGTCTCCAGGATAAGGGGTCGGCTATTTAAGACCGAGATGAGGAGGAATTTCTTCACTCAGAGGATTGTGAATCTTTGGAATTCTCTGCCCCAGAGGGCTGTGGATGTGGAGCCATTGAGTATATTCAAGGCTGAGATAGATAGATTTTTGGACTCTAGGGGAATCAAGGGACATGGAGATCGGGTAGGAAAGTGGAGTTGAGGTCGATGATCAGCCATGATCTTATTGAATGGCGGAGCAGGCCCGAGGGGCTGTATGGCCTACTCCTGCTCCTAATTCTTGTATTCTTATGTTCTTATCATTATATGTAAAAGCCAGCAGGAAAATAAGGGGTGCAAATTGTATATGAGAGGAAACATGACTTCATAGCGCAGTATTGTAAATAGCCTTATTGCACTAGTGGGAGGGTAGATTAATGTGTTGTTTATCTTTTCCAGTGGGATGATGTATGGGCTGTGAAAGAGCTGGTTAGCTAGCTCCAGGTGATGTGCTCATTTTTACACATTACATTGCTAGCAGGTTCCCTGGGTTACTATTGCCTCCGATTAAAAATTCTTCACATTTTTCTTCCATTCCTCTATTTTGAGTCCCTTTTCAATGTGTTTTGGAGCCTTTCACTTCAATTGCCATTCACCCCTCAATTTAAGCAAGAGCTACATTGGATACCGGTTAGCGGCAGTTTAGGAAGCCAGCAGTTGTCAAACGTGCACGAGCCAATCCGAACTACATCAGTAAGTGCACTGTTCGTCCGTTTGGTATTGATTTCTCCCACAGCTGCTGACACGGGCAAGCTAGAATTTTGCCGAGGTCAGGATTTGAGCCTTTGGGGTGGTTTAGGAAAAGTATGGCTAATCAAAAAAAATCAGAAAGCTGCAGCAAATGATGGTTCATCTCTGAATCATTTAGCAAAAGCAAAGCAAAACTACAAAACACCCCCAGCTATCATTCGAGGATATGTGAAAGAATTATTCTTTGTCAGAAAACAGAATGCCCGGAGAACTAGAATGGTACGGTTAAGTTATTTTATTTCTTTTATGCTTCCACAGCATCATACCATAGTCAACACAGATCTCAATGTTTATGACTTCCGGATGAGACGTTGTAATGGTAGCACGGTGGCATAGTGGTTAGCACTGTTGCCTCACAGCGCCAGGGACCCGGGTTCAAATCCGGCCTCGGGTGACTGTCTGTGTGGAGTTTGCACATTCTCCCTGTGTTTGCGTGGGTTTCTTCCGAGTGCTCCGGTTTCCTCCCACAGTCCAAAGATGTGCGGGTTAGGTTGATTGGCCATGATAAAAATTGGCCCTTAGTGTTAGGGGGGATTAAATACGTGGGGTTATGGGGTTACGGGGATAGGGCTTGGGTGGGATGGCTGTCGCTGTAGGGACCGGGTGCTAGGGTTTGGATGATCAGCCATGATCTCGTTGAATGGCAGAGCAGGCTCGAAGGGCCGAATGGCCTACTCCTGCTCCTATCTTCTATGTTTCTATGTTAGGCCAATGCCTCGTCTAACCTCTCAGGTGGACATAAAATATCCCAAAAAAGTGGGAGTCAACAGTTGGGGTGTGGTGTCTGCTGTGACTCAGTGGGCTAGCACTCTCGCACTCCAAGTCCATTCAAGGCTGTGAGTTCAAGTCCCCATCCAGAAACACGAGCCCGTAATCCAGGCCAACACTCTCAGTGCAGTACTGCGGGAGCGCTGCACTGCCAGAGGTGCCCTCTTTCAGATGAGATGTTAAATCAAGGCCCCGTCTGCCCCCTCTCAGGTGGATGTTAAAGATCCCACGGCCACTATTTCGAAGAAGAGCAGGGGAGTTCTAACCGGTGTCCTGGCCAATATTTATTCCTCAATCAACATCACTAAAAACAGATTATCCGGTCATTATCACATTGCTGTTTGTGGGAGCTTGCTGTGCGCAAATTGGCTGCCGCGTTTTCAACATTACAACAGTGACTTCAAAAGTACTTCATTGGCTGTAAAGTGCTTTGGGACGTCCTGAGGTTGTGTAAGGTGCTACAGAAATAGGAGTTCATTCTTTCTTTCTTGTTATTAGAGCCCTTTTTCTCAGAGTTGCACAAAGTGTTATATTTTATCCTGATTAATTTGTTGACAATTGTTATAATGGAGTAGTTCATCGTGAATTCACAGAGGAATATTCACCTATTGTAGCCAACCACAAAACCAATTATTGCCACGAGTGGTCCAATCTCACTACCAGCGTCCCTTTAAGTGTCCAGCAATTAGTATTATTTTCTACATTTGTTGATCTTTAATATATTTTCATTCAGATTGGCGACACTACCAAAGGAACTGGGTTTGACGCAATTCTTCAACGCTGCGGCATGAAGGAGCCTTATTAATATCCATATTCAGCAGTCTTACCAACATTTCACTTCTGTTAATTTTTTGAAGCACTTGGTGCCCGCAGTCCTCAGTCCAAAAGCTTCCCAACAGTCGATATTCAGTACAGCTGCGTTCTTGGTTCTTAATATGAACGAGTTAGATTTTGTACATTACCTCATGGTACCTTCACCTGACAGACTGCAGCAGTTCAAGAAGGCAGCTCACCACTTTATTGCATCCAGTTCTGGTCACCACACTTCAGGAAGGATGTGAGGGCCCTTGAGAGGGTGCAGAGGAGATTTACCAGAATGGTTCCGGGGATGGGGGATCTCAGCTACAAGAACAGGTTGGAGAAGCTGGATTTTTTTCATTAGAGCAAAGGAGGTTGAGGGGTGATTTGATCGAGGTGTACAAGATGATGACAGGTTTGGATAGGCTAGACGGGGAAAGGCTGTTCCCACTAGTTGATGGTCCAAGGACTAGGGGACACAGATTTAAGGTTTTGGGCAAGAGATACAGGGGGGATGTAAGGAAAAACTTTTTTACACAGCGAGTGGTGAGGACCTGGAATTCGCTGCCGACGGAAGTGGTGGAAGTGGAGACACTCAATGTTTTCAAGGGGAGACTGGATAGTCATTTGAGGGAAATAAACTTGCAGGGCTATGGGGATAGAGCGGGGGAATGGGACTTGTTAAATCCGTGAATCTTAAGGTATGGTGTTCTTCAATAAATAGACGGAGACTGCAGATTAACAATCAACAGGTGTTTACTGGATGAGGGTATTCTAAAAACTAACAGTACAGATCCCTACTCAGGGTTTATATACAGGTGTGGTCACTGCTGGTACCACCATATACAGGAGCTGTAAAAGTAGTTCTCCTCTTAAAGGTACATACACTACAATTCCTCCCCTTTTAGATTAACAGTACCATAACATTCAAATAACAGTTAACACTTTTAACATGCACATCAACTGAAATAGTCCATTTATAGATTCAGTCTTTGGGGCGGCTTCCTGATCCTTTCTGGATAGCGCCTTTCCTGAGTGTCTTGTTCTTGGTGCGGAGGCGATTCTGGCCCCCTGTCGTCAGTTAGTTCATCAGCTTCCGATGCTACTGTTTCTGGGGTAGATGCTACCGGTATGTCGGGTTCATCACCAGGTACGCGAGACATGGGGTTGACTCGTTCCTGTGACGCTAGGATCTGGTCGACATGGCGTCTCACAATGTACTCCCCAACATCCACTGTGTACAATAGTGGCCCCTGCTGTGTGCATATCATTCCTGGTTGCCATTTCTCTGTTCGGTAGTCGCGGGCCAAGACTGGTTGTCCTACATTGAAGCTTCTTGTCGGCTTCTCATTGATGTGCTGGAATTGCTTATTCTCAACATTTCTTCGTACATTTGGTCTGAACAAATCCAGACGAGATCTCAACCTTCGGTTAAAGAACATCATGGCTGGGGTCTGGTTGGTAACTGCATGTGTCGCATTTCTGTAGGCTAACAGGAAATTGTCCACCTTATGCTGCAGTGGAATGTCGTCATCGCACATGGCCCTTACTGCCTTTTAAAAGGTTTGTACGAACCTCTCAGCCAATCCATTTGTGGCTGGATGATACGGGGCGGATGTGTAATGCCTTACCCCATTCCTTCTCATAAATTTCCGAAACTCTTCGGACACAAACTGTGGTCCGTTATCAGAGCAAATCTGTTCTGGCAAGCCGTTCCTGGCAAATATGGTCCGTAGGACTGCAATCGCTTTCTCCGTAGTGGTGGAGGACATTTTGATCACCTCAGGCCATTTCGAGTGCGCATCCACTGCTATTAAGAACATTGAGTCCATGAATGGACCAGCAAAATCAATATGCACCCGTTGCCATGGAGAGGAGGGCCACTCCCATGGGTGTAGAGGGGCATGTGGTGGTGCATTTTGGACCTTCTGACATCCTGAGCAGCTCTTTGTTAGGTCCTCGATTTGTTGATCGATTCCCGGCCACCACACATAAGCCCTAGCAAGGCTTTTCATTTTCACCCCTCCCAGATGGCCTTCGTGAAGCTCATTGAGCAGTCTCTCCCTTAACTTGGGTGGAATTACCACTCGGGATCCACACATCAATGTCCCCTGGCATAATGACAGCTGTTCTCTTCTGGATGAGAATGCTGGCAACAGCGAGTCGCTATGTGTGGGCCATCCCTTCAGCGTCAAATCATATACCCGAGACAGTGTCGGGTCATTTCGGGTCTCCTTCTCTATATCCGCGTTAGTTACTGGCAAGCGTTCAATTATAGTTGAATAAAATATTTCGACAGGGTCCACTGCTGGTACTTCCTCCGCAGTAGGCAGTGGCAGGCGTGATAGCCCATCAGCGTTTCCATGCTGTTTCGTGCCCTTATACTCTATTTCATATTGGTTCGCCCCTAGAAAAAGGGACCATCTTTGTAACCGTTGTGCAGTCATCACCGGAACGCCCTTCTTTGGATTAAAGATGGAGACAAGTGGTTGGTGGTCAGTCAGCAAGGTGAACTTCTGCCCGTGCAGATAGTGGTTGAACTTTTTTACTCCCCATACTAGGCTGAGGGCCTCCCTGTCAATCTGGGCGTAGTTGCGCTCGGCTGAGGTTAGTGACCGAGACGCAAAGGCTACTGGCCTCTCCAACCCATCTGGGAATTTGTGCGACAGCACCGCTCCAATACCATAGGGTGATGCATCACACGCCAACCGAATTGGTAGTGCTGGGTTGAAATGAGCCAACACCTCTTTTGATGTGATCAATTCTTTGCACTTCTGGAAAGCTCGTTTACATTCGTCATTCCACTTCCATGGTACCCCCGTTTGCAGTAGGGTGTTCAGTGGGTGTAATACTGTAGACAAATTTGGTAAGAACTTATGGTAGCAGTTCACCAGCCCGAGGAACGACCGCAGTTGTGACACATTTTCCGGTGCTGGAGCCTTGACTACTGTCTCAATCTTTTCAGGGGACTTATGTAACCCCTCTTCATCAATAACGTGGCCACAATACGAGATCTGCTTCTGGAAAAACTCGCATTTGTGGCGATTAGCTCGTAGCCCATATTCCTTCAATCTATTGAGAAACTTAGAAACATAGAAACATAGAAGATAGGAGCAGGAGTAGGCCATTCGGCCCTTCGAGCCTGCTCCGCCATTCGATGAGATCATGGCTGATCATCCAAATTCAGTACCCTGCCCCTGCCTTCTCCCCATATCCCTTGATCCCATTAGCCTTAAGAAATATATCCAACTCTTTCTTGAATATACTTAAAGAACTGGCCTCCACCGCCCTCTGTGGCAGAGAATTCCACAGGTTCACCACTCCCTGGGTGAAGAAATTCCTCCTCATTTCAGTCCTAAATGGCTTACCCCTTATCCTTAGACTATGACCCCTGGTTCTGGACTCCCCGGCCATCAGAAACATCCTTCCTGCATCTAGTCTGTCCAGGCCTGACAGAATTTTATAGGTTTCGATGAGATCCCCTCTCAATCTTCTAAACTCCAGTGAGTATAAGCCCAATCGACACAATCTCTCCTCATACGTCATTCCTGCCATCCCAGGTATCAGCCTGGTGAATCTTCGCTGCACTCCTTCCATAGCAAGAACGTCCTTCCTCAGGTAAGTCGACCAAAACTGCACACAATACTCAAGGTGTGGTCTCACCAAGGCCCTGTATAACTGCAGCAAGACATCCTTGTTCTTCTACTCGAACCCTCTTGCTACGAAGGCCAACATACCATTTGCCTTCTTAACCGCCTGCTGCACCTGCATGCTTACCTTCAGCGACTGGTGCACAAGAACACCCAGGTCTCTTTGCACTTCCCCTTCTCCCAATCTATTGCCATTCAAATAATAATCTGCCTTCCTGTTTTTGCCACCAAAGTGGATAACCTCACATTTACCCACATTATAGTGCATTTGCCATGTTTCTGCCCAATCACCCAACCTGTCCAAATCGTACTGGAGTTTCACGACATCCTCCTCACAGCATACCCTCCCACCCAGCTTTGTGTCGTCTGCAAATTTGGAGATATTACATCCAATTCCCTCGTCCAGATCATTAATATATATTGTGAACAGCTGGGGTCCTAGGACCGATCCTTGCGGTACCCCACTAGTCACAGCCTGCCACTCGGAAAACGACCCGTTTATTCCAACTCTTTGCTTTCTGTCCGCCAACCAGTTCTCTATCCAAGTCAACACCTTGCCCCCAATCCCATGTGCCTTAATTTTGCACGCTAATCTCTTATGCGGGACCTTATCGAAAGCCTTCTGAAAGTCCAAATACACCACATCCACTGGTTCTCCCTTATCTATTTTACCAGTTACATCCTCAAAAAATTCCAGTAGATTAGTCAAGCATGATTTACCTTTTGTAAATCCATGTTGACTTTGTCCGATCCAGTCACTGCTTTCCAAGTGCTCTGCTATTACATCTTTTATAATGGACTCTAGCATTTTCCCCACTACCGATGTCAAGCTTACCGGTCTATAATTCCCCGCCTTTTCTCGACCACCTTTTTTGAATAGTGGGGTAACATTAGCTACCCGCCAATCCATGGGTACCGTTCCAGAGTCTATCGAGTCCTGGAAGATGACCAGCAATGCATCTACTATTTCTAGGGCCACTTCCTTAAGTACCCTGGGATGTAGATTATCAGGCCCTGGGGATTTATCGGCCTTCAGTCCCATCAATTTTCCTAACACCATTTCCCTACAAATACTGATTTCTTTCAGTTCCACCCTTTCATCAGACCCTATGTTCCCCGGCATCTCTGGGAGGTTATTTGTGTCCTCCTTTGTGAAGACAGAACCAAAATATGTATTTAGTTGGTGTGGTAAACCACTGTTACCGTTCACAACCGTTCACTATTGTTACACTGTTGTTATCACTGTTTACACTGTTGTTATCACTACACAAGACTACCTCTTGCCACGCACGCTGTTATACCTAGGCATACCTCAGCTGACTCCGCCCATGGCTCCGCCTGCTTGCCCAGGTATAAAGGTGACCGCTTGGCTAGTATTCTTCCTTGTTGGAACCGATCACCCACGAGGGTGGGCTCTGTTATTTAGCCAATAAAAACCTATAGTTACTATCTTAACTCGTCGCTTTTCATGGAATGAATTGATAGGTATATCAATTTTATTGGCTAAATTTTGAAATGAGTGGATCGGAGTAGCCAAACGACCAGCCAAACGGCCAGCTACAACAGCCCCAGCAGCCGACCTGGCTGCGAGCCCTCCGACCGCCGTACCTGGATCTAAACCCACAGGCAGCGAATTCAGCCCTCGACTTCGAACACTGGCTGAGCTGTTTCGAATCCTACCTGGGAGCCTCCGGCGTGCCTCCGGAATCCAAACTAAGAGTCCTGACCGCCCAGGTGAGCCCTAAAGTATTTGCACTCACCCGGGACCTTGCTACATACGAGGACGCCCTCAACCTGCTAAAAGAGCAGTACCGGAGCCCAGTAAATTCAATGTATGCCAGACATCTCCTAAGATCCCGCTCACAACAGCCAGGAGAGTCTGTAGATGAATTTTTACGGGCGCTACAAACACTCGGCAGGGACTGTGACTTTAAAGCTGTAACGGCTGCAGAAAATACTGAAGGAAATATCCGCGATACCTTCGTGAAAGGCCTTCGGTCCGACTACTCACGGCAAAGACTGCTCGAATCAAAGGACCTCGAATTGAAAACAGCTGCAGCCCTCGCTCGCTCCCTGGAAGTGGCCCATCGGGACCTCGAGGCGTACTCCAGGTACAGTGCTGCGCGACCCTGGGACTCGGGCCCGACTCCGGCCGCAATACCCCTCGCACCGCCGCCCCTGGAACCTACTACGGCATCGGTGTCCCGGAATCGATCGGGACCGCCACCCCCGGGACCTGTTGCGGCAGCGGACCTCCGCGATCGGGCCGCCAGCTGCTTCTTCTGTGGCCAGGCGAGACATCAAAGGGCGCGGTGCCCTGCAAGGAACGCGACCTGCTCCGGCTGCAAAAAGAAAGGCCACTTCGTAAACGCCTGCAGGGGGAAAGCCACAGACGCCAGCAGTGCCTCATGTGAGTTGTGGGGGCGGCCATCTTTGATCAAGGCCACAGATGCCAGCATTGCATCATGTGAGTCGTGGGGGCGGCCATCTTTGATCAAGGCCACAGACGCCAGCAGTGCCTCATGTGAGTTGTGGGGGCGGCCATCTTCTCCGCCATTTTGTCCAACTTCGTGGGGATCCGTGTCATGGGCGCCGCCATTTTGTTCGCCGCACTCGGCCGCCGTTTTGTCTCCAGACCCGACCACCGCCTCACCTGCAGACTACAGCAGCTCACTCAGCCATACACTGGCCTCCGTCATGCTTGACCAAGCTCTCCCGCATCATCTGTCAAAGTCCACGATGGACATCGAAGTAAACGGCCACGCCACGACCTGCCTGTTCGACAGCGGAAGCACGGAGAGTTTTATTCACCCAGACACGGTGAGCTGCTACTCCCTCACTGTCCGGCCAACGCACCATCGGATCTCGATGGCAGCGAAGTCCCATTCAACAGACATCAGCGGCTACTGTGTGGTGACCCTGTCGGTTAGGGGCACGGAATATAAAAACTTTAAACTTCTCATCCTGCCCCAGCTCTGCGCTGCCGTCCTACTAGGGCTGGATTTCCAAAGCCACCTTCAAAGTGTCACTTTGGCTTACGGTGGATCCCTCCCCCCACTCACAGTCTGCAACCAGCAAAATTTAAACCGCCCGCCGCGTACCACCTGCGGCCTCTCCACCCTCAAAGTCCCGCCCCCCTCCTTGTTCGCTAACCTCACCCGTGACTGCAAACCCGTCGCTACCAAGAGCAGGCGGTACAGCGCCGGGGACAGAGCTTTTATTAGCTCTGAAGTGCAGCGACTCCTGAAGGAGGGCATCATCGAGGGGAGCACCAGCCCCTGGCGTGCCCAGGTCGTAGTCGTTAAGACCGGCGATAAACACCGCCTGGTCATCGACTACAGCCAAACCATAAACCGTTACACCAAGCTGGACGCATACCCCCTTCCCCGCATATCTGATATGGTCAACCAGATTGCACAGTACCGGGTATTCTCCACCATCGACCTCAAGTCGGCCTATCACCAACTCCCTATCCGCCCTGAGGACCGCCAGTATACCGCCTTCGAGGCAAATGGCCGCCTCTACCACTTCCTTAGGGTTCCCTTCGGCGTCACCAACGGGGTTTCGGTCTTCCAAAGGGAGATGGACCGGATGGTTGACCAGAACGCGCTGCAGGCCACGTTCCCTTATCTAGATAACGTCACCATCTGCGGCCGCGACCAGCAGGACCACGATGTGAATCTGGAGAAATTCCTCCGTACGGCCCAACGGCTGAACCTCACTTACAATAAGGAGAAATGTGTGTTTAACACCTCGCGCCTTGCCATCCTCGGCTGCGTAGTAGAGAGCGGAGTCATCGGCCCCGACCCCGAAAGAATGCGCCCCCTCATGGAGCTTCCCCTCCCCCACTGTCCAAAGGCGCTGAAGAGAACCCTGGGGCTCTTCGCTTACTATGCCCAATGGGTGCCCAATTATGCGGACAAAGCCAGACCCCTCATGAAGTCCACCTCCTTCCCCCTGACAGCAGAAGCAGGCGCAGCCTTCTCCCTCATAAAAGGAGACATTGCGAAGGCCACAATGCACGCAGTGGATGAGTCCATCCCTTTCCAAGTGGAAAGCGATGCATCCGACTTCGCCCTAGCTGCAACCCTTAACCAGGCGGGGAGACCTGTGGCCTTCTTCTCAAGGACCCTCCAGGGTCCTGAGATCCGACACTCTTCTGTCGAGAAGGAGGCCCAGGTGATTGTGGAGGCGGTACGACGCTGGAGGCATTACCTGGCAGGCAAACGATTTACCCTCCTCACCGACCAGCGTTCGGTTGCTTTTATGTTTAATAACAAGCTGAAGGGCAAAATCAAGAACGACAAGATCTTGAGGTGGAGAATTGAGCTCTCCACCTACGATTACGATATCTTGTACCGGCCTGGTAAACTCAACGACCCCCCAGATGCTCTATCACGAAGTACATGCGCTAACGCGCAAGTTGATAGACTGCGGACCCTCCACAACGACCTCTGCCACCCCGGGGTCACCAGGCTTTACCACTTCATTAAGGCCCGCAACCTGCCCTACTCCATCGAGGAGGTCAGGACCATGACCAGGAACTGCCAAACCTGTGCCGAATGCAAACCGCATTTCTATAGGCCGGACAGAGCAAGCCTGATCAAGACCACCCGCCCCTTCGAGCGCCTGAGCATCGATTTTAAGGGGCCCCTCCCGTCCTCTGACCGTAATGTGCACTTCCTCAACATTATTGACGAGTACTCCCGTTTCCCCTTTGCCATCCCCTGCCCAGACATAACCAGTACCACAGTCATCAAATGCCTGAACGACCTCTTCGCCTTGTTCGGGTTCCCGAACTATATACATAGCGACTGGGGCGCATCCTTCATGAGCGAGGAACTTCGCCAGTTCCTGCTCGCGAGAGGTATTGCTGCGAGCAGGACCACCAGCTACAACCCCCGGGGGAACGGCCAGGTGGAAAGAGAAAACGCGACAGTTTGGAAGGCCGTCCTCATAGCCCTAAAGTCTAAGGGCCTCCCAACCTCTCGCTGGCAGGAAGTCCTCCCGGCAGCGCTCCACTCCATCCGGTCACTGCTTTGCACTGCCATTAACGCCACCCCCCATGAACGAATGTTTGTTTTCCCCAGGAAGTCGACTACGGGAACCTCGCTACCAACATGGCTGACTTCTCTGGGGCCCGTCCTGCTGCGGAAGCACGTGAGGACCCATAAAATGGACCCCCTGGTCGAGAGGGTGGACCTCCTGCACGCCAACCCCCAGTACGCCTATGTGGCATACCCAGACGGGCGGGAGGACACTGTTTCCTTGCGAGACCTCGCACCCTCGGGCACCCCTGAGATACCACCGTTACCCCCCACCACTCCCCCAAATCCAGCTCCTGTAGACGGCATGCCGGAACCCCAGGAGCCTTCGTCGACCACGCAGACACCAGCATTAACATTGGACACTGCACCACCGCCGCCGCTGCTGCGCCGATCAGAAAGGCTTACGAGGCCTCCTGAGAGACTGACATACACGAACTGGTAGTACACTTCACCCCGCCGGACTCAATTTTAAACAAGGGGTGAATGTGGTAAACCACTGTTACCGTTCACAACCGTTCACTATTGTTACACTGTTGTTAGCACTGTTTACACTGTTGTTATCACTACACAAGGTTACCTCTTGCCACGCACGCTGTTATACCTAGGCATACCTCAGCTGACTCCGCCCATGGCTCCGCCTGCTTGCCCAGGTATAAAGGTGACCGCTTGGCTAGTATTCTTCCTTGTTGGAACCGATCACCCACGAGGGTGGTCTCTGTTATTTAGCCAATAAAAACCTATAGTTACTATCTTAACTCGTCGCTTTTCATGGAATGAATTGATAGGTATATCAGTTGGTCTGCGATTTCTTTGTTCCCCATTATAAATTCCCCCGATTCTGACTGCAAGGGACCTACGCTTGACTTCACCAATCTTTTTCTCTTCACATATCTATAAAAGCTTTTACAGTCAGTTTTTATGTTCCCTGAAAGCTTACTCTCATATTCTATTTTCCCTTTCTTAATTAATCCCTTTTTCCTCCTTTGTTGAATCCTAAACTGCTCCCAATCCTCAGGATTATTGCTTTTTCTGGCCAATTTATATGCCCTCTCCTTGGACCTTATGCTATCCCTAATTTCCCTTGTTAGCCACGGTTGGGTCACCTTTTTTGTTTTATTTTTATGTCAAACTGGGATGAACAAATTCTGTAGTTCATCCATTCGGTCTTTGAATGCTTGCCATTGCCTATCCACCGTCAACCCTTTGAGTGCAATTCCCCAATCAATCCTACCCAACTCACTCCTCAGACCATCGTAGTTTCCTTTATTTAAATTGAGGACCCTAGTCTCCGAGTCAACGACTTCATTCTCCATCTTAATGAAGAATTCGATCATATGATCGCTCCGACCCAAGGGGCCTCGTACAACAAGATTGCTAATTAATCCTTTCTCGTTACATAATACCCAGTCTAAGATGGCCTGATCTCTAGTTGGTTCCTCGACATATTGGTCCCGTAAACACTCCAGGAATTCCTCCGCCACAGTATTGTTACTAATTTGGTTAGCCCAGTCTATATGTAGATTAAAGTCACCCATGATGACTGCTGTGTCCTTATTGCATGCTTCTTTAATTTCCCTTTTAATGCCATCCCCAACCTCTGCCTTACTGTTTGGAAGTCTATAAACCACTCCCACTAACGTTTTTTTCCCCTTAGTATTTCTCAATTCTACCCATACAGATTCCACCTCATCAGAGCTAATATCCTTCATTATAATTGTGTTAATCCCTTCTTTAACCCGTAATGCTACCCCACCTCCCTTTCCTTTTTGCCTATCTTTCCTGAATATCGAATACCCCTGGATGTTGAGTTCCCAGTCCTGGCCTTCCTTGAGCCACGTTTCCGTAATCCCAACCAAATCGTATTTGTTTACTTCTATTTGCACAGCCAATTCATCCACCTTATTACAAATGCTCCTCGCATTAAGACACAAAGCCTTCAGGCTTGTTTTTTTAATGCTCTTAGACCTATTAGAATTATTATTTACTGTGGCCATGTTTGATTTAAAACGTTGATTTCTCTGACTGCCACTTTTGTTTTTCTCCTTCCTATCTTTTGCTTTTATCTTTGTTTCCCTTTCCTCTGTCTCCCTGCTGAGGTTCCCAACCCCCCGCCATTTTAGTTTAAACCCTCCCCCACAGCACTAGCAAACACTCCCCCTAGGACATCGGTTCCAGCCCTGCCCAGGTGCAAACCGTCCGGTTTGAACTGGTCCCACCTCCCCCAGAACCAGTTCCAATGTCCCAGGAACTTGAATCCCTCCCCCTGGCACCATTCCTCTAGCCACGTATTCATCTGAAGTATCCTTCTGTTTCTACTCTGACTAGCACGTGGCACTGGTAGCAATCCTGAGATTACTACCTTTGAGGTCCTGTTTTTAAATTTACCTCCTAACTCCCTATATTCCACTTTTAGGACCTCATCCCGCTTTTTACCTATATCGTTGGTGCCTATATGCACCACGACAACTGGCTGTTCACCCTCCCCTTCCAAGATGTTCTGCAGCCGCTCGGAGACATCCCTGACCCTTGCACCAGGGAGGCAACACACCATCCTGGAGTCTCGTTTGCGGCCGCAGAAACGCCTATCTATTCCCCTTACAATTGAATCCCCTATTACTATAGCTCTACCCCTCTTTTTCCTCCCATTCTGTGCAGCAGAGCCACCCCTGGTGCCAGGAAGTTGGCTGCTGCTGCCTTCCTCTGATAAGCCATCCCCCCCAACAGTACTTAAAGTGGTGTATCTGTTGGAGAGGGGGATGGCCACAGGGGACCCCTGCACTACCTGCCTGCGCCTAGTACTCTGCCTGTTGGTCACCCGTTCCCTTTCTTCCAGGTTGGCGAGGTGATCACTGTCATTTTCGCCCGTGACCAGGATGTCGTCCAAATAACACTGGGTCCCTGGAATCCCTTGCAGGACTTGATCCATAGCCCTTTGCCAAATAGCCAGAGCTGATGCTACCCCGAACACCAGCCGGTTGTATTGGTAGAGATCTTTGTGAGTGTTGATCGTGAGGTATTGTTTCGAGGCTTCTTCTACCTCCATTTGCAGGTATGCCTGGGCGAGATCAATCTTAGTGAAGCGTTTTCCTCCAGATAGCGAGGCAAAAATATCTTCAATCCGTGGAAGCGGATATTGTACCGTGTGAAGGACTGGGTTCACTGTCACCTTAAAGTCCCCACAGATGCGAACCTTCTTTGGTTCCCCAGGCGTATTACTCAACGACCTCTTCATTACAGGAACGATGGGTGTAGCCCACTCGCTCCAGTCCACTTTGGACAGTACTCCTGAACGCTCCAACTCTTCCAGCTCTGCTTCGACGGCTGGGCGGATCGCATAAGGCCTTAAAAAACTTTGGGCTTGCATTTTCCTCTATTTTAATCGTCGCTGTTATGGCTTTTAGTGTTCCGAGTCCCTCCTGGAACACTTCTTGTGCGTCAGTTAGCATTTTTGACAGTCGTCCAGGTGTGACGTCGTCATCCTTTTCGGCCTCTACCGTCAGTGCCTGCATGGAATGCCAATCTAACTGTATCTTCCGGATCCATTCACGTCCTAGTAGTGGTGGTCCTCCATCTGGCAATACATATAGGTCCATTTTTGATGTTTCCTTGCCGTTGTATATCACGTTCACCCTTATTTTTCCTTTGGGGTAGACTTTTTTGCCCCGTGTACGTCGTCAAGACAATCTCTGTATCTCTCAAGGGTATATGTGAGAATAGCCGCTTGTAGTCCCTTCGGTTTATGACTGTTAGGGCTGATCCTGTGTCCAATTCCATTTTCACTTGGACTCCGTCTATCTTGAGCGTGACCCAGAAAGTTTGGTGATCCTCCATTTTGGTACATTATGTAGTTTCAGACAACCCAGCTCCTTGCTTCCGGAGTCTGTATCACTTTTCTGTTTGTCTGAACTACTCTCCATCACCTTATGTACCTTTTTGTACTTCTCCTGTGGAGATTTCTTGCTGCTGGTTTTCTTCCCCGACCTGCAGACTCTTGCTATGTGTCCTGCTTTTCCACACTGTCTGCACTCTTGGTCCTTGAACCAACAATCCTTCTGTTCGTGTGTTGTTCTGCCGCAGCGATAACACTTCACTGCTTCATATGACATTTCATTGGTGCCATATTCTTGCGGTCTCCGTTGTATCTCTGCAGCGCCCTGTGGGGCTGCTTCATGTGATACTGCCATGCTGAAAGCCTTGTCCAGCGTAAGATCCTTTTCTGATAGAAGCCGTTTCTGGGTTCCTTCACTTTGAAGCCCACACACAAACTTGTCCCTTAACGTATCTGCTAGTCCCATTCCAAACTGGCAGTGTTTCGATAGCTTGCGCAGTTCCGTTAAATACTCAGCATTACTTTCGTCTTTATGCTGGTTCCTTTTGTGAAACTTAAATCTTTCCGCTATCAGCAGCGGTGTGGGGTTTAAGTGGTCCTGTAGGATTGCCACTATGCTTTCGAAATCCTTATCCACTGGCTTCTCTGGGGTTACTAGATTTCGCAGTAAGCCATACATTTTTGCACCCATGGAATTCAACAATACCAGTGCTTTCCTGGCATTTGGCACTTCATTCGCCTTGCAGTACACTTCAATGCGTTCCACATATGTCGCCCAATCTTCGACTTCATTGTCGAACGCTGTGACACTGCCACTCTTCGGCATCCCTGGGTGTGGTTAGACTGGCTAAAATGGCGTCTCCCACGCTCTTCCTTCTTCTCCGCTGCGGCTTCAAAAATGGCGTCTCCCGCGCTCTCCCTTCTTCTCCGCGGCTCAAATGGCGTCTCCCGCGCTTCCTTTCTTCCCCCGTGGATGCTGCTCAGCCCTTGAGCACTGGCTGCGCTCTGCGCGTTTTCCTGCGCGCCTCTCTCATTGCCGCCGCTCGGTCCTGAAACCCAGCTGTGCTTTACCCTCTCTCTCCTTTTGTTTTCCGTCGACGCCGCTCGGTCTTCAACCCCCGGCTGCGCCCTGTGCGCTTTACCCTCTCTCTTACCCTGTCAACACTGCTCGGCCTTTTCTGTGCCGTCGGTCGGCTCCAGCCACCGCTGTCCGGGAAGGGTCTGCGCCGTGCCTGTTGCCAGCCTGTTGCGCTGGATCGTCGTAACTCGAGAACCAAGCCCAGCTCTCAACAGCCTCCCCTGCGATGCTCACTCTCTGCTGGATGACTGGCGGTTGCTCGTGGTCGACGCCCGTGCTTTTGGCCTCGACTTTCTTCCACTGTTCTCCAGGAGCGAATCCCTGGGAGGAAATGCAGAGTTGCAGGTAGTTTCGAATCAGCCTCGTCGCCACTGTTAAATCCATGAATCTTAAGGTATGGTGTTCTTCAATAAATAGACGGAGACTGCAGATTAACAATCAACAGGTGTTTACTGGATGAGGGTATTCTAAAAACTAACAGTACAGATCCCTACTCAGGGTTTATATACAGGTGTGGGGGGGCACGGTGGCATAGTGGTTAGCACTGTTGCCTCACAGCACCAGGGACCCGGGTTCAAATCCGGCCTCGGGCGACTGTCTGTGTGGAGTTTGCACATTCTCCCTGTGTCTGCGTTGGTTTCCTCCGGGTGCTCCGGTTTCCTCCCACAGTCCAAAGATGTGCGGGTTAGGTTGATTTGGCTGTAATAAATTGACCCTTAGTGTTAGGGGATTAAATACGTGGGGTTACGGGGATAGGGTGGGATATGTGTCGGTGCAGGCTCGATGGGCCGAAATGGCCTCTATCTGCACTGTGGGGATTTCTGTGTGTGATTCTGTGTGTGGTCACTGCCGGTACTACAGTATACAGGAGCTGTAAAAGTAGTTCTCCTCTTAAAGATACATACACTACAGGACTGACTAGATTACTCTGCAGAGAGCTGGTGCAGACTCGATGGGCTGAATGGCCTCCTTCTGTGCCATTATGACTCTATTATGACTCTATGACCTTCTCAAGGGCAATTAGGGACGGGCAATAAATGCTGGCCTTGCCAGCGACTCCCACGTTCCCATGAACAAATTAAAAAAAAATTCAATCAGCTGGCTAGGATGTTGCAATCGATCTTGGAGCAATAAATCCAAGACTCCAGCGCCATTATTATTGAATCGTAAGTGGCAGTGGCGGAAAAACAAGTGTCCAGTCAGGAAACTCACTTTGGCCGTTGATTTTAATTGGGCGGGTGGCGGAGCTATGACAATTTATTTAAGTGCTGTTTTGGTGAGAGTAACGGCATGGCGTAAGTAATGGCATAAGCACATTGCGTCGTAATTTCCTCTGCCTTTTGCACTGCAAATTGGGCCGTACAACATAGATATGATGGAGCATATTCCCAAGATATTCCAGACCATCATTTCTATTGTGTGTGCGAATTTAGCTCTCACTGCCATGCCCTCAAGTTCTTATCCCAAATTAGAAGGGACAAAAATATTCCGAAAAAGGTAAGTGCCTTGAAATCAGCTACTTCGAATTTCTGTGTATAAACCCTTCACAAATCCGTATGAAATACTTTTCTATGCAGTTTTAAGAGTGCTGCTAACTGGTTAATGACTCCTTTAAAATGCCAGGCGAAGGATATTTATGTGAGCAGGCAAACGCGTGCACGCTAATATTTGAACTGAGGGAGTGCTACACTGTCGGAGGCGCCGTCTTTCAGATGCGACGTTAAACCGAGGCCCCGTCTCCTCTCTCTGGTGGGCGTAAAAGATCCCGCGGCACTATTTCGAGGAATAGCAGAGGGAGTTATCCCCGGTGTCCTGGCCAATATTTATCCTTCAATTAACATTGGTAAAAAACAGATGATCTGGTCATTATCACATTGCTGTTGGTGGGAGCTTGCTGTGCGCAGATTGGCTGCCGTGTTTCCCCACATTACAACAGTGACTACACTTCAACAAGTACCTCATTGGCTGTAAAGGGCTTTGGGCCATCCTGAGGTTGTGAAAGGCGCTGTATAAATGGAAGTCTCTCTTTCTTCAGAAAGACTTAATTTTAAGGCAAAATCATAAAAGCAAAGCCAGGGATGTTCAAATTAATCAGCAAATGTTGCAGCTGTTTTGATTTTTGAAGGAGGCACTGGTGAGTGAGACTCACTTTTTAAGCCGCCTCTCACAGCCAATAAGCTAGGGTAGAACCGGAATTAAAATGGTATCAAAAGAAATTAAGGACACGGATGTGGTGTTAGGAGGTAAAATAAACAAATAATAGAGTTACCATTATAGAAATATTGCAAAATAGGTGTACAGTGATTAACTCACTGGGCAACATTATTTGCATGCTGACGTATCTATCTGCTAACAACAGGGCGATTTACATTTTTATTCATTGATGGGATGTAGGCGTCGCTGGCTGGCTAGGCCTGCATTTAGTGCCCATCCCTAATTGCCCTTGAGAAGATGGTGGTGAGCCACCTTCTTGAACCGCTGCAGTCCACATGGTGTAGGTACACCCACAATGCTGTTAGGAAGGGAGTGCCAGGATTTTGGCCCAGCGACAGTGAAGGAACGGCGATACAGGTCCAAGTCAGGATGGTGTGTGGCTTGGAGGGGAACTTGTAGGTGGTGATGTTCCCATGCGTCTGCTGCCCTTGTCCTTCTAAGTGGTAGAGGTCGCGGGTTTGGAAGGTGCTGTTGAAGGAGCTGGGCGGGCTCAACAAGGTCAATCAAGCCAAAATCGCGTGGGTTGGCTACAACTCGATGGAGGCGGGACTACAACCCCGAAAGTTGTCGTCCTGCCTGCTACCCGCCTCCTCAATGAAAATCCAGCCCATTGAGTTGCTCCAAATACGCCCCCTAAATTTTTTTAACCTCCGTATGAATTACCTTATCTGACGAAAGGTTTTCGACCTGAAACGTTGACTCCGTTTCTCTCTCCACAGATGCTGCCTGACCTGCTGAGTGTTTCCAGCATTTTCTGTTTTTATTATACCTTATTTTAATAATGAGTAGCTGGGAAAATTGGGTGTTTAACTTTTTTTTAAATCTTTGCGCACAAAATACCGCAGTTTAATCTATGTACTGTATATGTATATATGTATATATGTATATGTTCATTAAAAAAAATGCTAGGATCTGGGAGACAAAGTGCTAACAGATCATTCAAACCTGAGTGTTTCTCCTATGATTCTTAGCACCTTATAATGAATTAACAAATGTTATGGATGTCCAGGACTGCAAAGACTATTGTGATTCATCAAGCCAGTCTCAAAGTCTGAAAACTATCATATAATCGCGCTCTCATATCCTTTGATCACTTCCCTTGTTAAATATTCATGCAAACTCCCTCTTGAACCTATCAGCACAATCCACCTCCACTGTCTCCCTCAAGGCAGTCCATTTCACACATTCACCACCTGCAAGGTAAATTAATTAAATCTAATAACATAGAATTAACATCACAGAAACGGACCAATCGACCCAATTGGTCTATGCTGGCTCCATGCGAGCCTCTGCCCACCCTACTTCATCTCAGTCGATCAGCATTTCCTTCTATTCCTTTCTCCTTCATGTGTTTATCTAGCTTCCCCTTAAATGCATCGACACTATTCACCTCCACCGCTCCCTGTTATAGCGAGTTCCACATTCCCACGGCGTTCTGGGTAAAGACGTTTCCTCTGAATTCCCTATTGGATTTATTCGTGACTCTCTTATATTTATGGCCCCTAGTTCTGGATTCCCCTCCACAAGTGGAAACATCTTCTCTACATCTACCCTCTCAAAAACCTTTCATAATCTTACAGTACTCTATTAGGTCACCCCTCAGCCTGCTCTATGAAGTGCTTCCTGACATAACCCCTGAACGACCTAGCTCTAATTTTCAGGGTATGGGGGGAGGTGTCAGAGGTCGGGAGGAAATGGGAAATGCAGACTTGAAACTGCACAGCCTGGATGAGTGCAGCTTCAACAACACTCAAGAAGCTCGACACTATCCAAGACAAAGCAGCCCGCTTCATTGGCACCCCATCCACCACCTTCAACATTCACTCCCTCCACCACCGGCATACCGTGGCTGCAGTGTGTACCATCTACAAGATGCACTGCAGCAACTCGCCAAGGCTTCTTCAGCAGCACCTCCCAAACCCACGACCTTTACTATCTGGAAGGACAAGGGCAGCAGGCACATGGGAACCCAATCACCTTCAAGTTCCCCTCCAAGTCACACACCATCCTGACTTGGAAGTATATCGACCGCTCCTTCATCGTCGCTGGGTCAAAATCCTGGAACTCCCTCCCTAACAGCACTGTGGGAGTACCTTCACCACACGGACTGCAGCGGTTCAAGTAGGCGGCTCACCACCACCTTCTCAAGGGCAATTAGGGATGGGCAATATAGGCTGGCCTTGCCAGCAACACCCACATCCCAGGAACGAATAAAAAAACAATGTAACCAGCCAACCCATCCCCAGTTACAGTTACATTCCATCATCTCAACACCTCTTGCAATTAAATCAGACCGATGCCCTGATTGCATTTAGATATATATATAATTAGCTCAAACCATTCGCTTTCGTTTAATGTCTGGATGTTGATGGAATGACCCCTTACCTCGCTCATGCTGAAAGGTGACTGGTGTTAGTAGCTGGCCCTGAAACAGCCATTAGCAGCAGATGGCTGAAGGCAGTCGTAGCATCACTGCCGATTCCTCTCAAAAGCACAAGTAATTCCTTTGTGCGATAACCGCTTTTATCAAGAGAGGTTTAAACCGACAAACCCTCCCGTCCCCAAGACGGGCTGCTTTGTTATGTCGAGTTACTAATGACCGACAGCATCCCCATTTAGTTAAGGACATGGTAAATTAGCTTCATCACCTTTCCGCATTGAGTTTGAGTCCATGTCACTTTGTTCAGCATATTATTAAGCTTCAGTTTTCTCTACCACCTAAGTTCTGGAATACTTTGACAAGGTCTTTTCTTTCTCTGAGCCCTTTCTTCTTAAATTTAAATTCCTGTAGATTCCCTTCATAGGTCTGATGCCTTAACATAGAATCATGGAATCATACTGCACAGAAGGAGACCATTCTGCCCATCGTGCCTGTGCCGGCTCTGTGAAAGAGCGATCCAATTAGTCCCACTCCCCCTGCTCTTTGCCCATAGCCCTGCAAATGTTTCCTTTTCAAGTATTTATCCAATTCACTTTTGAAAGTTACGATTGAATCCGCTTTCACCGTCCTTTCAGGCAGCGTGTTCCAGATCACAACTCGCTGCGTAAAAGAAATTCTCCATGTCTCCCCCCTCTCGTGGATTTTTTGCCTTATCCCAAATATCCATTTAATTGCCTTTGCCGTGCTTGGTCCAAAGCCATGATGTTCCCTCTGTTGGCCAGAATTGGACACAGTTCTCCAGGTTGGGCTCCCTCCAAAATCAGTATCGCATCCAGAGACCTTTCCTGAGGAAGGTTACAGGTCTGGTGGACAAGGATGTGGCAGTGGAGGTTGTCTATCCATATTTCAGGACCCACATACTACACTGATTCCATGGGGGAGATTTTGTGAATGGAGGTGCATTGGAGGCGAGACTGCTGCTTGTCGGGTTTCAGTTCCGCCTCCATCGAATTGTGGCCAACCCACGCTATTTTCCCTTGATTGACCTTGTTAAGCACGCCCAGTGGGCTCAGCAGGACAATTAAGGGAAAGCCGGTTGCAGAGCACGTCAACGTATGACGTATCATTTGTCAAAAATTTTTGACAGATGAATTGTCAGCGTTTGACAGCTCTGTGAAGCTGTCAAACAGTGACAATCTCTGCAGTTTGATGAGGTCTTGCATACAAGACCCCATCAACCTTCTTTCTATTACAGAAATGAGATGTTTGTATCTGAGAATGCAACGGACATCTCTCATCTGCAACACGGAGGTGCGAGACTCTCCGTATAGAAACTGAATGAAGCCTGCAGGAAGAAACAAAGGTAAGTACACTTTTAAAAACACTTGGGACTCAGATACTCACCTCTCCACTCTTGCACCCATTACTTACCTTCACACCACACTTTGCACCCCCCCGACCCCCGCAGATCCCCTACTCGTCTCGCTGAGCTGGCGGGTTTTGGAGCCGTCGGGAAGCCCGCACTTGTGAGGGCAAAAAGGGGATAATCCTATTTTCTGCCTGTTAACTACCTGTTAACAGGCAGTTAAATGGCTTTAATCCCTTCCCACCTCCAAGGAGATGGGACCCGGCGCGGGACGGCTACCCGCCTCCTGGGAAAATGGCATGGAGGCGGGTAGCCCACCCCCAAATTCTGCCATTTTCCCAGCAGTCCTGCCTCCATACCCGTCTCCTCGGGGCTGAGAAAATCGCCCCCCATGTCCAGGGGATAGATGGGAAAGCTCCAGTGGAGAGCACACCACAACATAATCTGGTAATGGGGCACTGTACGAACAGAGTGAGGAAAGAAAGAAAGAAAGAAAGACTTGCATTGATATTGTGACTTTCACAACCTCAGGACATCCCAAAGCGCTTCACAACCAATGAAGTACTGTTGTAATGCACGAAACGCGGCAGCCAATCTGCTCACAGCAAGCTCCCACTAACAGCAACGTGTTAATGACCAGATAATCTGTTTTAGTGATGCCTTGTAGATGGTGGAAAGGGATATGGGAAGAAATCAGGGACAGGGTACTGAGTTTGGATGATCAGCCATGATCTCATTAAATGGCGGAACAGGCTTGAGGGGCCGAATTGTCTACTCCTACTCCTATCTTCTATGTTTCTATGTTTCTAATTACACACCAGGATCTTGTTTACTCTCTATACTGCGTCTAGTTTCAGCGATCCATCTCTCAGTAAACAGAAACATAGAAGATAGGAGCAGGAGTAGGCCATTCGGCCCCTCGAGCCTGCTCCGCCATTCAATGCGATCATGGCTGACCATCCAAAGTCAGTACCCGGTCCCTGCTTTCTCCCCATACTCCTTAATCCCTTTAGCCTTAAGAAATATATCCAACTCCTTCTTGAATATATTTAATGAATTGGCCTCTACTGCCTTCTGTGGTAGAGAATTCCACAGGTTCACCACTCTCTGGGTGAAGAAACTCCTCCATTTCTGTCCTAAATGGCCTACCCCTTATCTTTAGACTGTGACCCCTGGTTCTGGACTCCCCGCCCATCGGGAACATCCTTCCTGCATCTAGTCTATCCAGTCCTGTCAGAATTTTATAGGTTTCAATGAGATCCCCTCTCATTCTTCTAAACTCCAGCGAGTATAAGCCCAATCGACCCAATCTCTCCTCATACGTCATTCCTGCCATCCCAGGTATCAGCCTGGTGAATCTTCGCTGAACTCCTTCCATGGCAAGAACATCCTTCCTCAGATAAGGCGACCAAAACTGCACACAATACTCACGATGTGGTCTCACCAAGGCCCTGTACAACTGCAGCAAGACATCCTTGTTCCTGTACTCAAACCCTCGCGCTACGAAGGCCAACATACCATTTGCCTTCTTAACCACCTGCTGCACCTGCATGCTTACCTTCAGCGACTGGTGCACAAGGACACCCAGGTTTCGTTGCACTTCCCCTTCTCCCAATCTATTGCCATTCAGATAATAATCTGCCTTCCTGCTTTTGCCACCAAAGTGGATAACCTCACATTTATCCACGTTACATTGCATCTGCCATGCTTCTGCCCAATCACCCAACCTGTCCAAATCATCCTGGAGTTTCTCTGCATCCTCCTCACAGCACACACGCCCACCCAGCTTTGTGTCGTCTGCAAATTTGGAGATATTACATCAAGTTCCCTTGTCTAGATCATTAATATATATTGTGAATAGCTGGCGTCCAAGGACTGATCCCTGCGGTACCCCACTAGTCACTGCCTTGCACTAGGAAAAAGACCAGTTTATTCCAACTCTTTGCTTTCTGTCCTCCAACCAGTTCTCTATCCAAGTCAATACCTTGCCCCCAATCCCATGTGCCTTAACTTTACACGCTAATCTCTTATGCGGGACCTTATCGAAAGCCTTCTGAAAGTCCAAATACACCACATCCACTGGTTCTCCCTTATCTATTCTGCCAGTTACATCCTCAAAAAATTCCAGTAAATTAATCAAGCACGATTTACCAGTAACCCCACATCCTGTTCCTATCTTATGCTCTGTCACTAATACCATTTAGCTCACATTATTCCTTTTCTGAATCTTAACATTCCATAGTTAATTATCTTTATAGAATCCTGGAATCATCTTTAAAAAAAAAATTACCACTTCATTTTAGTTTCCCAATCTATCCACTTGTATTTTATCTAGTTGCATCCTATAATTTGCACCCAACCCTTCCCTCATGGCTCACTTTTTTCAGCTTGGTATCATCAGAGTATTTAAGACACTGTAGGAACGGTAGTTCCTATCTGAATAATTGCAGTTCGACTCAGTAAATCAAAACAACAAAGTTTAATAACAACGAGATTAACTAGTAAACTACAGGAGAAGATGTATACAGGTCTGTTCAAGCTGCAAGGCACTCGAAGACTACTGGAAGGTTCTGGAAACTGACGTCATGACGTCATCGCGTTCTTCGCGCCACTGGCGGTCACGTGATCGGCGTCATGACGTCATCACGCAGAGTATAGGAAGGTACATACAGTATAGTTAACAAACAGTTTAAAGGTGGCTGCACTACAATGCAGTTAAAGAGATTATTCTCAAATGTTCTGAGTCTCTTAGTGGCTCCACCACAGGCGCCCCCCCAGAATGCTCTTTAACAGACAGTGTCAATCGAACAGGAGGCTTGATAAGCCTGGTCGAGCGACGGCGAAACTCAGGCAGCGGGAATGGAGCGTTGAAGGATGAGTCGGTTCTTGGCTGCATCTGGAGCGGCACGACAGGCGTGGAGGAAACAAGAGGTGCTACTGTAAGCGACGTGGAAACCGATGCAGGCGGTTCACTGGTGGGCTGGCGCCGAGCTGGTCCGGCGGTCAACGGAGGTCGACCACGGCGAGGCGGTTGAGCAGCAATGACTGGTTCACTCCGATCGAGATGGGCCGGTTTAAGTCGGTCGATAGAGATGGTATCTGGTTTGCCACCGACGTCCACCGTGAAAAATTTTTCACCCAATGAGATGACACGAAACGGTCCAGCATAAGATGGTTTTAACAGGCCTCTGTGAGCGTCCTGCCGAATAAAAACATGCTCATGAGCTCATGAGCTCTGCCGGGACGTGAGGCCTCTGTAGGTTGTGATTCGAGGTTGGAATAGGCAGAAAATTCTTGGCCACCTCCTGATGCTGGAGGAGCTGCTGAGCCACAGACCACGATTCCGTGTGTGAAGGGATAAAGTCACCTGGTACCCGAAGTGGCTGGCCGTAGACTAACTCGGCCGATGAAGACTGGAGATCATCCTTGGGGGCTGTTCGAAGGCCTAGTAACACCCAGGGGAGCCTGTCCACCCAGTTGGAACCACGCAAGCTGGCCCGGAGTGACGCCTTGAGCGACTGATGGAACCGCTCGCACAGGCCATTCGCTTGCGGATGGTATGCAGTGGTGCGGTGCAGCTTGGCACCCAAACCTTGCGCAACTGCCGTCCACAACTCTGACGTAAATTGTGGGCCTCTGTCAGAGGAGATGTCGGATGGTACCCCGAACCGAGCTACCCACGATGAAACGAACACCCTGGAGATGTCTGATGCAGTAGTAGCACTCAATGGGATCGCCTCTGGCCACCTGGTGGTACGGTCCACTACCGTCAGGAGATGTGTGAAACCTCGCGAAACGGGAAGAGGATGCACTAAGTCCACGTGTACATGGTCGAAACGGCATTCTGGCACCGGAAATTCGGCCAGTGGAGCTTTGACATGGCGATTAACTTTTGCTTTTTGACAATCCACGCAATGGTTTGTCCAGTCCCAGACGTCCAAATGCATTCCTTTCCAGACAAATTTATGGGACATTAGCCATTGTGAAGCATGCACCCCTGGATGCGATAAACCATGTATGGCCTGGAAAATTTTCTTACGCCATTCCAATGGCACGATGGGCCTGGGCACTCCCATGGATGTGTCACACAAAAGCGTGGTTCCCGCCGCCTGGAACTTAACATCGGCCACCTGCCAACTGGAAGGCGTGGTCCGGTATGCCAGTGCTTCGGGATCTGCCAGTTGCTCTTTTGCCAACCCAACGAAATCAATACCCAGGTGGACTGCCTGGACTGGAGAACGGGAGAGACAATCGGCCACGAGATTATCTTTGCCGGGCACGTGCCTTAGATCCGTCGTAAATTCGGATATAAAGGTGAGGTGGCGCTGCTGGCGGGCTGACCAAGGCTCTGTCGTTTTTGCCATTGCGAACGTAAGTGGCTTGTGATCCACGAATGCAGTAAACAGACGCCCTTCTAGGAGAGAACGGAAGTGTCGGACGGCTAAAAACAGGGCCAACAACTCCCTGTCGAAAGTGCTATATTTTTGCTCGTTCTTGCGAAGCTGACGTCTGAAGAATGCTAACGGCTGCCACGCACCATCGACCCATTGCTCTTGAACCGCCCCGATAGCATAATCGGAGGCATCTGTAGTGAGGGCGATGGTCGCGCCCGGTAACGGGTGAGCAAGCATGGTTGCGTCTGCCAACGCCGCCTTGGTGTTAAGGAACGCCTGGTCCATCGGCGGCGTCCAAGTGATAGCGTCCTTTCCCGACTTCCCTTTGAGCGCTTCGTACAGCGGCTGCATCAACTGGGCTGCCTTGGGGACGAACCGGTGATAGAAATTCACCATCCCCAGAAACTCTTGCAGGGATTTGGCTGTGTGAGGCCGTGGGAATGCTGTAACTGCTTCTACCTTGGTAGCTAGTGGGACGGCGCCGTCCAAAGTGATCTTGTGTCCCAGAAAATCGATGCTGGATAATCCAAACTGGCATTTGGCGGGGTTGATGATGAGGCCGTGCTGGCTGAGACGGGCAAAAAGTGTACGCAAATGCTGTAGGTGTTCCTGCGAATCTCTACTGGCGATGAGAATGTCATCCAAGTAAACAAAAAGAAAGGGCAAATCTCGTAACACAGAGTCCATGAGCCATTGGAGGGCCTGCACTGCGTTTTTCAACCCGAAAGGCATTCGGAGGAATTTGAAAAGTCCGAACGGTGTGATGACTGCCGTTTTGGGGACATCTTGCGGGTGTACAGGGACTTGGTGGTAACTGCGGACGAGATCCACCTTGGAGAAAATGGAGTTGCCAGCCAGATGGGCCGAAAAGTCCTGAATATGAGGTATTGGATACCTGTCCGGTGTAGTGGCTTCATTTTGACGTCGGTAATCCCCGCAAGGTCGCCAGCCACTGCCTGGTTTGGGGACAATATGCAATGGGGAGGACCAAGGGCTATTGGAGCGTTGGATGATCCCGAGGCATTCCATGGTGTGAAACTCGGCTTTTGCCGCTGCGAGCTTGCCTGGTTCCAATCGACGTACCCGGGCATAAACCGGCGGTCCCTTCGTCGTGATGTGATGCACCACTCCGTGCCTCGTGACTGCTGCCGAAAAAGTAGGCCTGGTGAGCTCTGGAAACTCCCCGAGCAGGCGTGTAAACCCGTCCTGTGCTGCAAGCATACAGGCAATCGACCAGGACATGGTGGTGCTGCGATGGCACGGCAGTGCGTGGAAGGTGGACGCATTTATGAGTCGGCAGTGTTGGACGTCGACCAGAAAGCCGTTGGAGCAGAAAAAATCGGCCCCCAGGATAGCCTGTGAAACTTTAGCAACAGTAAAGTCCCAAACAAATCTCTGACCGCTGAAGGTTAAATTGACTGTCCGTTTTCCGAACATGCGGATATCCACGCCATTAGCTGCCTCGAGGGGTGGACTGCGCCCGCCGGATTGCAGATCTAGCCTTGAAGCTGGCAGAATACTACACTGGGATCCAGTGTCGCACAAAAATCGTCGCCCTGTCGTGGAATCCGTGATGTACAGCAGCTTTTCCGCCGAACCAACCGCCATGGTGAAGTGGACGTTTTTTTTAGACCCAGTCAGTTTTGCCGAAGGGCGCGGGCTTGGTGAAGTTTTTTTTTTTGGCGAGAAACTGCAGGGCGGGCGGCAGCATCGAGCTTTGGCGCCAAAACGGGCGTGGTATGCACACCAGCCTGCAGAAGGAGGGCTGGGCTGCGCCCGCGTGGGGGAAGGGCGCCTCGTGGCTACACAATACTGCTGCGCAACAGAAAAAACTTGTCTGCCTCAGCCGCAAGTTCTACACAGTCCGTGATCGGAGAATCGGCCAGGGCCGTCTGAACCGGGTCTGGTAGCTGGTTAAGGAAAAGTTCGCGGAACAAAAAACATTGGGGCTCCGAACCCAAAAGAGTGAGCATCTGGCTCATCAGTTCAGAAGGTTTTGAGTCCCCGAGGCCGGGCATAGCAAAAGGCCTGCGTGCACGCTCCGACTTATTGAGACCAAACACCTGTAGCAAACGAGTTTTAAGAGCCTCATACTTGCCCTCTTCTGGTGGATTGCCCAGGAGGCTGATGACCCGCGAGGCCGTGGTGCTGTCGAGAGCGGAGACCACGTGAAAATAACGGGTCGAATCCGCTGTAATCTCTCGGAGTGAGAACTGGGCTTCTGCCTGGAAGAACCATGCTGATGGCTGTTGTTCCCAGAACTGTGGAAGTTTGAGGGCGACGGCGTTCGTGTTCATTCTTGAATCTCAACAAAAGTTGTTCGAGGAGATCGGGGTCACCAATGTAGGAACGGTAGTTCCTATCTGAATAATTGCAGTTCGACTCAGTAAATCAAAACAACAAAGTTTAATAACAACGAGGTTAACTAGTAAACTACAGGAGAAGATGTATACAGGTCTGTTCAGGTTGCAAGGCACTCGAAGACTACTGGAAGGTTCTGGAAACTGACGTCATGACGTCATCGCGTTCTTCGCGCCACTGGCGGTCACGTGATCGGCGTCATGACATCATCATGCAGAGGATAGGAAGGTACATACAGTATAGTTAACAAACAGTTTAAAGGTGCAGTACCTGGCTGCACTACAATGCAGTTAAAGAGATTATTCTCAAATGTTCTGAGTCTCTTCGTGGCTCCGCCACAACACCTTTGTTTCTGGAATCCCTCAGACATCATACTGTTTACTTAACAGCCTGTTTGCTACCAATATAATTATTAAAGCTTTCACATTGCATTCCAAATTCCTAGCAATCTTTAATCTCTTTTTCTATATTAGTTTCACTGACAAATTTCTTAATCTTCATTACATTATTCCCATGTTAATCTCTACCATCTGTTCCACCCTTAGATTTCAGGACAGTTTTTTTTTGCTGTTTACTTCAGTAACTGCCCATATCCTAACTCGCAGCAAATCACATTCACCCATCGCCCCTCTACTCGCTGACCAACATTTGGCAATGCCTCGATTAAAAAATTCTCAGCCTTGTTATCAAACCCCTCCATGGCCTCGTCCCTTTCCATCTCTGTAACCTCCTCCTCCAGCCCTACAACCCTCTGAGATCTCTGCGCTCCTCCAATTCTGGCCTCTTGCGCATCCCCGATTTTCATCACTCCACCATTGGCGGCCGTGCCTTCAGCTCTCTAGGCCCCAAGCTATGGAACACCCTCCCTAAGCCTCTCTACCTCTTTCCTCCTCCAAGACGCTCCTTAAAACCTACCTCTTTGACCAAGCTTTTCGTCACCTGCCCTAATAGCTCCTTATATGGCTCGGTGTCGCATTTCATTTGATAATCGCTACTGTTAAATGCCTTGGGACATTTTACTACATTAAATGAATGAGTTTAGAAGAATGAGAGGGGATCTCATTGAAACTTATAAAATTCTAACAGGACTAGACAGACTAGATGCAGGAAGGATGTCCCCGATGGCCGGGGGAGTCCAGAACCAGGGTTCACAGTCTAAGGATAAGGGGTCGGCCATTTAGGGCTGAGATGAGGAGGAATTTCTTCACCCAGAGAGTGGTGAACCTGTGGCATTCTCTACCGCACAAGGCAGTTGAGGCCAATTCATTAAATATATTCAAGAAAGAGTTGGATATATTTCTTAAGGCTAAAGGGATCAAGGGATATGGGGAGAAGGCAGGGACAGGGTACTGAATTTGGATGATCAGCCATGATCTCATTAAATGGCGGAGCAGGCTCGAGGGGCCGAATGGCCTAGTCCTGCTCCTATCTTCTATGTTTCTATGCATCCATCCCACTGGTGCATCATGAAGCAATACTAATGTATAATCTAAAATTTTTCTTAGTCAATTTGTGTGCAGTAAATCTATGTGCATTACATTAAGTGCGTGCATTGTTCTGAATGGCTGCTTAGGAGACATATTCAAAGGCAACATTTTGCTGAAAAAGTATTTTGCAACGAACACAAGCCCCCAGCCACATTTGACATAAAAGTAATAATGGAAGCAGGATCTAAGAGAGCTCCATGAATGATAGAACGCTTCCAGAAACTTTAACAAAGAGGGTCAATAGGCAGGGCTTTGACCTATGCACGCGATGGGAATGGAGAACGGTCCATGGAGGAGGGACAAGGACACTGGTCGAAAGAAAAAGCGGAATGTAGACATTGGGCAAAGAAACTGACAGAAAGAAAGCTATCTGTTCAACATAGGTAGAAGCATTGGGATAGATTTGCATCGTGTGCTGTACTTGATTTTCAGCAGTAGAGGAAGAAAAGCTGGAGTGCCGATCAGACATCACTTACTGAATTAGGATAGTTTCAGGGATGTGATGCCCGTTCACCCATCACCCTTGTGCAACTTGACCTACACTGGCGCCCGGGTCCGGCAATGCCTAGATTTAAAAATTCTCAGCCTTGTTTTCAAAATCCCTCCATGGCCTCGCTCCCCCCACCACCCACCCACCCCCCCCCCCCACTCTAACTCGGTCACCTCCTCCAGCCCTCCGAGATATCTGCGCTCCTTCAATTCTGGCCTCTTGTGCAGTCCCATTTTTTAATCTCTCCACCATTGGAGGCCGTGCCTTCAGCTGCCTGGGCCCTAAACTCTGGAATTCCCTCCCTAAACCTCTCCGCCTCTCCACCTCTCTCTTCAGGTATCCCTCACTGAGCACTATTTGGCTATCACTACACTTGTCATTAGCAGAGCTTCTTCTTGTGGTTGCACCTTTTCTTTTTCAGATATTTGTTCTTGATTTCTATTTTTGTGCAACAATGGTCCAATTTTTTTCAGAGGGCTGGTGATTTAATCGATCCATACAGCACAGAAGGAGGCCTTTCGGCCCGTCGTGCCTGTGCCGGCTCTTTGAAAGAGCGATCCAATTAGTCCCACTCCCCCTGCTCTTTCCCCACAGCCCTGCATATTTCTCCCCTTCAAGTATTTATCCAATTCCCTTTTGAAAGTTACTATTATTTAATTCCTCATCCCGCCTCTGGCTCGTTTGCCAATTATCTAAAATCTGTGTCCGCTGGTTGCCGACCCTTCTACCAGTAGACCTAACATCACAGCGCTCAAAGAACAAATTCAACACTGAAATCCGCCCAGAGAGGTTCACTCCAATCCTAATGCTGGGAGAAAAAAACAAAGAACTTACAAATTGCAATGCAAGATAATGATTTAATTTGTATGGCACGACATGGTGCTGACTTCAAAATTCAGAAATACAAAGTAGACAAACATGAGTGAATGAAATCGAGTGAGGGTGTCCTCCATTATAGCCCAGTGTGGAACAGGCCAAATAACTTTCGCTTATCTTTTCACTCAGCTACGCCAGTGAGAAATATGTTGAAGGACTGATAAAATGAGATGGTGTTTCCATTAACAACAGAAAATGCTGGAAACACTCAGCAAGTCAGGCAGCATCCGAGGAGAGAGAAACAGAGTTAACGTTTCAGGCCTGTGACCCTTCGTCAGAACTGGAAAAAGTTAGAGATGTAACAGGTTTTAAGCAGGTGTAGGGGCAGGGAAAGGAGGGGAGGGGAGGAAAGAACAAAAGGGACAATCTGTGAAAGGTTGGCAGACAGGAGTTGTTAAATGTTGCAAATGGGGATGGCAGAATCATCAACAGCTGCCGCCTGAAAAAATAGGGGCCGAGGTTATAGTCTGAAATTGTTGAACTCAATGTTGAGTCCAGAAGGCTGTAAAGTGTCTCATCGAAAGATGAGGTGCTGTTCCTCAAGCTTATGTTGAGGTTCATTGGAACAGTGTAAGAGGCCGAAGATGGAGAGGTCAGAGTGGGAATGGGGCGGTGAATTAAAGTGAGAGGCGACCGGAAGCTCGGGGTCACTCTTACGGACGGAACGGAGGTGTTCCGCAAAGCGGTCACCCAATCTGCGTTTGGTCTCCCCAATGTAGAGGAGACCGCATCGTGAGCAGTGAGTACAGTATTCTAATTTGTAAGAAGTAAAACTAAATCGCTGTTTCATCTGGAAGGGGTGTTTGGGGCCCTGGACAGCAGGTGTTGCGTCTCCTGCGCTTGCAGGGGAAGGTGCCGTGGGGAGGGGAGGGGCTGTTGGCTGTGATTGAGGAGTGGACCAGGGTGTTGCGGAGGGAGCGGTCCCTTCGACGGTTTCTATTAGACGGTTATCCTGCTGTACGTAGATCCATGGAAGCACAGGAAACAGGTGGAAACTCACTTCTAGGGCCATATTGGGTTTGGGTGACCTATACAGAGATCTCATTTACTCCTCTACCTGTGAGAGACATTTTAATAAGCGATGGTATCCTGAGACAGACATTACCTTTAAGTAACAACAGAAAACGCTGGAAAAACTCAGCAGGCGAGGCAGCATCTGCAGAGAGAGAAACAGAGTTAACGTTTCAGGTCAAAGTCTTCGACCTGAAACGTTAACTCTGTTTCTCTCTCTACGGATGCTGCCTCGCCTGCTGAGTTTTTCCAGCGTTTTCTGTTGTTATTTCGGATTTCCAGCATCCGCAGTATTTTGCTATCGTATTAGCTTTAAGTAGTTTGCTTTCTGAGCAGCTCTGAAATCATAGATGTTTCTTCATCCTTTGAAATCCGACCAATGATGGCATATAAAATGCTCCTTAAAGAAATGCATGAGAGAGAGAGAGAGAGAATTTGCACTAATTTGTAAATAAACTTTGTAGCAATGTCAATGGACAGGTCCAAGTTCAGAGTGTCAGAGTTGTGCTTAATACCGCTCAGTTAAATTGGGTTGTCATTTCACATCTAGATAGAATATTGCGGAGAAATAATCTCAACATTTATAGATTCATATCATGCAAGCACCCAGCACCATACAACGTTACTACATGGCCTTGAGACATTCACCTTCCTTTCAGTATGTTTTCCATTCCCATCTTATTAGAAATAAATAAATCATATCATGCTGCTCAATTCTTTATTAATGCAAGGAGATGCAATAGAAATGAGAAATTTATAGAATCACTGTGCGGCCAATTTTCAGACACAGGGCTAAGTCAGTTCCAAATAGTTAAGAACTGGTGCATATCTCTCCAGGGTGGAAAGAGAGTAATAGCGCTCAATTTTTATGGGGCAGTCCACTTCAATAATTACTTACAGCTTCTGGGGTAGATTTGGGCAGACGTAGGAACTCATTAATGGTGGGAGCTCAACCTGCCGAGTGAGTGAAATGCAAAGAGATGTGGAAGGTAAAATTGCTGATGGCCCGTTTTCAGCCCATAACCAACAGCGTGCCGACAGAGCCTGCTCCAACTGGGCCCGAGGCCCCCCCGGCCCCCCCAAAACTGGGTGATTGCCTCACCTTGTTGTCCCTTTTTAAGTAGAGATCCAACTCCCTTTTGAAAGCCACTACCGAACCTGCCTCCATCCCCCTTTTCAGGCAGTGCGTTCCAGATCCTAACACCTCGCTGCGGAAAAAAAAAAACCAGCCTGCCCTCGCCTTTTTTGCCAATTGTCCTTGTCCACCAGTCGCTGAAGGTAAGCATGCAGGTGCAGCAGGCGGTTAAGAAGGCAAATGGTATGTTGGCCTTCGTAGCGAAAGGGTTTGAGCACAGCAGCAAGGATTTCTTGCTATAGTTGTACAGGGCCTCGGTGAGGCCACACCTTGAGTATTGTATGCAGTTTTGGTCGCCTTATCTGAGGAAGGATGTTCTTGCCATGGAAGGAGTGCAGCGAAGATTCACCAGGCTGATACCTGGGATGGCAGGAATGACGTATGAGGAGAGATTGGGTCGATTGGGCTTGTACTCGCTGGAGTTTAGAAGAATGAGAGGGGATCTCATTGAAACTTATAAAATTCTAACAGGACTGGACAGACTAGATGCAGGAAGGATGTTCCCGATGACGGGGGAGTCCAGAACCAGGGGTCACAGTCTAAAGATAAGGGGTAAGCCATTTAGGACTGAGATGAGGAGGAATTTCTTCACCCAGAGAGTGGTGAACCTGTGGAATTCTCTACCACACAAGGCAGTGGAGGCCAATTCATTAAATATATTCAAGAAGGAGTTAGATATATTTCTTAAGGCTAAAGGGATCAAGGGATATGGGGAGAAGGCAGGGACAGGGTACTGAATTTGGATGATCAGCCATGAACTCATTAAATGGCGGAACAGGCTCAAGGGGCCGAATGGCCTACTCCTGCTCCTATCCTCTATGTTTCTATGTTTAAATCTATGTCCTTTGCTTACCGACCCTCCTGCCAGTGGAAACAGTTTCTCATTTTTCTAATTGTTATAATTAATTAAAAATCCCAATTTTTGTAGTCTCTCCTCATAGCTAAAGCCTCATCCTCTCTACTATTTCCATGGCCCTGACATTTTCCCTAAAGCAGGGTACATGCAAGCATCAGTTAGGAAC
Organism: Somniosus microcephalus; assembly: GCF_052327205.1. Lineage (NCBI taxonomy): Eukaryota > Metazoa > Chordata > Chondrichthyes > Squaliformes > Somniosidae > Somniosus > Somniosus microcephalus. Next base: position 24,368,591 of record NC_140993.1, on the reverse strand, counting down.
CCATACACCTCTAATATTTGTATTCTAATCATGTCTTATTTTATATGATATAGATGCAAGATAATTCAACCTAGTTTCTGCACAAATACATTTCATACTGGGGTGAGTTGATTACACAGTTAAGAAAGAAGAAAGACTTGCATTTTTATAGCGAACAACCTCAAGCACTTTAGAAGTTGTAAGGTAGGAAACACAGCAGCCAATCTGCAAACAGCAATGTGATAATGACTAGATAATCTGTTTTTGTTATCTGGATTGAGGGACAAATGATGGGCAGGATACTGGGGAGAACTCCGCTGCTCTTCTTCGAAACAATGCCATAGGACCTTTAATATCCACCTGAGAGGGCAGACGGGGGGCCTCGGTTTAACATTTCAACCGATGAATATTTCATCCGAAAGGCGGCACCTCCGACAGTGCAGCACTCCCCTCAGCACTGCACTGGGAGTGTCAGCAGCCGAGAGTTTGTGCTTAAGTCTCTGGAGCGGGATTTGAACCCGCAACCTTCATGAACTCAGACGTGAGCTCTCTACCCACTGAGCCACAGCTGCCAACACCGCAGCAAAGACGTGAATGTACATCAAACAAACATGCTGAAAATTCAGATCGACATTTTAAAAAAAAATCTGCATTCTTGTGATACTCATTTTTGGGATTCTGGCTTTTGAACCTCTTTCTTGAAATGTGTAATTAAACAATTACTCGGATGCAAACTGGGAATGGGGATGGGGTTCTTCCCATTTCAATGAACCACATGTAGAGCTAATTAATTTGGAGTAGGACATTTTCAAAGTCAATTTGCTACACTGATTGAGAAGTGGGTCCTCGAAGGAAGCTGCCAGATCTCTGCAAGGGCTCGGCACCAGAACTCATTGTCATGGTGGATACACAGGAATGAAATGATTGAAAGGATTATGCAGACTCCGTGTCAGAAAAATCATGCAGTGGAGTGATGGATTTATTTAATGGGCTTAGGTGCTAAATTCATCAAAAATGTTAATAATTCTGCCAGCCAGAAAACAATAAGGGAATAAATAGCAACTGGCTTAATTTTTTGTCTGACAAAAGATTAATTGGGGATTTTTGAACGGATGGAAAATCTCTTCAGAAGATATGCCATTGTGCTTGTACAAAATAACCTTAGGTTTTCTCTTTCAGAAACTGAATGCAAGACCTTTGCAGATAGGGGAATACACAATAAGGTAGGATGCTATGAACTTACCTGTGCTTATTATTCCAGTTACTGTGTCAGGTCTTGGTAATGGTCTCGGAATTGCTATATTGGTGCAAGAACTTCTGGTTGAATTCATGTTCTAGTACTCAGTAAAAAAAGAAAGAAAGACTTACATTTGTATAGCAGCTTTCACAATCTCAGGACGTCCCAAAGCGCTTTACAGCCAATGAAGTACTTTTTGAAGTGGAGTCACTGTTTGTAATGTCAGAAATGCAGCAGCCAATTTGCGCACAGCAAGCTCCCACAAACAGCAATGTGATAATGATCAGATAATGGCCCAGAAATTCAGGTCTCCGCGGGTGAGTACTCACTGGGTACTCACCCATAAGCCCAATGGAAGTGCCGGTTTCCTGCATGCACTGCGCATGCGCGGGAAACCGGCACTTCCGTTCCCCTGAAAGAAGGGGTTCAGAGTTCGAACGCATGCACAGGAGAGGCTGCGCGTGCACATTGAACTTCCGTTTTCTTTGCAGGTTTTCCCGGGAGGGTAAGTCTCCAGAAGTTACACATATAAAAAGCAGTCGCAAGGCCTGCTTTTTAACAAGGTAAGTATGGAATTATTTAAAATTAAAACATTTTTTCCACAGGTTTATTATTTTTAAATACTTTAAAGAAAGGTAAGTTTATTTTTAGCCCTGTTAGAAAATAAAATTATTTTTTTCAAAAATTTAAATTATTGTTTAAAATAGTTATTTCATGTAATTTATAGTTTATTTAAAAAATGTGATGCTTTTTTTAATTTATTTGAAGATTTAGTGATGTTTTGGGGCTTGTAGTATTTATAAGTTTGACAGCCCTTCCTGTCAAACTTATGAATGAAGCATTCCCTGCTACCATTGGCTCCCCATGGCCCACATGATCCCAGGGGACGCATCGAACTAACTGCGCCCCTGAGATACGCAAACACTGCGCGCCGGCAGTTGGAGCAGGCCCAGGATCGGAATTCCATGGGGGCCCACAGCTCAACGGCCGGCACGCTAGGTAAGTGCAGGTCTGGGGCTTGCACCCGCGGGAAGCCTCCGACCCGAATTTCTGGGCCAATCTGTTTCAGTGATGTTGATTGAGGGATAAATTGGCCAGGACACCGGGGATAACTCCCCTGCTCTTCTTCGAAATAGTGACCGTGGGATCTTTTACAGCCACCCGAGAGAGCAGATGGGGACCTTGGTTTAATGTCTCATCAGAAAGACGGCACCTCCGACAGTGCAGCACTCCCTCAGCACTGCACTGGGAGTGTCGACCTAGATTTTTGTGCTCAAGTCCCTGGAGTGGGACTGTGAACCCACAAACCTTCTGACTCAGAGGCGGGAGTGCTACCCACTGAGCCACAGTGGAGTAAATCAGCACTGATATAAATAGTACAAAATAGAAGCTACTTTTAGTTGTTAACAATACACTGTGATTAGGAGAAAAATAGGAAAAATCACAGCAAATTTATAGATGCGCATATTTTCTGCACTATTGGCAAAATAACAACTTGCAATTATATCGTGCCTTTAACGGCAGCCCAAAGTGCTTCACAGAGGTGGCATCAAAAAGTGAATGCTGAACCAGCGGAGGAGATATTGGGAGGAGTGGCCAAAAGCTTGGGCAAAGAGGTAGGTTTTTAAGCAGAACCTTAAAGGAGGAGAATGGATGTGGAAAGGCAGAGGGGTTTAAGGAGGGAGTCTCTGAGTATGGGGCCTAGGTGACTAAAGGCAAAACGCCAGTGGTGGGTCGAAGGGAGGGGGGATGATACACAAGAGTTGACGGACAAAGGGGAGAAAAATTGGGTTCATTTGCGGGGTGCAAACCCCCTAGCGCCCGGGCGCGGCGCCGCTGACGCCTCCCGCGAAATTCACTTTTGCGCGCCGGGCTGTTTTCCCGGCTCCCCGGTGGTCCAGCAGGAGAGGGAGGCCTGCAATGACGTGGTGCTACCTGCCGACCTGCGTGGCGCTGTTGCACGTAGCGTCGCGATCTTCAGTAGTAGCGCCCCAAGAAGGAGGTGGAGCATTACCAGTAGCGCCGCGCCTCCTGCTTGGGGCACTACTACTGAATTTCCGGCGGAGGGGCGCTAACTTTTTCGGTGCCCTGGCAACGTTAGCGCCCCGAAAGGGGCACCACCCAATTTTTCCCCCAGAGTGTTTGAGGAGGTGCTGTAAGGCTTGAGGAGATTACAGAGATAGGGAGGGGCCGAGCTCATGAAGGGAGTTAAAAACGAGGATGAGAATTTTAAATTGGAGGCACTGGGAAACCGGGAATCAATGTGGGGATCAGAGATGACAGTGAGCAGGGCTTGCTGTCAGATAGGATACAGGCTACAGAGGCTTGGATCAGCTGAGGTTTGTAAAGACTGGATGATGGGAAGGCAGCCAAGAGATCATTGCAATAGTCGAGTCTGGAAGTGACACACGCATGGATGAGGGTTTTAACAGGAGGTTAGCCGAGGTAGGGGTGGCATCGCCTCCGGATGAGGAAGAAGAGGGGAGGCCAAGGATAGATCCTTGGAGGTCACCAAGGTAACGGTGCAAGGACTGGAAGAGAAGACATTGCGGGCGGTGCTCTGGTGACAGTCGGATGCTGCACGGCAGACCTTGCACTTGTTTCCTGACGACAGCGTGATCGTATCTTCATAAGGACAGAATAAGTTGACTTGTGGAGCTCCCTCCTAGTGAGCGGTTAGGAAATTGCGTGCAACAGCAGCTCTTAAAGGGTTGCACCTGCTACTTAAAGGGGCCGCCAGGAAACATGGCCAGAAAGTTTTGTTGCAGAAATGGACGCTTACCAATGAAATGGCTATTAAAGTGAGGAAAGGAGGGTGTCCCTTTTTGGGTCTTCAGGCACTCTCTCTACAAGGAGCAGTGTACACGCAACCTGAGAGGAGGTGAATTTGGGTGACCCCGGTCCCTACAATTTGCCATTAATAACGATGGAAAGATGGTTTTCGGTCCATAACGCTGGAAACATTTACGCGCTGGAGATGATACAGAGACGAGCAAGGAGGCTGATTCCTATTGTCAAAGAATTAAGCTATGAGAAATTTCTGAAGAATTTGGGGCTCTTTAATCTTGAAAGGAGATAACTGAGTGGGAAACTGATAGAATACAGAATATATTAAAAGGCCTCGATATGATGAGCTCAGAGCAGCAATTTAAGGTAAGTCAAGATATTAGAACAAGAGGACGTAGGCTAAAACTGCTAAAAGAACAATTTGGGACAAATGATGGGAAGAACATACTCACACAAAGAGTAATCAACGCCTGGAGTGGCCTTCACTTAGATAGAAGGAGTAGAAGTTTCTTTTGGAGGCATGAGCTAAGGTAGACAGAATAAGCTCCTTCATCTGCACTTATTTGTAAACTTTTGAGAGGTGCTTCTACTACTGTGTGTACGATGCTAAGGTGACCCACGGCAATTGCCAACAGGTATTGCTCTTGCTCAGTGACAGAATCGAGTGGCGACAATGATTTATCCAACACACCACATTTCACTGCTGTGTGCTTGGAGGCGAGTGACTGCTCAATATAACGCACAGGGCCAAAAAATCCACAGAAGGGGTGCGTCCTGGTGTAGATGTAGGTGCCAAGAATGGCCCGGCCATGAGCTCTGTCACTGACCACACCAAAGCTTGCAGGGTCAAGGTAAGGTCCTTTAATTGGGACTAGTGGGCACCCATTCCAGTAGAGGAGCATTTAAAGAACGAAAGACTTGCATTTGTATCGTGCCTTTCGCGACCTCAGGACGACCCAAGGCGCTTTACTGCCAATTAAGTACTTTTGAAGTATAGGCCCAGTTGCAGCAGCCAGTTTGCGCACAGCAAGCTCCCACAAACAGCAACGTGATAATGACCAGATAATCTGTTTTTAGTGATGTTGGATAAGGAAAAGATATTGTCCAGGACACCAGGAAGAACTCCCCAGCTCTTCTTCCAAATACTGTAGTGCCATGGGATCTTTTACGCCCTCCTGAGAGGACAAGTAGGGCCTCAGTTTAACATCTTATCTGAAAGACGGCCCCTCTGACAGTGCAGTGCTCCTTCAGTAGTATCAGTGACCATGAAACTATCGGATTGTCGTAAAAACCCATCTGGTTCAGCAATGTCCTTTAGGGAAGGAAATCTGCCGCCTTTACCTGGTCTGGCCTATATGTGACTCCAGACCCACAGCAAGATGGTTGACTCTTAACTGCCCTCTGAAATGGCCCAGCAAACCACTCAGTTGTATAAGGCGGCTCACCACCATCTTCTCAAGGGCAATTAGGGATGGGCAATAAATGCTGGCCTTGCCAACGACGTCCACATCCTGTGAATGGATAAAAAAAGAACTAAGGTGGCGGGTAGATGGAGTTAAGATACATGATCGGCCATGATCTAATTGAATGGCGGAACAGGCTCAAGGGGCTGGATGGCCTCATCCTGTTCATATGTTCCTAATTGTGAGGTAGAAGTTGCGACCAAAATGAAGCAAATTTTCTCTGTGATGTATCATGGTATTAGCTTCCTTCGTTCTGTTACCGATGAGGTTCAATATCTGGTTCACTCAAAGAGAATGACCCACCTTGTTGTGATACAGTAACACTGCACTGGTGCATTTTCTTGTCATTGTACCCCATGTGTGCATTTACAATGGGTAAAAGGGGCAGATGGAAGCTGACAAACAAAATGTAAATGACAAAGAAACCACATAATAATGCCTTCTGCCTTGCTTTCCTGACTTGGTGCAGCTTCTATGAACACCCAGCTGAGATGTTGGGCTCTGCCTTTAGGCCAAAGGCCTTCAAAGGGGCAGACGACAGCTTTGGTTTTGAGTTTAAGGGCATTTTTTTGCCGAGTTTTTTTCCCCAGTGAATTTCAAGCTTCTTTAGTGCTCCATGTGTGTGAGTTCAGGGTCTGTTTGGCCGCCTTTGGGGTTCATAGATCACCACGCCCATCACACCCCTTTGTACGATGGTCGGCAACAACTTGCATTTATACAGCGCCTTTAACGCAGTAAAGCCTCCCAAGGTGCGTCGCAGGAGTGTAATCAGACGCAAAATAACACCGAACCACATAAGGTGATATTAGGACAAGTGGCCAAAAGTTTGGTCAAAGAGGTAAGTTTGTGTTACCTGGAGAAAGAGGAGGACATTTTCAGTGCCAGGGATGCACAGACACATTTCAGGAGGAGCACACATCCTCGCCATAACACTGCAAACTGAGTGTACCGACTGCGGTGGAATGATCTCGGTTTGCTGGAGGAGCGATGATTGCGAAAGCTCAGATGCATCAGGGCAGTGGTGATGCAGTTGTGCATCCTCCTCCAAGAGGGCCTGCAGGGCAGGCAAAGCACTGCTGGCGGCAGTGAATATCACAGCAGCCTTGATGTTCCTTTTGCCTTGGGCTCCTTCCAGGCTGCCAACGGGGAGGTCTGCAACCACAGTCAGTCTCTTCCACATCACCGTATAACTGTGTAGCATCAGCACAGGACAGTGCGGGTGTTGGCCTGATTTCCCAGTGGGAATCATGACACCATTATTCAACAGCAGTCTACCAGGCGTCCCATTATTTGCTAATAGCCAGAAAGTAAACATCTGGATTCTAGGAAACCGCTATAGCATTGGGTCATTGAACTCTCTGTTGCATCCACAAAGAGCAGGAAAGCAGGTATAATGAGGTCAGTTCCACCATCAAATTCACCATAGTCCGTGACATAAGAAAACTACTAGGCACTTGGTCTAAGTATTAAACAAAGCTTTAATCAACTGTTTTTCAACATGGAGATCTAGTTGTGTCCTTCACTAGTTCCTGTTAAAGAATGTCCTGAGCAAGCTGGGCCCGTGCCCGAGTATTTATACTCTCCCTGGACAGCGCCACCAGCAGGCCGCCCATTATTATTTCATAAGTCATTTCCACAGGAATGACAAGATTCATGTCAGTCCACTCAAGCAATAATTCGAATACCTTGACATGCCAGGGAGCATCCTCCAGAACTTCACGATGCAACGAGATGTCCGTACAACGCAGCTGGAGCAGGAGGCCTCTGAAGAGCAGGTCGGAGACATTTCTGGGGAGCTTGAGGAACCAGCGGATGAAGCAGCACAAGCACTCTCGACAGCTGCCAGAGCCGCCCAGCAGACACTCAGAGAGGCCGCTGTCTCTGAGTCAGCATCCTCCCTGCATCTTCTCCATTCAATCACCATCTTCACCACTTGTACTCTTGCCCTTATTTATCTCTTCTTCACTGCGCTCCCCACAGCCACAGTACAAATGAAACTGTCGGCAGATACTGTAACTGCGGTGCCGCCATACTTTATTATGCTAAAGGTGATGTGCCTCTGAATTTAGTGGATACTTCCTCACAGTTTCTGTGCATTGTGCTGCACACCTAATCTTGCGCTCCTTCGCATTACGGCCATTTTTGCGTAATTGCGCATCCTTGTGAATGGCGCAATCCACTGTTGCATCACTCGAACGATTCTCCTGGCCTCACAATGTACTGCATTGTCATTTACATTTGCAACAGCTCGATCTGAGACACTTGCTAAATCTGCCGATGACACCAAATTTGGGGGTGTGGCCAGCAGTGAGGAGGAGACTAATCAACTGCAGCAGGGCATAGAAAGGCTAGCAGAATGGGCAGACAAGTGGCAGATTGAATTTAATACAGAGAAACGTGAGGTGATGCATTTTGGCAGAAGGAACAGGGAGGGGCAATATACACTTAATGGCACAGTTTTAAAGAGTATGCAGGGACAGAGGGACCTGGGAGTTAATGTGCATAGGTACCTGAAGGTGGCAGAACATATTGAGAGAGTGGTTAACAAAGCATATGGGATCTTGGTCTTCATAAAAGGAGGTATTGAGTACAAAAGTAGAGAAGTTATGCTGAACCTTTATAAAGTGCTGGTTAGGCCACAACTGGAGTATTACATCCAGTTCTGGTCACCACACTTTAGGAAGGATGTGAAGGCCCTTAAGAGGGTGCAGAGGAGATTTACCAGAATGGTTCCGGGGATGGGGGATCTTATCTACAAAGACAGGTTGGAGAAGCTGGATTTGTTTTCATTAGAGCAAAGGAGGTTGATGGGTGATTTGATAGAGGTGGACAAGATTATGACGGGTTTGGATAGGCTTGATGGGGAAAGGCTGTCCCCACTAGTTGATGGTACAAGGACTAGGGGACACAGATTTAAGGTTTTAGGCAAGATATACGGTCGGGGGGGGGGGTGTGAGGAAAAACATTTTTACGCAGCGAGTGGTGAGGACCTGGAACTCGCTGCCAACGGAAGTAGTGGAAGCGGAGACAGAATGTTTTCAAGGGGAGACTGGAGGGAAATAAACTTTCAGGGCTACGGGGATAGAGCGGGGGAATGGGACCTACTGGATTGCTGTGCAGAGAGCCGGCACGGACTTGATGGGCCGAATGGCCTCCTTCTGTGCCGTTATGACTCTATGGGGGAAAAATTCAGTTGGAAGCGCCACCCGTTAGTGCCTTAAGAGGGCGCTAAGTGGGGCACAAACCAACTAGAGCCCGGACGCGGCGATATCTGCATCTCTTGCGAAATTGACCGGACATTTTGCGGTGGTGCTAAACACTACCGCCACGATCTCCTGCGCCGGCAGATCGTGACGTCAGTCGATTGCGCAACGCCCCGGTAGCGCCCCGGACTGGAAATTGAGTGGTGCCCCCTGCCTTAACGCCTGCCGCTAGCAACGACAGGTTGAGGGAAGTGTTTTGCAGTCGGGAAGGGACTGGGGGAGCTATTTAAAGGCGACTGCTTCCTGCCTTTTTTTGTTGGTGACATTTTTGCACCACGCATTCTGAGAGAGAGAGAGAGAGACTTCTGGAGAGATTCTACACTGTGTGAAGGAGTTTTGCGTACTGAGCAGCACTTTGCAGGTTCATTTTGATTTGCCCTTCCTTGTATCTATTTAGAAGAGACTGTGGGGGCTGCACTCTGAGCTCTTTCCCTGGGCCTCTCCATTGTTCTTTCCAGCAGATTTGATGTACAGGTCTCTCCAGGCCGAGACTCAAGGCTGCAATGAACAGGATGTAGATGGAGACCAAGATAAACCCTCCCCTTTAAGATAAAAGCAGAAAATGCTGGAGAAACTCAGCAGGTCAAGCAGCATCTGTGAAGAGAGAAACAGAGTTAACGGGCCAGAAATTAGGATCGGGAGCTTGCCGCGCGTGCAAGCCCTCGATCTGCACTCACCCTGAGCGCTGACATCTGAAGCCCGGGCCTGCTTACATTTCCTGTCACTGGCCCGGTTCAGATGTCGGCGCGATGTGCTTACCTGATCCAGCGGCGTAGTTAGTGCGATGTGCCGGCTGGGATCAGGTGAGCACTCTGCAGCCAATCAGGGGAGGGGAAACTCATTCATGAGTTTGATAGTAAAGACTGTCAAACTCATGAAAAGTACGGGCGCCCAAAAGACTAGTTTAACTTTAATTAAAATTTTAAAAAACATCCCAATAATTAAATAAACTATAAATAACTTTAAAAAACTATTTAAAACAATTAATTACATTTTTGAAACTTTTTTTTTACGAATTCGGGTCTAAAAATAAACTTACCTTACTGTAAAGTCCTTAAAAACAATGAAGCTGTGGAAAAAATTTAATAATTTTAAATAATAGACCACTTACCTTCAAGAATCCACTGCTTACGCCTCCTTTTTTCATTTCCAAAAAGTTCAGTCCCTTGCACACGCGCAAACCTGTCTAAACGAAGGAAGTTCAATGCGTGCGCGCAGAGTCCTGGGCGCACGTGTTGGACCTCTTAACCCCTTAGTTCAATGGAGAGGAAATGCCGGTTTCCCGCGCATGCGCTGTGCATGCTGGAATCCGGCACTTCCAACGGGCCCACGCGTGAGTACACCGTCCGTACTCACGCGTTGGGACCAGAATTACTGGCCCAACGTTTCAGGTCGATGACCATTCATCAGAACTCCCCTTTAAGAATTGGCCGGTGCCAGTGTGTCTGTGTTCCATTGCTGACTGAAATCACATGAGCTTCGCCAGCGCTGTGAGTTAGCGCCTCGCTCCTTGGCCTTTGCGCCTTAAGACAGATGTGAAGCACCTGATTTAGCGCTCCAATCGCCTCCAGGGATGAGAGAGGCGAATTTTGCAGTCAGCGGCGATAATTTGCGCCGGGCGCTAATCTTTGCGCCTGGCTGATAATTGCGCCCCAAGTGGGGCGATACCGAATTTCTCCCCCTATGACTTCAAGTACTCCTTTAAGGGAGCTCTGCTTTCACCGAACAGATCTACTCCCCTTTGCAGTTATACTAACAAGTTAATGCTTAGTGAATGAGCGGCTCGAAGCTCTCGCTTTATTATTCTTTTATGACTCCAGCAGCCAAGGCCACATTATCTGTGGTTAAGAGGCTCACAGATACAGCCCCAGGCTTTGTGGTTGTCAGTATCCTCTTGTGGTTTAGATCCTTGGTCCTATCACTCATACCAAAAAAGCTGGGCCCCTCGAAGTTAATATCTGAGTCCTCTGCAGCAGATCTAGTATACGATCTCGTCCTCCTGTCAGCTGGCACCTGTGCCACCCTACCCCACTTGCTCCAGCGCCTGCACACTTGTGCCCGGTAATTCACCACTTGAAAACCCTCTCCTCTAGCCTAGCCTCTAAAGCCTTCTTCTTAGGCAGTCCCTCGGAACCGAGGATGACTTGCTTCCACATTAAAAATGAGTTCTCAGGTGACTGATGAGTCCAATGCGGGACCTACAGTCTCTGTCACAGGTGGGGCAGATGATGGTTGAAGGGGCGGGTGGGTGGGGTGCTTGGGCTGATGTGTGCTCCTTGCGCTTGGCTGCTTACTAGCCCTGCTGTATGCCTCAGAGACATGGACTATGTACAGCAGGCACCTCAAAGCACTGGAGAGGTACCACCAACGCTGCCTCCGCAAGATCCTGCAAATCCATTGGCAGGATAGGCGCACCAACGTCAGTGTTCTCGCTCAGGCCAACATCCCCAGCATCAAAGCTTTGGCCACGCTCGATCAGCTCCGATGGACGGGTCACATCGTCCGCATGCCCGAAACAAGCGCTCTACTCGGAGCTCCGACACAGCAAGAGAGCCCCAGGTGGGCAGAGGAAACACTTCAAGGACACCCTCAAAGCCTCCTTGAAAAAGTGCAACATCCCCACCGACACCTGGGAATCCCTGGCCCAAGACCGCACAAAGTGGAGGTGAAGCATCCGGGAAGGCGCCGAACACCTCGAGTCTCTTCGCTGGGAGCAAGCCTCTAAAGTACGCATGCCGCCAGTCTCTGAACTGATGCTCGCCAGGGTCAGATCGGGTGACGGTACATCTTCAGCGAGGCTGGCCTCCTCTTCCTCAAGTGGCAGAGGGGCGCCCACATCCTTAGCACCTGAAATGAAAGACGGGGACGTGGGTTAGCTTTCAGTGTGAAGGGAGAGCCGAGCGAGAAGTGGCTGCTGAAAACATCTGCAGTTTGTTGTGCAGAGTCTGTAAGAAAATAGAAAGGATTGCATTTTTGCAGCACCTGTCACAACCTCAGGACATCCCAAAGAGCTTTGCAGCCAATGAAGTACTTTTGAAGTGTAGTCACTGTTGTAGTGTCGGAAACGCGGCAGCCAATTTGCGCACAGCAAGCTCCCACAAACAGCAATGTGATAATGACCAGATAATCTGTTTTTTTTGTGACGTTAGTTGAGTGTTAAGTATTGGCCAGGGAACCCTTCCCCTGCTCTTCTTCGAATTAGTGCCAAGCCCTCCGAGGGAGGCAGACAGGGCCTCGGTTTAACGTCTCACTTGGAAGACAGCACATCTGACAGTGCAGCGCTCCCTAACTACTGCACTGAGAGAGGCAGACTGTATCATGCACTACCTGTCTCTGGAGTGGGGCTTGATCCCACAGCCGCCTTCTGACATCAGAGGCGAGAGTGCTGTCCACTGAGCCACGGCTGAGACCGTCCGTCCACCTGCTGGCTCCCTCCCGCTCTTTACGTGACGATACCTCGGCTCTATTCTCCCAGCAGCCGAGGCGCAGGCCCACAATAAGAACCAGGCCAACAAGCCTAATGCTGAGATAAGGAGCTGGATTTATCAGTATAAATGGGAACCGAATCTCCCAGTATCTGAAATAAAAACAAGGGAAAGTATAATAGCCGCTGTGGGTTGCTGGAGATAACAATACATGAGTTGTATGGATTCATGCTTGCCGTGAACTGAGGACGAGTATGTTCTTTGGAATTGCAGACAATAGGATACAGTTACGGAATTACTGGCAGGCTCCTGAGTGAGTCCTGGTACAATAGTTAAGACGTCTTTAAATGCACAGCTGCACAAGAGATCTATAGGGAACAATACAATCCTTTTATATGTAAATGCCTTGGCACCTGAAAGCTGTCTGAATTTACAAATATAGCAGTGGGAACAATGTGCGGAGGTCAGTCTCCCCCCGACAGGAGCAAATAGGCGGTGTAAGAATATGTTTCAGCGTTATCACAATTTGATTATCACTTAGCGGTAATGTGTATTTTTTATTAAAACCTGGCCTCATTTTTACACTCATAGGTTCCGATTCGCCCATGCGATTTTTACGGTTCAGTCTGATTCATTTTCCCTCTAAACAGATGTTACCTAGTAATTCCATACTAATTTCTCTCTTGTCACTTGCATGTATTCAGATTCTGCCTCCAGACGTTTCTATTACAATGAAGAGAAAGGAATGCAGGGAAGAGTGGCGCCTTGGTTTAAGAACGCAATTTTGCTTCTGTGTAATTGGGACTGAAGAGTTTTGTTAACTGTAATACCAGGTCAGACCAAGGTAATAAGCCATTTGAATCATTTTGTTGCGTAGTATAAACACTCATAAATACTAAATGGCACCTGTTTGTCCAGCAGAGACTCTGATGTGTATATAATGCATACAAATGGTTTGGCAGCCCATCCACCACCTTACACAGTCACTTCCTCCGCCACCGGCGCACCGTGGCTGCAGTGTCTTCTTTCCTGGAGCTCTAAAGGACCCAGGTGGGGCAGGAGGGGCGCAGCGCTGTGGCGATCCGAGGCCCCTTACCTCCCTTAAAGGGAAGGGCCATCGCTGCAGGAAGGGCCATTGACACCATCCAAGACAAAGCAGCCCGCTTGATTGGCACCCCATCCACCACCTTAAACATTCACTCCCTCCACCACCAGCGTACCATGGCTGCAGTGTGTACCATTTACAAGATGCACTGCAGCAACTCGCCAAGGCTTCTTCGGCAGCACCTCCCAAACCCGCGACCTCTTCCACCTAGAAGGACAAGGGCAGCAGCGTATGGGAAACACCACCACCTCCAAGTTCCCCTCCAAGTCACACACCATCCTGACTTAGAAGTATATCGCCGATCCTTCATCGTCGCTGGGTCAAAATCCTGGAACTCCCTCCCTAACAGCACTATGGGAGTACCTTCACCACACGGACTGCAGTGGTTCAAGAAGGCGGCTCACCACCACCAATTAGGGATGGGCAATAAATGCATCCCATAAATTAATTTTAAAAAAGGCTCTGCATTGGGACCAGTTAGCTGGTCCCCGACGACAGCTGCCATCCGGCCTGTTCAGCCCCATTGCACTCCAGCAGAGTGCCGGCCTGATCGATCGCGTCCCGGGAGAATTGAAAAAAATCCATTTCAGAAATGTTCCTACTGACCTTGGCAGCCTCCCCTTTAACTTGCACCCCCGGAACGCCCGGCCCCCCGAACAAAGCCTCCTGCAGCTGTCCGTGTTTTCGTCTGGCGATGCTGCAGGGCGGGCGGAACCGAAGTTAGGGTCTGGGGCGCTACGGGGGTGGGGGGGGTGCGATACACACGGCAATGACTCCATGATCTCCAGAGACCATGGCGCAAAGTGTTACCACCGTCGCAAACCTCCCGGCCAAGTCAGCAGGCGTCGTTCACCTCGCCGCGCCCGGGCGGTAAGTCGTTAGCGCCCCATTACCGCCCCCCGGAGGCGCTAACGGGAGGTGCTAAGGAGGCCAATTTATAGCCCATAGAAACTTACAGCACAGCAGGAGGCCATTCGGCCCGTCACACTCATTGAAAGAGTAGACATGATTGCCTGTAGTTTCCTCATCCTCCAGTACCCGTCCAACTCCCTTTTAAAATGATTTATGGAATCAGCTTCCACCACCTTTTCAGATAGAACGTTCCAGAGCCCGACAACTCTCAGAGTGAAAAAAATCTCCTTATCTCCCCTCTAGATATTTTGCCAATGATTTTAAAACATTGGGATGTTTTTCTACATTAAAGGGGCTACATAAATGCAAGTTGTTACTGTTGCTGTTGAATGTAGTTGTACTTTGTTTATTTGCATCTCTTTAATCTGTGGTACCGTTTTACAATAGCCCTCATACTACCAACATAGTTATTAGGTATGCAAGCAGCAGCAACAACAACTTGTATTTATATAGCGCCTTTAACGCAGTAAAACGTTCCAGGGCACTTCACGGGAACGTTATTTTGACACCGAGCCACATAATGAGATATTAGGACAGGTGACCAAAACCTTGGTCAAAGAGGTAGGTTTTAAGGAGCGTCTTAAAGGAAGAGAGAGAGGTGGAGAGGCGGAGAGGTTTAGCGAGGGACTTCCAGAGCTGAGGGCCCAGGCAACAGAAGGCATGGCCACCAATGGTGGAGCCATTACATAGAAACATAGAAACATGGAAGATAGGAGCAGGAGTAGGCCATTCGGCCCCTCGAGCCTGCTCCGCCATTCAATGAGATCATGGCTGATCATCCAAATTCACTGCCCTGTCCCTGCTTTCTCCCCATATCCCTTGATCCCTTTAGCCTTAAGAAATATATCTAACTCCTTCTTGAAACCAGACAGAGTGAAAGTCAATATGGAGACTTTTGGTGTTCTATTTTCTGCGATGTTAAAGTGTCTGAAGATAATCAGGGATGCGCAAGAGGCCAGAAGTTGAGGATGGTAGAGATCTTGGAGGGGTTGTGGGGCTGGAGGAGGTTACAGAGATGGGGAGGGGGCGAGACTGTGGAGGGATTTGCAAACTAGGATGAGAATTTATAAAACGAGGCATTGCATGACCGGGAGCCAATGTAGGTCAGCGAGCACAGAGGGTGAGGGGTGAACGGCACTCGGTGCGAGTGAGGACACGGGCAGCCGAGTTTTGGATGCCAACATTGGTATAAACATATAAGACAGAGACAAATCAGTAAACTTTGATTTTGTTTTTGACAGTAGCAAAACCAGACAGAGTGAAAGTCAATATGGAGACTTTTGGTGTTCTATTTTCTGCGATGTTAAAGTGTCTGAAGATAATTCCTGCAGAATCTTTCTGCGGGCATTGATTTGTTTTTGCGATGAAGGTGCTGCAGAGCCCAGCGGGGAGTTTCAATTTCAAATACTGCAGCGTGTGAGGTCTCTCCCTCCCCCAGGAGCATGTTTTCCACGGCAGAATCAGCATCAGTCATCAATCCCCACAGAGCTTGTCTCCAAATTGCAGGTGTACCATCTGCCGCAGCACGCACGGTCCAGGACCGAGCCGAGGAACCCTCTCCCTCCGCTGCTCCGATTTGGCCGACAGAAATGTGGCCGATTCTGCTCGACGCTTATGACAAAAGTAGTCCGACGGGTTGGTGGCTGCGCCGGGTTCCGTGGCGAATATCTGTAATAGACACTGAACTTGGAACAAGTGGTCAATGTGTGACCAGCCCGCCAGAGATTTAAAACAAGAGTTGCAACAGTAGAGGTCAATTGATCCTCAATGGTTACACGGCCTCACAAATCCTCACCAAACTGTATTGAATCAAAACGTCATCAATTGCCTGAAAAAATGGAACTTAGAAACACAGGGGTGCAGTGCTCAGTTGGTAGCACTCTCACCTCTGAGTCACGAAGGTTGTGGGTTCAAGTCCCACTCCAGAGACTTGAGCACAAAAATCTAGGCTGACACTCCAGCGCAGCACTGAGGGAGCGCTGCACTGTCGGAGGTGCCATCTTTCGGATGAGACGTTAAACCGAGACCCCCATCTGCTCTCTCAGATGGACGTTAAAGATCCCATGGCACTATTTCGAAGAAGAGCAGGGGAGTTATCCCCGGTGCCCTGGCCAATATTTATCCCTCAACCACCATCACTAAAACAGATTGTCTGGTCATTATTACACTGCTGTTTGTGGGAGCTTGCTGTGCGCAAATTGGCTGCCGCGTATCCCACATTACAACAGTGACTCCACTTCAAAAGTACTTAATAGACTGTAAAGCGCTTTGGGACGTCTGGTGGCGTGAAAGGCGCTATAGAAATGTAAGTCTTTATTTTCTTTCTTTATTTCTGTAATGACTTTCACGTGCCAAAGCGCTTTACAGCCAATGATAGTCGTTATAGATACAGCTTTATAGTCACTGTTGTAAGGTAGGTAACATGGCAGCCAATTTGTGCACAGCAAGCTCCCACAAACAACGATGTGATAATGACCAGATGATCTGTTTTAGTGATGCTGGTTGAGGGATAAATATTGGCCCGGACACCGGGGAGAACTCCCCTGCTCTCCTACGCCCACCTGAGAGAGCAGACGGGGTCTTGGTTTAATGTCTCATCCGGAGGACGGCACCTCCGACAGTGCAGCATTGGGCAAAAAGTTTGAAAAACAATGTTTAAACCTTCCTCCAAAACAGGGGGCTGTGGAGGCATAGTCCTCCGTTTTCTATGGGGAGCGTCCCAGTGTGCCAGCACCCCCCCACAAACCTGGTTGGTCACAGTCATCCCAAGTTGTCACTAGGACAGCGAGGCGGGGTGGCGGGGGTGGGGTGGGGGGGAGCGGGGATGAGGTACTGAAGATCCCTCTCCCTTCTCCACAGCACTGAAGATCCCTTTCCCTTCCCCACAGCACTGAAGACCTGCTTCTGAGGTCTGGCCCAGGTCCTGGCCCCAATCCCACAAACCTCAGCAGGGTCATTAGTGGAGTTCCACAGTAGAAAGAAAGACTTGCATTTATATAGCGCCTTTCATGACCTCAGGACACCCCACAGTGCTTTACAGCCAATGAAGTACTTTTTGAAATGTAGTCACTGTTGTAATGTAGGAAACAGTGCTGTGGGGAAGGGAGGGGCATCTTCAGTACTTTACCTGTCAATTTGCGCACAGCAAGCTCCCACAAACAGCAATGTGATGAGGACCAGATCATCTGTTTTTTAGTGGTGTTGATTGAGAGATTGGCAAGGACTCCGGGGAGAACTCCCCTGCTCTTCTTCGAAATAGTGCCACGGGATCTTTTACGTCCACCTGAGAGAGCAGACGGGGCCTCGGTTTAACGTCTCATCTGAAAGACGACACCTCCGACAGTGCAGCGCTCCCTCAGTACTGCACTGGGAGTGTCAGCCTCGATTTTAATGCTTAAGGGGGAAAAATTTGGTTGCTTTGCGCCTCCCGTTAGCGCCCTAAGGGGGCGCTAATGGGTCGCAAAGCACCTAGAGGCCGGGCACAGCGATGTTTGTGCCGCTCGCGAAATTGACCAGACATTTTGCGGCGGCGCTAAACACTACCGCCACGATCTCCTGCGCCCACAGATCATGACGTCAGTCGAGCGTGCAACGCCCCGGTAGTGCCCTGGACCAAATATTGAGTGCCTTACCACCTGCCGCTAGTAACAACAGGTTGAGGGGAGCATTTTGCAGTCGGGTAGGGACTGGGGGAGCGCTATTTAAAGGCGACCGCTTCCTGCCTTTTTTTGTCGGCGACATTTTTGTACCATGCATTCTGAGAGAGAGAGAGAGACTTCTGGAGAGATTCAACGCTGTGTGAAGGAGTTTTGGGTACTGAGCAGCACTTTGCAGGTTCATTTTGATTTGACCTTCCTTGCATCGATTTAGAAGAGACTATGATGGCTGCAGTCTGAGCTCTTTCCCTGGGCCTCTCCATTGTTCTTTCCAGCAGATTTGATGTACAGGTCTCTCCAGGCCGAGATTCAAGGCTGCAATGAGCAGGGTGTGGCTGGAGAGCAAGATCGACCCTCCCCTTTAAGAACTGGCCGGCGCCAGTGTGTCTGTGTTCCATTGCTGACTGACATTACGTGAGCTTCGCCAGCGCCCTGAGGTAGTGCCTCACTCCTCGGCCTTAGTGCCTTAAGACAGGTGTGTAGCGCCTGATTTAGCATTCAAACCACCTCCAGGGGTGATAGAGGCCAAGTTTGCAGTCGGAGACAATAATTAGCGCCGGGCGCTAGACTTTGCTCCCGGCCGATAATTGTGCCCCAAATGGGGCGATACCGAATTTCTCCCCCTAAGTCTCTAGAGGGGGATTTGAACCCACGACCTTCTGACCCAGAGTTAAGAGATTTTTGTGACGGCACTATTGGCTTTACTGGCAGATATATCCTAAAAGGATCATCTGAGTGTTTTATTCCTCTCTTTGTTTAACATGTCATGGCTGTTAGGTCTTCAGATTTGTAATTCAGTTGCTACATAAAGAACAACCGCACACTATATACTCCTTGCATTTGGGTAGAAATCCAATTTATTTCAAGATTAGTCGACAGTCTCTGTAGCCTGCTATCTTTCAAAGCATACACAAATATATTGAGCAAGGTGTCTATTATAAAGCACTCTTTAATGTGTTTTCATTTTTATGGAGTCATGCAAAATGTATATTACATTCTAAGTATGTCAAAGCCCTTTATCATCAGGAAGTACTTTACTGTCAATACAGTGGAAAGCTGTAAGCTGAGTGTAATGGAATCATCAAAGGCTCAACACCACCCCACCACCCACCACCCCACCTCCCCCCAACACACATTCTTCCTTCAGCTGGGAGGATCAGAGAAGATACTGTGATCATGGAATCATTGAATCTTACAGCACGGAAGGAGGCCATTCGGCCCGTCATGCCTGTGCTGGCTCTTCGAAGGAGCAGCCGTGCTTAGTCCCCGCCCCCCCCGCTTCTTGTCTATAACCCTGGGAGCTCCCCATCCTCAAGTACCCGACCAACTCCCTTTTAAAATTATTTATGGAATCAGCTTCCACCACCTTGCAGCTCCACTGTGATTTGTGCGATGTAACCTCTATGATTCTTACACAGAATGGCATATATTGTCCAGCACAGAAACAGGCCATTCGGCCCAACTGGTCCGTGCCGGTGTTTAAGCTCCACACGAGCCTCCTCCCATCCCTACTCCATCTCACCCTATCAGCATATCCTTCTACTCTTTTCTCCCTCAAGCGTTTATCCAGCTTCCCCTTAAATGCATCTATACTATTCGCCTCAACTACTCCCTGTAGTAGCGAGTTCCACATTCTCGCCGCTCTCTGGGTGAAGAAGCTTCTCCTGAATTCCCTATTGGATTTATTAGTGACTATCTTATATTTATGGCTGTAGGGGGTGGCGTGTGCCCAGTCAGCTCTGCCCCTGACTGTCTCTGAGCGGTTCGAATCGCTCCCACACCCCTGGGTTCTAGACACCGGACTTAGGTACAGGCGGCGATACAGAAAGACTCGAGTAGACAACTGGTTTGGTGCAAGAAAACTGTAATTTTTATTGAAGGCGCAATAAAGTCACAATACTGAGAATTACTGGAATAATTACAGGCATATAAAATTACACTTATTTGGGAATGGGGAACACACGGCACATCGAGGGAACAAACACATTAAAAATCCCCTTATCCTTGTCCCACCCCCAATACCTAACTAGATTAAGCTACGAGGGGCCAGGGATTCATGCTCACCAATGGAGTTTCCTTGACAATTCAAAACCTGTTGATCAAGCCGGTTGTAGTTTAGGGGTTCGCTCCTGTTGTCCTTTGGGGTCTGCCGTCGTCACGTGGTCGCAGGGCGCGGCGATGGTGTCGTCTGTGTAAAGTACCCTCCTTTTCCCTCCATTAGAAATACGGTGTAAAGTCTTTCTTTGGCTACTTTACTTTGCAGCAATGGTTCTTCTTCCGGTGGCAGTTTGGTCGCCGATGGTTTTGTTGCGGTTGGGGCTCGGTTGGCGGTTTTTATCGTTGATTGATTTTACTACCCAAGCTTCAAACACCAGCTTATAACTAGGCCGGGGTGTGTGTACCCGCTCGTCCCCAATGCTCCTTTTTCGCTGCCCTTCTCTGCCTTATCGATTTTACCTTTCGTCTCGTCTCGTTTGCCCGTTTGCGGCCTGTGTGTCTTGTGCGTGTTCGATTCGGTTCCGTTCTCCTCCCCGTGTTTGGCCCCCGGTTTTGTAATGGGCGTCCTGGGCGTCGGGAGAGGCAAGGGCACGAGGCAAGAGAGTGAGCACTACCGGTGGGCCCACAAGTATACCCGGTTCTTCACCCCTTATCTGCGCGCCAAATCAGGTCAGTTCTTTGTCTAACTTTTGGCGGGCTCGTCTAAAATGATTGCAGTCATTTACTTTAGCGACTTCTGGGGCGGTTGTCTCCTTATTTATTGGCTTCGGTATCCTGGCTGTTTGTTATTTATGAAATTTAATCGTCTTTCCTGGCTTGGCAGCTACCTGTGAGCTGTTACCGATTATTTATGCGAAAAGTGAATGGCCTCAAGATTAGGTCCATCCTGACTTGATCTGTTCCAAGGTGAAGAATGCATATTCTGTGTTTACCTAGCTGTCTGGCTTTAGAAAATGGTAAAGTCTTTCACAGATCCATGCATGTTAGGTTTCGTTTCAGGATTTGAATGGGCCTGCCTTCTGCAGGGCCTTGTTTTTTTTAAAAATCCTGCAAGCCTTGGTCACGAAGTTTCAGAAGCCATTTTCTTTTGGGTACCCCTTTTAATAACTTGTCCGTACAGGGTCCCTTTTTCCATAACTTTTGGGGAATGTGGGAATGTTGAGAACCCTACATGGCCCCTAGTTTTGGCCCCCCCCACAAGTGGAAACATCTTCTCTACGTCGACCCTATCAAACACTTCCACAATCTTAAAGACCTCTATCAGGTCTCAAAAAAAGAGCCCCAGTCTGTTCAATCTTTCCTGATAGTTATAGGGGGGAAAATTCGGTTGATTTGCACCTCCCGTTAAAGAGGGCGCTAACGGGGTGCAAAGCAACTAGCGCCCGGCCGCGGCGCCACTAACGCCTCCCGCGAAATTCTGAACTTCCAGTAGCGCCCTGCCTCTCTTGGGGTACTACCAGTGAATTTCGGGCGCGGTGGCGCTAACTTTTTTGGGGCACTCTTGGACTGATTTGTGTGCACCTTTGGAAGTGGCTTAAAAACAGAAAATGCTGGAAATACTCAGCAGGTCAGGCAGCATCTGTGGAGAGAGAAAGAGAGTTAACGTTTCTGGTCTGGGACCCTTTGTCAGAACTGGAAAACGTTGGAGATGGAACAGGTTTTTAAGCAAGTGTAGGGGCAGGGAGAGGGGGGAGGGGAGGAAAGAACAAAAGGGACGGTCTGTGATAGGATGGAAGGCAGGGGAGATTAACAGACAACATACATAGAAACATAGAAGATAGGAGCAGGAGTAGGCCATTCGGCCCTTCGAGCCTGCTCCGCCATTCAATGAGATCATGGCTGATCATCCAAATTCAGTACCCTGTCCCTGCTTTCTCCCCATATCCCTTGATCCCTTTAGCCTCAAGAAATATATCCAACTCTTTCTTGAATATATTTAATGAACTGGCCTCCACCGCCCTCTGTGGAAGAGAATTCCACAGGTTCACCACTCTCTGGGTGAAGAAATTCCTCCTCATTTCAGTCCTAAATGGCTTACCCCTTATCCTTAGACTATGACCCCTGGTTCTGGACTCCCCGGCCATCAGAAACATCCTTTCTGCATCTAGTCTGTCCAGACCTGACAGAATTTTATAGGTTTCGATGAGATCCCCTCTCAATCTTCTAAACTCCAGTGAGCATAAGCCCAATTGACACAATCTCTCCTCGTACGTCATTCCTGCCATCCCAGGTATCAGCCTGGTGAATCTTCGCTGCACTCCCTCCATGGCAAGAACGTCCTTCCTCAGGTAAGGTGACCAAAACTGCACACAATACTCAAGGTGCAGTCTCACCAAGGCCCTGTACAACTGCAGCAAGACATCCTTGTTCTTGTACTCGAACCCTCTTGCTACGAAGGCCAACATACCATTTGCCTTCTTAACCACCTGCTGCACCTGCATGCTTACCTTCAGCGACTGGTGCACAAGAACACCCAGGTCTCTTTGCACTTCCCCTTCTCCCAATCTATTGCCATTCAAATAATAATCTGCCTTCCTGTTTTTGCCACCAAAGTGGATAACCTCACATTTATCCACATTATAGTGCATTTGCCATGTTTCTGCCCAATCACCCAACCTGTCCAAATCGTACTGGAGTTTCATGACATCCTCCTCACAGCATACCCTCCCACCCAGCTTTGTGTCGTCTGCAAATTTGGAGATATTACATCCAATTCCCTCATCCAGATCATTAATATATATTGTGAACAGCTGGGGTCCTAGGACCGATCCTTGCGGTACCCCACTAGTCACTGCCTGCCACTCGGAAAACGACCCGTTTATTCCGACTCTTTGCTTTCTGTCCGCCAACCAGTTCTCTATCCAAGTCAATACCTTGCCCCCAATCCCATGTGCCTTAATTTTGCACGCTAACCTCTTATGCGGGACCTTATCGAAAGCCTTCTGAAAGTCCAAATACACCACATCCACTGGTTCTCCCTTATCTATTTTACCAGTTACATCCTCAAAAAATTCCAGTAGATTAGTCAAGCATGATTTACCTTTTGTAAATCCATGTTGACTTTGTCCGATCCTGTCACTGCTTTCCAAGTACTCTGCTATTACATCTTTTATAATGGACTCTAGCATTTTCCCCACTACCGATGTCAGGCTTACCGGTCTATAATTCCCCGCTTTTTCTCTGCCACCTTTTTTGAATAGTGGGGTAACATTAGCTACCCTCCAATCCATGGGTACTGTTCCAGAGTCTATTGAGTTCTGGAAGATGACCAGCAATGCATCTACTATTTCTAGGACCACTTCCTTAAGTACCCTGGGATGTAGATTATCAGGCCCTGGGGATTTATCGGCCTTCAGTCCCATCAATTTTCCTAACACCATTTCCCTACAAATACTGATATCTTTCAGTTCCACCCTTTCATCAGACCCTATGTTCCACGGTATTTCTGGGAGGTTATTTATGTCCTCCTTTGTGAAGACAGAACTGTGGTAAACCACTGTTATTGTTGTTCACCGTTGTTGTTGTTGTTGCACACTGTTGTACCTATGCATGCCTCAGCATGACTCTGCTGGCTCCGCCCCTGGCTCCACCCACAGGCCCAGGTATAAAGGTGACCGCTCTGCAGCCCCCTGCCTTCTTGGAACCCAGTCAACCACGAGAGGCATGCTCTGTTCTTTGCTAATAAAAGCCTTTTAGTTACTCTCCTAACTCTCCGTCTTTTATGAGTAATTGATAGCGCATCAATTTTATTAGCAAAAACAAAATGTCGACAACAAACGCTGAGCAGCAGCCTGCTGCACCAAACGCTGAGCAGCAGGAGCTGCTGTGAGCCCTCAGACCAACATGCCTGGACCTAGACCCCCAAGAAGCGTGTTCGGCTACCAAATTCGCGCATTGGCTGCGTTGCTTCGAGGCCTACCTGCAAGCCTCAACTGTGACCCTGGACGAAAACAAGCTGGAAATCCTGGCCTCAAAGGTGAGCCACCAAGTTTATACAATAATCCAGGACGCGACGACCTATGCGGCGGCTATCGATCTGCTAAAAGGGCAATACGCACGCCCGGTAAATACGGTCTATGCCCGGCACCTCTTAAGATCCCGCAGACAGCAGCCCGGGGAATCGGTGGAGGCCTTCCTACGGGCACTACGGATACTCGGCCGAGGCTGCGATTGCAAAGAAGTATCAGCCGCAGCACACACGGAGGGACTGATCCGAGATGCTTTCGTCGCGGGTCTAAGGTCCGACTACCCCCGGCAGAGACTGTTGGAAAAGGGAGAAATGGACCTGAGAAAGGCAGTGTCCCTCGCGCTCTCGCTCGACGCGGCCCACAGGAATATGGACGCCTTCTCCCCTAACCGCTCCGCAACGTGGATGCCACAACCTTGGGTCATGGGACCGCCACCTTCAACTGCTGCTGCGATGTCCAAGGCACAGAAATGTTATTTTTCTGGCCAGGCAAAACACCCCAGAGCACGCTGCCCGGCGAGAAACGCTACCTGCTCCGGCTGCGGGAAGAAAGGACACTATGTCAGCGCCTGCAAAGGTAAAACCGCTAACGCCAGCAGCGCCGCGTGCGAACCGTGGGGGCAGCCATCTTGTCCGCCATCTTGGGCTCCCCCAGCCGCGTGGGGATCGGGATCATGGGCGCCGCCATTTTGTCCGCCATCTTGGACGTCTCCAACTTCAACCACGGGGGACCCGGACTCAACCACCGCCTCATCTGATGACCACATCGACTCGCTCGACCATACGCTGGCCTCCATGACGCTGGGCCAATCTCTCCCTCATCAACTGTCCAGGTCCATGATGGACATTAAGGTAAACGGCCGCGCCACTACCTGCCTTTTTGACAGCGGGAGCACGGAGAGCTTTATCCACCCCGACACGGTGCGCAGTTACTCTCTCCCGGTCCTGCCGACGCGCCATCGGATCTCTTTGGCTTCCAAAGCCCAGTCAGCGGACGTCGTTGGCTACTGTGTAGTGACCCTTTCAGTACGGGGCACAGAAGACAAAAATTTTAAACTTCTGGTCATGCCACATCTCTGCGCTGCCGTTCTACTGGGGTTGGATTTTCAGTGCCACCTTAAGAGTGTCACATTAGCATGCGACGGACCCCTCCCCCCACTCACAGTCTGCAGCCAGCAGCTTTTAAATCGCCCGCCGCGCACCATTTGCAGCCTCTCCACCCTTAAAGTCCCCCCCCCTCCTTGTTCGCTAACCTCACCCGCGACTGTAAGCCCATCGCT
Organism: Somniosus microcephalus; assembly: GCF_052327205.1. Classification (NCBI taxonomy): domain Eukaryota; kingdom Metazoa; phylum Chordata; class Chondrichthyes; order Squaliformes; family Somniosidae; genus Somniosus; species Somniosus microcephalus. The sequence continues at coordinate 24,343,519 of NC_140993.1, read as the reverse complement.
ACCAAAAGCAGGTGTTACAGTGCCGGGGATAGGAGCTTCATTAAATCCGAGGTAGCGAGACTCCTGAAGGAAGGGATTATTGAAAGTAGCACCAGCCCATGGTGAGCACAAGTGGTGGTAGTGAAGACTGGCGAAAAACAGCGCCTAGTTATTGACTACAGCCAGACGATCAATCGCTACACCCAGCTAGATGCATACCCACTCCCCCGCATATCTGACATGGTCAATCAGATAGCACAATACCGGGTGTTCTCGACGATTGATCTGAAGTCGGCATACCACCAGCTCCCCATCAGGGCTGAGGACCGCCAGTACACAGCTTTTGAAGCTGACGGTCGTCTCTACCACTTCCTCAGAGTTCCCTTCGGCGTCACCAACGGGGTTTCAGTCTTCCAACGGGAGATGGACCGGATGGTTGACCAGAACGTGCTCCAGGCCACTTTCCCCTATCTAGACAACGTCACCATCTGCGGCCACGACCAGCAGGACCATGATGTTAATCTAGAGAAATTCCTCCGTATGGCCCAGCGGCTGAACCTAACATACAAGGACAAGTGTATGTTTCGTACCATGCGCCTTGCCATTCTTGGCTGTGTAGTGGAGAACGGAGTCATCGGCCCCGACCCCGACAGAATGCATCCCCTTATGGAGCTCCCCCTCCCCCACTGCCAAAAGGCACTGAAGAGATGCCTAGGGTTTTTCTCGTACTATGCTCAGTGGGTGCCCAACTATGCAGACAAAGCCAGACCCCTCATCAAGTCCACCTCCTTCCCCCTGACAGCAGAGGCCTGTGCAGCCTTCACTCTCATAAAAAGAGATATTGCAAAGGCCACGATGCACGCAGTGGATGAGTCCATCACTTTCCAAGTGGAGAGCGACGCATCCGACTTTGCCCTAGCTGCAACCCTTAACCAGGCGGGGAGACCAGTGGTCTTTTTCTCAAGGACCCTCCAGGGCCCCGAGATTCGACACTCCTCTGTCGAAAAGGAGGCCCAGGCCATTGTGGAAGCTGTGCGACATTGGAGGCATTACCTGGCCGGAAAACGATTTACCCTGCTCACTGACCAGCGTTCAGTAGCTTTTATGTTTAATAATAAGCAGAGGGGCAAAATCAAGAATGACAAGATCTTGAGGTGGAGAATCGAACTCTCCACCTACAATTACGATATCTTGTACCGGCCCGGGAAACTCAATGAGTCCTCAGATGCCCTATCACGTGGTACATGCGACAATGCGCAGGTTGATAGACTGAAGACCCTCCACAATGACCTCTGCCACCCGGGGGTCACCAGGTTTTTTCACTTCATCAAATCCCGTAACCTGCCCTACTCCATCGAGGAGGTCAGGACCATGACCAGGAACTGCCAAATCTGTGCCGAGTGCAAACCGCATTTTTATAGGCCAGACAGAGCAAGCCTGATCAAAGCCACGCGCCCCTTTGAACGGCTGAGCGTCGATTTTAAAGGGCCCCTCCCCTCCTCCGACCGCAATGTGTACTTCCTCAACATAATTGACGGGTACTCCCGTTTCCCGTTTGCCATCCCTTGCTCAGACATGACCAGTACCACGGTCATTAAATGTCTGAATGACCTCTTCGCCTTGTTCGGTTTCCCTAGCTATATTCATAGCGACAGGGGCTCATCCTTTATGAGCGACGAACTTCGGCAGTACCTGCTCGCGAGAGGTATTGCTACAAGCAGGACCACCAGCTACAACCCCCGGGGGAATGGTCAGGTGGAAAGGGAGAATGCGACGGTCTGGAAGGCAGTCCTTTTAAACTTGAAATCTAAGGGCCTTCCGACCTCTCGCTGGCAGGAGGTCCTCCCTGCGGCGCTCCATTCCATTCGGTCACTGCTCTGTACAGCCACCAATGCTACCCCTCACGAGAGAATGTTCTCCTTCCCCAGGAAGTCCACATCGGGGATCTCGTTACCGACATGGCTGACTTCTCCAGGACCCGTCCTACTGCGGAAGCACGTGAGGTCCCATAAGGCGGACCCCCTGGTCGAGAGGGTGAGCCTCCTCCATGCCAACCCTCAGTATGCTTATGTGGCGTACCCGGACGGGCGGGAGGACACCGTCTCCATACGAGACCTCGCACCTTCGGGTGCTCTCGAAACACCTCCCTCGCCACCCACCACTACCCACGCCTACCCCCAGTACGCTTACGTAGCGTACCCGGACGGGCGGGAGGACACAGCCTCCACACGAGGTCTCGCACCTTCGGGTGCCCCTGAAACACTACCATTGCCATCCACCACTACCCACAACCCAACCCCGCTAGACGGCATGCCGCAGCCCCAGGACCCGTCATTGACCACCCAACCACTCAATGAGATGCCAGATTCAACGTTGGATGCTACACCATCACCGCCGCCACCACGACGATCAGGCGGCATACAAGGCCACCTGATAGACTTACTTACATGAACCTTTAGTACACTCCACCCCGCCGGACTCAATTTTAAACAAGGGGTGAATGTGGTAAACCACTGTTATTGTTGTTCACCGTTGTTGTTGTTGCACACTGTTGTACCTATGCATGCCTCAGCATGTCTCTGCTGGCTCCGCCGCTGGCTCCACCCACAGGCCCAGGTATAAAGGTGACCGCTCTGCAGCCCCCTGCCTTCTTGGAACCCAGTCAACCACGAGAGGCATGCTCTGTTCTTTGCTAATAAAAGCCTTTTAGTTACTCTCCTAACGCTCCGTCTTTTATGAGTAGTTGATATGTATTTAGTTGGTCTGCCTCTTCTTTGCTCCCCATTATAAATTCCCCCGATTCTGACTGCAAGGGACCTACGCTTGACTTCACCAATCTTTTCCTCTTTACATATCTATAAAAGCTTTTACAGTCAGTTTTTATGTTCCCTGCAAGCTAACTCTCATATTCTATTTTCCCTTTCTTAATTAATCCCTTTGTCCTCCTTTGTTGAATCCTAAACTGCTCCCAATCCTCAGGATTATTGCTTTTTCTGGCCAATTTGTATGTCCTCTCCTTGGATCTTATGCTATCCCTAATTTCCCTTGTTAGCCACGGTTGAGTCACCTTTTTTGTTTTATTTTTATGCCAAACTGGGATGAACAACTTCTGTAATTTATCCATTCGGTCTTTGAATGTTTGCCATTGCCTATCCACCGTCAACCTTTTGAGTGCCATTCCCCAATCAATCCTACCCAACTTGCTCCTCAGACCATCGTAGTTTCCTTTATTTAAATTGAGGACCCTAGTTTCCGAGTCAACTACTTCATTCTCCATCTTAATGAAGAATTCAATCATATTATGATTGCTCCGACCCAAGGGGCCTCGTACAACAAGATTGCTAATTAATCCTTTCTCGTTACATAATACCCAGTCTAAGATGGCCTGATCTCTGGTTGGTTCCTCGACATATTGGTCCAGGAATCCATCCCGTAAACACTCCAGGAATTCCTCCTCCACAGTATTGTTACTAATTTGGTTAGCCCAATCTATATGTAGATTAAAGTCACCCATGATGACTGCTGTGCCCTTATTGCACGCTTCTTTAATTTCCCTTTTAATGCCATCCCCAACCTCCACCTTACTGTTTGGAGGTCTATATACCACTTCCACTAATGTTTTTTTCCCCTTAGTATTTCTCAATTCTACCCATACAGATTCCACCTCACAGAGCTAATATCCTTCATTACAATTGTGTTAATCCCTTCTTTAACCAGTAATGCTACCCCTCCTCCCTTTCCTTTTTGCCTATCTTTCCTGAATATCGAATACCCCTGGATGTTGAGTTCCCAGTCTTGGCCGTCCTTGAGCCACGTTTCCGTAATCCCAACCAAATCATATTCGTTTACCTCTATTTGCGCAGCCAATTCATCCACCTTATTACAAATGCTCCTTGCATTAAGACACAAAGCCTTCAGGCTTGTTTTTTTAAAGCTCTTAGACCTATTAGGATTATTATTTACTGTGGCCACGTTTGATTTAAACCGTTGATTTCTCTGACTGCCACTTTTGTTTTTCTCCTTCCTATCTTTTGCTTTTATCCTTGTTTTCCTTTCCTCTGTCTCCCTGCTCAGGTTCCCAACCCCCTTCCATTTTAGTTTAAACCCTCCCCCACAGCAAAAGGGATGATGGTGTGAGGCAAAAGGAGATGGTAATGGGACAAGTTAAGGAACAAAAGATGAGTCTAGATGAAGTGTAAATGGGAATGGCAGAATGATCGACAGCTGTCATGTGGGAGAGAGAATTTTTTTTTTTTAAAAGATTGGGGCAGAAGTTATGGTCTGAAATTGTTGAACTCAATGTTGAGTCCAGAAGGCTGTAAAGTGCCTAATCGAAAGATGAGGTGCTGTTCCTCGAGCTTACATTGAGCTTCATTGGAACAGTGTAAGTGACCGAGGACGGAGAGATCTGAGTGGGAGTGGAGCGGAGCGGAGAATTAAAGTGACAGGCGACGGGAAGCTCGGGGTCACCCTTACGGACTGAACGGAGGTGTTCCACAAAGCTGTCACCCAATCTGCATTTGGTCTCCCCAATGTAGAGGAGACCACATCGTGAGCAGCGAATACAGTATACTAGATTGCAAGAAGTACAAGTAAATCGCTGTTTCACCTGGAAAGGGTGTTTGGGGCCCTGGACAGTGGGAAGGGAGGAGGTTAAAGGGCAGGTGTTACATCTCCTGCACTTGCACGTGAAGGTGCCGGGTGAAGGGGAAGGGGTGTTGGGATTGATAGAGGACTAGACCAATGTGTCGTGGAGGGAGCCTGCCTTTTTGTGGGATATGTGGAACATTCTTTGTTCCAGTCCTACTCAGGTTCCCTCCCTCACCTCTTTTTCTGGTACATTGATGACTGTATCGGTGCTCTTAAATGCCTGTAAACTACCTGATAATGATTTCAGTTGGGTCGCCCGCTGCTGCCGGTCGGGTCGGCTGTGCGATCACAGACATGCCTGGGGGAAATGCACATGAGAGCGAGATGATCGCGGGTTCCCGACCCACTGTCAAAAAGGAACAACTTTCCCACCCGACCCGCCACCGATCGGGCCCGCTACCACCCCGGAAAATTCCAGCCGGTAACTCTGTTTCTCTCTCCACAGATGCTGCCTGGCCTGCTGAGTATTTCCAGCATTTTCTGTTGAAAGAACCTAAAGCTAAAGTTCACTTGGAAACCCAATCAAGCTTGACCGAAATATATCCTTGGTTGTTGACAAATTTGCGATTCAAATTGATTCATCTCATTGAAACTTATAAAATTCTAACAGGACTAGACAGACTAGATGCAGGAAGGATGTTTCCGATGGCGGGGGAGTCCAGAACCAGGGGTCATAGTCCAAGGATAAGGGGTAAGCCATTTAGGACAGAGATGAGGAGGAATTTCTTTGCCCAGAGAGTGGTGAACCTGTGGAATTCTCTACCACAGAAGGCAGTAGAGGCCAATTCATTAAATATATTCAAGAAGGAGTTAGATATATTTCTTAAGGCTAAAGGAATGAAGGGATATGGGGAGAAAGCAGGGACAGGGTACTGAATTTGAATGATCAGCCATGATCTCATTGAATGGCGGAGCAGGCTCGAGGGGCCGAATGGCCTACTCCTGCTCCTATCTTCTATGTTTCTATGTGAATTGGCAAGTAGCAGGAAGTGACAAATTAGGCCTAACTGCAAAAACAGTGAAGCCTGCTGGAAAGTGGACACATAGTGAGAATGGACCTGCCTCCGTTGTGACGCCCCCACCCCCCCCCTCCACCCACCTCATCAAATAGTCAGGAATACAGGGTTCAAGTTTCTGCTCGTTTCCGCTTGTTGAATCAGCTCAATCCAGGCGGAACCGGCCACACCAGCGAATTTGAAACGTGAGTGAGTTACGCCCAAAACCACTGATGCCTGTGTTTTCTGCGACCTTTTCCGCTGGTTCAACCTACAATTCGCCCGGATCAGGCTCCGCCCACAGAACCGGTCACGCCACCCCCCACCAGGCGGACATTGCGAGATTCCGCCGATAGCGCTGGTTCGGGAAGGCTCTACAAATTGCGCTCATTGTCTGAGGCGCACAGGTTCCAGTCGGCACGTTTTAAACATTTTTTTTCATATCAATAAGTATTATATTTTTAAAAATTCGTTCACGGGATGTGGGCATTGCTGGCAAGGCCGGCATTTATTGCCCCATCCCTAATTGCCCTTGAGTGACTTGCTGGTCCATTTCAGAGGGCAGTTAAGAGTCAACCACGATGCTGTGGATCTGGAGTCACTTATAGGCCAGACCGGGTAAGGACGGTAGATTTCCTTCCCTAAAGGACATTAGTGAACCTTTACTAAGAAACTGACCAGTGCACACCAATGAAACTATTAAACGGTTCAGGATGGGTTTTTTTAAAAGTCATTTTCTGTCATTTTAAATCGGGTTACTCACAGGTGGTAGACTGTTATTAAAAGTGCTAATTTTTGGTGATAAATCCATGTTCAGCTGTATCAATAAAATTGCATTAGGTAGCCACCAATGTTCCCTCTAATTTTTTTCCGTGCGCAGTCCCTTTAAAGTTGTTGCGTGGACACGCAGGTGCAGTATCTTCCAGCGGCCGCAGCTTGTGAGCGGCCTGCGCTGGACCTCCCGGTTGATGCGCAGCCGCGTCCCCTCGGCGGACATTACTCCCCTCGGTGGACATCGCTCCCCTCGGGGGACATCGCTCCCCTCAGGGGACATCGCTCACCTCGGGGGACATCGCTCCCCTCGGGGGACATTGCTCCCCGCGGGGGACATTGCTCCCCTCGGGGGACATTGCTCCCCCCGGGGGACATTGCTCCCCTCGGGGGACATTGCTCCCTGCGGGGGACATTGCTCCCCTCGGGGGACATTGCTCCCCTCGGGGGACATTGCTCCCCGCGGGGGACATCGCTCCCCGCGGGGGACATCGCTCCCCTCGGGGGACATCGCTCCCCTCGGGGGACATCGCTCCCCGCGGGGGACATCGCTCCCCGCGGGGGACATCGCTCCCCTCGGGGGACATCGCTCCCCCCGGGGGACATCGCTCCCCTCGGGGGACATCGCTCCCCGCGGGGGACATCGCTCCCCTCGGGGGACATCGCTCCCCTCGGGGGACATCGCTCCCCGCGGGGGACATCGCTCCCCGCGGGGGACATCGCTCCCCGCGGGGGACATCGCTCCCCTCGGAGGACATCGCTCCCCTCGGGGGACATCGCTCACCTCGGGGGACATCGCTCCCCTCGGGGGACATCGCTCCCCTCGGGGGACATCGCTCACCTCGGGGGACATCGCTCCCCTCGGGGGACATTGCTCCCCGCGGGGGACATTGCTCCCCCCGGGGGACATTGCTCCCCTCGGGGGACATTGCTCCCCGCGGGGGACATTGCTCCCCGCGGGGGACATTGCTCCCCTCGGGGGACATTGCTCCCCTCGGGGGACATTGCTCCCCGCGGGGGACATTGCTCCCCGCGGGGGACATTGCTCCCCTCGAGGGACATTGCTCCCCCCGGGGGACATTGCTCCCCTCGGGGGACATTGCTCCCCCCGGGGGACATTGCTCCCCTCGGGGGACATTGCTCCCCGCGGGGGACATTGCTCCCCTCGAGGGACATTGCTCCCCCCGGGGGACATAGCTCCCCGCGGGGGACATCGCTCCCCTCGGGGGACATCGCTCCCCCCGGGGGACATCGCTCCCCTCGGGGGACATCGCTCCCCGCGGGGGACATCGCTCCCCTCGGGGGACATCGCTCCCCGCGGGGGACATCGCTCCCCTCGGGGGACATCGCTCCCCTCGGGGGACATCGCTCCCCGCGGGGGACATCGCTCCCCCCGGGGGACATCGCTCCCCTCGGGGGACATCGCTCCCCTCGGGGGACATCGCTCCCCTCGAGGGACATCGCTCCCCTCGAGGGACATTGCTCCCCTCGGGGGACATTGCTACCCTCGGGGGACATTGCTCCCCGCGGGGGACATTGCTCCCCTCGGGGGACATTGCTCCCCTCGGGGGACATTACTCCCCTCGAGGGACATTGCTCCCCGCGGGGGACATTACTCCCCTCGAGGGACATTGCTCCCCGCGGGGGACATTAATCCCCTCGGGGGACATTACTCCCCTCGGGGGACATTGCTCCCCTCGGGGGACATTACTCCCCTCGAGGGACATTGCTCCCCGCGGGGGACATTACTCCCCTCGAGGGACATTGCTCCCCTCGGGGGACATTACTCCCCTCGGGGGACATTGCTCCCCTCGGGGGACATTACTCCCCTCGGGGGACATTGCTCCCCTCGGGGGACATTACTCCCCGCGGGGGACATTGTTCCCCTCAGGGGACATTACTCCCCTCGGGGGACATTGCTCCCCTCGGGGGACATTACTCCCCTCGGGGGACATTGCTCCGCGCGGGGGACATTGCTCCCCTCGAGGGACATTGCTCCCCTCGGGGGACATTACTCCCCTCGAGGGACATTGCTCCCCCCGGGGGACATTACTCCCCTCGGGGGACATTGCTCCGCGCGGGGGACTTTGTTCCCCTCGGGGGACATTACTCCCCTCGAGGGACATTGCTCCCCTCGAGGGACATTGCTCCCCCCGGGGGACATTACTCCCCTCGAGGGACATTGCTCCCCGCGGGGGACATTACTCCCCTCGAGGGACATTGCTCCCCGCGGGGGACATTGCTCCCCTCGGGGGACATTGCTCCCCTCGGGGGACATTGCTCCCCTCGGGGGACATTGCTCCCCGCGGGGGACATTGTTCCCCTCGGGGGACATTGCTCCCCACGGGGGACATTGTTCCCCTCGGCGGACATTACTCCCCTCGGGGGACATTGCTCCCCTCGGGGGACATTACTCCCCTCGAGGGACATTACTCCCCTCGAGGGACATTGCTCCCCGCGGGGGACATTACTCCCCTCGGGGGACATTGCTCCCCTCGGGGGACATTACTCCCCTCGAGGGACATTGCTCCCCGCGGGGGACATTGTTCCCCTCGGGGGACATTGTTCCCCTCGGGGGACATTACTCCCCTCGAGGGACATTGCTCCCCGCGGGGGACATTACTCCCCTCGGGGGACATTACTCCCCGCGGGGGACATTACTCCCCTCGGGGGACATTACTCCCCTCGGGGGACATTGTTCCCCTCGGGGGACATTACTCCCCTCGAGGGACATTGCTCCCCGCGGGGGACATTACTCCCCTCGGGGGACATTGTTCCCCTCGGGGGACATTACTCCCCTCGAGGGACATTGCTCCCCGCGGGGGACATTACTCCCCTCGGGGGACATTACTCCCCGCGGGGGACATTACTCCCCTCGGGGGACATTACTCCCCGCGGGTTACATTACTCCCCTCGGGGGACATTACTCCCCTCGGGGGACATTACTCCCCTCGAGGGACATTGCTCCCCGCGGGGGACATTACTCCCCTCGAGGGACATTGCTCCCCGCGGGGGACATTACTCCCCTCGAGGGACATTGCTCCCCGCGGGGGACATTACTCCCCTCGGGGGACATTACTCCCCTCGGGGGACATTACTCCCCTTGGGGGACATTGCTCACCGCGGGGGACATTACTCCCCGCGGGGGACATTACTCCCCTCGGGGGACATTACTCCCCGCGGGGGACATTACTCCCCTCGGGGGACATTACTCCCCTTGGGGGACATTGCTCACCGCGGGGGACATTACTCCCCGCGGGGGACATTAATCCCCTCGGGGGACATTACTCCCCTCGGGGGACATTGTTCCCCTCGGGGGACATTACTCCCCTCGAGGGACATTGCTCCCCGCGGGGGACATTACTCCCCTCGGGGGACATTACTCCCCGCAGGGGACATTACTCCCCTCGGGGGACATTACTCCCCTCGAGGGACATTGCTCCCCGCGGGGGACATTACTCCCCTCGGGGGACATTACTCCCCGCGGGGTACATTACTCCCCTCGGGGGACATTGTTCACCTCGGGGGACATTACTCCCCTCGGGGGACATTACTCCCCGCGGGGGACATTACTCCCCGCGGGGGACATTGCTCCCCTCGGGGGACATTGCTCCCCTCGGGGGACATTACTCCCCGCGGGGGACATTGCTCCCCTCGGGGGACATTGCTCACCGCTTTTAAACACCTCCAGGAATACTTTTTAGTGGAAAGAAAAAAAAAGAAAGGATTGCGTCCCATTACGCTGCCCGATTACGCTGGTTCAAGGAAGATTTTACATTTGTGAAGATGCAAATGAATTTTTGCAGAATAATGGGGAGTCTAGACCCAGAGGACACAGATTTAAGGCGACTGGCAGAAGAACCAAAGGCGATGTGAGGAAAAACTTTTTCACGCAGCGAGTGGTTAGGATCTGGAATGCACTGTCTGAAAGGGTGATGGAGGCAGATTCCAACGCGGCTTTCAAAAGGGAGTTGGATAAGTACATTTGCAGGGATGCAGGGAAAGGGCGGGGGAGCGGGACTAGCTGAAGTGCTCTTGCAGAGAGCCGGCACGGGCTCGACGGGCCGAATGGCCTCCTTCTGTGCTGTAACCATTCTCTGATTCTAACCTAACCAGCGCAATGTCAAGCGCATTTTGGGCACTATTTCCCGATTGCACCCAGAGCGGAAGCTCTACCCCTCCAAGTACAACTCTAAAATAGCCTAGAAAGCCATTCCATTCTAAAAACAATCACCCGCATTCGTACACCAAATAAATCGCCCAAAAGAAAAACTTGTGCTCTGTGCGTCACCCTTTTGTATTCCTCTCGGGCTCATGGTTCCGATGCCCCTTGGGCGGACATCTCTGGGCTAAGGTTTGGCATGTGAGAAAGTGCACAACGGAGCTTGAAGCAGGAGGGTCCTGGCAGATCTTTCTCCTCATCTGGTTTATGCCATAACTTTCTGACAGGGGGGATCCCGTGGCGTGGGAAGTGACATGAATCAGCCATTCATGTGGAAATGACTTAAGAAATAATACTGGGTGGTCTGCTGGTGGCGCTGTCCAGGGAGAGTATAAATACTCGGGCATGGGCCCAGCTTACTCAGGACATTCTTTTACAGAAACTAGTGAAGGACACAACTAGACCTCCATGTTGTAAAACAGTTGATTAAAGCTTTGTTTAATGCTTAGACCAAGTGCCTAGTAGTTTTCTTACGTCAGGAAGGAAGAGCAGCAGAAAGTCGTGATGAACGTGCTGATGGTGAGCCACTCACTCCCGGTTGCCTCCTGCTGTCAGTCTCCCGCAGGAGATCCGTGGCTTTGTCCTCATAGGGTTGGGACGTTAGAGGAAGGAGAGGCCACCAACTGTGACCAATCTTGCTCTCTCTTCCCCCCCAGAAATGGTGCCAAACCAGAGAGAAACATTCGGCCTCGACGTGGAAACTCACACATGGATAATGGGGCACGGGGGCGAGATATCAGAGTAACAGCTCTCGTGGAACCATAGCGACCCCAGGAAGAAGCCAACATGTTCAGGAGAGGAGGGAAGGGAAGGGAAGGCCATCTGGAGGAGAACTTTGGTGAGAGACAAACGATAGTCAGTATTTTTCTTTTTAATAATAAACTTGAATGAGCACTGAGAAAAACTAGGAGGGTAAGAATTCACACGGTCACCATGTGAGCAGCACGGCCAGTGCGTTTGTGAAGACTTCTAGCTTTGGTATTTCATGTCAATTCAGAAACGCATGTTAAAAGGAAGCACCGAACAAAAGAATGCTTTTATAACAAAACAGAAAACGCTGGAAAAACTCAGCAGGCCAGGCAACATCCATGGAGAGAGAGAAACAGAATCAACGTTTCAGGTCGAAGACCCTTCGTCAGAACTGAGAAAAAAGCAGGAAATGAAACGGATGAAAAAGCAAGTTTGGGGGCTGGGAAATGGGGGAAGGGATGAAAGAACAAAGTGGAAGGTCTGGGAGAGGTGAAGAGACATTAAGAGATATTCAAGGCGAGATGAGATGGTAATAGGGCAGGTAGAGAAACAAAGGATGGCTCTAGATGAAGTGTGAAATACGCTGGCAGAATGAGAGACAGCTGCCATGTGGGAGAGAAAAAAAGGAAAAGGCACAAACGAAAGGTGTGGATAAAAAATACGTAAAAATATGATAGGGGCCGAGGTTATGATCTGAAATTGTTGAACTCGATATTGAGTCTGGAAGGCTGTAATGTGACTAATCGAAAGATGAGGTGCTGTTCCTCGAGCTTACGCTGAGCTTCCGTGGAACAATGCAAGAGGCCAAGGACAGTGAGGGCCGAGTGGGAATGGAGCGGTGAATTAAAATGACAGGCGACCGGAAGCTCGGGGTCACCCTTACGGACTGAACGGAGGTGTTCCGCAAAGCGGTCACCCAATCTGCGTTTGGTCTCCCCAATGTAGAGGAGACCACATCGTGAGCAGCGAATACAGTATACTAGATTGCAAGAAGTACAAGTAAATCGCTGTTTCACCTGGAAGGGGTGTTTGGGGCCCTGGACAGTGGGAAGGGGAGAGCTATAAGGGCAGGTGTTGCATCTCCTGCGCTTGCACGGGAAGGTGCCGGGTGAAGGGGAAGGGGTGTTGGGGGTGATAGAGGAGTGGACTATGGTGTCTCGGAGGGAGCGGTCCCTACGGAATGCTGAAAGGGGAGGGGAGGGGAAGATGCGTTTGGTGGTGGGATCACGTTGGAGGTGGCGGAAATGGCGGAGGATGATGCGTTGAATGTGGAGGCTTTTCCTGTGAAAAGAATGCTTTTCCTGTGTAGCTGAACAATGCTTGCCAGTCCGTCTGGGCCAAGCCTCCCCCACACGGTGGTCTCCAGCCCAGCTGCGCGGCCACAATTCCTGTCCCTCGCCCCCCCCCTCTCCGACCAGCAAGCTGCTGTGAGCGTCTGAGTGGTGCCCGCAGCTTACCGCCATTTTGGAAATGAGGCCCGGACCTCAAAGGGGGGTGGGGCGGGGGCGGTCTTGGGCATCTCTGCAAGGGGACTTTGGGCAGATGGCACCACAGCACATCCAGCTGGCTGGCCGAAGCCTACCCAAAGTGAAGATCTACCCTGCTGTGGTATTGTGCCAAATTTCTCTCACGTGTTATGTTAGCTCTTCTGCTTCTGAGTTTGACTCTTCAAAAGCACCAGAAGAAATACCCCACGGTCCACGGTTGAAGGTGTAAAAGTGCTTTGACTTGAAGTTAGGCAGAGGTGGGAGGGATCGTTTGCACGGCGCAATGTGGGCCCCAAGACTACCAGCGCAGGAGGGATGGTAGAAGATGGCCGGGGCAGTCAGTGCCAACTTGACCATGACCACACACAGCGTCTCAGTACCATCAGGCAGGCAAGGTGGAAGGAGCCAGTCACATCTGCCTAGAATGCACGATACCAGGCATGCCCACCACTGAAAATTGTCTCTCCCTCCCTCACATTCTGTCCAAATGTCTTGAATTGAATATGATCAATGCCCAGGAGACTGTGTGATGCCCTGTACATCTGCAGCCTTCACCTGGAAGTGTTTTTTCACTCCAAAGGGATAGATAGCTTAGATGGTTTCAAAAGGAAACTGGACGAGCACACGAGAGAAAAGGGAATAGAAAGATATGCTGAAAGGCTGAGACGAGGCGAATAGAATGGCAGGAGTCTCATGCGGAGCATAAATACCAGCACAGAATAGTTGGGCCGAATGGCCTGTTTCTGTGCTGTATATTCTATCTTGACTTTGTGCGATAGTGTAAAACGCGTGATAACGAGTCGGCAGCCCGTTTCACATCTCTCCCGATTGTCATTTTCATTGGATGTAAACACAGACCGCAGCCACCTCCAATCCAATGCCTGACCAGCAGCCCCATGCGCCTGCACAAGAAATGTAGCCTACAGGACTTTGTTTCCAGGAGAAAAGGGCCACTTCAGTCTCAAGAGGTTCACAGAGGAACGCAACAGAAAGCCTCCTCACTTCCTCTTGCTGCTCAGTTGGTACCTAGCAGAAGCACAGCATTAGTTTTTAAGAGTTGAGTCATTCAGAGTGTGGCTCAGTGTTCAGTGCTCTCATGTCTGGGTCAGGCGATTGCGGACTCAAGCCCCACTCCAGGAACTTGCGCAGAAAATCTAGGCTGACACCCCAGTGCAGTAACTTACTTCTGCCTTTACGGTACAGTCCAGTAGTCCTGGATGCTGTTTATGAGTGGGCAGAAGTGATGGGACAACAACACATTATTACTGCCTCATCTGCATTGCCTCCATCCAAAATTAGTCAGTGCTTCATCTGGCTGCCAGAAATCATGCTGGGTGGGCTCAAAAGTGTGAAAGCGTCTAACATGATGCTCCAATTCCCGCCACTGATTACAAGGGGACAATCTAAGCCCTCACTCACAGACGGAGAGTGGCCAGTCAGGCAAAGTACCAGTGGGGGTGAAATTGGTCTTCAGCAGTAGCGCAAATCGAGCGATCATGAGTCGGCAGAGAGTTTTACACCCAGTCCCATTTTCTTCTCCATTGACTTCAAATCAGGCGGGGTGTAAAACTGGCTACCAACTCGCGATCGCGCGAAAAAGAAGAGAGACTTGCATTTATATAGCGCCTTTCACGACCACCGGACGTCCCATAGCGCTTTACAGCCAGTACTTCTTAGAAGTGTAGTCACTGTTGTAATGTGGGAAACACAGCAGCCAATTTGCGCACAGCAAGCTCCCACAAACAGCAATGTGATAATGACCAGATAATCTGTTTTTTAGTGATGTTGATTGAGGGATAAATATTGGTCAGGGCACCGGGGAGAACTCCCCCCCCCCACCCTGCTCTTCTTTGAAATAGTTCCGTCGGATCTTTTACGTTCACCTGAGAGGGCAGACGGGGCCTCGGTTTAACGTCTCATCCAAAAGACGGCACCGCCGACAGTGCAGCACTCCCTCAGCACTGCACTGGGAGTGTCAGCCTAGATTTTTGTGCTCAAGTCTATAAGATTCGCAAAATTCCCACATTCCCCCAAGGTTATTAATAAAGGGACCCTGCATGGACAATTTTAAAAAGGGTACCCAAAAGATGGCGTCCGCACCTCATGACCAAAAGCCTGTAAGACTTTTAAAAGCTTGGACTCTGCAGCACAGACCAGGCAGTTTGGGAAATCGAAACTTAAAATGCATTTCTGTGAAAGGGACTTTGTGTTTGAAAGACCAGACAGCTAGGCAAACACTGAATATGCATTTCGTCAGATTGGAACAGATCAACCCAGTTAAGCCTAAGCATAAGACCATTAGTTTGTCCACATAAATAATCGGAAACAGCTTAAGGGAGCCACCAAGGCTGGACAGGCCGATTAAAATGCATTAATGACAATACAACTCGGACATCGGGGCCATCAGGTGCGATAAACGGCCATCTAAAGCCAGTTAGTTTAGATTAAAACAGCCTGCCAAAAGTTCAACAATGGACTGACCTGATTTGGTGCGCAGATTAAGGGCCATCCGAAGGAGTATAACTGTAGGCCCTTAGTGACAATCGCTCTCTTGACGCTTGACTCTTGTCTCTTGTTCTGCTCTGACCTCTTGGGCTGCTGCTGCCCGTACTCGTGCCCTGGCCTCGTGGCGGGTTCTCTTCTCGCTCTCCGCATTTGTTTAACAACCAAGGACATCCATACCAATCGCGGAGAGGGGAACGAGACCCGAGTCCAAAGTTACCCAGGACACCCGGGCCACGAAAGAGGGCAGAAGAAACGAGGCGAAACAAAACGAGATGAAGAACAAGGTAGAGACCCGACAAGAGCAGAGAAGGGCAGCAAAGACGCATTGATAAAGACCGAGCGCCGAGTTATAAGCTGGCACTTGGGGAAGAATCTATATGAACATGCTGGCGTTTTAACGCTTGGGTAGAAAAATCTAAGCAGTAAAGACTGCCAACGCAACGTTACCACTGACGACCTCCCGAGGGAGAAGAAGAAGAGAACCTATCGCGACGAGACGACGACGGTAGCCGAGGAGAGGAAAGGTGTGCCGCAGCAACAGCTCCAGCACCGCGCCCTGAGACCATGTGGTGATGGAGCACCCCAAAGGACAGGAGACTAAACCTCAATACTCGCAACTGTTAAAGCAACAGGCCTTGAATTGGTGAGCATGAATTCCTGGCCCCTCATAGCTTAATCTAGTTAGGTACAGGAGGTGGGATAAGGATAAGGGGATTGTTAAAGTAATTGTTTTTCCCTCGATGTGCCGTGTGTTCCCCATTCCCTGCTTAAGTATAGTTATTTGTTTATGCCTGTAATCGTTTACCAGTAATTTCTCATAAGACTGTGTTTTTATTTTCTGTTTTAATAAAATCTTGGTTTTCTTACACCAAACCACTTGTCTACTCGATTTTTCTGTATCGCCGCCTGCACCTAAGTCGGTGTCTGGAACCCAGGGGCGTGGGAGCGATTCGAACCACTCACCAACAGTCAGGGGCACAACTGACTGGGCGCACGCGCCACCCGCCACCCCCTACAGGGCTCAGAGGTGAGGGTGCTTTCAACTGAGCCAGGACCACTGCTGAATACCAATTTCACCCCCAGTTTCCCAGCGTGAGTCAGTGCCTTCAGGAGCAAAGAGAAGGTGTAAACACAGGAGAAAAAGAACATTGAGTAGATGAAGTGATGAGTTGCTTCGGGGAATCAACCAATACGGTCATTATTTAAAAGCCTATGAAAGTAATCCTATGGAACTCTTTAAACAAAGTTGGTGCAGATTTATAGCGATCAGATTTCAGTAGTTATGAATTAGCTCTATGTTGCCATGTTGGTAGGCTTATTAAAAAATCCACAGTAAACCTTTGACTGTTTAGCTTCTGTATCTGGCTGTATGAATATTTAATTAAATTTACGTTCTATAATAGGTCTTTAAGATTTAAGAGCATTGTTAGTAATTCTACTTTAATGCTGATGCTGATTATTAAACAGGAGAAATAGTTTAATTACTGATTATTAACCTTGTTGCGAACCGGTAATTATATTATTTCTCCTGTTTAAATTCCAGCAACACAAACATGCCTGCTAATCTTGCTGAATCCAGACTGCCTATTGTTTAAACTCATTAGAATTACCTTTATAATGTGACGGCTCAATTCATTACATGTGTCATGCCCCCATCACCCACAAGGGACACCCCTTTACTTTACCCCTGAGAATTCTCTCCCTCTTATCCTAACAGCAGCAATGTGCATTCATATAACGCCTTTAGCGTAGTCCCAGGGCATTTCGCGGGAGCGGTTATCAAACACAATCTGATGCCGAGCCACATAAGGAGATATTGGGACAAAAGCTTGGCCAAAGAGGTAGATTATAAGGAGTGCCTTAAAAGGAGGAGAGAGAGGTGGAGAGGTTTAGGGAGGGAATTGCAGAGCTGAGGGTCAAAGAGATAGGTTTTAAGGAGCGTCTTAGAGTCAGGAAAGGCTCCCCCTTTTCCCAGCCCCCCACTTGCTTTAAAATCTATCCCTTTTCCTGCTTTTTTTTCCAGTTCCGACGAAGGGTCTTCGACCTGAAACGTTAACTCAGTTTCTCTCTCCACGGATGCTGCCCTGGCCTGCTGAGTTTTTCCAGCATTTTCTGTTGTTATTTTGGAATTCCAGCATCCGCAGTATTTTTGCTATTTTATTAAGGTCTAGCTGGAACTGGGTTCTGTTAAATCGGCCCCACCGGAAGAACTCAGATGTACCGTCTGTGTCGCTGAAAGTGCTCTGGATCAGGTAGTGGTAACAGAATCATACGTTTTTGTAATTAACTTTTTGCTAGGGGCAAAGAAGGAGGTTAAAGTCAATCAGCCTGTTATCAAATGCTCAAACAGCTGCCACGCTCCATGCTATAAATAATCTGCAATTAGGAAACCTCGTTTGCTTGCCTCTTTGAGAAGTATCAGATCTGATGGATGCACAGACCAGGAAAAAGCAAGGAGTGCAGCAGCAACAGATAAGCATCTGTAAACCTATCGCACTTGGCAAACTGCAAACCTGTGAACGATACGGCGCACAGGAGGAAGCCATTCGGCCCATCGTGCCTGTGCCGGCTCTTTGAAAGAGCTCTCCAGTTAGTCCCACTCGCCCTGCTCTTTCCCCCAAAGCCCTGCAAATTTCTCCTTTTCAAGTATTTATCCATTTCCCTTTCGAAAGTTACTATTGAATCTGCTTCCACCGCCCTTTCAGGCATTCCAGGTCACAACATCTCACCACGTCCTGTGATGGTATTTCTTTTTCTTTTCCATATTTACAATCAAACACATCAATTTTAAATGTCACACAATATAGTAGGATTGGAGAAGTAACAACAATAACTAAATATTATTTCACCTTGATTTTACTAACAAATAATGGGCCAGAAATTCAGGTCCCCACGGGTGAGTACGCGCTGGGTACTCACGCGTAGGCCCAACGAAAGTGCCAGTTTCGTGCATGCACTGCACATGCGCGGGAAACCGGAACTTCCGTTCCCTTAAAGGAAGGGGTTCACAGGTCGAACGCGTGCGCCGGAGAGGCAGCGCGTACGCCTGGAACTTCTGTTTTTTTTGCAGGTTTCTTCGGGAGGGTAAGTCTCCAGGAGCTACGCTTGTAAAAAGCAATCACAAGGCCTGCTTTTAACAAGTTAAGTGGTGAATTAAGTTAAATTAAAACATTTTTTCCACAGGTTTATTATTTTTAAATACTTTAAAGAAAGGTAAGTTTATTTTTAGCCCCGTTAGAAACTGTAATTAATTTTTTCAAATATTTAAATTATTGTTTAAAATAGTTATTTTATGTAATTTATAGTTATTTTAAAAATGTGGGTTTTTTAAAAATTTATTTGAAGTTTTGGTGATGTTTTGGGGCTGAATTGTATTCATAGGTTTGACAGCTCTTCCTGTCAAATCTATGAATACAGATTCCCTGCTACCATTGGCTCTCCGTAGCCCACACGATCCCAGGGGACGCTTTGAACTAACTGCGCCCCTGGGATACGCAAGCACTGCGCGCCGGCAGTTGGAGGAGGCCCAGGATCAGAATCCCACGCGGGCCCACAGCACAACGGCCGGCGTGCAAGGTAAGTGCAGGTCGGAGGCTTGCACCCATGGGAAGCTTCCGACCCGATTTTCTGGGCCAATATTTCATTGATATTGTGCCCCTCCCTTCCCCATGAATGGTTTCCTTGTGTGCTTTTAGGTTGTCCTTCCCGTGTGGAATGCTTTGTGACCAGGATAGGCAGGCAACCAGGGATGAGGGACTTTAGTTATCTGGAGATAATCTGGAGAATCTGGGGTTGTTCTCTTTAAAGCAGAGAAGGTTAAGGGGAGATTTAATAGAGGTGTTCACAATCGTGAAGGGTTTTGATAGAGTAAATAAGGAGAAACTGTTTCCAGTGGCAGGAGGGTCGGTAACCAGAGGACACAGATTTAAGTTATTTGGCAAAAGAACCAGAGGCGACATGAGGAGAATTTGTTTTACGCAGCGAATTGTTTTGATCTGGAATGCGCTGCCTGAAAGGGTGGTGGAAGCAGATTCAATAGTAACTTTCAAAAGGGAATTGAATACAGATTTGAAGGGGGGACATTTTCAGGGCTATGGGGAACTAGCAGGGGGGAGTGGGACTAATTGGATAGCCCTTTCAAAGAGCCAGCACAGGACTCCTTCCATGCTGTATCATTCGATGATTCTACAAACCTCTTCCAGGCTTTTATTGCTGTTCTAGTAGATGAGGCAGAACAAAGGTGATTGACTCATTCTCCTTGTTTATTCCTTCTACTTCTCAGGAAGCAATGCGTCCATTCTGTTCTACACCACTTTAGGCCGTGTGACTTTACCTCGAATATCACACACAGGAAGTACAATTTCAATATTTGCGGCTGACACCAAATTGGGAGGTGTAGTTAATACAGAGGAGGACAGCGACAAAATACAGGAAGACATTCATAAACTTGCAGAATGGGCGTGTAATTGGCAAATTAACTTCAATATAGATAAGTGTGAGGTGGTACATATTGGTAGGAAGAAGAAGGGGGCACACACTCCTTGGATAGTGTCTAAATGGGGTAGAGGAACAGGGGGATCTGGGGGTGCAGATACACAAATTACTAAAAGTAGCGATGCAGGTCAATAAGGCCATTAAATTGCAAACCAAGGGTTTATGTCTAGAGGGATAGAACTGCAAAGTAGAGAAGTTATATTAAACGTGTATAGACCTTTGGTTAGACCATACTTGGAGAACTGTGAACGGTTCTGGACTCCATATTATAAAAAAAAATAGAGTCATTGGCAAAAAAGATTTACTAGACTGGTACCAGAACTAAGAGGCTATACCTATCAGGGAAGATTGAACAGGCTGGGGCACATTTTTCTAGAAAAGAGAAGACTGAGGGGTGACTTGCTAGAGGTCTTTAAGATTATTAAAGGGTTCGATAGGGTAGACGGAGAGAAGATGTTTCCACTTACAGGTGAGACCAGAACTAGGGGCCATCAATATAAGATAGTCACTAATAAATCCGATAGGGAATTCAGGAGAAATTTCTTTACCCAGAATGTGTTTACAATGTGCAACGTGCTATCACATGGAGTAGTTGAGGTGAATAGCATAGATGCATTTAAGGGGAAGCTGGATAATTACATGAGGGGGTAAGGAATAGAAGGTTCTGTTGATGGGGTGAGCTGAAGTAGGGGTGGGAGGAGGCTGGTGTGGAGCATAAACACCGGCATGGACCAGTTGGGCCGAATGGCCTGTTTCTGTGCCGTACATTCGATGTAATACACCGTGTGGGAAATGGCAGAGTGGAACTTGCACCACCAACACTCCCCAAATGTAGTATGTCAGCACATGACAGCACTGAAACCCTGGGACTGCCCCCCCCCTCATTTTTGAATTCTTTTTTCATTTTAGTGCAAAAATCTGATAGTTCTCACAGAGCTGGTCATCTGCAGCCTTTAAAAACATTCTGTAAGATTGCAGAGCGGAGGAATTGTAGTGATGATTATGCACTCGATTTTAGCTTTGATCATATCACTGAGTGCACAGTGTGTGCAGTACCGCTGTTTGCTATCATGCACTAAAAATAATACAGCACCTGCAACACAGCAAATCAGGGGCTTATTTCTCATTCGGAATAAGATTCTCGGTTGCTTCTATCGAGAAACACCAAAAGAAGCCTAATTTATAATCTGAGTGTGTGAAATACTCGTCACAATTAGAATAAGACCAACAGGTAGGCTATATATAAGACTCACACATACTCGCTACCGCAGGGAGTGGTTGAGGCAAATTAGATGCATTTAAGGGCAAGCTAGATAAAAGAAAAAGAAAGACTTACATTTATATAGTGCCTTTCACAACCTCAGGACATCCCAAAGCGTTTTACAGCCAATGAAGTACTTTTTGAAGTGTACTCACTGTTTGTAATGTAGGAAACACGGCAGCCAATTTACGCACAGCAAGCTCCCACCAACAGCAATGCGATAATGACCAGATCATCTGTGTTTTTTTACTGATGTTGATTGAGAGACAAATATTGGCCAGGACACTGGGGAGAGTTCCCCTGCTCTTCTTCGAAATAGTGCTGTGGGATCTTTTACGTCCACCTGAGAGAGCAGACGGGGCCTCAGTTTAACGTCTCATCCGAAAGATGGATAAGTACGCGGGAAAAGCAATACAAGGATATGTTGATAGAGTGAGATGGAGAAAGGTGGGAGGAGGCTCGTGAGGAGCATAAACACCGGCATGGACCTGTTGGGCTGAATGGCCTGTTTCTGTGCTGTAAATTCAACATAATTTTATGTCGTAAAGGAGTGCTGTTTCCCTCTCTCCCTTTGCAGATAATTAATGGTTCCCCTATATTTAGAATTAACGTTTCAGGTCATTGACCTTTTGTCATAGACCTGAAACGTTAACTGTTTCTCTCTCCACCAACACTGCCTGACCTGCTGAGTATTTACAGCATTTACTGTTTATATTTCAGATCTCCAGCATCTGCAGAATTTTGCCTTTGTTCCCCTATATTTAGTCTGGCACACTGATTGTTTAGCTTCTGATTGGTCCTTTTAGATAACCGGATCAAGTTCCCAATGTGTGCATTGACTCGCATATTGTTTTTCATTTAAAGTAACAATTTCTTGAAACGTTGTTGGCAGCCAGTTTCCTGGTCCAAAGCTCCGACGCGCGTTGCTTTCCTGGCCTGACGTTAAATACCAAGGCTCGACGTCCAGATAGCAACAGCTGTCCCGTTGGATCAGGAACCTCGAGTCACGTGTAAAACAAATCGAAAACACTCAATTGCATTTTAGTTTGCTTTCAGAAGGTTGGGGGTTCGAGTCCCACTCCAGGGACTTGACCACATAAAGCTGGGCTGACGCTCCCAGTGAAGTGCTGAGGGAGTGCTGCACTGTCAGAGGTGCCGTCTTTTGGATGAGACGTTAAACCGAGGCCCCGTCTGCTCTGTCAAGTGGACGTAAAGGATCCCAGGGCACTATTTCGAAGAAGAGCAGGTGCAGTTATCCCCGGTGTCCTGGGGCCAATATTTATCCCTCAAACAACATAACAAAAACAGATTATCCGATCATTATCACATTGCTGCTTGTGGGAGCTTGCTGTGCATAAATTGGCTGCCGCGTTTCCCACATCACAACAGACTCCACTTCAAAAAGTACTTCATTGGCTGTAAAGCGCTCCGGAAGTCATGAAAGGCGCTATAGAAATGCAAGTTTTCTTTCTTTTCTTTCTTTATCCCACGATCCAGGCTTTGCCAGCAAGGAGTGTTGCTCAGCGGAAGAACATCTCCAGAAACAAGGCACAAGTCAGGAGTGTGATGGAATACTCCGCACTTGCCTGGATGGGTGCAGCTGCAACAACACTCAAGAAGCTCGACACCATCCAGGCCAATAACCAGGGGGCACAGATTTAAAGTAGAAGGATTAGAGGGCAGTTGAGGAGAAACTTTTTCACCCAGAGAGTGGTGGGAGGTCTATGCAGGTTGGGCCTATACTCATTGGAGTTTAGAAGAATGAGAGGTGATCATATTGAAACATATAAGATTCTGAGGGGGCTGGACAGAGTAGATGCTGAGAGGATGTTTCCCCTTGTGGGGGAATCTAGAACGAGGGGGCATAGTCTCAGAATAACGGGCCGCCCATTTAAAACAGAGATGAGGAGGAATTTCTTCTCTCAGAGGGTCGTGAACCTTTGGAATTCTCTACCCCAGAGAGCTGTGGAGGCGGAGTCATTGAATATATTCAAGGCGGAGATAGACAGATTTTTGAACTATAGGGGAGTCAAAAGTTATGGGGAGAGAGCGGGAAAGTGGCATTGAGTCCAAGATCAGATCAGCTGTGATCTTATTGAATGGCGGAGCAGGCTCGAGGAGCCGATTGGCCTACTCCTGCTTCTGTTTCTTATGTTCTTATATTCCATGCCGGTGTTTACGCTCCACGAAAGCACATCCTTCTATTCCTTTCTCCCTCCTGTACTTATCTAGCTACCATGTTCCCCGCAATTTTCTTTGGGGCCGCGCAGCGCATTAAAGGTTTCTTCAATTTAAAAAGCTGGCTCACTGGCTGCACGGGACCCCTGGAGCGCTGTACGGCCACGC
This sequence comes from Somniosus microcephalus, assembly GCF_052327205.1. Lineage (NCBI taxonomy): Eukaryota > Metazoa > Chordata > Chondrichthyes > Squaliformes > Somniosidae > Somniosus > Somniosus microcephalus. The sequence goes on along the minus strand of NC_140993.1, from coordinate 24,320,059 downwards.
CACTTAAAGCGAACATTGCCAGCTGCCCCTTAAATGCATCTACGCTTTTTGCCTCAACTACTCTGTGTGGTAGTGAGTTCCAACATTCCAAGCACTCTCTGGGCGCGGAAGTTTAGCTTTTCTTATAAGATAAGGGAGAACCAGTGGATGTGGTTTATTTGGACTTTCAGAAGGCTTTCGATAAGGTCCCGCATAAGAGATTAGCGTGTAAAATTAAGGCACATGGGATTGGGGGCAAGGTATTGACTTGGATAGAGAACTGGTTGGCAGACAGAAAGCAAAGAGTTGGAATAAACGGGTCTTTTTCCGAGTGGCAGGCAGTGACTAGTGGGGTACCGCAGGGATCGGTCCTTGGACCCCAGCTATTCACAATATATATTAATGATCTAGACAAGGGAGCTAGATGTAATATCTCCAAATTTGCAGACGACACAAAGCTGGGTGGGCATGTGTGATGTGAGGAGGATGCTGAGAAACTCCAGGATGATTTGGACAGGTTGGGTGATTGGGCAGAAGCATGGCAGATGCAATATAACGTGGATAAATGTGAGGTTATCCAATTTGGTGGCAAAAGCAGGAAGGCAGATTATTATCTGAATGGCAATAGATTGGGAGAAGGGGAAGTGCAACGAGACCTGGGTGTCCTTGTGCACCAGTCGCTGAAGGTAAGCATGCAGGTGCAGCAGGTGGTTAAGAAAGCAAATGGTATGATGGCCTTCGTAGCGAGAGGGTTTGAGTACAGGAACAAGGATGTCTTGTTGCAGTTGTACAGGGCCTTGGTGAGACCACATCTTGAGTATTGTGTGCAGTTTTGGTCGCCTTATCTGATGAAGGATGTTCTTGCCATGGAAGGAGTTCAGCGAAGATTCACCAGGCTGATACCTGGGATGGCAGGAATGACGTATGAGGGGAGATTGGGTCGATTGGGCTTATACTCGCTGGAGTTTAGAAGAATGAGAGGGGATCTCATTGAAACTTTAAAAATTCTAACAGGACTGGACAGACTAGATGCAGGAAGGATGTTCCCGATGGTCGGGGAGTCCAGAACCAGGGGTCACAGTCTAAGGATAAGGGGTAAGCCATTTAGGACAGAAATGAGGAGGAATTTCTTCACCCAGAGAGTGGTGAACCTGTGGAATTCTCTACCACAGAAGGCAGTAGAGGACAATTCATTAAATATATTCAAGAAGGAGTTGGATATATTTCTTAAGGCTAAAGGGATCAAGGGATATGGGGAGAAGGCAGGGACCGGGTACTGAATTTGGATGATCAGCCATGATCGCACTGAATGGCGGAGCAGGCTCGAGGGGCCGAATGGCCGACTCCTGCTCCTATCTTCTATGTTTCTATGTTTCTATGTTTATCTTGTATATATGATCCCTGGTTCTGGAATTCTCTATGCAGTGGAAAAAAAACAAATTGGTTAAAAGTCGGCTGAGGCTACCCAGCAAATATAAGATGTCCAGTAGAGATCAGCAGGCGCAGGGTAAATTTTAATGAAAATTCTAATAGGTTCAGACAGAGATTCAGCAGCGCCAAGCTGAGACTCTGCTCTGCGTTGATGCTTGATTCCTGCTGCACTGAAACTTCAATTATCCCAATATTCCCGCTCTTGATTCAACACAGGGATATTTGTGAGAGTCAGCACTGGATTCTGTAATGATAGAATGGTATTCAGGAAGGGTAAGATCCAAAGGACTCAATGGCTTTCTAGGGATAGGACAGGATGTTCACCTGAACTGGGAAGAAGCCCTTGCAGCAAGTGAACCTCGGGAAGTCATGGACCGTATCCCGTGGATGGAAAGTCACGGTCTGTTCATTCACCATTTAAAAAAAAAATGTATTCATTCTCGGGATGTGGCAAGGCCGGCATTATATTGCCCATCCCTAATTGCCCTTGAGAAGGTGGTGGTGAGCCGCCTTCTTGAACCGCTGCAGTCCGTATGGTGAAGGTACTCCCACAGTGCTGTTAGGGAGGGAGTTCCAGGATGTTGACCCAGCGACGATGAAGGATCGGCGACCTACTTCCAAGTCAGGATGGTGTGTGACTTGGAGGGGAATCTGGAGGTGGTGGTGTTCCCATGCGCCTGCTGCCCTTGTCCTTCTAGGTGGAAAAGGTCACGGGTTTGGGAGATGCTGCGAAGAAGCCTTGGCGAGTTGCTGCAGTGCATCTTGTAGATGGTACACTCTGCAGCCATGGTATGCCGGTGGTGGAGGGAGTGAATGTTTAAGGCGGTGGAGGGGTGCCAATCAAGTGGGCAGCTTTGTCCTGGATGGTGTCGAGCTTCTTGAGTGTTTTTGGAGCTGCACTCATCCAGGCAAGTGGAGAGTATTCCATCACACTCCTTACTTGTGCCTTGTAGATGGTGGAAAGGCTTTGGGGAGTCAGGAGGTGAGACACTCGCCGCAGAATACCCAGCCTCTGACCTGCTCTTGTTGCCACAGTATTTATGTGGCTGATCTAGTTAAGTTTCTGGTCAATGGTGACCCCCAGGATGTTGATGGTGGGGGAGTCGGTGATGGTAATGCCATTGAATGACAAGGGGCGATGGTTAGACTTTCGCTTGTTGGAGGTAGTCATTGCCTGGCACTTGTGTGGTGTGAATGTTACCTGCCACTTATCAGCCCAAGCCTGAATGTCGTCCAGGTCTTGTTGCATGCGGGCATGGGCTGCTTCATTATCTGAGGAGTTGCGAATGGCATTGAACACTGTGCAGTCATCAGTGAACATCCCCATTTCTGACCTTATGATGGAGGGAAGGTCATTGATGAAGCAGCTGAAGATGTCCTGAGGAACTCCTGCAGCGATGTCCTGGGGCTGTGATGATTGAGCTCCAACCACCACAACCATCTTCCTTTGTGCTAGGTATGACTCCTGCCAGCGGAGAATTTTTCCCCTGATTCCCATTGACTTCAGTTTTACTAAGGCTCCTTGATGCCACACTTGGTCAAATGCTGCCTTGATGTCAAGGGCAGTCGCTCTCACCTCACCTCTGGAATTCAGCTCCTTTGTCCATGTTTGGACCAAGGCTGTAATGAGGTCTGGAGCCGAGTGGTTTTGGCGACCAGCAATGGGCTGGTGCATCCAGTGACTATAATAGTCAGCTGTGGCCTGAAACTCAGCTCCACCTCCTAAAGGAAATAGACTTGTTCCTTGCTGCTAAAGGGATTCATGGCTGCTAATTTTTATAAATAATATATAAGGATACCGGACCAGGAAGGAATGCGATAATTGAATGAGCAGTATTGATGGACTTGAAGTACTTGCCCTGTTACTATGTTAGGAACATAGGAACATGAGGAGGCCATTCCGCCCCTCGGGCCATTCAATTAGATCGTGGCTAATCTGTATCTTAACTCCATCTTCACGCCTTGGTTGTGTAACCTGACCTTGCCTAACAAAAATCAATCTCAGTTTTGAAATATTCAATTGACCCCCCAGCCTCAGCAGCTTTATGGGGAGGAGAGTTCCACATCTCCACTAGCCTTTGTGTGAAGATGTATTTCCTGACATTACCCCTGAATGGCCTAGCTTTAATATGAAGGTTTTGCCCGCTTTGCTACCGGGCTACGATAGGCTGATGTATCCAGTGACCATAATAGTCAGCTGTGGCCTGAAACTCAGCTCCATCGCATAGAAACATAGGAACATAGAAGATAGGAGCAGGAGTAGGCCATTCGGCCCCTCCTTGCAGACAAGGCTCAATGCGGACCTAAGGCGATGGTGCAGTGGACTATCTCGTCCTTGCAATCATCTCCCATGGCACCACCTAATCAGCCATCAGACTGCGCGAAGGATGCCTGGCTGATTTCTCAGTTGTCTGCAGACTCGTGGCTGCCCCTTGGGTTTCCCTGTGCTTCATCTGCTGCTGAAACCCTCGTGTTACCTCATGCCTTTGTTAACTCTAGACTTGACTATTCCAACGCTCTCCTGGCCGCCCTCCCACATTCCACCCTCCGTAAACTTGAGCTCATCCGAAACTCTGCTGCCTGTGTCCTAACTGGCACCAAGTCCCGTTCACCCATCACCCCCTGTACTCGCTGACCCCGTGTCCTAACTGGCACCAAGTCCCGTTCACCCATCACCCCCTGTGCTCGCTGACCTACATTGGCTCCCGATCCGGCAACGCCTCAATTTTAAAACTCTCATCCTTGGTTTTTCAGATCCCTCCAAGGCCTCAGCCCTCCCTATCTCTGTAACCTCCTCCAGCCCTAGAACCCTCCAAGATCTCCGAGCTCCTCCAATTCTGGCCTCTTGTGCATCTTACAATTTTCATCACTCCACCATTGGTGGCCATGCCTTCAGCTGCCTAGGCCCTAAACTCTGGAATTCCCTCCCTGAACCTCTCCGCCTCTCTACCTCTCTCTCCTCCTTTAAGACACTCCTTAAAGCCTACCTCTTTGACCAAGCCTGTCCTAATATCTGCTTAAGTGGCTCGGTGCTGAATTCTGTTTGATGGACGCTCTGGTGAAGTGCCCTGGGAACGTTTTATTACGTTAAATGAGCTATATATGAATGAGAATATTGTTCATGTTGCTGTTGTTGCTGTTGTGTGTCACAAATATAAAGTTCTTCGTTGTCAGATTTTGCTGAAAAATTCACAGATTTTAGAAACATTCCTAATCATTTGTGGCTGGGCTTCTCTTTAATGCTGACATACCTGCAAATCTGTATGATTTCTTGATAGCTTGCGATTTTAGTGAGTCTCGGGAAATTTACTCCTCTGTACTTCCTTCAGCTGCTTATTCCAATTCCAATTGTCTCATCCCCGTATACCATTAAACCAGCACAAGGTGTGGCTCAGTGGGTAGCACTCCGGCCTCTGAGTTGGTTCAAGCCCCACTCCAGAGACTTTTTCTTTCATTCGTTCATGGGGATGTTGGGCGTCACCAGCAAGGCCCAGCATTTATTGCCCATCCCTAATTGCCCTCGAGAAGGTGGTGGTGAACCACCTTCTTGAACCACTGCAGTCCGTGTGGTGATTGTCTTCGGCAGCACCTCCCAAACCCGCGACTTCATCGTCGCTGGGTCAAAATCCTGGAACTCCCTCCCTAACAGCACTGTGGGAGCACCTTCACCGCACGGACTGCAGCGGTTCAAGAAGGCAGCTCACCACCACCTTCTCAAGGGCAACTAGGGATGGGCAATAAATGCTGGCCTTGCCAGCGACGCCCACATCCCATAAATGAATTTTTTTTAAAGTACTCCCACAGGGCAGCACGGTGGTATAGTGGTTAGCACTGTTGCCTCACAGCGCCAGGGACCCGGGTTCGAATCCGGCCTCAGGTGACTGTCTGTGTGGAGTTTGCACATTCTCCCCGTGTTTGCGTGGGTTTTCTCCGGGTGCTCCGGTTTCCTCCCACAGTCCAAAGATGTGCGGGTTAGGTTGATTGGCTATGATAAATTGACCCTTAGTGTTAGGGGGATTAAATATGTGGGGTTATGGGGATCGGGTGGGATATGTGTCGGTGCAGGCTCGATGGGCCGAAATGGCCTCTATCTGCTCTGTGATTCTGTGAATTCTGTGAAAGTGCACACTCGAGCACACAATCTAGGCTGACACTCCCAGTGCAGTGCTGAGGGAGTGCCATACTGTCGGAGGTGCTGTATTTCGGATGAGACGTTAAACCGAGGTCCCCGTCTGCTCTCTCAGGTGGACGTAAAAGATCCCGGGGCACTATTCGAAGAAGAGCAGGGGAGTTCTCTCTGGTGTCCTGGCCAATATTTATCAATAGATCAGATTATCTGGTTGTTGTCACATTAATGTTTGTGGGACCTCAAAGTGACTGCCGCATTTCCTACATTATAACAGTGATTACACTTCAAAAGTTGGGATGAGCATAACTAGAGGCCATCAATATAAGATAGTCACCAAGAAATCCAATAGGGAATTCAGAAGAAACTTGTTTACCCAGAGAGTGGTGAGAATGTGGAACTCGCTACCACAGGGAGTGGTTGAAGCGAATAGTAATGGATGCATATAAGGGGAGGCTGGACAAACATATGAGGGAGAAGGGAATAGAGGGTTATGCTGATAGAGTTAGATGAGAAAAGACGGGAGGAGGCTCGAGTGGAGCATAAACACCGGCATGGACTGGTTGGGCCGAATGGCCTGTTTCTGTGCTGTATATCCGATGGAATCCTATGTAATTCATTGGCTGTAAAGCGCTTTGGGATGTCCTGAGGCCGTGAAAGGCGCAATATAAATGCAAGTTTTTTTTTATTAGAAAACACATATATAACCGGATAAATGAAATAAAAGTAGAAAAGTAGATTTTTGAAAATTGCATCACCAATAAATGAGAGAAAGTGACACAAGTGTGTAAAAGATGTTGCTGACAGTTTGTAATATAAAATTTCCGTCCTCGTTGGCAGCAGTAACATATAATATTGATTCCTGCTCCTAACTTGACATTTTCTTGGAAAATAAACAAAAGCTCAGTATCTGGGGAAAAAAGAGTCGTACACATATCCCATCATTCTTTTTTTATATTGGATTGCCTAGATTCTCAAGTACTTACCATAAAACTTTAGTTTATTCATTATTTACTTTGCCAACTTAGGAAACATTTCCTTAATTTACCTTGACGCATGTGTTTATCATGGTAACGTGAGATGTTTTCCCTTTGACTCTTAACTACTTACCAAGGTAACGGAAGATTGGACAGCACCTCCCAAACCCGCAACCTCTTCCACCTAGCAGGACAAGGGCAGCAGGTGCAGGGGAACACCACCACCTCCAAGTTCCCCTCCAAGTCACACACCATCCTGACTTTGAGGTATATCGACAATCCTTCATTGTCGCTGGGTCAAAATCCTGGGACTCCCTCCCTAACAGCATTGTGGGAGTACCTTCACCACACAGACTGCAGCAGTTCAAGAAGGCGGCTCACCACCACCTTCTCGAGGGCAATTAGTGACGGGCAATAAATGCTGGTCTTGCCAGCGACGCCCACATCCTATAAACAAATAAAAAAGATTCTTATTCTGTATTTTGTTATTTTAATATACTTTTTTTTAACTATTTGCCATGGTAACACAAAAGTCACAAAAAATCCAATAAGTAATTCAGGAGAACCTTCTTTACCCAAAGAGTGGTGAGAATGATGTGATAAAACTCACTACACACTTGGTTTGAGTATAAAGCAAGGCTTTAATCAACTTGTTTCAGAACATGGAGGTCTAGTTGTACTTCACTAGTTCCTTGTCTTACAAAATGTCCCTGGGAAGCTGGGCCGACGCCCGAGTATTTATAGTCCTTGGACGGTGCCATCAGCTGGTCGTCCAGCGTTAGTTCACGAGTAGTTTCTTGAATGATGAGATTTATAACAGAGAATATGGAACAATACTCAAGAAGCTCAACACCCCTCAGGGCAGTGTACTAGGCCCACCCATCTTCAGCTGCTTCATCAATGACATTCCCTCCAACATAAGGTCAGAAATCGGAATGTTCACTGATGACTGCACAGTGTTCAGTGCCTTTCACAATTCCTCAGATAATGAAGCAGTCCATGCCCGCATGCAACAAGACCTGGACAATGTCCAGGCTTGGGCTGATAAGTGGCAGCTAACATTTGCGCCACACAAGTGCCAGGCAATGACTATCTCCAACAAGCGAGAGTCTAACCACCACCCTTGACATTCAACAGCATTACCATCGCTGAATCCTCCACCATCAACATCCTGGGGGTCACCATTGACCAGAAACTTAACTGGACCAGCCACATAAATACTGTGGCTACAAGAGCAGGTCAGAGGCTATTTATTCTGTCGCAAGAGTCTCACCTCCTGACTCCCCAAAGCCTTTCCACCATCTACAAGGCACAAGTAAGGAGAGTGATGGAATACTCTCCACTTGCCTGGATGAGTGCAACTCCAATAATACTCAAGAAGCTCAACACCATCAAGGCAAAGCAGCCCACTTGATTGGCACCCCATCCACCACCTTAAACATTCACTCCCTCCACCACCGGCGTACCGTGGCTGCAGTGTGTACCATCTACAAGATGCACTGCAGCAACTCGTCAAGGCTTCTTCGGCAGCACCTCCCAAACCTGCAATCTCTTCCACCTAGAAGGACAAGGGCAGCAGGCGCATGGGAACACCACCACCTCCAAGGTCCCCTCCAAGTCACACACCATCCTGACTTAGAAATATATCGCCGATCCTTCTTCATCACTGGGTCAAAATCCTGGAACTCCCTCCCTAACAGCACTGTGGGAGTACCTTCACCACACGGACTGCAGTGGTTCAAGAAGGCGGCTCACCACCACCTTCTCAAGGGCAATTAGGGATGGGCAATAAATGCTGGCCTTGCCAGCATCGCCAACATCTCATAAAAAAATGAATTAAAAAAGAAAGATAGCATAGATGCATTTAAGGGGAAGCTAGATAAGTACATGAGGGAGAAAGGAATAGAAGGATATAATGATGGGACGAGATGAGGTAATGTGGGAGGAGGATCGTGGAAATCATAAACACTGGCACAGACCAGTTGGGCCGAATGGCCTGTTCCTGTGCTGTACACTTCATGTAACTTTCTACTACTCCAGATTGCAGTGATTCAAGACTCTCGATGATATAATTGTATCCTCTCTCATCGGCCACTGTGTGTCCCTGACTGGATTTACAATTCACCTAATGATTGCTTTATTCTTCTATGGCCTCACGATTGATTTGTATTTGAGGAGGTGGAGGGTGAGGGCGAGAAGGAAGTAGAAAGGGCAGAAGGAGGAGGTGTGGATAAGGAGGATGAGAAGGAGGCAAAGGACAGAGGAGGGGAGAAGGAGGGAGGAGGGAAGAATGGGGAGGGTAAGGAGGAGGGGAGGAGGAGAAGGAGGAAAGGGAGGAGTGGGAGGAGGAAGGAGGTGGGGGAGAAGGAGGAGGGGAGATGGAGGATGAGGAGGGGAAGGGGAGAAGAGGAGTGGAGGAGTGGAAGGGGAGAGGAGGAGTGGAGGAGTGGAAGGGGAGAGGAGGAGGGGAGAAGCGGGTGGAGGGAGTGGAGGAGGAGAAGGACGAGGAGGGGGAGGAGAAGGAAGAGGAGGAGGGGGAGGAGGGGAAGAGAAGGAAGAGGAGGAGGGGGAGGAGAAGGAAGAGGAGGAGGGGAGGAGAAGGAAGAGGAGTGATGTGCCTCAATAATTCCGAGACTCGAAGTTAGCAGAACAAAACAAGGCTTTTATTAACTTAGAACGTAACACGTAAGCGAGAGAGATGTCTTCCTTCTGGAGGCTGAGGCCAGACTGAGCCAGCCTACAAACGGGGCCAGGTATGGGCGGAGCCCTACACACAGCACATTCCAGCACATTCCAGTATACAATACAGCACATTCCAGTACACAATACAATGAGGTCTGGGGGAAGGGAAATGGCACTGAAACCGATCTCAGTCACAGGCAGTGATGATGATGAATATTTCATCACATTCACCCCTTCTATAGATTTAGTCTGTTCGGGGGTTTGATAGTCCTCTGCGACCGACGTGGCTGTTGCGGTGCCGCGGGTGTCGGCTGGGTGTCCCCGGTAGCCTCCTGGGTCTCTGCCGGGGGTGCCGCCAGGGTTGTTGAAGGGGTAGTTGGTGGGGATGCCGTTGGTCGGTGTTCTTCCGGGGGTGATGAAAGAGTAGTGGGTGGGTAAGAGTTGCTGTGATCGTCGTTGCCGCTATTGCCGTGTTTGTTGTCGATGCCGGCTGGGGCGACGTCTTTTATGGACACGGTGTCCTCCCTTCCGTCGGCGTGCCGGACATATGTGTATTGGGGGTTGGCGTGGAGTAGGTGTACTGGCTCCACGAGAGGGTCCGTCTTGTGGCCCCTCACATGCCTTCGCACGAGTACCGGACCTGGGGTGGAGAGCCATGACGGCATGGATACGCCTGAGGTGGATTTCCGGGGAAAGACAAACATTCATTCATGGGGCGTGGTATTAGTGGCCGTACACAATAGCGACCGTATCGAATGGAGCACATCCGAGAGGACTTCCTGCCAGCGGGAGATAGGGAGGCCCTTGGTCCTTAGAGGTAGAGTGGCTGCTTTCCATACTGTCCCGTTCTCTCGCTCCACTTGGCCGTTACCCCGGGGGTTGTAGCTGGTGGTACGGCTCATGGCGATCCCCCTGGACAGCATGTACTGGCGTAGCTCTTCACTCATGAAGGACGCCCCCCTATCCGTATGGATGTAGCTCGGCATACCGAACAGGCAGAACAGGCTGTTGAGGCATTTAATGACCGTGGCGCTGGTCATGTCTGGGCAGGGGAAGGCGAATGGGAACCGGGAGTATTCGTCCACAATGTTCAGGAAGTAAACATTGCGGTCGACGGACGGGAGGGGGCCCTTGAAATCTAAGCTGAGCCGCTCAAAGGGCCGTGTAGCTTTGATTAAGTGGGCTCTATCTGGGCGGTAGAACCGAGGCTTGCACTCAGCGCAAGTGCGGCAGTTCCTGGTCAGGGACCGAACTTCCTCAATCGAGTAGGGTAAGTTACGGGACTTTATGAAGTGGAACAGCCGCGTGACCCCTGGGTGGCAGAGGTCATTGTGGAGGGTCTGTAGCCGATCCCCGGTGGCGCTGGCACACATCCCTCGTGAGAGGGCGTCAGGGGATTCGTTAAGGGCCCCTGGCCGGTAAATGATGTCGTACTCGAAGGTGGAGAGCTCGATCCGCCACCTAAGAATCTTATCATTTTTAATCTTCCCCCTCTGTTTATTATTGAACATAAACGCTACCGACCGCTGGTCGGTAAGTAGGGTGAAGCGTTTGCCGGCTAGGTAGTGGCGCCAGTGGCGCACTGCCTCCACGATGGCTTGGGCCTCCTTTTCCACGGAGGAGTGTCTGATCTCGGGCCCTTGGTGGGTCCTCGAGAAGAAAGCTACGGGCCGCCCCACCTGGTTGAGGGTGGCCGCCAAGGCGAAGTCAAACGCATCACTTTCCACTTGAAATGGAGTGTTCTCGTCCACTGCCTGTAGCGTGGCCCGCTCAATATCCTGCTTAATGCTTTTGAAGGCGGCGTGGGCCTCAGCAGAGAGCGGGAAAGAGGATGCTTTCAAGAGGGGGCGGGCTTTGTCGGAGTAGTTGGGGACCCATTCGGAATAATAAGAAAATAACCCCAGGCACCTTTTCAGGACTTTGGGAGTGTTGGGCAGGGGCAGCTCCCGTAGGGGGCGCAATCGGTCGGGGTCTGGTCCGATTTCCCCATTCTCCACCACGCTGCCTAGTATGCAGAGGCGCGTGGTGTTGTAAACGCACTTGTCCTCGTTGTAGGTGAGGTTGAGTTTTTGTGCGGTTTCCAGGAACCTCTCGAGGTTCGAGTCGTGATCCTGCTGATTGTGGCCGCAGATGGTGACGTTGTCGAGGTAGGGGAAGGTTGCCTGCAAGTGGTGGTCATCGACCATGCGGTCCATCTCCCTCTGGAAGACCGAGACCCCATTCGTCACCCCAAAGGGGACTCTGAGGAATTGGTAGAGGCGTCCGTTTGCCTCGAAGGCGGTGTACGGGCGGTCCTCTGGTCTGATAGGGAGCTGGTGGTACGCTGACTTGAGGTCGATGGTGGAGAACACCCGGTATTGGGCGATTTGGTTCACCATTTCTGATATGCGGGGTAGCGGGTAGGCGTCTAGTAGGGTGTACCTGTTGATTGTTTGACTATAGTCGATCACCATCCATTTCTTCTCGCTACCCCTTACCACTACCACTTGGGCGCGCCACGGGCTGTTGTTTCGTTCAATAATGCGCTCTTTCAGGAGCCTGTCTACCTCGGTCGCGATAAACCGCCTGTCCTCCCAGCTGTACCTCCTGCTTTTGGTCGCTATTGGCCGGCAGTTAGGGGTAAGGTTCGCGAATAGCGAAGGCGGCTTTACCTTCAGGGTAGCCAGACCGCACACTGTGAGGGGTGGCTGGGACCTACCGTACTTGAGCGTGATGCTTTGGTGGTTGCACTGGAAATCCAGGCCCAAGATCACGCTCGCACATAGGTTCTTCATGATTAATACTTTAAAATTATCATATACAGTTCCGTTAACGCACAATTGTACCGTGCAGTAACCCAGAATGGTCGATGTCTGGGTTTTGTCAGCCATAGAGATGGTACCCTGAGTAGGGACCACCTTTAGGGAGAGTTGTTGTGCCAGTTCTGGGTGGATAAAGCTCTCCGTGCTTCCACTGTCAATTAAGCATTTAACCCGGCACCCGTTTACCTCGATGTCCACCATTGATCTGGATAGCGGGTGCGGCCTGGTCTGGTCCACTGTGACCGATGCCACTGTAGGGCCCTGATCGATACAAGATGGCGTCCACGCTGTCTGCTCACAAGATGGCGGACCCCACGAGGTCGGGCAAGATGGCGTCCAAGATGGCCGCTCCCACGGCGCACACGCGGCGGTGGCGGGTTTTCCGGCGGTTGGTTTTCTGGCGGGGTTCCCTCTGCACACCTTCCCGAAGTGCCCCTTCTTACCGCACTTAAAGCAGGTGGTGCCTTTCGCCGGGCACAGGTTTCTGGTGTGCTTTGGCTGCCCGCAGAAGTAGCAGTTGGGTCCCTGGCACGTCGCGGCTGTCGTAGGGCTTCTGGGGGGAGAGCGGGGCCCAGCCGGTGTCGGGCTGTCGGGCGGGGAAGATGCCTTCCAAGATGGCGGCACCCTCGGTGCACACGTGGTGGCGTGGACGGCGCGGGCTGAAGAGTAGGCGTCCGAGTTTCTCTGGGCCACATCCAGGGATCGCGCGGTGTCCGCAGCCTGTTTCAGGTCCAACCCCGTTTTTTCCAGCAGTCTTTGCCGGATGTAAGTGGAGCTGAGGCCTGTGATGAAGGCATCGCGAACAAGCTCGTCAGTGTACACTGCGGCTTTTACATCTTGGCACTTGCAGTCTTTGCCAAGCATTTTCAGGGTGCTTAGGAACTCCTCCACCGATTCCCCAGGTCGCTGTGCGCGGGTAGCGAGCAGGTGCCTAGCATACACCTCATTCGTAGGCTGCTGGTAATGCGCCTTTAAGATGTCGCAGGCGGCCAGGTACGTCTTGGCGTCTTGGATGAGGGGGTAAACCCGATGGCTTACCCAATTCCGCAGAATTCCGAGTCTCATCCTCGCAGCGTCCGTAGCGTCTTTGACGGCTGCGGAATTGTCCAGGAAGAATTCCATACACTCAAACCAGTGTCCAAAGCGTGCTGATGCGTCCGGAGCATGTTGATCCAAATCCAAACGTTCGGGTTTCAGGAGTTGATCCATAGTGTTGAAAAATAAGTTAATAAAATTGATGTGTCTCAATAATTCCGAGACTCGAAGTTAGCAGAACAAAACAAGGCTTTTATTAACTTAGAACGTAACACGTAAGCAAGAGAGATGTCTTCCTTCTGGAGGCTGAGGCCAGACTGAGCCAGCCTACAAACGGGGCCAGGTATGGGCGGAGCCCTACACACAGCACATTCCAGCACATTCCAGTATACAATACAGCACATTCCAGTACACAATACAATGAGGTCTGGGGGAAGGGAAATGGCACTGAAACCAATCTCAGTCACAGGCAGTGATGATGATGAATATTTCATCACAAGGAGGAGGGGAGGAGAAGGAAGAGGAGGTGGAGAGGAGGGAAGGAGAAGGAGGAGGAGGGGAGGAGAAGGAAGAGGAGGAGGGGAGGAGAAGGAAGAGGAGGAGGGGGAAGAGGGGGAGGAGAATGAAGAGGAGGAGAGGGAGGAGGGGAGGAGACGGAAGAGGAGGTGGAGAGGAGGGAAGGAGAAGGAGGAGGAGGGGAGGAGAAGGAAGAGGAGGTGGAGAGGAGGGAAGGAGAAGGAGGAGGAGGGGAGGAGAAGGAAGAGGAGGAGGGGAGGAGAAGGAAGAGGAGGAGGGGGAAGAGGGGGAGGAGAAGGAAGAGGAGGAGGGGTGGAGAAGGAAGAGGAGGAAGAGGAGGAGGGGTGGCGAAGGAAGAGGAGGAGGGGTGGTGAAGGAAGAGGAGAAAGAGGAGGATGGGGAGGAAGAGGAGGAGGGGAGGAGGGAAGGAGAAGGAAGAAGAGGAAGAGGAGGAGGGGAGGAAGAGGAGGAGGGAGGAGGGAAGGAGATGGAAGGGGAGGAAGAGGAGGAGGGGAGGAAGAGGAGGAGGGGAGGAGGGGAGGAGAAGGAAGAAGAGGAAGAGGAGGAGGGGAGGAAGAGGAGGAGGGAGGAGGGAAGGAGAAGGAAGAGGAGGAGGGGAGGACGGGAGAAGAAGGAAGAGGAGGAGGGGAGGAAGAGGAGGAGGGGAGGAGGGGAGGAGAAGGCACGTGATGTTTTCACACTCCTTTGTATCTGAATCCATGGGCGATATACTGAGCTTCTGTCAACATATATCTTGCCGTTGGAAGTAGCATCTGCCAGTTGTGCATGAGTTGTCGGAACTCCCCTGCTTTGCCCCAGAGCACGTTACAGATGTCGGTGTCACCTCGGTGATGATAGGCTAACACACCCGATAATGCAGGAGGCATCTGTTGCTTTTTGTTGGGGGCTAACAGTCATTTTCATCGTTACATATTTGCCCTTGCTTTTACTTTTAAGAAGAAGCAAACAGTTCTGTAAAAACGATGTGACCACTGGGTGGGGTAAAAGTGCTGAAATATCTCAGTACCTGCAATGTTAACAAAAAAAACCTTTCCGTTCCTTTCTATTTATCTTTCTTCGCATTCCGAGCTAAACTGAGCGGATTAGCGGAGTCTGACCTGCAGAAGGAAAGGCTGGTAGTGAGGACACATGTGCTGTAGGTTAGGCTTGAATTAGTGTTTCCAACAATGCAAGGGAATTGAATTTATACTTGAAAAGGAAACATTTGCAGGACTATGGGGAAGGAACCGGAGGCGAGATGAGCAGAAATGTTTTTACTCAGCGAGTTATTGTGATCTGGAATGCGCTGCCTGAAAGGGCGGTGGAAGCAGATTCAATAGTAACTTTCAATAGGGAATCGGAAAAATACTTGAAGGCGAAATATTTGCAGGGCTACAGGGAAAGAGCAGGGGGGGGGTGGGACTAATTGGACAGCTCTTTCAAAGTGCCGGCACAGACACGATGGGCCGAATGGCCTCCTACTGTGCTTTATCATTCGATGATTCAGTCACTTTGGGCACTTTTATCTGCCAGTATTCTAGAAATGATTGAAATAACAGATACAAAATTAGTAACCAGCATATGAAGACATTCATATCAAAGTGCTCTGTTCGCTATTTATTTTGGTCCCCTTAGAATAAATGCAACCGTTAAAATAGTGAACACAGGAGATCCATACAAACCTTTGAATGTGTGTCCTTTCTCATGTCGCACAATGCATCTTTAAGCCCGAAAAGAAACACACTCATTTTGAAGAGATATTGACTGGTGGACAAATGAAAATAGCTCTGAGGTGAGCATATCTCAGGAGCCAGTCAAAATGATCTGATGCAAATTGGGAGGAGTTGATAGGGTAGTGTGATATCCGAGTGGTAAGGTCAGAAACTGAGAGAAGCGAGAGATTAGGAACAAACCCCACTGTTTATTTACACGGTGTAGCAGAGAGATATAGCTCTTACAAGCTGGAGGCCAGGCACACAATTCTTACTGCACGAGCCAAGATGGAGGATGAACCTCTGAGTCATACCCATAATGCAATGCCACATTACCGTGTTAACTGGTGTACCAGGACATTGAATACATGACCCATTACCTTAAATACTGGTGAATGTGAACCCTTAATATTTGGCTCCATCTGGTGGATAACTTAAACATTACATCCCAGATTACTATAGGTAGATAGAGAGAAACTATTTCCTCTGATACAGGAGTCCAGAACAAGGGGGTGTAACCTTAAAATTAGAGCTGGGCTGTTCAGGGGTGATGTCAGGAAGCACTTCTTCACACAAAGGGTGGTGGAAATCTGGAACTCTCTCCCCCCAAAAAGCTGCTGAGGCTGGGGTGTCAATAGAAAATGTCAAAACTGCGATTGATAGATTTTTGTTAGGCAAGGGTTTTACGGAAGCAAGGCGGGTAGATGGAGTTAGGATACAGATCAGCCACAATCTAATTGAAAGACTGAACAGGCTCAAGGGGCTGAATGGCCTCCTCCTGTTCCTATGTTCCGATGATATGGCCGGCCGCCTACGAACTCATCCTTTGAGGAATCTTGTACACACAAGGTAAAAGGTAACAACTGTTACCTGCATATCATATGAGAGCTGCTTGTCTCTTGTGGGAGAACCATGCACCATTTGTGCAAGGGACAGGCATCATTTATACTGGACACATTACCCGCTATGCCAGTCTGAGATGGGAAAGAACTAATACCTGCTCGTCCATCACCGACACAAGCTTTCCCTGCTCTAGCGCTGTGGCGCAACTACAAGATATGATTTGCTTCATTTACAAAAGAAAGAACTTATATTTATATAGCGCCTTTCATGACCTCCGGACGTCCCAAAGCACTTTACAGCCAATGAAGTAGTTTTGAAGTGTAGTCACTGTTGTATTCTCAGAAACGTGGCAGCCTAATTGAGCATAGCAGGGCTCCACAAACAGCAATGTGATAATGACCAGATAATCTGTTTTAGTGATGTTGGTTGAGGGATAAATATTGGCCAGGGCTCTGGGGAGAACTGCCCTGCTCTTCTTCGAAATAGCGGCCGTGGGATCTTTTACGTCCACCCGAGAGAGCAGACGGGGCCTCGGTTTAACGTCTCATCCAAAAGACGGCACCTCCGACAGTGCAGCACTCCCTCAGCACTGCACTGGAGTTTATAGCACGCAGTACATCAAAATGCATGAAAACCCAAGCCAGGCGAACCTGGGAAACAGGTAGGAGATAGCGTTTGGTTGCTTCTAGAGATTCAGCAAGTGGATGTGTAGTTCAATCTTCAATCCAAGCTGAAGTAGCTGGTCTCAGTGAGAGAGTAACCTGGGAGTCACAATTTGGTCTATAGTTCCAACTCATCATTCACGATCAAATGTAGTGTTAGTAAAGCTTCAACAACAAAAAAGCCCAAAATGATGCAGTCACCAGTCAGTGTCTTGTACAAAATGGAAGGAAAAGTTTTCTTTGGTTAGGTGAGATGGGGATGACAGGACTCCACACTTGAAGTATGCAAGCTGAATTTCAAAAGCCGCTTCTTCTTCTTCTTAGGCAGTCCCTCGGAACCGAGGATGACTTGCTTCCACATTAAAAATGAGTTCTCAGGTGATTGATGAGTCTGATGCGGGACCTACAGTCTCTGTCACAGGTGGGGCAGACGGTGGTTGAAGGGGCAGGTGGGTGGGGTGCTTGGGTTGACGTGCGCTCCTTGCGCTGCTTGCGCTTGGCTTCCGATTGCTCCCGGCGAAGAGACTCGAGGTGTTCAGCGCCTTCCCGGATGCTTCTCCTCCACTTTGTGCGGTCTTGGGCCAGGGATTCCCAGGTGTCGGTGGGGATGTTACACTTTTTCAAGGAGGTTTTGAGGGTGTCCTTGAAGCATTTCCTCTGCCCACCTGGGGCTCGCTTGTCATGTCGGAGCTCCGAGTAGAGCGCTTGTTTTGGGAGTCTCGTATCAGGCATGCGGACGATGTGACCCATCCATCGGTCTGCACTCAAGGCCTCCATAATCAGCACCTGTGAAGAGACGTTCGGTCACTCGACCGGGAAACACCAAGACTGGTGCGACGAGAACGACCAGGAGATCCAGGAGCTAATAAGTCGCAAGCGCAAGGCATTCCTGATCTGGAAACAGCAACAGAACTCGAGAGCAAGAAAGCATCTTTACAGATGCCTGAAGGTCAAGGTCCAACAAAAAACTCGCAACTTAAAGAACAGATGGTGAGTGGAGAAAGTGCAGGAGATCCGTCGACAACCACGATGTGCGTGGATTCTTTAGCGCAGTCAAGACCACCTACGGCCCAAACACCCAAGGTCCTACCCCACTGTGGGCCAAGAACGGAGAGGTACTCATCAAGGACAAAAGTCGCTTATCACAGCACTTCATCACAGATTGCCGTGCTGTACAGGACCATAAATTAGTGGACCGCAGACGCCAATGTGTTGCACTCTCCTAAGTTACAGCAGCAGTCTTAAAGGACCCTCTGCTGTCCCGAATGGGCCTTGTCAAATTGAAAACTTTCGTAGATAAACAGGCCGGCGCCTCAACATCATTACTGAGCATGTCAAACTGAGCATACTCCGAGATCACTCTTTGAAGCTGTGCTTGACGTCAGTAAGATACGGTCACTATTGGCAACTGAATCCTTTGTCTTTCCTAAATAGCCATCAGGCAGCTGTAGAGCCTTTCATTTCACAGGGACTAAAGAGCCATGCAATTTGTCCCAAGCCTTTAAATAGAACAGCCCTGAAATTACACCTTGTGCTACAAACTCTTTACATGCTCGTTTCAAATTTCTTCTTCCACTGTTGTAACAGACGTATTATTAACCTGTCTATTTTAAGTGTCTGCTAACATTTGCTATCCATAACCGTAAGTGCGCCTTGGGATGTTTTACTGTGTTAAAGGTGCTACACACACGAAAGATGTTGTTGTTGTTTAACAGGTTTCTGCTTTGGGTTAATAAAAGACACATAACCAGTAACAGTATGATATTTCATAGATACTTAGAAGCTTACATTTCTGATAAAAAGGAACTCTGCACTCTTTCCAACAAAACTGATAGGGTGGATAGAGAGAAACTATTTCCGCTGGCTGGGGAGTCTAGGACTAGGGGGCATAGTCTAAAAATTAGAGCCAGACCTTTCAGGAGTGAAATTAGGAAACACTTCTACACACAAAGGGTGGTAGAAGTTTGGAACTCTATTCTGCAAATGGCAGTTGATGCTAGATCAATTGTTAATTTTAAATCTGAGATTGATAGATATTTGTTAACCAAAGGTATTAAGGGATATGGGCCAAAGGCGAGCATATGGAGTTAGATCACAGATCAGCCATGATCTCATTGAACGGCGGAGCAGGCTCGAGGGGCTGAATGGCCGCCTCCTGTTCCTATGTTCCTGTGTTCCTAATCTTTCAGGAACATTTCAGACAAACGTTAGGCCTTTTTTATGCTTGAAGTCCACCGCAAATTTAAAGGGCGGATAAAATAAGGAATACATGTTTGGTTTTCTTTTTGTGCTCGTCAGGGCAAGGGAATTCTTTACACCCGTGGTCACCTATTGTTAGCATCAAACTCCGTAGTCGTAACAATCCAAAAACCTTCTTTCCTGAGTGGCTTACAGCAATCCCTTTAACGTCCGCCGGTGCGGGCACTCAGGCCTACCACAACTGGAGTTGGTGAGCACGTCGCACGCCTCGCCCGCTTGTGCATGAATGGGGGGCCTACCAGTGGCATGGGACATCCGTTTGCATATTCAAACAGCCTGCCCGCCTATTTCAGACAGCCAGTTAGAGGCCTGTCTGATAATTCAAATCAGGGGGGCCTTGGATATCAAAGGAGTCTCCAAGATGCCCACCCAACTTTTCTCTGCTGGTCACCTGGTTTTTGTGTGGCTGGCAGTCGAAAATCATGCACTTTGCGTTTAAGTTCTAGCTGTCGGCTGTTAGTGTCAGCTGTGGCTCAGTGGGGACTTGAACATATAAAGCTAGGCTGACACTCCCAGTGCAGTGCTGTGGGAGTGCTGCACTGTCGGAGGTGCCGTCTTTCGGATGAGACATTAAACCGAGGCCCCGTCTGCTCTCTCAGCTGGATGTAAAAGATCCCACGGCACTATGGTGTCCTGGCCAATATTTATCCCTCAACCAACATAACAAAAACAGATTATCTGGTCTTTATCACATTGCTGTTTGTGGGAGCTTGCTGTGCGCGAATTGGCTGCCGCGTTCCCCACATTACAACAGTGACTCCACTTCAAAAAGTACTTCATTGACTGTAAAGCGCTTTGAGATGTCCGGTGGCCGTGAAAGGTACTGTAGAAATGCAAGTCTTTCTTTCTGTCTTAACAGTAAGAGTCCTAGAAATGTAGCCCAGCTGAAATACTAACCAGCACCAGTGGACTGCCTCACCTGATCTGTTGAGAAGAACTCTATGAAACACACTCCAAATCCCAGGGAAACAGAAAGGAACGATCCTCCTGAATGACTGAGCTGGAGTTTTTTTTTTAAAGTCCTGATGAGAACAGAAATATCAGTCCCGAATTTAACTCCGGGCGTGGATGGGACCGGCAGGAGCGCGTTGGGCACATGGCGGTAAATGCTCTACCGTTATTCTAACCACACACCTGGCCCGTTCCTGTCGGACGGGCGGGGTCAACACCGGGGCTATTGTCTTTCAACTCCTAAAGAACTGTGACACCAGAACTGAGAGGTTATGCCTATCAGGAAAGATAGAACAGGCTGGGGCTCTTTTCTCTAGGAAAACAAAGGCTGAGGGGTGACCTGATAGAGGTCTTTAAAATTATGAAGGGGTTTGGTAGGGTAGGCATAGAGAAAACGTCTCCGCTTGTGGGGGAGTCCAAAACTAGGGAAATATAAGATATTCACTAATACATCCAATAAGGAATTCAGGAGAAACTTCTTTACACAGGGAGTGGTGAGAGTGTGGAACTCGCTATCACAAAGAGTAGTTGAGGTGAATAGCATAGATGCATTTAAGGGGAGGGTTTAAGGAGGGAGAAAGGAATAGAAGGTTATGTTAATGGGGTTAGACGAAGAGGGGTGGGAGGAGGCTCGTGTGGAGCATAAACACCGGCATGGACCAGTTGGGCCGAATGGCCTGTTTCTGTGCTATCTTATTGCACACGACCATCAGGTGCAAAAATGCCGACAATCTCCATTGATTCATTCAAGGCAGTTATGCCGTGAAAGCTATGTTTATACACATGCACTGTTAGTACGAACTCGCATTAGTGTCCGGCACTGAAGTGAAATCCATTTTAAGACAGCACAAAAGATCTCCAATCTTAACCCCAGATGGCAAGGTGTGTACAAGACCCAATGTGTACAAGGTAAATATTTCACATTGCTTGGTGCACAACAATGTATTCCCAGAGACTACGCCAGCGAACTTGCAATGGACAGCAGCATGTTTTATGATACTAATTGGTATATTTTTTTCAATCATGTTAATGGGTTCTGCACCTTCCACCCTACGTAAACTTGAGGTCATCCAAATCTCAGCTGCCCGTGTCCTAACCCGCACCAAGTCCCGTTCGCCCATCACCACTGTGCTCGCTGACCTACACTGGCTCCCAGTTAAGCAGTGCCTCGATTTCAAAATTCTCATCCTTGTTTTCAAATCCCTCCATGGCCTCGCCCCTCCCTATCTCTGTAATCTCCTCCAGCCCCACAACCCCTACCCCGAGATATCTGCGCTCCCCTAATTCTGCCCTCTTGTGCATCCCTGATTATAATCGCTCAACCTCTGGTGGCCGTGCCTTCTGTTACCTAGGCCCTAAGCTCGGGAATTCCTTGCCTAAACCTCTCCGCCTCGCTACCTCTCTTTCCTCCTTTAAGACGCTCCTTAAAACCTACCTCTTCGACCAAGCTTTTGGTCACCTGCCCTAATTTATCCTTATGTGGCTCAGTGTCAAATTTGTTGTCTTAAAATACTCCTGTGCAGCGCCTTGGGATGTTTTACTACGTTAAAGGCACTATATAAATACAAGTTGCTGTTGTTGTTGCACCTTCTGCACTCAGTACTTTGATCCCGGTGTCCTTTCTCCTTCCTCTTTGCCGCACTTTCTTTCCCACCCCGGCTTTAGGTGTGTAACTCGGTGTAACTCAATAAATTATACAACATGGTTTTCTTCTGTTCCCTGCAGTGATGCGGCTGTGAAGCCCCCATGTCGTTACTACCTACTTTTTTTGAACAGAGCCATGTCTTAATATTGAGTGTATCAAATCTAATCCTACGGTGCCATTGTGGGGCAGCCCCGGTGGGTCCTGTGTGTGTGTGTGTGTCGGCGTGTTTTTTTTTTTCAAACTTCCACACTTCTTTTTTTCCCCTGGGTTGTTGTGAACAGACCTCCTCCTGTTCCCATGCTGGTGGCTGGAATCCCTCTCGATTCGTTCCGCCCGTCACCGCCAGCTGTTTGAAAGCGAATGGAGCTCGGGTCGTCAGGGGCTGAGCAAGAGGCTTGACCCTGAACTGCAATGCGGAGAGTTCAGCTTTTCAACTGTGCCAGTCAGGCGTGTGTGTGAACACATTTGCTGGGGGACCCGGCGGGGGGGAGTGGGGGCGGGAGGGGGAGGCACCCAACGGTTCAACCGTTTAAAGCAAGTTTCTCTCTTTTTTTTTCTTCTCTTTTATGTCCTTCACTTGTTCTTTCTTCGCTCTGAAGCAGAATGGGCACAACCCCTCCAGCATCTGCCACCTCTCAAGCGACTAAGGGTAATATATTTTTAAGGAACTGCCAACAATTCAACGGCAGAGAATGGATTCCTTTAAACTGAATGTTTCACCACACACACACACACACATACAGAGTCGGGCTCCTTTTCATTCCCCTTGTTGCACTGGCTGCTTTTTAAGAAGTTGCTCTGAAGGAATTGCCACACAAAGGCCGAATTCGGCCTAATTATTTTGTTGAGTGAAGTCATGCCACTTTAGAGCAGCTGTTTTGGGATATTTCTCACTTAAGTTATACAATGCTCCCAGCAAATGTTGTGCAACACCGGCATTTCGGTCAAGTGACGAGTCATTCCGCTGGTATCGAGGATTTTCTTTACTCCGCCGTTTGAAGATCCGTTATTTTCCATCAGCTCGTTCTGATAAGTGAGGCCCTTTCTCCACCCCCCCCTCCCGGCCCCGCAGAGCCGCTTACCGTCGAAGGCCGCAATCTGAGACACCTTCTCTTCAAATTTATTCTTCAGCTAACATCCCTAAAAGTCACGCATTTTATAACTCGCGGCCATTCTTTGTAAGATTTGCACGTTCTCCACCAGGTCGGTCAAGTTATCCCATGGCGGCCTTAGGGTGGGGGGGGGCAGTGGGGCGGGGGGGAAGTCCCTTTTCTCATCGTGTTTCTCGTCCTTGCTCTTGCGACGCGGTGTCTGCTCTCTGAGGCGGCTCCCGGATCGCAGCGTGTGTGTGGCCTGCCGCTGTAGAGGAAGACAAAAAGGCCCGATTCGAACTCGGGTTGGCAGGCGTATGGGCGGGTCGCGGCAAGCTGCGCCAACCGCCGTAGCGAGATGCCTGAGAGATAACCGACGGTGGGAGTGGAACGTCGCCATGGCAGGAGGCGGCTGCCGGGGTTTCCCGACGGAACCGGGACTCCCCCCCCCCACCATTCCCCCCCCAACTCCGCAAACCCCACCCTCGGGCAAGTGCATCCTGCCCTGCCTCGCCCCATAAAAATGCTCTTTTTTGGGCCTCTTCTGGCCCCCACCTCCTGGAGGTTTTTGCCCTGGCGGAAAAGCCACTCGGGCATCCTCAGGCAGGCCTTGGGTTAAGATTGCAGTCTGGCCCTGATGACATCGTCGGAGCCCCGATCGGCCTACTTGACGAGGACCCCGCAGGTTAAAATGGGAACCTGCGCGAAGAGCAGCGGAACCTCGATGGGCTGTGCTGGGCGGGCAGGGTTAAAATCGCTCCGAAAGTGCCGCTTCACGAATCATTCAGTGCTTTCCTTTTATTCAATCTGTATCAAATTTAAAATGTCTCTTGTCACCGCCGTAAACTCCCATCGGAAGGCCCCGGTAAATATGGCGGCAGAGCGGGAACATGGCAGTGCGTCCGCCACAGCCATTTTAACTGCGCCACCTGCCCCGTTGTCGCCGGGGGCGGGTTGATTTTTAAAACAACCCTGTTGAGTCATATAAGGGAAGTCTATTCCTCTACAGACTCAGAGCCAATATAAACCTAGAAATTACTGCTGGTGATACCAGTGGACCAGCGCAGTGCACTGTGAAGCGCCTTGGGGCATTTTACTGTGTTAAAGGTGCTACATAAAGGTGATCTCGTTGAAACACGATCCTGAGGGGGATTGACAGGGTAGATGCTGAGAGGTTGTTTCCCCCTGGCTGGAGAGTCTAGAACGAGGGGGTACAGTCTCAGGATAAGGGGTGGGCCATTTAAGACTGAGATGAGGAGAAATTTCTTCACTCAGAGGGTTGTGAATCTTTGGAATTCTCTACCTCAGAGCTGTGGATGCTCAGTCGTTGAGTATATTCAAGGCTAAGATCGATAGATTTTTGGACTCTAGGGGAATCAAGGGGTATTGGGATCAGGCGGGAAAGTGGAGTTGAGGTCGATGATCAGCCATGATCTTATTGAATAGCGGAGCAGGCTCGAGGGGCCAAATGGCTGACTCCTGCTCCTAATTCTTATGTTGTTATATTCTTATTAAATGCAAGTTGTCGTTGTTGTGGGTGTGATATTCCTCTGTCCACTATTTTAACATGTGTGTTAGTGTTCCATTTAAATGGGCGAACGCCCGTATTAAAATACGGGAACGTCATGGAAATCCAGTAATTGCCAACAGTGATTTTTTTGGGCTGCACAGAATTATTAGATTCAGCAGATAGACTGAGGCTTGCTTTGTGTGTGATTTATTGGCTCGGAAGCTGTTTCTGTCACAGTGACTCCATGTCATGGCTCCATACATCAGCACACTCGTGGGTTTTGCCACAGCCTCTTCGATTCCTTTCTCCCCTTCATAGAATGACACAGCACAGGAGGAGGCCATTCGGCCCACCGTGCCTGTGCCGGCTCTCTGATAGAGCTCTCCGATTAGTCCCTCTCTTTCCCCACAGCCCTGTAAAAAAAATTCACATGCATTATGTATGCTGGACATAAACTTGATCTTTTCTTAAGTTTTTTACTTTTTATTAAATTAAATGAAAGTAGCTGACCTTTTCCAACATAGCTGAGGCAATAAACAGCCCCTGATACGCGGGTAGAATGGGGCTGAAATTGGTTTCTGCTGGTAACACATATTGGGCGATAGTGAATTGCTGCCCGTTTTACACCATGCCCCATTCTCTTTTCCATTGACTCGGTGTAATATTCGCAACCACCCGAGGCCAAGTTAGAATCATTGAATCAGACAGCACAGAAGGAGGCCATTCGGCCCATCGTGCCTCTTTGAAAGAGCTGTCCAATTAGTCCCATTCCTCTTACCCTTGAAATTTTTTTCCCCTTCAAGTCTTTATCCAATTCCCCTTTTGAAAGTTCCTGTTGAATCTGCTTCCACCGCCCTTTCAGGCAGCGCATTCCAGATCACAACAACTTGCTGCGTAAAGACATTTCTCCTCATCTCCTGTTTCTGTGCTATATCATTCTATGAAATAAATTGCAATAAATTCATACAGCACAGAAGGAGGCCATTCGGCCCATCATGCCTGTGCCGGCTCTTTGAAAGAGCGATCCAATTAATCCCACTCCCCCTGCTCTTTCCCCACAGCCCTGTAAATGTTTCCTTTTCAAGTATTTACCCGATTCCCCTTTGAAAGTTACCACTGAACCTGCTTCCACCGCCCTTTCAGGCCGTGCATTCCAATATCGCTCCTGAAGTCTCTCGGCGTCCAGTCGCCACGTGAACCGTTCAGCACCTGCCGTACCCTTGATCTACGGTGGTTATCTTTAAATGAAAGCGTGGTGAGTCATGAAGTAAATGTAGTGGTGACACTCGGATTATATAGCATTGCGTTTCGTACGTACTTGGGCAACATTTTGTTCCTCAAATATTTCAAATTACAGGACTCGAAATCTTTAAGGAGACAATGGCGGTGAAATTCGGCTTCAGCGGGGTATGCAAGACAGTTAATCAGTGGCAGGGTGTTGTGGGGGATGTGGGCTGTGGGTATAACGGGCACCCGATCTGCTACTGCCTGTTTTGTGCCCCCCCCAATTAAATTGCACCCCCAATATTTTGCTCCTCTCGAACATTTCATTGTGCTTCTGCTGCCAGAATAAGCGCTGATTAAAATACGAAGCCCCCTGCAAAATCTACTGGAGCATTCATTATTTCAGGGATTGGGTTCTTCGTATTGCGTTAGCCAGTCATTTAATTTAATCCCTGCAACTGCCCCTCATTTCCGAACACAGACACAGCTTTAACCTTCCCACGACTGACCCCTCCAATGCATGTCTGTCCTATTAAATTCTGGTCGTTAAGACTTCTATTATCCATTGTTTCATTAGCATTTTATTCCGAATGGGACTGGGTGGTTCAGAGAGTTAGCTCACTGTCATTTCTCCGCCCCCCCCCCCCCCCCCGGGGAGCTGAGTTCAAACCGAGCCCAGATCGATGGGACGGAGTTCCCTTCTGTTGGTTGAAAGCTTGCACCAGAGAAGAACGAGTGATCTCGCGGACCGGCCGCTGCTCCACTGAAACAGCCCATAATTTAACAAAAGCAAAATCCTGCGGATGCTGTATATCTGAAAAAATAGATCAGACAGCTTAGAAACATAGAAACATAGAAAAATAGGAGCAGGAGTAGGCCATTCGGCCCTTCAAGCCTGCTCCGCCATTCAATATGATCATGGCTGATCCTCTATCTCAATATAATATTCCCGCTCACTCCCCATACCCCTTGATGCCTTTTGTGTCCAGCTGATGCCTTTTGTGTCTGCGGAGAGAGCGAGAGAAACATAGGGTTAACGCTTAAGGCCGATGACCTTTCACCAGCCCATAATTTAACAGTCGGGCAGAGTGGGAAATTATTTTTTAAAAGCCGCCTTATTTAGGCGGAACAGAGAGAGCTTTACTCTCTATCTGATTATTGCTGCCGTCGTGAGAATGCCACGTTAACAATGGGTAAATGTGCTCCGGTACTCAAATCGATGAGCGTTATAAACAGAAGGAACACTTTGCGACACAGCACTTCGCAGTTTGGGGTTGCACCGATAGTTCCTCAGATGTTGAGTTTCTAATCTCTACCGTGTTGTAGTAGGCGGTTTTTATGTCGAATTACAAAGAATGTCCAGCACAGAAACAGGCCATTCGGCCCAACTGGTCCGTGCCCGTGTTTATGCTCCACACGAGCCTCCTCCCACCCCTCTTCATCTCACCTTATCAGCATAACCTTCTATTCCTTTCCCCCTCATGTACTTATCCAGCTTCCCCTTAAGCGCCTCTATACTATCCGCTTCAACTACTCCCTGTGGTAGCGAGTTGTGCGCAGCAAGGTCCCACAAACAGCAACGTGCTAATGACCAGATAATTTGTTTTAAGGTGTTGGTTGAGGGACAAATATTGAGTCTGGGGAGAGCTCCCCTGCTCTTCTTCGAAATAAGTGGCTTGAGATCTTTTTTCACTCACCTGAGAGAGAGCAGACGGGGCCTCGGTTTAAAGTCTCATAAAAAGACAGTACCGCCGACAGTGCAGCACTCCCTAAATGTCACCTCGAGTCTCTTCGCCGGGAGCAAGAGGAAGCCAAGCACAAGCAGCGCAAGGAGCGCACGTCAACCCAAGCACCCCACCCACCCGCCCCCTTCAACCACCGTCTGCCACACCTGTGACAGAGACTGTAGGTCCCGCATTGGACTCATTACTCACCTGAGAACTCATTTTTAATGTGGAAGCAAGTCATCCTCGGTTCCGAGGGACTGCCTAAGGAGAAGACTCCCTCAATGTCAGCCTGGACTTTTTGTGCTCTAAGTCCCCGGACTGGGACTTGAACCCACAACCTTCTGACTCAGAGGCGGGCGTGGGCGCAGGTCACTTAGCTGCTCTTTATAGAGTCTGCTGTTTGGTGCATGTATGGGTGGTGGGGGATTGGGAAAGACTGAGACTAAAGACCAGTACTAATAAGAACAGAAACAAATTTATCACATGGTATAATAGAACTACAGTGAGCATAACATAAAGTTGTAGCATATATGTGGACAGAGATTGGAACATGACCCTTGACCTGGATGATTCACTAGGCTTGGAACGGGGGCTGAGATTGGTTGGGACAGAATCCAGAGGCCTGCCATGGAATAGAGTGTCAAATGGCTTCCAGTTGAAGATTTAAAAAAGTACACTTTGTCAAATCAGCCGCAGGATGATCAATTGCCTAGGATTTCTGATAGTTAATTATTACATTCTCCCACGCCACAGCCAATGAAACATCGTCCTGTTATTTGAATATCATTACTGCCAAAACAACTTGCATTTATATAGCACCTTTGACGTGATAAAAATGTCCCAAGGCGCTGCACAGGAGCGATTATCAAACAAAATTTGACACCAAGCCACATAAGGAGATATTAGGACAGATGACATAAGAACATAAGAAATAGGAGCAGGAGTCGGCCCACACGACCCCTCGAGCCTGCTCCGCCATTCAATAAGATCATGGCTGATCATCCACCTCAACTCCACTTTCCCGCCCGATCCCCATATCCCTCGATTCCCCTAGAGTCCAAAAATCTATCGATCTCAGCCTTGAATATACTCAACGACTCAGCATCCACAGCCCTCTGGGGCAGAGAATTCCAAAGATTCACAACCCTCTGAGTGAAGAAAGCTCGGTCAAAAGAGGTAGGTTTGAAGGAGCATCTTAAAGCAGGAGAGTGAGGTAGAGAGGCGGAGAGGTTTAGGGAGGGAATTCCAGAGCTTAGGGCCCAGGCAGGTGAAGGCACGGCCGCCAATGGTTGAGCGAAGGAAATTGAGGATTTGCAAGAGGCCAGAAATGGAGGAGCACAGCAATCTCGGAGGGTTGTAGGGCTGGGGGAGGTTACAGAGATAGAGAGGGGTGAGGCCATGGAGGGACTTGAACACAAGGATGCGAATTTAAAAATTGAGGTGTTGCCGGACCGGGAGCCAATGTGGGTCAGGGAGCATTGTCCGACTTCATGTCCGCCCATATATGGGCAGACGTATTGTCTGTTGCCTGTCATTTCTGGTGAAAATGAGCAGGCTGTGACAATTGGCGGGGAGCGGGAGTTGAGTAGATCCCCAACCCATTTCCTGACCCCCACCCATCCTCATTGTGCCAACAAATTGCTGAAAGGAGGGCTTCAGAATCCCATTCACAGTCTACGCTCCTGCCTTAAATATAAAGCAAACTCAGTGGAGAAAACAGAAGTGTCATTTTATTTTAAATCTGTAGCATCCTCAAAATTATCAAAAATAACCAGCATGTATTTTAATTTTAGGTAACCAAAAGGTTTAAGATAATTGGAGTTATGTCACTCTTAGGAACTGCTGACTGGCAGTCTGATGAAACAGAGAAAGCAGTGGGATCAAGTGCAGTTATTGTAAAGTTTAGCTCTGTCTAAAATCGCTGCATTCTCAACATTCTTTCTAAGTCTCTTTAATCCACACAATGCATCCTTGGCTTTTTCAGGCTGAGAGACTGCCGCGAAACTCATTGCATTCATTACTGAAAAGATAATCAATTTGAGATTCTTTGCCGTAACTGAAATGGAAAGAAATCTCTTAAAGCGAGTTGCATTTTAAGCACTCGGCCAGTTTGCACGTAAGCAATTTGACGCTTTTGTGGCCAGAAGTACAATTGGTGATGATTTCCTCTTGTAGCTATGGGTAGCAACATTGTGAACAAATCCAAGGAGATTTTCTAATGGACGGTGTTTCTAAACGAGTTTAGGATTTCTCTAAAGATAACTGACCAGAGGAAATCTCCCTACGTTTGCTGCTACAAATGACACAAAGAAGTAATTCCCTACAGTCAAACTTGTCAAGTACATTCACTGCACCTTCTGGACTGAACAACTGAACTCAGATTTTCACTATAAGTGAGTCATAATTTCATTATAAAAACAACAACAACTTGTATTTATATCGCGATTTTAATGTAGTAAAAAGTCCCAAGGCGCTTCACACAGGCGCGTGATCAGACCAAAATTTCACACCGAGCCACATAAGGAGATATTAGGACAGGATCATAGAGGTGGGTTTTAGAGAAGCGTCTTTTTTTTTATTTGTTTTTATGGGATGTGAGCGTCGCTGGCAAGGCCAGCATTTATTGCCCATCCCTAGTTGCCCTTGAGAAGGTGGTGGTGAGTCGCCTTCTTGAACCGCTGCAGCCCGTGTGGCGAAGGTACTCCCACAGTGCTGTTAGGGAGCGAGTTCCAGGATTTTGACCCAGCGACGATGAAGGGTCGGTGATATACTTCTAAGTCAGGATGGCGTGTGACTCGAGGGGAACTTGGAGGTGGTGGTGTTCCCATGCGCCTGCTGCCCTTGTCCTTCTAGGTGGAAGAGGTCGCGGGTTTGGGAGGTGCTGCTGAAGAAGCCTTGGCGAGTTGCTGTAGTGCATCTTGTAGATGGTGTACACACTGCAGCCGCGGTGCGCTGGTGGTGGAGGGAGTGAATGTTTAAGTTTGTAGATAGGGTGCCAATCAAGCGGGCTGCTTTGTCCTGGATGGTGTCGAGCTTCTTGAGTGTTGTTGGAGCTGCACTCATCCAGGCAAGTGGAGAGTATTCCGTCACACTCCTTACTTGTGTCTTAAAGGAGATAGAGAGGCGGAGAGGTTTAGGGAGGGAATTCCAGAGCTTGGGGCCTCGGCAGCTGAGGGCACGGCCACCAATGGTGGAGCGATGAAAATCCAGGGTTGTGCAAGAGGCCAGAATTGGAGGAGTGCAGAGATCTCAGAGGGTTGTAAGCAATGTTCCCTTTAAGCTCTGCAGCCATTCGCCCGCGCAGCCCCACGATACTCTGGAGGTCCCGTGCAGCCGGCTTTTAAGTGGAAAAACCACGCACATGCAGAATTATGAATGGGCCGCGCAGCCCATTAAAGGGCCACGAGGCCCATAAAAAAATGACTGAGAACATTGGTTGTAGGGCTGGAGGAGTTTACAGAGATAAGGAGGGGCGAGGCCGTAGAAGGATAGTTATTGGTAGGCGGGCAGTAGCAACAACAACTGGCATTTATATAGCACCTTTAATGCAGTAAGACGTCCCGGGACGCTTCACAGGAGCGATTATCAAACAAAATTTGACAGCGAGCCACATCGAGAGATATTAGGACAGATGACCAAAAGTTTGGTCAAAGAGGTAGGTTTTAAGGAGCATCTTAAAGGAGGAGACTAGGGCCTAGACAGCTAGAGAGGGCATTCTATTATATTATATAGCCAGAAAAATGTTATTTGTCCCATTTCAAATGGAGTTCCAGTATAACAGGCTTTTTCCACTCTGGTTGCGAAGGTTCAGAGATGATTTGATCGAGGTTACAGTGAAATATAGTAAATAGTGATAGATCGGTGAGACGGTAACCAAAGGGCACAACATTAAGATAATCATAAAAGAACTAAAGAGGAGTTTGAAACAAAATTCTTTATGTGGAGGGTGATTATATTGGCCAAAGGATGAAAACAGGCGCAAAATGGGTGCAGAGATAATAAGACGGGCCTGTTTGAAAGTCTGGATTTAGCACACAATCTTGGTCCTAATTGCTGATTACCCATAATTTGAATTTTCCTGGAGGGGCTAAACAGGCACCTGGAGGTTTCGCACTCAAGTGCTGATTAGACGCAATTTTCATGGAGCAGTGCTTGTGGGCTCTTCGCACCCACTTCCACTGAAGGTGTGGAGTGTGCTGGCTGGCACACAGTGACACATTGCAGGACGGCTCAGGGATCGAGGGAGAGGGCAGCACAGGTTCTCAGATGCAGCACTGGAGGTCCTGGTGGAGGAGGTCCAGAGGAGGCGGGATCTCCTGTAGCCCTAGGGGGGAAGGACGCCACCTCACCCTCCTCTGCCCCTCTCCTGAGCAGCTGGTGCTGCTCTGCCTGGCCTCATGTCCGCCTCCCATTCCTCATCCAGATCAAGGGGGATCCCTAGCAAGATACCCATGACCAAGCACTCCCTTTCGCCTGGTGACTCCTATAAGGTGTCCAATAAGGTGGAGTAGCACAGCATGTTCTACTTTTAGCTAAAGTCCTCAGGGAATTTCCAGAATAAATGTTGCTCGAGTGTTGGTGAAGTCTTGACAAAGTGTCCCAGAAAGTCTCCCAATGCGTCACAGAGGTTCTCTTCACAGCTCCAGCAGCAATGACCATGAAATGGTGAGTATTCCCTTAAGTGGTGAGTATTCCTTTAGGTAGCACTTGAAATGGACATCAATGCCGTATTTACTCCCAGTCAGCTGGTCGCTATTAGGAGAGGGTGGTAGTTGAAGCACCAGGCACCAAAATACTGTACAGTCTCATTAATGAGCGCAAGCAGGCAATTTAAGTGGCAATCAGCTGTGTAACGAGCCATTCCTAGCGTTGGTGTCAACTCCTTTACCAAGATGGCATCTTGTGCTAAATGCAGGCTAAACCAGCATTTCAGCTTAGGACCCCATATTGGCCACCTCTTTAACTCTTTAGCACCTAAAGTATTCAGCAGTAATCGCGCCCCCACCCTGGCCAGGATTAATCAGTTCTTTGTGCGAAGTTTGCTAATCTCGAGTGGTTGGCTTTGAGGTGTTTTATTTGTCTCTTGTGTCTCTGGGCTAGAGAGGGCAAAATCTGCCAGATTCTCAATCTTCAGAGGTGATTTTAACAGTTGTCACTGGACAAGAAATGGGCGACAGCAGTTTGGCTGCATGTTTTACTGCCCACCCAGCTTTATTTTCCATTAACTTTGGTGAAAAGGAAAATCGGGCCGGGTTTAAATCGGGCCGCGTGTAAATGGGGCTGGGTATAAATGGGGCCGGGTGTTAATCGGGCCGGGTGTAAATCGGGCCGGGTGTTAATCGGGCCGGGTGTAAATCGGGCCGGGTGTAAATCGGGCCGGGTGTAAATTGGGCCGGGTGTAAATCGGGCCGGGTGTAAATCGGGCCGGGTGTTAATTGGGCCAGGTGTAAATCAAGCCGGGTATAAATCGGGCCGGGTGTAAATCGGGCCGGGTGTAAATCGGGCCGGGTGTAAAACGGGCCGGGTGTAAATCGGGCCGGGTGTTAATTGGGCCGGGTGTAAATCGGGCCGGGTGTAAATCAGGCCGGGTGTTAATTGGGCCGGGTGTAAATCGGGCCGGGTTTAAATCGCGCAGGGTGTAAATCGGGCAGGGTTTAAATTGGGCCGGGTGTAAATCGAGCCGGGTGTAAATCGGGCCGGGTGTAAATCGGGCCGGGTGTAAATCGGGCTGGGTGTAAATCGGGCTGGGTGTAAATTGGGCCGGGTGTAAATCGGGCCGGGTGTAAATCGGGCCGGGTGTTAATCGGGCCGGGTGTAAATCAAGCCGGGTATAAATCGCGCCGGGTGTAAATCGGGCCGGGTGTAAATCGGGCCGGGTGTAAATCAGGCCGGGTGTAAATCGGGCTGGGTGTTAATTGGGCCGTGTGTAAATCGGGCCGGGTGTAAATCAGGCCGGGTGTAAATCAGGCCGGGTGTTAATTGGGCCAGGTGTAAATCGGGCCGGGTGTAACTCGGGCCGGGTGTTAATTGGGCCGGGTGTAAATCGGGCCGGGTGTAAATCAGGCCGGGTGTAAATCAGGCCGGGTGTTAATTGGGCCGGGTGTAAATCGGGCTGGGTGTAAATCAGGCTGGGTGTAAATTGGGTCGGGTGTTAATCGGGTCGGCTGTAAATCGGGCCGGGTGTAAATTGAGCCAGCGGTTAATCAGGCCGGGTGTAAATCGGGCCGGGTGTTAATCGGGCCGGGTGTAAATCGGGCCGGGTGTAAATAGAGCCGGATGTAAATAGGGCCGGGTGTTAATCGGGCCGGGTGTAAATCGGGCTGGGTGTTAATCGGGCCGGGTGTAAATAGGGCCAGGTGTTAATTGGGCCGGGTGTAAATTGGGCCGGGTGTAAATCGATCCGGGTGTAAATCAGATCGGGTGTAAATCGGGCCGGGTGTAAATCGGGCCGAGGGTAAATTGGGCCGGGTGTAAATCGGGCCGCGTTTTAATCGGGCCGGGTATAAATCGAGCCGGGTGTAAATCGGGCCGGGTGTTAATTGGGCCGGGTGTAAATCGGGCCGGGTGTAAATCGGGCCGGGTGTTAATTGGGCCGGGTGTAAATCGGGCCGGGTGTAAATCAGGCCGGGTGTTAATTGGGCCAGGTGTAAATCGGGCCGGGTTTAAATCGCGCCGGGTGTAAATCGGGCAGGGTTTAAATCGGGCCGGGTGTAAATCGAGCCGCGTGTAAATCGGGCTGGGTGTAAATCGGGACGGGTGTAAATCGGGACGGGTGTAAATCGGGCCGGGTGTAAATCGGGCCGGGTGTTAATCGGGCCGGGTGTAAATGGGGCTGGGTATAAATGGGGCTGGGTGTAAATCGGGCTGGGTGTAAATCAGGCTGGGTGTAAATTGGGTCCGGTGTTAATCGGGTCGGGTGTAAATCGGGCCGGGTGTAAATCGAGCCAGGTGTTAATCAGGCCTGGTGTAAGTCGGGCCGGATGTTAATCGGGCCGGGTGTAAACCGGGCCGGGTGTAAATCGAGCCGGATGTAAATCGGGCCGGGTGTTAATCGGGCCGGGTGTAAATCGGGCTGGGTGTTAATCGGGCCGGGTGTAAATCGGGCCAGGTGTTAATCGGGCTGGGTGTAAATTGGGCCAGGTGTAAATCGAGCCGGGTGTAAATCGGGTCGGGTGTTAATCGGGCCGGGTGTAAATCGGGCCGGGTGTAAATCGAGCCGGGTGTAAATCGGGCCGTGTGTAAATAGGGCCGAGTGTAAATTGGGCCAGGTGTCAATCGGGCTGGGTGTTAATCGAGCCGGGTATAAATCGGGCAGGGTGTTAATCGGGCCGGGTGTAAATCAGGCCGAGTGTTAATCAGGCCGGGTATTAATCGGGCTGGGTGTAAATAGGGCCGGGTGTCAATCAAGCCGGGTATAAATCGGGCCTGGTGTAAATCGAGCTGGGTATTAATTGGGCCGGGTGTAAATCAGGCCGGGTGCTAATCAGGCCGGGAGTAAATCGGGCCGGGTGTAAATCGGGCTGGCTGTAAATCAAGCCGGGTGTTAATCGGGCCAGGTGTAAATCGAGCCGGGTGTAAATCGAGCCGGGTGTAAATTGGGCCGGGTGTAAATCGGGCCGAGTGTAAATTGGGCCGGGTGTAAATCGGGCTGGGTGTTAATCGGGCCGGGTGTTAATCGGGCCGGGTGTAAATCGGGCCGGGTGTAAATCGAGCCGCGTGTAAGTCGGGCTGGGTGTTAATCGGGACGGGTGTAAATCGGGCCGAGTGTTAATCGGGCCGGGTGTTAATCGGGCTGGGTGTAAATAGGGCCGGGTGTAAATCAAGCCGGGTATAAATCGGGCCTGTTGTAAATCGAGCTGGGTATTAATTGGGCCAGGTGTAAATTGGGTCGGGTGTTAATCGGGCCGGGTGTAAAGTGGGCCGGTTGTAAACCGGGCCGGGTGTTAATCGGGCCAGCTTTAAATCGGGCCGGGTGTTAATCGGGCCGGGTGTAAATCAGGCCGGGTGCTAATCGGGCCGGGAGTAAATCGGGCCGGGTGTAAATCGGGCTGGGTGTAAATTGGGCCGGGTGTAAATCGGGCCGGGTGTAAATCGGGCCGGGTGTTAATCGGGCTGGGTGTAAATCAAGCCGGGTATAAATCGGGCCGGGTGTAAATCGGGCCGGGTGTAAATCGGGCGGGGTGTAAATCGGGCCGGGTGTTACTCGAGCCGGGTGTAAATCAGGCCGGGTGTAAATCAGGCCAGGTGTTAATCGGGCCGGGTGTAAATCAGGCCGGGTGTTAATTGGGCCGGGTGTAAATCGGGCTGGTTTAAATTGTGCCGGGTGTAAATCGAGCCGGGTGTAAATCGGGCCGGGTGTAAATCGGGCCGGGTGTTAATCGGGCCAGGTGTAAATGGGGCTGGATATAAATGGGGCTGGGTGTAAATCAGGCTGGGTGTAAATCAGGCTGGGTGTAAATTGGGTCGGGTGTTAACCGGGTCGGGTGTAAATCGAGCCGGTTGTAAATCGAGCCAGGTGTTAATCAGGCCGGGTGTAAATCGGGCCGGGTGTTAATCGGGCCGGGTGTAAATCGGGCCGGGTGTAAATCGAGCCGGATATAAATAGGGCCGGGTGTTAATCGGGCCGGGTGTAAATCGGGCCAGGTGTTAATCGGGCCGGGTGTAAATTGGGCCGGGTTTAAATCGAGCCGGGTGTAAATCGGATCGGGTGTTAATAGGGCCGGGTGTAAATCGGGCCGAGTGTAAATTGGGCCGGGTGTAAATTGGGCCGGGTGTTAATCGGGCCGGGTTTAAATCGAGCCGGGTGTAAATCGGGCCGGGTGTTAATCGGGCCGTGTGTAAATCAAGCCGGGTATAAATCGCGCCGGGTGTAAATCGGGCAGAGTTTAAATTGACCCGGGTGTAAATCGAGCCAGGTGTATATTGGGCTGGGTGTAAATCGGGACGGGTGTAAATCGGGCCGGGTGTATATCGGGCCGGGTGTTAATCAGGCCGGGTGTAAATGTGGCTGGGTATAAATGGGGCTGGGTGTAAATCGGGCTGGGTGTAAATCAGGCTGGGTGTAAATTGGGTCCGGTGTTAATCGGGTCGGGTTTAAATCGGGCCGGGTGTAATTCGAGCCAGGTGTTAATCAGGCCGTGTGTAAATCGGGCCGGGTGTTAATCGGGCCGGGTGTAAATCGGGCCGGGTGTAAATCGAGCCGGATGTAAATCGGGCCGGGTGTTAATTGGGCCGGGTGTAAATCGGGCCGGGTTTAAATCGCGCCGGGTGTAAATCGGGCCGCGTTTTAATCGGGCCGGGTATAAATCGAGCCGGGTGTAAATCGGGCCGGGTGTTAATTGGGCCGGGTGTAAATCGGGCCGGGTGTAAATCGGGCCGGGTGTTAATTGGGCCGGGTGTAAATCGGGCCGGGTGTAAATCAGGCCGGGTGTTAATTGGGCCAGGTGTAAATCGGGCCGGGTTTAAATCGCGCCGGGTGTAAATCGGGCAGGGTTTAAATCGGGCCGGGTGTAAATCGAGCCGCGTGTAAATCGGGCTGGGTGTAAATCGGGACGGGTGTAAATCGGGACGGGTGTAAATCGGGCCGGGTGTAAATCGGGCCGGGTGTTAATCGGGCCGGGTGTAAATGGGGCTGGGTATAAATGGGGCTGGGTGTAAATCGGGCTGGGTGTAAATCAGGCTGGGTGTAAATTGGGTCCGGTGTTAATCGGGTCGGGTGTAAATCGGGCCGGGTGTAAATCGAGCCAGGTGTTAATCAGGCCTGGTGTAAGTCGGGCCGCATGTTAATCGGGCCGGGTGTAAACCGGGCCGGGTGTAAATCGAGCCGGATGTAAATCGGGCCGGGTGTTAATCGGGCCGGGTGTAAATCGGGCTGGGTGTTAATCGGGCCGGGTGTAAATCGGGCCAGGTGTTAATCGGGCTGGGTGTAAATTGGGCCAGGTGTAAATCGAGCCGGGTGTAAATCGGGTCGGGTGTTAATCGGGCCGGGTGTAAATCGGGCCGGGTGTAAATCGAGCCGGGTGTAAATCGGGCCGTGTGTAAATAGGGCCGAGTGTAAATTGGGCCAGGTGTCAATCGGGCTGGGTGTTAATCGAGCCGGGTATAAATCGGGCAGGGTGTTAATCGGGCCGGGTGTAAATCAGGCCGAGTGTTAATCAGGCCGGGTATTAATCGGGCTGGGTGTAAATAGGGCCGGGTGTCAATCAAGCCGGGTATAAATCGGGCCTGGTGTAAATCGAGCTGGGTATTAATTGGGCCGGGTGTAAATCAGGCCGGGTGCTAATCAGGCCGGGAGTAAATCGGGCCGGGTGTAAATCGGGCTGGCTGTAAATCAAGCCGGGTGTTAATCGGGCCAGGTGTAAATCGAGCCGGGTGTAAATCGAGCCGGGTGTAAATTGGGCCGGGTGTAAATCGGGCCGAGTGTAAATTGGGCCGGGTGTAAATCGGGCTGGGTGTTAATCGGGCCGGGTGTTAATCGGGCCGGGTGTAAATCGGGCCGGGTGTAAATCGAGCCGCGTGTAAGTCGGGCTGGGTGTTAATCGGGACGGGTGTAAATCGGGCCGAGTGTTAATCGGGCCGGGTGTTAATCGGGCTGGGTGTAAATAGGGCCGGGTGTAAATCAAGCCGGGTATAAATCGGGCCTGTTGTAAATCGAGCTGGGTATTAATTGGGCCAGGTGTAAATTGGGTCGGGTGTTAATCGGGCCGGGTGTAAAGTGGGCCGGTTGTAAACCGGGCCGGGTGTTAATCGGGCCAGCTTTAAATCGGGCCGGGTGTTAATCGGGCCGGGTGTAAATCAGGCCGGGTGCTAATCGGGCCGGGAGTAAATCGGGCCGGGTGTAAATCGGGCTGGGTGTAAATTGGGCCGGGTGTAAATCGGGCCGGGTGTAAATCGGGCCGGGTGTTAATCGGGCTGGGTGTAAATCAAGCCGGGTATAAATCGGGCCGGGTGTAAATCGGGCCGGGTGTAAATCGGGCGGGGTGTAAATCGGGCCGGGTGTTACTCGAGCCGGGTGTAAATCAGGCCGGGTGTAAATCAGGCCAGGTGTTAATCGGGCCGGGTGTAAATCAGGCCGGGTGTTAATTGGGCCGGGTGTAAATCGGGCTGGTTTAAATTGTGCCGGGTGTAAATCGAGCCGGGTGTAAATCGGGCCGGGTGTAAATCGGGCCGGGTGTTAATCGGGCCAGGTGTAAATGGGGCTGGATATAAATGGGGCTGGGTGTAAATCAGGCTGGGTGTAAATCAGGCTGGGTGTAAATTGGGTCGGGTGTTAACCGGGTCGGGTGTAAATCGAGCCGGTTGTAAATCGAGCCAGGTGTTAATCAGGCCGGGTGTAAATCGGGCCGGGTGTTAATCGGGCCGGGTGTAAATCGGGCCGGGTGTAAATCGAGCCGGATATAAATAGGGCCGGGTGTTAATCGGGCCGGGTGTAAATCGGGCCAGGTGTTAATCGGGCCGGGTGTAAATTGGGCCGGGTTTAAATCGAGCCGGGTGTAAATCGGATCGGGTGTTAATAGGGCCGGGTGTAAATCGGGCCGAGTGTAAATTGGGCCGGGTGTAAATTGGGCCGGGTGTTAATCGGGCCGGGTTTAAATCGAGCCGGGTGTAAATCGGGCCGGGTGTTAATCGGGCCGTGTGTAAATCAAGCCGGGTATAAATCGCGCCGGGTGTAAATCGGGCAGAGTTTAAATTGACCCGGGTGTAAATCGAGCCAGGTGTATATTGGGCTGGGTGTAAATCGGGACGGGTGTAAATCGGGCCGGGTGTATATCGGGCCGGGTGTTAATCAGGCCGGGTGTAAATGTGGCTGGGTATAAATGGGGCTGGGTGTAAATCGGGCTGGGTGTAAATCAGGCTGGGTGTAAATTGGGTCCGGTGTTAATCGGGTCGGGTTTAAATCGGGCCGGGTGTAATTCGAGCCAGGTGTTAATCAGGCCGTGTGTAAATCGGGCCGGGTGTTAATCGGGCCGGGTGTAAATCGGGCCGGGTGTAAATCGAGCCGGATGTAAATCGGGCCGGGTGTTAATTGGGCCGGGTGTAAATCGGGCCGGGTTTAAATCGCGCCGGGTGTAAATCGGGCAGGGTTTAAATCAGGCCGGGTGTAAATCGAGCCGGGTGTAAGTCGGGCTGGGTGTAAATCAGGACGGGTGTAAATCAGGACGCGTGTAAATCGGGCCGGGTGTAAATCGGGCCGGGTGTTAAGCGGGCCGGGTGTAAATGGGGCTGGGTATAAATGGGGCTGGGTGTAAATCGGGCTGGGTGTAAATCAGGCTGGGTGTAAATTGGGTCCGGTGTTAATCGGGTCGGGTGTAAATCGGGCCGGGTGTAAATCGAGCCAATTGTTAATCAGGCCTGGTGTAAATCGGGCCGGGTGTTAATCGGGCCGGGTGTAAATCGGGCCGGGTGTAAATCGAGCCGGATGTAAATCGGGCCGGGTGTTAATCGGGCCGGGTGTAAATCGGGCTGGGTGTAAATCGGGCCGGGTGTAAATCGGGCCAGGTGTTAATCGGGCCAGGTGTAAATTGGGCCGGGTGTAAATCGAGCCGGGTGCAAATCGTGTCGGGTGTTAATTGGGCCGGGTGTAAATCGGGCTGGGTGTAAATCGAGCCGGGTGTAAATTGAGCCGGGTGTAAATCGGGCCGTGTGTAAATAGGGCCGAGTGTAAATTGGGCCGGGTGTAAATCGGGCCGGGTTTTAATCGAGCCGGGTATAAATCAGGCCGGGTGTTAATCGGGCCGGGTATAAATCGGGCCGAGTGTTAATCGGGCCGGGTGTTAATCGGGCTGGGTGTAAATAGGGCCGGGTGTCAATCAAGCCGGGTATAAATCAGGCCTGGTGTAAATTGAGCTGGGTATTAATTGGGCCGGGTGTATATCGGGTCGGGTGTTAATCGGGCCGGGTGTAAAGCGGGCCGGTTGTAAACTGGGCCGGGTGTTAATTGGGCCGGGTGTAAATCGGGCCGGGTGTTAATCGGGCCGGGTGTAAATCGGGCCGGGTGTAAATCAGGCCGGGTGTTAATTGGGCCGGGTGTAAATCGGGCCGGGTTTAAATCGCGCCGGGTGTAAATCGAGCTGGGTGTAAATCGCGCCGGGTGTAAATCGGGCCGGGTGTTAATTGGGCCGGGTGTAAATGGGGCTGGGTGTAAATTAGGTCAGGTGTTAATCGGGTCGGGTGTAAATCAGGCCGGGTGTAAATCGAGCCAGGTGTTAATCAGGCCGGGTGTAAATCGGGCCGGGTGTTAATCGGGCCGGGTGTAAATCGGGCCGGGTGTAAATCAAGCCGGGTGTTAATCGGGCCGGGTGTAAATCGAGCCGGGTGTAAATCGAGCCGGGTGTAAATTGGGCCGGGTGTAAATCGGGCCGAGTGTAAATTGGGCCGGGTGTAAATCGGGCTGGGTGTTAATCGGGCCGGGTGTTAATCGGGCCGGGTGTAAATCGGGCCGGGTGTAAATCGAGCCGCGTGTAAAACGAGCTGGGTGTTAATCGGGACGGGTGTAAATCGGGCCGAGTGTTAATCGGGCCGGGTGTTAATTGGGCTGGGTGTAAATAGGGCCGGGTGTAAATCAAGCCGGGTATAAATCGGGCCTGGTGTAAATCGAGCTGGGTATTAATTGGGCCAGGTGTAAAATGGGTCGGGTGTTAATCGGGCCGGGTGTAAAGTGGGCCGGTTGTAAACCGGGCCGGGTGTTAATCGGGCCAGGTGTAAATCGGGCCGGGTGTTAATCGGGCCGGGTGTAAATCAGGCCGGGTGTTAATCGGGTCGGGTTTAAATCGGGCCGGGTAAAAATTGGGCCGGGTGTAAATCGGGCCGGGTGTAAATCGGGCCGGGTGTAAATCAAGCCGGGTGTAAATTGGGCCGGGTGTAAATCGGGCCGGGTGTAAATCGGGCCGGGTGTAAATACGGCCGGGTGTTAATTGGGCCGGGTGTAAATTGGGCCGGGTGTAAATCAGGCCGGGTGTTAATCAGGCCGGGTGTTAATTGGGCCGGGTGTAAATCGGGCCTGTTTAAATCGCGCAGGGTGTAAATCGGGAAGGGTTTAAATTGGGCCGGGTGTAAATCGAGCCAGGTGTAAATCGGGCCGGGTGTAAATCGGGCCGGGTGTTAATCGGGCCGGGTGTAAATGGGGCTGGGTATAAATGGGCTGGGTGTAAATCGGGCTGGGTGTAAATCAGGCTGGGTGTAAATTGGGTCGGGTGTTAATCGGGTCGGGTGTAAATCGGGCCGGGTGTAAATCGAGCCAGGTGTTAATCAGGCCGGGTGTCAATCGGGCCGGGTGTTAATCGGGCCGGGTGTAAATCAGGCCGGGTGCTAATCGGGCCGGGAGTAAATCGGGCCGGGTGTAAATCGGGCTGGGTGTAAATCAAGCCGGGTGTTAATCGGGCCAGGTGTAAATCGAGCCGGGTGTAAATCGAGCCGGGTGTAAATTGGGCCGGGTGTAAATCGGGCCGAGTGTAAATTGGGCCGGGTGTAAATCGGGCTGGGTGTTAATCGGGCCGGGTGTTAATCGGGCCGGGTGTAAATCGGGCCGGGTGTAAATCGAGCCGCGTGTAAGTCGGGCTGGGTGTTAATCGGGACGGGTGTAAATCGGGCCGAGTGTTAATCGGGCCGGGTGTTAATCGGGCTGGGTGTAAATAGGGCCGGGTGTAAATCAAGCCGGGTATAAATCGGGCCTGTTGTAAATCGAGCTGGGTATTAATTGGGCCAGGTGTAAATTGGGTCGGGTGTTAATCGGGCCGGGTGTAAAGTGGGCCGGTTGTAAACCGGGCCGGGTGTTAATCGGGCCAGCTTTAAATCGGGCCGGGTGTTAATCGGGCCGGGTGTAAATCAGGCCGGGTGCTAATCGGGCCGGGAGTAAATCGGGCCGGGTGTAAATCGGGCTGGGTGTAAATTGGGCCGGGTGTAAATCGGGCCGGGTGTAAATCGGGCCGGGTGTTAATCGGGCCGGGTGTAAATCAAGCCGGGTATAAATCGGGCCGGGTGTAAATTGGGCCGGGTGTAAATCGGGCCGGGTGTAAATCGGGCCGGGTGTAAATACGGCCGGGTGTTAATTGGGCCGGGTGTTAATCGGGCCGGGTGTAAATCGAGCCGGGTGTTAATCGGATCGGGTGTTAATCGGGCCGGGTGTAAATCGGGCCGAGTGTAAATTGGGCCGGGTGTAAATCGGGCCGGGTGTTAATCGGGCCGGGTGTAAATCAAGCCGGGTATAAATCGGGCCGGGTGTAAATCGGGCCGGGTGTAAATTGGGCCGGGTGTAAATCGGGCCGGGTGTTAATCGGGCCGGGTGTAAATCGGGCCGGGTGTAAATCAGGCCGGGTGTTAGTTGGGCCGGGTGTAAATCGGGCCGGGTTTTAATCACGCCGGGTGTAAATCGGGCAAGGTTTAAATCAGGCCGGGTGTAAATCGAGCCGGGTGTAAATCGGGCTGGGTGTAAATCGGGACGGGTGTAAATCGGGACGGGTGTAAATCGGGCCAGGTGCAAATCGGGCTGGGTGTAAATCAGGCTGGGTGTAAATTGGGTCCGGTGTTAATCGGGTCGGGTGTAAATCGGGCCGGGTGTAAATCGAGCCAGGTGTTAATCAGGCCGGGTGTAAATCGCGTCGGGTGTTAATCGGGCCGGGTGTAAATCGGGCCAGGTGTAAATCGAGCCAGATGTAAATCGGGCCGGGTGTTAATCGGGCCGGGTGTAAATCGGGCTGGGTGTTAATCGGGCCGGGTGTAAAT
Organism: Somniosus microcephalus; assembly: GCF_052327205.1. Taxonomy (NCBI): domain Eukaryota; kingdom Metazoa; phylum Chordata; class Chondrichthyes; order Squaliformes; family Somniosidae; genus Somniosus; species Somniosus microcephalus. The sequence goes on along the minus strand of NC_140993.1, from coordinate 24,277,168 downwards.
CAGGCCAGGTGTTAATCGGGCCGGGTGTAAATTGGTCCGGGTGTAAATCGAGCCGGGTGTAAATCAGGTCGGGTGTTAATCGGGCCGGGTGTAAATCGGGCCGGGTGTAAATCGAGCCGGGTGTAAATCGGGCCGTGTGTAAATAGGGCCGAGTGTAAATCGGGCCGGGTGTTAATCGAGCCGGGTATAAATCGGGCTGGGTGTTAATCGGGCCGGGTGTAAATCGGGCCGAGTGTTAATCGGGCCGGGTGTTAATCGGGCTGGGTGTAAATAGGGCCGGGTGTAAATCAAGCTGGGTATAAATCGGGCTTGGTGTAAATCGAGCTGGGCATTAATTGGGCCGGGTGTAAATCGGGCCGGGTGTTAATCGGGCCGGGTGTAAATCGGGCCGGGTGTTAATCGGGCTAGGTGTAAATCGGGCCGGATGTTAATCATGCCGGGTGTAAATTGGGCCGGGTGTAAATCGGGCTGGGTGTAAATCAGGCCGGGTGTTAATCGGGTTGGGTGTAAATCAGTTCGTGTGTAAATCGGGCCGGGTGTTAATCAGGTCGTGTGTAAATCGGGCCGGGTGTTAACTGGGCCAGGTTTTAATCGGGCCGGGTGTAAATCGAGCTGGTTGTAAATTGGGTCGGGTGTTAATCGGGTCGGGTATTAATCGGGTCGGGTGTAAATCAGGCCGGGTGTTAATCAGGCCGGGTTTAAATCAGGCCGGGTGTAAATCGGGCCGGGTGCAAATTGGGTCGGGTGTTAATCGGGCTGAGTGTAAATTGGTCCGGGTGTAAATCGAGCCGGGTGTAAATCAGGTCGGGTGTTAATCGGGCCGGGTGTAAATCGGGCCGGGTGTAAATCGAGCCGGGTGTAAATCGGGCCGTGTGTAAATAGGGCCGAGTGTAAATCGGGCCGGGTGTTAATCGAGCCGGGTATAAATCGGGCTGGGTGTTAATCGGGCCGGGTGTAAATTGGTCCGGGTGTAAATCGAGCCGGGTGTAAATCAGGTCGGGTGTTAATCGGGCCGGGTGTAAATCGGGCCGGGTGTAAATCGAGCCGGGTGTAAATCGGGCCGTGTGTAAATAGGGCCGAGTGTAAATCGGGCCGGGTGTTAATCGAGCCGGGTGTTAATCGGGTCGGGTATTAATCGGGTCGGGTGTAAATCAGGCTGGGTGTTAATCAGGCCGGGTTTAAATCAGGCCGGGTGTAAATCGGGCCGGGTGCAAATTGGGTCGGGTGTTAATCGGGCTGAGTGTAAATCGGGCCGGGTGTAAATCAAGCCGGGTATAAATCGGGCTGGGTGTTAATCGGGCCGGGTGTAAATCGGGCCGAGTGTTAATCGGGCCGGGTGTTAATCGGGCTGGGTGTAAATAGGGCCGGGTGTAAATCAAGCTGGGTATAAATCGGGCTTGGTGTAAATCGAGCTGGGCATTAATTGGGCCGGGTGTAAATCGGGCCGGGTGTAAATCGGGCCGGGTGTAAATCAAGCCGGGTATAAATCGGGCCGGGTGTAAATCGGGCCGGGTGTAAATCGGGCCGGGTGTAAATCGGGCCGGGTGTAAATACGGCCGGGTGTTAATTGGGCCGGGTGTAAATTGGGCCGGGTGTAAATCAGGCCGGGTGTTAATCAGGCCGGGTGTTAATTGGGCCGGGTGTAAATTGGGCCTGTTTAAATCGCGCAGGGTGTAAATCGGGAAGGGTTTAAATTGGGCCGGGTGTAAATCGAGCCAGGTGTAAATCGGGCCGGGTGTAAATCGGGCCAGGTGTTAATAGGGCCGGGTGTAAATGGGGCTGGGTATAAATGGGCTGGGTGTAAATCGGGCTGGGTGTAAATCAGGCTGGGTGTAAATTGGGTCGGGTGTTAATCGGGTCGGGTGTAAATCGGGCCGGGTGTAAATCGAGCCAGGTGTTAATCAGGCCGGGTGTAAATCGGGCCGGGTGTTAATCGGGCCGGGTGTAAATCGGGCCAGGTGTTAATCGGGCCGGGTGTAAATCGGGCCGGGTGTAAATCGGGCTGGGTGTAAATTGGGCCGGGTGTAAATCGGGCCGGGTGTAAATCGGGCCGGGTGTTAATCGGGCCGGGTGTAAATCAAGCCGGGTATAAATCGGGCCGGGTGTAAATTGGGCCGGGTGTAAATCGGGCCGGGTGTAAATCGGGCCGGGTGTAAATACGGCCGGGTGTTAATTGGGCCGGGTGTAAATCGGGCCGGGTGTTAATCGGGCCGGGTGTAAATCGAGCCGGGTGTTAATCGGATCGGGTGTTAATCGGGCCGGGTGTAAATCGGGCCGAGTGTAAATTGGGCCGGGTGTAAATCGGGCCGGGTGTTAATCGGGCCGGGTGTAAATCAAGCCGGGTATAAATCAGGCCGGGTGTAAATCGGGCCGGGTGTAAATTGGGCCGGGTGTAAATCGGGCCGGGTGTTAATCGGGCCGGGTGTAAATCGGGCCGGGTGTAAATCAGGCCGGGTGTTAGTTGGGCCGGGTGTAAATCGGGCCGGGTTTTAATCACGCCGGGTGTAAATCGGGCAAGGTTTAAATCAGGCCGGGTGTAAATCGAGCCGGGTGTAAATCGGGCTGGGTGTAAATCGGGACGGGTGTAAATCGGGACGGGTGTAAATCGGGCCAGGTGCAAATCGGGCTGGGTGTAAATCAGGCTGGGTGTAAATTGGGTCCGGTGTTAATCGGGTCGGGTGTAAATCGGGCCGGGTGTAAATCGAGCCAGGTGTTAATCAGGCCGGGTGTAAATCGCGTCGGGTGTTAATCGGGCCGGGTGTAAATCGGGCCAGGTGTAAATCGAGCCAGATGTAAATCGGGCCGGGTGTTAATCGGGCCGGGTGTAAATCGGGCTGGGTGTTAATCGGGCCGGGTGTAAATCAGGCCAGGTGTTAATCGGGCCGGGTGTAAATTGGTCCGGGTGTAAATCGAGCCGGGTGTAAATCAGGTCGGGTGTTAATCGGGCCGGGTGTAAATCGGGCCGGGTGTAAATCGAGCCGGGTGTAAATCGGGCCGTGTGTAAATAGGGCCGAGTGTAAATCGGGCCGGGTGTTAATCGAGCCGGGTATAAATCGGGCTGGGTGTTAATCGGGCCGGGTGTAAATCGGGCCGAGTGTTAATCGGGCCGGGTGTTAATCGGGCTGGGTGTAAATAGGGCCGGGTGTAAATCAAGCTGGGTATAAATCGGGCTTGGTGTAAATCGAGCTGGGCATTAATTGGGCCGGGTGTAAATCGGGCCGGGTGTTAATCGGGCCGGGTGTAAATCGGGCCGGGTGTTAATCGGGCTAGGTGTAAATCGGGCCGGGTGTTAATCATGCCGGGTGTAAATTGGGCCGGGTGTAAATCGGGCTGGGTGTAAATCAGGCCGGGTGTTAATCGGGTTGGGTGTAAATCAGTTCGTGTGTAAATCGGGCCGGGTGTTAATCAGGTCGTGTGTAAATCGGGCCGGGTGTTAACTGGGCCAGGTTTTAATCGGGCCGGGTGTAAATCGAGCTGGTTGTAAATTGGGCCGGGTGTAAATCGGGCCGGGTGTTAATCGGGCCGGGTGTAAATCGGGCCGGGTGTAAATCAGGCCGGGTGTTAGTTGGGCCGGGTGTAAATCGGGCCGGGTTTTAATCACGCCGGGTGTAAATCGGGCAAGGTTTAAATCAGGCCGGGTGTAAATCGAGCCGGGTGTAAATCGGGCTGGGTGTAAATCGGGACGGGTGTAAATCGGGACGGGTGTAAATCGGGCCAGGTGCAAATCGGGCTGGGTGTAAATCAGGCTGGGTGTAAATTGGGTCCGGTGTTAATCGGGTCGGGTGTAAATCGGGCCGGGTGTAAATCGAGCCAGGTGTTAATCAGGCCGGGTGTAAATCGCGTCGGGTGTTAATCGGGCCGGGTGTAAATCGGGCCAGGTGTAAATCGAGCCAGATGTAAATCGGGCCGGGTGTTAATCGGGCCGGGTGTAAATCAAGCCGGGTATAAATCGGGCCGGGTGTAAATTGGGCCGGGTGTAAATCGGGCCGGGTGTAAATCGGGCCGGGTGTAAATACGGCCGGGTGTTAATTGGGCCGGGTGTAAATCGGGCCGGGTGTTAATCGGGCCGGGTGTAAATCGAGCCGGGTGTTAATCGGATCGGGTGTTAATCGGGCCGGGTGTAAATCGGGCCGAGTGTAAATTGGGCCGGGTGTAAATCGGGCCGGGTGTTAATCGGGCCGGGTGTAAATCAAGCCGGGTATAAATCAGGCCGGGTGTAAATCGGGCCGGGTGTAAATTGGGCCGGGTGTAAATCGGGCCGGGTGTTAATCGGGCCGGGTGTAAATCGGGCCGGGTGTAAATCAGGCCGGGTGTTAGTTGGGCCGGGTGTAAATCGGGCCGGGTTTTAATCACGCCGGGTGTAAATCGGGCAAGGTTTAAATCAGGCCGGGTGTAAATCGAGCCGGGTGTAAATCGGGCTGGGTGTAAATCGGGACGGGTGTAAATCGGGACGGGTGTAAATCGGGCCAGGTGCAAATCGGGCTGGGTGTAAATCAGGCTGGGTGTAAATTGGGTCCGGTGTTAATCGGGTCGGGTGTAAATCGGGCCGGGTGTAAATCGAGCCAGGTGTTAATCAGGCCGGGTGTAAATCGCGTCGGGTGTTAATCGGGCCGGGTGTAAATCGGGCCAGGTGTAAATCGAGCCAGATGTAAATCGGGCCGGGTGTTAATCGGGCCGGGTGTAAATCGGGCTGGGTGTTAATCGGGCCGGGTGTAAATCAGGCCAGGTGTTAATCGGGCCGGGTGTAAATTGGTCCGGGTGTAAATCGAGCCGGGTGTAAATCAGGTCGGGTGTTAATCGGGCCGGGTGTAAATCGGGCCGGGTGTAAATCGAGCCGGGTGTAAATCGGGCCGTGTGTAAATAGGGCCGAGTGTAAATCGGGCCGGGTGTTAATCGAGCCGGGTATAAATCGGGCTGGGTGTTAATCGGGCCGGGTGTAAATCGGGCCGAGTGTTAATCGGGCCGGGTGTTAATCGGGCTGGGTGTAAATAGGGCCGGGTGTAAATCAAGCTGGGTATAAATCGGGCTTGGTGTAAATCGAGCTGGGCATTAATTGGGCCGGGTGTAAATCGGGCCGGGTGTTAATCGGGCCGGGTGTAAATCGGGCCGGGTGTTAATCGGGCTAGGTGTAAATCGGGCCGGGTGTTAATCATGCCGGGTGTAAATTGGGCCGGGTGTAAATCGGGCTGGGTGTAAATCAGGCCGGGTGTTAATCGGGTTGGGTGTAAATCAGTTCGTGTGTAAATCGGGCCGGGTGTTAATCAGGTCGTGTGTAAATCGGGCCGGGTGTTAACTGGGCCAGGTTTTAATCGGGCCGGGTGTAAATCGAGCTGGTTGTAAATTGGGCCGGGTGTAAATCGGGCCGGGTGTTAATCGGGCCGGGTGTAAATCGGGCCGGGTGTAAATCAGGCCGGGTGTTAGTTGGGCCGGGTGTAAATCGGGCCGGGTTTTAATCACGCCGGGTGTAAATCGGGCAAGGTTTAAATCAGGCCGGGTGTAAATCGAGCCGGGTGTAAATCGGGCTGGGTGTAAATCGGGACGGGTGTAAATCGGGACGGGTGTAAATCGGGCCAGGTGCAAATCGGGCTGGGTGTAAATCAGGCTGGGTGTAAATTGGGTCCGGTGTTAATCGGGTCGGGTGTAAATCGGGCCGGGTGTAAATCGAGCCAGGTGTTAATCAGGCCGGGTGTAAATCGCGTCGGGTGTTAATCGGGCCGGGTGTAAATCGGGCCAGGTGTAAATCGAGCCAGATGTAAATCGGGCCGGGTGTTAATCGGGCCGGGTGTAAATCGGGCTGGGTGTTAATCGGGCCGGGTGTAAATCAGGCCAGGTGTTAATCGGGCCGGGTGTAAATTGGTCCGGGTGTAAATCGAGCCGGGTGTAAATCAGGTCGGGTGTTAATCGGGCCGGGTGTAAATCGGGCCGGGTGTAAATCGAGCCGGGTGTAAATCGGGCCGTGTGTAAATAGGGCCGAGTGTAAATCGGGCCGGGTGTTAATCGAGCCGGGTATAAATCGGGCTGGGTGTTAATCGGGCCGGGTGTAAATCGGGCCGAGTGTTAATCGGGCCGGGTGTTAATCGGGCTGGGTGTAAATAGGGCCGGGTGTAAATCAAGCTGGGTATAAATCGGGCTTGGTGTAAATCGAGCTGGGCATTAATTGGGCCGGGTGTAAATCGGGCCGGGTGTTAATCGGGCCGGGTGTAAATCGGGCCGGGTGTTAATCGGGCTAGGTGTAAATCGGGCCGGGTGTTAATCATGCCGGGTGTAAATTGGGCCGGGTGTAAATCGGGCTGGGTGTAAATCAGGCCGGGTGTTAATCGGGTTGGGTGTAAATCAGTTCGTGTGTAAATCGGGCCGGGTGTTAATCAGGTCGTGTGTAAATCGGGCCGGGTGTTAACTGGGCCAGGTTTTAATCGGGCCGGGTGTAAATCGAGCTGGTTGTAAATTGGGTCGGGTGTTAATCGGGTCGGGTATTAATCGGGTCGGGTGTAAATCAGGCCGGGTGTTAATCAGGCCGGGTTTAAATCAGGCCGGGTGTAAATCGGGCCGGGTGCAAATTGGGTCGGGTGTTAATCGGGCTGAGTGTAAATCGGGCCGGGTGTTAATCGGGCCGGGTGTTAATCGGGCCGGATGTAAATCTGGCCGGGTGTAAATCGGGCCGGGTGTTAATCGGGCCAGGTGTTAATTGGGCCGGGTGTTAATCGGGCCGGATGTAAATCGGGCCGGGTGTAAATCGGGCCGGGTATTAATCGGGCCGGGTGTTAATCGGGCCGGGTGTAAATCGGGCCGGGTGTAAATCGGGCCGAGTGTTAATCGGGCCAGATGTAAATCGGGCAAGGTATAAATCGGGCCGGGTGTTAATCGGGCCGGGTGTTAATCGGGCCGGGTGTAAATCGGGCCGGGTGTAAATCGGTCCGGGTGTTAATCGGGCCGGGTGTTAATCGCGTCGGGTGTTAATCGGGCCGGGTGTAAATCGGGCCAGGTGTAAATCGAGCCAGATGTAAATCGGGCCGGGTGTTAATCGGGCCGGGTGTAAATCGGGCTGGGTGTTAATCGGGCCGGGTGTAAATCAGGCCAGGTGTTAATCGGGCCGGGTGTAAATTGGGCCGGGTGTAAATCGAGCCGGGTGTAAATCAGGTCGGGTGTTAATCGGGCCGGGTGTAAATCGGGCCGGGTGTAAATCGAGCCGGGTGTAAATCGGGCCGTGTGTAAATAGGGCCGAGTGTAAATTGGGCCGGGTGTAAATCGGGCCGGGTGTTAATCGAGCCGGGTATAAATCGGGCTGGGTGTTAATCGGGCCGGGTGTAAATCGGGCCGAGTGTTAATCGGGCCGGGTGTTAATCGGGCTGGGTGTAAATAGGGCCGGGTGTAAATCAAGCTGGGTATAAATCGGGCTTGGTGTAAATCGAGCTGGGCATTAATTGGGCCGGGTGTAAATCGGGCCGGGTGTAAATCGGGCCGGGTGTAAATCAAGCCGGGTATAAATCGGGCCGGGTGTAAATCGGGCCGGGTGTAAATCGGGCCGGGTGTAAATCGGGCCGGGTGTAAATACGGCCGGGTGTTAATTGGGCCGGGTGTAAATTGGGCCGGGTGTAAATCAGGCCGGGTGTTAATCAGGCCGGGTGTTAATTGGGCCGGGTGTAAATTGGGCCTGTTTAAATCGCGCAGGGTGTAAATCGGGAAGGGTTTAAATTGGGCCGGGTGTAAATCGAGCCAGGTGTAAATCGGGCCGGGTGTAAATCGGGCCAGGTGTTAATCGGGCCGGGTGTAAATGGGGCTGGGTATAAATGGGCTGGGTGTAAATCGGGCTGGGTGTAAATCAGGCTGGGTGTAATTTGGGTCGGGTGTTAATCGGGTCGGGTGTAAATCGGGCCGGGTGTAAATCGAGCCAGGTGTTAATCAGGCCGGGTGTAAATCGGGCCGGGTGTTAATCGGGCCGGGTGTAAATCGGGCCAGGTGTTAATCGGGCCGGGTGTAAATTGGGCCGGGTGTAAATCGAGCCGGGTGTTAATCGGATCGGGTGTTAATCGGGCCGGGTGTAAATCGGGCCGAGTGTAAATTGGGCCGGGTGTAAATCGGGCCGGGTGTTAATCGGGCCGGGTGTAAATCAAGCCGGGTATAAATCGGGCCGGGTGTAAATCGGGCCGGGTGTAAATCGGGCCGGGTGTTAATCGGGCCGGGTGTAAATCGGGCCGGGTGTAAATCAGGCCGGGTGTTAGTTGGGCCGGGTGTAAATCGGGCCGGGTTTTAATCACGCCGGGTGTAAATCGGGCAGGGTTTAAATCAGGCCGGGTGTAAATCGAGCCGGGTGTAAATCGGGCTGGGTGTAAATCGGGCCGGGTGTAAATGTGGCTGGGTATAAATGGGGCTGAGTGTAAATCGGGCTCGGTGTAAATCAGGCTTGGTGTAAATTGGGTCCGGTGTTAATCGGGTCGGGTGTAAATCGGGCCGGGTGTAAATCGAGCCAGGTGTTAATCAGGCCGGGTGTAAATCGCGTCGGGTGTTAATCGGGCCGGGTGTAAATCGGGCCAGGTGTAAATCGAGCCAGATGTAAATCGGGCCGGGTGTTAATCGGGCCGGGTGTAAATCGGGCTGGGTGTTAATCGGGCCGGGTGTAAATCAGGCCAGGTGTTAATCGGGCCGGGTGTAAATTGGGCCGGGTGTAAATCGAGCCGGGTGTAAATCAGGTCGGGTGTTAATCGGGCCGGGTGTAAATCGGGCCGGGTGTAAATCGAGCCGGGTGTAAATCGGGCCGTGTGTAAATAGGGCCGAGTGTAAATTGGGCCGGGTGTAAATCGGGCCGGGTGTTAATCGAGCCGGGTATAAATCGGGCTGGGTGTTAATCGGGCCGGGTGTAAATCGGGCCGAGTGTTAATCGGGCCGGGTGTTAATCGGGCTGGGTGTAAATAGGGCCGGGTGTAAATCAAGCTGGGTATAAATCGGGCTTGGTGTAAATCGAGCTGGGCATTAATTGGGCCGGGTGTAAATCGGGCCGGGTGTTAATCGGGCCGGGTGTAAATCGGGCCGGGTGTTAATCGGGCTAGGTGTAAATCGGGCCGGGTGTTAATCATGCCGGGTGTAAATTGGGCCGGGTGTAAATCGGGCTGGGTGTAAATCAGGCCGGGTGTTAATCGGGTTGGGTGTAAATCAGTTCGTGTGTAAATCGGGCCGGGTGTTAATCAGCTCGTGTGTAAATCGGGCCGGGTGTTAACTGGGCCAGGTTTTAATCGGGCCGGGTGTAAATCGAGCTGGTTGTAAATTGGGTCGGGTGTTAATCGGGTCGGGTATTAATCGGGTCGGGTGTAAATCAGGCCGGGTGTTAATCAGGCCGGGTTTAAATCAGGCCGGGTGTAAATCGGGCCGGGTGCAAATTGGGTCGGGTGTTAATCGGGCTGAGTGTAAATCGGGCCGGGTGTTAATCGGGCCGGGTGTTAATCGGGCCGGATGTAAATCTGGCCGGGTGTAAATCGGGCCGGGTGTTAATCGGGCCAGGTGTTAATTGGGCCGGGTGTTAATCGGGCCGGATGTAAATTGGGCCGGGTGTAAATCGGGCCGGGTATTAATCGGGCCGGGTGTTAATCGGGCCGGGTGTAAATCGGGCCGGGTGTAAATCGGGCCGAGTGTTAATCGGGCCAGATGTAAATCGGGCAAGGTATAAATCGGGCCGGGTGTTAATCGGGCCGGGTGTTAATCGGGCCGGGTGTAAATCGGGCCGGGTGTAAATCGGGCCGGGTGTTAATCGGGCCGGGTGTTAATCGGGCCGGGTGTAAATCGGGCCGGGTGTAAATCGGGCCAGGCGTAAATCGAGCCGGGTGTTAATCGGGCCAGATGTAAATCGGGCAAGGTATAAATCGGGCCGGGTGTTAATCGGGCCGGGTGTTAATCGGGCCGGGTGTAAATCGGGCCGGGTGTAAATCGGGCCGGGTGTTAATCGGGCTGGGTGTTAATCGGGCCGGGTGTAAATCGGGCCGGGTGTAAATCGGGCCGGGTGTAAATCGGGCCGGGTGTAAATCGGGCCGGGTGTAAATCGAGCCGGGTCTAAATCCGGCCGGGTGTAAATCGGGCAGGGTATAAATTGGGCCGGGTGTTAATCGGGCTGGGTGTAAATCGGGCCGGGTGTAAATCGGGCCGGGTGTAAATCGGGCCAGGTGTAAATCAGACCGGGTGTAAATCGGGCCGGGTGTAAATCGGGCCGGGTGTAAATCAGGCCGGGTGTAAATCGGGCCGAGTCTAAATTGGGCCGGGTGTAAATCAGGCCGGGTGTAAATCGGGCCGAGTGTAAATCGGGCTGGGTGTAAATCGGGCCGAGTGTAAATCGGGCCGAGTGTAAATCAGGCCGGGTGTAAATCGGGCCGGGTGTAAATCGGGCCGGGTGTAAATCGGGCCGGGTGTAAATCGGGCAGGGTATAAATTGGGCCGGGTGTTAATCGGGCTGGGTGTAAATCGGGCCGGGTGTAAATCGGGCCGGGTGTAAATCGGGCCAGGTGTAAATCAGACCGGGTGTAAATCGGGCCGGGTGTAAATCGGGCCGGGTGTAAATCAGGCCGGGTGTAAATCGGGCCGAGTCTAAATTGGGCCGGGTGTAAATCAGGCCGGGTGTAAATCGGGCCGAGTGTAAATCGGGCTGGGTGTAAATCGGGCCGAGTGTAAATCGGGCCGAGTGTAAATCAGGCCGGGTGTAAATCGGGCCGGGTGTAAATCGGGCCGGGTGTAAATCGGGCCGAGTGTAAATCAGGCCAGGTGTAAATCAGGCCGGGTGTAAATCGGGCCAAGTGTAAATCGGGCCGGGTGTAAATCAGGCCGGTTGTAAATCGGGCCGGGTGTTAATCGGGCCGGGTGTTAATCGGGCCTGGTGTAAATCGGGCCGGGTGTAAATCGGGCCGGGTATAAATTGGGCCGGGTGTTAATCGGGCCGGGTGTTAATCGGGCCGGGTGTTAATCGGGCTGGGTGTAAATCGGGCCGGGTGTAAATCGGGCCGGGTGTAAATCGGGCCAGGTGTAAATCAGACCGGGTGTAAATCGGGCCGGGTGTAAATCGGGCCGGGTGTAAATCGGGCTGGGTGTAAATCAGGCCGGGTGTAAATCGGGCCGAGTGTAAATCGGGCTGGGTGTAAATCGGGCCGAGTGTAAATCGGGCCGAGTGTAAATCAGGCGGGTGTAAATCGGGCCGGGTGTAAATCGGGCCGGGTGTAAATCGGGCCGAGTGTAAATCAGGCCAGGTGTAAATCAGGCCGGGTGTAAATCGGGCCAAGTGTAAATCGGGCCGGGTGTAAATCAGGCCGGTTGTAAATCGGGCCGGGTGTTAATCGGGCCGGGTGTTAATCGGGCCTGGTGTAAATCGGGCCGGGTGTAAATCGGGCCGGGTATAAATCGGGCCGGGTGTTAATCGGGCCGGGTGTTAATCGGGCCGGGTGTTAATCGGGCTGGGTGTAAATCGGGCCGGGTGTAAATCGGGCCGGGTGTAAATCGGGCCGGGTATAAATTGGGCCGGGTGTTAATCGGGCCGGGTGTTAATCGGGCCGGGTGTTAATCGGGCTGGGTGTAAATCGGGCCGGGTGTAAATCGGGCCGGGTGTAAATCGGGCCGGGTGTAAATCAGGCCGGGTGTAAATCGGGCCGGGTGTAAATCGGGCCGGGTGTAAATCGGGCCGGGTGTAAATCGGGCCGGGTATAAATCGGGCCGGGTGTTAATCGGGCCGGGTGTTAATCGGGCCGGGTGTTAATCGGGCTGGGTGTAAATCGGGCCGGGTGTAAATCGGGCCGGGTGTAAATCGGGCCGGGTGTAAATCAGACCGGGTGTAAATCGGGCCGGGTGTAAATCAGACCGGGTGTAAATCGGGCCAGGTGTAAATCAGGCCGGGTGTAAATCGGGCCGAGTCTAAATTGGGCCGGGTGTAAATCAGGCCGGGTGTAAATCGGGCCGAGTGTAAATCGGGCTGGGTGTAAATCGGGCCGAGTGTAAATCGGGCCGAGTGTAAATCAGGCCGGGTGTAAATCGGGCCGGGTGTAAATCAGGCCAGGTGTAAATCGGGCCGGGTGTAAATCGGGCCAAGTGTAAATCGGGCCGGGTGTAAATCAGGCCGGTTGTAAATCGGGCCGGGTGTTAATCGGGCCGGGTGTTAATCGGGCCTGGTGTAAATCGGGCCGGGTGTAAATCGGGCCGGGTATAAATTGGGCCGGGTGTTAATCGGGCCGGGTGTTAATCGGGCCGGGTGTTAATCGGGCTGGGTGTAAATCGGGCCGGGTGTAAATCGGGCCGGGTGTAAATCGGGCCGGGTATAAATTGGGCCGGGTGTTAATCGGGCCGGGTGTTAATCGGGCCGGGTGTTAATCGGGCTGGGTGTAAATCGGGCCGGGTGTAAATCGGGCCGGGTGTAAATCGGGCCGGGTGTAAATCAGACCGGGTGTAAATCGGGCCGGGTGTAAATCGGGCCGGGTGTAAATCGGGCCGGGTGTAAATCGGGCCGGGTATAAATTGGGCCGGGTGTTAATCGGGCCGGGTGTTAATCGGGCCGGGTGTTAATCGGGCTGGGTGTAAATCGGGCCGGGTGTAAATCGGGCCGGGTGTAAATCGGGCCGGGTGTAAATCAGACCGGGTGTAAATCGGGCCGGGTGTAAATCAGACCGGGTGTAAATCGGGCCAGGTGTAAATCAGGCCGGGTGTAAATCGGGCCGAGTCTAAATTGGGCCGGGTGTAAATCAGGCCGGGTGTAAATCGGGCCGAGTGTAAATCGGGCTGGGTGTAAATCGGGCCGAGTGTAAATCGGGCCGAGTGTAAATCAGGCCGGGTGTAAATCGGGCCGGGTGTAAATCGGGCCGGGTGTAAATCGGGCCGAGTGTAAATCAGGCCAGGTGTAAATCAGGCCGGGTGTAAATCGGGCCAAGTGTAAATCGGGCCGGGTGTAAATCAGGCCGGTTGTAAATCGGGCCGGGTGTTAATCGGGCCGGGTGTTAATCGGGCCTGGTGTAAATCGGGCCGGGTGTTAATTGGGCCTGGTGTAAATCGGGCCGGGTGTAAATCGGGCTGGATGTAAATCAAGCCGGGTGTAAATCAAGCCGGGTATAAATCAAGCCGGGTGTTAATCGGGCCGGGTGTAAATCGGGCCGGGTGTAAATCGGGCCGGGTGTTAATCGGGCCGGGTGTTAATCGGGCCGGGTGTAAATCGGGCCGGGTGTAAATCGGGCCGGGTGTAAATTGAGCCGGGTGTAAATCGGCTGGGTGTAAATCGGGCTGGGTGTCAACTGGGTTCCCCATGATTTGAGGATAGGATGAGACCTCTATCTGTGACGTCCCCCATATCCTACCCACACTCTGGGCGTTTAGCCTGTTGACGGACATTGTCCAATCTCATCAATGAAGAATAGACACATGGGTGAGGCATTGAAGGGCAACTTGTCTATATATAAATAGGAAGACTTACATTTATATAGAAACATAGAAAACATAGAAAAATAGGAGCAGGAGTAGGCCATTCGGCCCTTCGAGCCTGCTCCACCATTCAATATAATCATGGCTGATCCTCTATCTCAATACCATATTCCCGCTCTCTCCCCATACCCCTTGATGCCTTTTTTATCTAGAAATCTATCTATCTCCATCTTTAATATATTCAGTGACTTAGCCTCCACAGCTTTCTTTGGTAGAGAATTCCACAGGTTCACCATCATCTGAGTGATGAAATTTTTCCTCATCTCAGCCCTAAATGTTCTACCCCGTATCCTGAGCCTGTGACCCCTCGTTCCAGACCCCCCAGCCAGGGGAAACATCCTCCCTGCATCCAGTCTGTCTAGCCCTGTCAGAATTTTATACGTTTGAACGAGATCCCCTCTCATTCTTCTAAACTCTAGTGAATACAAGCCTAGTTGACCCAATCTCTCCTCATCCCAGGAATCAGTCTGGTGAATCTTCACTGCATTCCCTCTATGGCAAGTATATCCTTTCTTAGGTAAGGGGACCAAAACTGCACACAGTACTCCAGGTGTGGTCTCACCAAGGCCCTGAATAACTGTAGTAAGACATCCTTGCTCCTGTACTCAAAACCTCTTGCAATGAAGTCCAACGTACCATTTGCCTTCCTACCTGCTTGCTGCACCTGCATGTTTGCTTTCAGTGACTGGTGTACAAGGACACCCAGGTCCCTGTGTACATCAGCATTTCCCAATCTAGCATCATTTAAACAATACTCTGCCTTTCTGTTTGAATCCCTCCAATCAGGTTTCCTCCCCTGCCACAGGACCCAAACGGCTCTTATCAAATTCACATAGGATTTGTGACTTTGATAAGAGCTGTTTCGGTACTGTGGCAGAGGCAGAAACCTGATTGGAGGGATTCAAACATGGAGTTCCGAGAAAGATAGGCACGGATTTGGGAGGCGACAACACGTTCAAGGACTTCGGAGAGGAAAGGGGGGTTGGGGATGGAGCGGCGGTTTGCCAGGACGGAGGGGTCAAGGATTGAAAAAATTTGGAGGGTGGGGGGGGGGGGGGAGGGGGGGATAATGATGGTAAAATTTCTGTCGGTAAAAGCAGAGCGATTTCCCTTCGAGTTTTATTTTGCTATCACTGATTTAATTTTTGCTACTGGGCAGCTTGGCAATAACATGAAGGAAAAGTACATGGTCATGCCTGCTTATCTGAAACAAAGGCACACACATTAAAGCTTGTAAACCAATGTACCTCGCAGGAGCAGAAGGTTTTTACAACCCAACCACAGCCCCCCTGAGGAGAATGAAAAAGAAAAGGTTGAAGTTCTCGGAGCAAGCAACCTGTAAATCCTGATTAGTTTTGTGACTTCGCCTTGCATGCCTCGGGAGTTCAATTGATCACTTTGCTCTCTGACAAGTTAAAAAAAATACTTATGTGGTCTTTGCAGAGGTTTTGGCGCTTTCTAATGCAAATCCCCCCTCTCTCTCTCTCTCTGAAAGATAGATTGACTTCAGCCCCCTCCCCAAACCTTTCCCTGGTTTTTTTTTCCTTTTGTCTCCGAAGGAATCGTCTGTAGCTCCTTGTTGCTGCTCGGGATCTTTCTTCATAATTAGCCACTGCTGGTCAGGCTGGTAGAAGAAGGCTGGGTGCCTTCTTGGTGCCTTTCAGAATCTCTCCACCTCCCCCCCCCCCCCACCACCACATCACCATCCATCACCCACCCCCTCTCTGATGAAGTCTCGGCTTGCTGTGGCAATTGAGCATGTTCTGCGCTCGACTCCGGCAGACACCGCCGAACAGCCTGTTCTGCAGTCTGCCAGTCCTGTGCTGAATGCGCCCACCGCGGCTGGGAAGTTCTCGCACCCGGCGGGACATAAGCAGCAGCCTCTTTGCAAGGACCAGGAATCTCGAAGCTGGGCATTTCGACACATGCTCGTGCTCGGCTAGTAAGCGGTGCAATTGACTGGTTTAAGAACTGAGGAACAAGGTGAGACAGAGCTGATTGGAATACAACTTGCGCTGTGTTTCATACTCGTTAGCAGAAGCTGTGTTTTTGTGTGTGTGTGTGTGTGTGTGTGTGTCTATCATTGGAGATCGGATGATTAGAATGCATAAGGGAAATAAAGCCCCCTAAAATTCCTTGCATTAGTATTCCGTGGGTAGGGTCAGTTCTGCAGTGACTGTGCTGCCTTTATACTGACTGAAAGTCCATCTTCTGTTATAATCTACTGATTTGTCACTCTATTGAATTCTTGCCTTTTTTGTTGTTGCATGCATTGCGGGCGGCCAGCGTATGGATCCGAGACTCCGTTTTTTGAGTGAGTGAGCGCGATCAGTTTATTTAACCATATGGCTATTGATCCGGTTCAGGTGAGTCGGCGCGGTGCTGATGTGAGCCAACCTCACAAGCTCAGCCTTCGCTGAATGACAAGTTGGACGCCAGCAATCGGGTGATCATTGGGGGAGAAAAAAAACCCCCAATCATTCTCGCAGGATCATTTTTTGTGCAAATATCTTTTGTTTTGTTTTGTGTGTTGTTGCAGTTAGTGCCAGGAGTGGCCCTGATAAGTAAGGGGATGATGCTGAGGATTATTAGGACACGGGCTAGCGAATCCTCTCGCTGCTTCACTTCCCAACTCTTGGGCTGAAGGAATATATTTTGTTCTCAGGTTCCGTTTAGAGCTGAGGGCTGGAGGACATAGATGGATAAATCAGCACGGGGCGTGGAACTGGATTAGGTAGACCACTGCTTCTGAAAGAAAATCTACATGGAATTCATTTTTGATTTAGCCGCTAGAATACCGTTGTGTGCCATTGCCTGGAATACTGTAAGAAAAAAAAGGTTCAGTCCCCTAACCTTCGAGATATAACTCTCACAATAACGATAGGCCGTTAGCTGCATGCTGTGATCATTATTCTGATTTCCGAGCGACGCAGTTCGATTCATTATTATTACTCCAATAGAGTTTGGAGCCTTTCTGAAAGTCGAAGGGATGTTCAGGACTGTGAAGTAACAGCGCCCAGCACCGTGCCCACAGAGCACCCTGTAGGAACAGCTCTGTTGGAGATGCTGTTCGCACTTGTGACCATGAGCCCGTGTGCAATTGCAAGTCTAGTTGTAATCAATGACGATTCATGTCTGTCTGCCTATCATCACTGTGCTGATATGCTGTAAATCTCAAGTGAAAGTCTTTTTTTTTAGGTATTTCTACGCGTGTGTGTGTGTGAGATTTGCATCTACATACTATTAAAAAGTGCGCCGAGTTGTGCTTGTTGGGGGCAAATTGCATTTGTACTGTATGTGTGCCTAATGTGCACAAACTTTTTTTGTTGCCAGTGTAGGAATATGGTATGGCTCAGTGTGCGCCGTACATGTGCTGCGTAAGTTGGTTACAGAATAGCCTATGGTGTATGTCAAACTGTGGTGTGTTTGTGAGTTGTGGGGTAGACGATGTGTGTATGCAGTGTGTGTTGGTTTGCCTGCTGTATACGCTGTGCTCGTTAGTTATAGGACAGGCTGCATGTACCGTGTAGATGGCTCTGCAAGGTCCATGTGTGCTAACTATTAGTTCTGGAGTCGGCTACATGTTGGACTGCATGTTAGGTAGGCTGCGTCTGTTAGTTACAGGACAGTCTGGCTGGGTGGCGTAGATCGATGCTCGTGCTACCCAAGCTCCAATGCCAGTTATTGAAGCAGGAATATGTTGTACGATGTCTGCCTGGCACAGAAGTTATGCTTGTCAGTTTTGAGAACGTTATTTATGTGGCGTGTTAGTCTCTGTATGATGCACACGTGATACTTCCTAGTACAGGGACTAGCCTAATGCACTTGGTGTACAGTACACACGTTCAGCACCGAAGGAGGCCATTCGGCCCTTTGTGTCTGTGCCGGCTCTTTGGCAGAGCTATCCAATTAGTCCCACTCCCCCGCTCTTTCCCTGCAGCCCTGCAATCTTTTTTCCTTTTTAAGTATTGATCCAATTCACTTTTGAAAGTTACTATTGAATCTGCTTCCAACACCCTTTCTAGCAGTGCATTCCAGATCATAAAGACAGGCTTTGTGAAAAAAAAACTCCTAATCTCCCCCCCCCCCCCCCCCGCGTTTTTGCCAATCATCTTAAAGCTGTGTCCTCTGGTTACCGACCCCCCTGCCGGTGGAAACAGTTTTTCCCGATTTCCTCTATCAAAACCCCTCATGATTTTGAACACCTCTATTAAATTTCCGCTTAACTTTCTTTGTACTAAGGAGAAGAATCCCAGTTTCTCTCATCTCTCCACATAACCGAAGCCCCTCATCCCTGGTTCCATTCTAGTAAATCTCCTCTGCACCCTCTCCAAGGCCTTGACATCCTTTTTAAAGTGTGGTGCCCAGAACTGGACAAAATACTCTAACTGAGATCTAACCAGCGAGTTATACTTCCTTACTTTGATACTCTATGCCTCTATTTATAAAGCAAAGGATCCGCATGCTTTGTATATATGAGAATGGTCATAAGATTGTATT
Source organism: Somniosus microcephalus (assembly GCF_052327205.1). Classification (NCBI taxonomy): domain Eukaryota; kingdom Metazoa; phylum Chordata; class Chondrichthyes; order Squaliformes; family Somniosidae; genus Somniosus; species Somniosus microcephalus. The sequence continues at coordinate 24,259,240 of NC_140993.1, read as the reverse complement.
GATAGGGGATGCACTTGGGCTGTGAACACTTGGCAAAGTATAACTTGTTAACAACAGCCAGCATGGATTCAGGAAAACGAGATCACGTTTAACTAACACCTTAACATTTCTTAAAGATACAAGAGAAATGTTAAACAGAAGAAGTTCAGCTAGTATTATATACTTGGAATTGCAGAAGGACTTTGTCAAGGTGCCACATCAGTGATTAATGGCAGTTGTATAGAGATGCAGAACAGGTGTTCAAGCACAGTGATAGATAAAAAATTGCCTTTGTCAGGGGAAACTCCTCCGGCTGCGAAGAAGTTATTCGGCAAGCCAGAGATTGGTCTTGGGATCTTTACTATTTTTAATACTTAATAACAATCACTTGGACAAAAGTACAAGTCGGCAAAATATCCAAGTTTGCAGATTATACCAAAATAGGAGGCAGGCAGATAATGAGAAACGTTGTTGAGATAACCAGGGCCAATAGGTGGCAGATGCAGTTAAATGTAGGGTAAAGTACTTCGTATGGAAGCAAGAAACTAAGGAAGGAAGTGTGCATCAAATGAAACAGAGCTACAACGATCAGGGTAGAGACCTTGAGTGGATAAATCCATAATGATTAATAAAATAAGACAGTGCTCAGCTACAGTGACAAAAGCAAGTAAGATTCTGATAGCAATACTTGAGGGAAAGAGTACAAATCATAGTTTTGCTTTATAACATGTTTGCCAGACCCCCATCTGCAGTTCTGGTAATCTAATCATAGGAAGGATATTATATTTTGAGTTGTACAATTTATTCATATTGTTTCATAGAATTCAATGTGAGAAAGGTATAAACTTGTGCTGAATGTCACAGCCTCTAATTAAGAAAGAGATGCTTGAGGGAGTGTAGAGATAAGTAACGAGGATGATCTCGGGAGTGGTTGGGGGTGCGGGGGAGAGCTTTTAACTCCTTCCACACGAGGGAAACAGGGAGTTAAATGGAGGTGGTGGATGTACCAGCTCTGCCGCTATTTTCCCCAGGGCCTTCCTCTGGGCGGCCTCAGTCAGACGAGAGCCTCGTTAATCTATGACAACCAGGGTCCCATGATGTTCATAGGAACTGATGGCATTTTAACTGGCCATGTGTGGACGCTGTGATTAGAACAACCTGGCAGTACAGCGGAAGAGGTTCGAAAAGGTAAGGGCTATTTTTTGGGGTGGGGGGAGGAGGGGGCGGCACCAGGAGGAGCAGGAATGATCGCTCCTCCAGGTTACACAAGAATAATGTAGGTCACTGCCAGCCTGCACTCAACGCCTTCACCATCACAACGCCCTCCACCATCACAACCCCCTCCACCATCACAACCCCCTCCACCATCACAACCCCCTCCACCATCACAACCCCCCTCCTCCATCTTTTTCCCAGCCGGATCAGCTTCCGGACTCTGGCCAGAGTTAGGCCGGCCCGAACCGGTGAGCTGCATCAGCACATGCCTGTTGATGGGAATGAAAATCACGCCGGTTTTATAACGGGGCAGCTGATCGGAAACACCAGTGTTGCACCCGGACAGTAAGTCGCAAACCTACCCCATAACGTTGATGGAGTGCATCATCAACCTGGAAAACCACATTTTAATTTGATTTGTTAAGATTTAGTTGAACTTTTGTTTATTCACAGTCCAATTGTTTTTTTTTGGGTTCAAACAAAAAGAGGACCCCATAACGTTGAGGAATAAGTAACCAGGAAATGTATTGATGGAGACCTTATCAATGGATTCAAAAGACAATTGGATGCACCTCCTGGAGAAAGAAGGGGAACTAAGGAGATGTGGTGGGACGGTGGTGTTGGTTGGTAAAGAGAATAAATGGAATTGTTCTCCTTAGAGCAGAGAAGGTTAAGGGGAGATTTGATAGAGGTGTTCAAAATTCTGAAGTGTTTTTGTTTGAGTAGTTGGGGAGAAACTGTTTCCAGTGGCAGGAGGGTCAGTAACCAGAGGACACAGATTTAAGATGATTGGCAAAATAACCGGGGGGGGGGGGGAGGGGAGGGGGAAATTAGGAGAATATTTTTTTATGCAGCGAGTTGTTGTGATCTGGAATGCGCTGCCTGAAAGGGCGGTGGAAGCAGATTCAATAGTAACTTTAATTGGATATAAACGTGAAAAGGAAAAATTTGCAGGACAATAAAGAGAGGGGGAGTAGGACTAGTTGGCTCTCTCTCAAAGAGCTGGCACAGACTTGATGGGCTGAATGGCCTCCTTCTGCGCTGTATGATTCTATAACTCTATAAGAGATGGGTTTATTTGGACCAAATGACCTTTAGCCATGCCTTAAAAAAATAATTGTAAGAAGTCACACAACACCAGGTTATAGTCCAACAGCTTTATTTGAAGTCACAAGCTTTCGGAGCGCTGCTCCTTCGTCAGGTGAAGTCAGCTGACGAAGGAGCAGCGCTCCGAAAGCTTGTGACTTCAAATAAAGCTGTTGGACTATAACCTGGTGTTGTGTGACTTTTTACATTTGTCCACCCCAGTCCAACTCCGGCATCTCCACACCTTAAATAAATAAGAAATCCCCACGTTTTATATTCAAAATTGGCTTAATAGGCTGCAACGTTATTAGATCCCGGACAGAGAGACCTGAGTCTGAACACCAGTCACTGCTGATATTTTTTAACTTGATGTTTCCCTAGCGGAAAATTTTTCCAGTCAGGGTTCGGCCATTTGGGAAGTAAGGAGAACAACAGTGAGAAGAGAGTGGTTTTTTTTTTAACATCTCTCAAGGTGGTGCAATGACAGGACAAGTAAAGATTGGCACCGGGAGAGGGGGAATCTGTGGAGGGATCGGCAGGTGGGCAGTGCCAGCACCCTGACTGATCAGAGCTGCATTGATATGGGTTGTTAACTCAATGGGAATGGAAATAATAAAAGGGTTAAAAAGAAATCCCTGTGTAAATATGGATGATATTTTTTGCACAGCCAGAGATATTGCATTTCAGTGCTTTTTCTAATAAGGCCGTAAGGAGGCACTGGTGTACCCCAGTGTCATCAAACAAAAGTGGCCCCCTTTTTAGATGGGCATGAGCTAAACCATAAAACAAAGGCAACTTATGAAATTAAATAATAATATCCCCTGTGTCCAGTCGTGGAATATTGCGAACCAATTTCTTTAGCACCTCTCTGAGTCTTTTGCTGGTATTAATCTACATGTAGCTCTTCTGTGTTCCCAGTTTGTATCTGTTGTCTTCACAAGCCCTTTATCTGGGGAGTTCAGAAGCTAATGTAGCCCAGCACTTATTACAATGCCATATGTTGGGAGCTGTTTTGCCCTTTTTTTGTGTGTGTGTGTGTGTGAACTGCAGATGCACACTACAGTATGTTCAGTCCATTTAAAATGCTCCTAAGTGAATACTTAGGGCAGTTAACGGCAGGAGCCTGCAGCCCGAGTGGTGTTGTGTCATCTGGTAGGGGGGGGGGGGGGGGGTGGGGGCGGTGGAGTTAATCGTGTTTGATCACACTGACTCGCAGCCAGTCTAGCTGTACTCTGCCCATGCCTTCTGTCTTGACTTGCCACAGCAGTAGCCAACACGGGGAACGAAATGTGACTAGGCACAGCGAGAGGGCACAGTGAAACCCTCGGAATTAGTCTCTTAAACATAGCGCTAAGTCAGGCAAATAAACACAGCTGCCTTCACTCAAATGATAGCGACCCGGCCTTCCTTCAGTAACAAGACTGAGGCATATTCACTGCTCCATTAGAACTGAATATTCTCTGTGAGCTGTGACACGCAAATATTGGCAGTCGCATTATGTTCGCGATATCCATCTGATGTAGAATAAAATGAAAATATTGCCATATACTATTACACAAACACCTGCAAAAAAGAGAACACAAAATAATTTCTGCGTATCGGTATTCCCTCTGGGGTCATTATTTTTTTTGACGGAACAGTAGGTTTAAAGCAAACTTGACTTGAAACTGCTTTGCTATTAAGTGACAATGCGATGTTTTTGACATTGCCACAATAATAGACAGAGGCCCCCTTTCTTCTGCTCCTCAAAGAAGTTTTTGTTCAAAGAAAATAAATTCAATCCCTGTATGTTTCTTAAGTCAACATTTTAATTGTCAGGTGTACCCAGGTTTTAGCCTCTCTTGTATTCTTTGGGGGAAAGTGGTGAATCTCAGTTTTACAGTTTTATAATTCATGAAGAAGTGATTTTTTTTTTGGCCTTTTGCACCGTGAAACTCATTCATGTCCTCTTATAATCTTCACTGTAAGAAGACAAGAAACTGTCGCTGAATCTGACGGACTTTCTGACTAATTGGTCTCATCGAATGGTGGAATCATACAGCACAGAAAGAGGCCGTTCGGCCCATCGTGCCCTTGCCGGCTCTTTGTTTCTCCTTTCGCAGCTCAGAGGATGCCTGGGATCTGAACCAGGAAGATAAATGAACGTTTTGTGTGGGATTGTCTCGTTCAGATGCTGTCTGTGTATTTCCAGAGATTTTCCTGTTTCTGTTTCAGGTTTCCAGCATTGGCAGGTTTTGTGCTCTGATCCAGATTTGATAAACTGCAAGGTGGGGGGGCGGGGGGGGGGGGGGTTGGTGATTTTAGTGTTCAGTGAGTTAACATCCACAAAGGCTTGAAGGTACAAAGAGAAAACCACATTTGGAGAGAGAAAAAATCTTCAATCTACCTTTCTTCAAACACATTGGGGCCTTGTCACAATAGGTGGTCCCTGAACATTATTTCCTGAGGCATTGTCACCGAGTAATCTCTAATGAGACTGCAGTAAAGTAATGCCTGCTTATCATAATATGAACAGATGAATATTATCTGGTCACCTTCCTTATCAGATTTGCATTCAGTGACCTTGGGATTTTTTTTTTCACTTTTTAAAAATCTACACTATCAACCTTTTTTGTTTTGTGAATAATTTCCAAAGGGAAGGATGATATTTAAAAAAAAAGATCATTAGTGGTTTATACATAAGCCATTGCATATATCAACATTAATTTTTGATTTAACGATGCAAAGTGTAAGTCATACACGGCTAAGGGGGGATTTGAATGGAATTACTCTCCCGAATGCTGTTTCCAACATTATGTTAAAAACAGGTATTTTTCACATTTTGAGGGTTAAGGAATCTTAGCCACCCACTTCAATCCATCACACTTACAAGAGAATCATGATGACTATTTTGATGATTGGTGATGGGGCTGGAAGCGTTTCTACTGTGTTGTTGGTGAAAGAGGAGCCTGCTTAGTTTATCATTGATTTCAGACCTATGTAGAATGTACGGCACAGAAACAGGCCATTCAGCCTATCTGGTCCATGCTGGTGTTTATGCTCCATATGAGCCTCCTCCTACCCCAACTTCATCTCACCCCATCAGCATATCCTTCTATTCCTTTCTCCCTCATGTGTTTATCGAGCTTCCCCTTAAATGCATCTATGCTTTTTGCCTCAGCCACTCCCTGTGGTAGCGAGTTCCACAGGTAAGCATGCAGGTGCAGCAGGTGGTTAAGAAGGCAAATGGTATGTTGGCCTTCGTAGCGAGAGGGTTCGAGTACAAGAACAAGGATGTCTTGCTGCAGTTGTACAGGGCCTTGGTGAGTCCGCATCTTGAGTACTGTGTGCAGTTTTGGTCACCTTACCTGAGGAAGGACGTTCTTGCCATGGAGGGAGTGCAGCGAAGATTCACCAGGCTGATACCTGGGATGGCAGGAATGACGTACGAGGAGAGATTGTGTCAATTGGGCTTATACTCACTGGAGTTTAGAAAATTGAGAGGGGATCTCATCGAAACCTATAAAATTCTGTCAGGTCTGGACAGACTAGATGCAGAAAGGATGTTTCTGATGGCCGGGGAGTCCAGAACCAGGGGTCATAGTCTAAGGATAAGGGGTAAGCCATTTAGGACTGAAATGAGGAGGAATTTCTTCACCCAGAGAGTGGTGAACCTGTGGAATTCTCTGCCACAGAGGGCGGTGGAGGCCAGTTCATTAAATATATTCAAGAAAGAGTTGGATATATTTCTTGAGGCTAAAGGGATCAGGGGATATGGGGAGAAGGCAGGGACAGGGTACTGAATTTGGATGATCAGCCATGATCTCATTGAATGGCGGAGCAGGCTCGAGGGGCCGAATGGCCTACTCCTGCTCCTATCTTCTATGTTTCTATGTTTCTATTCCAACCACTCTCTGGGTGAAGAAGTTTCTCCTGAATTCCCTATTGGATTTATTAGTGACTACCTTATATTTATGACCCCTAGTTCTGGTCTCCCCCACAAGTGGAAACATCTTCTCTACATCTACCCTATCAAACCCTTCATAAACTTAAAGACCTCTATCAGGTCACCCCTCAGTCTTCTCTTTTCTAGAGGAAAGAGCCCCAGCCTGTTCAATCTATCCTCATAGTTATACCCTCTCAGTTCTGGTATCATCCTTGTAAATCCTTTTTGCACCATCTCCAGTGCCTCTATATTTTTTTTAAATTTGGAGACCAGAACTGTGCACAGTACTCCAAATGTGGTCCAACCAAAGGTCTGTACAAGTTTAACATAATCTCTCTGCTTTTCAATTCTATCCCTCTAAAAATTAACCCCAGCACTTTGTTTGCTTTTTTATGGCCTTATTAAGCGAGTGGGCAAGAACATGGCAAATGGAATATAATGTGGAGAAATGTGAAGTTATCCACTTTGGTAGGTAAAATAGAAAAGCAGAGTATTTTTTAAATGATGAAAGATTGGGAAATGTTGGTGTTCAGAGGGACCTGGGTGTCCTTGTACACGAATCACTGAAAGTTAACATGCAGGTACAGCAAGCAATTAGGAAAGCAAATGGTATGTTGGCCTTTGTTACAAGAAAATTTGAGTATAAGAGTAAAGACGTCTTACTGCAATTATATAGGGCCCTGGTGAGACCACACCTGGAGTATTGTGTACAGTTTTGGTCTCCTTACCTAAGGAAGGATCTACTTGTCATAGAGGGAGTGCAACGAAGGTTCACCAGACTGATTCCTGGGATGGGATGATTGTCCTATGAGGAGAAATTGAGTAGACTAGACCTATATTCTCTAGAGTTTAGAAGAGTGAGAGGTGATCTCATTGGAACATACAACATTCTTACAGGGCTTGACAGGGTAAATGCAGGGAGGATGTTTCCCCTGGCTGGAGAGTCTAGAACCAGGGGTCACAGTCTCTGTATAAGGGGTTGGCCATTTAGGACTGAGAAATTTCTTCACTCAGAGGGTGGTGAATCTTTGGAATTCTCTGCCCCAGAGGGCTGTGGAGGCTCTGTCAGAGATTGATAGATTTTTGGATATTAATGGAATCAAGGGATATGGGGATTGTGCAGGAAAGTGGAGTTGAGGTAGAAGATCAGTCATGATTTTATTGAATGGCGGAGCAGGCTCGAGGGGCCGAATGGCCGACTCCTGCTCCTAATTCTTATTTCTGCTCCTAATTCTTATGTTCTTATGTTGTTAACCTATGTTGCTACTTTTAGTGATTTGTATATCTGTACCCCTAGGTCCATTTGCTCCTCACTCCATTTAAACTCTTATTTTCCAAGGAGTATGTGCCCTCCTTATTCTTCCTACCAAAATGCACCATGCGCATGGACCTGATTTTCCCTTTGGTTAGCAGTCAGTTGAGACACATTAACATGTGGTCATACTTGTCACCGTGATATATAAGTTCCCCCCCCCCTTTCTGGCTTCCCGCCCAACACTACTCCATGGCAGACAAACTGCAACCGTCACAGGAATATTGGCAGCAGCACCAGATAGTGAAGAGACAGAGACATGAGTCTCCATTCCCGTAGCAAATATGTTTGAAGCCTTATATTTCAGTTAGTTGTGGCATGACTAACATCAATTGGAAGGTGTATGCTCACTTGAGTGCCCAAGAAAGTGGTTTTATGTTGCTTGATGCAGCTGCAAAAATATTTGTATTCATTGCAGGTAACACGCCACATTGAACCTTGTTTCAGCTCAAAACACCCTCTCCAGCTTGCCACTGTTGGCTACTTAAACAGTAACAGTGACACTGGCAGACAAAGCAGAATAGGAAGGGTGCTCATGCAAATACTAACCCTCCCAGTGTGGCTCTGATTGACACAAGTATTTCTATTTACCCAGGCAATCAGTGAGGAGTGAGCCTCGGTTCAGTGGTAGCATTCTCGCCCACTCCAGACAGCTCTGGTGAGCGGGGTCACGAGTCCTGACCTCTGAATACTGCGTTGACCTCCAGAGGGGCGCTCGCATCCGATGGGAGCGGAGTGGTGACCCCACATCGCATCGAGCCGGTCCCCCATGCCAGACTAAAGTCCTGTCCGCACAAAAAAAAATCTTCTTACAGAGAAACCCAGAGGGCAATCTGCTTGTAGTAAAAAGCAGTGGAAGTAATGGGTTGCCTCATGTGTCATTAGGCAGCAAAGAGAAAGAAGAAGACAATTAATGCCAACGTTTCATAGAAATATAGAAACATTGAAGATAGGAGCAGGAGTAGGCCATTCGGCCCCTCGAGCCTGCTCCACCATTCAATGAGATCATGGCTGATCATCGAAACTCAGTACCCTGTCCCTGCCTTCTCCCCATATCCTTTGATCCCTTTAGCCTTAAGAAATATATCCAACTCCTTCTTGAATATATTTAATGAATTGGCCTCTACTGCCTTCTGTGGTAGAGAATTCCACAGGTTCACCACTCTCTGGGTGAAGAAATTCCTCCTCATCTCAGTCCTAAATGGCTTACCCCTTATCCTTAGACTGTGACCCCTGGTTCTGGACTCCCCCGCCATCGGGAACATCCTTCCTGCATCTAGTCTGTCTAGTCCTGTTAAAATTTTATAAGTTTCATTGAGATCCCCTCTCATTCTTCTAAACTCCAACGAGTATAAGCCCAATCGACCCAATCTCTCCTCATACGTCATTCCTGCCATCCCAGGTATCAGCCTGGTGAATCTTTGCTGCACTCCCTCCATGGCAAGAACATCCTTCCTCAGATAAGGCGACCAAAACTGCACACAATACTCAAGGTGTTGTCTCACCAAGGCCCTGTACAACTGCAGCAAGACATCCTTGTTCCTGTACTCAATCCCTCTCGCTACGAAGGCTAACATACCATTTGCCTTCCTAACCACCTGCTGCACCTGCATGCTTACCTTTGTGACTGGTGCACAAGGACACCCAGGTGTCTAACTCAAAAGAAATGTAAAAACATCAAACTAAGAAACACAAAAGTAACCTTAGGAAGTAAAACACACTGGGGCACTAACATGCTGCACTGTCAACAACAAAATCCATGAACCATTAAAAATGCTTAAGTAGGAACACAAGGATTCAAATGATCGAATCCCTTTGCGCATCAGCATCTCAAAGGCGATCAGTTTTGTGATTCTTTTACTGTTGACTTTTGAAAGCTACTTCTACCTCATCCTGTCTCCCAGGTCTCTTCATTCGATAGACAAAACTCCAGTTGAGAGGGTGGGCGGGAATGCAGCCGTCTGCCAGGGCTCTGTTTTTGAACCAGCCACGAGGAAGTGCACCAGAATGGCTTGGGAGACGTGCACCAGACTTGGCTGACAGTGTTGCCAAGCTGGGAAGCCCAGCGTGTGGGAAATCACAAGTACGGACTTTGGTTCTGCTTCCCAATTCGTGACTCAGCACATATTCCACATGCTGTTCCATTTGAATTTGTTTTTAAATATTGGTCGGCCGGAATTTTGCGGGGTGTCAGCGGGCGCGATCTGTGGCAGGTCAGATGGGAAAGTGTTTTTTTTTCACAGTGGGTCGGGACCCCGCTGTAAACCCGCTGCCACACGCCGTTCCCAATGTCGCATCTGTCAGCACTGAGCAGACCCGACTCGCAGGGCTGGGGACCCAATTCAGCGAATTCGTGGCTTGTCTAGAGCCACTTAGGAGTGATTTTCAGCTTACCTTTTGCATTTGACAGCTCATCCATGTGGTCCACACTGGTCGTGAACCACATCTGTCAAGCTGAGGCAGGAGTTCAGTGACCATTGAATCAGCAGTTGAGTTCACAGCTTCAAATGTAAAGTAAAAGCTCCCACCTTACAAAAATATCTTCCCGCAGTCACAAGCTCTTCCTCTGCATTTCCACAACAGGTTTGCCATGCTGCAAGTCTTTACACAAGTCTCCATCCAGTCTGACCTCATTACCTTTCCCACCATTGACAGATCGCTTCTGTCATCGCTACTTCATTCGCCATCTATTCCAGCAACATGGGTGCCCTTTATACTCTCTCACCTTGGTCCTCAGAATCCCACCACGATCAGCCCCAACACCAACAGCACCAGGCACACCAGCAGCACCAACAACAACACCAACAACGTTCTCCGCAATCACCTGATGCTGCACAGGACACAGGGCATCAGCACCCGACCACATTGCTGCCTGTGAAGCCAGGAATGGCACCACCATGGCCAGATTTACTTCACTTGACTTTGTACATCATTGCTGCCACATGATGCGCCGGGTTGGCACCACCCCACACCAGCACCATAAAGCATCCGTACAATACCCAATCCATTCCTTTCACACTCGTCGCCATTGCGGGGGGTACCGTTTCTCACCATTCACTGCAACTCACTAAGCCACTTCCAATGGTGCACACAAATCTGTCCAAGAACGCAAAGTGGTGAAAATATAGGTTTCAATGTTTGACAGCACATTAACAGAAACTTTACATGAATATTGCATAAAACACACAAATGCCTACCCTTGTGTGTTGTTAGTTGGTATGATTGCACTAGGATGAAGGTGAGTGTGAGGGGTGGCTAGTGAGATGGGGGAAGTGATAATGTAGATAGAGAGGGATGGGTGGAGGTGCAAGGTAAGTTGGTGTGAGTAAGGATGTGCAGGAGTAGGGTAGGGAAGGCAGAGTGTTGGGGATGTGATGAGTGGCACAGCAGGATGAGGTTGAGTGTGGCTTTGCAGTAACATTTCGTGATCTACTGAGATCATTGAAAGGTTTGCGGCACTTCACCCAGGTCCTCCTGACCACATCCCTGCTTGTGCCCTCCTGTGTAATGTGCAACCAGGCTGTGTTGATCTCCCGGGGAGGTCTCTTTCGCCCATTAGAAGGGAGGAGGACTTCCCTGCGTGCTGTGACTCCCTCCATAAGTATATGCAGGGGGTCATGGGAGAGCCTGGGTGCAACCGTGCACCTTTGTGCAGTGATTGTCAGTGTTTGCAGCACCTCAATGCTGTAGAACACTGACAGCACAACTGTCAAAATGAATCAAATGACGTCACCAGACCCGCTTCCTCTAGTTGGTTGAGAAACGCGCTGGGCGGGGCTTAACAAACCCCATCAACAGAAATTCATTTCACAGAGTGCGATGGAGCCAGGAGCGGGGTCGGGACCCGCCACCGACGTCACCCGCCACGGATCCGCCGAAGTCAGCAAAATTAGCAAAAGTAGGCCATTGCATACAATATAGGATACATTACAGAGGGAAAGAACCACAGGAAGAACAAACACAGCATTGGAAGGGCAATTGAGACAAGAAGAAGAATAGCTACAGCTTTGATAGGGGAATAGCAGCAACCTTGGAAACGATGGAGAGAAATGCATTGTAGCATTGGGAAGGAAAGAACGAATTCTCATAAGCAAGATAGCTGCAGCTAACTGGGTCTAATAGTATATGCAGCCCTCCACCAGTACTTTACTGATTATGAAGCATCAAGGGCCAACTATCTCTTTTGTCAGACATGCCTGAAGGAAAAAGCATCAAAATGAAGCTAACAGGCTAGATCTTGCTGGAGTGGGGTATCTGCAGCAACTCGCCAAGGCTTCTTTGACAGCATTTCCCAAACTCGCGATCTCTACCACCTAGAAGGACAAGGGCAGCAGGCGCATTGGAACACCACCACCTCCAAGTTCCCCTCCAAGTCACACACCATCCTGACTTGGAAATATATCGGCCGTTCCTTCATCGTCGCTGGGTCAAAATCCTAGGACTCCCTCCCTAACAGTACTGTGGGAGTACCTTCACCACACGGACTGCAGGTTCAAGAAGGTGGCTCACCACCACCTACTCAAGGGCAATTAGGGACGGGCAATAAATGCTGGCCTTGCCAGCGATGCCCACATCCCATGAAACGAATAAAAAAATAACTCACGGTGTGCCCCGTTAGACTTTTTCCCTCACCCTTCAGCTTGATATTTTTTTCCGCCTTAACTTGCTGGGAGTGCGAGCTGATAATGGGGTCGTGCGAGGGCAACGGGGCATCTGGGACCTTAGTGAATAATGGGACCAACAGTCTATCTCCTTAACCAATGAGATTGAAGGATTGAGAAGAAACCGAGGAATGACGGAAAAGGAAATATGGTGAATTAGAGTCAAATCAGGTACAGAAAGAGAAATAAAGAGAGGGAAAAGAAGATTGGATTAAGAGAGAGAGAAAAAGAGACGGAAAGGAAAAGCAAGAAAGTAAATTATAAATTTAAAATTTGATATATTTTAAATCTCTCACAAGTTACTACATACAGGAATGAGAGTCAAATATTTTAAATTGTTCACTTTCTGGGCGAGAGGTTGATTGGCATTGCATTAACAATTATCATGTCGTTAAAACCGTGCTTACGCTGTTAAGTGCCAGTCTTAACTTCCTGCGGCGAGTGAAGTAAATGGGAAGCGGCGGAAATCGAGCAGCAAGTTCTGGAGGTTCACAACTCATGGCGTATCTCTTAATCCCCTGAACTTGCTGGCTGATTTGCGCCTTAATAATGGTATGCATCTTTAGCACACTGTTATTTTTCCAGCAAGATCCAGCCCAATGCTAAGTTTTTAATAATGTGGTTCTTTTGTTCCAGAAGTCCTTTATAGACTTAATTAGAAACATTTAAACTACTAAAAGCAATTAAAATTAATCTAGAAAGACAAGATGGTGGCTACAAAAATGGTAAGTTCCACGGAACATCATCTCGAGTACATCACAAGATCGCAAGGCAGGTTCAGATGAAGAAGGTTCTTCAGCTCATTTTACTGCACCACAGAAAGGTCTTTCTTAAATCAGTCCAGTGCCCTGCCCTCAAAAAAAACCCTTCTTAGCAACTAGTGCCAGGTGTTGGTCACCATTTCTGTAAAGAAGTATGCCTGGAATCTCTTCGAAGGTTCACTGGCAGAAGATCGCTGTAACCCCTGAAAAGCAACCGCTAAAAATGGCCATTTGAACCGATTCACCGGGATGTCCACCAATCTTCTGCTGAAGTTGCGGTGAGAGATTGGGAGAACCCTGTGGAAATTCAGAGCTGTAATGAAGATGTTACGTCAGAGGAGGCAGCCAAGAGCTCGAAAAGGGATTAGACTTAGACTGGTCCAGTGGCAGGTGCAGTTCAATTTGGACAAATTCAATATATTGTATACAGGAAGTAAAATGATAAGGCACGTGTATTCCAGGGAATACTGTAATTTTGTCATCGGGTAATAGTGTAAAACGGGCACTATCGATTCAGCTGCCCGTTCTCCCTCTTTCCCGATTTTCAATGAGAGATGTATAAATTAAGACTTGAGCCCATAATCCAGGCTGACACTCCCAGTGCCAGTACTGAGGAAGTTATGCACTGTCGGAGGTGCTGTCTTTCGGATGAGAAGTTAAACCGAGGCCCCGTCTGCCCTCTCAGGTGGATGTAAAAGATATCATGGCACTATGTCGAAGAAGAGCAGGGGAGTCCTCCCTGGTGTCCTGGCCAATATTTATCCCTCAATCAAGATCACTAAAAACAGATTATCTGGTCATTATCACATTGCTGTTTGCGGGAGCTTGCTGTGCGCAAATTGGCTGTCGCGTTTCCTACATTACAACAGTGACTACACTTCAAATGTACTTAATTGGCCGTAAAGCGCTTTGACACGTGCTGAGGTCATGAAAGGCGCTATATAAATGCATGTCCTTTTCCTTTGAACTGAATTGATATCGCCTGTTTTATATTATCACCCAAAGTCAAAATCATCCACAATGGATGGGGTAGAGCTTGCCAAGAGTAAAGGTGAAAGCAGCCTTGGGTGATTATTTGATTGCATTCCCTCATAATATTAACATTGCAAAACAATGAAATTCAGCTCTGTAAAACTAAAGGCAATTCTACACTGTAGCACCTGTAACAGTCCAATGATTTAATACTGCTGGAAAATGGTAGCTCAAAATTTGAAGTGAAATATAAACTGCAACACAAGGACCTAAATCTACAGTAGATAAACGCTACTAGATAAAAGGGGCCCTTTGAAGAACCACTGAAACATGCCGAACCTATACATATCTCATTGGCAAAAGATCTATAGAGGGGAGGTGAGGAGAACTGTTTTTCACTCATAGAAACATAGAAACATAGAAGATAGGAGCAGGAGTCGGCCATTCGGCCCCTCGAGCCTGCTCCGCCATTCAATGAGATCATGGCTGATCATCCAAATTCAGTACCCTGTCCCTGCCTTCTCCCCATATCCCTTGATCCCTTTAGCCTTAACAAATATATCCAACTCCTTCTTGAATATATTTAATGTATTGGCCTCTACTGCCTTCTGTGGTAGAGAATTCCACAGGTTCACCACTCTCTGGGTGAAGAAATTCCTCCTCATTTCTGTCCTAAATGGCCTTCCCCTTATCCGTAGACTGTGACCCCTGGTTCTGGACTCCCCGACCATCGGGAACATCCTTCCTGCATCTAGTCTGTCTAGTCACAGAATCACAGAATCACAGAAACCCCACAGTGCAGATAGAGGCCATTTCGGCCCATCGAGCCTGCACCGACACATATTCCACCCGATCCCCGTAACCCCACGTATTTAATCCCCCTAACACTAAGGGTCAATTTATCATAGCCAATCAACCTAACCCGCACATCTTTGGACTGTGGGAGGAAACCGGAGCACCCGGAGGAAACCCACGCAAACACGGGGAGAATGTGCAAACTCCACACAGACAGTCGCCCGAGGCCGGATTCGAACCCGGGTCCCTGGCGCTGTGAGGCAACAGTGCTAACCACTATGCCACCGTGCTGCCGTCCTGTCAGAATTTTATAAGTTTCAATGAGATCCCCTCTCATTCTTCTAAACTCCAGCAAATACAAGCCCAATCGTTCCAATCTCTCCTCATACATCATTCCTGCCATCCCAGGTATCAGCCTGGTGAATCTTCGCTGAACTCCTTCCATGGCAAGAACATCCTTCCTCAGATAAGGTGACCAAAACTGCACACAATACTCAAGATGTGGTCTCACCAAGGCCCTGTACAACTGCAGCAAGACATCCTTGTTCCTGTACTCGAACCCTCTTGCTACGAAGGCCAACATACCATTGGCCTTCTTAACCGCCTGCTGCACCTGCATGCTTATCTTCAGCGACTGGTGCACAAGGACACCCAGGTCTTGTTGCACTTCCCCTTCTCCCAATCTATTGCCATTCAGATAATAATCTGCCTTCCTGTTTTTGCCACCAAAGTGGATAACCTCACATTTATCCACGTTATATTGCATCAGCCATGCTTCTGCCCAATCACCCAACCTGTCCAAATCATCCTGTAGTTTCTTGGCATCCTCCTCACAGCACACACGCCCACCCAGCTTTGTGTCGTCTGCAAATTTGGAGATATTACTTCTAGTTCCCTTGTCTAGATCATTAATATATATGGTGAATAGCTGGGGTCCAAGGACCGATCCCTGCGGTACCCCACTAGTCACTGCCTGCCATTCGGAAAAAGACCCGTTTATTCCAACTCTTTGCTTTCTGTCTGCCAACCAGTTCTCTATCCAAGTCAATACCTTGCCCCCAATCCCATGTGCCTTAACTTTACACGCTAATCTCTTATGCGAGACCTTATCGAAAGCCTTCTGAAAGTCCAAATACACCACATCCACTGGTTCTCCCTCATCTATTTTACTAGTTACATCCTCAAAAAATTCCAGTAGATTATTTAAGCACGATTTACCTTTTGTAAATCCATGTTGACTTTGTCCGATCCTGTCACTGTTTTCCAAGTGCTCTGCTATTACATCTTTTATAATGGACTCTAGCATTTTCCACACAACCGATGTCAGGCTTCCCGGCATGTAATTCCCCGTTTTCTTTCTACCACCTGAGGTATCAGGATCTGAAAGAAAGACTTGCATTTCTACAGTGCCTTACAGCCAATGAAGTACTTTTGAAGTGTAGTCATTGTTGTAATGTAGGAAACTCGGCAGCCAATTTGCACACAGCAAGATCCCACAAACAGCGATAGGATAATGACCAGATAATCTGTTGATTGAGCCATAAATATTGGCCAGGACACCGGGGATAACTCCCCTGCTCTTCTTCAAAATAGTGACATGGGATCTTTTACGTCCACTTAGGAGAGCAGACGTGGCCTCGGTTTAATATCTCATCTGAGAATCGGCACCTCTGACGGTGCAGCACCCCCTCAGCACTGCACTGGAGTTTCAGCCTAGAATTTTTGCACTCAAGTCTCTGGAGTGCGGCTTGAACCCACAACCTTCTGACTCTGAGGTGAACTGAGCCACAGCTGACACTGCAACATGCTACATGAACAGGTGGTGGAAGCTGATTCCATCAATGATTTTCAAAGGGAATTGGACGGGTCCTGGAGGACGAGGAGCTCACAGGGTTACGGACAAAAAGCGGGGATGATTCAACGAGCCGGCACAGGCACGACGGGCCAAATGGCCTCCTCCCGTGCTGTAAGTTTCTCTGATCCTCTGATTTATTCTTCAGTCTTCTTCATTTTGTGGTTCCTTTGGAGTTGGTGCTAGTTAGGATGACTACAATATATCTATTGATTTTTCTATCCAAACACGTGCGAATTGTAACAGTTACTAGGTTGTTTGTTGCAATAGTTAGAGACATCACAGTGTCATGTTTGTCCATGTCTCTGCCAAGTATATCACAAATTTAAAGATTTTTGAGAAAAGTCTTTGCCTAGGAGTGGCTAACTCACCAGTGATGTAATAAAACTCACTACACACTTGGTTTGAGTAGAAAGCAAGGCTTTAATCAACTTGTTTCAGAACATGGAGGTCTAGTTGTACTTCACTAGTTCCTATCTTACAAAATGTCCCTGGGCAAGCTGGGCCCACGCCCGAGTATTTATACTCCTTGGACGGCGCCACCAGCTGGCCATTCAGTGTTATTTCATGAGTAGTTTCTTCATGATGATGAGATTTATAACAACCAGCACACTGGAAGGCCACTGGTGCTTTGACAAACACATTGACACGAGGGAGACTGCCACTGGATATTATGCGCTCCTCATGTAAGTTCAAGGATTAATGAGGATTTATTGATGTTGGTGAGGAATTTTCAACAGATTTAGCCAGGGCCACAAGTACATTTTTCAGCATCACTCTAAATACCCTGAGCCATATTCCTGCATCAGGGAATTTGTCGGGAATCTGACACGTGCAAATGGGAGATAAAGATAATCCTAAAAATCTTTGAAAGTATTGACATATAACAGTCATGTAAGTAGCTATTGATTAGCTAAACTCACACAGAGGGAATTCGATAAATACTCAAAGGGGAAAAAAAATTGCAGGGCTGTGGGGAAAGAGCAGGGGGAGTGGGACTAATTGGACGGCTCTTTCAAAGAGCCGGCACAGATATGATAGGCTGAATGGCCTCCTTCTGTGCTGTATGATTCTATGATTTCCTGGGGTGGGTTATGGAATATGCCATTCCTGCATCACCTGCATTCTTTAATGTGCATAACTAGAGAAGCTAGGGTTGTTCTCCTTGGAGCAGAGAAGGTTAAGAGGAAATTTAATAGAGGTGTTCAAAGTCATGAAGGGTTTTGACAGAGGCGAAACTGTTTCCAGTGGCATGGCAGAAGGGCGGTAACCAGAGGACACAGATTGAAGGCAATTGGCTAAAGAACCAGAGGTGTCATGAGGAAAAATGATTTTACAAAGCGAATTGTTATGATCCGGAAAGCATTGCCTGAAAGGGTGATGGGAGCTGATTGAATAGCAACTTTCAAAAAGGGAATTGGATAAATGCTTGAAGGGGAAAAATTTGCAGGGCTACGGGACTAATTGGATAGCTCTACCAAAGAGGCGCGGTGGGCTGAATGGCCTCCTTCTGTGCTGCATGATTCTCTGATTCTATCTGGAACTGTTGGCACTGTAGATCCGCATGGGTCTATAAATCTACGATTGAATTGAACTGTGCTGTGCCTGCAAAATAACAGCAGAGAGAGCCAGCCTCTACCCTATTTAAGCAATTGAGTGACCCCCCCCCCCCATTGATCGGCAAAGTGCAACAGTGTCACCGAGATCAGCGCCAAACGGAATGTGCTGATGGGGCAGAGCGGCACACAATGGTGTTTTTCCGGAGACAGGAGCGATTCTTTTTTAGATTGTGCAAAAGTGCAGTTAAGAGCACTCTTCTAAAGATGATAAAGACTGGGTTCAAGTCTAAGAGGCTTGTGTTTCCTGTTATTGTTGCAAAGCTCCTTGGTGATCCTCTTTTATTCCTTTTAACAGCGCAGTAGAAACACAATGCACTCATGGGTTGGTTCCCTCTCTGCTATGTTGTAGCTCATTTTCAAGGAAATGTTGTAAATGGCTTGACTGCGTTCAAGTCTCACCAGCAGTGAGGTAAATACAGCCACACTATAAGTTCAGAATAGCAAACTCGTACAGCACAAATCCATAGGAAGAGCTTGCTTTAAGAAATAAGCCTGTTGTCCAAAAGTCTGGGGCTCTGAATTTAATCTTTGCTATCTCAATTGAGAGTACAATGGGTTCAAAAGAACAAGATAGAATTGTTTAGCATACTGAGCCTCCCACAGACAGATGTACAGAAATCCAGGACAAAAAATGTATATAATAATAAGGAAGAAGATATGTAAATAATTATTCAAGAGTTTGGACTTGGGGGCGTGCAAAATATACCGAAATTCAGGATCTGTAAAGCTGGGGGTGATTTTAACCCTACTCACTCAACAGAAAACCTGGCAGGTGGGCAGTTAAAGTTGCCCTGGTTATTACCTGTCTGAAACCCGCCATGATCGCAACATCTGCGATTTTAACCTGCTCTCCTGAGCAGGCAGCAAGGACACACGCCCGGAGCCAACAGGGTCCTTCTTTACATATGCATGTTGCGGCCCAATGACATCATTGAGACCCGACCGTAATTTTAACTCAGGCCTGAATGGGGGCCAGTTCTTAGTCAAGAAAATCCCAATCCTATTTGGATTTGAGGTACCCTGAAACCCAAACACAAATAGGTCAAAATTGTTCTAATTTGGTTTGAGAAGTGACTTTGAAGCAATGTAAGGAGTCAGCTGTGGCTCAGTGGGTAGCACTCTCACCTCTGGGTCAGAAGGTTGTAGAGTTCAAGTCCCACTCCAGAGACTTGAGCACATAAAGCTAGGCTGACACTGCAGTGCTGAGGGAGCTGTCTTTCAGATGAGACGTTAAACCGAGGTCCCCGTCTGCTCTCTCAGGTGGACGTGAAAGATCCCATGGCACTATTTCGAAGAAGAGCAGGTGAGTTATCCCCAGTGTCCTGGGACCAATATTCATCCCTCAACCAACATAACTAAAACAGATTACAGGAAACTTTGTGCTATCCGGCACCGACGGGACTGAGCTGTTGCCGTTCCCTCAAAACTGCCGAACACACCAACGTTAATGTTGAAGCATACGGAGCTTTTCATCTCCGTATCTGACAACAAACACTGTTGCTTAGCAACAGCTTCTAAACAGTCGGCCTGTACCTTGGAAGTGTCTCTGAAGCTGTTACTAAGCTACAGAGATTTTGCAGAGCCTGACTGTTGAAAAAAAAGCCACGAGAAGAAAAAAAAACTAAAACAGCTCCTGATTTTTGCCGGTGGCTCGAGCTTGCCGGACATTTAGCCTCCGGATAACACAAAGTTTCCTGTATCTGGTCATTTTCACATTGCTGTTTGTGGGAGCTTGCTGTGTGCAAATTGGCTGCTGCGTTTCCTACATTACAACAGTGACTCCACTTCAAAAATACTTCATTGGCTGTAAAGCGCTTTGAGACGTCTGGTGGTTGTGAAAGGTGCTATCAAAATGCAAGTCTTTCTTTCTATAAAATGGACACCAAAAACAATTTAGATATCCAGACATGCAAAGCTAAGTCTATTCAGCATAATGTCCATATTCTGTAATGTGTTCTTATTTTAACCAACGTAATGCCATGTTCATGTATCCTGTGCCTTGTGCTTAACTGAAGAAACGGTCTCATTATTTGTCTTAGACACCTTTGGAATCTTGTCTTTCAACATGTTAAACAAAATGACACAGGTTGGTGAAGCGGTTAACTGACAGCGGCTCTTGTCTTTATCTGTACTAGGTGTCCATTACACCATTTCTTCAGTAAAGTTTACTCTGCAGTCGCAAGCTTCTTCAGACCAACTGGCAACAGATTTATTATCTGCGGACTCCAGACTGACAACACTGCCGGAGGCTATTGCTGCCAAGCCAAGTGGAACAGTGCCTGTGCTTCTGTCAAGGTTCTCTCCGGAGTGAAAAATGAAGCCGAGAGACAGGAGGTTCTGGCATTCTCTCGTGATAATGACACTGTGCCTATGCCTTGGCGGAACAAGTCAATCAGATCCTTCGTCGTCGGTGTCAGGGTCCCACCTCCCAACAGGAAAGCCAGGGGAGGCACACAGGCGGGTGAAACGGGGCTGGGTGTGGAACCAGTTCTTTGTGCTGGAGGAGTATACAGGCACAGACCCACTATACGTGGGCAAGGTAAACACCATTCATTTCTCTTTCCCCTTTTAAATGCTAATCCTACGTTCTCAATCGATCTCCTAATTAGAAATGTTGGCCCCGAGAATGGATGCTCTGGGACACTGGCGTGTGATCGCTAATGAATTTGGCTGAAATTCCTGTCTGCATTATTTTAATGGAGGCACCAATTCTTTTGAAATAAATGAGTTGTGCCTCTGCTAAAGTAGTGAGGAGAGGAATTTCAGGCAGTGTACCTCGACATCTCACAGTGTGATTTCAGGGCCTGATTGTTACATTCACAAACTCTTATTGCGAGTGGTAACAACTGTGCAAATATTTTCAGATAGTAAGTTATGGCGTGAGACAGTTTTCTTCATTTTTTCCAATTTTAATAAATCATAGAGTCATCATCGAATGGTACAGCACAGAAGGATGGCCATTCGGCCCATCGTGCCTGTGCCGGCTCTTTGAAAGAGCTTTCCAAATTAGTCCCATTCCCCCTGCTCTTTCCCCACAGCCCAGCAATGTTTTCTTTCACAAGTATTTATTAAATTGCCTTTTGAGAGTTATTATTGAATCTGCTTCCACCGCCCTTTCAGGAAGTGCATTCCAGATCATAATAACTCGCTGTGTAAAAGGTTTCCTCATCTCGCCTCTGGTTCTTTTGCCAATTACCTTAAATCTGTGCCCTCTGGTTACCGACCCTCCTGCCACTGGAAACAGTTTCTTCTTAGTTACTCTATCAAAACCATTCAAGATTTTGAACAGCTCTATCAAATCTCCCCTTGACCTTCTCCCTGCTCTAAGGAAAACGACTGCAGTCTCTCCAGCCTCTCTCTCTATAACTGAAGTCTTTCATCCCTGGTACCATTCCAGTAAATCTCCTCTGCACCCTCACCAAGGCCTTGACATCCTTCCTATGAACAAAGTCCTTGTCAAAGTAATTGTTTGAAATCTCCAAAATGCCTGTGAGTGTGATTCATGCAGAACTGAGTGGTTCCACCTGATTTTTATTGCCACTCATGGGGCTGACCGTGACTCCCTTATGACTTTGTTCATGAATTACCCTGTCAGGCTATTGAGAGCAGAATCGTATTTCACAGAGGCAGAATGAGTATCTCCTATTCTATTCAATTAGCGCTAGAAGTTTAACATTGGTTCCACCACCACTTTGAACGAGTGCCATACATGTTTAATTTGCAAATACGTGTGATTTATAAAAATCAGTGAACGCCAGAAAAAATGCACTCCTTTAAAAATAGCTGCTCCGTCTCTATAAATCTGACGAAGGACAAAGACTTAAGGAGGTGGCTATAAAACACATCATAAAGGCGGAACGAACTCACATAATATAAAAATCTGGCATTTCTTTCATGTCTATGTGCTCAGAACGCTGGTGGTTAGGAGCCAGTACCTTTGGAATAAACTGTTGGCGGAAGAGACTTTGATTCCCTGTTTCAGCCACGACCTTGGAAACAGCCATCCATCCTGTAAAGCAATTCAGTAACCTTACAGTGGCACTGTCAATGACATGCTTATGAACAACTTATATTTATATAGCACCTTTCACACGATAAAATGTCCCAAGGTGCTGTACAGGCGCAGCGGTGGATCACAAGCAGGAGTTTGGGGGCGGGGGTGAGGGGCGGGGTGGGGATTGACCAAAGGCACAATGGAAAGGAGTCGATTTTCTGGAGGCTTTTTTGGCAGTTGGAGAGGTAGCACGGTGAAGAGGCCTAGGAAGAGAATTTGAGCGTGCAAGGGCTGTGGTGACTGAAGTATCTGCCATCAGTGGCGGAGCGGAGGGAGGGGGGTAGTTGCAATGTAGACTAGTGTCAGGAAAAAGAAGCAGGGCTGAGAAAGATAGCCGAGGACAGAGAAGGATTTGGAATGGACTCTGTGCCTATGCAGGCCAGTGAAACCATTCGAAAGCAGGAGTTAGCATCTTGGGGGGTGGGGGGGGTGCAAGGGAAGAGCATGGAGGGAGGAAGAATGCTTGGGGCAAGGGGGATAAGATGGTTATTGCTCTTATGGATTCTTGCATGTCGGGCTACCTCTACGAATTATATCTGTATAATGTAACGGCAGCACAGGTGTAAGTTGTATACCAAACACACCCCATTGAATTGTACAAAGTGGAACTTGCTACCACAAGGAGTGGTTGAGGTGAATAGCATATAAACATTCAAGGGGAAGCTAGATAAGCACACATGGGAGAAAGGAATAGAAGGTTATGTTGATGGGGTTAGATGAAGGAGGGTGGGAGGAGGCTGGTGTGGAGCATGAACACCGGCATAGACCAGTTGGGCCGAATGGCCTGTCTCCATGCTGGAAATACTTTAAGAGCGCTGCTCCTTCGTCACCTGATGAAGGAGCAGCGCTCCGAGAGCTTGTGATTTCAAATAAAGCTGTTGGACTGTAACCTGGTGTTGTGTGACTTCCTACATTTGTCCACCCCAGTCCAACACCGGCATCTCCACATCATGGAAATACTTTGTAATACTTTGTAACTCTTCCAGCTGATCAGAGAGGGTAGATAGGTTCAAATGTTAGTTAAAGTCGAGATTCCTACATTACAACAGTGACTATACTTCAAAAAAGTATTTCATTGGCTGTAAAACGTTTTGGGATTCCTGAGGTGGTGAAGATGCTGTATAAATACAAGTTCTTTTTTTTAAAAACTCGGGCCTATTGATTGTGAGTTGAACATTGTACTAACCTGGGAATACCTGATTGCTTGGTATGGGAAAATATTCTATTCCCAGCGCTAACATCCTACACCTTAATTAACATAAAATTCACCAGAAAAAAAAGATCAAAAATACTCCACTATTATATTTATTTATATATATATATATATATATATATAGACAGTTTTTGCAGTGTCATCATATTTTGTCACCCTCCATCCCAATGTGTAATAGTAAGAAAGCTCCTATAAAGGTAGTCTCGACTGCCTGACCGACCTTATTTTCATGGGAACACTAGCCCAGTAGTGGGTTGTTACTGGTGTTACAATAAAAGCCATTGGAAAATCTAGGCTTTTGTGTTTCAGAGCTGATTGGCACTGTAACACAAATTCCAGGCTTGTTCTATGCTGCGTTCTAATTCCAAATGCTGCCAAGTATTCATTTGTAACCTCTAGGTTCTCCTCTGAGTTTAAGGGACACTTTAACGCTCTGTCTCAGGTCCTAGAGACTGATGTTCGATTGTGAGCTCCAGAGATTATTCTTAGTTTATCACTCTTGGGTGTAATGATTTTAGGAACATAGGAACAGGAGGAGGCCATTCAGCCCCTCGAGCCTGTTCCACCATTCAATGAGATCATGGCTGATCTGTGACCTAACTCCATAAACCCGCCTTTGGCCCATATCCGTTAATAGCTTTGGTTAACAAAAATATATCAATTTCAGATTTAAAATTAACAATTGATCTAGCATCGATTGCTGTTTGTGGAAAAGAGTTCCAAACTTCTACCACCCTTTGTGTGTAGAAGTGTTTCCTAATTTCAATCCTGAAAGGTTTGGCTCTAATATTTAGATTATGCCCCCTAGTCCCAGAATCGCCAACCAGTGGAATTAGTTTCAATCTATCTGTTCCCCTTAATATCTTGAAAACTTTGATCAGCTCACCCCTTAACCTTATAAATTCCAGAGAATACAACCCTAGTTTGTGTAATCTCTCCTCATAACTTAACGGGCAGCACGGTGGCATAGTGGTTAGCACTGTTGCCTCACAGCGCCAGGGACCCGGGTTCGAATCCGGCCTCGGGTGACTGTCTGTGTGGAGTTTGCTCATTCTCCCCGTGTTTGCGTGGGTTTCCTCCGGGTGCTCCGGTTTCCTCCCACAGTCCAAAGATGTGCGGGTTAGGTTGATTGGCTATGATAAATTGACCCTTAGTGTTAGGGGGATTAAATACGTGGGGTTACGGGGATAGGGTGGGATATGTGTTGGTGTAGGGGTTACGGGGATCGGGTGGGATATGTGTCGGTGCAGGCTCGATGGGCCGAAATGGCCTCTATCTGCACTGTGGGGTTTCTGTGATCCCTTGAAGTCCGGGTATAATTCTGGTAAACCTACGCTGCCTTTCCTCCAAGGCCAATATATCCTTCCTAAGGGTTTTGGGGAGCTCTACATGCAGAACCTCCCACAGGTGCAGAATTCGGGGTAAGAAGGAACTAAAATACCAGCACCGAATATTTCACCTCAATATTAGTAGGCCTACAATTGCCTGATTGTGGAAACTTATAATAGCGCCATGGGATCTTTTACCTGAAAGAGCAGGCGGGGCCTCAGTTTAACGTCTCATCTGAAAGACGGCACCTCCGACAGTGCAGCACTCCACTGGGAGTGTCAGCCTGGATTTTTGTGCTCAAGTCTCTGGAGTGGGACTATGAACTCACAACCTTCTGACTCAGAGGTGAGGTTGCTATTAAAGTTGCCTGTTTCCTGGGACTTCCTCCTTCTTGGATACATGGAGATATATAGTCAAGTGGGGGAATAAAAAAGGGCAGAAATGGTAACTGAATGGTTACTATAACCTGGATGTTACTGTCGGTGATGTTATCATATGAATCTTATCACAACATACCAAAGTTCTCTGCCCATTATTTTAATGGAGGTGATTACCAAAGTATTTTAAATGGATTATGGCTTCGTAAAAACAGCAGAGAAAGGAATTTGGTGTGAGCATGTTAAATATTCGTACAATAGCACCGCTGACAATCATGTCTATCTAGCCTTATAAGTGTTGACATCTTGACCAAATTCAATAAAGATCTCAAAATGAACTTTAATTAAGGCAAACCTTTTAATAATCCTCTTCTAACAAAGCTAATGTATTTTGATTCCATTATGTATTGACCCAGGCCATCAAGCTCTGAGCAAGTTCTAGGAACATAGGAACAGGAGGAGGCCATTCAGCCCCTCGAGCCTGCGCCGCCATTCATTGAGATCATGGCTGATCTGTATCTTAACTCCATCGACCCGCCTTAGTTCCGTAACTCTTAACAGCCTTGTCTAACAAAAA
Source organism: Somniosus microcephalus (assembly GCF_052327205.1). Lineage (NCBI taxonomy): Eukaryota > Metazoa > Chordata > Chondrichthyes > Squaliformes > Somniosidae > Somniosus > Somniosus microcephalus. The sequence goes on along the minus strand of NC_140993.1, from coordinate 24,233,513 downwards.
CCTATCAATCTCAGTTTTGAAATTTTCAATTGTCCACCAGCCTCAACAGCTTTTTTGGGGGAGAGTTCCAGGTTTCCACTACCCTTTGTGTGAATAAGTGCTTCCTGACATCACCCCTGAATGGCCTGGCTCTAATTTTAAGGTTATGCCCCCTTGTTCTGGACTCACCCCACCAGAGGAAATGAGGATATTCCTGTTGGTAAAAGTTGGTTTTGCTCCAAATATTTGGCAGGTGAGACTTTAGCTAACACTTTGCCTGTTCAACCATCACCCTCTGTGCTCACTGACCTACTTGGGCTCCCGGTCCGGCAACGCATCAATTTTAAAATTCTCATCCTTGTTTTCAAATCCCTCCATGGCCTCGCCCCTCCCTATCTCTGTAACCTCCTCCACCCCTACAACACTCCAAAATCTCCGCTCTCCTCCAATTCTGGCCCCTTGAGCATCCCCGATTCCCATCGCTCCACCATTGGCGGCCGTGCCTTCAGCTGCCATCTCATTATCTCATTGAAACCTATAAAATTCTGACAGGGCTAGACAGACTGGATGCAGGGAGGATGTTTCCCCTGGCTGGGGGGTCTAGAACCAGGGGTCACAGTCTCAGGATAAGGGGTAGGACATTTAGGACTGAGATGAGGAGAAATTTCTTCACTCAGAGGGTGGTGAACCTGTGGAATTCTCTACCACAGAAGGCTGTGGAGGCCAAGTCACTGAATATAGTTAAGAAGGGGATAGATTTCTAAACACAAAAGGCATCAAGGGGTATGGGGAGAGAGCAGGAATATGGTATTGAGCTAGAGGATCAGCCATGATCATATTGAATGGTGGAGCAGGCTCAAAGGGCCGAATGGCCTACTCCTGCTCCTATTTTTCTATTTTTCTATGTTTCTATGCCAAGGCCCGAAGCTCTGGAATTCCCTCCCTAAACCACTCCGCCTCTCTTTCCTCCTTTAAGATACTCCTTAAAACCTACCTCTTTGACCAAGCTTTTGGACACCGGTCCTAATATCTCCTTATGTGGCTCGGTGTCAAGTTTTGTTTGATAATCGCTCCTGTGAACCGCCTTGGGACGTTTTACTACGTTAAAGAAGCTATATAAATGTAAGTTGTTGTTGTGCTGGCACTGAGCGGCCTTAGCAGGGATTGTTGCAGGCCGCTCAAAAATGATTTTTAATGTTCATTTTCATGGGGCCATCTTAAAAAAGAAACTCTAGCCTGCTGCCGGGCCATGCAAGGCCCCCTGGGATTGCTTACCCACTACCCCCCACTGGGCTCCGATTGATTTCCCACCCTCCGCAATCAGCCAGCTGCCAGATTAGCACCTGCAGCTCGCTGTCATCACATAGATAAGGCTCCGGGTCTGAAAATGGTTTAGGCCTCATGGTGGTAACGATGGGCAGGCAGCGGACATGCTCTACCCGCTGTGCCCTTAAAATTAAAATGGGCCTCGGTACGTTCCCTAAAAGAGCCTTCTAGAATAGACCAAGGCCCAGAAGTGACGGTCGCCTGGGCGATTTCAATCACGGCAACAATGGAAATCTCAGATCATATCTGTGCTGAAGGATAAGTAACAATCGCAGAATCATAGGATGATACAGCACCGAAGGAGGCCATTCGGCCCATCGTGCCTCAGCCGGCTCTTTGGTAGAGCGACCCAATTAGTCCCACTCCCCTGCTCTTTCCCCAGAGCCCTGTAAAATGTTTCCCCTTCAGGTATTGAACAAGAAATAACAACAGAAAACACTGGAAAAACTCAGCAGGCCAGGGCGGCATCCATGGAGAGAGAAACGGAGTTAACGTTTCAGGTCGAAGACCTTTCGTCAGAACTGGGGAAAAAAAGCAGGAAAAGGAACAGATTTTAAAGCAAGTTTAGGGGCTGGGAAATGGGGGAGGGGATGCAAGAATTGTATTGGTATTTAACAAGGCCCATTTGTGAATGGGAAATTCACCTGCATCGATAGTCATCACTGGCAGATTGAGCTTCTAGATAAACCTGCGAGCCAAACTTTCCAAATGTGCCGCTATTTGCCAAGGGTGCTGCACCCCAGTCTGAAAGGCCCTGAGCAGCGCCTTGCCAGTCCTCCGCTGGTGCGCTATGCCCGATCCCCCTGCCATATATTTCTTTGTCTCTTTCCATGCCATCCAGTCACCGTCCTTCAGCTGAATGGAAGGGGGGCGGGGGCATTCTTGGCCTCAGACTTTCCCCGTAGCCTGCCAATTCATCAGTTGCTCAGTACAAGATGGACGCGTTGTGGAGAGTGGGATAGATTCCTCCTCCAGAACCCCTGACCAATCGGAGATATCACTACCTGATTCTCTGGCTACATATAAAAGAACGACAGCCGCTAAGGATGAGTTTGAATGTTAGTTTAAAGCTGCATCGCCAGGATGGGAGGGCCGGCATTTCTCTCCTATTAGACTAAATTGACGATGAGCTCAGAGACCACGGCACGCTGTAATTAAATATTGATTCAGATTTTGCAAGTGCGGTTGTAGCCGACTTGTGACAGTCATCAGGCCTGGCCTGTCCCCCAATGAAGTTTCACGGTTGACATCGGGAAAAAAAATCATTGAATAAAAGTGATGTTGTGAAGATGAAATGTTCAGCACTCATCCACACACCGCTCGTTTGAAACCTGGTTGTGTTGCGTTCCTTTTGAGATACATGAGACTGTTAATAAAACAGCAAACATTCTTCTCAAGATGTTAAAGTGCCTGAGTTGTGTGAATTTTCCTTTTACCGCATCTGTCAGCACCCCTCAGCTTATTGCAATTATTTTTACAAGATAAAGAGTATAATTCAACATGTTCAAGCTGACAATTAAAAACGAAAATATTCCACTTGCACAAGTTCTGGTAGACTGACAGTGATTATCCGAGAGGCTTTTTATAGATGGGTAGAGCAAGTCTGGCGATGTGAGGTAGAAATACATGACAGCGCTAAATGGTGAGTTGCAGGCTCCATGATACTCCGTAAGTGTTGCTCAGGCCACAAGGAATAGTTCAGAGAAGGTTCACTAGGTTGATTCCTGGGATGAAGGGGTTGTCTTATGAGGAAAGGTTGAGCAGGTTGGGCCTATACTCACTGGAGTTTAGAAGAATGAGAGGTGATCTTATTGAAACATATAAGATTCTGAGGGGGCTTGACAGGGTAGATGCAGAGAGGATGTTTCCCCTCGAGGGGGAATCTAGGACTAGGGGGCATAGTTTCAGGATAAGGGGTCGCCCATTTAAGACGGAGATGAGGAGGAATTTCCTCTCTCAGAGGGTTGTGAATCTTTGGAATTCTCTTCCCCAGAGAGCTGTGGAGGCGGAGTCATTGAATATATTCAAGGCTGAGATAGACAGAATTTTGAAAAGCAGGGGAGTCAAGGGTTATGGGGAGCGGGCAGGAAGGTGGAGTTGAGGCCAAGATCAGATCAGCCATGATCTTATTGAATGGCGGAGCAGGCTCGAGGGGCCGAATGGCTGACTTCTGCTCCTAATTCTTATGTTATTAAGTTCTTAGTTACAGATCAAAGGCATTTTCTGGAGGGAGAGAAAGCTAATTATCCTCGTTCGTTTCACAAGTCTCTTCTACTTTGTTTACAGAGTAGAAACACAAGGAAAGCCGGGGGGCAGGTTGCCACCTCGCCCAGCCTCTTGGTCATGGGGTGGCACATAGTGCGGACTAACGAAAAAGGAGGGGGAGAGTAACAATGGTAGTCGAAAATATATTTAATAATAGGAAGGAAAGGTTGGTATCTATGAAGCTGCAGTGTTGGCCTCTGAAGTTAGAGACTTGTAGTCCACCTAGAGACCGAAGGTCTCAGTTTTAGCTGGTTCTCTGAGGTGAGGAGGGTCCACCTAGTGTCCGAAGGTCTCAGTTTTAGCTGGTTCTCTGAGGCGAGGAGCGTCCACATAGAGACCGAAGGTCTCAGTTTTAACTGGTTCTCTGAGGTGAGGAGGGTCCACCTCGTAACCGAAGGTCTCAGTTTTTGCTGGTTTTTTGAGGCGAGGAGGGTCCACCTAGTGACCGAAGGTCTCAGTTTTAGCTGGTTCTCTGAGGTGAGGAGGGTCCACCTAGTGACCGAAGGTCTCAGTTTTAGCAGGTTCTCTGAGGTGAGGAGGGTCCACCTGGTTACTGAAGGTCTCAGTTTTAGCAGGTTCTCTGAGGTGAGGAGGGTCCACCTGGTTACTGAAGGTCTCAGTTTTAGCTGGTTCTCTGAGGTGAGGAGGGTCCACCTAGTAACCGAAGGTCTCAGTTTTAGCAGGTTCTCTGAGGTGAGGAGGGTCCACCTGGTTACTGAAGGTCTCAGTTTTAGCTGGTTCTCTGAGGTGAGGAGGGTCCACCTGGTTACTGAAGGTCTCAGTTTTAGCTGGTTCTCTGAGGTGAGGAGGGTCCACCTAGTAACCGAAGGTCTCAGTTTTAGCAGGTTCTCTGAGGTGAGGAGGGTCCACCTAGTAACCGAAGGTCTCAGTTTTAGCAGGTTCTCTGAGGTGAGGAGGGTCCACCTGGTTACTGAAGGTCTCAGTTTTAGCTGGTTCTCTGAGGTGAGGAGGGTCCACCTAGTAACCGAAGGTCTCAGTTTTAGCAGGTTCTCTGAGGTGAGGAGGGTCCACCTGATGACCGAAGGTCTCAGTTTTAGCTGGTTCTCTGAGGCGAGGAGGGTCCACCTAGTGACCGAAGGTCTCATTTTTAGCTGGTTCTTCAGGGCGGTATGGGGGGGAGGGGGGTGGGAGGGGGGAATTGAAGGGAAAATAATGGCCAGGTCTCCCTTTTCTACATTTCTGAGGCGTGATTCCTACAGATTGGCTAAAGATTGACTTGACCCTAAGCTTCACGGTCACCTCTCAAGCTGACTAGGTTATGGAAAAATGTTGAATATTTAATGCAGAGCACAACAAAATAATGCTGTTTGTGGGATCTTGCTGTGCAGGAATTGGCTGCCGCATTTCCTGCATTACAACAATGAGTTCACTTCAAAACGTACTTCATTGGCTGTAAAGCACTTTGGGACGTCCTGAGGCCGTGAAAGGCGCTACATAAATGCAAGTCTTTCTTTAAGCTGCCTCATGCTCAGTTACTTCCATTGAAAGCCATAGAACATGTCTGACAATCATATGACTGGTTTACATTACCCAATATGTTTGTGTGACAGGTTGAGCACATAGAGCTTCAGCGTGAGAACATCTTTGCAATACCGGCACACAATAGCATAGTTGGGGTACGGTAGCATAGTGATTCTGTTACTGGGCAAGTAATCCAGAGATCTGGACTAATGATTGAAGGTCTGAGTTCAAAATCCCACCATAAGCAGCTGGGGAATTTAAATTTAATTAATTAAATCTGGAATTAAAAGCTAGTATCAGTAATGGGTCATTAAAAACCCACCTGATTCACTAATGTTCTTTAAGGAAGGAAATCTGCCGCCCTTACCCGGTCTGGCCTATACGCGACTCCAGACCCACAACAGTGTGGTTGATTCTGAAATGGCCTAGCAAGCCACTCAGTTGTATCAAATCACTACAGGAAACTATAATAAGACCTTCACCACAAGGACTGCAGCAATTCTGGAAGGCAGCTCATCACCACCTCCTCAAGGACCATTAGGGATGGGCAATAAATGCTGGCCTTGCCAGTGATACCCACGTCCCATGAATGAATTAAAAATTGCAGTGTTAACTGACGTGCGTACCGAATGAGTCTAATCTCGCAATTTATTTGCCGCCAGCTTCACTCTGATGTTGACCGGGGAGATGGTTCTGTCAAGTACGTCCTTTCAGGAGAAGGTGCGGGTTCCATCTTCATTATTGATGAGAGCACAGGGGACATTCACGCTACCAAAAGGCTGGACCGCGAGGAGCAGGCCTACTACGCATTACGTGCGCAAGCTGTCGACCGGTTAACAAACGAACCCGTCGAACCCCTGTCCGAGTTTATTGTGAAAATACAAGACATCAATGACAATGAGCCACGTTTTCTGGATGGTCCATATGTGACCAGTATCCCTGAAATGTCTCCCGTGGGTAAGTTTAAAAAAAAAATAAAACGACGTTACGCAGTCGCCTAGCACTCTGCTAACTTCTTCTGTCTTAGTTATGTGTGTCGATCCCAGCAATGGGTTATGGTGGGTGATACCTGTGTTATAATGATCAGCCCACTGTTGGCACCATTACCTCACAATAGGGAAAGTTGCGAACGTAGGAACAGGAGGAGGCCATTCAGCCCCTCGAGCCTGTTCCACCGTTCAATGAGATCATGGCTGATCTGTGACCTAACTCCATATACCCGCCTTTGCCCCGTATCCCTTAATACCTTTGGTTAACAAAAATCTATCAATCTCCGATTTAAGTTGACCTAGTATCAACTGCCGTTTGAGGAAGAGAGTTCCAAAATTCTACCACCCTTTGTGTGTAGAAGTGTTTCCCAATTGCACTCCTGGCTCTAATTTTTAGGCTATGCCCCCCAGTCCTAGACTCCCCAACCAGCAGAACTAGTTTCTCTCTATCTACCCTATCAGTTCCCCTTAATATCTTGAAACTTCGATCAAATCGCCCCTTAACCTTCTAATTTCCAGGGAATACAACCTGAGTTTGTGTAATCATTCCTTGTAATTTAACCCTTGGAGTAGAGGTAACATTCTGGTGAATTTTTGCTGCACTCCCTCCAAGGCCAATATATCCTTCCTAAGGTGTGGTGCCCAGAACTGCTCACAGTACTCCAGGTGTGGTCTAACCAGGGTTTTGTATAGTTGCAGCATAACTTCTACCCCCCTTGAAGAGATACTTTGCACTGTGGAAATGAACAGATACTGTCAGGAAAACAAAGTAATTTATTTCGAAAGCTTTCTGTATTTCAAAATGCCTTGGTGAGATTAATTGAATACTTTCTGAAATTGAAGTATTGTGGCGTGGAAGGTATGAATGAGCTGCTGTTCCATAATCCGCTACACTATGTTGTATATCCTCCGTCCATCCATTGGGTCAGTCTCTGGCCTGGTGCAGCAATGAAAACAAATGTATGTGCGCGATATGACTTGTGCTTATTCATACAGTTCAAAACTTTGCAGTAAAACCTTTCAATATAATGAACAATGCAGGAATAAAAGAAATAGCAGAGCCTGTTCAAAAAGTATCATCATTGATTAAAAATATTCCTGATATTGTGATTATTCATTCAAAATTACAATTGATAAAATATCCAGTAATATTTCATCTGCTATACATGAACATTAATGTTTGTTGCCGTCTCACTATAACATGATTGATAGCCGTTGAATAACACTGCAATATTATTGGTATAAATAATTGATATGTTAATAAAATACCGTTAAACTGCTAGATTTAAGTGTTTTCAACAATTAATCATCCCTTCTCCGTCACTCCCCTCTTTGAGACACGCCCCGACCCCCACAATATTTTCTGACGGGCTATTTGTTCCCAGGTTTATCCCTGTACGAATAGCTGTTAAACTGCTAGTTATGGAATATCGAGGCCGAACTCGGGCCCGTGGAGCCGGTGAGGTAGCTGCGCCCCTCCACCATAAAGTAGGCCCAAACCATTTCTGGTCCTGGACCTCAATTTGAATGGCACTGAGGAGCTGCAGGAGCCAAGCGGGCACTCAGCTCGCTGCACCTCGTTGGTTGCGGGAGGGTGGGAGATTGGGAAGCTCCCACATTGAGCTAGCCGGCAGGTCGGGCCTTGCGGGGGGGGGTGGTGGGGGGGGGGGGGCATTGCAAGGACCAGAATTTTGTTTGTGGGGGCCAGGAGGAGCATTACCATTTCTCCCGGCACCACAAAAATTAAAGATTTATACATTTCTTTGGCTGTTTTTTGAGAACCCTTTCAACAAATGGATTTGAACTCACATTATTAGTCTAGGCCTTTTGGATTATTATCCAGTAGAACAACCTCTACAACTACTGTACCTGATTACACAGCACACAAAAAAAACAAAGATATTAGAGAAAGACAATGGCCTAGAAATTCAGTGGCCTGCGCCACCAGTTTGCGCCCAAAGAGGGCTTTTGCGCCACTGTGCAAACCTACCGCGATATTTAGCGGGGCGCTAATGGCGGCGTTAGCCATTAGCGCTGCGCCGCCACCGATGACGTCATCGGTGTGCGCAGCGCCCCGCTATTGCCCCGCTGGCCATATTTGGTTGCTGCCGCCTCCCCCGCGCTGGCCGCAAACAGCGACCGGTACACGGGGCCTACCTGTGCCGGTAGTGGGGCGAGTTAAGGTGGAGGTGCGGCCGGCCGCTTTTTCGGCGGCCGCCTGCCCGCACCTCCTTCCCCGGCCTCCTACACCCCCCCCCCGCGGCATTGCCGGCTGTTTCCAGAGAGCCCGGCACTTCTCCTTGGTGCCGGGCTCATTTGCCGGCACTCGCGAGCGGGGATCGCGCTGTTGCAGGCACCTCCCCCTTAAGAATGAGAGGAAGGCCTGCAGTACCGCAGGCTGCCGTGCCGCAGCGGGTGGCGCTGCGGCACTTTACACGCCGATATTCGGTTTCAGCGCCCCAAGCGGGGCGCCGAAACCCTTGTTTAGCGGCCGGCTTCCACTTGGGGCGCTGAAACTGAATTTCCCGCTGGCGCAAGTGGCTCCGCGCGCAGCGGTAATTCTGGCGCCCAGGCGAGCTGGGCGCCCCTAACTGAATTTCTAGCCCAATGAACGCAAAGTCTGAACTAACTCAGATTTATCTGGTTAAAAAGAATTCGGAGCAATGAATCTGAGTTTTGGGCCAATTTGGGCCTTTGAGATGAAGATGTTCTAGTTATATGAATGGGCACAAGCTATCACCCACATATTGTGATGCATAATTATTTCACATGGGAAAGGATCATCTCAACTCACATAAGAACATAAGAAATAGGAGCAGGAGTCGGCCACTTGGCCCCTCGAGCCTGCTCCGCCATTCAATAAGATCATGGCTGATCTGATCTTGGCCTCAACTCCACTTCCCTGCCCACTCCCCATAACCCTTGACTCCCTTATCATTCAAAAATCTGTCCATCTCCACCTTAAATATATTCAATGACCCAGCCTCCACAGCTCTCTGGGGCAGAGAATTCCACAGATTCTCCACCCTCAGATAAGAAATTCCTCCTCATCTCCGTTTTAAATGGGCGACCCCTTATTCTGAAACTGTGCCCCCTAGTTCTAGATACCCCCACGAGGGGAAACATCCTCTCTGCATCTACCCTGTCAATCCCCCTCAGAATCTTATACGTTTCAATACGATCACCTCTCATCCTTCTAAACTCCAATGAGTATAGGCCCAACCTGCTCAACCTTTCTTCATAAGACAACCCCTTCATCCCAGGAATCAACCTCGTGAACCTTCTCTGAACTGCCTCCAATGCAAGTATATCCCTCCTTAAATAAGGAGACCAAAACTGTACGCAGTACTCCAGGTGTGGTCTCACCAACGCCCTGTACAGTTGTAGTAAGACTTCCCTACTTTTATACTCCATCCCCCTTGCAATAAAGGCCAACATTCCATTAGCCTTCCTAATTACTTGCTGTACCTGCATGCTAACTTTTTGTTCATATACAAGGACCCCCAGATCCCTCTGTACCACAGCATTTTGTTGTCTCCCTCCATCTAAATAATAATTTGTTTTTTTATTTTTCCTACCAAAGTGGATAACCTCACATTTTCCCACATTATACTCCATCTGTCAATTTTTTGCCTACTCACTTAACCTATCTATATCCATTTGCAGATTCTGTGTGTCCTCCTCACAACTTGCTTTCCCACCTATCTTTGTGTCATCAGCAAATTTGGCTACATTACACTCGGTCCCTTCATCCAAGTCATTAATATAGATTGTAAACAGCTGAGGCCCCAGCACTGATCCCTGTGGCACCCCACTAGTTACAGTTTGCCAACCTGAAAATGACCCATTTATCCTGACTCTCTGGGCTGGATTTTCATTCAGAAGTCGGGAAGGAGGCGGGTCTACAACTTTCGGGTTGTAGTCCCGCCTCCATCGAGATGCGGCCAATCCACGTGATTTTCACTTGATTTACCTTGTTGAGCCCGCCCAGCGGGCTCAGCAGGCCAATTAAGGGTCACCTGGCAACAGGTGACGTCACAGACTGAAATTTCATCTGTGAAGACGTGTTGACAGATGAAATATCAGTGTTTCACAGCTGTTTGAAGCTGTCAAACACTGAGGCCTAGAAATTCAGTGGGCTGCGCCACCAGTTAGCGCCCAAAGAGGGCACTCAGTGGCTTTAGCACCAATGGCCACGCCTCCCGCGATATTTAGCGGGGCGCTAATGGCGGCGTTAGCTTGTAGCGCTGCGCCGCCACCGATGACGTCATTGGTGTGTGCAGCGCCCCGCTACCGCCCCGATCGTGATATTTGGTCGCGCCCGCCTCTGTAACGCCGGTCGCAAATCGCGACCGGTTCACAGGGCCTACCTGTGGCGGTAGTGGCGCAAATTAAGGTGGAGGTGCGGGGCGGCCATTTTTTCCGGTGGCCGCCTGCCAGCACCTCCTCGCGCCACCCTCCCTGGCCTCCTGATCCACCCCCCGGGCAGTGCCGGTTGTGTCCCAAAAGCCCGGCACTTCTCCTCGGTGTTGGGCTCTTTTGCTGGCACTCGCGATCGGTGATCGCGCTGGTGCAGGCCCCTCCCCCTTAAGAAGGGGAGGAAGGCCTGCAGTACAGCAGCGCGCCGTGCCACAGCATGTGGCGCTGTGGCACGTAGCGCGGCGATATTCAGTTTGAGCGCCCCAAGCGGGACGCGGGGAGCCTTGAGCAGCGCCCCGAGTCCCTCTTGGGGCACTCCAACTGAATATCGGGAGGGCGCAAGCGGCTCTGGCCGGAGCGCAAATTCCGGCGCCCAGGCGAGCTTGGCGCCCCAAACGCGGCGCCACCGAATTTCTAGGCCTGACAGTCTTACTTCTAACCTGAGTCCTTCTACGCAGACTCAGTTAGAAATCTCGCCAGCACTGAAAGCTGCAGGTTGTCGCTTTTGACAGATCGCAGCCGTTCTGCTTTCTGTGTCGGCTAAATGATGGACTCCTGAAACCTAGAGGAAGGAAGGCTGTAAATGTAAGTACAGGTAATTTAAGCTTCTTTACACACTTTAGACACACCAAACACACTTACCTTTGCACTCATGCACCCATCACTCACCTGAACACTGACATCTCGACCCTTCCAAGTCCTTCAACCCGAGGGCCCGACTCCTCTAACTTGGCGTGGTTTGGAGCCGTCGGGAATCCCACACGACAACCTTCAAAATAGGGATTAGGCTAAAAAACTGCCTGTAAGCTACCTGTTAACAGGTAGTTAATTGGCACTAATCCCTTCCCGCCTCGGGTCGGTGGGTCCCAGTGCGGGGCGGGTACCCGCCTCCTTTGAAACTGGCATGGAGGCAGGTTTTGGGCGGGATGGTGTCGGGGCCCCCGAATTCAGGATTTTACCCCCCCCGCACGCCTAAAAGCCCGCCTCACGGCACACTAAAAATCGACCCCTCTGTTTCCTGTTAGTTAGCCAATCCTCTATCCATGCTAATATATTACCCCCAACCCCATGAGCTCTTATCTTGTGCAGTAACCTTTTATGTGACACCTTATTGAATGCCTTCTGGAAATCCAAATACACTACATCTACTGGTTCCCCTTTATCTACCCTGCTCGTTACATCCTCAAAGAACTCCAGCAAATTTGTCAAACATGATTTCCCCTTCATAAAACCATGTTGACTCTGCTTGACTGTATTATCATTTTCTAATACTATCTTTAACTTCTCTTGTTAGCCACGGTTGGACCATGGTTGGACCACTTTTCCTGTAGGATTTTTGTGCTTTAAAGGAATATATATTTGTTGTAAATTATGTATTAATTCTTTAAATTCTAGCCATTGCTTATTTACCATCATACCTTTTAATGTAATTTCCCAATCTAGCTGGGCCAACTCGCCCCTCATACCTACGTAGTTTGCTTTGTTTAGATTTAAGACTCTAGTTTCGGATTTAACTAAATCATTTTCAAACTCAATATAAAATTCTATCATATTATAGTCAGTCTTCCCTGAAGGCTCCTTTACTACTAGATTATTAATTAACCCTTTCTTATTGCACAATACTAGATCCAAAATAGCCTGTTCCCTAGTTGGTTCCTCAACATATTGATCCAGAAAACTATCTTGAATACATTCCCTGAACACGTCCTCCACACTATTACTGCAAATTTGGTTTGCCCAGTCTATATGTAGATTAAAGTCCCCCATGATTACTGTATTACCCTTGTTACATGCGCCTCTAATTTCCTGATTTATACTCTGCCCTACATTACAACTACTGTTTGGGGGCCTATAAACAACTCCCACCAATGTTTCCTGCCCCTTGCTGTTTCTTAGTTCCACCCAAACTGATTCTACTTCTTGATTTTCGGAGCTAAGATCCTTTCTCTCTACTGTCTCTATCCCATCCTTTATTATCAGGGCTACCCCTCCTCCTTTTCCATTTTGCCTATCTCTTCTAAAAGTTAAATATTTAGTTCCCAAACTTAGTCACTTTGCAATCACGTCTCCATAATGGCTATTACATCAAACCTATTAATTTCTATCTGCGCTATTAATTCATCTATTTTGTTGCGAATGCTTGCGCATTCAGATAAAGTGCCTTTAGCTTTGACATTTTTCTATTTTTCCCAGATGTCACTTTAGTCACTGATGCCCTATAACCTTTGTTATTCACTCTGTCCCTTCCTGACCCACTCTGCTTATTTTTACCCAAAACTCCGCTCTCGAGCCTTGACATTTTTCTTGCTGCTTTTAAATTTACTCTTTCCTGAATCCTCCCCACCCCCCGCCCTTCATTAGTTTAAAGCCCTGTCTACTGCCCTAGTTATTCGATTTGCCAGGACACTGGTTCCAGCCTGGTTTAAGTGGAGCCCGTCCTAATGAAACAGCTCCCTCTTTCCCCAGGACTGGTACCAGTGGCCCATGAAGCGGATTATTGTGTGTAAATTGTCAAAGAACCATGGTACTTTATATCATGACACCAAATCTTTGCCATCACGAAGACCATCTACTTCCACCTCCGTCATATCGCCTGTCTTTGCCCCTGCCTTTGCCCATCTGTTGCTGAAACCCTCATCCATGCTTTTGTTACCTCCAGACTCGAGTATTCCAATGCTCTCCTAGCCAATCTCCCATCCTCCACTGTCTGTAAGCTTGAGCTCATCCAAAACTCTGCTGCATTTACGCTGACTCACAGATTCTGTGTGTCCTCTGCACAACTTGCTTTCCCACCTATCTTTGTATCATCAGCAAATTTGGCTACATTATACTCGGTCCCTTCATCCAAATCATTAATATAGATTGTAAACAGCTGAGGTCCCAGCACTGATCCCTGTGGCACCCCAATAGTTACAGATTGCCAAACTGAAAATGACACATTTATCCCGACTCTCTGTTTTCTGTTAGTTAGCCAATCCCCTATCAATGCTAATAAATTACCCCCAACCCCACGAGCTCTTATCTTGTGCAGTAACCTTTTATGTGGCACCTTACTGAATGCCTTCTGGAAATCCAAATACACGACATCTACTGGTTCCCCTTTATCCACCCTGCTTGTTATATCCTCAAAGAACTCCAGCAAATTTGTCAAACATGATTTCCCTTTCATAAAACCATGCTGACTCTGCTTGACTATATTATGATTTTCTAAATGTCCTGCTACTACTTTCCTTAATAATGGACTCCAGCATTTTCCCAATGACAGATGTTAGGCTAACTGGTCTATAGTTTCCTGCTTTCTGTCTCCCTCCTTTCTTAAATAGGGGCGTTACATTTGCGGTTTTCCAATCCGTTGGGACCTCTCGAGAATCCAGGGAATTTTGGTAGATCGCAACCAATGCATACACTATCTCTGCAGCCACTTCTTTTAAGACACTAGGATGCAGGCCATCAGGTCCAGGGGACTTGTCCACCTTTAGTCCCATTATTTTAGCAAGTACTTTTTTTCTAATGATAGTGATTGTTTTAAGTTCCCCCCTCCCTATAGCCCCTTGATTATCTATTATTGGGATGCTTTTAGTGTCTTCTACCATGAAGACCGATACAAAATATTTGTACAAAGTCTCTGCCATTTCCTTGTTTCCCATTATTAATTCCCCAATCTCATCCTCTAAGGGACCAACATTTACTTTAGCTACTCTCTTCCTTTTTATATACCTCTATACTCTCTTCCTTTTTATATTCCTGTGTTCGGAACCTTGGTGTCATATTTGTCCCTGAAGTTAGCTTCCGACCACATATCCGCAGCATAACAAAGACCGCCTATTTCCACCTCCGTAACATCGCCAGTCTCCGCCCTTGCCTCAGCTCATCCGCTGCTGAAACCCTTATCCTTGCCTTTGTTACCTCTAGACTTGACTATTCCAACTCACTCATTCCATCCTACGTAAACTTGAGGTCATCCAAAACTCTGGTGCCCATTTCCTAACTTGCACCAAGCCCCGTTCACCCATCTCCCCTGTGTTCGCTGACCTACATTGGCTCCCAGTTAAGCAGCGCCTCAATTTCAAAATTCTCATCCTTGTTTTCAAATCCCTCCATGGCCTCGCCCCTTCTTATCTCTGTAATCTCCTTCAGCCCCACAACCCCCCCGAGATATCTGCGCTCCTCTAATTCTGCCCTCTTGAGCATCCCTGATTATAATCGCTCAACCATTGGTGGCCGTGCCTTCTGTTGCCAAGGCCCTAAGCTTTGGAATTTCCTGCCTAAACCTGTCCGCCTCGCTACCTCTCTTTCCTCCTTTAAGACGCTCCTTAAAACCTACCTCTTTGACCAAGCTTTTGGTCACCTGCCCTAATTTATCCTTATGTGGATCGGTGTCAAATTTTTTGTCTTCAAATACTCCTGTGAAGCGCCTTGGGACGTTAAAGGCGTTATATAAATACAAGTTGTTGTTGTTGTTGTAGAAGCTCTTACTGTCTGTTTTTGTATTTCTTGCTAGTTTACTCTCATAATCTATCTTCTCTCTCTTTATTATTGTTTAGTCATCCTTTGCTGGTTTCTAAAAATTTCCCAATCATCTGTCCTACCACTAATCTTCACAACGTATGCCTTTGTTTTCAATTTGATACCATCCTTTACTTCCTTAATTGGCCACAGATGGTTCAACCTTCTCTTAGAGTCTTTCCTTGTCACTGGAATATATCTTTGCTGAGAGTTATGAAATATCTCCTTAAATGTCTGTCACTGCTTATCTACCGTCTTACCCTTTAATCTATTTTCCCAGTCAACTTTAGCCAACGCTGCCTTCATACCTTTGTAATTGCCTTTATTTAAGCTCAGGACACTGGTTTGAGACCCAACTTTCTCACCCTCAAACTGAATTTGAAATTCTATCATGCTGTGATCACTCTTCCCTAGAGGATCCTTTACTATGAGATCATGAATTAATCCTGTCTCATTACACAGTACCAGATCTAAGGTAGCCTGCTCCCTGGTTGGTTCCACAACATATTGTTGTAAGAAACAATCCCGGATACATTGTATGAACTCTTCCTCAGGGCTACCTTGGCCAATTTGATTTGTCCAATCAATATGAAGATTAAAATCACCCATGATTATTGCAGTACCTTTCTTACAAGCCTCCCATTATTTCTTGATTTATGCTTGATTCCTGCTCCTAATTCTTATGTTCTTAAGCTCTTTTGTAACTGCCTTTTAGAAGATTGGCAAAAATCTTTACGGGACAGGGCATAGGAAGGACTATGAAAGAAGCTGCACCTTCTGACCTTCTGAAGTATTTTACAGTTAATTTCCACGTTATGTCAAAAGAAAAACTTTTGACAATGCCTCCTTGGCATTTGATGTATTTAATTTAACACATGCTCCATTACATTTCTGTGCAGGAACTTCAGTGATGCAAGTGACAGCGACTGATGCTGATGATCCTACTTACGGAAGCAGTGCCAGAGTGATGTACAGTATCCTCCAGGGACAACCATATTTCTCTGTGGAGCCAAAGACAGGTGACAATCACCAACAATATCTCTTTTACATCAGACTGCAGAATTCGGCAATCCTACAACTTCAATTATAATATTTTGTCAGACCCAGAAGTACTCACTTTTATTCTGTCTTGTTTTGTTATGCTGTGAGTTACGGTGTCAGTAACGGTTTCAGATGTTTCCCCGTCGATTTAGAGACTCCTTATTTATTTATAACGTGTTCTAATAAATCCAATAGGGAATTCAAGAGGAATGTCTTTACCCAGAGAAAGAAAGACTTGCATTTCTATAGCGCCTTTCACGACCACCGGATGTCTCAAAGCGCTTTACAGCCAATTAAGTACTTTTTGAAGTGGAGTCACTGTTGTAATGTAGGAAACACGGCAGCCAATTTGCGCACAGCAAGCTCCTGCAAACATCAATGTGATAATGACAAAATAATCTCACCAGAGAGTGGTGAGAATGTGGAACTCGCTGTCACATGGGGTAGTTGAGGTGAATAGCATAGATGCCTTTAAGGGGAAGTTAGATAAGTACACGAGGGAGGGAGGAGTAGAAGGATATGCTGATAGGATGAGATGAAGAGGGGCGGGAGGAGGCTCGTGTGGAGCATAAACACCGGCACGGACCAGTTGGACCGAATGGCCTGTTTCCGTGCTGTAGACTCTATGTAGCTCTGTGTAAATTAAAGAGTAGAGTATAAAATGTATATAAGCTAGTGGAAGCTGCAGTGCCTGTGGTGGTCAACTGTTGCCTGTCACAATATAGTTGCGAGGTTTTGCCACTAGGCGACACGGTGGAGTGAGTTTCTGAACTCTTTCTCCCAATTCTGCTTCTGTCTTATCTGTTCAATCTTGAAATTTTGAGAGTTTAACTGCAGGTAATTCTGCCCATAATTCTGCTCTCTCCGCCTCCTGCCCCCTTTACCACGCCCACTGCCTCTGTTGACATTCCCGACCTTTTTCCTCGGTTTTATTTCCCGCTTACCGCTCGCAGGCCTGAAAAATAAATAAATCCAACTTCGGGCCTACTCTCTGCTGCTGACTTAAAAGAAAACATTGAACTTTAAGCTCTTTGGCTCCGATCTCCATTGCCTGCCCTGAAAAATATTAAACTTGAGGTCTGTAGCCCCAATCTTCACTTTAATCCTTATTCCTATTGGCAAAAAACAATGAAACATTAAAGCCTGTGACCCCAATGCCCAATCCCCACTGGGTAAAACAATTTAGAACTTATTTTTGGCTTTTCATAGGGCCCTGTTCCCTGCTTAATAAAAAAAATGAAAAAAATATAGGAACATAGGAACAGGAGTCGGCCATTCATCCCCTCGAGCCTGTTCCGTCATTCAACAAGATCATGGCTGATCTGTGACCCAACTCCATATACCTGCCTTTGTCCCTTATCCCTTCATTCCTTTGGTTAACAAAAATCTATCAATCTCAGATTTAAAATTAACAATTGACCATCAATTGCTGTTTGCAGAAGAGCGTTCCAAACTTCTACCTAGTTTTGTGTGTAGAAGTGTTTCCTAATTTCACTCCTGAAAGGTCTGGCTCTAATCTTTAGACTATGCCCCCTAGTCCTAGAATCCCCAACCAGCAGAAATAGTTTCTCTCTCTCTACCCTCTCTGTTCGCCTTAATATCTTGAAAATTTCGCTCAAATCACTCCTTAACCTTCTAAATTCCAAGGAATACAATCCTAGTTTTCTTCTCGTAATTCAACCCTTGAAGTCCGGGTATCATTCTGGTAAATCTACGCTGCACTCCCTCCAAGGCCAATATATCCTTCCTAAGGTGTGGTGACCAGGACTGCTCACAGTACTCCAGGTGTGGTGTAACCCGGGCTTTGTATCGTTGTAGCGTAACTTCTGCCCCCTTGTATGGCTCACCCAGAACCAGGTTGCACCTGTTAAAAAAAAGAAAAAATAAATACTTGAAAAGGAAAATTTTGCAGAGCTATGGGGAAAGAGCAAGGGGAATCATAGAATCATAGAATGGTTACAGCGCAGAAGGAGGCCCTTCGGCCTGTCGAGCCCGTGCCAGCTCTCTGCAAGAGCACTTCAGCTAGTCCCACTCCCCCGCCCTTTCCCCGTAGCCCTGCAAATTTTTTCCTTCAGGTACTTATCCAATTCCCTTTTGAAAGCCATGATTGAGTCTGCCTCCACCACCCTTTCAGGCAGTGCATTCCAGATCCTAACCACTCGCTGCGTAAAAAAGTTTTTCCTCATGTCGCCTTTGGTTCTTCTGCCAATCACCTTGAATCTGTGTCCTCTGGTTCTCGACCCTTCTGCGAATGGGAACAGTTTCTCTCTATCTACTCTGTCTCGACCCCCCATGATTTTGAACACCTCTATCAAATCTCCTCTCAACCTTCTCTGTTCTAAGGAGAACAACCCCAGCTTCTCCAGTCTATCCTCATAATTGAAGTCCCCCAACCCTGGAACCATGCTTGTAAACCTTTTCTGCACCCTCTCTAAGGCCTTCACATCTTTCCTAAAGTGCAGTGCCCAGAATTGGACACAATACAGGAAACTTTGGTTTATCTGGAGGTTATATGTCCGGAATACTCGATCTAACGGCAAAAATCAGGAGCCGTTTTCTATAAGTTTTTTTAGTTCTCGTTGCTTTTTTTTTCCCAGTCAAGCACTGCAAGGTCTGTAGCTATAGCAACAGCTTCAGCTAGAGTCGCTTGCAGCTGCAGCCGACTGTTTTGAAGCTGTTGCTAAGCAACAGGGTTTGTTGATTCACACGGAGCTTTTCAGTTCCGTATGTTTCAACATTAACGCTGGTATGTCCGGCACTTTTGATGGTACGGCACCAGCTTGGTCCCATCAGTGCCGGATATCAGAAAGTTTCCTGTACTCCAGTTGGGGCTGAACCAGTGTATTATAAAGGTTCATCATAACTTCCTTACTTTTGTACTCTATGCCACTATTTATGAAGCCCAGGGTCCCGTATGCTTTTTTAACCGCTTTCTCAACCTGCCCTGCCACCTTCAGCGATTTGTGCACATATACCCCCAGGTCTCTCTGTCCACGTACCCCCCTTTAGGATTGTACCCTTTTGTTTTATATTGCCTCTCCTTGCTCTTCCTACCAAAATGTATCACTTCGCAATTTTCTGCGTTAAATTTCATCTACCACGTGTCCGCCCATTCCACCAGCCTGTCTATGTCTTCTTGAAGTCTATCACTATCCTCCTCACTGTTCACTATACTTCCAAGTTTTGTGTCATCTGCAAATTTTGAAATTGTGCCCAGTACACCCACGTCCAAGTCATTAATATATATCAAGAAAAGCAGTGGTCCTAGTACCGACCCCAGGGGAACACCACTGTATACCTTCCTCCAGTCTGCAACACAACCGTTCACCGCTACTCTCTGTTTCCTGTCACTTAGCCAATTTTGTATCCATGCTGCCGCTGTCCCTTTTATTCCAATGGGACTAGTTGGACGGCTCTTTCAGAGAGCTGGCGTAGACACGATGGGCCGAATGGCCTCCTTCTGCGCTATATCCCATTTTAACCAGCTCTGCACTCTCTCCATGCCACAAGCTGTATAAAAAAAAAATGTTAAATGTATCTTGCTCCCGGTCTCCCCGCTCCAGCTAGAAAGTGTGTTTCTCTAAATGCGGCCCTGCAGCCAGCTCTTTGCCCTCAGCCCCTGATACCATCTTTCCCGCCTCTATTTGAAAGATCGCACCATCCGCCCTCCTCTCCCTGCTCCACCCGTTTCTGCAATGTTAACCCCAGCTGTGGCCTCCACTCTATAAAAGCAAACGTAAAAGCGTCACCCCATTCCCTCCCCGTACTGTCTCTGAAACACAGCCCCACTAACTTAAAAACAAAAGTACTTTCCTGCTTCAAGAGCCAGCACAGGCGCGATGGGCCAAATGGCTTCCTCCTGTGCTCTAAGATTCTATGATCCTGCGATTCGAGGCTCCAGGCTGAAACAAAATATCTTTCCTAAGAACCCTGCTGTTAAAGCGTATCCTTTCATTAACTATGAACAGTACCATGGCAGAGTCGCATTTCATCCAATGTACCTTTTGTCGATCGCACACCAGCTGTCACGCTTCAACCTATTTTCCCAATCGGCAACATGGTCCCTCGACAATCAATAATTCAACTCTGGAGTTGTGTTCACCTAGTAAAGTAAGAACATAAGATTTAGGAGCAGGAATAGGTCATTTGACCCTTTGATCCATTCAATAACACCATGGCTGATCTTCTACCTCAACTCCACTTTCCCGCCCAATCTCCATATCCCTCGGTCCCCCTAGTGTCCAAGAATCTATCGATCTCAGTCTTGAATATACTCAACGACTGAGCCTCCACAGCCCGCTGTGGTAGAGAATTCCAAAGATTCACAACCCTCTGAGTGAAGAAATTTCTTCTGATCTCAGTCCAAAATTGCCAACCCCCTTATCCTGAGACTGTGACCCCCTAGGCCTAGATTCTCCAGCCAGGGGAAACAACCTCTCAGCATCTACCCTAGACTTTGTGGCCTTAAAAGATAGTGGCTCCACTTTGGCAGCGGACTAATTAATCAGGGTTGATTTTTCTGACGTCTGCCTCTGAGGAACGTTCATTTACTGCGCACGAAGGCCAGAAAAATGGAGTGGAGACCAAATACATTGGGTCTCTCTCCAATTTACCTTGCCCAGGACTTCCCAGGGCTTCCGCTGAAGGGTGTACCTTTAAATTTCAGGTACTGCTCTCTCCAGTTCAGAGACAAAATTGGCCTTATTATGTATTCAGTAGTGGAGCACACCTGTCCTTATCATACAGCATAATATCTGACTTGGCTCTACAACCCTCTGACATCTCTGCGTTCCTCCAATTCTGGCCTTGTGCGCATCCCCGATTTCCTTCACCTCACCATTAGTGGCCGTGCCTTCATCTGCCTAGGCTCTAAGCTTTGGAGTACCCTCTCTAAATCTCTGCACCTCTCTGCCTCGCTCTCTCCTCCTTTAAGATGCTCCTGAAAACTTACCTCTTTGACCAAGCTTTTGGTCACCTGTCCTAACTTGTACCAGGCCCCATTCACCCATCACCCCTGTGCTCGCTGACCTACATTGGTTCCCGGTCTGGCAACCCCTCGATTTTAAAATTCTCATCCTTGCTTTCAGATCCCTCCATCGGCTCACCCCTCCCTATCACTGTAATCTCCTCCAGTCCCACAACCCTTCAATTCTGCCCTCTCGAGCATCTCGGATTTTCATCACTCCACCATTGGCGGCCGTGCCTTCAGCTACCAAGGCCCCAAGCGCTGGAATTCCCTCCCTGAACCTCTCCGCCTCTCTACCTCTCTCTCCTTTAAAGCGCTCCTTAAAAACCTGCCTCTTTGACCAAGCTTTTGGTCACCTGCCCTAATATCTCATGCGGCTCGGTGTCAAAATTCTGTTTGATAATTACTCCTGTGAAGCACCTTGGGATGTTTTACTACATTAAAGGCGCTATATAAATGCAAGTATTTGTTGTTGCCCTGAGACCGGCATCTTGAGTATTGTGTGCAGTTTTGGTCGCCTTATCTGAGGAAGGATGTTCTTGCCATGGAGGGAGTGCAGCGAAGATTCACCAGGCTGATACCTGGGATGGCAGGAATGACGTATGAGGAGAGATTGGGTCGATTGGGCTTATACTCGCTGGAGTTTAGAAGAATGAGAGGGGATCAACACATGAGGACACAAACATCAGGTCATGATAAATGGGTGCTCATTTTCTTTATGAACAAGTCCCAAGATGAATGATTTATAAGCTAACCCGATCTTTATCAATGACCAAGTGAAAGTCATCGAAAGAAATGTCCTCCTCTCAGAATCACAGAAACCCCACAGTGCAGATAGAGGCCATTTCGGCCCATCGAGCCTGCCCGACACATATCCCACCCGATCCCCGTAACCCCTACACCAACACATATCCCACCCTATCCCTGTAACCCCACGTATTTAATCCCCCTAACACTAAGGGTCAATTTATCATAGCCAATCAACCTAACCCGCACATCTTTGGACTGTGGGAGGAAACCGGATCACCCGGAGAAAACCCACGCAAACACGGGGAGAATGTGCAAACTCCACACAGACAGTCGCCCCAGGCCGGATTCGAACCCGGGTCTCTGGCGCTGTGAGGCAACAGTGCTAACCACTATGCCACCGT
The DNA here is from genome assembly GCF_052327205.1 of Somniosus microcephalus. Taxonomy (NCBI): domain Eukaryota; kingdom Metazoa; phylum Chordata; class Chondrichthyes; order Squaliformes; family Somniosidae; genus Somniosus; species Somniosus microcephalus. The sequence continues at coordinate 24,211,389 of NC_140993.1, read as the reverse complement.
GCTGCCCTCTGATGACATCACTGTCTATGTCATGTTCAACTCAGAAAAACAGCCGCAAATCATTGCCGACAGTTATAAACAGAATTGGGCATTTGGTCGATAAATGTGTGTTTTCTTCAGCAGTGAAAGAAATCAAGTCAATAACTTTTGAGAAAAATTGTTTGTGGCCCTTCCATTTCTATAAGGACTGATAACTCTCTCAGTGACAAATATTTAGATTGCTAGTTTGGGTACTTGGGCAGCTTTGCAAGGCTTTGCTTTGGATTAGGTTTGTGAAGCCCTGCTGCAAGATTGTCTGCATCTATGAATGGCTCAGACTCCTGCATACTTCTCCCAGACTTTACAGCATTTATCTCATGACTCACATAAATGATTCTATCCAGACAGCAATCTTCCTTTGTAAAGAGGCCTGTGAGGTCTGATACATGGGATGGCAGGAATGACGTATGAGGAGAGATTGGGTCGATTGGGCTTAAATTCGCTGGAGTTTAGAAGAATGAGAGGGGATCTCATTGAAACTTATAAAATTCTAACAGGACTAGACAGACTAGATGCAGGAAGGATGTTCCCGATGGCGGGGGAATCCAGAACCAGGGGTAACAGTCTAAAGATAATTCTCTACCACAGAAGGCAGTTGAGGCCAACTTATTAAATATATTCACGAAGGAGTTGGATATATTTCTTAAGGCTAAAGGGATCAAGGGATATGGGGAGAAAGCAGGGACCGGGTACTGAATTTGGATGATCAGCCATGATCTCATTGAATGGCGGAACAGGCTCGAGGGGCCGAATGGCCTACTCCTGCTCCTATCTTCTATGTTTCTATGTTAAGCCTTTGTAATGATTCTTAAGATACTAACACAAGCACTAATTGTCCCTTTACCACATAGTTTTTTTTTAACTGAACTATAAAATTGCTTTAAGCTCGTGCCTTGTAGTTCTAGCGAGAAGTTTCGGCACGACACAATTATATCAGGAGGTAAAATTCTCCGATGAAACACAGAAACTTGTGAATCGGACTCTTAAGTGCTGGTGAGGAATTATAATTCCTGTTTAATTTCAGCAAAACGAAGAGTTGAGCCTCGTAACAGCTTCTGCAGAATACACACTAGCCGGCTCCTGGCACTAATTAATTTTTAATAATTTCATCGACTCAGGAAACAAAAATTAGTTTTTAAAAGTGAACATACTTTTCCACTTACCGCGAACATCCATTATTGCTTCGGAGAAATCATTAGCAGCCCATTGGTGCCAGAGGATCGCATGAGAGTGAGCACCACTGCTGGTTAGAGGACACAAGCATCCCATAAATGTCAAAATTGGAAAGGCTTTTATAATTAGGAGATTTCATGAAGCCAGTTTTTACAAGTGATTAAATAGAAGAGGAGAATTACTGACCTGAAACCCCTCCCCAACCACGACCCATCTGGAAAGGCTGGGAACAGTTTCTCATTAGTCGTAAGTGGGGCTGTTAATAAGTGAAAACTATTTATTTGAAAACCCGTTGTGCGAACATGCTTCAAAGAAAAGGACTGGAATTTACATATTAAATGTGCATTCTGTATATCTGACATCGCTGCAGGAGTTCCTTCTTCAGCTGCTTCATCAATGGCCTTCCCTCTATCATAAGGTCAGAAGTGAGGATGTTCGCAGATGATTGCACAGTGTTCAGTTCCATTCGCAACTCCTCAGATAATGAAGCAGTCCATGCCCGCATGCAGCATGACCTGGGCGACATCCAGACTTGAGCTGATAAGTGGCAGGTAACATTTGGGTCACACAAGTGCCAGGCAATGACTATCTCCAACAAGAGAGAGTCTAACCACTGCCCCTTGAGATTCAACAGTATTACCATTGCAGAATCCCCCACCATCAACATCCTGGGGTCACCATTGACCACAAACTTAACTGGACCAGCCACATAAATGCTGTGCAGGTCAAAGGCTGGGTTTTCTGTGGCAAGTGTCTCATCTACTGATTCCCCAAAGCCTTTCCACCATCTACAAGGCACAAGTCAGTAGTGTGATGGAATACTCTCCACTTGCCTGGATGAGTGCAGCTCCAACAACACTCAAGAAGCTCGACACCATCCAGGACAAAGCAGCCCGCTTGACTGGCGCCCCATCCACCACCTTAAATATTCACTCCCTCCACCACCGGCGTACAGTGGCTGCAGTGTGCACCAACTACAAGATGCACTGCAGCAACTTGCCAAGGCTTCTTCGACAGCACCTCCCAAACCTGCGACCTCTACCACCTAGAAGGACAAGGGCAGCAGGCACATGGGAACACCATCACCTCCACGTTCCCCTCCAAGTCACACACCATCCTGACTTGGAAATATATCGCCGTTCCTTCATCGTCGCTGGGTCAAAATCCTGGAACTCCCTCCCTAACAGCACTGTGGGAGTTCCTTCACCACACGGACTGCAGCGGTTCAAGAAGGCAGCTCACCACCACCTTCTCGAGGGCAATTAGGGATGGGCAATAAATGCTGGCATTGCCAGCGATGCCCACATCCCATAAACGAATTTAAAAAAATATTGAATGAGGATGGACAAGGCCATGATGGCAAACTGTTTCGGGATCTCTTAATATGCAGAGGGGAAGGAGATCGAGACCACTATTGCCGTTATTAACAAGAATTGAATATGCGCTTTGTTGAGCCACTAACTCACGTTAAAAAGAAATTTATTGCGGAGGACTGCTGCCAACTCTACTCTTTCTCCTGCATACACACTCCATCTGGTAGTGCGTTGCGGATCGAGAGATGATCATATTTTAGTTATTAGAGATTATTTAAGACTTTGTAATGCTATTAAGTTAAGTCGTGTAAGAGTCGGAACATCGCAACGCGACTTTATGGAGGCAAACTGAATCGGCATTCCCTTGCATTATTAATCGATGCTGTCTTAAAAAGAGTCACAGCATTTCCGCGATATTGGTTAAATGCTCCATCTGGCCTGACAAAGCTAACAGGTCTGTCAAGGAACAAGGCTAACTAACTTCTTTCTTAATTATTTTGAATGCCGAATTGTGAAGCACAGAACATCATTAAATTGAGCGAGATGACCCATCACAATAAAAGCAAGCCAGGCATTCTCACCACTATATTTTACATCTGCTTTTATTTGATTTTAACATTGCCGTTAACATTGCTATTTGTAGCCTGGCAGATAAGCTGAGTGACATTATTGTGCAATCGCTTAATTTTAGGTTTGTCTCAAGTTCATCTCGCTGCCACTTTAAGCAAAGGCGCGAGCTAACCTGTTCATTCTAAACGAGACACCGTTTCCGTTAAAATTGGGGAAGAAGCAATTTGATGTGAGTGAAGTTAAGTGTTCATCAAAACATATAAAATTCTTACAGGGGCTTGACAGGGTAGATGCAGGGAGGGTGTTTCCCCTTGGCTGAGGAGTCTAGAACCAGGGGTCACAGTCTCAGAATAAGGGGTCAGCCATTTAGAACTGAGAGGAGGAGAAATTTCTTCACTCAGAGGGTGGTGAATCTTTGGTATTCTGTACACCAGAGGGCTGTGGAGGCTCAGTCGTTGAGTATATTTAAGACAGAGATCGATAGATTTTTAGTTATTAAGGGAATCAAGGGATATGGGGATTGGGTGGGAAAATGGAGATGAGGTAGAAGGTCAGCCACGATCTTATTGAATGGCAGAGCAGGCTCGAGGGGCTGAATGGCCGACTCCTGCTCCTATTTCTTATGTTCTTATTTTCTTATATGGTAATATCAAATGGTGTAATTTCAAGGCTCATATGTTTTGAGATTGATATTGCATTGAAAATTATATGTTTTTAAATTACAGTCAGAAGAAGTTAAATAAAGCACACGGGATCATTGGCTTTGTAAATAGAGGCAAAGAAGGAAGTTATGCTAAACCTTTATAAATCACTGGCAGGGCCTCAGCTGGATTTTGTGTCTAATTCTGGGCACCACACTTTAGGAAGGATGTCAAGACCTTGGAGAGGGTGCAGAGGAGATTTACGAGAATGGTACCAGGGATGAGGAGAGACTAGAGAAACTGGGATTGCTCTCCTTAGAGCAGAGAAGGTTAAGGGAAGATTTCATAGAGGTGTTCAAAATCATGAAGGGTTTCGATCGAGTAAATAAGGACGAACTGTTTCCACTAGCAGGAGGGTCAGTAACCAGAGGACACAGATTTAAGGTAATTGAGAAAAGAATAAAGGAGAGATGAGGAGAAATTATTTTACACAGCGACTTTTTGTGATACAACATAAGAACATAAGAAATAGGAGCGGGAGTCGGCCATTCAGTCCCTCGAGCCTGCTCCACCATTCAATATAATCATGGCTGATCTTCTACCTTATCTCCAGCTTCCTGCACTATCCCCATATCCCTTGATTCCCTTAATATCCAAAAATATATCGATCTCTGTCTTGAATATACTCAACGACTGAACCACCACAGAAATTTCTCCTCATCTCAGTCCTAACTGGCTGACCCCTTATTCTGAGACTATGACCCCTGGCTCTAGACTCCCCAGCCAGGGGAAACATCCTCCCTGCATCTACCCTGTCAAGATCTGTAAGAATTTTGTATGTTTCAATGAGATCACCTCTCATTCTTCTAACTCTAGAGAATATAATGTCTCCTCTTAGGACAATCCCCCCATCCCAGGAACCAGTCTGGTGAACCTTCGTTGCACTCCCTCTATATCCTTCCTTAGGTAAGGAGACCAAAACTGTACACAATACTCCAGGTGTGGTCTCACCAGGGCCCCATATAATTGCAGTAAGGCGTCTTTACTCTTATACGCAAATCCTCTTGTAATAAAGGCCAACATACCATTTGCTTTCTTAGTTGCTTGCTGTACCTGCATGTTAACTTTCAGTGATTGGTGTACAAGGACACCCAGGTCCCTCTGAACACCAACATTTCTCAATCTCTCACCATTTCAAAAATACTCTGCTTTTCTATTTTTCCAACCAAAGTGGATAACTTCACATTTCTCCACATTATATTCCATTTGCCATGTTCTTGCCCACTCACTTAGCCTGTCTATATCCCCTTGAAGCCTCCTTGCATCCTCCTCACAACTTACATTCCCACCTAGCTTTGTATCATCAGCAAACTTGAATATATTACATGTGGTCCCCTCATCCAAATCATTGATGTAGATTGTGAATAGCTGAGGCCCAAGCACGGATTCTTGCGGTACCCCACTAGTTACAGCCCGCCAACCCGAAAATGACCTGCTTATTCCTACTCTCTGTTTCCTGTCTGTTAACCAATCCTCAATCCATGCTAGTACATTACCCACAATCCCATGAGCCCTAACTTTGTTTAATAACCTCTTGTGTGGCACCTTATCGAATGCTTTCTGAAAATCCAAATACACCACACCCACTGGTTCCCCCTTATCTATTCTGTTAGTTACAACCTCAAAAAGCGCTAACAGATTCGTCAAACATGATTTCCCTTTCATAAATCCATGTTGACTCTGCCCAATCCTATTATTATTTTCTAAGTGCCCTGTTACCACGTCCTTAATAATAGATTTTAGCATTTTCCCTACTACTGATGCCAGGCTAACTGGTCCGTAGTTCCCCGTTTTCTCTCTCCCTCCTTTCTTCAATAGTAGGGCTACCTTCCTGGAATGATCTTGAATTGGATATATACTTAAAAAGGAAAAATGTTCTGGGCTACGGGAAACCAGCTGGGGAGTGGGACAAATTGGATAGCTCTTTCAAAGCACGGGCATGATGGGGCTGAATGGCCACCTGCACAGCGCGAGCTTAAACATATTGCATGTACTAAATGATTTACAACTTTAAGCAGATCAGTAAGATTGGGGATGTATTAAATGAGACTATGGAAACTGCCGCTAAACCGTGAGACCCACCACATAGGTGCCTGCTGAATGAATGACATTGTCATGCCAGTCGTGTTTCAGACATATGGAGACCTACAATTGATCTTTTCGCTTATGTCTTTCAGGAATCATCAGAACAGCGCTACCCAACATGGACAGGGAGGCCAAGGATCGCTACCTGCTGGTTATACAAGCTAAAGATATGGTTGGACAGATGGGAGGCTTATCTGGGACTACATCAATCACCGTTACTCTCAGTGATGTCAATGACAACCCACCTCGCTTCTCCCGCAGTAAGGAACCACATTAACTCTTCATTACAGCAGATTATTCGTCCAATTCTCGCTGTGATATTTTTCTGGTTGGTTTAACTGAGCAACAGATTACATTACGCACTGCATATTAACACACGGTTGGTTTCTTTAATACTTTAGTCATCAGTTACAAATTTTCCGCTCGGTAAGCGCTGGGGTTTTTTTCGGCGCAATTCGCCCGAGATACGGCGTAACCGGCGCAGAAGATCGCGGAATTTTAAGCGCAAATCACCTCCAGCACAAATCCAGTTTCCGTGATCATTTGCCCACAAAACTTGCCACACCCCCAATCACTTTAATCACCGTGGCGAGTTTCCTCCAATCGGCTCGTTCGCGAGCCTTCGAGGAGGCTCTAAAAGTTAAGCAGGTTCTTTTGGGTGCAAGGACACCAATAGGCACATTTTAAAAGCTTTCGAATATATATTTTTTTTAGTTTACTAAGAAACTGACCGCTGTACCCCAATATTACTAGCAAATGGTTCTGTACGTTTTTTTAAAAGCCACTTTCAGTTATTTAAAATCGGGTTACTCACAGGTGGCAGACCTGGGCAATGCTCGTGGACATTCAGTGCTCACAGTTCAGCTTCTCAGTATAGATCCCAGTAGCCCACGGGATATGATAACTTTGTAATGTTGAGGTAGCCTTTAAAAGTTATCTGTGTCATTTCTCGATGATATGCTTTATGTTGGCTTCAGAAGTGCTGTTTTTGTAACCTCTCTAAGACTGCACCAAACCTCTGATCGAAACACGCATAACGTGATACAAAAGCAAAATACTGCGGATGCTGGAAACCTGTATTTAAGAACGGAAATTGCTGGCAAACACTCAGCAGCTCAGGCAGCCTCTGTGGTGATCGATGACCTTTCATCGGAACTGGAAGAAGTTAGAGATGTAACAGTTTATAATCAAGTACAGAGCCAGGGGAAGGGGGGAAAACCTAAGTGAAGGTCTGTGATGGGGTGGAAGGCAGGAGTGATTAAATGACAAAAAGGTTGCTGGTGCGAGGCAAAAGGTGGGTGGTAATGGGACAAGGAAAGAAAGAAAAGATGGGTGCAGAGGAGGTGTAAATGGTTATAGAGTCTGAAATAAAAAACAGAGAATGCTGGAAATACTCAGCAGGTTGGGCAGCATCTGTGGAGAGAGAAACAGCGTTAACGTGATATTGGTACGATAGCAAAATACTGCAGATGCTGGAAATCCGAAATAACAACAGAAAATGCTGGAAAAACTCAGCAGGCCAGGCAACATCCGTGGAGAGAAAATAGAGTCAACGTTTCAGGTCAATTGTCTTGACAAAGGGTTTGACCCGAAACGTTGACTCTATTTTCTCTCCACGGATGTTGCCTGGCCTGCTGAGTTTTTCCAGCATTTTCTGTTGTTAACGTGATATTGTTTGGGTACATGTGATACCACTTTTGGTAGCTTCTGAAAGATCAAGGTGAATAAATTGAGAGGAGCGAGAATCATCGAGCTCAAACTTTACTAGTTCAATCATTCAGTTCCAGTAATAGACTCGAGTCTAAATATTAGCATTAGTGACACTTGCACATTCGTTGAGATTCCGTTGTCCATTATTTCAAATAAAAAGTAGACAACGGAATTTCATACGACCATGTTAAACGTTTAGATGCTAATGCTGGAAAAGCCTATTTTCAAGGCACTGGTTCTAAAAGTTCATTTTCACACCTTCAAGCAAAGACTATTTCATAATTTTCATAATGCAGTCAAGACATTTTGAATTATCCTGTGAGATTATTTCAATGATGTTTGAAATTACTTTAAAAAAAAAATAGTTTTTAGTATTAACAAGGGAAAAGTCAGTGTTATTTCAGCCGATGCTCCCGGTGTCCAGTGGGAGATGAGTCAGTGCAATTTAATGCTTAAATCATCCTTTTGAGAAAAACAGTCTCCATCACCTGGGGATTTGTCCTGTTGTAAGACAACATCATTTACGGCGGACTGTGGAATATTCAATAAGCCATCTTCAGCGAAGCCTAGATTTGTCTAAAGGGCAGCGATTGGCAGGGATGTGGGATTTCCTCGGTCCTATGGAATAGGGTGAGATGTCTTGATATGTTGTATTTCCATAACAGTAGGAACACTAGTACCTTAGCAGCAATGTTCCGTGACCGCGCAGTGATCTGCAGCTCCTGCGCAGCCGGCTCAACAGCGTTCTAATGGCAAAAGCTACACCTGTTACGCACCCAAAAATATAATTTGCGGGGAACATTGCTTAGCAATGCGTTAGGCAGACTGCAGGTGGCCTGGTTGAAAAGAAGCTCAGCTTATCTTGAGTTCAGTGAGTTGGGTGGTTTGACCGGGGGGGGGGACACACCACTGGATCAGCCAATGGGTCGGGGGTGGGGCGGGACTTGCGTCAGGACTTGCAGCCAAACAGTGTATTTTACAGTAAACAACGTTTACTTCCTCAGCAGACAAAGTCCATTTAAACAGGGGACACTACAGCAAACAGTCTACAGAGTCTATTTAAAAGAAGTCTCTCTACGAACTACAGCAAACAGAACTCATGACCGAACTGACAGCAACTTCTCCCGATAAAAGCAGGGCGATTTTTCCAGCAACATGCAGTGAGTGGAGGATAGTTACATAATACGAATCATGTGCGTAAAATGAATCCCAGTCACTCACAGCAGTGCGGTCTCCAGACGTGATTGACGGGGGGAATTATCCAATCATCTCCACTGTGGCTGGGAATAGCGGTGTCACTATATGCAGCCTAATTTGACCGGGTTCAAACAGACCTTCGACCACAAACAAGTCTGTAGGGGGTGGCGTGTGGTGGTCAGTCGGTTATGCCTCTGGCTGCCCGTGAGCGGTTCGAATCACTCCCATGCCCCTGAGATTCTCGACACTGGACTTAGGTACAGGTAGTGATACAGAAAAGACTCGAGTAGACAGGTGGTTTGGATGTAAGCAGAACTCAGGATGCTATTAAACAGGAAAAGTTAATAGTCTTAAGAGAAATTACCAGTATATAACATTACAGGCAAATACAAATAACTATATGCTTATACAGGGAATGGGGAACACACAGCACATCGAGGGAAACAACTATCTTAACAATCCCCTTATCCTTATCCCACCCCCTATACCTAACTAGGTTAAGCTATGAGGGGCCAGAATTTATGCTCACCAATCAAAAGGGTTTGTTGGACTCAAAACAGCGGTGGGGTTCACTCTTGTTGCTCTCTGGAGCCTGCTGTCATCACGTGGTCTCTGGGCGCTGCAAGGGTGTTGTCCAGGTTCGAGTACCCCAAAGTTAAAGTCTCTGTTTGGGTACTTTACCTTGCAGGGATGATTCTTCTTCTTCAGCCGACAGTTTGAGTTTGCATGAAGATAGTCGCAGGTTGGCTGAGGTTAAAGGCCCGATGATTCGAAGCCTCCCCTCAGCCCGTCTCCTCAGTTGGTCTTCCTCAGTTGGTCTTCCTCAGGTGGTCTTCCCTCCTCCCCTCGTCGCGTCCCACCTCGCCTGGCATGAATTGTCCGTGTCCGCCCGATACGGTGCCGGGGCGATTTCAGATGGAGTGGCAAAAGGCACGGGCAAAGGCCAGGGGGTAAGCGCGGGACGGGGAAAGAGCGACAGCCACGAGGGCGAGGGGCCGAAGAGCAGAGGGAGAAGAGAGAGTTTGCTACCCGGGGCCTTCAATTATACTCTTTTCGAAAAACCCTTATCTGCACACCAAATCAGGTTAGTTCTTTGTCTTAATCTTGGCGGGCTATTTTAAATAATGGTAGCAATCCATACTAACTGTTTTTAGATGGCCGGTAATCGCATCTACCGGCCCGATAATTGACTTGTATTGTCATGAATGTTCCTTGATGGGCCTGTCCAGCCTCGATGGCTCTCTTAATCTGTTTCCAATTATATATGTAGACTGCTTGATGGCCTTAACTATAGGCCTAACTGAATTTAGATTTGTCTCCAATTCGGTCTAATACATAATTCAGAGTCCTGTCTGGTTTCAAAATACAAAGGCCTAGAAATTCACTGACGCCACTTTTGGGGCACTAAAGTGGGGCGTCCGCTAAAGTTTGCGGCCGCCGCCAAATCTAGGCCACTTCTCCGATATTCATTAGCTTCGCCCTACTAGTTCGGGCGAGCGCTAAAACTGCTGCTGGACGCCTCTCTTTGGGCGCTAAGCCGGAGGTGGTGATCGATAGCGCTGAGGCCGGGCGCAGCGCAGGTGTGGCCATCTCGTGACTGACAGCAGACACCCTGGCGCCGGCCAGCTCTTAAGGGGGAAGGGTCGACTGTGTCTGCTGCCACGCCCTGGATAGTGGAGCCCTCCAGCTAGGCCTGAACACTGCTGCTGGACCCAAATAGCGCCTGAAGACATGGAGAAGGCCCGTGAACGTGCGCAGCGCTTCGCAGAGCGTGATCTGAGTGTGCTGCTTGCTGCTGTGGAGAAGAGGCGCCATGTTTTGTACCCGGACAATGGCAAGAAGGCGATGGTCCGCGTCTACAGGAGAGCCTGGAGGCATGTCGCCAGCAAGCTGTCAGCCAACAGCGACGTCCCCAGGACCGGTGCCCAATGCCGCAAAAAGTTAAATGACCTCACACGCATTGTCAGGGTGAGTACCCTTTCCAATGACCTCCTCATCCTTGCATGTGCACCTCACATTATGGGCAAAGGGACCTGAAAGCTCTAATGGCCAGCCTTCATCCAGCAGCTATGGCACAGGCATGAGCATCAATTGCACATTCTGCACTGAGCACACTGGCCAAGCTATTCCACCATGGGAGGCAGTGCACACCAGATCATGGCGACACACTGGCCAGGCTATTCCACCATGGGAGGCATTGCACACCAGATCATGGCGACACACTGGCCAGGCTATTCCACCATGGGAGGCAGTGCACACCAGATCATGGCGACACACTGGCCAGGCTATTCCACCATGGGAGGCAGTGCACACAAGATCACGGCGACACACTGTACTTAGAGGCCGTCCTTTCTCTTGCAGACCAAGCTGGCGAATAATCGCAAGAGCCGGACTGCGACCGGGGGAGGACGACCCCATATCCAGCCACTCACCGACCTGCAACATCGCGTGGAGCGCCTCATGGGTGGCCGGGTGATTGGGCCCGTTGCATGTGGAGATGCCGACCCTGTTCTGGGCAGCAATGGTAAGGACATCACCTTTTGCACCTCTCTCGTCCCACTTGCGCATCAGATCTACATCCTTTGCCACTGTCCGACCAATGCGCTGAATGCCACCACTCATGCATCCCGCACTGACGCCCTCTCCTCACTCTAAAGCTACTCTTGTGCCTTCCTGCTTTCAGATGGTCAAGAGGAGGTCCCTCAACGTGCCAGTGACAGACCCTCCGAGGAGGAGCAGGAGGAGGAGCAAGAGGAAGGCGGCCCATCAGGGGAACCCTCAGCCACGGCCACCCAGGCCAATGTAGGGGACACGTCTTCCCTGGAGGGCAGCGTGGCGGAAGTGTCGAAGGGGAGGGGAGCTCCTGGGACCTGCGTGCTGCAGAAAGGTGGGAGGGGGGTGGAAGCTCGGCGGCCTTCTCCCCAGAGGGGGGATGCGTCGGAGGGGAGTCCAATTGCTGGGCCCAGCGGCCTCCAGCAACGGAGGAAGGGTCGGCCAGCTCGGCGGCCTTCTCCCCAGAGGGAGAGTCCGGCCTCCAGTCAGGAGATGCTCTTCGCCGAGGAGATGGAACGCCTCGAAGACTTGTCCGCGGACTCGGAGCGCCGGCACCCGGAGCTCATGGCGGCAGTGGCACGGTTGCCTGAGTCCATCGATTCGCTCTCTCGGAGTGTGGCCGAGTTCAGGCCCTTAGAGGCCACCAGTCGGGCGGAATACCGGGCAGATCTGTCAGCGACTGGCCAGGTGATTAGTGGTGCCGTCCAGTCACTGGCTGCTCTGCTGCGGTCAGTGAACAGGTCAACACGGGCACTCACTGCTGCCACACTCGCTGTGTCAGCCAGGCATCGCCAGGGCACCCGGCGCGCTGCAGCAGCACATCGGTCTGTCCCTCGGCAGATTGGTGCGCATGCTGCAGTGCTGGCCCAGGCGAGTGCCAGTGTCTCAGGCGACCAGCGAGCGCCTGCCATCCGCCAGCTTGCCGCCATTCCTCCAGCCGCCACAGCCACTCCCCCAGTGGAGCTGCCAGGAGCTGCTGCAGCGACTGATGCTGGCCAGCCACAGCTGCAGCAATCAACAGCCGGCCGCTCGACGGCCAGACCTCGACTAGGCCGACCCCCAAGGGCATCTGCCATCACGACATGTGCCCCTCAGGAGCCTGCCCCCAGCCTTGCAGCAGCCAATGGCCTTACTTTGAGGCGGAGCAGCAGGGCGGGCAGGGGCCACCCAAAGATGGCCAAGGCATCGCCCTAGCGGGCCAAATAGTCGAATGTGTGGCCATTTGTGTTTGTTTTTTGAGGCCGAGAATTGGATGTTTGTTTTTTGAAGGTCGATGATGTGATGTTTGTTTTGGACGAAGGCCGAGAATGACGGCCATTTTAGTTGCCCTATTTTGTTAATCCTCCCCAGGTTGTGGGAGCGAGTAATGTGTTTGAGTGTTTTTTGGGGGTTTCATCTGTTTTTGGTTTTCATGTGGGAAGGGCCCAGAGTTTGTACAATAAAGCATTTTATTTATTCACATTGTCCATGTTTGATCTTTGAAGTGTTTGTTGCCTTAACCGGCTGAGGGCTTGCGGAGCGGCTGCAATCATGTTCTATCATTGGCACAAGCCATTCCCTGACAGGGGGCCTAGAAGTGACGTTCAATAAGCCGACGACGGGCGGCCCTTGGACCTTGTGCGTCCCTCCTGGGCTGGTACTCCTCGTCCTCGTCGTCCTCATGCTCCTCCTGCTCCTCCTCCTGAGGTGGTTGTCCAACGTGAGGTGGCAGTGCCTGAGTCCTGCGGATAGCCAGGTTGTGCAGCATGCAGCAAACGACGACGAATTGGGAGACTCGATCCTGCGAATACTGGAGGGCTCCCCCAGAGCGGTCGAGACAGCGGAACCGTTGCTTGAGCACGCCGATTGTTTGTTCTATGAGGTTCCTCGTCGCTTGATGGCTCTCGTTGTATGCCTCTTCAGCAGGGGTCGTGGGCGCGCGGAGCGGGGTCATGAGCCAGGTACACAAAGGATAGCCTTTGTCCCCGATAAGCCATCCTCTTGGGGGAGGCTGTGCCTGGAACATGTCAGCCACAGTTGTCTGTCGCAGGATAAAGGCATCGTGGCTGCTGCCTGGAAAGTGGGCATTGACAGCTAGGATGCGCTGCCTGTGGTCACACACCAGCTGTACATTGAGGGAATGGTAGCCCTTCCGGTTGCGGTACTCCTCGGCATGCTCAAGAGGTGCCCGCAAAGCCACATGTGTGCAATCAATGGCGCCCTGCACCATGGGGAAGCCCGCTATTCTTGCAAACCCCACTGCACGCTGCTGCTGCTTGTCCAGGGTCATGGGGAAGGAGATGAATTGATGTCTCTTCTGAAAAGGGCTTCGGTCACCTGGCGGATGCAGCAATGCACGGCGAACTGGGAGATGTTAGCGATGTCCCCAGTAGCGGATTGGAAGGAGCCGGAGGCATAGAAGTTGAGAGCCACCGTCACCTTCACTGCCACCGACAGAGACGTCCTGCGCATCAGCTGTGGCTGCAGATCTCTCTGAAGCAGCCGGCAGATGTCTGCAACCACCTCCCTTCGGAATCGCAGCCTCCTAACACACATCGCGGCAGACATGGTCAGATAGGAGGTCTGCGGGCGGTATTCCCTGCGTGGGTAAGGCCTCAGTTGGCGACGCCTGTTGCCCCCTCTGCGTCTAGCCAGGGCTGCCACTCTCTCATGGCGTCTGTAAGCCCTTCTGGCATAAGGCTGAAATTCTGCGTTGCCACCCAATGCAGCCCCCATTATATGCTGGCAAACACTGAGCTCTGAATGAAGGCAAAGATAATTGGTAAGCTCTGGCCTGAGCCAAAAATACCTGTCCAAGTGTTGGTCCAAAGCAGTAAACTCTCCTCCTTGGTCTCTGTCCAAAAAACCGTTGCACAAGAGTGAATGCTGCAAAATGGCTGGCCTTTATACTGCTGGGTAAGTGCCCTTTAATTAGCGCTCCCCCCGGCCCGGCTGGCCTGTGTACCGTTCCACTTCACAGTCGCTCGGGACGCCCGGCGCACAATGGGCCGGCGCGAGTGAAGTTCCGGTTTGGGGCGCACAAAGGGCGTTGCACTATTAAATGACGTCATGATCTGCGCGCGCAGCAGGGCGCGCGCTAAGACTTTGCGCTGGCGCTAAATGTGTCCTGAAGTTGGGGAGAGGCGCAGATCGCGCTGCGCCCGGGCGATAAGCGCCTAGCGCTCGAGATCTACTCCCCCTAAGGCGCTAACGGCTGGCGCGCCCAACTGAATTTCTAGGCCAAAGTCTCTCTTCACAGAAAACTGCAGCTTTGGTTTCGATCCACAAGCTGTCTGCGTTGCAGAGTCCATTTTAAAATTCCACAGGCTTTCTGCCACGAGGCACGGATGCCATCTTGGGTACCCTTTTTGATTTAAAATGTCCACACAGGGTCCCGTTTATTAATAACAGCCTTCGGGGAAATGCAGAAATTTTGCAAATCTTACAAGTCCGTTCATTTTGTAGATGATATATTAGGTAGCAAAATAACATGGTTCAGCTAGAGGCAACTGTAACAAGGGCAAGTAACTCACGAGTTTGAGTTTCGTGGCTGTTGGAAGTATATATATATTGTGTATCTTTCCTATTAACATTTAGCGCTAAAATCATTATTAAAACTAATAAAGACATACTTTACGCAGTGAGTGGGTTTGTGGGGAATATGAAGAGTATGTTGCTCATTACAGGGGAGCAGTGAGCCCTCACATCTGAGTCCTTCACTAATTTACATTTGGAAATGCAGAGCCTTTTGGGTAAGTCTGAGTTGTCTCATTTTTCATTTTGCGCCCAAAATACCCGCTCCACCGCTGGTTGAATGAATTTTGCAATGTTTGTACTGGTTAAGTGGCAAGTTGGCTGCTTGAGATGTGTTAATGGATGGTCAATACTGATAGAACAGGAACGGCAGAACTGTTTCTTCATTCCCACTAGCAAAGCCATAATCTTAACAATCGGATATTTCAAAATTGCACAATCTCAGGATGTGGTCAGTGGGAGAAAACAACAAAGAAAAACTTGCTTATCTCTGTCCTTTATGAAATAAAGTGTTAAAATTGACTGAAGAATGACCTTTAGTTAAATAACCCTGAAGGTCAATGGCAGCAGCAACAACTTGCATTTATATAGCACCATTAATGTACAAAATATATTGTGGATAAATGTGAAGTTATCCACTTTGGTAGAAAAAACAGAAAGGCAGAGTATTTCCTAAATGGTGAAAGATTGGGGAATGCAGATGCTCAAAGGTACCTGGGTGTCCTTGCACATGAGTCACTGAAAGTGAATGTGCAGGTGCAGCAAGCCATTGGGAAGGCAAATGGTATGCTGGCCTTCATTACAAGAGGATTTGATTACAGGAGTAAAGAAGTCTTACTCCAATTATGTAGGGCCTTGGTGAGACCACACCTGGAGTACTGTGTACAATTTTGGTCTCCTTATCTAAGGAAGGATATATTTGCCATAGAGGGAGTGCAACGAAGCTTCATGAGATAGATTCCTGGGATGGCGGGACTGTCGTATGAGAAGAGATTGAGCAAACTAGGCATGTATTCTCTTGAATTCAGAAGAATGAGAGGGGATCTCATTGAAGCATACAAAATTATTACAGGGCTTGATAGGGTGGATGCTGGGAGAATGTTTCCCTTGGCTGGGGAGTCTAGAACCAGGGGCCACAGCCTCAAGATAAATGGTAGGCCATTCAGGACTGGGATGAGAAGAAATTTCTTCACACAGAGGGTGGTGAATCTTTGGAATTCTCTACCCCAGAGGGCTGTGGAGGCTCAATCATTGGGTATATTCAAAACAGAAGTCGATAGATTTCTGACTGGTAAGGGCATCAAGGGATATGGTGATAGGGCCGGTGAATGGAGTTGAGGCAGCAGAGCAGCCATGATCTCATTGAATGGTGGAGCAGGCTCGAAGGGCCGAATGGCCTTCTCCTAATCCTATTTCTTATGTTCTTATGTTCTAAAAATGTCTCAAGGGTGCTTCACAGAGACATCATCAGGCAAAAAATGGATGCTGAGCCGGAGAAGGGGATAGTAGGAGGGGCGATTAACAGCTTGGTCTTAAGGAAGGTCTTAAAGGAGAAGCTGGAGGTGGAGTGGTGGAGGGGATCAAGGAGGGAATTCCAGCGTGTGGGGTCTAAGCAGCAGCCACCAATGAAGTGGGGAAGGAAGGGGGAAACAAGAGGCCACAGTTGGAGGAATTGAAAATTCTGGAAGATTGTAGGGCAGGAGAAGGTTCCAGAGATGGGGAGGGGCTAGGTCATGAAGGGAAACCAACATGAGGCTGAGAATTTTAAATTGGAGGCTTTGGGGGGAATTGGAAGCCAATGTAGGTCTGCGAGGATGGGTGAGCTGGACCTGGTGCGAGATAGAATGGGGGAGCAGAGCTGAAGTTTAAAGAGGATGGGAGGCCAGCCAGGGGAGCCTTGGGATTGTCAAGTCTGGAGGTGACAAAGGCATTGATGGGAGATTCAGCAGCAGGTGGGTTGAGGCAGGGGTAGAGATCGGCAACACTACAGAGGTGGAAGTAGGCGGTGTGTGCGATGGAAAGAATTATCTTCTGCTTCTACCATTTAAAAATATTGGCCCGTAATTTCCGACAGGAGGCTTCCTGCGTGCGGGGGCCTCCTATCGGGAAAAAATCTACGCCCTTACCTGAGGGCTCCCGAGGTTTGGACACTTCGCTCCTGGGCCTCTCCACGCTCGAGATGCGCAGGGCCCACGGTTCCCAGGGGTGCAGGCGGTTCGCAAACGTCCCTGGGATCACGTGGGCCAGGCCAGCCAATAGGAGAAGGGAATCCCCCTTCATACTTTTGACAGATAGACCTGTCAATTATATGAATGGAGATCACCCCAAAATGACACTAAAACATTAAATACATAAAAAAAATAAATCACATTTTTTAAATGAGTTAAAATTACATTAAATTAAATATTTTAAACAAAAATTAAATTTTTTGAAAAAAATAATTAAAGTTTTTTACGGGGCTAAAAATCAACTTACCTTTTTTAAAAGTATTTTTAAATTATAAATGAGTGAAATTTAAAAAAAAAACTTTTACCAGGCGTAAGATTTTTAAGGGTTTTCTGCGGGTGGAGGTTCTGCAGAAAGCGTAACTTTCCGCCCGCAGAGGCCCTTCTCCAGGGCAGGCGTGCGATCTGTCAAGAGGATTCTTGACAGAACGGAAATGCCGGTTTTCAGCGCGTGCGCTTGGCATGCCTGAAACCGGCATTTCCGATGTCCCGACGGGTGTGTACACAGCGCGTACATACCCATAGGGATCGGAATATACGGGCCATTCAGATTTTATAAATATACCTCTGGTCATTAAGTAGTATAGTGGCCGTAGGCTTCTTGAATCTGTATTGTAAAGCTGAATAGTGGACACTTATTGTGATGCCACATATATCAGCTTTATGCAGGTCTGGCGTGCATTTGTCACTTGGAGCCTGGGTACAGAAGTCTAAAAGTGTGCAGCGGGCAGGAGAAGAAAACTACTGCTATAAACCAAACACATTTGGTATATATTATGGTAACATTTCTACCAGAGCATAGCAACGAATATAAGGGGATCAAACCTGATTGGCATGGAGGGAAGTAAGTAAACTCTGAGATCACCAAACAAATAGAATAGTTGGATCACCTAACCATGTATCATATGCCTTGTAAATAATTCAGAAATAGCAGGCATCTCTTTTTGATTGGATTTTTCCTTAGTTCCTATACTGACACTAATCTTTAGGTTAACCAGGTCTCTCCCATCATGTCAATAGAGAAAGGTCTAGGGAGCTCCAAGTCTGCAAAATCTACCTTTTTGCAATTGATGATCCAAATTTATTAACATCTATACCTTTGAAATAAATCATCAAGAAGAGAAAAATCCTTAAAATTGCCAACCTGGGATTTGTTGAGATATTACTTTTAATAATTGAAGTCAGGGAATGGATTGCTGCATCTTAGAAAGCGTGCACTGCAAGAATGAAAGTTCATCTTACAAGATCCTTATAACTGAAGAACCTTTATAAATCACTGGTTAGGCCTCAGCTGAAGTATTGTGTCCAATACTGGGCACCACACTTTAGGAAGGATGTCAAAGCCTAAGAAAGAGTGCAGAGGAGATTTACTAGAATGGTATCAGGGTTGCGGGGCTTCAGTTATGTGGAGAGACTAGATAATTTTAATTCTGAGACCGATAGATTTTTGCTAGACAAGGGTATAAAAGGATATGGGGTTAAGACAGGTGGATGGAGTTAAGATACAGATCAGCCATGAACTCATTGAACGATGGAACAGACTTGAGGGGCTGAATGGCCTACTCCTGTTCCTATGTTCCTAAGCTGGGCTTGTTCTCCTTAGAGCAGAGAAGGTTAAGGGGAGATGTAATAGAGGTGTTCAAAATTATGAAGGGTTTTGATAGAGTTAATAAGGAGAAACTGTTGCCGCTGGCCAGAGGGTCGGTAACCAGAGGACACAGAGGTAATTGGCAAAAGAACCAGAGGCAAGATGATAGATTTTTGGATATTAAGGGAATCAAGGGATATGGGGATAGTGCAGGAAGGTGGAGTTGAGGTCGAAGATCAGCCATGATCTTATTGAATGGCGGAGCAGGCCCGAGGGGCCGAATGACCCACTTCTGCTCCTAATTCTTCTGTTCTTATGAGGAGAGTTTCTATTTGTTGTAGCGAGTTCTGGAACGCACTACCTGAAGAGGTGATGGAAGCAGATTCAATGCTAACTCTCAAAAGTTAAGTAAGGATAAGTACTTGGAATGGGAACATTTTTCAGGGCTGTTTGGAAAGGGCAGTGGCGTGGGCCTAATTGGATAGCTCTCATTCTATGACCTATGATGTGTTAATCAGCCATGCTACAGCATTTACCTTCCCATCTTTGTTTTATGACATTTTACACTGGCAGTCTTTGTCCCAGATATTTATTATGCTCGGCCACTGAGGATGACATTTTGGTTGGGACCATCGTTGAAAAATTTATGTTTAGAAATAATTGAGGTAAAAAACAATCTTAAAATGGAGAATAAGGTCGTAACCTAGTAGTGTCATAGAATTGAAGAATGATACAGGCCATTCAGCCCATCGTGCCTGTGCTGGCTCTTTGAAAGAGCTCTCTAATTAGTGCCACTCCCCTGCTTTTTCCCCTTAGCCCTGCAAATTTCTCTTCTTCAAGTATTCCAAAACTCGGCTGCCCGTGTCCTAACCCGCACCAAGTCCCATTCACCCATCACCCCTGTGCTCGCTGACCTACATTGGCTCCCGGTTAAGCAGCGCCTCGATTTCAAAATTCTCATCCTTGTTTTCAAATCCCTCTGTGGCCTCGCCCCTCCCTATCTCTGTAATCTCCTTCAGCCCCCACAACCCACCCCGAGATATCTGCGCTCCTCTAATTCTGCCCTCTTGAGCATCCCTGATTATAATCGCTCAACCATTGGCGGCCGTGCCTTCTGTTGCCTAGGCCCTAAGCTCTGGAATTCCCTCCCTAAACCTCTCCGCCTCTCTACCTCACTTTCCTACTTTAAGATGCTCCTTAAAACCTACCTCTTTCCCTGCCCTAATTTCGCCTTATGTGGCTCGGTGTCAAATGTTTTGTCTAATAACACACCAGTGCAGCGCCTTGGGACGTTTTACTACGTTAAAGGCGCTATATAATACAAGTTATTGTTGTTATTATTTATCCAATTCCCTTTTGAAAGTCACTAATGAATCTGCTTCCACCGCCCTTTCAGGCAGCGCGTTCCAGATCACAACAACTCGCTGCGTAAAAAATTATTATCCTCATGTTCCCCCTTTTTGCCAGTTATCTTAAACCTGTGTCTTCTGGTTACTGAGCTATCTGCCAGTATATGAAGGAGCACTATTTTCAGTGGTAAATATTTGAACAATTATTATGGGATTGTAATTGAAACCTAGCCAAAATATTTGGAAATGATTTTGGAATTCATTGAAATTACTTGTTGAAATCGCAATGAGTGATATCAGTAATAAATCATCTGCATTTTTATAGGGCCTTATCATGTGCTCGGGAATTCCTAAAGTGCTTTACAACCAATAGGTTTAATTGATTGATGGTGGGAGGGTGCTGGTGGGGGGTGGCGGTGGGTGGGGGGCGGTTGGCAGTGAGAGGGGGGGTCGAGGTCCCGATCAAAGGGGGGTGGGGGTGCGGGGAGGGGGCGTGCGGAGGGGGTGGCAAGCGGTAGCCAGTGCGCCGCCATCAAGTTAATCGATTGGTTGTCGCTGTTGTAATGTCGGCAAATGTTGCAGCCAATTCTTTGCCTGGCAAGGTCCCACAAACAGCAAATGAATGAATGATCATTTAGTCTGTTTTCTGACAGATTTGGTTGAGGGAGAAATTTTGCCCAGGGCACTGGGAGAACTCCCCGCTCTTCTTCGAACTGTACCATTGGTTGGTTTTAATGTCCACCGAAGCAGGCAGACGTGCCTCAGTTTAATGTCTCATCCAAAAAAGACGGCACCTCTGACAATATAGCACTCCCTCAGTACTGCTCTGAAATGTCAGCCTCCATTATGGGTTTACGTCCATAATGGGTCTTGAACCCATAACCATCTCACTCAGAGGCAAGTTAATAAGGCCTATATTAAAATCTAGGCTGTGGGATTCAAATCCGACACTGATCTTGTCTTACTTGCCCTTGAAAGGTTTATCTTAAAATGTTTGCTCCCTCATCCCTCCTGCAAAAAACCTGATTTAAAAAACCCCAGCCAGTAGTGCTATTTATACGTCACCTTTAATGTAGAAGTTTCACAGAAGCATAATCAGACAGAAAGCAACATCAAGCCAGAGAAGGAGATACTAGGAGGGACGAGCACAAGCTTCATCAAAGAGGTGGTTTTAAGGAGGGTCTTCACAGAAGGAGAGAGCGGTGGAAAGACAAAGGTTTAGGGAGGGAATTCCAAAGCTGTGGGCCGAGGCAGCTGAAGGCCCGGCCACCAATGGTGGGGCGAAGGGAGTGAGGGGTGCACAACAGATCAGTTGGAGGGCTACAGAGTTCTCTGAGGTTGTAGGGCTGGAGAAGGTTACGAAATAGAGAGGCGAGGCCATGGAGGGATTTAAACACAAGGATGAGATTTTTAATTTGGCGTTGTAGAGGGTGGCGGTGAGGGGGTGGCAGTGAGGGTTTGGTGGGGAGGGGTTGGTGGTGGGGAGGGGGTGGCGGTGAGAGGGTGGTGGTGCTGAGGGGGTGCGGATGAGGGGGTGGTGGTGGGGAGGGGGTGGTGGTGGGGAGGGGGTGGAGGAGAGGGGGTGGCAGTGCGGGCGTGGCAGTGAGGGGTTGGTGGGGAGGGGTTGGTGGTGGGGAGGAAGTGGCGGTGGGGAGGGGGTGGCGGGGAGGGGGTGGCAGTGAGGGGTTGGCAGGAAGGGTTTGGTGGTTGCGAGGGATGGGGATGAGGGGGTGGTGGTGGGAAGGGTGTGGCGGGGAGGAGTGGCGGGGAGGGGGTGATGGTGGGGAGGGGTGGTGGGGAGGGAGCAGTAAGGAGGGGGCAGTGAGGAGGTGGCAGTGAGGAGGCTGGCAGTGGGGATAGTAGCAGTGAGGAGGCTGGCAGTGGGGATGGTGGCAGTGAGGAGGCTGGCAGTGAGGAGGCTGGCAGTGGGGATGGTAGCAGTGAGGAGGCTGGCAGTGAGGAGGCTGGCAGTGGGGATGGTAGCAGTGGTTGGGGGGGGTGCGGGTGGTGGAGCGTTGGGAAATTGAAGCAATTATAAGTCTGTAAACACAGGTGTTGATAAGTTAACTGGACTTGGTGTGCTAAAGTATATGAGCAGCAGAGTTTAGGATGAGCTTAAATGTGTGAAGATTCAAGGATGGCAGGCTAGCAGAAGAGCTTCAAAATAGTCGAATCTGAAGGTGACCAAGGCATGGATGAGAGTTTCAGCAGCAGATGGTCTGACACAGGGGCGGAGACGGACGATGTTATGGAGGCGGCCTAAGGCGTGTTTGTGACGGAGAGAATATGGAATTAGAAGCACAGCTCAGGGTCAGATCGGATGCTAAGGTTGGGAGCAGCCTGGTTCAAACTGAGACAGCTGCCAGGGAGAGGCCTTATTTACAATTTGGCTGTTGCTTTGCCATACAGAGAAGAGGATGATGCTGAAACATCCCGTTGATTAGGCTGTTTAATTAAGAACCTTATAAAACTCACAATGATTGTGCTAATAATCAAGGAAAGTATTTATTGTGAATATTTAAACAGAATGACTTCCTTGGGCTTTTATAGCCTACTTTTAAAGGGAGAAGCATTACAACAACATAATAAAAAGCCGATAACAATGACAACAACAACTTGCATTTATACAGCGCCTTTAACATAGTAAAATGCCCCAAGGCACTTCACAGGAGCGTAATCAAACAAAATTTGACAACGAGCCACACAAGGGGCTATTAAGAGAGGTGACCAGAAGCTTGGTCAAAGAGGTAGGTTTTTAAGGAGCATTTTAAAGACGGAGGGAGCTTAGAGCCTAGACTTTGCTGCTCATATCCTAACTCGCACCAAGACCCATTCACCCGTCAGCCCTGTGCTCGCTGACCTACATTGGCGCCCTATCCGGCAACGCCTCGATTTTAAAATTCTCACCCTTGTTTTCAAATCCCTCCGTGGCCTCGCCCCTCCCTATCTCTGTAACCTCCTCCAGCCCTGCAACCCTCAGAGATATCTGCGCTGCTCTAATTCTCTGCCACTTGAGCATCTCCGATTTTCATCGCTCCACCAGTGGCGGCCGTGCCTTCAGCTGCCTCGGCCTTAAGCTCTGGAATTCCCTCCCTAAGTCTCTCTCCGCCTCTCTACCTCGCCTCCTTTAAGAGGCTGCTTAAAACCTACCTCTTTGACCAAGCTTCCTGTCTTAATATCTCCTTATGTGGTTCAGTGTCAAAGTTGGTTTGATAATCGCTCCTTTGAAGCACCTTGGGATGTTTTACTGTGTTAAAGGTGCTATAGAAATGAAAGTTGTTGTTGTAGACAGCTGAAGGAATGGCCGCCAATTGTGCAGCGCTGCAAATCGGAGATGTGTAAAGATCTTGGAGGGCTGTAGTTACAGTTTGTTAAGCAACACTGTATCTCTTAAAGCTTTGTAATCTGGCAAATATAATCAACAGGGAGCCTACCGAAATTTCTTAGGTATGGATCACCTAAAGTGCAGAGCTATTAGGGGGAAATAACAAATTCACTGAGCTGTGGGGCTAGGAATTCAGGAGAATATAAATGCCGTTAGTATTTAAGACCCAAAGGTACAATCCAGTCTCGGTATTTTAAATTGATCTGGACAGATTGAGTTGAGTTACCCCAATTATAGTGTACGCTCCCAGTGAGGTGGTGGAAACCTATTTTTTGCATGGTGCACACACATTTGTAATAACTTTTCTGTTTCATATGCATCTATAAGCAGCCACAGAGTGGAAGGTTATTGGGAAACATGCACGTGCTGCATCAGATATGGACGTGATAGCCGGCATAGGGATACAGAGATTGTAACTGAAATGAGTTCAGGCTTGAGGCTATTATCAAGTTGTGCTGGTGTGTCTCGGAATTAGCAAAGGTGTAAGAACCATCAATAGAGCACGGCATTTTGTCAGCGCTGATGCGGACGGTGTAAGTCCGCAGGAATACACTGTTCGCCTGGATTGATTGTGCTGGTTTTCTTTAGTGATTCAAGGGGAGCCAATCTGGAATAACAGGCTGAATTAAACAACTTCAAGAAGGTCACTGAGGCAAAACCCATCATCACAAAGGGCTCAGCGCGGAACCCCGGGGATACCCAAAGACACAGCCTGATTCCCAACTTTCCCAATGGCAACTTTCTGGCTTTTTGTCATGAAGGTAATTACCGGGCCAACATAGAGGTATCACCGAGAGACCGCATTGTTCCAAACTTGTTATTTCATATCGAAGGCTTTCTTGAGACGAAGTAATGTAGCTTCGCACATCTCTTCCTGATGGAGGACGCCGGCTGGAATTTTACCAGCGCTCAGAGTGCGGGTTTGGAGGCGGGTCCGCTGTCAAAATCACAAAGATTGACAGCAAGTCGGTATCCCGCTGTAAACCGGCCTCCTTGCCAGTTTCCCAAGTGTTGGGTCTGTCAT
The DNA here is from genome assembly GCF_052327205.1 of Somniosus microcephalus. Taxonomy (NCBI): domain Eukaryota; kingdom Metazoa; phylum Chordata; class Chondrichthyes; order Squaliformes; family Somniosidae; genus Somniosus; species Somniosus microcephalus. The sequence continues at coordinate 24,186,964 of NC_140993.1, read as the reverse complement.
TCCTGAACAGACCCGGCACCAAGCGGCGGGTCAGCCAATTTAGATAGTTAGAAGCTTATTAAAAGGTAGTTAAGAACCATTTCCCATGTATTTACCATTTTACCAGGTTTTTAACAAGGTTCCCGGAGAGCGGCTATCACGTCAGGTAAGTATGTCGGGTTCTCAATGACTGTGGATTGCTGTGAATAGGTGAAAGCTGCAAAAGTGGTCTAAAACCTACCATTTCACAGCTGGTCACTTCCCAATCTTAGAAGCTGGAGCATTAATGAATTGAAACCCACTTTTGAGCTTTATGCACTTTTGAAGTGTTTGGAGTAATCTCTCTCTCCACTGTCACCTCCTTGGAACAACCTATCTCAACATTGACAGATTACATTTGCCATCTCAACCTCACCTGCCATCTATTCCATCAGCATCGGTGCCCTGGAAAAAATCTCACCTTGGTCCTCAGAATCCCTGCACGATCAAACCCAACACCAGCATCACCGGGCACACCAGCAGCACCAACATCCACACCAACCTTCTCCACAATCACCTGATGCTGCACTGGACACAAGACATCACCACCCATGCACATTGCTGCCCGGGACGCCAGCAATGACCTCACCATGTCCATATTTGCTTCACTTAACACTGTACACCCTGGCTGCCACATGATGCACCAGGTTGGCTCCACCCCACACCAGCACCATAAAACATCCCTGCATTGTCCAAGCCATTCCTTTCACACTCATCACCATTGGCGAGGTGGCAGGGGGATATTATGTCTCACCATTCACTGGAACTTACTAAGACACTTTCAAAGGTTCACACAAATCTCTCCAAGAAGTGAAAGTGGTGACAATAAGGATTTCAATTCTTGACAACACATTAACAGAAAATTTACACAAACATTGGCTAAAACACCCACGTGCCTATCCTTGTGTGTTGTTAGTTGGTATAATTGGCCTAGGATGAGGGTGAGTGTGAGGGGTGGCTTGTGAGATGGGGAAGTGATAATATAGATAGAGAGGGATGGGTGGAGGTGCAAGGTAAGTTGGTGTGAGTAAGGATGTGCAGAAGTAGGGTAGGGAAGGCAGAGTGATGGGGATGTGATGAGTGGCACAGCAGGGTGAGGTTGAGTGTGGCTTTGCAGTAACGTTTCAATGTCTATTGAGATCATTGAAAGGTTTGCGCCACTGTAGCCTGGTCCTCCTGACGACATCCCTGCTTGTGTCCTCCTGTGCAATGTGCAACCAGGCTGTGTTGGTCTCCTGGGGAGGTCTCCCCCGCCCATTGGAATGGAAGAGAACCTCCATGCATATTGTGATTCCCTCCATAAGCATATGGAGGGAGTCATGGGAAAGCATGGGTGCAGCCGTGCATCTCTGTGCAGTGCTTATCAGTGTTTGCAGCACCCCAATGCTGTAGAACACTGACAGCACAACTGTCAAAATCAATGTGGACATGGCCCCTTTAAGGAAACTGGCAGATGATGCGTCATTAGATGACGTCATCAGACCCGCTTCCTTTTAATTGGCCGGGAACCTCGCAGGGTGGGCTTAACACAGTGTGCACTTCAGTAGGAAAAATAGAAAGGCAGAGTATTATTTAAATGGTGCTAGATTGGGAAATGCTGATGTACAAAGGGACCTGGGTGTCCTTGTACACCAGTCACTGAAAGCAAACATGCAGGTGCAGCAAGCAGTTAGGAAGGCAAATGGTATGTTGGCCTTCATTGTAAGAGGATTTGAGTACAGGAGCAAGGATGTCTTACTACAGTTATACAGGGCCTTGGTGAGACCACACCTGGAGTACTGTGTGCAGTTTTGGTCTCCTTACCTAAGAAAGGATATACTTGCCATAGAGTGAGTGCAGCGAAGGTTCACCAGACTGATTCCTGGGATGGCAGGACTGTCGTATGAGGAGAGATTGGGTCGACTAGGCCTGTATTCACTAGAGTTTAGAAGAATGAGAGGGGATCTCATTGAAATGTATAAAATTCTGACAGGGCTAGACAGACTGGATGCAGGGAGGATGTTTCCCTGACTGGGGGGTCTAGAACGAGGAGTCACAGTCTCAGGGTACGGGGTAGGACATTTAGGACAGAGATGAGGAGAAATTTCTTCACTCAGAGGGTGGTGAACCTGTGGAATTCTCGACCACAGAAGGCTGTGGAGGCCAAGTCACTGAATATATTTAAGAAGGAGATAGATAGATTTCTAGGCACAAAAGGCATCAAGGGGTATGGGGAGAGAGCGGGAATATGTATTGATATAGAGGATCAGCCATAATCATATTGAATGGCGGAGCAGGCTCGAAGGGCCGAATGGCCTACTCCTGCTCCTATTTTTCTATGTTTCTAACAAGTCCAATCAGCGGAAAATCACTTGGAGGAGGCGGGGTGAAGACGGGAGCAGAGTTTGAGGCCGCTGTCCACTCCGGACACACCGGCCTCACCATGGCTGATGAAATCGTGGCCACCATTCTGGATTACAAACTTGACTGAAAAAAATGACATTCGAGCTAATGTGCATAGTTTTAAGATGTTCTCTGCACTTTTTAAGTTGCACTATGGGAAGGCTGAGGTTTTTAATCACCAATCTCACAGATGATGTGTTCTTACATTATCAATAGTTGGAAAGAAAAGCAGGAAATGCAAAAAGAAATGCAGAGGTATTCTGTATAAATTGTTTTTTTTAGCATTCTACAAAAATGATGCAGTGGTTCGATAATATACAGATAATTTATTTTATAGTTACATTATGGAGTAACTATAAGGTAAAAGAAAAAAGACTTACATTTATATAGCACCTTTCATGACCTCAGGATATCTGTAAGTGCTTTACAGCCAATGAAACACTTATTGAAGTGTAGTCACTGTGGTAATGTGGGAAGTGTGGCAGCCAATTTGCAGCAAGCTCCCATAAACAGCAATGTGATGATCTGTTTTAGTGATGTTGGTTGAGGGATAAATATTGGCCAGGACACCGGGGATAACTCCCCTGCTCTTCTGCGAAATATGCCATGGGATCTTTTACGTTCACCTGAGAGAGCAGACGGGGCCTCAGTTTAACACCTGATCTGAAAGACGGCTCCTCTGACAGTGCAGCACTCCCTCAGCACTGCACTGGTGTGTCAGCCTAGATTTTCGTGCTCAAGTCTCTGGAGTGGGACTTGAACCCACAACCTCCTGACTCAGAGGCCAGAGTGCTCCCAAATGAACCACGGCCGACACATGGAAATAGAAGCAGGAAATGCAAAAAAAATGCAGAGCTATTCTGTATTAAAAAAAATTGTTAGCATTCTACAAAATTAGTGCAGTGGCTAGTTAATATACAGATAATTATTTTTACAGTTACATTATGGAGTAACTATAAAATATACATCTCTTCCAGATGGAAGGCAGCAAGTAATTTCTTGCTATTCATAGACTTGCGAATATTCATAAGCTTGATCATGTGTGACTTGTTTTATGAGCTTTGATATAATGGAGAGAATAAAGATTAGCCTCTACCTGCTTTGATCATTTGTTTTACTGATTTGTGATCAAGAGTAGCTTTCATTAACTCTAGAAATTAGAGAAAATGTTCGCTGGGAAAGGTAAATGAATTATGCGAGTCAGTAGCTTCATTATAAAATTTGTTCCTAATTTCAATGGTTTGGCATCAGCCTTGTGAACTGTGAAGGTGTAAATAATGATGAAAATCTTTGATATTTTTCTTCTGGTTAGTCTGTTAAAATTTGTCTTGCTGCAGTTGTACAGGGCCTTGGTGAGACTGCACCTTGAGTATCGTGTGCAGTTTTGGTCACCTTACCTGAGGAAGGACGTTCTTGCCATGGAGGGAGTGCAGCAAAGATTCACCAGGCTGATACCTGGGATGGCAGGAATGACATACGAGGAGAGATTGTGTCAATTGGGCTTATACTCATTGGAGTTTAGAAGATTGAGAGGGGATCTCATCAAAACCTATAAAACTCTGTCAGGTCTGGACAGACTAGATGCAGAAAGGATGTTTCTGATGGCTGGGGAGTCCAGAACCAGGGGTCATAGTCTAAGGATAAGGGGTAAGCCATTTAGGACTGAAATGAGGAGGAATTTCTTCACCCAGAGAGTGGTGAACCTGTGGAATTCTCTGCCACAGAAGGCGGTGGAGGCCAGTTCATTAAATATATTCAAGAAAGAGTTGGATATATTTCTTGAGGCTAAAGGGATCAAGGGATATGGGGAGAAGGCAGGGACAGGGTACTGAATTTGGATGATCAGCCATGATCTCATTGAATGGCGGAGCAGGCTCGAAGGGCCGAATGGCCTACTCCTGCTCCTATCTTCTATGTTTCTATATTAATGTAGTGGCGCTTCGTAATTTCCAAACATGCAGCCACTGAGCTTTGAGGCTTTAGCAATGAGTAGACACGTGTCGAAATAAAACGTTCCAAACCATAACTTTGTCTTTAAACTGTTTACTGTAACACCTTACAAACAGAATTACAAAGCAAAACACGTTTAAACGCACACGGTCAAAAACTGTATTGCTCCAGCCCTCAAAGCTTCTGCCTTCTCCAGCCTCGTGGTGCTTGAGCTGTAAAATGGCTGGATACCATGTGACAAGCTTAAGGACTGTACCATTGTAGCAAGAATAAAGGGGGTCACTATACTATTGTAACAAGAAAAGAGGGGGTTTCTCAATACAATAAGTCAGTCAGGTAAATTAACTGTATTATACTATTGAACCAATATTTTAAAGTATTTTCTTTCTTAAACTTTCATGACTCTTACAGTTAGTACGGATAGAAATAGCGAAAGGCAAGTTGTTGAAGAATTTTGTGGAGAGCTTGAACCTGATGATTTCATGGTCTGATATTTGATGGAGCCATTGAATTCCTAGGTGACAGTTTCTTGGATAGTCACATTGGGAACGAGTTCCTTAAAGGTAGCAAAGATTCCTTGAACAGCATTTGCTGCAGATCCTCTTCCAAGTTTGTTTGTAAAAAGGGTAGACTTTTCTGCCACCAAAAGTGCTTTCTCTAACAGGATCCCAGCAGGCAAACACCCTACTCAAAGATGGTGAATTGCGGATTGTCCAACTCCCTGTCTGAGGTTTCCTGACCTGGTTCTCCACCAGCAATTGGAATTTTCACAGAATTCAATACAAACAAGGGCAAATTGAGTCCTCAAGTTTCACGGTGACCAAAGCAAAAATTCCCCTATTTCACACTGGCACTAAAGGCCAGCAAACTTAGCACCTAGACCTGGTGGAAGATGCGACAGTTCCATTCAGGTGATTTCACTTCCAATTTTGTGATATTAATTCCTCTAGACAATGAGTTAGAGTTGGTGGTGGGGTGGGGGTGGGGGTGGGAGGGTATTCTAGACCTCTAGATATATAGACTAGCATTCCATTAGCCTTTTTGATTATTTTCTGTACCTGTTCATGACATTTTAATGACCTGGGTACCTGGACCCCACGTCTCATAGAAACATAGAAACATAGAGATAGGAACAGGAGTAGGCCATTCGGCCCTTCGAGCCTGCTCCGCCATTCAATGAGATCATGGCTGATCTTCGTCTGAGATCATAGCTGATCTTACCAGTTCAGTACCCCGTCCCTGCCTTTTCTCCGTAACCCTTAATCCCCTTAGCCTTCAGAAATATATCCAATTCTCTCTTGAAAATATTTATTGAATTAGCCTTCGCAGCCCTCTGTGGCAGGGAATTCCACAGGCTCACCACTCTTTGAGTGAAGAAATTCTTCCTCATCTCTGTTTTAAATGATTTGCCCGCTATTTTTAGACTGTGGCCCCTGGTTCTGTGCTCCCCGGCCATTGGAAACATTCTCTCTGAATTCAGCCTGTCCAGGCCTGCCATAATTTTATATGTTTCGATGAGATCCCCTCTCAATCTTCTAAACTCCAGTGAGTACAAGCCCAAACTATTTAATCTCTCTTCGTAGGTCATTCCCGCCATTCCAGGTATCAGCCTGGTGAATCGCCGTTGCACTCTTTCCATGGCAAGAACATCCTTCCGCAGATGGGGCGACCAAAACTGTACACAATACTCCAGATGCGGTCTCACCAGCACCTTGTACAGCTGTAGTAAGGTATCCCTATTCCTATACTCGAACCCCCTTGATATGAAGGCCAACATACCATTTGCCTTCTTAATCGCCTGTTGCACCTGCATGCTCTCCTTCAGTGACTGGTGCACAAGAACACCCAGGTCCCTCTGCACTTCCCCATCTCCCAATCTATTGCCATTTAGATAATAATCTACCCTCCTGTTTTTACCCCCAAAGTGGATAACCTCGCATTTATCCACATTATAGTGCATCTGCCACGTATCCGCCCATTCCCCCAACCTGTCCAAATCGCACTGTAGCCTCCTGACATCCTCATCAGAGCCCACCCCTCCTCCTAGTTTAGTGTCGTCAGCGAATTTGGAAATATTGCATCCAATTCCCTGATCCAGATCATTTATATATATTGTGAACAGCTGGGGTCCCAGGACAGATCCTTGCGGCACCCCGCTGGTCACTGCCTGCCACTCCGAAAACGAGCCGTTTATTCCAACTCTCTGTTTTCTATCCGCCAGCCAGTTCTCTATCCACGTTAATACTTTGCCCCCAATCCCATGAGCCTTAATTTTGCATGATAATCTTTTGTGTGGAACCTTATCGAAGGCTTTCTGGAAGTCAAGGTACACCACATCCACTGGCTCTCCCCCATCTATTTTACCAGTTACTTCCTCAAAAAATTCCAGCAGATTAGTCAAACACGATTTACCCTTTGTAAATCCATGTTGACTCTGTCCGATCCTTTCCCCATTTGTCAAGTGCTCCGCTATTTTATCCTTAATAATGGACTCTAGCATTCTGCCCACAACCGATGTAAGGCTTACTGGTCTATAATTCCCTGCTTTCTCTCTATCCCCCTTTTTAAATATTGGGGTAACATTAGCTACCCTCCAATCCACGGGTACTGTTCCCGAGTCAATGGAGTTCCGGAAGATGATCCTTAGAGCATCTGCTATCTCCAGGGCCACCTCCTTAAGTACCCTAGGATGTAGTTTATCAGGCCCCGGGGATTTGTCGGCCTTCAGTCCCCTCAACTTACCCAGCACCATATCCCTAGAGATACTAATTTCTGTCAGCTCCTCCCTCTCATTAGTCCCTATGTTTGCCGATATTCCTGGGAGGTTATTTGTGTCCTCCTTTGTGAATACAGAACCAAAGTATGAGTTTAATTGGTCTGCCATTTCCTTATTCTCCATTATATATTCTCCCGAATCGGACTGCAAGGGACCGACTTGGGATTTTACCAGTCTTTTCCTCCTGATATACCGATAAAAGCTTTTGCAGTCTGTCTTTATGTTTGCTGCAAGTTTACTTTCGTATTCTATTTTCCCCTTCCTGATTAATCCCTTTGTCCTCTTTTGCTGTATCTTGTACTGCCCCCAATCTTCCGGTCTGGTGCTTTTTTTTGCCAGTTGATATGCCCTTTTTTTTGATTTTATGCTGTCCCTAATTTCCCTCGTTATCCACGGTTGAGTCACCTTTTTAGGTTTATTTTTGTGCCAAACTGGTATAAACATGTTCTGGAATTCTTCCATTCTATCTTTGAATGCTTGCCATTGTCTATCCACTGTCAATCCCCCCAGAAACACCACCCAATCAATCTTACCCAATTCCCGTCTCATACCCTCGTAATTCCCTTTATTTAAGTTCTGGACCTTAGTCTCTGATTCAATTTCCTCACTCTCCATCTCGACTGAGAGCTCGATCATATTATGATCGCTCTGACCCAAGGGGCCTCGTACAAGAAGATTGCTGATAAGTCCCTTCTCATTGCACAATACCCAGTCTAAAATGGCCTGATCTCGAGTCGGCTCCTCGACATATTGGTCCAGATAACCGTCCCGAAAACATTCCAGGAATTCCTCCTCCTCAGAATTTTTACTAGTTTGCGTAGTCCAATCAATATGTAAATTAAAGTCACCCATGATGACAGCTGTGCTCTTATCGCACGCTTCTCTAATTTCCCTTTTTATGCCTTCCCTCACCTCCATATTACTATTTGGAGGCCTATATATCACACCCACTAACGTTTTCCTCCCCTTGCTATTTCTCATTTCTACCCATACAGATTCCGTTTCATCCGAGTTAATATCCTTCCTTTCCATTGCATTAATCCCCTCCTTTACCAGCAATGCTACCCCACCTCCCCTACCTTTTTGCCGATCCTTCCTAAATATTGTATATCCCTGGATGTTAAGTTCCCAGCCTTGCCCACCCTGCAGCCACGTTTCTGTAATCCCAATCAAATCATACTTGTTTACCTCTATTTCCACAACTAATTCATCCACCTTGTTCCTAATGCTTCTAGCATTAAGATACAAAGCCTTCAGGCTTGCTTTTTTCACACTCTCATTATGAATTAGTTTGGCCCTTTGTGTTTCTCTCCTTTGCTTATTGCTTCTCACCTTTCTACCATCTATTTCTGACTTCATATGACTTCCCTCTTTTCCACTACCTAGGTTCCCATCCCCCTGCCAAATTAGTTTAAATCCTCCCGAACCGCCCTAGAAAATATTACCCCGAGGACATCGGCTCCCTCACAGTTCAGGTGTAGACCGTCCCCTTGGTACAGGTCACTCCTCCCCAAGAACTGGTTCCAATGCCTCAAGAATTTAAATCCCTCTCCCTTGCACCACTGCTCAAGCCACGTATTTAGCTTATCTATCTTACTCTCTCTAAACTTATTAGCTCGTGGCACTGGTAGCAATCCAGAGATTACTACCTTTGAGGTCCTACTTTTCAATTTAGCTCCTAACTCCCTAAATTCAGCTTGTAGGACCTCCTCCCTCTTTTTACCTACATCGTTGGTACCTACATGTACCACGACAACTGGCTGATCCCCCTCCCCCTTCAGAATGCTCTGCACCCGCTCCGAGACATCCTTGACCCTTGCACCAGGGAGGCAACATACCATCTTGGAGTCTCGGTCTCGGCCACAGAAACTCCTGTCTATCCCCCTTGCAATTGAATCCCCTATCACTATAGCCCTATCCCTCTTTTTCCCGCCCTTCTGTGCAGCAGAGCCAGTCATGGTGCCCTGAACCTGGCTGCTGGTGCCTTCCCCTGATAAGTCATCTCCCCCAACAGTACCCAAAACGGTAAACCTGTTTTGGAGGGAGATGACCGCAGGTGACTCCTGCACTACCTTCCTGCCTTTACCCTGCCTTTTGGTCACCCATTTACTGTCTGAGCTAGCCTTTACCTGCGGTGTGACCAACTCACTGAATGTGCTATCCACAAGATCCTCAGCATCGCGTATGCTCCAGAGTGAGTCCATTCGCAGCTCCAGCGCCGCCATGCGGTCCGCTAGGAGCTGCAGCTGGACACACTTCCTGCACACATAGTTGTCAGGGACAGTGTCCCTGATTTCCCACATGGCACAGGAGGAGCATGACACGGTTCTGAGCTGCCCTTCCATGACTTAACCCTTACAAGACCCTTTTATTTACTACGATTTAGCTTAATTATTGAATTCTACTTAGACTAAGTTTGTGAAAGTACTCACCAACCAGTCACCTACCTGTTTTCTGGTGTTGTATTTTCACTGCCGCCTCCTGTCCTGGAACCTTTTCCACCTAGGTTAGGCTCCTGAAATAAAATAAATTGAACCTACCTTTTCAACTTCCCCTAACCCCTAAAAGGTTAGAGGAGGTGGAAGGGTGGGAGACACTACACTGTAGTGTTTCGGGTTTAGCAACAGCTCCACTTATATAAGAGTTACTGGCCTCCTGCTCTCCCGACTGCCCCAGCAGTTACTGGCCTCCTGCTCTCCCGACTGCACCAGCTCTCTCCTGGAACCTGGATTGGTCGGTGCCTCTGACTGCTCCCTCTCAAGCCTTTAAGCTCTCCCGCCTCGGGCTGCTCCCGCGCAGGTCCGCTGCTTCTCCGGTCTCGGGGCTGTGGGCCTCTCTGCTCTGCTGTTGATTTGGTCCCGCCTCTGCTGAACCCGCCGGTTTTAAGTGCCGCCGGTCGCGCTGCTGCTCTCCCACAGGTCCAAGCTCTCTGACCTCGCATCTGCTGAACCCGCCGGTTTTAAGTGCCGCCGGTCGCGCTGCTGCTCTCCCACAGGTCCAAGCTCTCTGACCTCGCCTCTGCTGAACCTGCCGGTTTTAAGTGCCGCCGGTCGCGCTGCTGCTCTCCCACAGGTCCAAGCTCTCTGACCTCGCCTCTGCTGAACCCGCTGGTTTTAAGTGCCGCCGGTCGCGCTGCTGCTCTCCCACAGGTCCAAGCTCTCTGACCTCGCCTCTGCTGAACCCGCCGGTTTTAAGTGCCGCCGGTCGCGCTGCTGCTCTCCCACAGGTCCAAGCTCTCTGACCTCGCCTCTGCTGAACCCGCCGGTTTTAAGTGCCGCCGGTCGCGCTGCTGCTCTCCCACAGGTCCAAGCTCTCTGACCTCGCCTCTGCTGAACCCGCCGGTTTTAAGTGCCGCCGGTCGCGCTGCTGCTCTCCCACAGGTCCAAGCTCTCTGACCTCGCCTCTGCTGAACCCGCCGGTTTTAAGTGCCGCCGGTCGCGCTGCTGCTCTCCCACAGGTCCAAGCTCTCTGACCTCGCCTCTGCTGAACCCGCCGGTTTTAAGTGCCGCCGGTCGCGCTGCTGCTCTCCCACAGGTCCAAGCTCTCTGACCTCGCCTCTGCTGAACCCGCCGTTGGACCTCCACTTTTTTTTAGCCTTTCACCATTTAGAAAGATTGGAGTATTGTGTCCAATTCTAGGCACCACACTTTAGGAAGGATGTCAAGGCCACGGAGAGGGTGCAGAGGAGATTTACTAGAATGGTACCAGGGATGAGGGTCTTCAGTTACGTGGAGAGTACCGGAGAAGCTGGGATTGTTCTCCTTAGAGCAGAGAAGGTTAAGGGGAGATTTAAAAGAGGTGTTCAAAATTGAGGGGTTTTGTTAGAGTAAATAAGGAGAAACCGTTACCACTGGCAGGAGAGTAGATAACCAGAGGACACAGACCTAAGGTAATTGGCAAAAGGATCAGAGGGGAGATGAGGAGAATTTATTTTACGCAGCGAGTTGTTGTGATCTGGAACGCGCTGCCTGAAAGGGCGGTGGAAGCAGATTCAATAGTAACTTTCAAAAGGGGTATTGGATAAATAGTTGAAAAGGAAACATTTGCAGGGCTATGGGGAAAGAGCAGGGGGAGTGGGACTAATTGGGTGACTCTTTCAAAGAGCCGGCACAGGCACGATGGGTGGAATGGCCTCCTTCTGTGCTGTATCGTTCAATGATTCTATGATGACGCTACCTTGCTATCTTCAGTGGAGAACGGTATCCTCGAGGATTTCAAAGTCAGCACGATGGAGGTATTAATATCTCGGGGGACTTGCAAATCCTCCAGATCAGATTATGATTTTATATTTATATATAAACGTGCTGCAGGACACCAGGGAGGGAAATCTATTGTTCACTGGCTGTCGTCAAGGAAGGATCAGTGCGCACTCGTGTGGTTCAGTGGATCTGGAAGCACATAAAGGTAGTACCGATATTTGTAAAGGGTCAGAAGCTCACCTTGGCAACCACATCAACAGCATCAACAACAGGTAAGCTAACAGTTTCCTGAGTGCCAGACTACAGGAGCTCTTCAACAACAATAACCCTCAGAGAGGATTTTGAAAGAGAAGATCTTGCTGGATATTTACAGATAAAGTAGACACTGGATCGCCCATCGACACAGGTTAATTTCGTTTTTCAGCTAGATTTTCATATAAAAAAGTTCCATATAAAAGACGTGGCAACTAAAAAGCCACAAAAATGCGAGGGTACATCAAAGAGCTGGGTATGAAATACTTTAAAATAGGAAACAGAAAGCAATTGGGAGAAGTGGAAGATTACTGCTGTGCCACGGAGGAGAGCCTAACGACAGATCCGATTTCCCAAAACGGGGCATCCATGAGGCACTATAGGCTGTCAGCAACAATAGATTTATAAGAACATAAAAAATAGGAGCAGGAGTAGGCTCTATGGCCCCTCGAGCCTGCTCCGCCATTCAATAAGATCATGGCTGATCTTCAACCTCAACTCCACTTTTCCATCCTATCCCCATATCCCTCGATTCCCCATGAGTCCAAAAATCTAGTGATCTCAGCCTTGTAGATAGATATTCAATGACTGAGCCTCCACAGCCCTCTGGGGAAGAGAATTCCATAGAGAATACAACCGCAATCAATAATCTAATGGACCAGCGCAACCCTCGCTCTGTGATTATCAAGCTGTGAGGTCAACCCTGGGTCAATGTAGAGCAAGCAATGTATGACAGGAGCAGCAACAGGCATACCTTAGAAAAAAAATCCCAGGCCTCTCCTGGTCCATGATCTGCCTCGCGGCAGGTTTGACCTGATGTGGGGAGCCCTCACTGCTCCCCCGCTCAGGTCTCTGACTAAACTTGCAGTCGGGTCTCGATCAGCATATTAAAGAAGGACCCATCTGCCTTCCTGCAGGTGTCCCGCTCGCCTGCCCGAAACAGCAGATTAATATTGGCACACGGCGGGAAAGCAGTGGAATCACATAGGGTAGTTGCTGCCTGACATTAAATTACCCCGACCAGGATCCACCAGGTTGTGGTGGGCTCGGGAGTGGGAGAAGGGGGGAGGCTGCGGGGGGCGCGGGGAAGTTAAACGTGGGGTCTGATTCACATGGATGTTTCTGTTATTAGTCGACAGTGCTCAGATCACCCGCTCCGATCACCCGCTCCGATCGCCCGCTCCGACCGCCTGCTCCGATCGCCCACTCCGACCGCCTGCTCAGATCGCCCACTCCGATCGCTCGCTCCGATCGCCCGCTCCGACCGCCTGCTCCGATCGCCCACTCCGACCGCCTGCTCCGATCGCCCACTCCGATCGCTCGCTCCGATCGCTCGCTCCGACCGCCCGCTCAGATCACCCGCTCCGATCACCCGCTCCGATCGCCCGCTCCGATCGCCCGCTCCGACCGCCCGCTCCGATCGCCCGCTCCGATCGCTCGCTCCGACCGCCCGCTCCGACCGCCCGCTCTGATCACCCGCTCCGATCGCTCGCTCCGACCGCCTGCTCCGATCGCCCACTCCGATCGCTCGCTCCGACCGCCCGCTCCGACCGCCTGCTCCGACTGCCCGCTCCGACCGTCCGCTCCGACCGCCCGCTCCGACCGCCCGCTCCGACCGTCCGCTCTGATCACCCGCTCCGATCGCCCGCTCCGATCGCCTTCTCCGCTCACCCTCTCCGATCGCCCGCTCCGATCACCTGCTCTGTCAGTGCCTGATGGCGTTCTGTTGCACCACCAAGCCTCTTGCAGGTAGTGTCTGGGTGAGCTGGGGTGAACTCCAGGTGTTTGGCGTGCAGCACCTGTATAGCTTGCTGTTGATGTGCTGGCCAGCCACTGGCAGACCAGATCGCAAAATATTTCCACTACTTCTTCTTCTTCTTAGGCAGTCCCTCGGGACCGAGGATGACTTGCTTCCACATTAAAAATGAGTTCTCTGGTGACTGATGAGTCCAATGCGGGACCTACAGTCTCTGTCACAGGTGGGGCAGACGCTGGTTGGAGGGGCAGGTGGGTGGTGTGCTTGGGTTGACGTGCGCTCCTTGCGCTGCCTGTGCTTGGCTTCCGCTACTACTTCAGCCTTATGGACTACTGCTGATGAGGAGGATAAGCACCGGCCGGGACTGATTGGGCCGGGCGGCCTGTTCCCCTGTTGTAATTTCTCTGTAATTCTAGCCATAAAATTAGTGAAGTTAAAACGAGAAAGTTTCAGTCAGGCAGGCTGAATACAACCATTCTGAAGTTCATTCACTACAACCTTGTCTCTTGTTAATTATACAATTATTGTATGGCTGTTGTTACAAGTTAAAGCCACAACTATTGTTATTGAGCCAGAACAATATGAAGAAAGACTTGCATTTATATAGCGCCTTTCACAACCTCAGGATGTCACAAAGTGCTTTACTGCCAATTAAGTCCTTTCGCGAAAGGTCATCGACCTGAAACGTTAACTCTGTTTCTCTCTCCACAGATGCTGCCTGACCTGCTGAGCATTTCCAGCATTTTCTGTTTTTATTTCAGATTTCCAGCATCCGCAGTATTTTACTTAAGTATTTTTTGAAGTGTAGTCACTGTTGTAATGTAGGAAACGTGGCAGCCAATTTGCGCACAGCAAGCTCCCACAAACAGCAAATGAGATAATGACCAGATGATCTGTTTTTAGTGATGTTGGTTGAGGGATAAATATTGGCCAGGACACTGGGGAGAACTCCCCTGCTCTTCTTCGAAATAGTGCCGTGGGATCTTTTGGGCTGGATTTTGTCAATGGGGACGTGATGGAGGCGGGACTCCCACTTTTTGGGTTGTAGTCCCGCCTCCATCGATTTGTGGCCAACCCACGCGATTTTCCCTTGATTGACCTTGTTGAGCCCGCCTAGCGGACTCAGCAGGCAAATTAAGAGACACCCGGTTACAGGTGACGTCAGGGATTGACATTTCATCTGTCAAGAGCTTTTGACAGATGAAATATCAGCATTTGACAGCTCTGTGAAGCTGTCAAACACTGACAATCTGACTTCTAACTTGAGTCCTTCTCCACAGACTCGGTTAGAAATCTCTCCAGAACAGAAAGCAGAGGCTGCAACTTTTGACAGATAGCGGCCATTCTGCTTTCTGTGCCAGTGAGATGAGGGACTCCCGAGACCTGAAGGAAGGAAGCCTGCATTAGTAAGTAAAGGTAAGTAAAACTTATTTAAACACTTTACACATACCAAACACACTTACCTCTGCACTCATGCACCCATCACTCACCTGAACACCGGACATCTCGAACCCTCCAAGCCCTTCAGCCTCGCTAATTTGGCGTGGTTTGGAGCCGTCGGGAAGCCCACACTTCAGGGCTAAAAATAGGGATTAGGCCAAAAACTGCCTGTTAACTACCTGTTAACAGTCAGTTAATCGGCACTAACCCCTTCCCAGCACAGCTCGGGTACCCGCCTCCTGGGAAACGGGCATGGAGGCGGGTTGGGGGCGGGAAGGGTTCGTGCCCCCCGATTCTGCAATTTTCCCCCCACTCCCGCCTCCAAACCCGCCGCCACGGGGCTTG
Source organism: Somniosus microcephalus (assembly GCF_052327205.1). NCBI lineage: Eukaryota > Metazoa > Chordata > Chondrichthyes > Squaliformes > Somniosidae > Somniosus > Somniosus microcephalus. The sequence continues at coordinate 24,171,846 of NC_140993.1, read as the reverse complement.
GAAATTCGAGCCCTTTGTGTTCGCTCGTCGCAGCCTGGGTTTAACACCTCATCCAAAACACAGCATCTCCAACCGCTCGCTCAGGACTATGCTGGAGTGCCAGGATAGATTTTTGTGCTCAAGGGTCTGGAGTGGGTGTTGAACACACAACCATTCTGACATCAGAGGCGAGCGTGCTCACCAACTGAGCCACAGCTGACAATGCCTATAGCGTGTAACAGTCAAAGGAAAAGGGAATATTGCCATCTGATCTTTGTGGGCTGCATTTAAAGCTGGGTCCCACTGCTGAAAGAAATGAAAATGTTTTGTTGCAGTCTCGATCTTCTGATCTGCCAGAATACCGATCAGGAGATTCCAACACATGGGCCCTGCTTGTTTAACTCTGACTGGGCTTTGGCCGAGTGGGTGACAGAGTGAGTGTGACACTCATCCACTGCAGAGCGTGTGAGGCCAGGGATATTTTAACCTGCAGGGTTAATTTGACCGGTGGGTTGCCTGGCTGATTCGCTGAGCTAACGGGAAACCTGCCCACATTCGGGGGGGGCAATTTGGTCACCTGTCCTAATATCTCCTTATGTGGCTCGGTGTGAAATTTGGTTTCATGACGCTCCTGTGAAGCGCCCTGGGACGTGTTACTACATTAAAGGTGCTATACAAACAGAGAGAAAGACTTGCATTTATATAGCACCTTGTGTCAGCTGGGGCTCAGTGGGTCGCACACTCGTCTCTGAGACAGAAGGTTGTGGGTTCACAGTCCCACTCCAGAGACTTGAGCACATAAAGCTAGGCTGACACTCCAGTGCAGTGCTGGGGGAGTGCCGCACTGTCGGAGGTGCCGTCTTTCGGATGAGACGTTAAACCGAGGCCTCCTTCTGCTCTCTCAGGTGGACGTAAAAGATCCCATGGCACTATTTTCAAAGAAGAGCAGGGGAGTTATCCCCGGTGTCCTGGGCCAATATTTATCCCTCAATCAACATAACAAAAAAACAGATTATCTGGTCATTATCACATTGCTGTCTGTGGGAGCTTGCTGTGTGCAATTTGGCTGCTGCGTTTCCCATATTACAACGGTGACTCCACTTCAAAAGGTACTTCATTGGCTGTAAAGCGCTTTGAGATGTCCGGTGGTCGTTAAAGGCGCTATATAAATGCAAGTCTTTCTGTCTTTCACAACCTCAGGACGTCCCGAATCACTTTACAGCTGACGAAGTACTTTTGAAGAGCAGTCACTTTTGTAACGTAGGAGATGTGACAATGTCCAGATAATTTGTTTTTTGTTATGTTGGCTGAGCAATAAATATTGGCCAGTGTCAGCCAGGAATTGTTGTGCTCAAGTCTCTGGAGTGGGACTTTTGAACCCACGACCTTCTGACTCAGTAGATGAGAGGGTTACCCACTCCGCCACGGCTGACATGCAAGCCATTGAGGGAATTCCAGAGCTTAGGGCAGAGGCAGCTGAAGATACGGCCGCCTGTGGTGGAGCGATGAAAATCCAGGGATCCGCAAGAGGCCAGAATTGAAGGAGCGCAGAGATCTTGGAAGGTTGTAGGGCTGGTGGCAGTTACAGCGATAGCCTGTATTGTATTTAGTAATGAGGGATCTGCCTCTTCCCAGCGGGTCTGCATCCCACCAGAGTCAGCTCCCGAGTTAAAATGGCGGTCGGCGGGTCTCTGGCGGGAATGGGGGCAGTAAGACTCGTTCCTTCTTCATTTCTGTCGCTCACCCCGCAACTGCTGGGCGCGTTGGGGTTAAAATCGGGATTATTTCTACATCCTCCCCGAGCGCTCATCAGCGCAGGAAATGAGTGCAGCGGATTTTGGGTGGATGACGTTTTTTTTAACTTTCTTCCCTGCAGGATTTTATCAGTACAACGTGCCTGAATCTTTGCCTGTGGCTTCAACCATTGCTAAGATAAAAGCTCTCGATGCCGACATTGGTCCAAACGCTGAGATGGAATACAGGATCATTGATGGCGATGGCCTTGCCGTTCTCAGAATTTCGACTGACAAGGAGACGCAGGAGGGGATCATCGCTCTTCAGAAGGTAAGACCGGGCAAATGGAAAATCTTCTGCTGAGGTGTGAGAATGAAGGCTTTGTTGACTAAATTGAATTCTGCTAGCCTTTGCGGAACTGAACTGAAGGGAATTTAATCACAGCACAAACCAGAGCACAATATCACTCTCAATGTAGCGGGACAGTACATACAGGTTTTGAAATGATAGATTATACATTAATTTTCAACGTTGTCACTTGTGGTTACTGTCTCTCTTGTCGCCTACTGGTTTCTCAGTTACAACACCGCACTTTGGCTGACTTCCAGTGCATCTAAAACTATTTATAACCTTTCTTGCTGTTAGCTATCTGACCCTGTTTTCTCTGCAATAATCCCACATCAGAGTTAGTCTACCCCCTGTATCAAATCTTTCAATTATAGCTTTAAATCTTCACCATGAAATCTAAAGTCCCTTAAAGTCACCTCCTGACTCCCCAAAGCCCCAGGAGTGTGATGGAATACTCTCCACTTGCCTGGATGAGTGCAGCTCCAACAACACTCAAGAAGCTCGACACCATCCAGGATAATGCAGCTCGCTTGACTGGCACCCCATCCACCACCTTAAACAGTCACTCCCTCCACCACTGGCGTACTGTGGCTGCAGTGTGTACCCTCTACAAGATGCACTGCAGCAACTCGCCAAGGCTTCTTCGGCAGCACCTCCCAAACCCACGACCTCTATGCCTAGAAGGACAAGGGCAGCAGGTGCATGGGAACACCACCACCTCCAAGTTCCCCTCCAAGTCACACACACCATCCTGACTTGGAAATATATCACCGATCCTTCAACGTCCTGGGTCAAAATCCTGGAACTCCCTCCCTAACAGCACTGTGGGAGTACCTTCACCACACAGACTGCTGTGGTTCAAGAAGGCAGCTCACCACCACCTTCTTGAGGGCAATTAGGGATGGGCAATAAATGCTGGCCTTGCCAGCGACGCCCACATCCCAGGAATGAATAAAAATAAAGGCTGGTGGCAGCCAGAAAATGAGGACAAGGAATGTCAACTTTAACCCCCCTCCCCCCACAAAGAAATGTTCCCTGTCAGCTTATCACAGAGATATTATTACCCTTCGGAAATGTGCAATAAAGTTAGTTCTGCGTGCCATGAGGAATGGATGAGAAATAGTTGAGAAAGCTTTCAAGATTATGAAGAGAATTGACAATATTAATTCAGGAAGATTGTTCAGTATGGTGAAGAGTTCAAATACCATCCGGCACAAGTTTAAAAAGTAGGAAGTTAGGAACAAGATAGGAGGTCAAGCAGAATGGTTAGATATGCTCGCTGACTTGCAGTGGCTCTATTTTAAAATTGTCATCTTTGTTTTCAAATCCATGGCCTCACCCCTCCCTATCTCTGTAACCACCTCCAGCCCTACAACCCTTCGAGATATCTGCGCTCCTCTTATTCTGGGCTCTTGAGCACCCCTGATTTTAATCGCTCCACCATTGGCGGCCGCGCCTTCAGCTGCCAAGGCCCTAAGCTCAGGAATTCCCTTCCTAAACCTCTCCGCCTCTCTACCTCTCTCTCTCTCCTCCTTTAAGACACTCCTTAAAACCTATCGCTTTGACCAAGCTTTTGGTCATCTGTCCTAATATCTCCTTATGTGGCTCGCTATCAAATTGTGTGTGATAATCGCTCCTGTGAAGCGCCCTGGTACATTTCACTATGTTAAAGGCGCTATATAAATGCAAGTTGTTGTGGTTGATACAAAAGCTATTGTATGAAATCAGTGACCAGAGAAGGCTATTGAAGCAGGTGGTAGACATTGGCGGAAATAGCAATCAGATGTGTTTCTGGAGAAAGAAGAATATGAGACATATGGTGATAGGTCAGATAAGTGGATTGAACTGTGTAACTTGAATGAGATTTTTTGGGGCCTGTTGGCCTTCTATTGTTCCTAAAAAAAAAAATGCCACTTCTGTATTATGATTCGCTTATGGTGCTGTGATTCTATGCTTTCTCCTGCGGACAGTGCATGTTTCAATTAGAAAGGGGCAATTTATCGACTTTGCTTTCCTGCCGGGGAGCTTCACCTGTTGGCTGCGTGTGTTGTAAGTTAGGGATTTCCTGAGCGGGTTGCCAACTCTGTTGGGCATATTCCTGGAGGTATCATCACATGACCCTCCTGCCATTGGTCGCCCAACACGTCCATTATTCCCACGTACCAATCGGAAAGCGAATAGAGTCAACGGGGTTGACTTATGAAGAAAGGTTGAGCAGGTTGGGCCTATACTCATTGGAATTTAGAAGAATGAGAGGTGATCTTATCGAAACATATAAGATACTGAGGGGGCCCGACAAGGTAGATGCAGAGAGGATGTTTCCCCTCGAGGGGGAATCTAGAACTCGGGGCATAGTTTCAGAATAAAGGGTCGCCCTTTTAGAACTGAGATGAGGAGGAATTTCTTCTCTCAGAGGGTTGTAAATCTGTGGATTTCTCTGCCCCAGAGAGTCGTGGAGGCTGGGTCATTAAATACATTTAAGATGGAGATTGGCAGATTTTGCAAGATAAGGGAGTGAGGGTTATGGGGAGCGGGCGGGGAAGTGGCTTTGATCTTATTGAATGGCGGAGCAGGCTCGAGGGACCAAGTGGCCTATTCCTGCTCCTATTTCTTATGTTCTGATGTAGACTCACCATTACCTGACTGGAGGGTTCTTGACTGTCAGTCAACGAGGCTTTGCCGCCCGATCTCCAATATTAGTGTAACTGATGAATGAAAATGTTCAAAGGGCGTCCTTATACATGAGTCACGAATGTGCAGGTGCAGCAAGCCATTAGGAAGGCAAATGGTATGCTGGCCTTCATTACAAGAGGATTTGCATACAGGAGTAAAGAAGTCTTACTCCAATTATATAGGGCCTTGGTGAGACCACACCTGGAGTATTGTGTACAATTTTCATCTCCTTACTTAAGGAAGGGTATACTTGCCATAGAGGGAGTGCAACGAATGTTCATGAGATTGATTCCTGGGATGGCGGGACTGTCGTATGAGAAGAGATTGAGTAAACTAGGCCTGTATTCTCTTGAATTCAGAAGAATGAGAGGGGATCTCATTGAAGCATACAAAATTATTACAGGGCTTGATAGGGTGGATGCTGGGAGAATATTTCCCTTGGCTGGGGAGTCTAGAACCAGGGGCCACAGCCTCAGGATAAAGGGTAGGCCATTCAGAACTGAGATGAGAAGAAATTTCTTCACAGAGGGTGGTGAATCTTTGGAATTCACTACCCCAGAGGGCTGTGGAGGCTCAGTCATTGGGTACATTCAAAACAGAAGTCGATAGATTTATGACTAGTAAAGGCATCAAGGGATATGGCGATAAGGCTGGTAAATGGAATTGAGGCAGAAAATCAGCTATGATCTCATTGAATGGCGGAGCAGGCTTGAAGGGCTGAATGGCCTACTCCTGCTCCTATTTCTTATGTTCTTATGTTCTTAAATGGGAAAAAAACAACATTATTTTAACACCTCAGTGATTTTTCTCCAGGCTGGCTGGAAGCAGTGCCCAGGAGATCAATCTTTAATTCCTGGAGGCTCCAAAGCGATTTACTGACCATTTGCCAAATGCACAGCACATGCCCAAATCCCTGACATTGTCTCCCAGCTGGCAAGGCCTCCTGCTGTGAAGATAACTCAAGATAATTACTCCGACAATGTTAGTTTAATGTTGCATGTTGCCCAACTCTGAAAGTCAACAGAGTACTGGAAGAAGTTAACAGCCCTGAAATTCCTTGGCTCTGGGGAAAACAAAGCCGCCATTGTCCAGCTGGGCGTGGGGAGGATTTTTGACCTGCCTTGTTCTTTTTTTTTGGCTTGTTCAGATTTTTTTACTAGCCTGGAAGGAGACAACAGCGGAAAGGTTAAGAGAGGACGAGGGCGGTTTTTCAACTGCTGGCTGCCTGAAAAATGGATGGTTGGCAGTTGAAAATCATGGAGTGGGCAGGAAGGAGGCGGAGGGAGGGCAGCGGGTGGGCAGCACCGATGCGCCCATATCGGGCAGAAGTCAAAGATCACCCTTAAGATGTCCTCGTCTGCCCCTGGCAGTGCCATTCTTATGTTGTTAGTTGGCTGTAGGCATCCTGGCAGCTGATAGACACATCTCTACAATTGACTCAGTGCCTGCAGAGGTAGTTGCCCTCGGTCTTTACCAGGGCGTACAGATATGGTTAGTGACACAATGATGGGTGTGGACAGTCTGGCTCGGTGCCTCATCTTGTATCTTGTATTGATTCACTCCTTAAATCGCTCCTTAAAACCTACCTCTTTGACCAAGCCTGTCCTAATATCTCCTTATGTGGCTCGGTGTGAAGTTTTGTTTGATAATCGCTCCTGTGAAGTGCGTGACATGAATCAGTCATTCATGAAAGAAAGACTTAGGAAATAATACTGAGCAGCCTGTGGGTGGCGCTGTCCAGGGAGAGTATAAATACTCGGGCACGGGCCCAGCTTGCGCAGGACATTCTTAACAGGAACTAGTGAAGGACACAACTAGACCTCCATGTTGTAAAACAGTTGATTAAAGCTTTGTTTAATGCTTTGACCAAGTGCCTAGTAGTTTTCTTACAAGATTCAAGATTCAAGATCATTTTATTGCCATATGTAACTAGTACAATGGAATGCTTACTCCCCACTCACTCCCACAATACAAGCATATAAATATAAAAGCAAAAAATAAAAACAAGTATAAATAAAAACAATAAGCAAATAAGCAGAAAGTAAAGCAATAACAGTCCAAGTTGCAGGATATGATGAATAGTGCAAAAAAGCCTCAATTACCACTGGAAATAATAGTAATGTAATATGATAAATATATGGTAATATAAGTATAATATATATATTTACATAAACATATAACTATAATATGTGGGGCAGTGCAGTTAGCAGTTCAGTAGGCGCACTGCCTGTGGATAGAAACTGTTCTTAAACCTGCTGGTCCTGGTTCGGATGCTGCGGTACCGATGTCCGGACCGCAGGAGGGAGAACAGTTTGTGCCCAGGGTGATTGGGGTCCTGGATGATGGAGCGGGCCTTGTTCTGGCACCTGGTCTGGAAGATCTCCTCGATGGACGGAAGTGCACACCCGATGATCTTTTCTGCCATATTCACAACTCTCTGGATGGCGTTCTTGTTCTGTGCAGTGGTGTTACCATACCACACATTGACACCACTCGTCAGGACACTCTCTATGGTGCCGCGGTAAAAGTTCACAAGCCACTGTGTGCTTATGCCGCATTTCCTCAGGCACCGTAGAGGGTAGAGGCGCTGGTGTGCCTTCTTCAGCATAGCCTCAGTATTATGGTTCCAGGCCAGGTCATCAGAGATCTGCAGTCCCAGGAATCGGAAGCAACTGACGACTTCCACTGGTGTCCCGTCTATGCTGATGTGGCGATGGTTCCCTCGGTGGCTTCTGAAGTCCACGATGAGCTCCTTAGTCTTGCCAATGTTCAGGGCAAGGTTGTTGTCATTGCACCATCTCATCAGCTGGACTATCTCACCTCTGTACTCCGTCTCGTCATCGTTGCTTATCAGGCCAATTACTGTGGTGTCGTTGGCAAACTTGATAATCCGGTTGTTGCTGTGTATGGCTGTACAGTCATGTGTAAACAGAGTACAGCCAAGGACTGAGGCAGCAACCTTGTGGCACTCCGGTGTTGAGGACCAGAGTGGATGAGGTGTTGTTCCCTATTTTCACCACTTGAGGCCTACCATTCAGGAAATCCAGAATCCAATTGCAGATGGAGGTGCCCAGGCCTAGGTCCCTCAGTTTCAGGACCAGCTTGGAGGGAATAATAGTATTAAATGCAGAGCTGTAGTCAATGAACAACAGTCTGACGTAAGTGTCCCTCCTGTCTAGGTGTTCCAGGGCAGTGTGTAGTGTTAGGGAGATGGCATCGTCTACAGACCTGTTCGCCCTATATGCGAATTGGAACGGGTCCAAGGAATCGGATATGATGCTGCTTATGTGTGTCATGACCAGCTATTCCAGGCACTTCATGGCTATGGATGTTAGAGCCACGGGACGATAGTCATTGAGGCCTGTTACCTTGGTCTTCTTAGGTAACGGCACAATGGTTGTCCCCTTGAAGCACACTGGTACAACAGACTGCTGCAATGAGATGTTAAAAATGTCCGTGAACACAGGAGCCAGCTGGTCTGCGCAGGTCTTGAAGACACGGGGTGAAACCCCGTCTGGGCCGGCTGCCTTCCGTGCTTTCACCCTCCTGAAGGTTCTCCGGACCTCGGATTCAGTCAGCTGTAATGTGTAATCCTCTGGGTGGCTGGGGGTTTTGATGGCCGGCTCAGTGTTCTCCCTCTCAAAGCGAGCATAAAAAGTATTCAGTTCATCTGGTAGGGAGGGATCGGTGTTGGTGACTCCCGCTGAGCTCCCCTTGTAGTTGGTGATGGCCCTTAGTCCCTGCCACATGCGTCTGGCGTCGGAGCCCCTGCCGTACTGAGACTCTAGTTTGTTCTTATAGTCTCTTTTTGCTGCTTTGATAGCCTTTCTGAGGTCATACTTGGCCTTCTTGTAGAGTTCGGTGTCCCCTGATTTGAAAGCGGTACGCCGTTCTCTTAGTTTGTTGCAGATGTCTGAGTTCATCCATGGTTTGCAGTTAGGAAGTAAACGGACAGTCTTGGTAGGAATGCATTCATCCACCAGTCTGTTAATGTATCCAGTAACGTGGCCTGCGTACACATCCAGGTCTGGGTTCTTGAAAACACTCCAGTCCGTTATTTCCAGCCCGCCCTGCAGTTGTAGTTCTGTGTCCGCTGTCCAGCTTCGCACCGTTTTTATTGTTGTGGGTGTGCTCTTTAACTTCTGTTTGTAAACAGGATGTAGGAGTACGGAAATGTGGTCTGATTTGCCGAAGCCCGGCCGAGCAATGACACGGTAGGCGTGCTTTATTGTTTTATAGCAGTGATCTAGAGTTTTTCCATTTCTTGTCGGACAGGAGATGTGTTGAAAGTATTTCGGCAATACTTTCTTTAAACTACAATGGTTGAAGTCTCCCGCAATGATAGGAACTGCCTCAGGATACCGGTTCTGAAGTTTACTGACCTCACTGTAAAGTTCACTCAGTGCAGCGTTTGCATCAGCTTGTGGCTGAATGTAGACTGCTGCCATGAGAATAGCAGAGATTTCCCTCGGTAAATAAAAAGGGCGACACTTAATTGTTAGTAGTTCTAAATTAGGTGAACAGTGTTGTGAAAGTACCTGGACATCTGTACACCAGTTGTTGTTGATCAAGCAGCAGACACCCCCACCTTTGTTCTTCCCCGTTGAATCAGCTGTTCTGTCGGCCCGAAACAGAAGGAATCCCTGGGGCTGCACTGCCTCATCAGGTATCATGGAGGTTAGCCACGACTCTGTTAGGAACATGGCACAGCACTCCCTAATGTCCCGCTGTGAGGCGATACGGCAATTCAACTCGTCAATCTTATTTGCCAGAGATTGAACATTGGCAAGGAGAATGCTGGGCAAAGCTGGTTTCCACCCCCGTCTGCGTGATCTAACTAGCAGGCCTGCCCGCGACCCCCGCCTTTGGGCTCGTCTGCACCTACTCCCCGGGGCCTGATGGTGCTGGTCGAGGGGTGGACTCCCCTGCCCCCGCTGCTCTCCATTGTCCCTCAGTACCTCCACAGGAAAGTCTTTTGTTAAGTTTCTTGTTGTGATGTCTGTATTTCCGTAAAAAAACACTGGAATGTTCCGTAATTCCAAGAGTGTTTGGCGACTATATATAATAACCACTTTCGCGCTCAGGATACACATAATAATAAATAAAAAGCAACAGCGAACTTGCGGGAGATGAGGCGGTCGAGCGGCGGCGATGATAAAAGCGGCGGTGAGGCAGATAGGCCCAGAGCGGCGACGGCAGCAGCAGCGGTCCCGTGGTAGACGAGGCGGCGGCTGTGAGGCAGGTATGCCTATATTCGAGGCAGGTAAGCCCATAGGCGAGGCAGGTAGGCCCAGAGGCGAGGCAGGTAGGCCCAGAGGCGAGGCAGGTAGGTCTAGAGGCAAGACAGGTAGACCCAGAGGTGAGACAGGTAGGCCCAGAGGTGAGACAGGTAGGACTAGAGGTGAGGCAGGTAGACCTAGAGGTGAGGCAGGTAGGCCCAGAGGCGAGACAGGTAGGCCCAGAGGTGAGGCAGGTAGGACTAGAGGTGAGGCAGGTAGACCTAGAGGTGAGGCAGGTAGACCTAGAGGTGAGGCAGGTAGACCTAGAGGTGAGGCAGGTAGACCTAGAGGTGAGGCAGGTAGACCTAGAGGTGAGGCAGGTAGGCCCAGAGGCGAGGCAGGTAGGCCCAGAGGTGAGACAGGTAGGACTAGAGGTGAGGCAGGTAGACCTAGAGGTGAGGCAGGTAGACCTAGAGGTGAGGCAGGTAGGCCCAGAGGCGAGACAGGTAGGCCCAGAGGTGAGGCAGGTAGGCCCAGAGGCGAGACAGGTAGGCCCATAGGCGAGGCAGGTAGGCCCAGAGGCGAGACAGGTAGGCCCAGAGGTGAGACAGGTAGGCCCAGAGGTGAGGCAGGTAGGCCCAGAGGCGAGACAGGTAGGCCCAGAGGTGAGGCAGGTAGGCCCAGAGGCGAGACAGGTAGGCCCAGAGGTGAGGCAGGTAGGCCCAGAGGCGAGACAGGTAGGCCCAGAGGCGAGGCAGGTAGGCCCAGAGGCGAGACAGGTAAGCCCATAGGCGAGGCAGGTAGGCCCAGAGGTGAGGCAGGTGGGCCCAGAGGCGAGACAGGTGGGCCCAGAGGTGAGGCAGGTAGGCCCAGAGGCGAGGCAGGTAGGCCCAGAGGCGAGGCAGGTAGGCCCAGAGGCGAGGCAGGTAGGCCCAGAGGTGAGGCAGGTAGGCCCAGAGGCGAGGCAGGTAGGCCCAGAGGCGAGGCAGGTAGGTCTAGAGGCGAGGCAGGTAGGCCCAGAGGCGAGGCAGGTAGGTCTAGAGGCGAGGCAGGTAGGCCCAGAGGAGAGGCAGGTAGGTCTAGAGGTGAGGCAGGTAGGCCCAGAGGCGAGACAGGTAGACACATCAGCGCCCTTGGAACGTTTTGTTATGTTATTTTGTTATGTTAAAGGCGCTATATAAATGCAAGTTGTTGCGCCAATGCAGTCGTGGAATACTGGGAACAATTGCAACCTTACTCGGCCCGTAAGCAGTTAAGATCATCCAAGTGACTTTCCCGGCCCTGGCGCCACCCATTTTCAGCTGCTCTCCCGGGCAGGCGGCAAGGACACCCGCCCAAAGCCGGCGGCGGGGTCCTGGTTAATGTATGCGTGGCAGGTCCTGATGACATAATGGAAGGGGCGGGGTGGGGGCGGGGCCTGCCTGCGATTTTTACGAGGCGGCCGGAGCAGTGAGCGGAGCTGAGCTTTCCGTCAGGCCAACCAAATGGGTGAGCAGATTGGGGCCCCAAAATAAATATGTTAACGCTCCGCGTGGGGCCAGGAGGAGCAGGAGTGCGCCTCTGAGTCCCACAAGGAGAACAGGCCTCGCCTGCCACGAGTCCATGATGGGATCGTTCTCTGCACCCATATGGCACTTTAACAAATGGAGTAAAGACATTTCTGGGCCTGCAACACTGCCACAGAACCCCTCTCTCTTCCCGCCGCCCCACTCTCTCCGCAATCAATCAATTTTTCTCTGCCTATCAGGGTGCCTTTGATTCTGCCTACAGTGAGTGTTGATATTTTACTCGTATTTCAATCTGTTCTATGAACATTTTGGTAGAAGGAATGGGGAGAGGCAATATACACTTAATGGCACAGTTTTAAAGAGTGTGCAGGGACAGAGGGACCTGGGAGCTAATGTGCATAGGTCCCTGAAGGTGGCGGGACACATTGAGAGAGTGGTTAGCAAAGTATATGGGATCTTGGGCTTCATAAATAGAGGTATTGAGTATAAAAGTAGAGAAGTTATGCTGAAACTTTATAAAGTGCTGGTTAGGCCACAACTGGAGTATTGCGTTCAGTTCTGGTCACCACACTTTAGGAAGGATGTGAAGGCCCTTGAGGGGGTGCAGAGGAGATTTACCAGAATGGTTCCGAGGATGGGGGATCTTAGCTACAAGGACAGGTTGGAGAAGCTGGATTTGTTTTCATTAGAGCAAAGGAGGTTGAGGGGTGATTTGATCGAGGTGTACAAGATTATGACGGGTTTGGATAGGCTAGATGGGGAAAGGCTGTTCCCACTAGTTGATGGTACAAGGACTAGGGGACACAGATTTAAGGTTTCGGGCAAGAGATACGGGGGGATGTGAGGAAAATCTTTTTTACACAGCGAGTGGTGAGGACCTGGAACTCGCTGCCGACGGAAGTGGTAGAAGCGGAGACACTCAATGTTTTCAACGGGAGACTGGATAGGCACTTGAGGGAAATAAACTTGCAGGGCTCTGGGGATAGAGCGGGGGAATGGGACTGACTGGATTGCTCTACAGAGAGCCGGCACAGACTCTATGGGCCGAATGGCCTCCTTCTGTGCCGTTATGACTCTATGGCCGCGATTTTGTAAATGGATGCGGCTTGGGAGCGGGTCAGCTGGTTTCTGGGTTCCAGTCCTGCCCTCAACTGCATCCGGCCCACGGACGTCACTTTCCCTTGATTGACCTTATTAAGCCCACCTTGCGGGCTTGCCGGCCAATTAAGAGGAAGCCAATCAGATGAGGTCATTTGATGATGGATCATCTGCCGGTTTTCTTAAAGGGACCACACACAATTTTTTTTTGACAGCTCATTTCTCATTGTTTGACAGCATTGAAGTGCTGCAAACACTGACAATCACTGTACAAAGTGAGCTCTTGCTCCCAGACTCTCCAGTGACTCCCTCCTTAGGCTAGAACAGATGGCAGCTGCAGGTGAAGTTACAGAAGCGATCTGTCACTGGTGAGAGAGGTTCCCCCAATGAGGTGGGACTAGGCATCCAATTCAAAACTTGTTACCTACAGAAAATTGTAAATGCATTAAAAATGATTTTCTCAACATTTTCTTACCTCTGAGACTCACCAGTGCACCATTGGATCCTTCACACCACTTCTGCAGCTGTCATCAATGCAGAAACATTACAGCAGGCTCACAACACGCCACACTTACCTGGCGTGGTGTCCGGACGTCGGGAAGCCCGAGGCAGAAGCGGCAAAATTGAAAAAGAGCCTGTTAACAAGTATCAAGTACCTGTTAACAGGCAGGTAAGTGGCTATAATCCTCTTCCCGCCGCTAGGTGTCGGGTCCATGCGCAAATGAGGACCCGACACTTGGGAAGATTGATTGGAGGCGGGTTGACAACAGGTTTCCTGCCCGTGGTCAATCTTTGCGATTTTGACAGCGGTCCCGCCTCCAAACCCGCCCCCTGAGTGCCGGCAAAATTCAGGCCTTTGACTCTATATAAGTGATCGCACCGGACTGTTTATTTACAGCACTACAATGGGGGGGACAGTACATACCCGGTCATAGCTGTTACAATTAGTAGGAATTTTAGTAGTTTCTAGCACTCATTATTGGCAAGTCTCACGGGTGACTTTGACAACAGTCTTTACTGTAGGCCCTTGCCCGAATGTGACCCGCATTGAAATGGAGATCGCACTGCTGAACAATATGGAGCAGGAGTATGCTTTACTGCATTAAATTTCATTTGTAGTATAAACTCCGCAACACAGAGAGAATTTGTGTGGAGTTGCAATGCGCGGGCGAAGGTTGGGTGAGTACATGCACTTCAAGGCTATTGCTCTCACAAACAAACTCTAAGTAAAAAGGGTTTTTACACAAGGACATATCACTCAAATTAAACATTATTTGCGTCAAGCTCGACGGGAAAACCATCGAGGCTGATCCCTTGGTTGATTTTTATTTTGACAGATTTGAAATGCAGTTCATGTTGGGCAGTAAAACGCGAATGCTGACACCGTTAGTCACTATATCAGCTAGTTAAGGCCTTCAGAACCCAAGATAAATGTTTCGTCCACTCTGATTTAAGCACAGGCCAAACATGAACACATTCAGAAGCAGATGTAGTCAGAATGAAAACTTCTGGCAAGTGAGACTTCGGTTGTAAATTGCTTGCTTCTCAGGGCAGAGGATGACTTCTCACTCAAAGTGAAACCGTACAGAATGACTGCAGAGAGTGACTCAATCTGTGACTCAGTCTCAGATCATCTGCTGCACTCGAGCAGTGTATTTCATGTATTGCAAGGCGACTGATCTCACCATCAAACTCTAGCTAACATAGAAACATAGAAACATAGAAGATAGGAGCAGGAGTAGGCCATTCGGCCCCTCGAGCCCGCTCCGCCATTCAATGCGATCATGGCTGATCATCCAAATTCAGTACCCTGTTCCTGCCTTCTCTCCATATCCCTTGATCCCTTAAGAAATATATCCAACTCCTTCTTGAATATATTTAATGAATTGGCCTCTATTGCCTTCTGTGGTAGAGAATTCCACAGGTTCACCACTCTCTGGGTGAAGAAATTCCTCCTCATCTCTGTCCTAAATGGCCTTCCCCTTATCCTTAGACTGTGACCCCTGGTTCTGGACTCCCCGACCATCAGGAACATCCTTCCTGCATCTAGTCTGTCTAGTCCTGTTAGAATTTTATAAGTTTCAATGAGAACTAAAAGGGTTTTGCAAGGACAGACTGTTAGGTTTCGGGAGGGAATTCCAGAGCTTAGGGCCTCGGCAGCTGAAGGCACGGCCGCCAATGGTGGAGCGATTAAAATCAGGGATGCTCAAGAGGCCAGAATTGGAGGAGCGCAAAGATCTCGGAGGGTTGTAGGGGCGGAGGAGGTTACAGAGATAGGGAGCGGGCGAGGCCATGGAGGGATTTGAACACAAGGGTGAGAATTTTGAAAGTCAAGGCGTTGCTTAATCGGAAACCAATGTAGGTCAGCGAGCATAGTTGGCGGACAGAAAGCAAAGAGTTGGAATAAACGGGTCGTTTTCCGAGTGGCAGGCAGTGACTAGTGGGGTACCGCAAGGATCGGTCCTAGGACCCCAGCTGTTCACAATATATATTAATGATCGGGACGAGGGAATTGGATGTAATATCTCCAAATTTGCAGATGACACAAAGTTGGGTGGGAGGGTAAGCTGTGAGGAGGATGTCGTGAAACTCCAGTACGATTTGGACAGATTGGGTGATTGGGCAGAAATATGGCAAATGCACTATAATGTGGATAAATGTGAGGTTATCCACTTTGGTGGCAAAAACAGGAAGGCAGATTATTATTTGAATGGCAATAGATTGGGAGAAGGGGAAGTGCAAAGAGACCTGGGTGTTCTTGTGCACCAGTCGCTGAAGGTAAGCATGCAGGTGCAGCAGGCGGTTAAGAAGGCAAATGGTATGTTGGCCTTCGTAGCAAGAGGGTTCGAGTACAGGAACAAGGATGTCTTGCTACAGTTGTACAGGGCCTTGGTGAGACCGCACCTTGAGTATTGTGTGCAGCTTTGGTCGCCTTACCTGAGGAAGGACGTTCTTGCCCTGGAAGGAGTGCAGCGAAGATTCACCAGGCTGATACCTGGGATGGCAGGAATGACGTATGAGGAGAGATTGTGTCGATTGGGCTTATACTCACTGGAGTTTAGAAGATTGAGAGTGGATCTCATCGAAACCTATAAAATTCTGTCAGGCCTGGACAGACTAGATGAAGGAAGGATGTTTATGATGGCCGGGGAGTCCAGAACCAGGGGTCATAGTCTAAGGATAAGGGGTAAGCCATTTAGGACTGAAATGAGGAGGAATTTCTTCACCCAGAGAGTGGTGAACCTGTGGAATTCTCTGCCACAGAGGGCGGTGGAGGCCAGTTCATTAAATATATTCAAAAAAGAGTTGGATATATTTCTTAAGGCTAAAGGGATCAAGCGATATGGGGAGAAGGCAGGGACAGGGTACTGAATTTGGATGATCAGCCATGATCTCATTGAATGGCGGAGCAGGCTCGAGGGGCCGAATGGCCGACTCCTGCTCCTATCTTCTATGTTTCTATGTTTCTATGGGTGAACGGAACTTGGTGCGAGTTAGGACCCGAATAACAGAATAAACCCTGCCTTCTTTCTCTCCATTTTTCGCCAAATACCATCTGAAGTCTCTTTAGCTGTTTTCTCAGCGTGCAATCCATTCAACAGGCTCCTTCCCTCATGGATGCTGACTGCAATTTTTTTATCATCACATGGACTGAGATAATTCACAGAACTATACGGCACAGAAGGAGGCCCTTGGGCCCATCGTGCCTGTGCCGGCTCTTTGGTAGCGCTGTCCAGTTAGTCCCACTCCCCCGGCTCTTTCCCCACAGCCCTGAAATTTTTTCTCTTTCAAGTATTTATCCAATTCCCTTTTGAAAGTTATTACTGAATCTGCTTCCACCACCCTTTCAGGCAGCGCATTCCAGATCACAACAACTCGCTGCGTTAAAAAATGTTTCTTCATGTCACCCCTGGTACTTTTGCCAATCACCTTAAACCTGTGCCCTTTGATTACTGGCCCCTCTGCCAGTTTCTCCTTATTTACTCTATCAAAACCCTTCATGATTTTGAATGCCTCTATTAAATCTCCCCTTAACCTTCTATTGTTGACAGAAGCACAGAATCGGGTGGCTGATCGACAATGGGCCGTCATTTGCGGCCCCTACGGGGGCGTACGAGGGGCACACCCGCCCGTAAGGGCCGCGCAAGTTTCGGGTTCAGGCCTGCGAAGCACGTGCGCAAAAACACGGAACTTGCGATCCATCAGGAATCCTCTTGACAGATCCTCCGCATCCCCAGGAAAAGGGCATCCGCGGGCGGAGAGTTCCGCTATTTGCCCAACTTCTGCCCGGCGAATGCCCGTGAAATTCTTACGCCTGGTAAAAGCAGGGGTAGGGCTTGCTTTTACCAGCGTAATAGTTTAAAAAAACAAAGAAATAAAATGTTATCAATCATTTATACATTAAAAAGCCTGTGCAATAAGGTAAGTTTATTTTTAGCCCCGTTGTAAATTTATTTTTCAAAAAGTTAAAGTTTTGTTTTAAATATTTAATTAAATGCCATTTTAGTTCATTTTAAATATGCAATTTTTATTTTATTGATTTGATATCTAGGTGTATATTTTGGGGTATTCCCATTCGTGTTTATGGGGTTTCTGCACATACGGAATCCCCATATGTATGAATGGGGATTCTCTTCTTTTATTGGCTGGGCCGGCCCATGTGATCCATGGGGCGCTTGCGAACTGCTTGCGACCCTGAGATCCACGGACCTCTACCCGTGGGTACCCGGAGAGGCCCAGGACTGCGAGTCTCCGTACCTCCCGGATCCCCAGGTATGCGGGTATTTTATTTGCGGATCGGAGACGTTTCCCGCCGGAAGCCTCCGACTGCAAATTCAGGGCCTATATTTCTGGCGAGATTCTCACTGCACAGCAAAAGTAACCATTGCACAATTAGACAAAACTGCAAAGACCCGGCAAATATTTTCATTGTACTCGGACTAGTTCGAATGCTGTGAAGATAAGTTATAGTTTGTTTTATTAGACCATTTCTGGTCACGTGCAAACAAGGCAGAGTGCTGGACAAGTGAGATTGATGGTCGAATTGCTCATGCCAAATAATAAAGGCTCCAAAATTCCTGGGCCGAGGAGAGGGCTTCTGATGTGGAATTCCAGTGGGGGACAGAGGAAGTGGGGGTCAGAATTTGGGGTGGAGCTCGGGAGACAGGGGAAGGGAGTGATCAGGAGAGGGAATGATCGGGTGGGCGGGGATAGATCGGGATTTTCCCAAATACAAATTTCTAATGCAGGCGGGGACGAATACTTCATAGAAAGTTACAGCACGGAAGGAGGCCACTTGGCCCGTCGTGTCCGCGCCGGCCAACAAAGAGCTGTCCAGCCTAATCCCACTTCCCAGCTCTTGGTCCGTAGCCCTGCAGGTTGCAGCATCCCAAGTGCACATCCAAGTACTTTTTAAATGTGGTTAGGGTTCCTGCCTCTACCACCCTTTCAGGCAGCGAGTTCCAGACCCCCACAACCCTCTGGGTGAAGAAATTTCCCCTCCAATCCCCTCCAGGAAATCCTGGGGCAACAGAGAAGGGGGCAGAGACGTAATGTAAGGCGCATTCCCCAGGTGCTATGGTGAGGAATATCAGGGCCCAGATGTTTATTGAAGGGATTGTTTAAAGAGTTAAATTGTTATTAAAAATTCTGCTTTTTTCCTCATTATACTCCAGTCTTTATTATTTATGATTATTGAGCCCATCCAAAACCCTGTATCCTAACTCGCATCAAGTTGCAAAAATGGAGAGAAAGAAGGCAGGGTTTATTCTGTTATTCGGGTCCAAACTCGCACCAAATCCCGTTCACCCATCACCCCTGTGCTCGCTGACCTACATTGGCTCCCGGTCCGGCAACGCCTCGATTTTAAAATTGTCTTCCTTGTTTACAAATCCCTCCATGATTTCACTCCTCCCTATCTCTGCAACCTCCTTCTCCAGCCCCACAACCCTCCAAGATCTCTGCGCTCCTCCAATTCTGGCCTCTTGCCCATCCCCGACATTAATCGATCCAACATTGGCGGCCGTGCCTTCAGCTGCCAAGGCCCTAAGTTCTGGAATTCCCTCCCTGAACCTTTCCATCTCTCTACCTCTCTCTCTCCTTTAAGTTGCTCCTTAAAGCCTACCTCTTTGATCAATCTTTTGGTCACCTGTCCTAATATCTCCTTGTGCGACTCGGTGTCAAATTTTAGTCCGATACCGCTCCTGTGAAGCGCCCTGGGATAAGAACATAAGAACATAAGAAGTAGGAGCAGGAGTAGGCCATACGGCCCCTCGGGCCTGCTCCGCCATTCAATAGGATCATGGCTGATCCCAATCTAGACTCACGTCCCCTTCCCTGCCCTCTCCCCGTAACCCCTAATTCCCTTATCTGCTAGGAAACTGTCTATCTCCGATTTAAATGTATTTAATGTTGCAGCTTCCACAGCTCTCTGGGGTAGCAAATTCCATAGATTTACTACCCTCTGAGTGAAGAAGTGTCTCCTCATCTCGGTTTTGAAAGGGCAGCCCCTTATTCTAAGATTATGCCCCCTAGTTCTAGTCTCACCCATCAGTGGAAACATCCTCACTGCATCCACCTGATCAAGCCCCCTCACAATCTTATATGTTTCGATAAGATCACCTCTCATTCTTCTGAACTCCAATGAGTAGAGGCCCAACCTACTCAACCTTTCCTCATACGTCAACCCCCTCATCTCCGGAATCAACCGAGTGAACCTTCTCTGAACTGCCTCGAGAGCAAGTATATCTTTTCTTAAATATGGAAACCAAAACTGCACGCAGTATTCCAGGTGTGGCCTCACCAATACCTTGTATAACTGCAGCAAGACTGCCCTGTTTTTATACTCCATCCCCCTTGCAATAAAAGCCAAGATTTCATTGGCCTTCCTGATCACCTGCTGCACCTGCATACTAACTTTTTGTGTTTCATGCACCAGGACCCCCAGATCCCTTTGTACTGTAGCACTTTGCAGTTTCTCTCCATTTAGATACTAACTTGCTCTTTGATTTATTCTGCCAAAATGCGTAACCTCACACTTTCCAATATTATATTTCATCTGCCAAATCTCTGCCCACTCACTTAGCCTGTCTATGTCCTTTTGCAGGTTTTTTATGTCCTCCTCACTCACTGCTTTCCCTCCCATCTTTGTATCATTGGCAAACTTGGATATGTTGCACTCGGTCCCTTCCTCCAAATCGTTAATATAGATTGTAAAGAGTTGGGGTCCCAGCACTGACCCCTGTGGAACACCACTAGTTACTAATTGCCAGCCCGAGAACGAACCATTTATCCCAACTCTTTGTTTTCTGTTTGATAGCCAATCTTCCACCCATGCCAGTATATCACCCCCAATCCCGTGATTTTTTATCTTGATCAGTAATCTTTTGTGTGGAACCTTGTCAAATGCCTTTTGGAAGTCCAAATACACTACATCCACTGGTTCCCCTTTATCCACCCTGTATGTTATGCAGCAAATTTGTCAAACATGACTTCCCCTTCATAAAACCATGCTGACTGTCCTATTAAATTATGTTTATCCAAATGCTCTGTTACTGTTTCTTTAATAATGGACTCCAACATTTTGCCAACCACAGATGTTAGGCTAACTGGTCTATAGTTTCCAGCTTTTTGTCTACTTCCCTTCTTAAATAAGGGTGTTACATTAGCAGTTTTCCAATCTGCCGGGACCTTTCCTGAGTCCAGGGAGTTTTGGAAAATAATCACCAATGCATCCACAATCCCTACCGCCACTTCTCTCAAGACCCTAGGATGTAGGCCATCAGGTCCGGGGATTTATCCGCCTTAAGTCCCATTATTTTACCGAGAACCATCTCCTTAGTGATTTTAATCGTGTTTAGCTCCTCCACCCCCCCATTGCCCCCTGTTTGTCCAGTGTTGGGATATTTTTAGTGTCCTCTACTGTAAAGACTGAAGTTTCACTATGTTAAAGGGGCTATATAAATGCAGGTTGTTCTTTGCACGGGAGGTTGGAAGGTAACAATTGGATGGGTTTTAAATTAAACAAGATAATCACAATATTGTAGGAACGGAGGTTCCTAACGAAAAGACTGAGTTCGACTCAGGCAATCAAAACAACGAACTTTAATGGAACAAAACAGGTTTTAACTGGAAACTGCTGGAGTACATCGAATATAGGTCTGCTCTCTTTGAAAGCTCCACGAGGACTGCCCCTGCAGTCCTGTGGCTGACGTCATGATGTCATCACGTTTTCCCGCCAGTGGGGGGTCACGTGATGAACGGCATGACGTCATCACGTTTTAACCGCACTGTTAAAGCAACCACACTCTGTACAGTTAAACAGCATAAATAAAGGTACAGACTCAGACTGTAACTAACATGTTGTTAAAGGAATTATGTACAAACGATCTGAGTCCTTTGGTGGCTCCGCCACAATATCACAATGGAGTGGGACAGGCTGGATGGACCAGAGGGTCTTTTCCTGTCTGTCATAAATCAACTGAGGACAGGATCAGGCTCAGCTGCGTTGCCCCTTTGGTCAAATACCCTCAGTATCAAGGTTCACCCATGAAGATTGGCCATTTAGTGAGGTAGTGGCGAGCTCTTGCTACCTGCGGCACACACAACGCAGCCAGAACCATCAACTTCAGGCGAGGAGAGGGGGGACTGAGAGTGGGCGCAGGGAACGTCGGTGGGCGAGCTACATGGTAAGACGCGGTGATAATAGTCACACGTTTCAAGTGGAAGTTTGACTTTCAGAGCCGCTGGCTCTCCGAGGTTCTTGAAAATCACTCAGCGCTGCGTTACATTCAGGCTGCTGGGAGACAGGAAGTTGGGTTTTTTACATCGTCCGGCGTCATTAGACATCTCTGGGAAGCAGATGGAAACTTCACCAGGAGAAGATGTCGTCCAGATGGGCAGACAACATGACGCTTGACCTCTGTGTGCAGCAGGCGCTGACTCCATGCACCAATTAACTCTGGCAGCTGAAGACAGATACACGTCCACGTCCTGACTGCGGGCGTTGGCACAGTGATTTAGAGTGAGCTAAATGCCAGTCAGTCTGTGCAGGATTATTTTAAAACCTCAAAAAAAAAACGATGGATGCATCTTTCCAGAGACACAGGTATGACATTTTAGCGGGGTGATGTGGTGGGGGTGGGGGCGGTGAGGTGGGGTGGGGAAGCTAACTGGTAGCAGATTCTCGGGTAAGCTGCGGGTGAAACGGGCGGCCCTCCAACCTGGGTGGGAGGTGAGAGGGCAAGCCACCCACCCAACGTCCTCAGTGTGAGGCCCCGGCCGGTTTTAACCTCCGGGGTCCATTTCAATATGATTGGTGGGCTGTCCGAGCAGTCATGCTGGCGCCGGGCATCCCCAAACGGGTTGGCGGGGGCGCGGGAGCAGGGGTGGGGGGTTGCGGGGGGCTTCCAGCAGGACGCCCACTCCCTATTTGAGGCGCGAGTGCTGCTCTCGAAGGGAGGCTCACATTCGAGTCACTGGCTCAGCGCAAAGGTCGGACAAGCGCGTAGCGCTGAGGCAGCTGGTCAGGTGAGGCACCTATAGTTCCGGGGGCGAAAGCGGGGAACCGATGCCTCCTCTCCCAGAACGCGCCGCCGTCAACCGGTGGCCGATCTCTCCAGTTGCGACCAAACCTCTTCCCCCACCCCCACCAGCCCCTAGCGCCAACTCCCCAAATGCCCCATTCCCCCTCTGCTCGTCTCTCCGGCTGCCGTCTCAGGAAAGGAGGCTCCCAACGCCCAGCCTACAAAATTGAGTGGGCGCGTGGAGGGCGTCACTGGTTCTCAGACGGGGTTGAAGTAACACCCGTGCAGTAAGTGAACTCTCCGTCTCTATTTATACTAAAACAGAGATCCACAGGCCTGGATTTTCACGGTGGGAGATTGTAGGGTGGGGGAGCCCGATAGCGGGGCGAAGAACCCGGCAAGGGCCATGGATGTGGCGGCCTGGCCGATATTAATGTTAGGGCCTTGACCTGAATCTTGTCATTCATGTGGAAATGACATGAAATAATACTGAGTGGCCTGTGGGTGGCACTGTCCAGGGAGAGTATAAATACTCGGGCATGGGCCCAGCTTGCTCAGGACATTCTTTAACAGGAACTAGTGAAGGACACAACTAGATCTCCATGTTGAAAAACCATTGATTAAAGCTTTGTTTAATGCTTAGACCAAGTGCCTAGTAGTTTTCTTATGTCAGGCCTCATTTAAATAAATCTATACAGAGCCCCGCCCACGCACCGGCCAGATTGACTGCCTGGCCGGCGGGCATCTAGCGGGAGGAGGCCGCAGCCCGGGACCCACGTGAACCCCGCCTCCGCCAGGTGGGGGGCCAGTTAAAATCGGGGCTACCGTCTGTCCTTTCAATATCTAACTCTAATGTCACCTCACCACCAGGCTTCAGGGAAATGACCTGCAATATTTCAACCCTTGAAGCAATGGAATTTTTAAATATAACACGCGGTGTCCGAGCTCCAGGACGGAGTCTCGGCTGTAAGTGTAAGCTGCTGTAATATTATACTCCATCCAACTTCAGGAATTTGGAAAAATGACGACGGAGCTGTAATAGTCTTTCGACAGCAGAAATAAATATGCAAATCAGTCTGGTGATACTCCAGTAAGTTTTAGTTGCTTTTTTTAAGTCCAACCCTGGATGTAAAAGGTTAAAAGAAAACAACAGTGCAGTTTGAAAAAGATAATGTACCGTTTAGAAGATTGTAAGCCCATAGGAGATGGTTACCTATCTCTAAAATGGAGTGCCTGTCACACATACAAATTTTAATGTATTATAAATAGATTAGCGGTTCCCTTTCCAGTGCAGTGCTGAGGGAGTGCTGCACTACCGGAGGTGCCGTCTTTTGGATCGGACGTTAAACCGAGGCCCTGTCGGCCAATGAAGTGCAGTCACAGTCGCAATGTGGGAAACGCGGCAGCCAATTTGCGCACAGCAAGCTCCCACAAACAGAAATGTGATAATTACCAGACAATCTTTTTTAGAGAGGGAGAAATATTGGTCAGGACACCAGGGACAAGTTCCCCTGCTCTTCTTCAAAATAGTGCCGTGGGATCTTTTAGGCCCAGCTGAGAGAGCAGACGGGGCCCTCGGTTTAACATCTCATCCAAAAGACGGCACCTCCGACAGTGCAGCGCTCCCTCAGCACTGCACTGGAGTGTCAGCCTCGATTTTTGTCTTCAAGTCTCTGGAGTGTCTCTGGAGTGGGACTATGAACCCACAACCATTCAAGGCTGGCACCCACTGAGCCACGGCTGACACAATAAGATCACAATCAGGGCTCCTTCCATAAGTTGCTAGTGGTACATACTTCAATTCTATATCATTGCTCTGGTGTAGTCAGTCGCTCCAGCTCTGATTTATTGCGGGGAAAAATCCTAAAACCTCAGCAAGTCTTTACTAACAGAGAATATAATCTTCCCAAAGGAAAGTGAACAGCTTCCTTCAATCTGGGTGAGTGTGTTTTTCTAAGTCTTTCTTATATTTGATTGAATGTGTTTTTCTCTCCACTGTCATTTTACTTATTGACAATCTTGCCTGTGTGTAAAGAAGGATAGATTCTTGCAGTATAAACATGTGACACAATCAAGCGATTGCAAAGACACAATCAGCACCAGACAACAAGCCAAGTGGTCATTGTTGCTGGGATATCTTTATGTGATGGTTAAAGTTGATGCCTAACAGGAGCTGTGAAGAGAAGCAGCACTTTGAGAAAAATCTAAAAATAATGTCTCTCTTATTCAGGTGAAAAGATATCTCTAACCCATCAAATTTAAGATTATAGGATCACGTGACTAGTAAAGATTAAGCAGATTTTTTTGTCGGGAATGGTGCAATTGCCACACAGTCACATACATTCTATCTATCTATCTATCTATCTATCTATCTATCTAGCTCTTTATCGATCTCTCTCTCTATCTATCTATCTCTCTATCTATCTCTCTCTCTCTATATATATATATCTCTATCTCTCTATCTATCTCTCACTCTATCTCTCACTCTATCAATCTATCTCTCACTATCTATCTCTATCTCTCTCTATCTCTATCTATCTATCTCTCTATCTCTCTATCTATCTCTCTATCTATCTCTCTATCTCTCTCTCTCTCTATCTCTCTATATCTCTATCTCTCTATCTATCTCTCACTCTATCTATCTATCTCTTACTCTATCTATCTCTCACTATCTATCTCTATCTCTATCTCTCTCTATCTCTATCTCTCTCTATCTCCCTATCTCTATCTCTCTCTCTCCATCTCTCTCTCTCCATCTCTCTCTCTCTCCATCTCTCTCTCTCCATCTCTCTCCAATTCCAATTCCAATTCCAATTAAAATGCTTTATTGGCATGAAAGTTTACAGAGAACCATATTGCCAAAGCTTACATAGCAAAAAGGTACAGTTTTCCAACATTCTGTAGGTGTCAATCGATTTGACATTTGTTGGGTACATACAATATTACTTTTAAACAATATTAATTTTAAACAGTCTTTGTACTTCATTTGGTACGTTCAATATTAATTTTAAACAGTCCTCAGGTTGTGACATGTTGTTACATATTTGGCCCCAAGGTATGGTCTGTCTCCTTCTCCTAGGACTAATCTCAATTTTGTCAGATCATCCAATTCCTTGAAATCTGGGGTTGTTTGGCTTAGCTTGTTGAATAATATGTTTCTTGATGTGTTGAATTTTTCGCATTTTAGGAGGAAATGCATTTCTGTTTCAACCTCGCCAGCCAGACATTGATCGCATATTCTATTCTCTCTAGGCTGCCAGGATTTCTTGTATCTGCCTTTTTCAATTTCCAGTTGGTGGTCGCTTAGTCTGTACCTGGTGAGGGTCTGTCTCTGTTTTGTGTCTCTGATGGTCGTGAGGTAGTCTGCCAGTTTATATTCTCTTTTTAGGGCCCGGTAACATTCTAATCTGCTTTGGCTTTCGGTTATTTTGTTCCAATGTTCCAGGTAGGTTTCTTTGCATTTTTTAATGATTTGGTTCACTCGGATTGGTGTTTGGGCGGCTGTGTTGGTCTGGGGCTGGTCAGGGTCCGGCTGAGTACTTAGTTTCCGTAGCAGCTGACTCAGGGGACTCTTTTCTGGGTTTAGCTCTTGGGTCTGAAAGGCTTTGAAATGAAGGGTGTCTGGGGAGCTAGATTTGAGGTGATTTAGGAAGTTTAGTGCTCGTTTTTGGATGTTTATTATCAGTGGGTATCTGCCTAGTTCGGCTCTGCATGCATTTGTTGGCGTTTTCCTTTGGGTGCGAAGGATGCTTCGGCAGAATTCTGCATGTAGGGCTTCTATTGTATGTTTTTCCCATTTAGTGTAGCTTTGGTGATTTAGCGGGCCCCATACTTCACTACCGTACAGTGCAATGGGCAGGATTATGCTGTCAAATATTTTGAGCCAGATTTTGATTGGGATTTGGATGTTGTAGAATTTTCTTTTTATTGCATATAGGGCTCTTCGGGCTTTTTCTTTTAGTGCATTCACTGCTATGCTGAAGCTCCCTGATGCTGTAATAGTTAGACCAAGGTAGGTGTAGCTCATAGTGTGTCCTATAGTGGTATCACTGAGGGTAAACTGGTATTTGTTTTCCTGACATCTGGGCCTTTTTTGAAAAATCATGATGTTGGTTTTCTTTAGATTTACTGTTAGAGCCCAATTTTGGCAGTATTTGTCGAGTAGGTCTAGTTGTTGCTGTAATCCCTGTTCTGTGGGAGACAGCAGAACCAGGTCGTCCGCATAGAACAGGGATTTCACTTCTCCATCTAGGAGACGGAGACCTGGTGACTCGCTTTGCTCCAGCATGTCTGCTAATTCATTTATGTATATGTTGAACAGGGTCGGGCTCAAATTGCAGCCCTGCCGGACGCCTCTTCTCTGGGTGAAGAAATCGGTGCGTTTGTCTCCAATTTTGACCCCGCATTTGTTTTTCAGATACATTGATTTAATAAGGTCATAGACTTTGCCCCCTATTCCACATTGAAGAAGTTTATAATAGAGCCCTTCGTGCCATATAGAGTCAAAGGCTTTCTGGAAGTCGATGAAACAGGCGAATATTTTCCCATTTTTTGTTTGGTGTATATGTTTTTCAATGAGGGTGTGAAGGGTATAGATATGGTCGGCGGTGCGGTGTTTTGGAAGAAAGCCTATTTGGTTTTTTCTGAGGATATTATGTTTGTTAAGAAAATCAAGTAATCTACTATTTAGAATACTGCAGAATAACTTCCCTAGACAACTGTTGACACAGATGCCGCGGTAGTTATTTCTCTCTCTCTCTATCTCTCTCTCTATCTATCTCTCTGTCTCTCTATCTATCTCTCTGTCTATCTATCTATCTATCTCTCTATCTATCTATTTATCTATCTCTCTATCTATCTCTCTATCTCTCTCTCTACCTATCTCTCTATCTATCTCTCTCTGTCTCTCTATCTCTCTATCTCTCTACCTATCTCTCTACCTCTCTCTCTCTCTGTCTCTCTATCTCTCTATCTCTCTGTCTCTCTATCTATCTCTCTGTCTCTCTGTCTCTCTATCTCTCTGTCTCTCTATCTATCTCTCTGTCTCTCTGTCTATCTATCTATATCTCTCTGCCTATCTATCTCTGTCTCTCTATCTATCTCTCTGTCTCTATTTATCTCTTTGTCTCTCTATCTATCTCTCTATCTATCTATCTATCTATCTATCTATCTATCTCTCTATCTATCTATCTATCTATCTATCTATCTCTCTATCTATCTATTTATCTATCTATCTATCTATCTATCTATCTATCTCTCTATCTATCTATCTATTTATCGATCTCTCTATCTATCTCTATATCCATCTCTCTGTCACTATCTATCTATCTCTCTATCTATCTATCTATTTATCGATCTCTCTATCTATCTCTATATCCATCTCTCTGTCACTATCTATCTATCTCTATCTCTCTCTAGCTCTCTATCTCTATATCTCTTTATCTGTCTCTCTGTCTCTCTCTCTCTCTCTGTCTCTCTCTCTTTGTTTCTCTCTCTGTGTCTATCTCTATCTCTCTATCTATCTCTCTATCTCCCCTTCTATCTCTCTCTATCTCTCCCTCTCTCTCTCTCTATCTCTCTTTCTCTTTCTCTCTCTATCTCTGTCTCTCTTTACCTCTGCATCTATCTCTCTATCTCTAGCTCTCTTTACCTGTCCATCTGTCTATCTATCTATCTCTTTATCTATCTCTCTATCTATCTCTGTCTATCTATCTATCTATCTATCTATCTCTCTCTCTATCTATCTATCTATCTATCTCTATCTATCTATCTCTATCGCTCTCTCGCTCTCTCTCTCTCTCAATTCAATTCAATTCAATTCAATTCAAATCGCTTCATTGGCATGATGACAAGTTACATCTTATGTTGCCAAAGCATCGGAAAACATTCATGTTTGTTCACAAAAATACAGATCTATCCATACAGTGTATAAACAGATATATCCCTGAGTGTATAAATATACTTTCATATAATTTATATATACTCTTTTCTTATATTTAGTGGTTGTCCCTCTGTTTATGGCAAGCTATAACATAGTGTGCCGCTAGTGTTACGCAATTTCTCTCTTCCCCTAGTAGGTATGGGAGTTTTTGGTCGTCATTCAAATTTCTGAATTCCGGGCATATTTTTGTGAATTTTGGGTAGAAATTCTCCCTTATGCCCTGATATTTTCTACAAGCTGTGAGGAAGTGCATCTCTGTCTCCACCACTCCCTGACTGCAGTGAGAGCATATCCTGTCCTCTCTTGGTAGCCGGGTCTGTCTGTGTCTACCTTTTTCGATCGCCAGGTTATGTTCACTAAGTCTGTACATTGTCAAAGTTTTTCTCAGTTTGCTATCCTTTACCATGGTCAGGTAATCAGCCATGTTGTATTGTCTGTTTAGGGCCAAGTAGCAATTGAGTTTGCTTTGGGTTTTTGTTGTTTCTGCCCAATATGACAGATATTTTTCCTTTTGCTTAGCGACGATTGTGTTGGGTCGAATTCTTTGTGTTACGCTGTCACTGTCCTGGGGCTGGTTATTGTTAGTAGTGTTAGTAGTTACTTCACTGAGTCCCAGGACTAGTTGACTGAGGGCATTATTCTTTATGGTCCTCTCTTGGCATTTCAGGGCTTCGTAATGATAGCATTGGGGGTTGCTCATTTCTAGGTGTTTCCAAAATTTGGTGGCTCTTTTTTGGATAGTGATTATTAATGGATATTGGCCTAGTTCTGCTCTGCATGCATTGTTTACGGTTTTCCTTTGAGTCCGGAGGATACTTTTACAGAATTCTGCATGTAGGATCTCAATTGGGCGTTTGTCCCATTTTGCAAATTCTTGTTGTGTTAGCGGTCCCCACACCTCACTGCCATAGAGTGCAATTGGTTCAATTACTGATTTGAAAATTTTGAGCCAAATGCTAATTGGGATTTCTATTTGGATTGATTTTTTAATGGCATAGCAAGCCCTTCTTGCTTTCTCTTTCAGTTCATTCACAGCCAGTTTGAAATTTCCCGTAGAACTGATTTTTAAGCCCAAGTATGTGTAGTTAGTGGTTTGTTCAATTTTGGTTGTTCCTAGTGTGAAATTTATTTTGGGTCCCTGATGTCTGGATCTTTGCTGGAACACAAGGACTTTGGTTTTTTGGGGATTTATTGTCAGGGCCCAAGTCTGGCAGTACAACTCCAGCAGATCCAGGTTCTGCTGTAGACCCTCCTTAGTTGGTGATAGCAGAACCAGGTCATCTGCATAGAGGAGGAATTTAACCTTGGATTCATATAGGGTGAGGCCGGGTGCTGTAGATTGTTCAAGTAGTTTTGCCAATTCATTTATGTAAATATTAAAGAGTGTCAGTGAGATTGGCAAGCCCTGCGTCACCCCCCGCCCCTGTGGGAAGTATTTTGTTTGTTTGTCTCCAATTTTAACTGCACATTTGTTGTTTGTATACATTGATTTAATTACATCATATGTTTTTCCCCCTACCCCGCTTTCGATAAGTTTCAGGAATAAACCGTCATGCCAGATGGAGTCGAAAGCCTTCTGGAAATCTATAAAGCATGCGTAGATTTTGCTTTTGTTTTGATGAACATGTTTGTCAATTAGGGTCTGTAGGGTGAAGATATGATCTGATGTTCTATAGTTTGGCAGGAATCCAATTTGGCTTTTACTCAAGACATTGTGCTCCTCAAGGAAGTTTATAAGTCTTTTGTTTATGATGCTACAGAATACCCTCCCCAGGTTACTGTTTACACAGATGCCTCGATAGTTATTTGGGTCGGCTTTGTCCCCACTTTTGTATATGGGCATTATGAGTCCTTTGTTCCAGATATCAGGGAAGTAACCGACACTCAGAACCAAGTTGAAGAGTTTTAGGATAGCCAGTTTCATTTTATCGTCTGTGTGTTTAATCATCTCGCTTAGTATGCCGTCTGCCCCGCAAGCTTTTCCTGGTCGCAGGTCCTTGAGTTTTTCAAAAAGTTCTTTTTCTGTTATTATGGAGTCTAGCGGGTTTTGGTTATCTTTTATGGCCATTTCTAGCTTTTCCAGTTTTTTGCATATTTGATGTTGCTCTGGCCTTAGTGTGTTTTTCTGGTATAATTTTTCAAAGTGGTTTTCCCATGTGTCTCCATTTTGAATGGCTAATTCGTCGTGTTGTTTTTTGTGTAATGTATTCCAGTTGTCCCAGAAACAATTGGAATCAATGGATTCCTCAATGGAGCTGAGTGTATTCTTAATATATTGCTCTTTTTTGGTTCTGGGTGTGTTTCTGTATTGTGTTAGTGTCTGACAATAAGTAAGGCGTAATTCCTCGTTTTCTGGATGTCTGTGTTTTTGGTTTGATATTTTTCTAAGTTTTTTCCTCATGTTATGGCAATCTGGGTCAAACCATTTTTCATAGTTTTTTGTTTTGGGTTTGTTCTTGCGAGCTTTCAAGTTTGACCTTGTTGCCAAATTATCAAAAATATTGTTTAGGTTATTCACTGCCCGGTTTACGCCTTCTTTATTGTGAGTGTATATGTTATCCAGAAAGGTGTCCAAGAGGGCTTGAGTTGATTCATTGCTAATTGCTTTCTGGTATTTTTCCGTGTCGCTTTTGGTCCATCTGTATGATTTTTTGGTGTTGTACAGTTTACTGGGTTGTGTTTCTGTGTTGTTTGTTTCTGTCTTTTTAAGATACATAGTAATTTGACTGTGATCTGACAGTGTTGTTTGTGGTTTGACTGTGAATGCTCTGAAAGAGGATGGGTCCAAATCCGTAATCATATAGTCTACGGTGCTGCAGCCAAGAGGTGAGCAATAGGTCGATCTTCCTAGGAGGTCTCCTATGAACCTACCATTGACAATGTACAGACCCAGGCTTCGACAGAGCTGCAGGAGCTGTTTTCCGTTGGTATTTGTCTGCTTGTCGCAGTTATGCCTGTATGGAAGGGATATCAAAGTGGTTATTCCCGAATATGTAATTGTTTCCCTGACTATTGGTGAAGTCTGGTTCTTCGCCAGTTCTTGAATTGAGGTCACCACAGATAAACACGTTCCCCTGGGCCTGGTATTGGATAATTTCCCCCTCAATGTTGGAGAAGGTGTCCTCTTTAAAGTACGGGGATTCCATTGGGGGGATATAGAGTGCGCAAATGAAAACATCTTGGGTGTTAGAGATAATCTCCCTCTCAATTTTGAGCCACATGTGGTTTTCGCCCTTTTTTATAAATTTGATGTAATTCTTAAGCTCTGTTTTAAACCAAATCAGTATGCCTCCGGAGTCTCTGCCTTGGGTTACTCCTGGTAATTTATTGGAGGGGACCACCAGCTCTGTGTACCCTTGGGGATGGCCAGTGTGTCCTTTTCCTTTATACCAAGTTTCCTGTAAAATGATAATATCTAGATCTTTAGTTTCATCTATGAACTCTGGGGTCCTACTCTTCTCGTCGAGCACCGAAGAGCGTAGACCTTGGATATTCCAGGTCGAAATATATAAGGATTTCATGTTAAGTTTGATCTTTTACTATGATATGTTAAAGAATGATATGTGTTTGTCGTGCCTAAATGTGGGAAAAAAAGATCATCTCAGTTGTCTATAAATGCTAATACTACTTGGTTACAGTTCTTTCTATTAATTAGTCCTTGATTTTTTTCATTTTCTGATCCATAAGGCGGAAGTAGATGCTGCTGCACGTCTGCTTATTGTCTCTTAATGGATTGTCTCTCTCTCTCTCTCTCTATCTATCTCTATCTCTATCTATCCATCTCCCACTCTTTTCTGAATGAGGTATGGGGGCCGATTGCCAGTTTGGGTGGACTTCAGGATGAGTGTGGTCCGCCCATTTGTACCTCAAAATTGCATTGCCATCCCAATGAGCACATTACAAACAGGCTCCCGTGTGGATCAGGTCTGGGCCAGCGGTGCAAAGGCCCCGACAAAATGGGCAGCAGGCAGATTGGGAAGCAGGCAGATTGGGAAGCAGGCAGATTGGGAAGCAGAATTGGGGGTGGTGGGGGGCGGGGGGATGGCTAGTGTTTGGTCCCGATTTTCCAGGCACTGCTGCCACCGTTACCGGGCAAGTGGGGGGACCTCGAAAAATCGGGGGTGGACCGTTACTGAACAAGGGCAGAACGATGACAGTGACTTTCATCACCCAGGAGGACAGGTAGAGAAACATGTTCTGGTAGAAACCTGAGCAAATAAATAAAAGAAAGAAAGACTTTCACGACCACCGGACGTCCCAAATGAAATATTTTTTGAAGTGTAGTCACTGTTGTAATGTGGCAGCCAATTTGTGCACAGCAAGCTCCCACAAACAGCAATGTGATAATGATGAGGTAATCTGATTCTGTTATGTTGGTTGAGGGATAAATATTGGCCAGGACACCGAGGATAACTCCCCTGCTCTTCTTCAAAATAGTGCCCGGGGATCTTTTACGTCCACCTGAGAGAGCAGACGGGGCCTCGGTTTAACTTCTCATCCGAAAGACGACACCTCCGACAGTGCAGCGCTCCCTCAGCACTGGCACTGGGAGTGTCAGCCTAGCTTTATGTGCTCAAATCCCTGGAGTGGGACCTGAACTCACAACTTTCTGACTCAGAGGCGAGTGTGTTACCCACTGAGCCATAGCTGACACATGAATGAATAAATAAATAAATAAAGCACAGAAGGGATTCTGGAAAAAACGGTAAATAAATAATTAATTTGGAACCTTATTTACTTGGTAAGTTGTCACTTCGGTGTAAATACCAAGAGTAACAAAGATAGATGTTCAGAGCAATGCTCCAAACAAGCTGAAAATACTTCTGCCATTTAATTAAGTGATCCAGCATTAAAATGTCAGGACCTGATGGATGTGTCTCGTTCCCTAGTTTGCTTTGCGTGCTCTTAATGAACTAACATTATGCGGAGTAGATATCAAATTATTTTTTAATCGTTTCACAGGAACTGGATTTCGAAAAAAGATCGAGCTACAGTCTGAAGATTGAAGTCACCAATAAAAATGTCGACACGCGATTCCAGGCCCTGGGGCCCTTCGTCGACATGGCGACGGTGAAGCTGGTGGTGGAAGATGTGGACGAGGCCCCCGAGTTCAACTCGCCCCGTTACAGGATGTCAGTCTCGGAGGACGCGAAGGGGGGCACGGCCATCGGGACGGTTTCGGCGCATGACCCTGATACAGCAAACAATCCTGTCAGGTGCGTGTTCAGCGGCCAGTCTACTCAGCAGAGTGCCACTGATGGTATGGCCCACAACATGCCAGGCTACCTGCCGAACGCATTAATGGCCGTTGGCTCTCATTTTACATAAGAACATAAGAATTAGGAGCAGGAGTAGCCCATTCGGCCCCTCGAGCCTGCTCTGCCATTCAATAAGATCATGGCTGATCTTCCACCTCAACTCCACTTTCCCCGCCCGATCTCCATATCCCTTGATTCCCCTAGAGTCCAAAAATCTATCGATCTCAGCCTTGAATACACTCAACGACTCAGCATCCACAGCCCTCTGGGGCAGAGAATTCCAAAGATTCACAAACCTCTGAGCGAAGAAATTCCCCCTCATCTCTGGCAATTCGAAAAGAAAGAAAGATATGGTGCTAACCTCGACCTCAGGACGTCCCAAAGCACTTTACAGCCATTGATGTGCTGCTACTATTGTAATATATGCAGCCAATTTGCGCACAGCAATCTCCCAAAAACACCTAGGGGGGAAAATTGGGTGAGTAGCGCCACCTGTTAGCGCCTAAAGAGGCAGTCAGTGGCTGTAGCGCCACTGGCTGCGCCTCCCGCGATAATCAGCAGGGGCGCTAATGGTGGCATTAGCCATTTGCGCTGCGCCGCCACCGATGACGTCATCGGTGTGCGCAGCGCCCCATTCGCGCCCTGAACGCGATATTTGGTAGCGAACGCCGCTGTAGCACCGTTCGCTACCCGCTCCCGGTTCACGGGGCCTTGCTGTGCCGGCAGAGGTGCAAGTTAAGGTGGAGGTGCGGGGCGGCCGCTTTTTCGGCGGCCGCCTGCCAGCACCTCCGTCTCCGGTCTCCTGGTCCCCCCCCCCGCGGCATTGCCGGCTGTTTCCCGAGAGCCCGGCACTTCTCCTTAGTGCCGGGCCCTTTTGCCGGCACTCGCGATCGGGGTTCGCGCTGTTGCAGGCACCTCCCCCTTAACAGTGGGAGGAAGGCCTGCAGTACCGCAGCATGCCGTGCCGCAGCGTGTGGCACTGCGGCACGTTGCGTTGCATCAAGCGGGGTGTGTAGTGGGCAGCCAGTGCCATCCGCCCCGTTGTGTGCTAATGCCCAAGGGCAGTTTCTGCTTCCCTTCTTTTCCCGAGGGGGAAAAATGAAAATAAGCCCGGGGGTTAAAACAGCTGAGGCAAAAAATAAAGTAATTTAACTCTTGCTTTTTGCCTGGCAGTGAGATTTAAAATCCACCCCCGCACCCCCCACCACCACCCCCAGCCTCCTATGGTTGTGCAGCTGTTAAAAGCATTTCAACTGGGATGCACAGTGCAAATACAGTGGAGCAGCATCACACCCCCTCCCCGCAAGATATCCAAGAATACTGGTAGGTCCTTGTTGGAGGTTAACTCATCTCCCCTCACCACAGGATGCCCAGTTCCTCGTAGCTGCGAGTAATTGTGCTACTCTTTGGCGCCATATTCACCAAACTCCGGCAAAAGCTACAAGATGCGGCATCGCAGTCTTTCCATTTGTTCCTAAATAGGAATGAGATTGCTGGTTACAAGACTAGACTGAGATGATCAAGTACTCCATGGGACGCCTCGGTCTCTGTGCTACTGGGAGCAGCGAGTTGGGGAGGGGGGGATACTGTTTGGAGGACAAGTTAGATAGTGGAGATGACCGGATAGATCAATATTCTGATATTGCTCGACAACCTTTGGGAATCAGGGAGTATCGCTGCAGCACTTTCCCTCGGGAGGTTTAATGGGTGTGTTAGAGTCCCTGGTAGGTGAGGGGAGTGGCAGGCTAAATGGCTTTTACCGCATTCCACACTGTAGTGTATGTACCTTTAAGAGAGAACTACTTTTACAGCTCCTGTATACTGTAGTACCGGCAGTGACCACCCTTGTATCTAAGCCTTGAGCATGCCTCTGTACTGCCAGTCTTGAGACTACCCTACTTCAGTAAACAACTGTTGATTGTTAAGTTACAGCCTCCGTGTAGTTATTGGAAAACATCATACTCTAAGAATCACGGATCTAACACACACCTTCTTGTGTTTAACTTCCTGCTGCACGCTTCCAGCACGTTCTGTTTTTGTGGCCAGCACTGATAGACAACAGGCTTTGAATTAGCTTCTTTGAATGAACTGAAACGATTGGGGAATGTAAAACTAACTGTCATTTTACATTTTGCCATCCAGATATTCGATAGATCGCAACACAGATCTGGAACGATACTTTAACATTGACGCTTACACTGGAGTCATTACAATCGCCAAATCGCTGGACAGAGAGACAAATGCCGAGCACAACATTACAGTTTTAGCGATGGAAAGTCGTAAGTGATTTCCATTAGAAATTCTTTAAAGAAAGAAAGAACTTGCATTTCTATAGCGCCTTTCACAACCTCGGGATGTTCCAAAGCGCTTTACAGCCAATGAAGTACTTTTGAAGTGCAGTCACTGTTGTAACGTGGGCTACGCGGCAGCCAATTTGCGCACAGCAAGCTCCCACAAACAACAGTGAACTGAATGAAATAAAAACAGAAAATGCTGGAGACACTCAGCAGGTCAGGCAGCATCTGTGGAGAGAGAAACAGAGTTAATGTTTCAGGTCGGTGACCCTTCGTCAGAACTGGAAAAAGTTAGAGATGTAACAGATATTAAGCAGGTGCAGGGGCAGGGAAAGGGGGAGGGGAGTAAAGAACAAAAGGGAAGGTCTGTGATAGGGTGGAAGGCAGGAGAGACTAAATGACAAAAGGGATGATTGTACAAAGCAAAAGGAGATGGTAGTGGGACAAGTAAAGAAACAAAAGATGGGTCTAGAAGAGGTGTAAATGGGAATGGCAGAATCATCAACAGCTGCCCTCTGAAAAAATGGGGGCAGAGGTTGTGGTCGGAAAT
The DNA here is from genome assembly GCF_052327205.1 of Somniosus microcephalus. Taxonomy (NCBI): domain Eukaryota; kingdom Metazoa; phylum Chordata; class Chondrichthyes; order Squaliformes; family Somniosidae; genus Somniosus; species Somniosus microcephalus. The sequence goes on along the minus strand of NC_140993.1, from coordinate 24,135,720 downwards.
TGTTGAACTCAGTGTTGAGTCCAGAAGGCTGTAAAGTGCCTAATAGAAAGATGAGGTGCTGTTCCTCGAGCTTACGTTAAGCTTCATTGGAACAGTGTAAGAGGCCGAGGGCCGAGAGGTCAGAGTGGGAGTGGAGCGGAGAATTAAAGTGACAGGCGACCGGAAGCTCGGGGTCACGCTTGCGGACTGAACGGAGGTGTTCTGCAAAGTGGTCACTGTTGTGTATGTACCTTTAAGAGAATAACTGGTCTCAGACTGCAGTACCGGCAGTGACCACCCCTGTATAAAAGGCGCTAGTGAGCCTCTGTTGTTTTCAGTTCCCGATCGACTTCAATCAGTAAAGACTTGTTTTGTTCAACTCCTGCTGTCCGTGTCTCAATCATTCACGGACATAATAGTCACCCTATCTGCGTTTGGTCTCCCCAGTGTAGAGGAGACTGCATCGTGAGCAGTGAATCCAGTATACTAAATAGCAAGAAGTACAGGTAAATCGCTGTTTCACCTGGAAGGAGTGTTTGGGGCCCTGGACAGTGAGAAGGGAGGAGGTTAAAGGACAGGTGTTGCATCTCCTGCGCTTGCATGGAAGGTGCCGTGGAAAGGGGAGGGAGTGATTGAGGAGTAGACCAGGGTGTCGCAGAGGGAATGGTCCCTTCAGAATGCTGAAAGGGGAGGGGAGGTGAAGATGTGTTTGGTGGTGGGATCACGCTGGAGGTGAAATGGCGGAGAATGATCCGTTGAATGTGGAGGTTGGTGGGGTGAAAGGTGAGGACAAGGGGAACCCTAACATGGTTCTGGGAGGGAGGGGAGGGAGGGAGGGGAAGGGGTGAGAGCAGAAGTGTGGGAAATGGAATGGACATGATCGAGGGCCGTGTCATCCATGGTAGAGGGGAAATAACAACAGAAAATGCTGGAAAAACTCAGCAGGCCAGGCAACATCCGTGGAGAGAGAAATAGAGTCAACGTTTCAGGTCGAAACCCTTCGTCAGGACTAGACGAAGGGTTTCGACCTGAAACGTTGACTCTATTTCTCGCTCCACGGATGTTGCCTGGCCTGCTGAGTTTTTCCAGCATTTTAAGAACATAAGAACATAAGAAATAGGAGCAGGAGTAGGCCAATCGGCCCCTCGAGCCTGCTCCGCCATTCAATAAGATCATGGCTGATCTGATCCTAACCGCCAATCCACTATCACAGAACCATCTCCTGAATCTAACAGAATTAGACACACGAAATAGGAGCAGGATCAGGCTACACGGCCCCTGGGCCCGCTCCGCTACCCACAGGGCCATGACCGATCCGAACCTAGACTCATGTCCAAATTCCTGCCCGCTCCCCGTAACCCTTAATTCCCTTTACTTCTAGGAAACTGTCTATTTCTGTTTTAAATTTATGTAATGATGTAGCTTCTACAGCTTTTTGGGGCAGCATATTCCATGGACCTACCACCCTCTGAGTGAAGTAGTTCCTCCTCATCTCAGTTTTTGAAAGAGCAGCCCCTTATTCTAAGACTATGCCCCCTAGTTCTAGTTTCACCCATCATCGGGAACATCTTCCCCGCATCCACCCGGATTTCCAGCATCCACAGTATTTTGCTATCATGGTAGAGGGGAATCCTGTGTTGAGGAATAAGGAAGACATATCGGAAGCATTAGTGTGGAAGGTGGCATCGTCAGAACAGAGATGCAGAAACTGGGAGAATGGAATAGAGTCCTTACAGGAAGCGGGGTAGGAAGAAGTGTAGTCAAGGTAGCTGTGGGAGTTAGTGGGCTTATAGTGGATGTTGGTCAATAGCCTAGTGAAATAAATGGCCACCTCATCTATTTTAGTGATGTTAATTGAGGGATTAATATTGTCCAGGACACCGGGGAGAACTCCCCTGCTCTTCTATGAAATTATGCCGTGGGATCTTTATGTCCACCTGAGAGAACAGACGGGGCCTCGGTTTAACATCTCATCTGAAAGACGGCACCTCCGACAGTGCAGCACTCCCTCCTGTACTGCACTGGGAGCGTCAGCCGAGATTTTGTGCTGAGCTCTCTGCAGTGGAAGTTGAACCCACTGACAATTTGCCAGTTCATTAATTCAAATGGCTTTTTGTTCTTGCTGTAATGAACTGTAAAGACAAGTTTATGTTTTGAAATGAATAATGCAACATAAAATAACAGCAAAATTTCATCAACAAATCAATTAAGAAAAAAATACTGATGATGCTGAGTCAGTGAATATATTCAAGGTGGAGATAGACAGATATTTGAGCTATAGGGGAGTCCAGGTTATGGGGAGCGGGCAGGGAAGTGGAGTTGAGGCCAAGATCTGATCAGCCATGATCTTTTTGAATGGCGGAGCAGGCTCGAGGGGCCGAATGGCCTGCTCCTGCTCCTATTTCTTATGTTCTTATGCTATTTAGTACAGCTTCTGCACACACACGTAGTGGGAGGTCACGTTCTGCTGCGATTGGTATTGTTGTTGAAGCAGTTTATACCCATTCGAATGGATGTGGAGCCTTCAAATAAAGTTAGAGTCCAAAGAGCAACAGGAACGTGATAAGTCGGGCGCCATTTTTATTTTCCTGTCCAGAAATGTTGGGCCACCCTGGACTGGGTGGTCTTTATATATGCATGGCGGGCTCCAGGTGGGATTCCCATCAGTGGCACCAGAAGAGGTGGAAGGCCAACTTAAAGAGACAGAAAAGCCCCAAAACGGTTTGGCTGACCCAGCGAGCGGTTAGCATGTGGAACTCGCTGCTGAGGCAAAAAAGCATAGATGCATTCAAGGGGAAGCTAGACAAGTACACGAGGGGAGAAAGGGATAGAAGTACAAAAGCCAAATACTGCGGATGCTGGAAATCTGAAATACTCGGCAGGTCAGGCAGCATCTGTGGAGAGAGAAATGGAGTCAACGTTTCAGGTCGATGGCCCTTCATCAGAACTGGAAAAAGCTGGAGATGGAACAGGTTTTTAAGCAAGTGTCGGGGCAGGGAAAGGGAGGGAGGGGAGGAAAGAACAAAAGGGAAGGTCTGTGATGGGATGGAAGGCAGGAGAGATTAAGAGACAAAAGGGATTATGGTGCAAGGCAAAAGGAGAGGGTAATGGGACAAGTTAAGAAACAAAAGATGGCTCTAGATGAAGTGTAAATGGAAATGGCAGAATCATCGACAGCTGCCATGTGCGAGAGAGATAAAACAATAATGATAGGGGCCGAGGTTATAGTCTGAAATTGTTGACCTCAATGTTGAGTCCAAAGGAATAGAAGGATATCTTAATAGGGTGAGATGAGGGTGGGAGGAGACTCGGTGTGAAGCATAAACAGACCAATTGGGCCGGATGGCCTGTTTCTGTGTGGTAAATTCCATATCATTTTACTGTGTGGAAATGATGGAACATGGAACGTATGATGTTGCCATAACAATACAGCCGACCAATTGGAAATTGAGCTGGGTGCTAAGGTTTCAGCAGTATGGAATTCCCACCCACTTTAAGCTTCTGGCCACCTGATTTAAGTTGATACAGCAGATGACCAAGCGGAGACAATCTAGACTGGATGCACTAAGTGTAAACGTAAACGGCACATGGCAACACAGAACCGAATGTCAAGTGTTTAAGCTCCAAACCATTTCATTTAAATTTGTTCCCCCCCCCCCCAAAAAAAAGAAATGACTCCAGTTCGGAGATTCTGATAGGAATAGGTTTGTTCCTTCAAGTAAACGGCAGCGCTTTTAACTTTGAAACACTTTGTCATTTTCTCCCCCCCTACTTAATCTGCGCCCAAACACAGTGCCAAATCACCATGTAATGTACAAAGAGAAGCTGTTTATATTCATGTTTCGCAAGCTTGTAGTGCGGCTCATTATTTTCCCTCAGGCAATGTAAAAAGTTAGATTTTCTATTTCCGTTGCCAAGGAGAGTGCCACTGCTACCCAAAGCCTGCACCGAAATAATAAACCTAAATAACAAACTCTCCATTTACTGAATTTCACCCTTTGCAGTGAACTTTTTCTTTCGCCCCTAAGCAATGATCATTTAGGCTGCCCACTTGTAAAGCGTTTTCCGAAATGTTATCTCTTTTTTTTCGGTTGTCTGTACAGCTACTTCAGTGATGCCTCTCTCTGAACCTGTATCCTGCACAGTACGGGACTCGGGGCTTTACCCGACACTGAGAAAGCTAGCTTTATCTCCCATGCTTTGTGATAAACTGGAATTTCCTTTGGCCTTGATCTCTGGATGGTTGACCCACAACCTTTGCTGTCTGGCCGACCCCTCCCCAGCACTCCAGTGTTGCCGGTCGATGCGGTCCCGAGACTGGCGGTGTTGCTAGTTCATCACCACTGATCGACTGCTGTTATAATTGGCAGTAATACCACCCAGCTACCATCAGCAGCTCCTAGCGTGGGGCAGAGAATTGTCATCTTTTAACCTTATAGAGCCATCTTCTTTGCATTTATTGGACTTGATGGATTTTGTCTGGCTCTTGCGCTGATGTGCTTCTCACAGGTCCTTTCTTTATTTCTGGCCTGGACGGGCGGCGGAACTATTAAAGTGTCCATTTCTTCCCATGGCATCCGTTGTCTCCGCTCTCTTAACTTGCTCCTCAACTTATTTATTTCCCAAAATGTTCCGGGTTGCCTACGTTTTAGAGTTTCTGAAACAAAATCTGAAAATTAACGAGGTGGGTGCAATTTTGAACTAACGCTGATAAGATCAGGCGCAGCGCTGGTTTTATACCCCCCACTTGATCTTTGAAGCCGAGAGAAGGGTAATATGTTGGGCGGGGTGTAAAACCGGCCTTCTGCCCGAACCCACGAGCCTCCTGCCTGGCGAATTAGGTTAAAATGAAAGCCCCTCTGACGATTCAGCCAGAGCGCCACTCCTATGTGTGCACCAGAAATGGTATAGGGTCTGCCCCTCTGCCGCGGGCCACAACAGCCACGAGCTGGCACGTCTGGGCGAAAGGGAACTCCTACTGTTGAATGGGGAGCAAAGGTCCGGAGTTTCCGCTCCGGGGTGGGCGGGTTGCATAGAAACATAGAAACATAGAAGATAGGAGTAGGCCATTCGGCTCCTCGATCCTGCTCCGCCATTTAATGAGATCATGGCTGATCATCCAAATTCAGTACCCTGTCCTTGCCTTCTCCCCATATCCCTTGATCCCTTTAGCCTTAAGAAATATATGCAACTCCTTCTTGAATATATTTAATGAATTGGCCTCTACTGCCTTTTGTGGTAGGGAATTCCACAGGTTCACCACTCTCTGGGTGAAGAAATTCCTCCTCATCTCTGTCCTAAATGGCTTACCCCTTATCCTTAGACTGTGACCCCTGGTTCTGGACTCCCCCACCATCGGGAACATCCTTCCTGCATCCAGTCTGTCTAGTCCTGTTAGAATTTTATAAGTTTCAATGAGATCCCCTCTCATTCTTCTAAACTCCAGTGAATATAAGCCCAATCGACCCAATCTCTCCTCATAGTCCTTCCTGCCATCCCAGGTATCAGCCTGGTGAATCTTCGCTGCACTCCTTCCATGGCAAGAACATCTTTCCTCAGATAAGGCGACCAAAACTGCACACAATACTCAAGATGTGGTCTCACCAAGGCCCTGTACAACTGCAGCAAGACATCCTTGTTCCTGTACTCGAATGCTCTCGCTACTAAGGCCAACATACCATTTGCCTTCTTAACCGCCTGCTGCACCTGCATGCTTACCTTCAGCGACTGGTGCACAAGGACACCCAGGTCTCGTTGCACTTCCGCTTCTCCCAATCTATTGCGTTTCAGATAATAATCTGTCTTCCTGTTTTTGCCACCAAAGTGGATAACCTCACATTTATCCACATTATACTGCATCTGCCATGCTTCTGCCCAATCACCCAACCTGTCCAAATCATCCTGGAATTTCTCAGCATCCTTCTCACAGCACACACACACACCCAGCTTTGTGTCATCTGCAAACTTGGGAGATATTACATCTAGTTCCCTCGTCTAGATCATTAATATATATTGTGAATAGCTGAGGTCCTAGCACCGATCCCTGCGGTACCCCACTAGTCACTGCCTGTTACTCGGAAAAAGACCCGTTTATTCCAACTCTTTGCTTCCTGTCTGCCAACCAGTTCTCTATCCAAGTCAGCATCTTACCCCCAATCCCATGTGCTTTAACTTTACACGCTGTTCTCTTATGCGGGACCTTATCAAAAGCCTTCTGAAAGTCCAAATACACCACATCCACTGGTTCTCCCTTATCTATTCTACCAGTTACAGCCTCAAAAAATTCCAGTAGATTAGTCAAGCACGATTTACCTTTTGTAAATCCATGTTAACTTTGTCCGATCCTGTCACTGTTTTCCAAGTGCTCTGCTATTACATCTTTTGTAATAGTCTCTAGCATTTTCCGCACTACTTCCAGGCTTACCGGTCTATAATTCCCCGTTTTCTCTCTACCACCTTTTTTGAACAGTGGGGTTACATTAGCCAACCTCCAATCCATGGGAACTGTTCCAGAGTCTATAGAATTTTGGAAGATGACCAGCAATGCATCTACTATTTCTAGGGCCACTTCCTTAAGTACCCTAGGATGTAGATTATCAGGCCCTGGGGATTTATCGACCTTCAATCCCGTCAATTTCCCTAACACCATTTCCCTAGAAATACTGATTTCATTCAGTTCCTCCCTCGCATTAGACCCTATGTTCCCCGCGGGGCTGTCGAGAAAAAATGCGCTGGACACAGCGGCAGTTTGGCCGAGGATAAAGTTACTCCCCAGGGCTCCGCGCAAACTCCTTTGCACACGCCTGCAGGTACTATCTCCCATGAGCCAGCGCAATCGAGCAACATTATCGGGCCTAGTCGATTATTGACCGGCACAAGGGTAACGGGGCCTCAAGATTACTGAATTAAACTAAATTTAAAATGAAAATGTGTTCAAGTAATTGTTGCTGCTGAAGAACCAAGGTCAGTCAGTGGTTTCAATTGACGACTGGTCACAGGTCCTTGCCAAGGGCAGATTCATTGATTGAATTTGAACTCATTTAAACTGAGTTGAAAGTAATTTGAGACAATTTAAAATAATTGTAGCCTTGGTGCGAGAACCAGACCTGAGTGAGGCTTCAGTTGACTGCTGGGCACTGCAGCTGTAAGTTATTAGCGAGGGATTAATGTGACCATGGGGGCCTGTGCGCTCGAGGTTTTGGGCGCAATGCGATGAACACCCCTCGAACGTGCGCAATCGGCGGAAACTCACCGTGCCAACCTGTGGGGTGTGGCCTGGCCGGTTTTGTGGATGGGGAACTGCTTCGGGCGAATTGTCTTTTGAACCATGCAGAAAAGATCTCGGAAACTCGAGCGTAAGTGCTTATGGGTGAACTCACTCGCATTTTAAATCCCGCGATCCTCGGCGCTATTTCAGTCGATTCCGCCCAGATTGCACTGATATCTTGGCGCAAAGGCATGCGGAAATTCCGGTCCCGTGTGTTTTTGGAGTGCAGTGAAGGATGGTGGCGAAGTATGTGAATTGTTCAAATAGGCCACAAAGCACGTGTGTCTCAGGTGTTAGTTTTTGTGTTCATTCTTGTGATTATTATAATCCCAGGAAGTCATTGAAGTCATACTGGGCCAGAAGTCTGAGCTCATGTTGTCACTTTCCTAATGGCTCACTCTAATTTATTCTGCTCTTTTCTAAGCCTGTTCTGTTTCCGTTCACATGATTAGAAACAAACATTAAAAAAAGAAACCCTGTGAAAATAACGTAACTACACACATTAATCTTTCCTTGACTGTGTTTTATCCTTTGTACAGAGAACCCGGCACAGATCGGAAGAGGCTTTGTTCTCATTAGCTTGGTGGACGTCAATGACAATGCCCCTGAGTTCCCAATGGAATATGAAACATTTGTTTGTGAAAACACCAACCATGGCAAGGTATGGAGCTTCCCCAAATTACATTTATCTGTTTTTTTGTTCATTCTCGGGATGTGGGCGTCGCTGGCAAGGCCAGCATTTATTGCCCATCCCTTGAGAAGGTGGTGGTGAGCCACCTTCTTGAACCGCTGCAGTCCGTGTGGTGAAGGTGCTCCCACAGTGCTGTTAGGGAGGGAGTTCCAGGGTTTTGACCCAGCGACGATGAATGAACAGCCGATATACTTCCAAGTCAGGATGTTGTGTGACTTGGAGGGGAACTTGGAAATGGTGGTGTTCACATGCGCCTGCTGCCCTTGTCCTTCTAGGTGGAAGAGGTTGTGGGTTTGGGAGGCCCCCGTGGTCACATTAAACCTTTGCTAATAACGTACAGAATCGACTGAAATAGTGCAGAAGAAGCCTTGGTAAGTTGTTGCATCTTGTAGATGGCCCACACTGCAGCCACGGTACGCCGGTGGTGGAGGCAGTGAATGTTCGATGTGGTGAATGGGGTGCCAATCAAGCGGACTGCTTTGTCCTGGATATTCAGTCTGTTTAGGGAATGGGTTTACACGGGCTCTGCATATATTCATTCAATTTGATGCCAGCTTGACGCAGTTGGTAGCACTCTCACCTCTGAGTCAGAAGATTGTTGGTTCAATCCCACTCCAGGACTTGAGCACATAACTCCACGGGAAGAGAGTTCCCGATTTCCACCACCCTTTATGTGAAGAAGTGCTTCCTGACATCACCCCTGAATGACCTGGCTCTAATTTTAAGGTTTTGCCCCATTCTTCTGGACTCCACCCACCAGTGGAAATAATTTGTCTCTATCTACCCTATAATCTCCTTTAATCATTTTAAACACCTCAATTAGATCACCCCATAATAGTCAAATGAATACCACCCTAGTCTGTGCAACCTGTCCTCATAATTTAACCCTTTTATTCTTTTTAATGCTCTTTAATCAACAGTATTACCTGTTGTGATATCTCTTTTTAATATAAGTAGCATATATGATGATAAATGTTTCAGAAGCATGGTTGTGGTGGTTGAAGGTCAATCATCACAGCCCCAGGACATCGCTGCAGGAGTTCCTCAGGGCAGTGTCCTAGGCACAACCATCTTCAGCTGCTTCATCAATGACATTCCCTCCATCATAAGGTCAGAAATGGGGATGTTCGCTGATGACTGCACAGTGTTCAGTGCCATTCGCATCTCCTCAGATAAATGAAGCAGTCCATGCCCGCATGCAACACGACCTGGATGGCGTTCAGGCTTGGGCTGGTAAGTGGCAGGTAACATTCGCGCCACACAAGTGCCAGGCAATGATTATCTCCAACAAGCGAGAGTCTAACCACTGCCCCTTGACATTCAACGGCATTACCTTCGCCGAATCCCCCACCATCAACAGCCTGGGGGGTCACCATTGACCAGAAACTTAACTGGATCAGCCACATAAATACTGTGGCAACAAGAGCAGGTCATTAACAATAATTAGCTCTGTAATGTTGGGTATTCTGCAGCGAGTGTCTCACCTCCTGACTCCCCAAAGCCTTTCTACCATCTACAAGGCACAAGTAAGGAGTGTGATGGAATGCTCTCCACTTGCCTGGATGAGTGCAGCACCAACAACACTCAAGAAGCTCGACACCATCCAGGACAAAGCAGCCCACTTGATTGGCACCCCATCCACCACCTTAAACATTCACTCCCTCCACCACCGGCGTACCGTGGCTGCAGTGTGGACCATCTACAAGATGCACTGCAGCAACTCGCCAAGGCTTCTTCGGCAGCACCTCCCAAACCCGCGACCTCTTCCACCTAGAAGGACAAGGGCAGCAGGCGCGTGGGAACAGCACCACCTCCAAGTCACACACCATCCTGACTTGGAAATATATCGCCGATCCTTCATCATCGCTGGGTCAAAATCCTGGAACTCCCTCCCTAACAGCACTGTGGGAGTACCTTCACCACACGGACTGCAGCGGTTCAAGGAGGTGGCTCACCACCACCTTCTCGAGGGCAACTAGGGATGGGCAATAAATGCCGGCCTTGCCAGCGACTCCTACATCCCATAAACGACTGAAACCCCCCCCCCCCCATCTCTTGTAATATGTGTTTCTTATTTTTTTGCTGCTCTGTTGAGTAGATTTTGAAAGATTCCAATCCTTGTGCAGGGCCTTTGCTCACCAGCGGTGCAGATCAGAGAATGAGAGCCGGAGGTTGGAGTGCTCTTGATTCTCTGGTTGCTAAAACCAATCTGTGGAAAATCAGGAATAAGAACAGAAAATGGTGGTAACTCTCAGTAGCCCAGGCAGCATCTGCGGAGAGAGAAGCAGAGTTAACGTTAACGGGGACGATTTTCACCCGACACGCTCAGCAGAAACCTGGCGGGCAGGCAGTTAAAATCGCCCCCGGCTCTTACCTGTCCAAAATCTGCCACGATCGCAACTTTTGCAATTTTAACCCGCTCTCCTGAGCAGGCGGCAAGGACACGCGCCCGGAGCCAACGGGGTCCTTCTTTACACATGCATGTCGCGGCCCGATGACATCATTGAGACCCGACCGTAATTTTAACTCGGGGCCTGAGCGAGGAATCCACCCGGAGTTAAAATCGGGGGCGTAACGTTTCAGCTTGATGCCCTTTCATCAGAACTGGAAGAAGTTAAAGATTTAACAGTTTATAAGCCAGTGCAGAGCCAGGGAAAAAGTGTGGCGGGGTGGTGGAGGGGTGGGGGGGGGGCGCGGGCGGAGGGGGGGCTGGTTGAGGGGGGGCAGAGAACAAAAGGGAAGGTCAGCGATAGGGTGGAAGGGAGGAGAGATTAAATGACTAAAAGGATGATGGTATGAGGCAAAAGGGGTTGGTAATGGGACAAGTAAAGCCATAAAAGAAGGGTCCAGAGGAGGTGTAAATGGCAACAGCACAACCATTATCAGCACTCGCTGCCTGAGAAAATGGGAGAAGTGATTATGCCGGAGACGCAGAATTTGAAATTTATGTGCAAATCTCAAGCAATCGCCAAAAATTAGGCAAAGAAGGTCCCATAATCCATTGAAATCACTTGCAAACAACATGTAGATTGTTGGGAAAGGCATACAGCAGCTTTCAACAATTCCACCTGAATGACTGTTAGATGCTTTATGACTTTGACATGAATACAAAAAGCTATAATTGGATTAAATCACAGGGCATTGTGGATACAATGATAACAATTTAAATTTGAAAAAAAAATGCAGGTTTGCCGCAAATTAACAATTAAGTTGCCAAGTGAAAGAATGGATTTGCAGTTAAATAAACTAGGGAGCATTTATTTGCCATCATTCCAATTCGAATACAAATAATCCAAAATACAGACTCTGAGAGACCACTCTCGTTTCATTATTGTGAAGGCTCCATTATACACCATATGCACTACTACCCACCAATCCATTATACAGCAATACTCCATGCACGGGAATGAAGACAAATTATATAAGCTTCATTTAATATTCCTTGCGCTGTGGAAAAAACAGAAAGTTTTGCATTTATGCAGCATCTTTCATGGCCTAAGGACACCCCGGCGCACTTAACAACCAATTCTATACTTTTTGAAGTGTAGTCACTGTTGTAATGTAGGAAATGTGGCAGCCAATTTGCGCACAGCAAGCTCCCACAAACAGCAATGTGCTCATGACCGGATAATCTTAGTGATGCTGGTTGAGGGATAAATATTAGCCAGGACCCCGGGGAGAACTCCCTTTGCTCTTCTTCCAATAGTGCCATGGGAGCTTTTACGTCTACTGTCAAAGTGGTCAATGAGATAATGAGCAGACAATCTGGGCTGGATTTTCATTGAGGAGGCGGGTAGGAGGCGGGACTACAACTTTTGGGGTTGTAGTCCCGCCTCCATCGAGTTGTGGCCAACCCACGCGATTTTGACTTGATTGACCTTGTTGAGCCTGCCCAGCGGGCTCAGCAGGCCAATTAAGGGCCACCCGGCAACAGGTGACGTCACAGATTGATATTTCATCTGTCAAGACCTTTTGACAGATGAAATATCAGCGTTTCACAGCTGTTTGAAGCTGTCAAACACTGACAATCTGTACTTTGGGTTAATTCCTTCCTCTCAGGATGATTTAGAGATCTCCCCGGAACAGACAGCTGAATGCTGCAACTTTTGACGGCTCGCGGCCATTCTGCTTTCTGTGCCGGTGAGATGAGGGACTCCCGAGACCTGAAGGAAGGAAGGCTGCAAAGGTAAGTAAAGGTAAGTAAAACTTCTTTAAACACTTTAGACACACCAAACACACTTACCTCTGCACTTATGCACCCATCACTCATCTGAACACCAGACATCTCGACCCCTCCAAGCCCTTCATCCCGACGGCCCGCCTCGCTAACTTGGCATGGTTTGGAGCCGTCGGGAATCCCACACTTCAGCAGCACCCGCCTCCTTTGAAACTGGCATGGAGGCGGGTTGGGGGCGGGATGGGGTTGTGCCCCCTGATTTTGGGATTTTAACCCCCCACACGCCTCCAATTCCGCCTCCACGGCCCGATGAAAATCCTGCCCTCTGTGTTTTTTTAACCAATGTTGGATGATGACAGATAAGAGCAGGTCAGTGCTAGTGAACATGTCCTGCCAATGCTATCTTATTCCTCTCATGGCTAGTTGTGGGGCATCGCTGACAGAGAATGGTTGCTCCATTCACCTACATAACAACAGTCACTGCTCCCCACAAAGTAACTCACTGTGTAAAGAAGCACTTTGAGACTTCAGATTCTGTTGTGAAGGGCCCGATATAAATGCAAATATTCTCAAGATATCAAGCTTCACAATCAGAGGCTAAATCAACATCAGATTTTGTCTTGCACATTGGAACCTCATTACAAACTTTTTAAGTCCTTGTGTCTCAGAAATCACCGAGGTTAATTTTGTGAGGTATCTGCCTTGTAATAGTTTGCCTTTGCCTCTGTCTTACTGTTATCATAGAATGATGATACAGCACAGAAGGAGGCCACTCAGCCCATCGTGCCTGTGCCGGCTCTTTGAAAGAGCCGTCCAACGAGTCCCACTCCCCTGCTCTTTCCCCAGAGCCCTGCAAATACTTCCCCTTCAAGTATTTCTCCAATTCCCTTGAGAAAGTTACTACTGAATCTGCTTCCACCTCCCTTTCAGGCAGTGCATTCCAGATCACAACAACTCGCTGAGTAAAAAAAATTCTCCTCATCTCCCCTCTGGTCCTTTTGCCAATTATCTTAAATCTGTGCCCTCTGGTTACCGACCCTCCTGCCAGTTTCTCCTTATTTACTCTATCAAAACCATTCATGATTTTGAACACCTCTATCAAATCTCCCCTTAACCGTCTCTGCTCTAAGGAGAACTATCCCAGCTTCTCCAGTCTCTCCACATAACTGAAGTCCCTCATCAGTGGTACCATTCTAGTAAATCTCCTCTGCACCCTCTCCAGAGCCTTGGCATCCTTCCTAAAGTGCGGTGCCCAGAATTGAACACAATACTCCAGCTGAGGCCCAACCAGTGATTTATACAGGTTTAGCAAAACAACCTAAAATGGCAGAAGAACTATTCGAAGTTCCAGCACCAGGTTTACAAGAATGCCACGTTTAACCTCCTTTAATAATCATAATAACAGGGTGTGATGGAATGCTTGTTGGAACAAAGATATCTGCAGAAATGGAGTTTATACTAACAAGGTTTCAGAGTGCTTTAGTTTTGTTCAGGAATTACACATTCATAATTAATGACCATATAGAGTCCAATGTGATTTCTGCATCTGAAACTCCAGTCGGCATGCCATGTGTGGAACAATAGCAATCTAATTGATCTCAGTGGGGATAACTAAGATTTTCAGCTGCTTAAACAAAAATCATTGTTTTGTCTAACACGTTTAAAGCTGTAACAGTTTCCAGATAAATAAATAAGCCCATGCACTGGAGTGTCAAATCAGTCAATGTAGTTGTCTGTCTAAAAGTTCATTCTGTCAACCTCTTAACATTTCGTAAAATCGTTCAGCTGCAGGCCGCTCTTCCATCTGTGTGAATACATTTTAATTAGTGCCACACCAATTGCAAGTCATCTAATTGAGAGGAATGACAGATCTGCTGCCACATTGGAATTAAACAGGAGAGCTGAGATTGGCCATGGAGCTCTTGAGGTATCAAAATTAATCCACATAGTTTCTTGCAAGAAGTCTTAAATCTGCTGACCACTCCGCAAGACGAGAATGGAGATGGAGGTCTTTACACAGTAAGAATGAAGGTGCTGATCTGTTCATAGAAACATAGAAGATAGGAGCAGGAGTAGGCCATTCCGCTCCTCGAGCCTGCTCCGCCATTCAATGCGATCATGGCTGATCATCCAAATTCAGTACCCGGTCCCTGCTTTCTCCCCATATCCCTTGATCCCTTTAGCCTTAAGAAATATATCCAACTCCTTCTTGAATATATTTAAGGAATTGGCCTTTACTGCCCTCTGTGGTAGAGAATTCCACAGGTTCACCACTCTCTGAGTGAAGAAATTCCTCCTCATTTCTGTCCTAAATGGCTTACCCCTTATCCTTAGACTGTGACCCCTGGTTCTGGACTCCCCGACCATCGGGAACATCGTTCCTGCATCTAGTCTGTCTAGTCCTGTCAGAATTTTATAAGTTTCAATGAGATCCCCTCTCATTCTTCTAAACTCCAGCGAGTATAAGCCCAATCGACCCAATCTCTCCTCATACGTCATTCCTGCCATCCCAGGTATCAGCCTGGTGAATCTTCGCTGAACTCCCTCCATGGCAAGAACATCCTTCCTCAGATAAGGCGAACAAAACTGCACACAATACTCAAGATGTGGTCTCACCAAGGCCCTGTACAACTGCAGTAAGACATCCTTGTTCCTGTACTCAAACCCTCTCGCTACGAAGGCCAACATACCATTTGCCTTCTTAACCGCCTGCTGCACCTGCATGCTTACCTTCAGCGACTGGTGCACAAGGACACCCAGGTCTCGTTGCACTTCCCCTTCTCCCAATCTATTGCCATTCAGATAATAATCTGCCTTCCTGTTTTTGCCACCAAAGTGGATAACCTTGCATTTATCCACGTTATATTGCATCTGCCATGCTTCTGCCCAATCACCCAACCTGTCCAAATCATCCTGGAGTTTCTTGGCATCCTTCTCACAGCACACATGCCCACCCAGCTTTGTGTCGTCTGCAAACTTGGAGATACTGTTCACAGTAAGAATTCAGCTGCTGAACCCCACACAGTACAAATGATGGTGCTGATATAGGGAAGTCAGGAGAAACTTCTCTACCCAGAGAGTGGTGAGAATGTGGAACTCGCTACCACGGGGAGTAGGTGAGGCAAATAGCATAGATGCATTCAAGGGGAAGCTAGAAATTAATAAAAGGATATGTCGATGGAGTTAGACGAAGAGGGGTGGGAGAAGGCTCGTGTGGAGCATAAACAACAGCATGGACCTGTTGGTATTTTTTTTTAATTTGTTTTATGGGATGTGGGCGTCGCTGGCAAAGCCAGCATTTATTGCCCATCCCTAGTTGCCCCTTGAGAAGGTGGTGGTGAGCCGCCTTCTTGAACCGCTGCAGTCCGTGTGGCGAAGGTACTCCCACAGTGCTGCTAGGGAGGGAGTTCCAGGATTTTGCGACGTCGGGTGGTCTGTCCAGTTTCATTCTTATTATTGTGTTTCGTAGCGGTTTGTTACAACTGAGTGTCTTGCTAGGCCATTTCAGAGGGCAGTTAAGAGTCAACCACATGTAGGCCAGACCGGGTAAGGACAGCAGATTTCCTTCCCTAAAGGAAATCAGGGAACCAGATGGGTTTTTACGACAATCTGATAGTTTCATGGTCACCATTACTGATACAAGCTTTTTATCCTGGAACTCCCTCCCTAACAGCACTGTGGGAGTACCTTCACCACACGGACTGCAGCGGTTCAAGAAAGCAGCTCACCACCACCTTCTCGAGGGCAATTAGGGATGGGCAATAAATGCTGGCCTTGCCAGCGACGCCCACGTCCCATGAATGAATAAAATTCGCTCGTATTTGTCCTGATCCTTTAAAAAAAAGTAGCAAATACATCATTAGTCTCTCACAAATGTAGCCTGAAAGATTGGATAGGTAAGAACAGAACCACGCAAGGGCAGTCCCACTGAACTGGACAATAGAGGAGTGGTGTCGGAGGAGGATGGTCTGGTCGACTGTGTCAAAGACGGCAGGAAGGTCGAGAAGGATTGGGAGGGGTGACACATCAGAGTCACAGTCACAGAGGATGTATTTGCAATTTCATCAGGGCTTTATATATGCCTCCGACCTTGCACACTCCAGAAACTCGTGCTCATTCAAAACTCTGCTGCCCGTATCCTAACTTGTACCAAGGCCCCTTCACCCGCCAAACCTGCGATCACTGACCTACATTGGCTCCCGCTCCGGCAACACCTCAATTTTAAAGTTCTATCGTTATTTTCAAATCCCTTGCCCCTCACCCCATCCTATCTCTTTAGCGATCTACAACCCTCCGAGATCCCTGGAATTTTCTCCTAAAACCTCTCCGCCGCTCTACCTCTCCCTCCTCCTTAAAACCCACCTCTTTGATCAACCTGTCCTTTTATCTCCTTTTGTGGCTCGGTGCCTAGTTTTGTCTGATAATCGCTCCTGTGAAGCACCTTGGGACGTTTTACTACGTTAAAGGCGCTATATAAATACAAGTTGTAGCTGTTGGCAAACAGCCTAGAATTGTAAGTTTGTAAGAAGGTCAGCAGGGATTGGAGAATTTGCTGTCCATTAATGTGCAGCATGCCAGCAATTCTGGCAGATGGTTATGAGGCATTATCGCTCAGTATTGACCCCATTATGTGATTCTAATTTACGTCTCTGTGCCATGGAAAGCAACCAGTCTTGGATGAATAATGGTTGCAAAACAGTGGATATTCTGGAGTCTTATTCAGGTATCCTTTGGTGGGCGGTGGTGAGGAGGGGGTGGATGGGAGACAGAGAGAAACTTCATAGATGCATAACAAAAGGAAAAAACAGTCTTGCATTTATATAGCGCCTTTCATGACCACCAAATTTCCCAAAGTGCTTTACAGCTAATGAAGTACTTTTTGAAGTGGAGTCACTGTTGTAATGTAGGAAACGCGGCATCCAAATTGAGCACAGCAAGCTCCCACAAAGAGCAATGTGATAATGACCAGATAATCTGTTTTATTCATTATTATATATATAGATGTTGATTGAGGGATAAATATTGGCCAGGACACCAGGGATAACTCCCCCTGCTCTTCTTCGAAAGTGTGCCATGAGATCTTTTACATCCACCTGAGAGAGCAGACGGGGCCTCGGTTTAACGGCTCATCCGAAGGACGGCACCTCCGACAGTGCAGCACTCCCTCAGCACTGCACTGGAGTGTCAGCCGAGATTTTTGTGCTCAAGTCTCTGGAGTGGGACTGTGAACCCACAACCTGCTGAATCAGAATCATTCCTCAGCAATTGAAAGACGTTGGATAAACTCCAAGATATATCAGACTGTGTACGACTCGTGGAAGGATGTGCCGAATGATTGACTGTTTCCCCATTCTATGCTTTCTTATGTCTTTATCTTATGTTATTCATGGCTCTTTACAAATTTCTGGAAGCGTATATTTGTGCAATGAAGATATCTCGACCTTCTTAATTTGACCTGGTGTGTCGAGTTGCTACAGTCATGCTTCGGCCCAAAACAATTCTGATCTTTTGCTGTGCTTACAGATAATTCAGAGAATCAGTGCAGTGGACAGAGATAAACCACCCAGCGGGCACCACTTTTATTTTTCCCTTGCTCCCGGGGCTGCAAACAACCTGAACTTCACAGTGCAAGATAACCGAGGTAACTATTTATTTACTGCCGGATTAGTGCCTGGGTCAGTCGTAATTTCGTGGTTTATGACCTTTGTCTTACGCGCTCACCGGTGACTCCGAGCCAAAGAAAAAACCCACTGTGTCCGCCGGATATCAATTGCAGAGTAATTGGCCCCCGTAGTAATTTATACACATGGATCAGCTGGCCGCTCAGAAGCGGTGCTGCTTAAATCATCGCAAACAGCGAGATGGAAGTGGAAAGTGGCCACTCATTTCCTGCGGCAACTTTTTCCAAATTCTCCGTTCACCTCTCTTAATCCGAACAATGTGTAACGTCATGGCCTCGAATCTCTACAGCTCGAGTTCTTACACAACTTGCTCCCGGCGTTATGAACGCGATATCGGTCAGGCAAAGGTGACTTTACAAAAAAAAAATCTGGTGAGGTGGTTTTAAAAATAAAACCCTCCATATTTTATATTCCGGCACTGTAATATCGCAAATTATTCTGTAAATCGGGTTGAAAAGACATGGAAAGAGAGGTGACCTTTTTCTTTAATGTCGCGTATTTTACATTGTGATATGACAGCGTGACAAAAATGTGTTTTGCTTTGTTAATGGCTTTTCAGTGCAAACATGTTGTTCGCTGTGGAACTGATCAATCAAAGTGCGAAAACGCTGGAGACCTGTGGCACCCGCACAACATGTCCGCCTGTCATGAAATGATGGATGGTGACAGTACTCTTTATAATTAAGCTGTAATGTCCTCAAGGGCGTGCCCAGCTGCTGAATAAAACAGGATTGCAAAGAGAAATTTTGGTGCTGCCTATTTAAAGTAAGGCAAGTGGGAGAGAAAAAAAAATGGAAATACTTAATGGCCGCTGACTTTCACTTGAATAAGTCACATCTACTAGTTCATTGAATCGTGCCAAATGAGTGTCACACTGAGCCGTGCGTTACATTATTAAGCAAAGGTTCACCCATACTTGTATATAACAGGTATATATATTGCTCATCGCATGAATACAAAATAAAATTCATAAATATATATATGTATCAAATTTACTGTTGTGGCAGAACCACTGAATGACTCTGGCTAACTGTATATAATTCTCTTTAACGATGTTCTAACACCAGCCTAAACCTGTACCATTGTGTTAGGCATTACTGTGTTTTGTATATAGAGTTTGCATGTACGGGGCGTGGCCCCTTTAAGAGCGCGGGAAAACGCGGGCAAACGTGATGACATCACGTCGCAAACCACGGGACTGCCCAGTCAGTCCTCATGGCATCTCTGTTGAGTAAAGACCTGTTTGATCGTTCTCTGGTGTCGATCTCAGTTATTCGTAGGAATTCGCCAATTCCTACACTATCTAAAAATGAGGTGCCATAAACAACATTCCTCCTAAAAAAAACTTTTGGGGTGCGTGGCCCCTTTAATAGGCTGCGTAGCGCATTCAGATTTCCGCACATGCGCGGTTTTTCCATTTAAAAGCTGGTGAGGGCCAGCGCGGGACCTCCAGAGCGCTGCACGGCCACGAAGCTTAATGGGAACATCGATTGACCATAAATGTAAGATAGTGACTAAGAAATCCAATGAGGAATTCCAGGAGAAACTTCTTTACAAAGAGAGTGCTTGGAATGTGGAGCTTGCTACCACAGGGAATGGTTGAGGCGAATAGCACACATTTAAGGGGAAGTTGGATAAACACACGAGGGGAAAAGGAGTAGAAGGTTATGTTGATAGGGTTGGATGAAGTCGGGGTGGGAGGAGGCTCGTGTGGAGCAGAAACACTGGCATGGTTCTGTTGGGCCGAATGGCCTGTTTCTGTGCTGTACCTAATTCTATGTAAAAATAACAATCATTTTTCCCCCAAACAAATATTTAGATAACACCGCAGTGATTCTGACTCGAAGAGCTGGTTTCAGCCGACAAGAACAGGCTGTTTACTTCCTGCCCATCCTGATCGTGGACAATGGCACTCCATCACTGAGCAGCACCAACACCCTCACCGTCCGGGTCTGTGGTTGCGATGACGATGGCATCGCCCATTCGTGCAATGCTGAAGCCTTTGCTCTGCCTGCGGGCCTCAGCACCGGAGCTCTCATCGCCATACTGGCCTGTGTCCTGACACTGCTGGGTACGTAACCTCTATCTTAATGATCTTGCCCTTGTAAGAAGAAGACGACTTGCATTTATATAGCGCCTTTCACAACCACCGGACATCTCAAAGCACTTTGTAGCCAATGAAGTACTTTTGAAGTGTAGTCACTGTTGTAATGTGGGAAATGCAGCAGCCAATTTGTGCACAGCAAGCTCCCACAAACAGCAATGTGAAAATGACCAGATAATCTGTTTTAGTGATGTTGATTAAGGGATAAATATTGGCCAGGACACTGGGGATAGCTCCCCTGCTCTTCGATCGATATAGTGGCCATGGGATCTTTTACGTCCAGCTGAGAGAGCAGACGGGGGCTTCGGTTTAACGTCTCTTCTGAAAGACGGCACCTCCGACAGTGCTGCACTCCCTCAGCACTGCACCGGAGTGTCAGCCTAGACTGTGCTCAAGTCTCTGGAGTGGGACCTGAACCCACAATCCTTCTGACTCAGAGGTGAGGGTGCTACCCACTGAGCCACGGCCAACACTTGCAAGGTGTTGCTAATGTTTGAAGTGGGATGTTTTGTTTGAGGAAAAAAAATGACTGAATACCTCCAAGTTAGATCAAGTTCGGTCTCGCTCAGATTTGACAAGGAGGACACAAATAACCTCCCAGAGATGCCGGGGAACATAGGGTCTGATGAAAGGGAGGAACTGAAAGAAATCAGTATTTGTAGGGAAACGGTGTTCGGAAAATTGATGGGACTGAAGGCCGATAAATCCCCAGGGCCTGATAATCTATATCCTAAGGTACTTAAGGAAGTGGCCCTAGAAATAGTAGATGCATTGTTGGTCATCTTCCAGAACTCGATAGACTCTGGAACAGTACCCATGGATTGGAGGATAGCTAATGTTACCCCACTATTCAAAAAAGGTGGTAGAGAAAAAGCGGGGAATTATAGACCGGTACGCCTGACATCGGTAGTGGGGAAAATGCTAGAGTCCATTATAAAAGATGTAATAGCAGAGCACTTGGAAAGCAGTGACAGGATCAGACAAAGTCAACATGGATTTACAAAAGGTAAATCGTGCTTGACTAATCTACTGGAATTTTTTGAGGATGTAACTGGTAAAATAGATAAGGGAGAACCAGTGGATGTGGTGTATTTGGACTTTCAGAAGGCTTTCGATAAGGTCCCGCATAAGAGATTAGCGTGCAAAATTAAGGCACATGGGATTGGGGGCAAGGTATTGACTTGGATAGAGAACTGGTTGGCGGATAGAAAGCAAAGAGTTGGAATAAACGGGTCGGTTTCCGAGTGGCAGGCAGTGACTAGTGGGGTACCGCAAGGATCGGTCCTAGAACCCCAGCTGTTCACAATATATATTAATGATCTGGACGACGGAATTGGATGTAATATCTCCAAATTTGCAGACGACACAAAGCTGGGTGGGAGGGTATGCTGTGAGGAGGATGTCGTGAAACTCCAGTACGATTTGGACAGATTGGGTGATTGGGCAGAAACATGGCAAATGCACTATAATGTGGATAAATGCGAGGTTATCCACTTTGGTGGCAAAAACAGGAAGGCAGATTATTATTTGAATGGCAATAGATTGGGAGAAGGGGAAGTGCAAAGAGACCTGGGTGTTCTTGTGCACCAGTCACTGAAGGTAAGCATGCAGGTGCAGCAGGCGGTTAAGAAGGCAAATGGTATGTTGGCCTTCGTAGCAAGAGGGTTCGAGTACAAGAACAAGGATGTCTTGCTACAGTTGTACAGGGCCTTGGTGAGACCGCACCGTGAGTATTGTGTGCAGTTTTGGTCGCTTTATCTGAGGAAGGATGTTCTTGGCATGGAAGGAGTGCAGCGAAGATTCACCAGGCTGACACCTGGGATGGCAGGAATGACGTATGAGGAGAGATTGTGTCGATTGGGCTTATACTCACTGGAGTTTAGAAGATTGAGAGGGGATCTCATCGAAACCTATAAAATTCTGTCAGGCCTGGACAGACTAGATGCAGGAAGGATGTTTCCGATGGCCGGGGAGTCCAGAACCAGGGGTTATAGTCTAAGGATCAGGGGTAAGCCATTTAGGACTGAGATGAGGAGGAATTTCTTCACCCAGAGAGTGGTGAACCTGTGGAATTCTCTACTACAGAAGGCTGTAGATGCCAATTCATTAAATATATTCAAGAAAGAGTTGGATATATTTCTTAAGGCTAAAGGGATCAAGCGATATTGGGAGAAGGCAGGGACAGGGTACTGAATTTGGATGATCAGCCATGATCTCATTGAATGGCGGAGCAGGCTCGAGGGGCCGAATGGCCTACTCCTGCTCCTATCTTCTATGTTTCTATGTTTCTATGACAATGTTAATGGCAGCATTGGGCCAGAATTTGCTGGTAAAACAATGTTGCGTTTAAAGGCTCTCTCCGTTATTAACGTATAAATCGTCCAGTGACTTGTGGCGAGGAAGAGACACCCCGTGAATTGCGAATCGCCACAAGTTGCTGGATGAGTTGCGTCGCTCCGCCGTTAGCCATGTGAAAACGGCGGCTCGCCCTCCACCTTCCTGTGAGCTTCAAGAAATTGCTGCCTTTGCACATTAATTACCCATTAAACTTGTCGCAGAAAGTTAGGGCAGGTACTTACTTTTAATTACGTTACTCCAATGTCACTCAACCTCTCCGGCCCAGAAAAGGAACAGTTGAAACTGTGGACGCTCATTCCTACAGGTAGTGAATTGTTCCTAGAGGTTTTTTTTTCTTACTTTTCTTTTCTATCTCTTTTTTCTCTCTTTCTTAATCCAATCTTTCTTTCCCTCTCTTTATTTTTCTTTCTGTACCTGATGTGACTCTAATTCACTTTCCCTTTCTGTCATTCCTCTCATTCCTCCTCAATCCTTAAATCTCATTGGTTAAGGAGATAGATGGTTGGTACCGTCGTTTACCAAGGTCACTGAAGCCCTGTTGCCCTCTTATCAGCTCATACATCCAGCAAGTTACAGCGCAAAAGAATTTTGACCTGAAGGGTTCCAGGAAAAGAATGGCAACTTATGGTGAGCTGCCCTGCT
Organism: Somniosus microcephalus; assembly: GCF_052327205.1. Taxonomy (NCBI): domain Eukaryota; kingdom Metazoa; phylum Chordata; class Chondrichthyes; order Squaliformes; family Somniosidae; genus Somniosus; species Somniosus microcephalus. The sequence continues at coordinate 24,112,821 of NC_140993.1, read as the reverse complement.
CTAGCACTCTGTGGGCCAAATATTTTGCCCTGTAACTCCGAACAATAATTTGACTTCCAAGAGCCATATTAAGACTTTGTTGTAAAGGCCTACATTTAGGGAATATAGAGGACAAAGGAAATAATGGGACCCATGAGAGACCCTGGGCTGCATTATAATAGAATAGTAAATGCCCATAATAACTGCCTTCAAAAGGGGAATTGGATAAATACTTGAAGGAGAAAAAATTGCAGGGCTACGGGGAAAGAGCGGGGGAGTGGGACTAACTGGATTGCTCTTTGCAAGAGCCGGCGCAGACTCGATGGGCCGAATGGCCTCCTTCTGTGCTGTACTATTCTATGATTCTATGATTCTAATCAAAGGGCTGTCTTCAGCATGCAGGTTAGCATTTAAAAGGCAAGAAGATAAAATCTATTGGCTATCGAAGTTACCTATGAAGAGATGATAGAAAGACCAACGACACTAAAAGAGAGCAAACACCAGGCCTGATTGACACTGGAAAGAAGTGTCAAAGGAAGTTATGTTAAAACCTTTATGAATTATTGGTTAGGCCTCAGCTAGAGCATTGTTCCACGGAAGCTCAGCGTAAGCTCGGGGAACAGCACCTCATCTTTCGATTAGGCATTCTACAGCCCTCTGGACTCAACATTGAGTTCAACAATTTCAGATCATAACCTCGGCCCCTATCACATATATATATATATTCTCTTTAAAAAAATTGTTTTTTTATCCATACTTTTTGTTTGGCCCTTTTGTTCTTCCCTCCCCCATGGCAGCTGTCCTTCATTCTGCCAGCGCAATTCACACCTCATCTAGAGCCATCCTTTGTTCCTTAACCTGTCCCATTACCCCCTCCCCTCGCCTTGACTATCTCTTAATGTCTCTCAATGTCTCTTAATCACTCCTGGTTTCTATCCTATCACTGACCTTCCCTTTTGTACTTTCATCCCCTCCCCCTTTTCCCAGCCCCTAAACTTGCTTTCCATTTCCTGCTTTTTTCCAGTTCTGACGAAAGGTCATCGACCTGTAACGTTAACGCTGTTTCTCTCTCCACGGATGCTGCCTGGCCTGCTGAGTTTTTCCAGCGTTTTCTGTTGTTATCTCAGCTAGAGTATTGTGTCCAATTCTGGGCACCACACTGTAGAAAGGTTAGCAAGGCCTTGGAGAAGCTGTGGAGAAAAATTTACTAGAATGGTACCAGGAATGAGGGACTTCAGTTGTTCTCCTTAGAACAGAGAAGTTTAAGGGGAGATTTAATGGAGGTGTTCAAAATGATGAGGGGTTTCGACAGAGTAGATAGGGAGAATGTTTACACTGGCAGGAAGGTCATTTACCAGAGGACAGATTTAACATAATTTAAAACGCCAGGGGAAGATGAGAATTCTTTTTTACTCAGTGAGTTGTTGTGATCTGGAACACGCTGCCTGAAAGGGCAGTGGAAGCAGATTCAATGGTAACTTTCTAAAGGAAATTGGATAAATACCTGAAAAGGAAAAAAATTAGCAGGGCTATGGGGACAGGGCAGGGGGAGTGGGAGTATTTGGCTTGCTCTTTCAAAGAGCCGATGGGCCGAATGACCTCCTTTCATGCTGTGTGATTATACAGTTAAAGAAGATGATGAATGAGATTCTGATGAATAATGTAGGGGACAACGTAAGGATAATGTAGAGAGTCTAACCAGCTCCCCTTGACATTCAACGGCATTACCATCGCTGAATCCCCCACCATCAACATCCTGGGGGGTCACCATTAATCAGAAACTTAACTGGACCAGCCACATAAATACTGTGGCAACAAGAGCAGGTCAGAGGCTGGGTATTCTGCGGCGAGTGTCTCAACTCCTGACTCCCCAAAGCCTTTCCACCATCTACAAGGCACAAGTCAGGAGTGTGATGGAATACTCTCCACTTGCCTGGATGAGTGCAGCTCCAATAACACTCAGGAAGCTCGACACCATCCAGGACAAAGCAGCCCCCTTGATTGGCACCCCATCCACCACCTTAAACATTCACTCCCTCCACCACTGGCGCACTGTGGCTGCAGTGTGTACCATCTACAAGATGCACAGCAGCAACTCACCAAGGCTTCTTTGGCAGCCCCTCCCAAACCCACAACCTCTTCCACCTAGAAGGACAAGGGCAGCAGGCACATGAGAACATCACCACCTCCAAGTTCCCTCCAAGTCACACATCATCCTGACTTAGAAGTATATTGTCATTCCTTCATCGTCGCTGGGTCAAAATCCTGGAACTCCACCACCTTCTCAAGGGCAACTAGGGATGGGCAATAAATGCTGGCCTCACCAGCGATGCCCACATCCCGTGAATGAATTAAAAAAAACACTGAATATAGAAATTTTGCCAAAAAACTGGAGCGAAGCAAATGCGTTAAAAAGGACCTATACACCTTGCCACCCATCTTCTATCTATCTATATATATAAAGGAGTCGATCTGTCTGTCTATCTGTCTGTCCTTCTATCTGTCTGTCCTCGGGTGTGCGTCTGTCCGACTATGCGCTCGAAAGTTACAGAGCGTACCTACGCGTGCGTTACGTCGAAAGAAAGCTCACCTTTCCGAAACGCTGGTAAGCGTATTTACGTTTCGGCCGGACGAAAATCGTGCCCGCGGTATCCGAAAAACCTTCAACATTCCGCTCATTAGCATCTCATTATCCGCTCATTAGCGACAGAGTGACCTCGAGGTCGACCAATCGTACGCCGGGTTGCTGGCGCGTGCGGCCGGGCCCTCCTACGGTCGAGTGACGGGACGATTGACCAATCCTACGCTTTGGTGACCTGATGGTCGACCAATCGGTGCGTGTGTGGGTGGGCCTTATCGTTCTGAACCGAGGTGAGTAGCCGCCATCTTGCTTCCATTCTTTTTCCTGCTTTCTGCGTCTTTCTTTTCAAATATACATTTCCAGCAAAATAAAATTGCTTTTATTAAATTGTTTAAAAAAAACTTCATTCATTTGTAAATATTTTCTCTAACCTGAAGATTCTTTTTCCTACCTTTCCCCGTTTTTGTTAGGCCTCAAAGCCTGGGCCTTTCTTGCCCAGCCAGGCCCGAGCTAGGTAATTGTCCCACGGCTTCTGCTAAGCTCCTCACCCGCCCCCGCCCCCCGCTGTCACGTTACCCGGGGCAACGGCGTCAGCCACGAGGGTCACGAGGGTCAGGGTGCGCGCACAGCAGGAGCAGCTGAGACGCGGCATCTCTCTCTGTTCCCCGCTCAGCTCGGGCGGGGGGGGGGCGGGGCTCTCGGGAGTGCGGATCTCGGGCGGGGCTTGGTGAGCGGGAAGGGTTACCCCGGCAACCGGGCCCTCCGGCCGTCTCTCACAGCCGCAATCGGCGGACTTCAAGCCGGCTCGGCCGGGGGGGGCGGGGCTCGGAGAGCAGGGCTCTCGGGAGTGCGGGGCGGGGCGGCCGGGGCTCGGAGAGCGGGGCTCTCGGGAGTGCGGGGCGAGGCGGGGCTCGGAGAGCGGGGCTCTCGGGAGTGTGGGGTGGGGCGGGCGGCTGGGGCTCGGAGAGCGGGGCTCTCGGGAGTGCGGGGCGGGCGGGGCTCGGAGAGCAGGGCTCTCAGGAGTGCGGGGCTGGGCGGCCGGGGCTCGGAGAGCGGGGCTCTCGGGAGTGCGGGGTGGGGCGGCGCAGCCGGTGCTCGGGAGGACAGGGGCTCGGAAGGGGGGGAAGGGTTACCCCGGCAACCGGGCGTGGCCGTCTCTCAGCCTCAAGCCGGCTCACGCCTGTTCTCGGGGCTTGGCTCCATTTGCGGCCGCGGGCCACTCGCCCTCTCTCTCTCCTTCCCTTTGTCTCTCTCTCTCTCCCTCCCCCCTTCTCTCCACCCTCCCCCCCTTCTCTCCCCCCTCCCCCTTCTCTCCCCCTCCCCCCTTCTCTCCCCCCTCCTCTCCCCCCTCCCCCCTTCTCTCCCCCTCCCCCCTTCTCTCCCCCTCTCCCCCCCTTCTCTCCCCCCTTCTCTCCCCTCTCCCCCCTTCCCCCCATTCTCTCCCCCTCCCCCTTCTCTCCCCCTCCCCCCTTCTCTCCCCCTTCCCCCTTCTCTCCCCCCTCCCCCTTCTCTCCCCCTCCCCCTTCTCTCCCCCTCCCCCCCTTCTCTCCCCCCTTCTCTCCCCCCTCTCCCCTTCCCTCCCCCCTCCCCCCTTTCCCTCCCCCCTCCCCCCCTTCCCTCCCCCTCCCCCTCCCCCCCTTCTCTCCCCCTCCCCCCTTCTCTCCCCCCTCCCCCCTTCTCTCCCCCTCCCCCCTTCTCTCCCCCTCCCCCTTCTCTCCCCCTCCCCCTTCTCTCCCTCTCCCCCTTCTCTCCCCCCTCCCCCCTTCTCTCCCCCTCCCCCTTCTCTCCCCCTCCCCCTTCTCTCCCCCCTCCCCCTCCCCCCTTCTCTCCCCTTCTCTCCCCCCTCCCCTTCTCTCCCCCCTCCCTCCCCCTCCCTGCCCTCCCTCCCCCTCCCTCCCCTCCCCGCCCCCCCCCTCCCCCTCCCTGCCCTCCCCCTCCCTGCCCTCCCTCCCCCTCCCTGCTCTCTCTCTTCCCCCCAGTCACTCTCTCTCTTCCCCCCAGTCACTCTCTCTCTTCCCCTCAGTCGCTCTCTCTCTCTTCCCCCCAGTCGCTCTCTCTCTTCCCCCCCAGTCGCTCTCTCTCTTCCCCCCAGTCGCTCTCTCTCTTCCCCCCAGTCGCTCTCTCTCTTCCCCCCAGTCGCTCTCTCTCTCTCTTCCAACAACAACATGCCCTCGAGAAAGCCTCGGCACCGCCGGGCACTTCAGCTAGTAATGGATAAAATAATAACAGCTCCATGAAAGAAAGAAGAGTATATTGTGTTTAGAGTAATTAGGAAAGTAGTATATCCCTATATGTTAGGGACATCAGGTAGCAAAATAAACTTAATAAACGCAATGAACTATTTGTAAGATAATTTCAGTACAAAAAAGACGAAACTAATGCTAGGGATTTGCTACAGATTACCAGATCATCGTGTGAAGGAAGAAAGCTTGCCCCATGTGGAATTAACACTGTATGTGAGAACAGGGAATTTATTTCAGTGGGCAATTTCAATCAATCAAATATAAATTGAGGAACAGGAGTAGGCCATTCAGCCCCTCAAGCCTGCTGTCCCACCATTCAATTAGATCATGGCTGATCTGTATCTTAACTCCATTCACCCGTCTTGGTTCCACTTCTCTTCATACCCTTGCCTAAGAAAAACCTATCAATCTCAGTTTTGAAATTTCCAATTGACCCCCAGCCTTAACAGCTTTTTGGGGGAGAGAGTTCTAGATTCCCACTACCCTTTGAGTGAAGAAATGCTTCCTGAGATCACCCCCTGAATGGTCTAGCTCTAATTTTAAGGTCTAATTGTAATATCTCCAAGTTTGCAGACGACACAAAGCTGGGTGGGCATGTGTGCTGTGAGGAGGATGCCGAGAAACTCCAGGATGATTTGGACAGGTTGGGTGATTGGGCAAATGCAATATAATGTGGATAAATGTGAGGTTATCCACTTTGGTGGCAAAAACAGGAAGGCAGACTATTATCTGAACGGCAATAGATTGGGAGAAGGGGAAGTGCAACGGGGCCTGGGTGTCCTTGTGCACCAGTCGCTGAAGGTAAGCATGCAGGTGCAGCAGGCGGTTAAGAAGGCAAATGGTATGTTGGCCTTTGTAGCGAGAGGGTTCGAGTACAGGAACAAGGATGTCTTGCTGCAGTTGTACAGGGCCTTGGTGAGACCACAGCTTGAGTATTGTGTGCAGTTTTGGTCGCCATGGAGGGAGTGCAGCGAAGATTCACCAGGCTGATACCTGGGATGGCAGGAATGACGTATGAGGAGAGATTGGGTCGATTAGGCTTGTACTCGCTGGAGTTTAGAAGAATGAGAGGGGATCTCATTGAAACTTATAAAATTCTAACAGGACTAGACAGACTAAATGCAGAAAGGATGTTCCCGATGGCGGGGAGTCCAAAACCAGGGGTCACAGTCTAAGGATAAGGGGTAAGCCATTTAGGACAGAGATGAGGAGGAATTTCTTCACCCAGAGAGTGGAGAACCTGTGGAATTCTCTACCACAGAAGGCAGTAGAGACCAATTCATTAAATATATTCAAGAAGGAGTTAGATATATTTCTTAAGGCTAAAGGGATCAGGGGATATGGGGAGAAGGCAGGGACAGGGTACTGAATTTGGATGATCAGCCATGATCTCATTGAATGGCGGAGCAGGCTCGAGGGGCCGAATGTTTCTCTCCCCCCTATGTTTCTATGTCATGCCCCCTTGTTCTGGACTCCCCGAACCTGAGGAAACAGTTTCTCTTCATCTACCCTATCAATTACTCTAATCTTAAACACCACAATTAGATCACCCCTTAATCTTCTATACTGAAGGGAATGCAAGCCTAGTCTATGCAACCTGTCCAGCAACGTATGAGGAGAGGGCAAGAGTTGTCCTGGATCCGTTTTGCTAACAGATATTTAAGCAGCAAAGACAGTGGGTGACTTTCTTCTGATGACTACAAGGCTCATCCATAATGATCAATTTCTCAGCAAAAGTTTTGTGAAAATGAATGAGTGCTCCTACACTCTGCATTTCTTTTCAATTTCTATTACACTGTGGGCCAAGTCTCTGACCATGAATTACAGAAGCAGGATGCGATTACCTCAGTGCTATCCCATGAATGCTAAATACTGTACATGGGTAATATGCCACCACGTTACAGTGGACTATGTAAAACTCCTGTTGTGGAAAGTTAATTCCAGTTGTGTGCATCAGAGGGAATCACTCATTGTCCAAACATGCCCACTTTTCCTTTGGAATCAGTGAATAGTGAACGGAGGTGGGAAACCTGCCTGATTCTCACCCCCCCCCCCCGCTACCCAAGGGGATGGCTTGATTAACTGCATTTCTATAATCGTTTCATTTTCATACCGAACCACATTAATTTCGCTATGAATATGCTTATATTTGAAGTTCAGCTTGGGATTTACAGAGGTGATGTCAGGAAGCACTTCTTCACACAAAGGGTGGTGGGAATCTGGAACTCTCTCCCCCAAAAAGCTGCTGAGGCTGTGGGGACAATTGAAATGTTCAAAATGGAGGTTTTTGTTAGCCAAACAGTATTAAGGGTTACGGAACCAAAGGGGAGTAGATGGAGGTAAGTTACAGGCCTAATTGAGTAGGGGAACAGGCTCGAGGGGCTGAATGGCCTACCCTACTGCTGTTCCTCTGTTCCTATATATTTTACTTTGGTGGAGCAGATTTTGATCATTGTTATTTTTTTTGTGTTGTAGTGCTGGTGCTGCTCATTGTGACCCTGAGAAGGCGCAAAAAGGAGCCTTTGATATTTGACGAGGAGAAGGACATCAGGGAGAACATAGTCAGGTACGACGACGAGGGAGGCGGTGAGGAGGACACGGAAGCTTTCGACATGGCCGCGCTGAGGAATCTCAATTTCATCCAAGAAGTGAAAACACGCCGGGATGTCACGCCTGAAATTCAGCTCTTTTCCAAAACGGCCCACAAGATGTCTCCCGATAATATTATCTTCAGGGAATTTATCTGGGAAAGGATGAAAGGCGCAGACACCGATCCCTGCGCTCCTCCATATGACTCTCTACAGACGTACGCGTTCGAGGGGAACGGCTCCGTGGCGGAGTCGCTCAGCTCCTTGGAGTCCGTCACTTCAGCCTCGGACCAGAATTACGATTACCTCAGTGACTGGGGGCCCCGCTTTAAAAAGCTGGCAGATATGTACGGCAGCACGAAGGACAGCATACACTCTTAATTACGCCGCTCAAAAGATTGCACTGATTTTTTGTTTTTGTAAGTCGCAGAACAGTTTCGGAAAACAAAAGAAAATGTAAATAGGAAACCATTTTTTAAGAGCCTTACTTTGCCTCTTCTTAGGTGGTACAGTTTCATCTGAATTCCCATGGAAAACACACAAAGCAACCAGATTGTGAGCATTGCTTAGCATTTTTTTTGATATGAAGGGATAGGATGACGGCAATGCTAGGTTACAAACATTTATCTCTTCTGATTTGTACAGGAGAATTTTTTGATTTGTTACGCGTCGATATATTTATATTATTAAAAAGCCCAAACCCCATCGTGTTTGAGCCAGCCTTCGCACTGGGTCGGTGTTGGGCATGGGAGCACCTGCTGATTTCCACCCCCCCCCCCTTAACTCCAGAATATATGGATGAAATAAAGCATGAAAGAATCTAATCACAGTAAATTAATGGAACATCTTTCATCTCCGTAAACCACTTAAAATTGCCAAGGAGTTATTTTTACGGCACCATTATGCTTTCTGGGCTGTTTATCCACTGCAGGCTGAAAGGGAAGAATGATAGAAATTGTTTTTTTTTTAAATGTCAGAATTGGAAATTTCATCATATGTCACAATCTGTGGAAAAAAAGATTTCAGGCGCAGTTTTGTAGACAATTATTGCTCCATGGTTCAGTAGAGTTTCCTCCATTTGTACATATATGAATAATAAAAAATGGGTTTTGTAATAGGATATTAAAAAAGTGTCATTACGTTTGGTCATACCTGTATAGTTTTCAATAAAAGAATGGAAATTAATATAGATTATGTACCTAGTTATGTAACATTGGTGTCTTTTTCATTATAAGTGATATTTTTTCCGTCAACTTCTTTCCCTTGTCTCTTCCTGGCCCTTTCTTACCATCCACCCCTCACCCGTTTCCTCCAATCACTGCAATTACCCCTTTAGTTGGAGGGGGAGGTATAGAAACTGTAGGATGAGCTAATCGATAAACCTCTCCACAATCATAAAATCATAGAGCACAGAAGGAGGCCATTCGGCCCCTCGTGTCTGTGCCGGCTCTTTGAAAGAGCTATCCAATTAGTCCCACTCCCCCCTGCTTGTTCCCCGTAGCCCCTCAATTTACTTCCCTACAAGTATTTATCCAATTCCCCTTTTGAAAGTTACTATTGAATCTGCTTCCACCGCCCTTTCAGGCAGCGCGTTCAAGATCATAGCAACTCCAGATTAAAAATCCACTTGCTGTTAGTCAACGTAAAGTACAGTCTCTGAACATTTTCCTACCATCCTTGCGAGGCAGAGTTCTTATCTGAGGAAGGATGTTCTTGCCATGGAAGGAGCACAGCGAAGATTCACCAGGCTGATACCTGGGATGGCAGGAATGACGTATGAGGAGAGATTGGGTCGATTGGGCTTGTACTCGCTGGAGTTTAGAAGAATGAGAGGGGATCTCATTGAAACTTATAAAATTCTAACAGGGCTAGACAGACTAGATGCAGGAAGGTTGTTCCCGATGGCGGGGGAGTCCAGAACCAGGGGTCACAGTCTAAGGATAAGGGGTAAGCCATTTAGGACAGAGATGAGGAGGAATTTCTTCACCCAGAGAGTGGTGAACCTGTGGAATTCTCTACCAAAGATTAAATGTATTCAGGAAGGAGTTGGATATATTTCTTAAGGCTAAAGGGATCAAGGGATATGGAGAGAAGGCAGGGACAGGGTACTGAATTTGGATGATCAGCCAAGATCTCATTGAATGGTGGAGCAGGCTCGAGGGGCCGAATGGCCTACTCCTGCTCCTACCTTCTATGTTTCGGCCTCCGTATGACACTGCATTTAGAAACTGTGTGGTGAGTTGCTGATGCTGCACTCGTGACCATCCCGAGCTCACGTGGTCATTCGAGGTTGGGACTGGGGCCCATGGCTTGCGTCTGGTTAGAAGTTCAACACTAGAGAAGGGCGGCAGCAGCCACCACACCATTAACCAACCCACCAGCCTATTTTACTACGAACGTTTCCATGACATTTTTGTTTGAAACATTTCTGGAAATTATAAGAATTAGAGAGTGAACGGACCATACAGCTTGATAACCTCCCGGCCAGGATAGTGTCTTTGATCTGGTTGACAGAACTGCAATCACTTTGATGCGATTGCAACCAAACTGCACGGAATCTATTCTTGGATCATTGACACCAGTTACTATTGGATTGGGAAACAAAATACATTTTATGGAATATTGTTCTTAAATATAAATTTTGTTACTTATCCACTGGTAAATATTGCACCTGTTCAAGTAAGTACATAAGAACATAAGAAATAGGAGCAGGAATAGGCCATTTGGCCCCTTGAGCCTGCTCCGCCATTCAATGAGATCTTCTATCTTAACTCCACTTTCCTGCACTATCCCCATATCTCTTGATTCCCTTAATATTCAAAGATCTATCGATCTCTGTCTTGAATATACTCAATGACTGAGCCTCCACAGCTTTTTGGGGTAGAGAATTCCGAAGATTCACTATCCTCTGAGTGAAGAAATTTCTCCTCATCTCAGTCCAAAATGGCCGACCCTTATTCTGAGACTGTGACACCTGGTCGTAGACTCCCCAGCCAGGAGAAACATTCTCCCTGCATCTGCCCTGTCAAGCCCTGTAAAAATGTTGTATGCTTCAAGGAGATCACCTCTCATTCTTCTAAACGCCAGAGAATATAGGCCTAGTCTACTCAATCTCTCCTCATAGGACAATCCCCCCATCCCAGGAATCAGTCTGGTGAACCTTCGTTGCACTCCCTCTATGGCAAGTATATCCGTCCTTGGGTAAGTAATGACACTGCTGAGGAATAAGATGTTCTCAATCCAGTGTCACCACAAAGTGTTGACCAGTGACTGGACCAGACTCAGAGCTTCTTACAGCACCACAGTATAGCGTAGAAATTCCAGTCCCTTTTTCTGCCCACACTTGCCCCCCCCGCCCCGCCACCACCACGCCCCAACTGCAATTTGGCACGTGTCTGAGGGCATTCCCAAAAATCCTGCCAGGACACAGCTCCATACTGAGAGCAGGCGGGGAGTGCTATAAATGAGCCCCACCACCGAGGAATAATTCTGGGACTGTCGGTGTTGGGTGGCACGAGAAGGGCACTGCTCCAATAACTGATGGTTCGGCTGGATGGATGCCGAGTGGCATTGCCTAGCTGTGGGAACCCACCCCTAACATTCTATGGACCCCGTCCACGGGAGTTGACATGGGGTTATGGGGGGAAGCCAAAGCGACGGGCGGCAGTTCTGGCCCACTGCAATGCCAGTGGTGCCATTGCACCATCTGAACTTTCTACACCTTTTAACTCAACATTAGCACTGTTCTCCTGGCTAAATCGTTGTTATATTTTCTGTTTCCTTGTAACTTCTGCCATCATAAGGACAAAATAAATCGTGGAACATGAAGAAGCCATTTGACCCATCAGGCTTGCTTCTTCAACAGCCCATGAAAAAATCCACCATTGAGGCCACTCTTGAGTTGGTTTGAAGCACCGTGGGACATTTTTATATGTTAAGAGAAGGGGAGTGGGGCTAATTGGATAGCTCCTTCAAAGAGACATGATGGGCCGAATGGCCACCTCCTGTGCTGTCTGATTCTATGAAAGGCATTATATTAACAATATAAGTTGTTATTGGATGCCAGGATGTGTGCAAGTATTGCATGGTTAATTCACCCTCTAGTAATTTCTTCACCTCTGCTTAGTATGTCCCCAGATGGTCTTGTTTGAGATGAGAAATTATGGTGGGAATCACTGGGGGAGAAATTGGGTGAGTAGCACCACCTGTTAGCGCCTAAAGAGGCAGTCAGTGGCTGTAGCGCCACTGGCTGCGTCTCCAGCGATATTCAGTAGGGGCGCTAATGGTGGCGCTAGGCATTTGCGCTGCGCCGCCACCGATGACGTCATCGGTGTGCGCAGCGCCCCATTCGTGCCCCGTTCGCGATATTTGGTAGCGAACGCCGCAGTTGTGCCGCTCGCTACCCGCGCCCGGTTCACGAGGCCTTACTGTGCCGGCAGCGGCGCAAGTTAAGGTTGAGGTGCGGGGCGGCCGCTTTTTCGGCGGCCGCCTGCCAGCACCTCCGTCCCCGGCCTCCTGACCCCCCCCCCCCGCGGCATTGCTGGCTGTTTCCCAAGAGCCCGGCACTTCTCCTTGGTGCCGGGCTTATTTGCCGGCACTCGCGAGCGGGGATCGCGCTGTTGCAGGCACCTCCCCCTTAACAGTGGGAGGAAGGCCTGCAGTACCGCAGCGTGCCGTGCCGCAGCATGTGGTGCTGTGGCACGTTGCGCTGCGATAATCAGTTTCAGCGCCCCAAGAGGGGCGTGGAGCGCCTCGAGCCTCGCCCCATCCCCCTCGAGGGGCACTGAAACTGAATATCTGGCGATCGGTATCACTCCGATCGCTGCGCTAAATCCTGCGCTCAGGCGACTTTTGCGCCACTTTGGCGCCCCAACCCAATTTCTAGGCCACTGTGTCCTATCACTCCATATTGCAATACGAGTAGCTTCACAAGACAGGCTGCCCCAGAATTGTGCTATCTTGCTGCATACTGACCCGTATGTACCATCTGGATCAGGGATAGCGCTATAGAAAGAAGGATGATAGATTTGCAATTCTGTAGCGCCTTTTATGACCTCAGGATGCCCGAAAGCACTTTGCAGCCAATAATATATATTTTAAGAAGTAACAACAGGAAATGCTGGAAAAACTCAGCAGGCCAGGTAGCATCGGTGCAGAGAAAAACAGAGTTAACAGTCAGCCTGACGAAAGGTCATCGACCTGAAACGTTAACTCTGTTTCTCTCTCCACTGATACTGCCTGGCCTGCTGAGTTTTTCCAGTGTTTACTGTTGTTATTTCGGATTTCCAGCATCCGCAGTATTTTGCTATATATTTTTTAAGTGTAGTCACTGTTGTAATGTAGGGAGAATAGGGAGATCACTTATCACTTGGAGGGTGCGAGTCTAGGTGGGGTAGAGGAACAAAGGGATCTCGGCGTACGAATACACAAATCACTAAAAGTTGCGCCACAGGTTAGCAAGGCCATAAAAAAAGCAAACCAAGCACTTGGGTTTATTTCCAGAGGGATAGAATTGAAAAGTAGAGAAGTTATGCTAAACCTGTATCGAACCTTGGTTAGACCACATTGGAGTACTGCGTACAGTTCTGGTCGCCATATTATAAAAAGGATATAGAGGCACTGGAGAGGGTGCAGAGAAGATTTACAAGGACGGTACCAAAAATGCGAGGGTACACCTATCAGGAAAGGATGAACAGGCTGGGTCTCTTTTCTCTTGAAAAAAGAATGCTGAGGGGTGACATAATAGAGGTCTTTAAAATTATGAAAAATTTTGATAGGGTGAATACAGAGAGAATGTTTCCACTTGTGGGGAAGAGCATAACTAGAGGCCATCAATATAAGATAGTCACCAAGAAATCCAATAGGGAATTCAGAAGAAACTTTACCCAGAGAGTGGGGAGAATGTGAAACTCGCTACCACAGGGAGTGGTTGAAGTGAATAGTATAGATGTATTTAAGGGGAGGCTAGACAAACATATGAGGGAAAAGGGAACAGAGGGTTACGCTAATAGAGTTAGATGAGGGGAGGCTCACATGGAGCATAAACACCAGCATGGACTGGTTGGACCGAATGGCCTGTTTATGTGCCGTATATCCTATGTAATCCCTCAATGTTGCACTGGAGTGTCAGCCTAGATTTTTGTGCTCAAGTCCTTGGAGTGGGACTTGAACCCACAACCTTCTGACTCAGTGGCAAGTGTGCTACCCACTGAGACATGGCTGACACATACATTGTCGTTTGAAGCCTGTACAAGGGAGTTGGGTGACTGCATTGACTCAGTCTGCAACCTGCGTCCATGGAGGTGGCAGCTGATGGAGGTTGGCCTTCCAATCCCCTCACTGGTACATTCACTGCAGCGGAACCTCCAACCCTTCAGCATCAGAAGTGGTGCCGCTCCCCACATTTCTCTGCTGTACTCATGTGATCAAATTAATCTGCTTTTCGACTACAGCTACAGCGGCCCCTCTCCAATTGCAAGCTGCGGCCCTTTAAGAGCTGCTGGTCGACTGGATTTTGCAGTCCCCAGCCGAGCTCTCTGGGCAAACTTTTCCAGTGCCAGTAACTTATTCAAAATAAGGGTGGGCCTTATTTTGTGCAGCCTGACCCATGAGTTACGAACACAGGTGCGACTGTAGCACTGGCATTGATGGCCCCAGTGTTCTGGGTGTTACCAAACTGGGGCTTAAGTCATGTATACAATGTGCCAATATCGATCTTTACAATTCTGAACTTTATTGCATAGAATTACATAGGATATACGGCACAGAAACAGGCCATTCGGTCCAACCAGTCTATGCTGGCGTTTATGCTCCACTTGAGCCTCCTCCCGTCTTTCCCCATCTAACTCTATTAGCATAACCCTCTATTCCCTTCTCCCTCATATGCTCATCTAGCCTCCCCTTAAATGTATCTATACTATTTGCCTCAACCACTCCCTGTGGTAGCGAGTTCCACATTCTCACCACTCTCTGGTTTCTCCTGAATAGCTAACTGAAGTATCAGCCTTTAGGACTGATTTTCCTCCAACTCTACAATAGTTAAGCAAAGATAAAATTAAAATGAACTGAAGTCAATGGGAATCAGGGGGAAAAAGCTCCACTGGCTGGAGTCATACCTAGCACAAAGGAAGATGGTTGTGGTGGTTGAAGGTCAATCATCACAGCCCCAGGACATCGCTGCAGGAGTTCCGCAGGGCAGTGTCCTAGGCCCAACCATCTTCAGCTGCTTCATCAATGACCTTCCCTCCAACATAAGGTCAGAAATGGGGATGTTCGCTGATGAATGCACAGTGTTCAGCGACATTCACAACTCCACAGATAATGAAGCAGTCCATGCCCGCATGCAACAAGACCTGAGCGACGTTCAGGCTTGGGCTGATAAGTGGCAGGTAACATTTGCGCCATAGAAGTGCCAGCCAATGACTATCTCCAACAAGCGAGAGTCTAACCACCTCCTCCTGACATTCAACGGCATTACTATCGCCAAAACCCCAACTATCAACATCCTGGGGGTCACTATTATCCAGAAACTTAACTATACCAGCCTCATAAATACTGTGCAACAAGAGCAGGTCAGAGGCTAGGTATTCTGCGGCGAGTGTCTCACCTCCTGACTCGCCAAAGCCTTTCCACCATCTACAAGGCACAAGTAAGGAGTGTGATGGAATACTCTCCACTTGCCTGGATGAGTGCAGCTCCAACAACACTCAAGAAGCTCGACACCATCCAGGACAAAGCAGCCCGTTTGATTGGCACCCCATCCACCACTTGAAACGTTCACTCCCTCCACCACCGGCGTACCGTGGCTGCCGTGTGTATCATCTACAAGATGCACTGCAGCAACTTGCCAAGGATTCTTCAGCAGCACCTCACAAACTCGCGACCTCTTCCACCTAGAATGACAAGGGCAGCAGGCGCATGGGAACACCACCACCTCCAAGTTCCTCTCCAAGTCACACACCATCCTGACTTGGAAGTATATCGGCTGTTCCTTCACCGTCACTGGGTCAAAATCCTAGAACTCCCTCCCTAACAGCACTGTGGGAGTACCATCACCACATGGACTGCAACGGTTCAAGAAGGTGTCTCACCACCACCTTCTCAAGGGCAATTAGGGACGGGCAATAAATGCTGGCCTTGTCAGCGACACCCTGATCCCATAAAACAAATTATAAAAGGAAAGAATGGGAATAGTAAACAGGAGGGGACAAAGAGAATAGGAAGACGGTTGTGCAGAAGTACAGTGCTTAAAAAAATTGATTAAAAACCTCTGGGGGAGAAATTCCCCTCCTTTGCGTTTCCTGTGAGGGGTGTTAACGGGGCGCAAAGGCCTTTTCGCCCGTGCGTGGAGCTGACCTCGCCACCTGCCAAATTCCACGGGAGCTTAGTGGCGGCGCTACCGGGTGGGGCCCCGAACTCCTGCACCCGGAGATCATGACATCATCTCCGGGCGCATCGCCCCGGTAGCGCCTCGGCACACAAATTCCCCTTTGTCCCCTGCAGCAGCGCCGGGCGACGGCAGCGACCGTGAACAGGGCAGCCTGCCGCTAGCGGGGCGCCATTTGAAGGTGAAAATGTCGGCTTCTTTGAAAAATGATTTTACTTTTGCTCCGGAGGCCGGTTTCCGTGCTGCGATCGGTCAGCCCGGCAGTCTGCTGATCGCGCGGCACCCCCTCTCTCCGGCGGTCCAGATAAGTTTTTTAAAAACTGCCAAGTCCGCAGCGTGGGGCCCTTCCCTTTAATCCGGGGAAGAGGCCCTGCAACGCAGCAGCACCGCCCGTCCCCAGTGCGTGGCGCTGCTGAGTCATGCGCCCCGGGCCGCAGACTTCCCCCCCCGCCTTGCGCTCCAAGAAGGACGTGACGTGCTTGGTTCAGCGCTTCACTTCCCTCAGAGCAAAAAATGGAAACGTTAGAAAGGCTGGAAGAGGTTAGTGCCTGGCGCTAACTTTTCCAAATGGGGCTCGCGTGGCACTAATTTTCAAACTTTTCTGAGGATACCGCCCATTCCTGGGCGATAATGAATTTCTAGCCCTACAATTATATACTTGAGGCTTGGCAGACATCACCAAGTTTGTGTAGAGGGGGGTGAGTGGACCAGAATAGGGGAGCTGAGTACTTGGTATGAACCCACTGAGCTATTATCTCCTCCAGTGCTGCACTGTCGGAGGTGCCGTCTATTGGATGAGACATTAAACCGAGACCCCGTCTGTTCTCTCAGGTGGACGTAAAAGATCCCATGGCACGATTTCGAAGAAGAGCAGGCGAGTTATCCCCGCTGTCCTGGGGCCAATATTTACCCCTCAAATCAACATAACAAAAACAGATTATCTGGTCATTATCACATTGCTGTTGGTGGGAGCTTGCTGTGTGCAAATTGGCTGCCGTTTTTCCTACATTGCAACAGTGACTACACTTCAAAAAGTACTTCATTGGCTGTAAAGCGCTTTGAGACGTCCGGTGGCGAAATTCACCCGGGAATTAGCGCTGGTGCTAACAGTTAGCACCTAGGTCTTTAGCGGTTGCCAGATCGTGAGCTCAATGAGTTTGGAACGCCCTGTTTGTAGTGTATGTAACCTGTACCACCTTAAGAGACTGCCTTAAGGTGATGAACTACTTTCTGATGGCTCCTGTATATTGTAGTACCGGTGGTGACCACACCGGTATATAAACCCTGTGGAGCAGTTTGTATTTCAGTTCAGCCCTGACCCTCAATTACTAAAGAGCTGTTTAAGTATTCTGTTGTCTGTGTCCAGTTATTCAGCATAACTACATTTGGGAAATCACAGACTCAACAGTGGCGACGAGTCTAATCGTACCTAGCGGCAGAGTTGCATCCAAGGAAGCTTCGTCCTCAGAACGGGCGTCGAAAAGGGGCATCCGCCCTCATCATCCTGCTGAGCACCGCATCGCACGGGAGGCATCGAGAACCCGGTTTGGATTTGCTGGGCACGAAGTCCACCATCAGCAACAGACAGTGATCATCCCTTCTACGACAGCGGCGGGTAAGCCCGATCTAGCGACACGGAGAGAAAGTCGGCCGAGTTGTCAGTGGGAGAAGGGGAGGGAAACCGAAGAAAAGGGCGGAGAACACGACCGCAGCCGGTGAAAAGGGCCGGACTGCAATCGGGCAGAGACGCGCAGCAGCCAGAAAAGCGTTAATGTCCACGAGGACCGCGGGAGCGGCGGGGAACAAGAACAGCAGTGTCGGGGAAATAAGGACCGCTGGGAGGTGAGAACGGCAACAGCGCGGTAATCGCCATTTTAGTCGGCGGGGGAAGAAGATAAGCGCGGGAAAAGCCGCCAGGAAAAATAAATAAAATAAAGGAAACTCAACAAGATGCCAAAAACGGGTAACATCACTGCTTTTGATAGTGATGTAGAAGATTGGGCCACTTATGTGGAACGCGTTGAAGTTTACTGTACAGCGAATGAAGTACCGGCGGATAAGAAAGCACTAACCATATTAAACTCGATGGGTGCGAAGACGTACGGGTTATTAAGGCACCTTGTAACACCAGATAAACCGGTAGGAAAGAGTTTCGCTGAGATTATAACTATCCTGCAAGAGCATTTAAACCCCACGCCGCTGCTGATAGCGGAATGATTTAAATTTTACAAAAGAATTCAGCTTAAAGAGGAAAGCAACGCTGAATTCTTAATCGAACTGCGCAAGTTATCAAAGTACTGTCAGTTCGGTACAGGACTAGCAGACGCTCTGAGAGATAAGTTTGTGTGTGGGCTACTAAAGGAACCCAGAAGCGACTGCTAGAGGAAAAGGATCTTACGCTGGACAAAGCTTTCAGCATTGCAGCATCGCACGAGGCAGCAGCACGAGGCACTGCGGAAATGCAGCAAAGGCCATCGGAATTCAGCACCAATGAAATGGCATTGGGTGCAGCAAAGTGTTATCGTTGCGGAAGGACAACGCATGATCAGAACCAGTGCTGGTTCAAAGATAAAGAATGCAGGAAATGTGGCAGACTTGGTCACATAGCGAAAGTATGCCGGTCAGGAAAGAAGACCAGCAACAAAAAGTCGCCGCAGGAGAAGTACACGAAAGTACACAAGGTGACAGAGGACAGTTCGGATGAACAAAAGACGGATTCAGACTCCAGCAGTAAGGAACTGGGTTGTCTAAAAATACATAATGTGGGTAACACAGCAGACCACCAAACTATCTGGGTCATGCTTCGGATAGCAGGAGTCCAAGTGAAGATGGAATTGGACACTGGATCGGCATTGACGGTCATGAATAAGCAAGAGTACAAAAGGTTATTCTCACACATTCCCCTGAGGGATACGGAGATTGTATTGAAAACATACACGGGGCAAAGAGTATACCCCATCAGAAAGATAAAGGTAAAGGTGGTCTACAATGGTAAATAAAGTCAGGGAATGGACTTGTATGTGTTACCTGAGGGAGGTCCACCACTACTGGGACGGGAATGGATCCGGAGAATAAATATGGACTAGCATTCCTTACAAGCACTAACTGTAGATTCCTGTAAAGAGGACGACGTCAAACCTAAACGACTGTCCAAAATATTGGACGATGCTAAGGAGGTGTTCCAACAGGGACTGGGAACACTGAAAGGAATTACGGCAAACATCAAGGTTGAAGAACATGCAAACCCAAAATTTTTCAAAGCCAGACCGGTACCTTATGCGATACGACCTGCTGTGGAAGCAGAGCTGGAAGGGCTAGAACGTTCAGGAGTACTGTCAAAGGTGGACTGGAGCGAATGGGCCACGCCCATTGTTCCCGTCATGAAGCGTTCGTTGAGCAACAAGCCGGGGGAACCTGGGAAGGTTCGCATCTGTGGCGATTTCAAGATCACTGTTAATCCGGTTCTTCACACGGTGCAATATCCGCTTCCGCGGATTGAGGATATCTTCGCTTCGCTGTCTGGCGGGAAACACTTCACCAAGATAGACCTGGCGCAGGCGTACTTACAGATGGAAGTTGATGAAGCGTCACGCCAGTATCTCACGATCAACACACATACGGGCTTAAATCGGTATAATAGACTGTTTTTTGGAGTGGCATCGGCTCCAGCAATTTGGCAAAGGGCCATGGAGCAGGTATTACAGGGAATTCCAGGCACACAATGCTACCTGGACGACATTCTGATTACAGGAGATGATGATAAGGAACACCTCGCGAATTTGGAGCAGGTACTCACCAGATTGAAAGAATATGGACTCAGAGTTAATCGCCAGAAATGTGAGTTCTTTCAGAAGCGAATCTCGTACTGCGGTCACGTCATTGACCAGGAGGGGCTTCATAAGTCACCTGACAAGATCGAAGCTGTTGTGAAAGCTCCCGCTCCGGAAAATGTATCCCAGTTGAGGTCGTTCCTTGGGTTGATTAACTATTACCACAAGTTTCTTCCAAATTTATCCACGGTGTTACACCCGCTGAACACTCTTTTGCAAATGGGAGTACCATGGAAGTGGAGCGAGGTCTGTAAGCAGGCTTTTCAAAAAAGCAAGGCACTGATCACCTCTAAGGAAGTGTTGGCTCACTTTAACCCAACGCTGCCTATTCGTTTAGCTTGTGATGCTTCTCCATATGGTATCGGGGCAGTGCTCTCACATAAGTTGCCAAATGGCTTGGAAAGGCCAGTCGTGTTCGCATCCAGATCATTGACCTCCGCTGAGCGCAACTATGCTCAGATAGATAGGGAGGCTCTCAGCCTCGTGTGGGGAGTTAAGAAATTTAACCATTACCTGCAAGGCCAGAGGTTTACGCTGCTGACAGATCACCAGCCGTTGGTTTCCATCTTTAACCCTAAGAAGGGTGTTCCGGTTATGACGGCGCAGAGGCTTCAGAGGTGGTCCCTTTTCCTAGGGGCACATCAATATGATATCAAATTCAAAGGTACAAAGCAACATGGTAATGCTGATGGGCTGTCGCGCCTGCCACTACCTACAGCGGAAGAGGCACCGGCAGTTGACCCTGTCGAGATATTTCACTCGACCATCATCGAATGCTTACCAGTCACCAATGCGAGTATTGAGAGAGAGACCAGAAACGACCCGACACTGTCTCGGGTCTACGATTTGACAGTGAAGGGATGGCCAACACATGGCGAACCACTGTTACCGGCATTCTCAGCCAGACGAGAACAGCTGTCCGTCTGTCAAGGAACATTGATGTATGGAACAAGGGTGATTATTCCTCCTAAATTAAGGGAGAGAGTTCTGAAGGAACTGCATGAAGGTCATCTGGGGGGAGTCAAGATGAAAGGCCTTGCTAGGGCTTATGTGTGGTGGCCAGGTATCGACAAACAAATAGAAGATCTGACTAAAAGCTGCTCAGGGTGCCAAAAAGTTCAAAATGCACTTCCACTTGCACCGCTGCATCCGTGGGAATGGCCTTCAACCCCATGGCAACGTGTGCATATCGACTTTGCAGGTCCATTCATGGATTCCATGTTTTTGATAGCGGTAGACGCACATTCTAAATGGCCAGAAGTGATTAAGATGTCGACCACTACCTCTGAAAAGACGATCGCAGTTCTAAGAACCATATTTGCAAGGAATGGGCTGCCGGAACAAATATGTTCAGACAACGGACCACAGTTCGTGTCAGAAGAATTCCAGAAATTCATGAAGAAGAATGGGGTGAAACACTATACATCTGCCCCATATCATCCGGCTACAAATGGGTTGGCCGAGAGATTTGTACAAACGTTCAAAAAGGCGATAAAGGCCATGAGCGAAGACCATATTCCACTACAACACAAGGTGGACAATTTCCTGATGGCATATCGAAACGCCACGCATGCAGTGACAAATCAAAGCCCTGCCATAATGTTCTATAACAGGAGGTTGCGGTCCCGATTGGATTTGTTAAAACCCAATGTGCATAGGGAAGTCGAAAACAAACAATTCCAGCACGTAAATAACAAGGGCACTCGGAGTTTCGAAATAGGACAACCAGTGTTGGCCACGGACTATAGGAATGATAAATGGCAATCCGGAACAATTCGTGCCCGACAAGGACCCTTGATGTACACGGTAGACGTTGGTGAGAACGTAATACGACGTCATGCTGACCAACTTGTGGAATCGAGAACAAGGGTCGACCTCATGTCTACAGCAGAGACACCAGTTGAAGAAGTTATTGAGCCTGTAGCATCTACCTCAGACTCGAACGTACATGATGATGTTCAATCCATAAGAGATCAAATGGATGAGTCACCCCAGCAACGAGAACCAGAGACCCCTGAAAGGCGTTATCCGGCCCGGATCAGGAGGCCTCCTCAGAGACTGAATCTTTGAACAGTTTTGTATGAAAGTTGTATATATGTTATCCATGTTATGTTTAAATTGGGGTGTACACTGTTAAGCTAAAAGGGGAGGAATTGTAGTGTATGTAACCTGTACCACCTTAAGAGACTACCTTAAGGTGATGAACTACTTTCTGATGGCTCCTGTATATTGTAGTACCGGTGGTGACCACACCGGTATATAAACCCTGTGGAGCAGTTTGTATTTCAGTTCAGCCCTGACCCTCAATTACTAAAGACCTGTTTAAGTATTCTGTTGTCTGTGTCCAGTTATTCAGCATAACTACATTTGGGAAATCAGAGACTCAACACTGTTAACGGCCCAGATGTATAATTGACTGTCGCCCCCTCCCTTAGCGCCTGGCCTGAACAACGACAGGAAGAGGAGGCGGTGATGCAGTCGGATGGCCGCTGTAGGAGCGGTGTTTAAAGGGATCAAATTCCGCTTTCATTTTAGTCGCCAATCAATGCTGCCTTCTCAGTTTCACATTGCGAAACAGCCGTTTTCAGTGAGTTAGACGTTTCTTACTTTCAGGAGTGCTCTGCCCCCTAAAAATTAGTCACTTTCCTTCTGCTGAGATTTTGAACTCCTACACTTGGTTACGTTAATGGGGGCTGTACTGGCACTCGACCTCGCCTTCCAGCATCAACGTCAGAGGCAGCGGAGGCAGAGATAAGCATTGGAAAATGTGGCCAGAGAGAGGGGGGGTCAACAGGGCTCTCAGGGTATTCCGAGAGTACTTCTCCGACATAAATTTCACTGAGGAGCAATGTCTCAGGAGGCTCCACTTCAGCAAGGAGGTGGTCACAGAGCTCTGCCACCTCTTGCAGCCAGACCTCGAGCCTCACATCAGGACCACCACGGCTCTCTCAGTGGCAGTCAAGGTCACCGTCGCCCTCAATTTCTACGCTAGCGGATCCTTCCAGGCTGCAGCAGGAGACACATCTAACATTTCGCAGTTCACCGTCCATTGCTGTATCCGAGAGGTCAAAAAGGCTCTCTACAGAAGGAGAAGGGACTACATTTCCGGGTGGAAGGCTGCTGAGTGTCCATGCGGGAGACTTCAGATGGCCTTGCAGGACGCCCTCGAGCAGCTCTGAGCCTGGAAGGTCCGACTGTAGACTGCACCACCTCAGGATGGACAGCGGCAGTCTGGATGACAGGCAGCAACAAGTGCAATGGCGGTGTGCCAGTGGTGGGAGCAGGAATGCTGTCACCCTGAGAGAGGACAGCAGGCTCCTGCTCCACTGACCCACTGCCACTCCCCCAGGGCAGCAACTCAGCATCCCTAGCAATCTGTTGGAGCACAGATTGCTGGGCTGTTGCGACCCTGTGAGATCCCCGGTGGACTGTGGTAGACACAGTGATGAAGGCAACAGTCAGAGCTTGCATGGCATCAAGCTGAGACTGCATGAGAGCTGTCTGAGGCTCAATGGCAGCAATCATTGACTGCATTTAAAAAAAAAATGTTATTCATTGATGGGATGTGGGCGTCGCTGGCTAGGCCTGCATTTAGTGCCCATCCCTAATTGCCCTTGAGAAGATGGTGGTGAGCCACCTTCTTGAACCGCTGCAGTCCATATGGTGTAGGTCCACCCACAATGCTGTTAGGAAGGGAGTTCCAGGATTTTGGCCCAGCGACAGTGAAGGAACGGCGATACAGGTCCAAGTCAGGATGGTGTGTGGTTTGGAGGGGAACTTGTAGGTGGTGATGTTCCCATGCGTCTGCTGCCCTTGTCCTTCTAAGTGGTAGAGGTCGCGGGTTTGGGAGGTGCTGTTGAAGGAGCTTTGCCGAGTTGCTGCAGTGCATCTTGTAGATGGTACACACTGCAGCCACAGTGCGCCGGTGGTGGAGGGAGTGAATGTTGAAGGTGGTGGATGGAGTGCCAATCAAGCGGGCTGCTTTATCCTGAATGGTGTCGAGCTTCTTGAGTGTTGTTGGAGCTGCACTCATCCAAGCAAGTGGAGAGTATTCCATCACACTCCTGACTTGCGCCTTGTAGATGGTGGAAAGGCTTTGGGGAGTCAGGAGGTGAGACACTCGCTGCAGAATTCCCAGCCTCTGGCCTGCTCTTGTAGCCATAGTATTTATATGGCTGGTCCAGTTCAGTTTCTGATCAATGGTAACCCCCAGGATGTTGATAGTGGGGGATTCAGCGATGGTAATACCATTGAATGTCAAGGGGAGATGGTTAGAGTCTCGCTTGTTGGAGATGGTCATTGCCTGGCACTTGTGTGGTGCGAATGTTACTTGCCACTTGTCAGCCCAAGTCTGAATGTTGTCCAGGTCTTGCTGCATATGGACACGGACTGCGTCAGTATCTGACGAGTCTCGAATGGTGCTGAACAGTGTGCAATCATCAGCAAACATCCCCACTTCTGACCTTATGATGGAGGGAAGGTCATTGATGAAACAGCTGAAGATGGTTGGGCCTAGAACACTGCCCTGAGGAACTCCTGCAGTGATGTCATGTGATTGAGATGTCATGTGACAGCCGCCTGTGCTGCAATGGATGCTGCCACATCGCCACGACATGCTACATGAGGTCTGGATCTGCACGGTCCCTCTGTGAGTCCACCATCTTCTGCAGAGTGGAAATGATGGGCTCCATGGTGTGTGCAGAGCTCTGTGCAATGTTGGAGGCGGACTCCTCCACGCTCCTTATCATTGTCGAGAGGCTCTCGGGCACTCTTGCCATTGCACCTATCATCTCGGTGTGCATCCCTTCTTGTGAACGCCTCCCCATCAAGGTCCTCATCTGAGTCCTGTGCAGCAGAACTCGCACACGAACTCGCCCTCCAGGAAGCTGGCTCCCAAGCTACCCTTTCTCCCTGGCCTTGCTGCAGCCCGCTCGTTCCCAGTGCATCACCCTGTACCGATCCCGCTACTATACTAGCCTCTAAAGATCACGTAGTGCCAGTATCTGAGCTGGTGCCTGCGGGTGAAACATGCAGTGATACGGTGTGTTCTTCCTCCTCCTCTTCTCCCACCTCGCTCTCACTGGGAGGCTCAGGAACAGGCTGGTCAGCTGGTTGCTGATTCTCTGAAAGCATAAAGGCACAAGACTCGCGTTAAGGTGAGGGCAGGGGGACAGGAAGGGAGCAAGGAGTGCAGGCAGTGTAATGAGCTGGAAAGTGGGGAAGGCTTGTGGTGTGAGGGGGAAGTGGGGTGAGAGGAGAGGGGATGAACATACCGTTGTTTCCCCCAAAGCCGTTGACATCGCCGACAGCCACGGTGCCCACCACCTGCTGCCCAATGACTCTCAGCACTTGCTCCTCCAGGTCTGTAAGCTGTTGGATGTCCGCTTCACCCCCGCCTGTTCATTCCTGCTCCCTCCTATTGTGGCCCAGCTTGGCCTGCAAGAGAAAGGAAAGTGTGTGAGTGAGTGTGGAGCAATGCGTTTGGGTGGTGTGCCTGCCATAGTTGAATAGCTGTGATTGTAGGCAAGGCGTGAGATGTGGATGTGAGTTTGAGTAGGTGGAGATGCTTGGTGGGTGAGTGGTGGGGGTGTGGTGGTTTGTGCAATGTGTACAGACTGAGGTTCAGATGCTGGTATGTAGGACTTGTTGAAGCACATACTCACCCTGACCACCCGAGTGCGGTCGTTGAAATTTTAACGGCACTGTGTGAGGGTCCTGAGGACCACACTGCTGGCCGAGACGTCCCGGGCCACTTCGCTCCACGTTGCCCTGAAGACCTGGGGCAATGGCCTCCTGCCAGTGGCCAGGAACAGCACTGCCCTCCTTCTTTCGACATGTCGCGACCAATGCCTCCAATGCCTGGGCGCTGAACCGGGGAGCTCTCTCCCTGGGACTGGGATCAGCCGTGAGGATAATGGTGTAGCTGTTGAGTTACTTGGGGGTCGCCGTCAGAGGCAGCAATGTTGAGAATGAGGTTGTGCAGAATGATTGAACCTCCCCTTTAAGAACTGGAAGGAGCCAGTGTGAATGATGAGTCCCGATTGGAGTGCACCTGAAATTGGTTATAGCTCTGTGGGTAGCGCCCCGCTCTGTGTGTGTGTAGCGCCCCACTCTCTGTGTGTAATGCCCCGCTCTCTCTGTGTGTGACGCCCCAGTCTCTCTCTCTGTGTAGCGCCCCGCTCTCTGTATGTAGCGCCCCGCTCTCTCTGTGAGTGTAGCGCCCCGCTCTCTGTGTGTAGCGCCCCGCTCTCTCTGTGTGTAGCGCCCCGCTCTCTCTGTGTGTAGCGCCCCGCTCTCTCTGTGTGTAGCGCCCCGCTCTCTGTATGTAGCGCCCCGCTCTCTCTCTGTGTGACGCCCCAGTCTCTCTCTCTTTGTAGTGCCCCGCTCTCTGTATGTAGCGCCCCGCTCTCTCTGTGTGTAGCGCCCCGCTCTCTCTCTGTGTGACGCCCCAGTCTCTCTCTCTGTGTAGTGCCCCACTCTCTGTGTGTAGCGCCCCGCGCTCTCTGTGTGTAGCGCCCCGCTCTCTCTGTGTAGCGCCCCGCTCTCTCTGTGTGTGGCGCCCCGCTCTCTGTGTGTAGCGCCCTAAGTTCGGTGATTAACGCTTGATTTAGCGCTCCAGTTCTTTCTTGGAGCGCTAACAATCAATTAGCGGGGGGTCAGAAGGATTAGTGCCTGGCGTTAATTATCCAACTTCTTAAAATTTAGCGCCCCAACCGGGGCGATACCGAATTTCTAGCCCACTGTGTCTATAGACAGATAGGACTAATGAGTAGTTAGCTATATCGATGCACTGACATGCCTTATCAGCTATAACTATTTATTTAATTCTGCTGCACCCATTAAATGAAGTCCAAACGTATTAAAATATTTTTTCCGCAAAAGTTTTACGTTTGATAAAATCGTTAAACTGGGAGGAAGGACTCCTACTAAATCCTGCAATCTCTGGTCGCCATTCCTCACGTTTTCAAAAGAAAACAAACCTTGACTGCCGCTTACTCAATCTACAATTCCAGCCTGTGCTGTGCTCATCGGAAGGAATGATTCCTTTCATCTTAATGCCAGGCAGATCCAATTGCACCTGGCTTTCTGCATCAGTCTGAAATCACATCGGCATTTGAGCTTGATATAGGATACCTGCTTTGAACGATTTTAGAATAGATTACTTATTTGCAATATAAAATAAAAATGAATAAATAGCACCGTTTAAATGGTGAATGTACAGGGTTGACAGTAAAAGCGATGCTTCTATTTTTTTTGGAAAGGCGTAGTTCCTATATAATTTCTATTTTACTAATTAAAGTAGACGTGTATGCTGATAGGATGAGACGCTGTAGAGTACGAGGTAGACCAGTTTGGCCCAATGGCCGGTTTCTGTGCTGTAAATTCTATGTAAAAAAATGTATCTGTATGAATGTGTAAATGTAGCATTTCTCTTGGTTAACGGTCCATCAGATCCTAGCGTCTTAGAGGCAGAAAGCGCTGCAGCCAAATTCCTCATCACTTGTGAGCAACTACACATTAATGGCCCAGAAATTCGGGTCGGAGGCTTCCCGCGGGTGCAAGCCCCCGACCTGCATTTACCTAGCGCGCCGGCCATTGTGCTGTGGGCCCGCATGGAATTCCGATCCTGGGCCTCCTCCAACTGCCGGCGAGCAGTGCTTGTGTATCCCAGGGGCGCAGTTAGTTCGAAGCATCCCCTGGGATCACGTGGGCCATGGAGAGCCAATGGTAGCAGGGAATGCTTCATTCATAAGTTTGACAGGACGAGCTGTCAAACCTATAAATACTATAAGCCCCAAAACATCACGAAAATTCAAATACATTTTTTTTCTTAATTACATTTTTAAAATAACTATAAATTACATGAAATAACTATTTTAAACAATAATCAAAATTTTTGAAAAAATTAATTATGTTTTCTAACAGGGCTAAAAATAAACTTACCTTTCTTTAAAGTATTTAAAAATAATAAACCTGTGGAAAAAATGTTTTAATTTTAATTAATTCACCACTTACCTTGCGCCTGCTTTTTAAAAGCTGGAGAAACCTGCAAAAAAACCGTAAGTTCGATGCGCACGCGCTGCCACTCCGGCGCACGCGTTCCACCTGTCAACCCCTTCTTTCAGGGGAACGGAAGTGCCGGTTTCCCGCGCATGTGCAGTGCATGCACGAAACCGACACTTTCGTTGGGCCTACGCGTGAGTACCCAGTGCGTACTCACGCGTTGGGACCTGAATTTCTGGGCCATTGTCGGTAAGTGAGTTTGAATGTCTATCATGGAGTCTATGAATATCAATCTGGAGGGTTATTGACATTAATCAATGAGCTACTGAGCCAGAAGACTGGTTACAATGAACCTTTATAAAACACTGGTTTGACCTCAACTAGAGTATTGTCTCCAATTCTGGGTGCCGCACTTTAGGAAGGATGTGAAGGCCTTAGAGAGAGGGTGCAGAAAAGATTTACGAGAACGGTTCCAGGGATGAGGGACTTCAGTTAGGTGGATAGACTGGAGAAGCTGGGGTTGTTCTCCTTGGAGCAGAGAAGGTTGAGAGGAGATTTGATAGAGGTGTTCAAAATCATGAGAGGTCTGGACAGAGTAGATAGAGAGAAACTCTTCCCATTTGTGGAAGGGTCGAGAACCAGAGGACACAGGTTTTAGGTGATTGGCAGAAGAACCAAAGGCGACATGAGGAAAAACTTTTTACGCAGCGAGTGGTTAGGATCTGGAATGCACTGCCTGAAAGGGTGGTGGAGGCAGACTCAATCGTGGCTTTCAAAAGGGAATTGGATAAGTACCTGAAGGAAAAAAAATTGCAGGGCTATGGGAAAAGGGCGGGGGAATGGGACTGGCTGAAGTGCTCTTGCAGAGAACTGGCACGGGCTCGACGGGCTGAATGACCTCCTTCTGTGCTGTAACCATTCTATGATTCTATGATTCTATGAGTCTATGACTAGGAGGTCTCAGATTAGTTCCCTGATCTCTGCTGTGGTAGTTGCTTTCAGATAGTGGTAATACAGTTTTGCTACCCTGGTCAGGGAGGGGAATGTGGACCCCTGTTGGAAAAGAACGCATGGATGTCGGGCAAGGATGAGATCAGGCTTTGTTAGGGGATCATGGAGCACATTCCCTCAAAAGATTCAGTGAGTGGGCTTGAGACTGTGATAGAATAGGCTATATATGATCATTGGAAGAAGCAAATGGCCTAACTGGTCTTTTGTTGTTCTATGCTTTGTTGTACTCATAGAAACATAGAAAAATAGTAGCAGGAGTAGGCCATTCGGCCCTTCGAGCCTGCTCCGCCATTCAATGAGATCATGGCAGATCCTCCATCTCAATACCATATTCCTGCTCTCTCCCCCTACCCCTTGATGCCTTTTGTGTCTAGAAATCTATCTATCTCCATCTTAAATATATTCATAGAATCATAGAAAGTTACAGCATGGAAGGAGGCCATTTCGGCCCATTGTGTCCGCGCCGGCCAACAAGAGCTATCCAGCCTAATCCCACTTCCCAGCTCTTGGTCCGTAGCCCTGCAGGTTACAGCATCCCAAGTGCACATCCAAGTACTTTTTAAATGTGGTTAGGGTTCCTGCCTCTACCACCCTTTCAGGCAGTGAGTTCCAGACCCCCACAACCCTCTGGGTGAAGAAATTTCCCATCAAATCCCCTCTAAACCTTCCACCAATTACTTTAAATCTGTGCCCCCTGGTTTTTGACCCCTCTGCTAAGGGAAATAGGTCCTTTCTATCCACTTTATCTATGCCCCTCATAATTTTATACACCTCAATAAGGTCTCCCCTCAGCATCCTCTGTTCCAAGGAAAACAGACCCAGCCTATCCAGTCTTTCCTCATAGCTAAGATTCTCTACTCCCGGCAACATCCTTGTAAATCTCCTCTGTACCCTCTCTAGTGCAATCACATCTTTCCTGTAATGTGGTGACCAGAACTGCACGCAGTACTCTAGTTGAGGCCTAGCTAGTGTTTTATACAGTTGAAGCATAACCCCCCTGCTCTTGTATTCTATGCCACGGCTAATAAAGGCAAGCATTCCGTATGCCTTCTTAACCACCTTATCTACCTGGCCTGCTACCTTCAGGGATCTGTGGACATGCACTCCAAGGTCCCTTTGTTCCTCTACGCTACTCAGTGTCCTACCATTTAATGTGTATTCCCTTTCCTTGTTAGCCCTCCCCAAATGCATTACCTCACACTTCTCCGGATTGAATTCCATTTGCCACTGTTCTGCCCACCTGACTAATTTATTGATATCTTCCTGCAGTCTACAGCTTCCTTCTTCAGTACCAACCACACAGCCGATTTTAGTATCATCTCAAACTTCTTAATCATACTCCCCATATTCAAGTCTAGATCATTGATATATATCACAAAAAGAAAGGGACCTAGTACTGAGCCCTGCAGAACCCCACTGGAAACAACCTTCCAGTCACAAAAACACCCATCAACCATTACCCTCTGCTTCCTGTCTCCAAGCCAGTTTTGAATCCAACTTGACACTTTGCCCTGGATCCCATGTTTAATGATCAGTAACATGTCATTCTAGAATGGTACACTAGGTGGAGCTGTATGTTTAAGCAGTGGGCTACCCACAAGGCAGTAGTCAAGATGGATGCTGTACACTAGTCCACATGGCTGAATAAATGACTAGCTCAAGCTAGCTGTTCATAATGAAAACGTCTATTTATTTATGAACATAACATGGTACCAGGATTGGTAATATCTGCTGAATATTGTGAAACGCGACATGGAGAATTTGAAGCCACCGGAGGGTTTGAAACTCATGGGGAATGTCGACTGCAATTGGCGGACTTTCAAACAACAATTCAAACTCTACATTGCCGCCATCGGGTTCGGTACGATGCCAGACGCAAGGAAAATAGCGTTGCTGCTCATGGTTGCAGGCCCGCAGGCAGTAGAGGTATTTAATATGTTTATATTTGATCAAGAGGAGGACAGGGAAAAGATGGACAATGTGCTAAAGAAGTTTGATACACATTGTTCTCCCAAAAAGAACGAGACCTATGAGAGGTACGTGTTCCATTCACGGACACAGCAGCAAAATGAAACTTTTGATAGCTTTGTGACCGATCTGAAACTGAAAGCACAGACATGTAATTTCTCTGAACTGAAATCATCCATGATTCGTGACCAGATTGTGTTTGGTATTCATGATATAAAGGTCAGGGAATGTTTGTTGAGAGAAACCGAACTAACATTGGAGGATGCTGTGAAAATATGCCATGCCAGTGAGCGAGCTCAACAGCACGCAAAGACTTTCAGTGAAATTAATAATAATGCGACTGTAATGAGTGACTGTGCTGCTGTCGGTGCTGTGTCCTACAAGGGGAAGAAACGTGGGCAGAACAGAAATGCAAAGCAATCGGAGGATGGAACTTTTAATTGTAAACGCTGTGGTTACCAGCACCAGTCAAGACAATGCCCAGCGTTTGGGAAAATGTGCACAAAATGTAATGGAAAGAATCACTTTGCCAAACAATGCTTTTCAAAAGTAAAAACAAAGAAAGGGCAACAAGTCAATGTGATTGAGGACACTGATTTAAGTGAGACATTTTTTGTAGGAATGGTGTCATGTGACAATATAGAAAAGGATACAGAAAATGTGCAGCCCTCAGGAATGGACAATGCTGAACATAAAGTTAATGCAGTAAAAGAGGACAAATGGATGATGCCACTGTAAGGGGTTTCTTAGATCGCAGAGGTTTCTCTCTCCAGAGGCCTCTCTCTCTTGCACAGTAAACTTTCGAGTGGTTCGACCCACTCACCCCTTAGGTTCTGTACACTGGACTTTGAGGCAGGAACTACAATGCAGAGAATACTCTATAGATCACGTTTAATGAAAACGAAATGAAATTTTATTGCATGAAGAAACAAATCAAATGCAAGCCAATAAGAGGGTGCATAGGAGGGAAAAACAAGTCATAATACAGTACTAACTAAGATATATACAGGCATATTATACTTTACAAAATTCATGACAAAATGGGGAAACACACGGAACATCGAGGGACAACTCATTGTTAATTAGCCCCTAAAATGCCCACCCCCTAAGCCTAGCTAGATTAGATTACGAGGGGCCAGAAACATGCTCACCAATCCCAGTTAGAAAAATAGAGGTTTTGAAGTCTGCGTTTTGGTCCTCTCAGGCGTCCTGTCTCCACGTGGTCAGTGGGCTGTAGGCGCAGCGGGCTGCCCAGGCTAATGGCGTCTCGGCCACCTTAAGTCAGCAGGACTCGCCATCCATCGTTTCGCCCACCGGCTGTCTTCTCGGTGCTCCTGCAGACAACGATGATGGTCACAGCCTCAATTTCTCCATGCTCCTGCACACGACACTGGTTACCCGATCTGTAAGACATTTCGTCTCCTCTTCTTCTCGTCAACGGCCCGGGGTTTTTGTCGATGATCTCCCGATGACTACCCCAGATCTCGTCTTCTTCTTCTTCGAACCACCTTCTCGGATGGCAAGCCTCCCCAAGGCTACCTGAAGGCTCGTCGCTCTCCAATGGCTATGAAAAGGGCTGGCGCAGGCCAAGGCTGAAAGCGTACCGATAGCTATTCCGGGTCCCCAATTATACTTCTCAAAGAGGCCCTTATCTCCCGCCAAATCAAGGTTAGTCTTTGTTTAACTTCTGGCGGGCTTGTAGCACAGCGGGGTATTCTTTATTTTTCAAGTATCTTCGGGGTGGCCGGTAACTGCCATCTCTGGCCTGGAATGACCTTGTATTGTCTTTAATGTCCTCTTGATGTCTTTAACGGGTCTTGATGTTCCCCCTATGAATTTTGAAACTGTTTTCCTTTGTTTGGGTAAACATTTAGATGGCCTTTATCTACAGGCCGATCTGATCGGATCTGCATCCAATCTATATGTATGGGGCTCTGTCTGGTTTTGTTTTCTCCAAAACTGCCTTCCAGAACTTACTGTGGGCTGAATCCACAAAAGCTGTCTGGGGGCTGCAGGAACCATTTTAAAGTGTCCCAAAAGCTGGTCACGGGGTCTGGCGGCCATTTTGTGCGCACCTTTTCCTGGGCTTCTTTTAAAACAGTCTTTAAAAAAAATTAAGGCCTCTTCTGCCAATAGACCCTTATAGAACAATGTTCAATTTTGCGAATCTTACAGCACTGCAGGTAAATGGAGCATTAGTTACGTTGAAACTAGACACTGGGGCAAAAGCAAACTTAATCAGTATGAATGACATTAAAAATATGAAAGAAAAGCCCAAAATACAGAAAAAGTCAGTAATACTGAAGAACTATAATGGACAGAAAATAGATAGCTTAGGTGTATGCAGACTTAAAGTGACAGTCAAAGGCAAAGTGCATCATCTCATGTTTTCTGTTGTGGCTGAAGGACTTGATTCACTACTAGGTGACAAAGCTTGTGAGGACTTAGAACTGGTCAAGAGAGTCTACCGTATAAACTGTGCCATAAGCAGACCAGATGACTCAGTGGATTCTGTAGTGAGTAATTTCCAGGATGTGTTCAAAGGATTTGGAGTTCTACCATTCACTTACAAGATCCAGCTAAAGGAGGATGCTCAGCCAGTGGTACATGCTCCACGGAGAGTTCCAGCACCCCTGCATGACCAGCTCAAGAAAGAGCTGGACAGAATGACCACACTAGGAGTCATCAGGAAAGTCGAAGAGCCAACAGACTGGGTTAACTCCATGGTATGTGTAAAGAAAAAGAACAATGATCTAAGAGTATGCATGGATCCAAAGGACTTAAATGCAAACATAAAACATGAACACTACCAGATTCCCAAGCGAGAAGAAATCACCAGTGAAATGTCAGGTGCCAGATACTTCACAAAGCTCGATGCCTCACAAGGATTTTGGCAACTAAAACTGGATGAAGAGAGCACCAAATACTGTACCTTCATCACACCATTTGGCAGGTATTGTTTCCTCAGAATGCCTTTCGGGATAATATCTGCATCTGAAATCTTTCATAGAGTGATGGAACACATAATTGAAGGTCTGGAAGGAGTTCGGGTCTATGTTGATGACATCATCATCTGGGGCTCCACACTGAAAGAACACAATGAGAGACTGATTAAAGTGCTACAGAGCATACGCCGGAATGGACTGAAGCTCAACAAAGCCAAGTGTCAGTTTGGCATCCAGGAAGTCACTTTCCAAGGAGATAATCTATCTGGTAAAGGAATAGAGCCAGATATGGAAAAAGTAAACGCCATACTCAACATGCCCCGACCCACTGACAAAAAAGGAGTGCTACGCATCATGGGGATGATAAACTTCATTGGAAAGTTCATTCCTAACTTGTCAGCCAAGACAGCCTGTCTGCGAGACCTGCTATATAAAACAAATGAGTTCGCATGGACAGAAAGACATGAACAAGAGTGGATGAACCTCAAAACAGTGCTGACAACCACACCTGTACTCACATTCTTTGACCCAACAAAGAGAATCAAAGTGTCAACGGATGCATCAAAAGATGGCCTAGGCGCGGTCTTGCTACAAGCAGAGGGTGAAGATTGGAAGCCTGTTGCCTATGCCTCCAGGTCTATGACTGATTCTGAGTGTTGATATGCCCAGATTGAAAAGGAATGTCTAGGCTTGGTAGTTGGACTAGAAACGTTCCATGGCTACATATATGGACTTCCCACCTTCACAGTTGAGGCAGACCACTGCCCACTGGTTGCCATCATAAAAAAAAACCTGAATGAGATGTTTCCAAGGATTCAACGACTCATGATAAAGCTGCAAAGATATGACTTTGAACTGATCTACACACCAGGCAAACACATAGTGTTATCAGATGCACTATCCCGAGCACCCACTATGAGTCATGTGAGCTCTACTGAGGAAGACGTGGATGTTCATGTGAGTATGGTTACTGCTGCGCTGCCCCTGTCAGACACAACATCAAAGCAAATAGCAGAAGAAACAGTAAAAGGTACAGTGTTACAAACAGTAATAGAGAACATTCATCATGGTTGGCCAAAAGGTTCCCGTACAAAGTACTATCACATCAGGTCAGAGTTGAGTGTCGCAAGTAGACTATTACTAAAACAGAACAGAATAGTCATTCTACAGGCTTTACGTCAAGACATGCTCAAAAGGATTCATGAGGGACAGCTCGGAATTGAAAAATGCAAAAGGAGAGCAAGAGACACTGTTTATTGGTCTGGCATAAATAAGGACATTGAGAGCATGATAGGCAAATGTGAGACATGTTAGAAACACCAAAACAAACAAGCAAAGGAACCAATGATAGTAGCTGACTTACCAACAGCACCATGGCAAAAGGTTGGTATGGACCTTTTTCATTTGAATGGTAAAGACTATCTATTAGTGATTGACTACTATTCTAACTATCCTGAGATGGCACTGCTCTCAAGCACATCAGCAAGCAGTGTCATAATGCATGTTAAATCCATTTTCGCCAGACATGGGATTCCAAGGATTGCCGTTAGCGACAATGGTCCGTGCTTCAACTGTAAGGAGTGGCAACAGTTTGCAGCACATTATGGCTTTCAAAACATCACATCCAGTCCTCTGTATGCTCAGTCGAATGGTAAGGCAGAGAAAGGTGTTCAAGTTCTCAAACAGCTACTGAAGAAAGCAACAGAAAGCAAGTCTGATCCTTATCTCGCCCTGCTGAGCTACCGAGCCCCCCCTTTAGAGTCTGGTTCTTCATCTGCTGAACTCATAATGGGTCGCAAGTTGTGCACCACGCTACCCTGCTGTGCAAAAGAAAAGCAGAGTAAGGAACTGAGACAGAGACTTCAACTGTTAAAGCTGAAACAGAAATCACACTATGACAAGTCATCCAAAACTCTGAAGCCATTGACAAGGGATGATGTTGTCAGGATTGAGGATCCAGATGCATGGAACAGGAAAGCTACAGTTCTTGAGGAAGTAGGACCAAGGTCGTACACTGTTAGAACTGAGGAAGGACAGATTCTCAGGAGGAACCGCCGTTCCCTCCTGAAAACACAAGAAACTATCCAAGAGCAAATCGATGATAATGCCGCAACTGAATCTTGTGACTCACCACCAGAACAATCTAACACAAACACACATACAGGCTCTCATACAAACACATCAGACTTACCTGTGCTGAGAAGATCCACATGTGAAATAAAAAAGCCTGATAGACTTAATCTTTGAGTACAAAGAAAACTATAATAAAAGAATGAAAAGCTTAGAGTTCATAAAGTAAAGCTTTGAAGATGTGTTGACTGTTGTGAAGATGTTTATGTCTTTATGATTGATTGATATTGATTGATATTGATTTTGTTTAACCTCAAAGGAAGGGGGATGTAATGATCAGTAACATGTCATTCTAGAATGGTACACTAGGTGGAGCTGTTTGTTTAAGTAGTGGGCTACCCACAAGGCAGTAGTCAAGATGGATGCTGTACACTAGTCCACATGGCTGAATAAATGACTAGCTCAAGCTAGCTGTTCACAATGAAAACGTCTATTTATTTATGAACATAACACCATGAGCTTTTAACTTTGTGACCAGTCTGCCATGTGGAACCTTATCAAAAGCCTTGCTAAAGTCCATACATAGTAGATCAATCACACTACACTCATCTACCCTCCTTGTTACCTCCTCAAAAAACTCAGTCAATTTTGTCAGACACGACCTTCCCTTAACAAATCCGTGCTGACTATCCTTGATTAATCCGTGTCTTTCTAAATGAAGATTTATCCTGTCCTTCAGAATTCTTTCCAATAATTTTCCCACCACCGAGGTTAGGCTGACTGGCCTGTAATTACTCGGTCGATCCTTTTCTCCCTTTGTAAACAAGGGTACCACATTAACAGCCCTCCAATCCTCTGGCACCACACCTGAAGCCAGAGAGGATTGGAAAATGATGGTCAGAGTCTCTGCTATTTCCTCTTTTGCTTCGCTTAACAGCCTGGGATACATTTCATCCAGGCCTAGGGATTTATCCACTTTTAAAGCTGCTAAACCCCTTAATACTTCCTCTCTCACTATGTTTATTTCATCTAATATTTCACACTCCTCCACCCTGATAGAAATGTCTGCTTCGCCCCTCTCCTTTGTGAAAACAGATGCAAAGTATTCATTAAGAACCCTGCCGACGTCTCCCGCCTCCACACACAGATTACCCTCATGATCTCTAATAGGCCCTACCCTTTCTTTAGTTATCCTCTTACTCTTAATATATTTATAAAACATCTTTGGGTTTTCCTTGATTTTACTTGCCAAGAATTTTTCATGCTCTCTCTTTGCTTTCCTAATATCCTTTTTAATTGCACCCCTGCACTTTCTGTACTCCTCTAAAGATTCTGGAGTATTTAGCCCTCGGTATCTGTCATACGCCTCCCTTTTTTTCTTTATCCTACCCTGTATGTCCCTAGACATCCAGGGGGCTCTAAATTTGTTAGTCCCACCTTTTTTCTTTAAGGGCACATATTTGGTCTGAACCCTCCGGATCTCCTCCTTGAATGCTTCCCACTGCTCTGACACTGATTTACCTTCAAGTAGCTGTTTCCAGTCCACTATGGCTAAATCCCCCCTGAGCTTAGCAAAATTTGCTTTTCCCCAATTTAGAAATTTTATTCCTGGTCTATCCTTGTCCTTTTCCATAACTACCTTAAATCTAACTGAATTATGATCACTAGCACCAAAGTGCTCCCCCACTGATACGCCTTCTACCTGCCCAGCTTCATTCCCTTAAACTAAGTCCAGAACCGCCCCCTCCCTTGTTGGGCTTGCTACATACTGGCTAAAAAAGTTCTCCTGGATGCATTTTAGGAATTCCGCACCTTCTATATCCTTCACACCAATTTTATCCCAGTTAATATTGGGGTAGTTGAAATCCCCTACTATTACTGCCCTATAGTTTTTGCACTTCTCGGAAATTTGTCTACGTTTGTTCTTCTGTCTCCCTCTCACTGTTTGGGGGTCTGTAGTACACTCCCAGTAGTGTGATCGCCCCTTTTTTGTTTCTCAATTCGACCCATATGGCCGCGTTTGATGATCCCTCCAACATATCATCCCTCCTCACAGTTGTAATAGTTTCTTTAATCAATACCGCGATCCCCCCTCCCTTTTTACCTCCCTCTCTATCCCATCTGAAAATCCTGTAACCAGGAATGTTGAGCTGCCATACCTGCCCCTCTTTCAGCCATGTCTCTGTAATAGCTATAATATCACAGTCCCAAGTATCTACCTGTGCCCTCAGCTCATCTGCCTTGTTCGCTATACTCCTTGTATTGAAGTATATACCATTTAGTACAGGCAAATCTCCTTGTTGACTACTATCTAGCCCTTGATTCCTCTGTCCGTCCAATTTACTTTCTATGTTTTAATTTTCCAATTCCAGTCTTTCTTCCCTCCCTATTGACTCTATACTTAGGTTCCCATCCCCCTGTCAAGCTAGTTTAAACCCCCCCCAACAGCAAACCCTCCCGCGAGGATATTGGTCCCGTTCCCGTTGAGGTGCAACCCGTCTGACTTGTAGAGGTCCCACCTCCCCCAGAAACGGTTCCAATTCCTCAGGAATCTAAAGCCCTCCCTCCTACACCATCTCTCCAGCCACGCATTCATCTGCTCTATCTTCCTATTTCTGAACTCACTAGCACGTGGCACTGGTAGTAATCCGGAGATTACTACCTTTGAGGTCCTGCTTTTTAACCTCTTTCCTAGCTCCCTAAACTCTGCCTGCAGGACCTCATCCCTCTTCTTACCTATGTCGTTGGTACCGATGTGGACCACGACCTCTGGCTGTTCACCCTCCCCCCCTCAGAATGCCCTGCAGCCGTTCAGTGACATCCTTGACCCTGGAACCAGGGAGGCAACATACCATCCTGGAGCCATGTCTGCGGCCGCAGAAACACCTGTCTGCTCCCCATACTATTGAATCCCCTATCGCTATTGCTCTCCCTCTCCTCTTCCCCCCCGCCTGTGCAGCCGAGCCTTCCATGGTGCTGTGGACTTGACTCTGGCTGCACTCCCCAGAGGAACCATTGCCCTCACCAGTACTTAGCACCGAGTACTGGTTGGTGAGCAAGATGGGCTCAGGGGACTCCTGCACTACCTGCCTGGTCCTCCTCTTCAATCTGACGGTCACCCATTCCCTCTCTGCCGGCACACTCTTAGGCTGCGGGGTGACCACCTCCCGAAACATGCTATCCACGTAGCTCTCAGCCTCGCCGATGCACAGCAGTGACTGCAGCCGCCGCTCAAGCTCCGTAACCTGGTGCTCGAGCTGCTGTAGCTGGTGACACTTCCCGCACATGTGGTCGTCCAGACCACGGGAGGTGTCCAGGGCTTCCCACATGGCACAGGATGTGCATTCCACGGGTGTGAGCTGCCCTGCCATACCTCTAATTATCAAACTATTTACTAACCTAGCTGGAATAAACTTAAAAACTTTAAGAAAGCCAAGTAAAAACACTTACCAGATACTCACCAATCAGCTCCCTCTTTTTGAACGTTTAGTTTTTAATCCCAGCTCTTAATTTAAGCCAATGCCCAAGATAAAGAGAGAAATACTGACCAACCAAGATAAAGAGAGAAATACTGACCAACCAATCACTTCCCTGCTTTCCTGTGATGTCACTCCTTGTTTTTATTGTCAGATCCGCTGCCTCTGCTCTCGGGCCTCGCTCTGCCGCGCTCTTTATATCCTCAGGCTCCACTCTCGCTCATTCTCCGGTCCGCTGCCTCCGCTCTCGGGCCTCGCTCTGCCGCGCTCTTTATATCCTCAGGCTCCGCTCTCGTTCCCTCTGCGGTCCGCTGCCTCCGCTCTCTGGCCTCGCTCTGCCGTGCTCTTTATATCCTCTGGCTCCGCTCTTGCTCCCTCTCGGGTCTGCTGCCTCCGCTCTCGGGCCTCGCTCTGCCGCGCTCTTTGTATCCTCAGGCACCGCTCTCGCTCCCTCTCGGGTCCGCTGCCTCGGCTATCGGGCCTCGCTCTGCCGCGCTCTTTATATCCTCCGGCTCCGCACTCGCTCCCTCTCGGGTCCACTGTCTCTGCTCTCTGGCCTCGCTCTGCCGCGCTCTTTATATCCTCCGGCTCCGCACTCGCTCCCTATCAGGTCCGCTGCCTCGGCTCTCGGGCCTTGCTCTGACACGCTCTTTATATCCTCAGGCTCCGCTCTCACTCCCTCTCAGGTCCGCTGCCTCCGCTCAGTGACTTGGCCTCCACAGCCTTCTGTGGTAGAGAATTCCACAGGTTCACCACCCTCTGAGTGAAGAAAGTTCTCCTCATCTCAGTCCTAAATGTCCTACCCCATATCCTGAGACTGTGACCCCTCATTCTAGACCCCCCAGCCAGGGGAAACATCCTCCCTGCATCCAGTCTGTCTAGCCCTGTCAGAATTTTATACGTTTCAATGAGATCCCCTTTCATTCTTCTAAACTCTAGTGAATACAGGCCTAGTCGACCCAATCTCTCCTCATACGACAGTCCTGCCATCACAGGAACCAGTCTGGCAGGATCATACCTTCTTAACATCCAAAGATAGGCCGGAGAGGTTGACAATGCAAAATAACTTGACCAATCATTAAAACAGTCCTCCATGTGTGCAAAAAGAAAATACTGCAGATGCTGGAAATTTGAAATAAAAACAGAAAATGCTGGAGATACTCAGCAGGTCAGGCATGTTCTGTGAAGAGAGAAACAGAGTTAACGTTTCAGGTCGATGACCTTTCGTCAGAACTGGAAAAAAGCAGGAAATGTATGCCCTGTTGCTTTGATGTAGAATCATGCATCTCTTTGAAATAACATTTGCTATAAAAGTGTTTAGGAAGTATTCAAGACCAGGAACCCTTATGCTTTTCACTGTATTCGAACTTCAGAAGTTCAGCTCTAGAAATCTTCAAGCTAAGAACAAGCTGTGTGTCATGGAGTTTGCTGAATAGACTGACTTTATTGTGGAACTGACAGTGACATTACAACTGCAGCATCCAAGACATCAGTGACATTCTAATTGTGCTGGGCAGCGCATATTAGGCTGACTACAATGGAATTATATAGGCCCAGAAATTCGGGCCGGAGGCTCCCCGCGGGTGCAAGCCCCCGACCTGCACTTACCTAGCGCGCCGGCTGTTGTGCTGTGGGCCCACGTGGGATTCCGATCCTGGGCCTGCTCCAACTGCTGGCGCACAGTGCTTGTGTATCCCAGGGGCGCAGTTAGTTCAAAGCGTCCCCTGGGATCACGTGGGCAATGGAGAGCCAATGGTAGCAGGGAATCTGTATTCCTAGATATGAATACAATTCAGCCCCAAAACATCACTAAAACTTCAAATAATTTTTTTTTTAAATCACATTTTTAAAATAACTATAAATTACATAAAATAACTATTTTAAACAATAATTTAAATTTTTGAAAACATTAATTACAGTTTCTAACAGGGTTAAAAATAAACTTACCTTTCTTTAAAGTATTTAAAAATAATAAACCTGTGGAAAAAATGTTTTAATTTTACTTAATTCACCACTTGATATACCTATCAATTCATCCAATGAAAAGCGACGAGTTAAGAAAGTAACTATAGGTTTTTATTGGCTAAATAACAGAGCCCACCCTCGTGGGTGATCGGATCCAACAAGGAGGAATACCAGCCAGTCGACCACCTTTATACCTGGGCAGGTAGGTGGAGCCATGGGCGGAGTCAGCAGTGGTCAGCCCAGGTATAACAGCGTGACAAGAGGCAACCTCGTATAGTGATACAACAGTGTGAACAGTGATAACCATAGAGTAACGATATAACAGTGATAACTATAGTGTAACGATAGTGAAAGACAAAAGTGGTTTACCACATTCACCCCTTGTTTAGATTTGAGTCCGGCGGGGTGATGTGTACTAATGTAGTACCATTATTCAAGAAGGGTAGTAGGGAAAAACCGGGGAACTACAGGCCAGTGAGCCTAACATCAGTGGTAGGAAAATTATTGGAAAAAATCCTGAGGGACAAAATTTGTCTCCACTTGGAGAGGCAAGGATTAATCAGGGATAGTCAACATGGCTTTGTCAAGGGAAGATCATGTCTGACTAATTTGATTGAATTTTTTGAGGGGGTGACTAGGTGTGTGGATGAGGGTAATGCAGTGGATGTGGTATACATGGATTTCAGTAAGGCCTTCGATAAAGTCCCGCACAGGAGACTGGTCAAGAAGGTAAGAGCCCATGGAATCCAGGGTGCCTTGGCACATTGGATACAAAACTGGCTTAGTGGCAGAAGGCAGAGGGTGATGGTCGAAGGTTGTTTTTGTGACTGGAAGCCTGTGGCCAGTGGGGTACCACAGGGATCGGTGCTGGGTCCCTTGCTGTTTGTGGTCTACATTAATGACTTGGATATGAATGTAAAGGGTATGATCAGTAAGTTCGCGGATGATACAAAAATTGGTAGGGTGGTAAATAGCGAGGAGGGTAGCCTCAGTCTGCAGGACGATATAGATGGGTTGGTCAGATGGGCGGAACAGTGGCAAATGGAATTTAACCCGGAAAAGTGCGAGGTGATGCACTTTGGGGGGACTAACAAGGCAAAGGAATACACAATGAATGGAAAGACCCTAGGCAAGACGGAGGGTCAGAGGGATCTGGGTGTGCAAGTACACAGATCCCTGAAGGCGGCGGAACAGGTGGATAAGGTGGTAAAAAAGGCATATGGGATACTTGCCTTCATTAGCCGAGGCATTGAATATAAGAGCAAGGAGGTTATGATGGAGCTGTATAAAACACTGGTTAGGCCACAGCTGGAATACTGTGTGCAGTTCTGGTCGCCACACTACAGGAAGGATGTGATCGCGTTAGAGAGGGTGCAGAGGAGGTTCACCAGGATGTTACCAGGGCTGGAGCGCTTCGGCTATGAAGAGAGGCTGGGCAGATTGGGTTTGTTTTCCTTGGAGCAGAGGAGGCTGAGGGGGGACATGATTGAGGTGTACAAAATTATGAGGGGCATAGATAGGATGGATGCTGAGGAGCTTTTTCCCTTAGTAGAGGGGTCAATAACTAGGGGCATAGATTCAAGGTAAAGGGCGGGAGGTTTAGAGGGGATTTGAGAAAGAACTTTTTCACCCAGAGGGTGGTTGGAGTCTGGAACTCACTGCCTGAAAGGGTTGTGGAGGCAGAAACCCTCACAACATTTAAGAAGCATTTGGATGTGCACTTGAAATGCCATAGCATACAAGGCTACGGGCCAAATGCTGGAATATGGGATTAGATTAGGCAGGGCTTGATGGCCGGCGCGGACACAATGGGCCGAAGGGCCTCTATCCGTGCTGTATTACTCTATGACTCTATGACTCTACTACCAGTTCTGGTATGTCAGTCTGTCCGGAGGCCTCGTAAGCCTTTCCGATCGTCGCAGCGGCGGTGTTGCATTCTCCGGTGGTGATGCTGGTGTCTGTGTGGTCGGCGAGGGCTCGTGGGGTTCCGGCATGCCGTCTACCTGAGCTGGAATCGGGGGGGGGTGGGGCGGGGTGAAGGTGGTGTCTCCGGAATGCCAGAGGGTGCGAGGTCTCGCAAGGAGACTGTGTCCTCCCGCCCGTCTGGGTATGCCACATAGGCGTACTGAGGGTTGGCGTGCAGGAGGTTCACCCTCTCGACCAGGGGGTCCGTTTTATGGGCCCTCACGTGCTTTCGCAGCAGGACGGGCCCCGGAGAGGTCAGCCAGGTTGGTAGTGTGGTTCCCGTAGTCGACTTCCTGGGGAAAACAAACATTCGTTCATGGGGGGTGGCGTTAATGGCAGTGCAAAGTAGTGACCGGATGGAATGCAGCGCTGCCGGGAGGACTTCCTGCCAGCGGGAGGTTGGGAGGCCCTTAGACTTTAAGGCTAAGAGGACGGCCTTCCATACAGTCGCGTTCTCTCTTTCCACCTGGCCGTTCCCTCGAGGGTTGTAGCTGGTGGTCCTGCTTGCAGCAATACCTCTTGCTAGTAGGAACTGGCGGAGTTCCTCGCTCATGAAGGAGGAGCCCCGGTCACTATGTATATAGTTTGGGAACCCGAACAAGGCGAAGAGGTCGTTCAGGCATTTAATGACCGTGGTACTGGTCATGTCTGGGCAGGGGAAGGCGAAGGGGAAACGGGAGTACTCATCAACAATGTTGAGGAAGTACACATTACGGTCAGGGGACGGGAGGGGCCCCTTAAAATCGATGCTCAAGCGCTCGAAGGGGTGGGTGGCCTTGATCAGGCTTGCTCTGTCTGGCCTAAAGAAAT
Source organism: Somniosus microcephalus (assembly GCF_052327205.1). Lineage (NCBI taxonomy): Eukaryota > Metazoa > Chordata > Chondrichthyes > Squaliformes > Somniosidae > Somniosus > Somniosus microcephalus. The sequence goes on along the minus strand of NC_140993.1, from coordinate 24,069,000 downwards.
GCAGTTTGCACTCGGCACAGGTCTGGCAGTTCCTGGTCATGGTCCTGACCTCCTCGATGGAGAAGGGCAGGTTGCGGGCGTTAATGAAGTGGTAAAGTCTGGTGACTCCGGGGTGGCAGAGGTCGTTGTGGAGGGTCTGAAGTCTATCAATTTGCGCGTTGGCGCATGTAATTCGTGATAGAGCATCAGGGGGTTCGTTCAGCTTACCTGGCCGGTACAAGATATCATAATCATAGGTGGAGAGTTCGATTCTCCACCTCAAGATCTTGTCGTTCTTGATTTTACCCCTCAGCTTGTTATTAAACATAAAAGCGACCGAACGCTGGTCGGTGAGGAGGGTAAATCATCCGGTCCATCTCCCTTTGGAAGACCGAAACCCCATTGGTGACGCCGAAGGGAACCCTAAGGAAGTGGTAGAGGCGGCCATTCGCCTCGAAGGCGGTATACTGGCGGTCCTCAGGGCAGATAGGGAGTTGGTGGTAGGCCGACTTAAGGTCGATGGTAGAGAATACTCGGTATTGTGCAATCTGATTGACCATATCAGATATGCGGGGAAGGGGGTATGCGTCCAGTTGGGTGTACCGGTTTATGGTCTGGCTGTAGTCGATGACCAGGCGGTTTTTATTGCCGGTCTTAACGACCACGACCTGGGCACGCCAGGGGCTGCTGCTCCCCTCGATGATGCCCTCCTTCAGGAGACGCTGCACCTCAGAGCTAATGAAGGCTCTGTCCCCGGCACTGTACCGCCTGCTCTTGGTAGCGACGGGTTTGCAGTCGGGGGTGAGGTTAGCGAACAGGGAAGGTGGCGGGACCTTGAGGGTGGATAGGCCGCAGGTGTTACGCGGTGGGCGGTTTAAAGGCTGCTGGTTGTCGACTGTGAGTGGGGGGAGGGGTTCGCCGTATGCTAGAGTGACGCTTTGGAGGTGGGATTGGAAGTCCAGCCCTAGTAGGACGGCAGCGCAGAGCTGGGGGAGGACGAGGAGTTTAAAATTTTTATACTCCGTGCCCTTAACCGACAGGGTCACGACACAGTAGCCGCTGATGTCTGTGGCGTGGGACCTCGATGCCATCGAGATCCGGTTGCGCGTTGGCCGGACAGTGAGGGAGTAGTGGCTCACCGTGTCTGGGTGGATGAAACTCTCCGTGCTTCCGCTGTCGAACAGGCAGGTCGTGGCGCGGCCGTTTACTTTGATGTCCATCATGGACTTGGACAGGTGGTGCGGGCAGGCTTGGTCCAGTGTGACGGAGGCTAGTGTGTGGCTCAGCGAGCTGCCGTAGTCTGCGGGTGAGGCGGTGGTCGAGTCCGGAGGCGAGGTGGCGGTCGAGCGTGGAGGGTAAAATGGCGGCGCCCACGTGGTTGGACAAAATGGCGGAGAAGATGGCTGCCCCCACAACTCACATGAGGCGCTGCTGGTGTCGGTTGCCTGGATCAAAGATGGCCGCCCCATGACTCACACGTGGGGATGCTGGCATCTGTGGCCTTGATGGAAGATGGCCGCCCCCACAACTCGCATGAGGCACTGCTGGCCTCTGTTGATCTCTGTTGGCCTCTGCAGGCCTTAGCAAAGTGGCCTTTCTTCAGGCAGCTTGAGCACGTCGCGTTTCTCGCTGGGCAGCGCGCCCTAGGATGTTTCGCCTGGCCGCAGAAGAAGCAGCCGGCGGCCCGATCGCGGGGGTCTGAAGTCGCAGCCGGTACCGGGGGTGGCAGTCCCGATCGGGTCCGGGACGCCGACGCAGAGGTAGGTCCCAGGGGCGGCGCTGCGAGGGGTATCGTGGTCGGGGTCGGTCCCGAGCCCCAGGGTCGCAAATTACTGTACCTGGAGTACGCCTCGAGGTCCTGATGGGCCACTTCTAGGGAGCGAGCGAGGGCTGCAGCTGTGTTCAGGTCAAGGTCCTTTGCTTCAAGAAGTCTTTGCCGTGCGTAGTCGGACCGCAGGCCTTTCACGAAGGCATCGCGGACATTATCTTCAGTATTTTCTGCCGCTGATACCGCTTTAAAGTCACAGTCCCTGCCGAGTGCTTGTAGCGCCCGTAAAAATTCATCTACCGACTCTCCTGGCTGTTGCGGGCAGGATCTTAGGAGGTGTCTGGCATACATGGAGTTTACCGGGCTCCGGTACTGTTGTTTCAGCAGGTTGATGGCGGCTTCGTATGTTTTAAGGTCCCGGATGAGTGCGAATACTTTAGGGCTCACTTGGGCGGTCAGAACTCTTAGCATGGATTTCTGAGGCACGCCGGATTCTCCCAGGTAGGATTCGAAACAGCTCAGCCAGTGTTCGAAGTCGAGGGCTGAGTTTGCTGCCTGCGGGTTTAGATCCAGGTACGGTGGTCGGAGGGCTCGCAGCCAGGCTGGCTGCTGTGGCTGTTGTAGCTGGGCGTCTGGCTGGTCGCTTGGCTGGTCGTTTGACTGGTCGTTTGACTGCTCAAGTGTCGACATTTTAAAATTTAGCCAATAAAATTGATATACCTATCAATTCATCCAATGAAAAGCGACGAGTTAAGAAAGTAACTATAGGTTTTTATTGGCTAAATAACAGAGCCCACCCTCGTGGGTGATCGGATCCAACAAGGAGGAATACCAGCCAGTCGACCACCTTCATACCTGGGCAGGTAGGTGGAGCCATGGGCGGAGTCAGCAGTGGTCAGCCCAGGTATAACAGCATGACAAGAGGCGACCTCGTATAGTGATACAACAGTGTGAACAGTGATAACCATAGAGTAACGATATAACAGTGATAACTATAGTGTAACGATAGTGAACGACAAAAGTGGTTTACCACACCACTTACCTTGTTAAAAGCAGGCCTTGCGACTGCTTTTTAGAAGCGTAGCTGCTGGAGACTTACCCTCCCGGAGAAAGCTGCAAAAAAAACGGAAGTTCCAGGCATACGCGCTGCCTCTCCGGCGCACGCGTTCGACCTGTGAACCCCTTCCTTTAAGGGAACGGAAGTTCTGGTTTCCCGCGCATGTGCAGTGCATGCACGAAACCGGCACTTTCGTTGGGGCTACGCATGAGTACCCAGCGCGTACTCACCCGTGCGGACCCGAAGTTCTGGCCCAATATTATATATATAGTCTAGAATAGACACTTCCAAGTACTTAATCCCAAGATCAATCACAAATCATTTAATAGATCACTTGGAAGAGCTTAATCATACAGACAATTCCATTCCCATTTCTTGAAAGGGCGTATGCAACACTTGCACTTCCACAGAACAACTTTGCACCAAATGGTAACACGCCATTAAAAGAAAGACTTGCATTTATATAGCGCCTTTCACGACCACCAGACATCTCAAAGCGCTTTGCAGCCAATGAAGTATAGTCACTGTTGTAATGTAGGAAACATGGCAGCCAATTTGTGCACAGCAAGGTGATAATGACCAGATAATCTGTTTTTGTTATGTTGGTTGAGGGATAACTATTGGCCAGGACACCAGGGAGAACTCCCTTGCTCTTCTTCAATATAGTGCCATGGGATCTTTTACGTCCACCTGAGAGAGCAGACAGGGCCTCACTTTAACACCTCATCTGAAAGGCTGCACCTACTGACAGTACAGCACTCCCTCAGCACTGCACTGGAGTGTCAGCCTAGCTTTATGTGCTCAAGTCGCTGGAGCGGGACTTGAACCCACAACCTTCATGACTCAGAGGTGAGTGTGCTACCCACTGAGCCACAGCTGACGCTACAACCTTTCCGGGAATGTTCTTTCAAAACACAATAATAACCAATCAACCTTTATCGAAAACATTTATGAACAAATCTGATCACTACAACTTACCAGAAACACAGTTCATTCCAGGTTGTGAATGAGGATTGTATCCCACATGTACTGCATGGTTGGTGCTCGCACTGTATGGTCTTTAGCGCTGCATCAGTGTCTAATACATGGTATAACACTGCTACTTTTACAAGAATTAGAAGCTTGACACCAAGGACAAAAACACAAGGGGCTGGATTTTGATTGAGGAGGCGGGTAGGAGGCGGGACTGCAACTTTCGGGGTTGTAGTCCTGCCTCCATCAAGTTGTGGCCAACCCACGCGATTTTGACTTGATTGATCTTGTTGAGCCCCGCCCAGCGGGCTCAGCAGGCCAATTAAGGGCCACCCGGCAACAGGTGACGTCACAGATTGATATTTCATCTGTCAAGACCTTTTGACAGATGAAATATCAGCGTTTCACAGCTGTTTGAAGCTGTCAAACACTGACAATCTGTACTCCAAGTTAATTCCTTCCTCTCAGGATGATTTAGAGATCTCTCCGGAACAGAAAGCTGAATGCTGCAATTTTTGTGCCGGTGAGATGAGGGACTCCCGAGACCTGAAGGAAGGAAGGCTGTAAAGGTAAGTAAAACTTCTTTAAACACTTTAAACACACCAAACACACTTACCTCTGCAATCATGCACCCATCACTCACCTGAACACCGGACATCTCGAACCCTCCAAGCCCTTCAGCCTGACGGCCCGCCTCGCTAACTTGGCGTGGTTTGGAGCCGTCGGGAATCCCACACTTCAAGAATGAAAATAGGGATTAGGCTAAAAACTGCATGTTAACTACCTGTTAACAGGCAGTTAATTGGCACTAATCCCTTCCCGTCTCGGGGAGGCGGGTCCCAGTGCGGGGCGGGTACCCGCCTCCTTTGAAACTGGCATGGAGGCGGGTTGGGGGCGGGATGGTGTCGGGACCCCCGATTTCGGGATTTTACCCCCCCGCACGCCTCCAATCCTGCCTCCATGGCTCAATGAAAATCCTGCCCAAGGTGTGCAAATTGACTGTTGTGTTTCCTACATTCCAACAGTGATTACACATCAAATGAACTTCATTGGCTCTAAAGCGCTTTAGGAATTCATGAAAGGCGCTATATAAATGCGAGTTTGTTCTTTCCTACTTTCATAGAATCATAGAAATTTACGGCACAGAAGGAGGCCATTCGGCCCATCGTGTCTGTGCCGGCTGAAAAAGAGTTCTCCAGCCTAATCCCACTTTCCAGCTCTTGGTCCGTAGCCCTGTAGGTTACAGCACTTCAAATGCATACCCTGGTTATTGACCCTTCTGCTAAGGGAAATAGGTCCTTCCTATCTGTTAAGTCTGTGTGTTATAGTGAGAATTACTACACAGACCACAAGAGTAAATTCAACAGGTCTTTACTGGTTGGAGGTCGGACTATACTGAATACAATATTATTACACTGTACTTATATACCGGTGTGGTCACCACCGGTATTACGTATACAGCAGCCAAAGAAAGTAGTACCTTTCTTAAGGTGGACCAGGCTTAAGTTCTCTTAAGGTGGAACAGGTTACATACACCACAATCCTCCCTTTTTAGCTTAACAGTCATATCCCCAAATAAACATAACACATATACATATATAACTTCAGGTATAACAGTTCAAAGGTTCAGTCTCTCAGGAGGCTTTCTGATTCGGCTTGGATAACGCCTTTCAGTGGTCTCTGATTCTTGTTGTTGAGGTGCCTCCTCTAGTTGGTTGCCAATGTATTGGGTGTCATCATCATCAAATACATTCTCGGCCAAGGTAGATGCTTCAGGTTCATGAACGTCTTCCACAGCTGTCTCTGTCACAACCATGGGTTCGACCCTTGCTCTCGACTCTACCAGTTGATCCGCATGATGCCTTATCACATTATGACCAATATCTACGGTGTACATCAGAGGTCCTTGTCTGGCCCGGATTGTTCCGGACTGCCATTTGTCGTTTCCATAGCCCCTTGCCATCACTGGTTGTCCTACGTCGAAAGTTCGAGTGGTCTTGCTGTTAATATGCCGAAACTGTTTGTTTTCCACTTCCCTCCGCACATTTGGTTTTAACAAGTCCAACTTGGACCGCAACCTCCTGTTATAAAACATCATAGCAGGACTTTGGTTAGTCACGGCATGATCGGCGTTTCTATATGACATCAGGAACTTATCGACCTTGTGTTGCAGCGGAATCTGATCATCATTCATGGCCTTAATAGCCTTTTTGAATGTCTGGACAAATCTTTCAGCCAACCCGTTTGTCGCCGGATGATATGGGGCAGAGGTATAGTGTTTAACTCCATTCTTCTTTAAGAATTGTTGGAATTCTTCCGATACAAACTGTGGTCCGTTGTCCGAACAGATCTGTTCTGGCAATCCGTCCCTTGCGAATATTGTTCTTAACACCGCAATTGTCTTTTCTGAAGTAGTGGTATTCATCTTGATGACTTCTGGCCATTTGGAATGTGCGTCCACCGCGATTAGGAACATGGAGTCCATGAATGGACCAGCAAAGTCAATGTGTACGCGTTGCCATGGGGCTGAAGGCCATTCCCATGGGTGTAGCAGTGCTATCGGAGGTGCATTTTGCACTTTTTGACACCCAGCGCAGCTTTTCGTTAACTCCTCAATCTGTTGGTCAATACCCGGCCACCATACGTAAGCCCTAGCAAGACTTTTCATTTTAACTCCCCCCAGATGACCTTCATGTAGTTCTTTTAAAACTCTTTCCCTTAACTTGGGAGGAATAATCACTCTTGTCCCGTACATCAAAGTACCATGGCAGACGGACAGCTGGTCTCGCCTTGCCGAGAATGCCGGTAACAGAGGATCACCCCGTGTTGGTCATCCTTTCACTGTCACCTCGTAGGCTCTGGACAGTGTCGGGTCGTTCCTGGTTTCTCTTTCAATACTTGCGTTGGTGACAGGTAAACACTCGATAATGGTCGAATGAAATAACCCAACAGGGTCAACTTCCGTCGTGTCTTCATCTTCAGGTAGTGGCAGGCACGACAGGCCATCAGCATTGCCATGCTGTTTCGTACCTTTGAATTCTATCTGATATTGATGTGCCCCTAAGAAAAGAGACCATCTCTGGAGACGCTGTGCTGTCATCACCGAAACACCCTTCTTAGGGTTAAAAATGGACACCAACGGTTGATGGTCCGTCAGAAGTGTGAATTTTTGGCCCTGTAGGTAATGATTAAACTTCTTCACTCCCCATACAAGGCTAAGGGCCTCCCTATCGATCTGCGCATAGTTGCGCTCAGCGGAGGTCAATGATCTGGATGCAAACGCGACTGGCCTTTCCGTGCCATTTGGCAATTTATGTGAGAGTACTGCCCCAATACCATATGGAGAAGCATCACAAGCCAACCGAATAGGCAGTGTCGGGTTGAAGTGAGCCAACACTTCCTCTGAGGTGATCAATTCTTTGCTTTTGCGAAATGCCTTCTTACAGTTTTCGCCCCAGTCCCATGGTACCCCTTTCTGTAAAAGAGCGTTCAACGGATGCAGCACCGTGGATAGATTTGGCAGAAATTTATGGTAGTAGTTAATTAATCCTAGAAACGACCTCAACTGAGAGACATTCTCCGGAGCGGGAGCCTTTACAACTGCCGCTATCTTGTCAGGAGACTTATGAAGCCCCTCCCGGTCAATGACATGACCACAGTACGAGATCCGCTTCTGGAAGAACTCACATTTCTGCCGATTTACCCTAAGTCCATACTCTTTCAGTCTGTTGAGCACCAGTTCCAAGTTAGCGAGATGCTGTTCATCACCATCACCTGTGATCAGAATGTCATCCAGGTAACATTGTGTGCCTGGAATTCCCTGTAATACCTGCTCCATGGCCCTCTGCCAAATTGCTGGAGCCGATGCCACACCAAAAACCAGCCTATTGTACTGGTACAACCCTCGATGCGTGTTGATCGTGAGGTATTGGCGTGACTCTTCTTCAACCTCCATCTGCAAGTACGCCTGTGCCAGGTCTATCTTGGTGAAGTGTTTCCCGCCAGACAGTGAAGCGAAAATATCCTCAATCCGTGGAAGCGGATACTGCACCGTGTGAAGCACCGGATTAACGGTGATCTTGAAATCTCCACAGATGCGAACCTTCCCTGGATCTCCTGGCTTATTGTTCGGAGGACGTTTCATAACGGGAACAATGGGCGTAGCACTCACTCCAATCTACTTTAGACAGTACCCCTGAACGTTCTAGTGCTTCCAGCTCCGCTTCAACCGCAGGTCGTATTGCATAGGGTATCGGTCTGGCTTTAAAAAATTTTGGTTGTGCATGTTCATCAATCATGATGTTTGCCGTAATTCCTCTCAGTGTTCCCAGTCCTGGCTGGAACACCTCTTTAGCCTCATCCAATATTCTGGACAATCGTTTAGGTTTGACAGCTGTTTCCCCGGAATCTACCGTTAGTGCTTTCAAGGAGTGCCAGTCCATATTCATTTTCCTAATCCACTCCCGTCCTAGTAGTAGTGGACCTCCTTCAGGTAGCACATATAAGTCCATTACTTGGCTTCCTTCGCCCTTGTGGACCACTTCTACCTCTATTTTTCCGATGGGGTACACTCTTTGCCCCGTGTACGTTTTCAATATAATCTCCGTATCCTGCAAGGGAATATGTTGGAATAACCTTCTGTAATCTTTCTTATTCATGACCGTCAATGCCGATCCAGTGTCCAATTCCATTTTTACTTGGACTCCTGCTATCTTAAGAGTGACCCAAATTGTCTGGAGGTCTGTATCCTTACCAACGTTGTGTATTCTTAAGCTATCCAGTTCATTACTGCTAGCGTCTGAATCTGACTTCTGTTCAGTCAAACTGTTCTTTGTCACCTTGTGTACCTTTGCATATTTTCCTTGCGGTGACTTTTTATTGCTGGTCTTCTTTCCTGACCGGCATACTTTAGCTATGTGGCCAAACCTGCCACACGTTCTGCATTCTTGGTTTTTAAACCAACACTGGTTCTGATCATGCGTTGTCTTTCCACAACGATAACATTTGACAGAACTCAAACCCAATTTGTTTGTACCGAGTTCCGGTGGCCGTAGCTGCATTACTGCCGTGCCTCTCGCTGCGGCCTCGTGTGCTGCTGCCATAGTGACCGCCTTCTCGAGAGACAGCTCATTCTCCTCGAGCAGTCGCCTTTGTGTATCCTGTTTAAATAAACCACACACAAATCTATCTCGAAGTGCCTCCGTCAGTCCCGTTCCAAACTGACAATATTTTGCTAGCTTACGTAATTCCATCAAATATTCAGCATTGCTTTCATTTTGCCGCTGTCTTCTATCGTAAAATTTAAATCGTTCCGCTAGCATCAGCGGCGTGGGGCTAAGATGATTTTTTAGGACAGTAACAATCTGTTCGAACGTCTTATCCGCCGGTTCATCTGGTGATAACAGGTGTTTCAATTGCCCGTATGTCTTCGCACCCATTAAGTTTAGTAATGTTAGTGCTTTATCTGTCTCAGGAATTTTATTTGCCTTACAATAGTTTTGTATGCATTCTACATACATAGCCCAGTCTTCTATATCACTGTCGAAGGCATTAATGTTCCCATGTTTAGGCATCGTAGCAATTTATCGTATTTTTAATGTTATCTAAGATGGCGGCTTCCCGCTCTTGCCGTCGTCCTCCGCCCACAAAATGGCGGTTTTCCCGCGCTTGGCGGTCTTCACCCGTCCCCCGATGCTGTCTCCGCTTCACCGTGGCTCTCGCGCCTTCAGTTTCCCCAGACGCTGCGCCTTTAGCCCGAATGCGGCCCTTATCTCCGGTCGCGATTGATGTCCCGCGCTGCGCCTCTCGCTCGAAAGCGGCCCAGCCCTTATCTCTGGTCGCGACCGACCTCACCGCCCTTATTCCTCCGTCTTCCCAGTCCCGTCTGTACAGCCAACGCGGTTGACTTTCTGTCGCGTCGCTGCCCGGCTTACCCACCACGAGGTAGTAGAAGAAGCTGACAGTCGCTGATGGAGGCTTCGAGGTGAGGATGTCTTCTGCACTCCGGTTGCTCGATGCCTGCCGCTCGACGTGTCTTCCCGTAGGTGATGAGGGTGGAAACCTCTCTTCGATGTCCTGTCTGTGGACGAAGTCGCCGTGGAAATTACTGCAGCAGGGTAAGAATCGGACTCGTCGCCACTGTTAAGTCTGTGTGTTATAGTGAGAATTACTACACAGACCACAAGAGTAAATTCAACAGGTCTTTACTGGTTGGAGGTCGGACTATACTGAATACAATATTATTACACTGTGCTTATATACCGGTGTGGTCACCACCGGTATTACGTATACAGCAGCCAAAGAAAGTAGTACCTTTCTTAAGGTGGACCAGGCTTAAGTTCTCTTAAGGTGGAACAGGTTACATACACCACACTATCCACTCTATCTAGGCCCCTCATAATTTTACACACCTCAATCAAGTCTCCCCTCAGCCTCCTCCGTTCCAAAGAAAACAACCCCAGCCTATCCAATACAATAGCAAAATACTGCGGATGCTGGAAATCCGAAATAACAACAGAAAATGCTGGAAAAACTCAGCAGGCCAGGCAACATCCGTGCAGAGAGAAACAGAGTTAACGTTTCAGGTCGAAACCCTTTGTCAAGACTGCCCAGTCTTGACAAAGGGTTTCGACCCGAAACGTTGACTCTATTTCTCTCTCCACGGATGTTGCCTGGCCTGCTGAGTTTTTCCAGCATTTCCTGTTGTTATCCCAGCCTATCCAATCCTTCCTCACAGCTAAAATTCTCCAGTCCTGGCAACATCATTGTAAATCTCCTCTGCACCCTCTCTAGTGCAATCACATCCTTCCCGTAATGTGCTGACCAGAACTGCACGCAGTACTCTAGCTGTGGCGTAACTTACTTTCTTTCTTTCTAAATCATGATAATCAATACTTAAACTTAATTACTGAGTATGCAAATAATTAGTAGATAGGGTTAACTGAGGAATGAATACAGAGGCTATGAAGGCAGTCCAGTGGTGTCACAATAATTCAGCATTAACTGGGTCACTGATTATCAAATTGCAGCTGAGATCAGTGTCTGGGATTGATGTAAATTGGTGAGATTAATTTAGGATTAAGCTTCTTAGAATAGCTGACAAGTTAATAGTATTAGATAGCCAGTCTATTGGTTAGATTAATGTCTATGTGCTGCTGGTTAGCAATGTTTGCAGAAATTATATGGCCTTGTCCTTATGAGCTGTTTGGTTGAGCTGGTTGTTCTGGGCTATTCCAGATCAGGCGTATTCCCCAGACGTTCACCCTCAACTTAAGTTAGAGATAGCCGAATTCCATAAGACGCTTAAATGGGTCTAAAGGTTCAGGCTATTTCTCCCTACAGGAAAGGAATGACTAAAGATGTTACCATCCTCCGGATAGTACTTTTAATAAGTTGAATTAAACTGTAAACTTCCGGGTATTATGAGGGTCCGGAATACCCCCCAGATTTCTGCAACTCCTTACAAAAGAGTGTACAGAATTTGTGGGTTCGCGAGTCTATACAGATTCACTCTTTGAGGCAATTCTAAAAATATATAGTTTTATTTAAGAGCCAGCATTCAGTTAACATCTGTTGAATCAGTCGCAACATTAACAATTCAAAGTACAATTAGCTTACATTTCTTATTTCTCAGAGGTCCTTATTCTCAAATCTTTACTTCGTTATATTTCTTATTTCGTATTTCTAAATCCAGAACCTCCACCAAAAATAAATCACTTTGATATACCCAAGACTCATAGGCCCAGATATTCGGCTCTCCACGGGTGAGTGCGCATGGGGTACTCACCCGTAGGCTGAATGGAATTGCCGGTTTCCTGCATGCACTGTGCATGCATGGGAAACCGGCACTTCCGATCCTCTGAACGAAGAGGTTCAGAGGTCAAACGCGCGCGCAGGGGAGGCTGCGCGTGCGCTTTGAACTTAGTTTTTTTTTACAGGTTTTCCCGGGAGGGTAAGCCTGCAGGATTTATACATTTAAAAAGCAGGCGTAAGGCCTGCTTTTTGCAAGGTAAGTGGTCAATTAATTAAAATGAAAACATTTTTTCCACAGGTTTATTATTTTTAAATACTTTAAAGCAAGGTAAGTTTATTTTTAGCCCCGTTATAATATAAAATTATTTTTTTCAAAAATTTAAATTATTGTTTAAAATAGTTATTTAATGTAATTTATAGTTTATTTAAAAAGTGTGATTTAAAAAAAAATGTATTTGAAGGTTTACTGCTATTTTGGGCCCGTAGTATTTATAAGTTTTGACAGGTCTTCCTGTCAATCTTATGAATGGGCTTTTCCCTCCTCCGATTGGCTGCCCATGGCTCACGTGATCCCAGGGGACGCATCGCACTAACTACGCCCCTGGGACATGCAAGCACAGCGCGCCGGCAGCTGGGCCAGGCCCCGGAGCGGAATTCCACGGGGCCCTACAGCTCAACTGCCGGCGCGCAAGGTAAGTGCAGGTCGGGGGCTTACACCCGCGGGAAGCCCCCGACCCGAATTTCTGGGCCATTGTTAAAAACTTACAGAGATGCCTCTGGAAAGTTGAGAAACGCCCTGCCCGTTCAACGTGTTCTGACGTTCTGTTGAAAAGGTCTTATTTTTATACCCTTTTGGATTTGGTTTCTTCTTTGATGTTCTCTGCTGATGTCAGCTAATTGTCTTTATTGATACCTCTTTCGAATGCTTCCTTTGAATGCTTTCTATGTTACTATCAATTCAACTATTGCATGCATAATTATTTCTCAACTTTTAGGTGTTCCAAAAACTATCATAAAAACAATGACAGCTATGGTTTCTGTTTGATGCCTTTCTTATCGAAGATTCTTAATATTGGCTTAATTGCTTTTTAGCAGACATTTTGGGGTCAATTTTAAATCAGGTGTGGGGAATTGTCGGGTTCCCCGAATTTAGTGTTTCCCACACGAAGCTAAATGGGTCTGTGAGATTGATGCAATTTTAACTCAATTGGCCAATTGATTTCCAACGTGTGGGAACCCTTGGCAATTGAGTATTTCCAGTCAGAAAGTCGCAGAATATGACATCACCATTACTGCTGCTTTTAAGGTCCACAGCAAGCCTTGCATCTTCTGCAGGCTTCCAAACTTCACCATTAAGATGGCACAGGAGCCTGCAGGAGCAACGGCCAGCGGGAGGGCAAGAGCTGCCCCAAAATTTGATGAGGCTTCACTCCAGGCATTACTGGATGGTGCTAGGGCCCACAGGGAGGTCCTGTTCCCTTCTTCAGGGAGGAAGAGGCCTCCCAGTCAGACCAAGGCTGTGTGGCTACAGGTGGCTGGGGAAGTCAACTCCTTGGGGCTCACACGGCGCACCTGGATGCAGTGCAGGAAAAGATTCCATGACCTTCATCACACTGGAAAAGTAAGTATGAAGTTTCCATCACCCTCAATCTGATCCCCATTGCCTTTCCTCACCAGCACTCAGCTTTAGCAATCTCTTGACACTCACATCCATGCACCCTTAGCCATTCTCTCTCTCTCTATGCTCACATTCACCTAACTATTCGACCATGCAGCCCTCACACTCCCTCTCACTCTGATGCTTTGAACACAACTGACAACACACAGGGAGGGCCCTTGATCTTGCAACCTCACTCCATCTTTGTCTCCTTCTAAGTATCTATGCTATGCAATCTCTGCACTTACTCCTTCATTCTCACTCAACCTCCACTTGTCTCCCTCATTGCAGGAAAAGAGAGCTCACAACAGGAGAGAGCGAGCCAGGACAGGAGGAGGGCCACCCTCATTAGCCCAGCTCACCCCCTGGGAGGAAGCCATCCTGGAGATTGTCGGGGCTGATACAGATGCGGAAGTTGGGGAAGGACAGACAGGTGCATCCCCGCAAGCTGGTGACAGAATAGTTTTCCATCTCTCTCATTGGCATTGCATGAGTCACTGATAATGATTCTTAAGCTACATCATATGGACTTATGATCATCTGCAAAATGCAATGTGCATGTAACCTTGGCATCACATCTCTAACTTTTTCCTTGACTCCCCCTCAGGACCATCGAGAGCCCCCATCCCCAGTGTGCAGGAGGAAGAGCCTGAGATGCCAGACTCCTCAGAGGAATCTGCAACCTCTGAGGGCGCAGCGTCAGCAGAAATAAGCGCACCCAGCACCAGCGCAGACACTCACACCTCGGTGGGACCTTCGGGACATAAAGTAAAGTTGTCACCTGGTGTATCACAGCTCACAAGTGAGCATCAGCAGATTGTGGAGACAGGGACAGCAGTGGAGAGTCCTCGTCGGAGGGCGCAGGACTCTGCCAGCTCGGCTCAGCTGCATGTCGACCTTCTGCCTCTGGGTCCATCGGTAAGATCAGAGCTAATGGAACTCCATGCACAGATGCAGGAGTCTCTGGCAGGTTTTGTCTCCAGGGTCGCTGCAAGTGTGGAGCGAATGGAAGAGTCCATAGCGAACATGAGCAGAGCCTTTGTGGAGTCAATGGCGCATGAATGCATCAACACGGAAAGGATGGCTACCTACGTGGAAATGATTGCTGCCTCCGTGGTAAGGCTGGCTACCATAGAGGAGAGGATGGCTATGGTAGAGGAGAGGAGGGCAACGGTAGAGGAGAGGAGGGCTACGGTCATGGAGGAGGTTAGTCGCCAGGGTATGGAAAACATGGTGAATGTTCAGAATAGAATGACATCTCTTGAGGAGCGATGGGCATCTATTGAACAGAGAAACCAGACCTTCATGGAAGTCCTTCTGAATAGGACTGCCATTGCAGATATGGGTCCCCATGGCCCCCCTGATGTGCAGCAAGGTGCTCTCAAGCCACTTGCAGGCACTGAGGGGGACCTGACCCATGAGAGGGAGGTTGGTGGCAGACTTCAAGAAAGTGGGGGCTCCTCTCCAAGCGCTCACACTTCCATGCCACTGCAGACCCCTCGGTCAGAGCCCCGCCGGAGTTCACACCCAACTGAGATAGACGTCTCAACTCCTGCACAGCCACAGGAGCAGCAGACTGCTGACGAGCCCTCACAGGCTCGCCACCCCAGAGGACGCCTGCCAAAGGTGTCGAGACAGGAGCAGCAGGAAAGTGAGCAAGGGGCCTCCACATCTGCTGAAGCCACAGGGGAACCACTACGTAGGAGAACGCGTAAGAGGAAAATAAAGCACAAATAGTCACAAGGGTAGTCACTTGGGTGAAATGTTGTATATTTTGTAAAAATGCCATCAGTTGTTTGTTTTGCATAAAAATTCTGATGGCAACTGCTGCAGTTCCGGCGTGTGTCATTTCGCGAATGGGGCTTTCACATTGTCACATTGAGGGCTTAGGATTACTTGCAGTTGTCAGGATGCTGGTCAAATAGCTCGGAATCCGCAGGGTTTGGCCATTGTCGATGCTCAGGTAAGAAGCTGCGAGGCAAAAGTGTTTGATTTACTAGGCTAAGCAAATCTGGCCAGGATGAGTGCGTTCCTTGCATCCTGGGCAGCAATGTTCTCGCGTAATGCTGCCGCTGGTTGATGGGCCTCTGCGGGATGCTCATTTTCGCCCTCCTCCTCCTCCTCATCATCATCATCTGAGGAGGGTATGTGAGGAGCCACTTGGTCCTCAGGAATCTGCAAGCTACGACGCTGTGCCATGTTGTGGAGTGCACAGCAAACCACAACGATTCTGGAGAGCCTGGCTGCTGAGCACTGTAGGGCTCCATCTGATCTATCAAGGCATCTGAAGCACATCTTCAGGAAGCCGATGGTTTGCTCGATTATGGATCTGGTGGACATGTGGCTGGAGTTGTAGCGCTCCTCGGCTTCGTTGGATGGCCTCCTCAACGGCATCATTAGCCAAGTCCTCAGGGGATAGCCCTTGTCTCCAAGTAGCCATCTGTGAAGTTGGTCTGGTGGCCTGAATAGCGGAGGCACACTAGACTGGTGCAGTATGAAGGAATCATGGCAATTGCCAGGGTACATGGCACAAACATGCAAAATCTCCTTCTTGTGGTCACACACCAGCTGAACGTTAAGGGAGTGGAAGCCCTTGCGGTTGACAAAAATACCTGGATTGCGATGGGGTGCCCTAAGGGCCACATGTGTGCAGTCAATGACTCCCCGCACCCTTGAAAAGTCTACCAGATGAGCTAATCCAGCCGCTTGCGCCGTCACACTTGCTCGATCCCTGGTGAAATGGATGTGATTGTGCGCGAGGGCAAAGAGGGTATCGGTTACTTGCGTGATGCAAGTGTGTGTGGCCGCCTGGGAGGTGCCGCTGATGTCTGCTGATGATCCCTGGAATGAGCCTGAGGCAAAAGAGTTGAGTGCGGTGGTGACTTTGATGGCCACTGTTAAGGAGTGTCCACCTGGTCCTCTGGGCAGCAGGTCTTGCTGTATCATTGCGCAGATGTCAGTCACTACCTGTCGCGAAAGTCGGAGCTGTCTTTGGCACTACTGCTCAGTCATGTTGAGATAGCTGACCCTGTGTCTGTAGACCCTGTTTGGGGGGTTTCTCCTGCGCCGATGGGCTTCCAGGCACTGGCCCCTTCTGGCCTGTGCTGTCTCAGGTGGGTGAGCAGCAGCCTGTCGCTCCTGCTGCTGCTGCTGTTGCTGGTGTTGCTGTTGTTCCTGGTTCTGCTGCTGCCGCGCCTGGTGCTGGAGGTCCTCTAATGCCCAGAAGGGAAGGAAAAAAAGGCCTCCCATGCTTCTGGTAGATGCCTCAGTTGAGGAAGCGCCGAGTGAGGGTGGCGAGAGGGGTTTCGCAGGAGGTCACACTGGAGAAGCGTGTGAGGCTCCAACCTTCCACAGGTGTGGTTCAGCCTGGTAAAAGTTGCCCCAGGCCTGAGACAACAAAGTCCTGCCACCTGCAAATGATGACTGATCAAATCTCCTCTTTAATGGTTGACCTGCAGCTGATAGTCAGCAAGCCAATAGTGCTCACGCCAGGTTTCACAGGCGTGATCCCCACCAGGCGTGTTTTACGTGGGAAAGGGGTTAAACAGGCAAGGGCCTGTTAAAATGGGATTATATGGGCCAATTAGTGCTGTTTAAGGGCCCTAAAGACCAGTCCCGCCTGTTGGAGGCGGGACTGATTCGGGACCATCAGATACGCCTGGGTTAAAATGGCTAGGTGTCGGGACCCAGGCGGGGGGGGCGGGTCCCGACACCCAGGTTTTGCGATTTTAACCCCCACATGCCTCAAAGCCCACCTGACGGCTGAGTTAAAATTGAGCCCAAAGGCTCCGTTCTGCTTCAAGTTTAATACAAACACAATGCAATTGCTTGGTGTCATCTATTGAAGTTATATCTTCAAAGTCTTGTTGGTATGGTTTTTACAAATGTAAATCATAACCACTTTAACTGTGTGTTTACTTGTTTTCTAGCTATTTCAATTGGTTACATATTTAATCGTGTTTCCTGTCATCCAAGTTTAACATAAAACTGTTTGACCAGCAGGTTTCTTTACTTGATGTCATGTTTTGAAAGGCACATGCCTCTTTTAATGTTTGTATTTCTGTTTCAATCGTGTTGGTTTTTCACACTTTAAACTGTGTCTCTCTTTGTGTTCGTTGCAAACCGTATACCTTTCGGAAGCACCAATGGTTTGCTTCAATCTTTCATTGTTTTAGAATATTTAACTAATTCCCATTTCCAAGCTTGTTTACAACTTTGTTAACAACTGATCTTGTCTCAGAAGCCTGTATTTCTGTTTACAGCCTGTCTGCTGAGACTTGTGTCTTTTAAACCCAGTATGTCTTTTATTAATAAATTAGAATTCTGTTCATAGTGTTGTATATTTCTCTGAATCATGACTATTCCTTCACAGTTCGCCCTCCCCTGAGACGATGGCATTGGTTTCTAAGACGTTGGGCCTGAAATTACGATTGGAGACTTCCCACAGGCGGACGCCTCCCACCTGTAAAATATCTACGAATTTACCTGGTGGCCTGGGAGGTATGGAGGCTCGCGGTCCTGGGCCTCTCTGGGTCCGCCGCGGGCAGAGGCCCCCGTATCCCAGGGACGCAGGCAGTTCGCAAGTGCCCCTGGGATCAGGTGGGCCGGCCCAACCAATAAAAGAAGGGAATTCATACTTATGGGAGTTGCGTACATAAAAAATACACCAACACATGAAATAAATTTTAAAAAACATTACATATTTAAAATTAATTAAAATGGCATTTAATTCAATATTTTAAATGAAAATTTAATTTAAAAAAAATTATGGGGGAAAAATTCAGTTGGTTTGCGCCTCCCATTAGCACCTTAAGAGGGCGCTAATTGGGGCGCAAAGCAACTAGCGCCCGGGCGCGGCGATGTTTGTGCCGCTCGCGAAGTTAACTAGACATTTTGCGGCGGCGCTAAACACTACCGCCACGATCTCCTGCGCCGGCAGATTGTGACGTCAGTCAAGTGTGCAACGCCCCGTTAGCGCCTCGGACCAGATATTGAATGGCACCCCCTGCCTTACCGTCTGCTGCTAGCAACGACAGGTTGAGGGGAGCGTTTTGCTGTCAGAAAGGGACTGGGGGAGCGCTATTTAAAGGCGACCGCTTCCTGCCTTTTTTTGTCAGTGACATTTTTGCACCACGCATTCTGAGAGAGAGAGAGAGAGATTTCTGAAGAGATTCAACGCTGTGTGAAGGAGTTTTGGGCACTGAGCAGCACTTTGCAGGTTTATTTTGATTTGCTCTTCCTTGCTTCGCCAGCGCTCTGAGGTAGCGCCTCGCTCCTCGGCCTTTGCGCCTTAAGAGAGGTGTGTAGCGCCTGATTTAGCGCTCCAATCGCCTCCAGGGGCGATAAAAGCCAAGTTTGCCATCGGAGGCGATAATTAGCGCCAGGCGCTAAACTTTGCGCACGGCCGATAATGGCGCCCCAAACGGGGCGATACTGAATTTTTCCACCTATATGTTTTAACGGGACTAAAAATAAACTTCCCTTATTGGACAGGGATTTTAATGTAAAAATACAGTCATAGAGTTATACAGCACAGAAAGAGACCCTTCGGCCCATCGTGTCTGCGCGGCCATCAAGCCCTGTCTATTCTAATCCCATTTTCCAGCACTTGGTCCGTAGCCTTGTATGCTATGGCGTTTCAAGTGCTCATCTAAATGCTTCTTGAATGTTGTGAGGGTTCCTGCCTCTACCACCCTTTCAGACAGTGAGATCCAGATTCCATCCACCCTCTGGGTGAAAAGGTTTTTCCTCAAATCCCCTCTAAACCTCCTGCCCCTTACCTTGAAACTATGCCCTGGTTATTGACCCCTCTACTAAGGGGAAAAGTTCCTTTCTATCTACCCCCCTCATAATTTTGTACACCTCAAGCAGGTCCCCACTCACCCTTCTCTGCTCTAAGGAAAACAACCCCAGCCTGTCCAGTCTCTCTTCATAGCTGAAGCGCTCCAGCCCCAATGAGTGATAACATTTTATTTTTCTATTTTTTAAAACTCTTATGCTGGTAAAAACAGGCCTTACGTCCGCTTTTACCAGGCATAAGAATTTCATGGGCATTCGCCGGGCAGAAGTTGGGCAAATAGCGCAAATCTCCACCCATGGAGGCCCTTCTCCCAGGGATGCAGATCATCTGTCAAGAGAATTCTTGACAGAGTCACATGCCTAAACCCAGAACTTGTGCGGCCCCTCGGGGCACATGCACTCCTCATACACATTGAAATAAATTTTTTAAAAACATTACATCGTACGCACCCATGGGGGTCACAAAATACAGCCCGTTGGGTTGATGAGCCTTCCTCTGTAGAGATATTATCCATTCCTCCTGATCCTCTGCCCTGGGCTAAATCCATCTTACACATTCTTAACTGTGTCTGAACTACTGGCATAAATCTCACTGTCCTTGATCTCAGGTAACTAGTACATTTAAGTGACATACTTATCTCTGCCTGTGACTGGCTAGTATAGCCGTACAGTCTGTCCTCCATAACCTCTTCCTCTTTGCCTAGGATATACTTTGACCCTACTGTAAATGCTAAATAAAGACTACTGCAGAAGGTTAAAGAGGATGGAAAAGAAGGACAAATATCCGCATCTGACAAGAGGAATGCCAAACACCCGCCTACATATAATAAAAACAGAAAATGCTGGAAACACTCAGCAGGTCAGGCAGCATCTGTGGAGAGAGAAACAGAGTCAATCATGAGGGGTCTGGACAGAGTAGAGAGAAACTGTTCCCATTGGCAGAAGGGTCGAGAACCAGAGGGCACAGATTTAAAGTGATTGGCAAAAGAACCAAAGGCGACATGAGGAAAAACTTTTTTACGCAGCGAGTGGTTAGGATCTGGAATGCACTGCCTGAGAGGGTGATGGAGGCAGATTCAATCACGGCTTTCAAAAGGGAATTGGATAAGTACCTGAAGGAAAAAAAATTACAGGGCTACGGGAAAAGAGCGGGGGAGTGGGACAAGATGAAGTGCTCTTGCAGAGAGCCGGCACGGGCTCGACAGGCCGAATGGCCTCCTTCTGTGCTGTAACCATTCTAGGATTCTATGATTCGAATGTTTCAGGTCAATGACCTTTCATCAGAACTGGAAATAGTTGGAGGTGTTGATGTGCCTCAATAATCCCGAGACTCGATGTTAGCGAAACAAAACAAGGCTTTTATTAATTTAGAAGATAACACGCAGTGGAGAGAGGTATCTTCCCTGGAGGTCTGCAGTACTGGCTGTGAGGCCAGACTGAGCTGGCTTACATAGAGGCCAGGTATGGGTGGAGCCCTACACACAACACATTCCATACATTCCAATACACAATACAATGGTGAGGAGAAACCTGAAACCAACCACAGTCACAGGCAATACAATGGTAAGGGGGAACCTGAAACCAACCACAGTCACAGGCAGTGATGAATGGAATATTTCATCACATTCACCCCTTCTATAGATTTAGGCCTAGAAATTGAGTTTTGGCTTAGCCAGGGCTTTAGCGCCGGAAGTTAGTGCCGGCGCTAAGTCCCCCTGCGCGCGCCAAAAATTCAGCAGGGCCGCGCCCAAACGGCTGCCGGCGCTACTGAAGGGTCTTTGCGGCGGTAAATCAGCGCTAACTGCCGTTTCGCGCCGCAATTCCAGCGCTGCGGCACCCGATGCGGTGCGGCAGGCTCGGGAAGTGCAGGCCTCCTCCTTCCCTTAAGGAGGAGCTGCCTGCACCCGATCACGGCCCGCGAAAATCTTTTAAAAAATGAGCCCGGCACCTCGGACAAGTGCCGGGCTTGCTTCTGTTCCGGGGGGGGGGGGGGGGGAAGTCCGGGGAGGGAGCTGCGGCCAGGCGGCCGGCGGGAAAGCGGCCGGCCGCCGCGGGGCCTTTAATGCGCCGGCGCAAAGACTCGTAAGACTCTGTTGCCAGAGTCTTAGTTGCGGCTGTCACGGGCGAGGCGGCCGCAACTGAATTTCGGCGCTGGGGCCCGTCGGCATGGCAACCGGGACGCTGCGCACACCGATGACGTCATCGGTGCCGGCGCAGCGCTACCGGTCTACCGCGGCGTAAGGGCCCCAGGCAATTTCGGCGCCGGCGCCAAATGCAGCGCTAGGCCCTCTAGCGCCGCAAAATCGGCGCTAAGGGCACTCAATTTCTAGGCCTTAGTCTGTTCGGGGGTTTGGTAGTCCTCTGCGGCCGACGTGGCTGTTGTGGTGTCGCGGGTGTCGGCTGGGTGTCCCCGGTGGCCTCCTGGGTCTCTGCCGGGGGTGCCGCCAGGGTTGTTGAAGGGGTAGTTGGTGGGGGTGCCGTTGGTCGATGTTCTTCCGGGGGTGATGAAAGAGTAGTGGGTGGGTAAGAGTTGCTGTGGTCGTTGTTGCTGCTATTGCCGTGGTTGTTGTCGTTACGGGCTGGGACGACGTCTTTTATTGACACGGTGTCCTCCCTTCCGTCGGCGTGCCGGACATACGCGTATTGGGGGTTGGCGTGGAGTAGGTGCACTGGCTCCACGAGAGGGTCCGTCTTATGGCCCCTCACATGCCTTCGCACGAATACCGGACCCGGGGTGGAGAGCCATGACGGCATGGATACGCCTGAGGTGGATTTCCGGGGGAAGCTAAACATTCGTTTATGAGGCGTGGCATTAGTGGCAGTACACAATAGCGACCGTATCGAATGGAGCACATCTGAGAGGACTTCCTGCCAGCGGGAGATAGGGAGGCCCTTGGTCCTTAGAGCTAGAGTGACTGCTTTCCATACTGTCCCGTTCTCTCGCTCCACTTGACCGTTACCCCGGGGGTTGTAGCTGGTGGTACGGCTCGTGGCGATACACCTGGACAGCATGTACTGGCGTAGCTCTTCACTCATGAAGGACGCCCCCCTATCCGTGTGGATGTAGCTCGGCATACCGAACAGGCAGAACAGGCTGTTGAGGCATTTAATGACCGTGGCGCTGGTCATGTCTGGGCAGGGGAAAGCGAATGGGAACCGGGAGTATTCGTCCACAATGTTCAGGAAGTAAACATTGCGGTCGACGGACAGGAGGGGGCCCTTGAAATCTAAGCTGAGCCGCTCAAAGGGCCGTGTAGCTTTGATTAAGTGGGCTCTATCAGGGTGGTAGAACCGAGGCTTGCACTCAGCGCAAGTGCGGCAGTTCCTGGTCAGAGACCGAACTTCCTCAATCGAGTAGGGTAAGTTGCGGGACTTTATGAAGTGGAACAGCTGCGTGACCCCTGGGTGGCAGAGGTCGTTGTGGAGGGTCTGTAGCCGATCCCTGGTGGCGCTGGCACACATCCCTCGTGAGAGGGCATCTGGGGATTCGTTAAGGGCCCCTGGCCGGTAAATGATGTCATACTCGAAGGTGGAGAGCTCGATCCGCCACCTAAGAATCTTATCATTTTTGATCTTCCCCCTCTGTTTATTATTGAACATAAACGCTACCGACCGCTGGTCGGTAAGTAGGGTGAAGCGTTTGCCAGCTAGGTAGTGGCGCCAGTGGCGCACTGCCTCCACGATGGCTTGGGCCTCCTTTTCCACGGAGGAGTGTCTGATCTCGGGCCCTTAGAGGGTCCTCGAGAAGAAAGCGACGGGCCGCCCCGCCTGGTTGAGGGTGGCCGCCAAGGCAAAGTCAGACGCATCACTTGCCACTTGAAATGGAGTGTTCTCGTCCACTGCCTGTAGCGTGGCCCGCTCAATATCCTGCTTAATGCTTTTGAAGGCGGCGTGGGCCTCAGCAGAGAGCGGAAAAGAGGATGCTTTCAAGAGGGGGCGGGCTTTGTCGGAGTAGTTGGGGACCCATTGGGAATAATAAGAAAATAACCCCAGGCACCTTTTCAGGGCTTTGGGAGTGTTGGGCAGGGGCAGCCCCCGTAGGGGGCGCAATCGGTCGGGGTCTGGTCCGATTTCCCCATTCTCCACCACGCTGCCTAGTATGCAGAGGCGCGTGGTGTTGAAAACGCACTTGTCCTCGTTGTAGGTGAGGTTGAGTTTTTGTGCGGTTTTCAGGAACCTCTCGAGGTTCGAGTCGTGATCCTGCTGGTTGTGACCGCAGATGGTGACGTTGTCGAGGTAGGGGAAGGTTGCCTGCAAGTGGTGGTCATCGACCATGCGATCCATCTCCCTCTGGAAGACCGAGACCCCATTCGTCACCCCAAAGGGGACTCTGAGGAATTGGTAGAGGCGTCCGTTCGCCTCAAAGGCGGTGTACGGGCGGTCCTCTGGTCTGATAGGGAGCTGGTGGTACGCTGACTTGAGGTCGATGGTGGAGAACACCCGGTATTGGGCGATTTGGTTCACCATTTCTGATATGCGGGGTAGCGGGTAGGCGTCTAGTTGGGTGTACCTGTTGATCGTTTGGCTATAGTCGATCACCATCCGTTTCTTCTCGCTACCCCTTACCACCACCACTTGGGCGCGCCACGGGCTATTGCTGCATTCAATAATGCGCTCTTTCAGGAGCCTGTCTACCTCGGTTGCGATAAACTGCCTGTCCTCCCAGCTGTACCTCCTGCTTTTGGTCGCTATTGGCCGGCAGTTAGGGGTAAGGTTCGCGAATAGCGAAGGCGGCTTTACCTTCAGGGTAGCCAGGCCGCACACTGTGAGGGGCGGCTGGGACCCACCGTACTTGAGCGTGATGCTTTGGTGGTTGCACTGGAAATCCAGGCCCAAGATCACGCTTGCGCATAGATTCTTCATGATTAATACTTTAAAATTATCGTATACAGTCCCGTTAACGGACAATTGTACCGTGCAGTAACCCAGAATGGTCGATGTCTGGGTTTTATCAGCCATAGAGATGGTACCCCGAGTAGGGACCACCTTTAGGGAAAGTTGTTGTGCCAGTTCCGGGTGGATAAAACTCTCCGTGCTTCCACTGTCAATTAAACATTTAACCCCGCACCCGTTTACCTCGATGTCCACCATTGATTTGGATAGCGGGTGGGGCCTGGTCTGGTCCACTGTGACCGATGCCACTGTAGGGCCCTGATCGAGACAAGATGGCATCCGCGCTGTCTGCTCACAAGATGGCGGACCCCACGAGGTCGGGCAAGATGGCGTCCAAGATGGCCGCTCCCACGGCGCACACGCGGCGGTGGTGGGTTTTGGTTTTCCAGCGGGGTTCCCTCTGCACACCTTCCCAAAGTGCCCCTTCTTACCGCACTTAAAGCAGGTGGTGCCTTTCGCTGGGCACAGGTTTCTGGTGTGCTTTGGCTGCCCGCAGAAGTAGCAGTTGGGTCCCCGACGCGTCGCGGCTGTCGTAGGGCTTCTGGGGGGAGAGCGGGGCCCCGACGGTGTCGGGGTGCCGGGCGGGGAAGATGCCTTCCAAGATGGCGGCACCCTTGGTGCACACGTGGCGGCGTGGACAGCGCGGGCTGAAGAGTAGGCGTCCGAGTTTCTCTGGGCCACATCCAGGGATCGCGCGGTGTCCGCAGCCTGTTTCAGGTCCAATCCCGTTTTTTCCAGCAGTCTTTGCCGGATGTAAGTGGAGCTGAGGCCTGTGATAAAGGCATCGCGAACAAGCTCGTCGGTGTACACTGCGGCTTTTACATCTCGGCACTTGCAGTCTTTGCCAAGCATTTTCAGGGTGCCTAGGAACTCCTCCACCGATTCCCCAGGTCGCTGTGCGCGAGTGGCGAGCAGATGCCTAGCATACACCTCATTCGTAGGCTGCTGGTAATGCGCCTTTAAGATGTCGCAGGCGGCCAGGTACGTGTCGGCGTCTTGGATGAGGGGGTAAACCCGGTGGCTTACCCAATTCCGCAGAATTCCGAGTTTCATACTCGCAGCGTCCGTAGCGTCTTTGACGGCTGCGGAATTGTCCAGGAAGAATTCCATACACATAAACCAGTGTCCGAAGCGTGCTGATGCGTCCGGAGCATGCTGATCCAAATCCAAACGTTCGGGTTTCAGGAGTTGATCCATTGTGTTGAAAAATAAGTTAATAAGATTGATGTGCCTCAATAATCCCGAGACTCGATGTTAGCGAAACAAAACAAGGCTTTTATTAACTTAGAAGATAACACGCAGTGGAGAGAGGTATCTTCCCTGGAGGTCTGCAGTACTGGCTGTGAGGCCAGACTGAGCTGGCTTACATAGAGGCCAGGTATGGGCGGAGCCCTACACACAAATCATTCCATACATTCCAATACACAATACAATGGTGAGGAGAAACCTGAAACCAACCACAGTCACAGGCAGTGATGAATGGAATATTTCATCACAGGTGTAACAGGTTTTAAGCAAGTGCAGAGGCAGGGAAAGGGGGGAGGGGAGGAGAGGAAAGAACAAAAGGGAAGGTCTGTGATAGGGTGGAAGGCAGGAGAGATTAAATGATAAAAGGGATGATGGTGCGAGGCCAAAGAATATGCAAATGGGACAAGAAAAGAAACAAAAAATGGGTCTAAAGGAGGTGTAAATGAGAATAGCAGAATCATCAGCAACAGCTGCCGTCCGAAAAAAGGGGGCAGAGGTTATGGTCTGAAGTTGTTGAACTCAATGTTGAGTCCGGAAGGCTGTAAAGTCGAAAGATGAGGTGCTGTTCCCCTTATATATGTCAGTTTCAAAAAGAACCCCTTTTCTGGTCAATTCACCAATCTGACTGACGTAAGAAAACTACTGAGCCCTTGGTGTGAGTATAAAACAAGGCTTTAATCAACTGTTTCACAACCATGAGATTCTAGTTACATCACTAGTTCCTGGTTACAAAAACGTCCTGAGCAAGCTGGGCCCACGCCCGAGTATTTATACTCCTTGGACGGCGCCACCAGCTGGCCACCCAGTGTTATCTCATGAGTCATTTCTACATGAATGGTAAGATTCATGACACTGACTGTCACATGTATCAGAAGATTTCACCTCTTTTGGTGTCAATCACTTCAAACAGCTATGTAAGTGCCCTCGGTGACCTCCCAATTAATGAGGCATGTGTATTTAAGCATGCCAGATCACACTTTTACTCCCTAGCGCCACAATCTTTCCTTAACGAAGGTTCTTACACAGGTCCAGCTAAGGTATGACATATTTACATCCCATCAATGAGCTATCTCAGGGCGAGTGTACTCAAAGCAGGCCTTCCATCACTAGTAAGGATTGTTTTGTTTATACGTACAAATCTTTATGCTTTTACTTAATCAGAAGCAGTGGCAGCAGCTGGGGAACATAAAGCAGAGAGCGGAGGAACAGCTTAACTGGACCCGCCACATAATTACTGTAACTACAAAAGCAGGTCAGAGGCTGGGTATCCTGCGGCGAGTGTCTCACCTCCTGACTCCCCAAAGTATTTCCACCATCTACAAGGCACAAGTCAGGAGTGTGATGGAATACTCTCCACTTGCCTGGATGAGTGCAGCTCCAACAACACTCAAGAAGCTCGACACCATCCAGGACAAAGCAGCCGCTTGATCAGCACCCCATCCACCACCTTAAACATTCACTCCCTCCACCACCGGCGTACCGTGGCTGCAGTGTGTACCATCTACAAGATGCACTGCAGCAACTTGCCAAGGCTTCTTTGACAGCACCTCCCAAACCCGTGACTTCCACCACCTAGAAGGACAAGGGCAGCAGGCGCGTGGGAACACCATCACCTCCACGTTCCCCTCCAAGTTACACACCATCCTGACTTGGAAATATATCGGCCGTTCTTTCATTGTTGCTGGGTCAAAATCCTGGAACTCCCTCCCTAACAGCACTGTGGGAGTACCTTCACCACACGGACTGCAGCGGTTCAAGAAGGCGGCTCACCAGCACCTCCTCGAGGGCAATTAGGGATGGGCAATAAATGCTGGCCTTGTCAGCGAGGCCCACTTCCACGAACGAATTAAAACATTATGATTAATTGCTTTTCATTGCAAAAGTGTAAGTGGAAAGAGATATGGATGTGATTATCAAGTATAT
This sequence comes from Somniosus microcephalus, assembly GCF_052327205.1. NCBI lineage: Eukaryota > Metazoa > Chordata > Chondrichthyes > Squaliformes > Somniosidae > Somniosus > Somniosus microcephalus. The sequence goes on along the minus strand of NC_140993.1, from coordinate 24,041,952 downwards.
TCTTTAAAATTACCCAGCTCATCTGAGGCTGTTATGAAGTCTAACTAAGGCACCTCATGAACATTTATTACAAGTCGAATGTGTTATTTTAACCCTGAATAAGTAATTGACAATTGTCAAATTATAAAGGCAACTCTGCGTTGGAGGCAATTCAGAGAACAATTATAAAGATAATTCCACAACTGAAAATTATGAGAGGCTGAAAGAATTCAACTTTATTACCGAAAAGAAGCGATTTCGATGGCCTCCTGAATGTGCTGCAGTTTTTAACCGCGGGGCGCCTAAAATATTTTTCTGTCAGGTTCCTGCCCGCAGGCAGCCTGATTGACAGGTTGGAGGCCTTTTGGGCGAGGAACCCTACAGCACAGGGCCACAGCCGAGGAGAACGGGACAGTGTAGTGGTGGTGTGGACGAGATCGTGGTGGGGCGGGGGGCGAGATCATGGTGGGGTGGGGGGCGAGATCGTGGTGGGGCGGGGGACGAGATCATGGTGGGGCGGGGGGCGAGATCATGGTGGGGCGGGGGGCGAGATCGTGGTGGGGCGGGGGGGCGAGATCGTGGTGGGGCGGGGGGGCGAGATCGTGGTGGGGTGGGGGGCGAGATCATGGTGGGGCGAGATCGTGGTGGGGCGGGGGGCGAGATCGTGGTGGGGCGGGGGGCGAGATCGTGGTGGGGCGAGATCGTGGTGGGGCGGGGGGCGAGATCGTGGTGGGGCAGGGGGCGAGATCATGGTGGGGGGGGCCCGATCGTGGCGGGGTGTCCAATGGTGATTAGGGTGCCTGATTGTGGTCTGGGGGTTCTGATGGTGATCGGGGGGTTTCGATGGTGATCAGGGGGTCGGATTGCGGTCTGAGGGGTTCTGATGGTGATCGGGGGGGGTCTGATTGTGGCCTGGGGGGTAATGATGGTAATCGGGGGTCTGATTGTGGTCTGGGGGGTTCCGATGGTGGTCGAGGTGTCCAATGGTGGTCGGGGGAGTCTGATGGTGGTCTGGGGGTTCCAATGGTGGTCTGGGGGTCTGATGGTGGTCGGGGGGTCTGATGGTGGTCTGGGGGTCCGATGGTGTGGCAGGGAGCAGACAGATGACCGCGGGGGTGGGAGGTTTAACTTGGTAGCTTGTTGGGCCTGGAGGAAACACTCCTGCTCCTCCTGGCCCAAAAGCAGTCATGTCAAGGCATTTACCTCATGGATTAAGCCCTTCTCACCTGCTTTTAGCTGCCAGGATTCCCGAGGCCTGGGAAGCCTGGCCGACGTGAGTTAAAAATAGAATGACTGTTAAAATGAAGGCAGGCGGCCTCATTAAAATAATTAAATGATCAACCCGTCTTCCGTGAGTGGATTAGTTGCCCACCCGTCGTCCCATGGGTGGGTTTGAGGTGGGTTGTGTTAGATCCGTGTTGTGTCCTTCAATAATCAGACAAAGACTGCAGGGAACGATCAACAGGTGTTTACTGAATGAGGGTTCAAACTGCAACTGACTGTACAGATCACTACTCAGGGTTTATATACAGGTGTGGTCACTGCCGGTACTACAGTATACAGGAGCTGTAAAAAGTAGTTCTCCCCCTTAAAGGTACATACGTTAAAATTCCTCTCCTTTTAGATTAACAGTACCATAACACTCATTTAACAATTAAATATCAAACTAATTACAATTAACACTTTTAACATGCAACATTAACTGAAAATAGTCTATTTATAAATTCAGTCTTTGGGGAGGCTTCCTGATTCTTTCTGGATAACGCCTTTCCCGAGTGTTTCGCTCTTGGTGCGGAGGCGATTCTAACAACCTGTCATCAGTTTATTCATCAGCTTCCAATGCTATTGTTTCTGAGGTAGATGCGACCTGTACGTCGGGTTCCTCACCAGGTACGTATGGCCGAGACATGGGGTTGACTCGTTCCTGTGACTCTAGGATCTGGTCAGCATGGCGTCTCACAATGTTCTCCCCAACATCCACTGTGTGCATCAGTGGCCCCTGCCGTGTGCATATTGTTCCTGGTTGCCATTTCTCTGTTCGGTAGTCGCGGGCCAAGACTGGTTGCCCTACATTGAAGCTCCTTGTCGGCTTTTCATTGATGTGCTGGAATTGCTTACTCTCAACATCTCTTCGTACATTTGGTCTGAGCAAATCCAGATGAGATCTCAACCTTCGGTTAAAGAACATCATGGCCGGGGCCTGGTTGGTGACTGCATGTGTCGCATTTCTGTAGTCTAACAGGAAATTGTCCACCTTATGCTGCAGTGGAATGTCGTCATCGCACATGGCCTTTACTGCTTTTTTAAAGGTTTGTACGAACCTCTCAGCCAATCCATTTGTGGCTGGATGATACGGGGCGGATGTATAATGCCTTACCCCATTCCTTTTCATAAATCTTTGAAACTCTTCGGACACAAACTGTGGTCCGTTATCAGAGCAAATCTGCTCTGGCAAGCCGTTCCTGGCAAAAATGGTCCGTAGGACAGCAATAGTTTTCTCCGTGGTGGTGGAGGACATTTTGATCACCTCAGGCCATTTCGAGTGCGCATCCACAGCTATTAAAAACATTGAGTCCATGAATGGACCAGCAAAATCAATATGCACCCGTTGCCATGGAGATGAGGGCCACTCCCATGGGTGTAGAGGGGCATGTGGTGGTGCATTTTGGACCTTCTGGCATCCTGAGCAGCTCTTTGTCAGGTCCTCGATTTGCTGATCGATCCCCGGCCACCACACATAAGCCCTAGCAAGGCTTTTCATTTTCACCCCTCCCAGATGACCTTCGTGAAGCTCATTGAGCACTCTCTCCCTTAACTTGGGTGGAGTTACCACTCGGGATCCACACATCAAGGTCACCTGGCATACTGACAGCTGTTCTCTTCTGGATGAGAATGCTGGCAACAGTGAGTCGCCATGTGCTGGCCATCCCTTCACCGTCAAATCATATACCCGAGACAGTGTCGGGTCATTTCGGGTCTCCTTCTCTATACCAGCGTTAGTTACTAGCAAGCATTCAATTATAGTCGAATGAAATATTTCGACAGGATCCACTGCTGGTGCTTCCTCCGCAGTAGGCAGTGGCAGGCATGATAGCCCATCAGCATTTCCATGCTGTTTCGTGCCCTTATACTTGATTTCATATTGGTTCGCCCATAGAAAAAGGGACCATCTTTGTAGCCATTGCGCAGTCATCACCGGAACGCCCTTCTTTGGATTAAAGATGGAGACAAGTGGTTGGTGGTCAGTCAGCAAGGTGAACTTCTGCCTGTGCAGATAGTGATTGAACTTTTTCACTCCCCACACTTGGCTGAGGGCCTCCATGTCAAACTGGGCGTAGTTACGCTCGGCTGAGGTTAGTGACCGAGACGCAAAGGCTACTGGCCTCTCCGAGCCGTCCGGGAATTTGTGCGACAGCACCGCTCCAATGCCATAGGGTGATGCATCACACGCCAACCGAATTGGTAGTGCTGGGTTGAAATGACCCAACACCTCTTTGATGTGATCAATGCTTTGCTCTTCTGGAAAGCTCGTTTACATTCGTCACTCCAATTCCATTGTACCCCCGTTTGCAGTAGGGTGTTCAGTGGGTGTAGTACGGTAGACAAATTTGGCAAGAACTTATGGTAGTAGTTCACCAGCACGAGGAACGACCTCAGTTGTGACACATTTTCCGGTGCTGGAGCCTTGACTACTGCCTCAATCTTTTCAGGGGACTTATGTAACCCCTCTTTATCAATAACGTGGCCACAATACGAGATCTGCTTCTGGAAAATCTCGCATTTGTGGCGATTAGCTCGGAGCCCATATTCCTTCAATCTAGTGAGCACCTGCTCCAGGTTGGCGAGGTGATCACTGTCATTTTCGCCCGTGACCAGGATGTCGTCCAAATATCACTGGGTCCCTGGAATCCCTTGCAGGACTTGTTCCATTGCCCTTTGCCAAATAGCCGGAGCTGATGCTACCCCGAACACCAGCTGGTTGTATTGGTAGAGAGCTTTATGAGTGTTGATCGTGAGGTACTGTTTCGAGGCTTCTTCTACCTCCATTTACAGGTACGCCTGGTCCAGATCAATCTTAGTGAAGCGTTTCCCTCCAGATAGCGAGGCGAAAATATCTTCAATCCGCGGAAGCGGATATTGTACAGTGTGAAGGACTGGGTTCACTGTCACCTTAAAGTCCCCACAGATGCGAACCTTCTTTGGTTCCCCAGGCGTATTACTCAACGACCTCTTCATTACAGGAACGATGGGTGTAGCCCACTCGCTCCAGTCCACTTTGGACAGTACTCCTGAACGTTCCAAACCTTCCAGCTCTGCTTCGACGGCTGGGCGGATCGCATAAGGTACCGGTCTGGCCTTCAAAACTTTGGGCTTGCATTTTCCTCTATTTTAATCGTCGCTGTTATGCCTTTTAGTGTTCCGAGTCCCTGCTAGAACACTTCTTGTGCGTCAGTTAGCATTTTTGATAGTCGTCCAGGTGTGACGTCGTCATTCTTTTTCGCATCTACAGTCAGTGCTTGTATGGAATGCCAATCTAGCTGTATCTTCCGGATCCATTCACGTCCTAGTAGTGGTGGTCCTCCATCTGGCAATACATATAGGTCCTTTTTTGGTGTTTCCTTGCCGTTATATATAACGTTCACCCTTATTTTTCCTTTGGGGTAGACTTTTTGCCCCGTGTACGTCTTCAAGACAATCTTTGTATCTCTCAAGGGTATATGTGAGAATAGCCGCTTGTAGTCCCTTCGGTTTATGACTGTTAGGGCTGATCCTGTGTCCAATTCCATTTTCACTTGGACTCCTGCTACCTTGAGCGTGACCCAGATAGTTTGGTGATCCTCCATTTTGATCACATTATGTAGTTTCAGACAACCCAGCTCCTTGCTTCCGGAGTCTGTATCACTTTTCTGTTCGTCTGAACTACTTTCCGTGACCTTATGTACCTTCTTGTACTTCTCCTGTGGAGATTTCTTGCTGCTGGTTTTCTTTCCCGACCTGCAGACTCTTGCTATGTCTCCTACTTTTCCACACTGTCTGCACACTTTGTCTTTGAACCAGCAATCATTGTGGTCGTGTGCTGTTCTGCCGCAGCGATAACACTTCCCTGCTCCATATGACATTTCATTTGTGCCATATTCTTGCGGTCTCCGTTGTATCTCTGCAGCGCCCCGTGCGGCTGCTTCGTGTGATACTGCAATGCTGAAAGCCTTGTCCAGCGTAAGATCCTTTTCTGATAGAAGCCGTTTCTGGGTTCCTTCACTTTGAAGCCCACACACAAACTTGTCCCTTAAAGTATCTGCTAGTCCCGTTCCAAACTGGCAGTGTTTCGATAGCTTGTGCAGTTCCGTTAAATACTCAGCATTACTTTCATCTTTATGCTGGTTCCTTTTGTGAAACTTAAATCTTTCTGCTATCAGCAGCGGTGTGGGGTTTAAGTGGTCCTGTAGGATTGACACTATGTTTTCAAAATCCTTTTCTGCTGGCTTCTCTGGGGTTACTAGGTTTCGTAGTAAGCCATACGTTGTTGCACCCATTGAATTCAACAATACCAGCGCTTTCTTGTCATCTGGCACTTCATTCGCCTTGCAGTATACTTCTATGCGTTCGACATATGTCGTCCAATCTTCGACTTCATTGTCGAACGCTGTGATACTGCCACTCTTCGGCATTTTTGGGTGTGGTTAGACTGGCTTAAAATGGCATCTCCCGCACTTTCCTTTCTTCCCCGCTGCGGCTTAAAATGGCGTCTCCCACGCTTTCCTTTCTTCCCCGCTGCGGCTGAAAATGGCGTCTCCTGTGCTGCTGCAAACGCCGCTCTCGGCGGTCCTCGTGGCAAATGGCGATGCCTGTGGGTTTCGTGCGCTGCTCCTGCGCTGCTGCCAATGCCGCTCTCTGCGGTCCTCGTGGCAATGGCAGCGCCTCGCGTTTTCCTGCGCGCCTCTCTCCCCCGTTGATGCTGCTCGGCCCTTGAACACCGGCTGCACTCTGCTCCCTCTCGTCTCTCTCCCCGTTGACGCCGCTCGGTCCTGAACACCGGCTACGCCCTGTGCGCTCTGCCCTCTCTCTCTCCCCCGTCGACGCTGCTCGGCCTTTTTCTGTGCCGCTCGGTCCGGCTCTAGCCGCCGCTGTCCAGGAAGGGTCTGCGCAGTACCTGTTGCCAGCCCGTTTCGCTGGACCACCGTGACTGGAAAGCCAAGCCTGGCTCTCGACAGCCTCCCCTGCGATGCTCAAATCTCCGCTGGATGACTGGGCGGTTGCCCGTGGTCGACGCCCGTGCTTCTGGACTCGACCTCCTTCCACTGTTCTCCAGGAGCAAATCCCTGGGAGTTGATGCAGAGTTGCAGGTAGGTTCGAATCTGCGTCGTCGCCAATGTTAGATCCGTGTATCTTAATGTTGTGTCCTTCAATAATCAGACTGCAGGGAACGATTCAACAGGTGTTTACTGAATGAGGGTTACTCTAGAACTAATTGTACAGATCACTACTCAGGGTTTATATACAGGTGTGGTCACTGCCGGTACTACAGGATATACAGGAGCTGTAAAAAGTAGTTCTCCCCCTTAAAGGTACATACATTACAGGTTGGGTTCCTGTTTCCGAGTTTTTTGAATTTTAAACTCTGACCCGACCCCAACCCATCCGTTGTTGGGAGTTAAGATTCAGCCAAAAGAGTCAAATTACCTTTTTTTCAAAACAATATTCTTACATAGAATTTTCTTTTTATTTCATTTTTATGGGATGTGGGCGTCGCTGGCAAGGCCAGCATTTATTGCCCATCCCTAATTGCCCTTGAGAAGGTGGTGGTGAGCAACCTCTTGAACCGCTGCAGTCCGTGTGGTGAAGGTACTCCCACAGTGCTGTTAGGGAGGGAGTTCCAGGATTGTGACCCAGCGACGATGAAGGATCGGCCGATATATTTCCAAGTCAGGATGGTGTGTGACTTGGAGGGGAACTTGGAGGTGGTGGTGTTCCCATGCGCCTGCTGCCCTTGTCCTTCTAGGTGGAAGAGGTTGCGGGTTTGGGAGATGTTGCCAAAGAAACCTTGGCGAGTTGCTGCAGTGCACCTTGTAGATGGTACACACTGCAGCCACGGTACGCCGGAGGGAGTGAATATTTGAGCTGGTGGATGGGGTGCTAATCAAGCGGGCTGCTTTGTCCTGGATGGTGTCGAGCTTCTTCAGTGTTGTTGGAGCTGCACTCATCCAGGCAAGTGGAGAGTATTCTATCACACTCCTTACTTGTGCCTTGTAGATGGTGGAAAGGCTTTGGGGAGTCAGGAGGTGAGATCTCGCCACAGAATACCCAGCCTCTGACCTGCTCTTGTTGCCACAGTATTTATGTGGCTGGTCCAGTTAAGTTTCTGGTCAATGGTGACCCCCAGGATGTTGATGGTGGGGGATTTGGTGATGGTAATGCCATTGAATGTCAAGGGGAGGTGGTTAGACTCTCGCTTGTTGGAGATAGTCATTGCCTGGCACTTCTGTGGCGCGACTGTTACCTGCCACTTATCAGCCCAAGCCTGAACATCGTCCAGGTCTTGTTGCATGCGGGCATGGACTGCTTCATTATCTGAGGAGCTGTGAATGGCGCTGAACATCCCCACTTCTGACCTTATGTTAGAGGGAAGGTCATTGATGAAGCAGCTGAAGATGGTTGGGCCTAGGTCACTGCCTTGACAAACACCTGCAGTGACGTCCTGGGGCTTTGATGATTGACTTTCAACCACCACAACCACCTTCCTTTGTGCTAGGTATGACTCCAGCTAGTGGAGCGTTTGGCCATTTGGCCCAACTGAAATCTGTGCTAGTGTTTATACTCCACACGAGCCTCCTTCTATTCTTTGCTGACATATTCCAGTTGAAACTGAGCCTATATTCACTAGAGTTTAGAAGAATGAGAGGTGATCTCATTGAAACACACACAATTCTTACAGGGCTTGACAGGGTAGATACAGGGAGGCTGTTTCCCCTGGCCGGGGGATTCTAGAACCAGGGGTCACAGTCTCAGAATACGGGTGACGTAAGAAAACTACTAGGCACTTGGTCTAAGTGTTAAACAAAGCTTTAATCAACTGTTTTACAACATGGAGGTCTAGTTGTGTCCTTCACTAGTTCCTGTTAAGAATGTCCTGCGCAAGCTGGGCCAGTGCCCGAGTATTTATACTTTCCCTGGACAGCGCCACTCGCAGGCCGCTCAGTATTATTTCATAAGTCTTTCTTTCATGAATGACTGACTCATGTCAAAGGTGTCGGCCATTTAGGACTGAGATAAGGAGAAATGTCTTCACTCAGAGGGTGGTGAATCTTTGGAATTCTCTGCCCCAGAGGGCTGTGGAGGCTCAGTCGTTGAGTATATTCAAGACAGAGATCGATAGATTTTTGAATATTAATGGAATAAAGGGATATGGGGTTAGTGCAGGAAAGTGGAGATGAGGTAGAAGATCAGCCATGATCTTATTGAATGGCCTACTCCTGCTCCTATTTCTTATGTTCTTATGTGCTTATGTTCTTACATTTACTGGCAGGGCACGTATGGGGAGAAATTGATCCTTCTTTAAAACGTTTCCCAGGTAGGAAACTTTGTGTGCATTAAGGAGACCTGAAATCCATCTGAAACCTTATTGGCCTCGGACAATATTCAGGCTTCCTGGGCAGCTGCCTTAAACAGGCGTTCGGCCCCTTATTAGCATATTCGTTGGGCCTAATGTCTGTTTAAGGACCTTTCCGTGAAATGAGGCGATGCTGAGTATAACAGGTGTTCTGGCCTGCTTCACTGAATTCTTTTGGTTCCTTATGTGGCCTAAGCTCTGGAATTCCCTCCTTGATCCTCTCCGCCTCTCTACCTGTCTCTCCTCCTTTAAGATGCTCATTAAAACCTACCTCTTTGTCCCTAAGCTCTGGAATTTGCTCCCTAAACCTCTTTAATTACAACAGTGACTCCACTTCAAAAGTACTTCATTGGCTGTAAAGCGCTTTGAGACGTCCGGTGCTTGTGAAAGGCGCTATAGAAATGCAAGTCTTTCTTTCTTCTTTCTTTCTCCACCTCGCTACCCCTCTCTTCTCCTTTAAGGCGCTCCTTAAAGGTGCTATATAAATGTAAGTTGTAAAGCTAAGTACATTTTTTGAAAAACGTATCTTTATTTGGGGCTGGGGTGAGCAGGAGTCTTCCTCCTGACTCCACAGCACTCCTGAAGGCCACTGCCGGCCCTCAATCCGGCCCCCTCCTCGACTTCTCCTCACCCCGCCCCCCGCAGGAACTACCCGACAGGCCCTGGCCCAACTTCATCCTTGTCGAACCGACGCCCGAACTGGTCGCCCGTTTGGCATCTGCAGCTCTCCGGCAACGTGCTGATGTGGCCCGAGGCCCAATTTCTGGTGAGTCCCAGGCCTCCAGATTCTAGTGCTCGCTCCCAGCACACTGCCCATTTCTGGCCCGAAAACGGACCTTAAATGCATTTTTATGCCATCGCCTCGTGGTGCAGATAATTCCGAAATTTTTCATAGAAGCTTACGGCACAGAGGGAGGCCATTCGGCCCATCGTCAGCCGAAAAATAGCTCTCCAGCCTAATCCCACTGTCCAGCACTTGGTCCGTAGCCCTGTAGGTTACGACACTTTAAGGGCATATCCAAGTACTTTTTAAATGTGATGAGGGTTTCTGCCTCTCCCACCCGTTCAGGCAGTGAGTTCCAGACCCCCACCACCCTCTGGGTGAAAAAAGTTCTCCTCAACTCCCCTCTAAACTGCCTATCAATGACTTTAAATCTATGCTCCCTGGTTATTGACCCTTCTACTAAGGGAAATAGGTCCTTTCGATCCACTATATCCAGGCCCCTCATAATTTTCTACACCTCAATTAAATATCCCCTCAGCCTCCTCTGTTCCAAAGAAAACCATCCAAGCCTATCCAATCTTTCCTCGTAGTTCAAATTCTCCTGTCCTGGCAACATCCTCGTAAACCTCCTCTGTTCATATCCAACAGAGAAAGAGGCACCAATCTGTTTTTATTAAAATGTAGTCCTCCTCAGGAGTAAGCTGAAAGCTGGGATTCTGTTAATTTTTTTCTAATCAACTGATTAGTCTTCCTGAATGATGCCCTGTCAGTCACGGCTCAGTTGCTGACACCCTTGCCTCTGAGTCAGAAGGTTGTGGGTTCAAGTCCCACTCCAAGAGACTTGAGCACAAAAATCAAAGCTGACACCCCCAGTGCAGTGCTGAGGGAGTGCTGCACTGTTGGAGCTGCCGTCTTTCGAATAAGACATTAAACCGAGGCCCCGTCCGCTCCCTCAGGTGGACGTAAAAGATCCCATGGCACTATTTCGAAGAGGAGCAGGGGAGTTATCCCCGGTGTCCTGGTTAATATCACAATCAACATCACGAAAACAGATTATTGGGTTATTATCACATTGCTGTTTGTGGGAGCTTGCTGTGTGCAAATTGGCTGCCACGTTTCCCACATTACAACAGTGACTATACTTCAAAAACTACTTAATTGGCTGTAAAGCGCTTTGGGACATCCGGTGATCGTGAGGGGCGCTATATAAATGCAAGTCTTTCTTTTTCCTCGGCATCAGAAAATTCCTCTTTCATTTTGAAGATCTTAGATGTGAAATCCAACAGAGGTGAAGCCTTTTCCCCCCATCCAAATACTGCATTTCCCCAAATAGGAATCCTTTCACAAACGGAGAATGTATTCTCTTGCACCCAGAGGCCATGAAAGGGCCAACCTGGGTTTGTGATTTGATCCACTCAAGTGGGTTTTATCCGCACCACGCCGTAACGGGAACCAAGGGGTGATTAACCTTGAGCACGTCTTGTAGGAATCTGGACAACATGTCCCTAAAAGCATCTAATCCCAGGGCAGTTCCAAAATAGTTGCGGCAGGTTACTCATTTACCTCTGCGCAACTCCAGCAGAAACGAAGAACATCCACGGTTTTATGTTTTAGGCTACTGAGAGGTGAGGTAAAAAAAAACCCGCAGGAGATTTTTTAAACGTGTGAAAAGCTGTGCATTTTTTCCCCCCATCTAATTGGCCGCGTATGTTTTATTCTAGTGTTCGAATCGCTCATTTTCAATTAAGCAAGCTGGCTGATGGACTCCTGTGCTCAATTCCTTTCAGGAAAGCCTCTGCCCCAGCTAGAATTAAGCAGCTGCATGAAATCATCATTTAACATCTGCATCCCCAGGGCACAGATGTTTAGCACACTGGAATAGTCCCCATGAACAGGCATTCGAATCCTAGAATCGTAGAGTGATACAGCACCGAAGGTTGCCATTTGGCCCATCGTGCCTGTGCCGGCTCTTTACAAGAGCGATCCAATTAGTCCCACGCCCCCTGCTCTTTCCCCATAGCCCTGCAAGTTTTTCTCCTTCAAGTATTTATCCAATTCCCTTTTTGAACGTTAGTATTGAATCTGCTTCCACCGCCCTTTCAGGCAGCGCGTTCCAGCTCGTAACAACTTGCTGCATAATTTCTTCTTTCCTCGTGTCGCCTCTGGTTCTTTTACCAATTAGCTTCAATCTGCGCCTCTCGATTACCGAATCCAGTTAATACCCAGAGAAGCAGGCGATTCACAGGTTGCAGAACCCAGTGTTCTCTTGACATCAATAAGTATTAGCACTGGCAACGCAACAATAAAAATGTATAAACCTTGGCCTAGAAATTCAGTTGCGTTCGCCAGCCGTTAGCGCCATAAGAGGAGTAGATCTCGAGCGCTAGGCACTTAGCGCCCGGGCGCAGACCGATCTGCGCCTACGCCCAACTTCAGTTGACATTTAGCGCCGGCGCAAAGTGTTTGCGCGCGCTCAGCTGCGCGCGCAGCTTATGATGTCATTTCGTCGTGCAACGCCGTTTGTGCGCCCCAAACCGGAACTTCAGTGGCGCCCGCCCAATGTGGGCGTGGCGCTGTTAAGAACTGTGAAGTGGAACGCAGCAGAGGCCCTGCGGGCCTCGGGGAGCGCTAATTAAAGGGCACTTAGACTGAACTATAAAGGCCAGCCATTTTGCTGCAATGACTTTAGTGCTACGGATTTCTGGACAGAGACCAAGGAAGAGACCTTACTGATTTGGGCCAACATAGGAGAGGTATTTTTGGCTTCTGGCCAGAGCTTGGAAATTTGACTCATTGTGATTTCACTGTTTGCAAGTATATTATGGGGGCTGCATGGGGTTCCAACCCTCAGTTCCAGCATTATGTGTGAAGGGCTCGCAGACGCTGTGTGAGAGGGGCAGCCATGCCTAGACGCAGAGGGGCCATCAGGCGTCGGCAACGTAGGCCTTAACCACTCAGGGAATACCGCCAGCAGGTGTCCTATCTCACCATGACTGCCGCGCATTGTGTTAAAAGGCTGCGCTTCAGAAGGGAGGTGGTTGCAGAGATCTGCCAGCTGCTTCACAGAGATCTGCGTCCACAGCTGATGTGCAGGACGTCTCTGTCGGTGGAAGTGAAGGTCACGGTGGCTCTGAACTTTTATGCAAGCGGCTCCTTCCAAGCCGCTGCTGGGGACATAGCGAACATCTCCCAGTTTGCCGTGCATCGCTGCATCCGGCAGGTCACCGATGCCCTTTTCGCAAGGAGACATCAATTCATCTCCTTCCCCATGACCCTAGAGAGGCAGGAGCAGCGTGCAGTCGGATTTGCGAGTATCGCCGACTTCCCCATGGTGCAGGGCGCCATTGACTGCACGCATGTGGCTATGCGGGCACCTATCGACAATGCCGAGGATTACCGCAACCGGAAGGGCTACCATTCCCTCAATGTACAGCTGGTGTGTGACCACAGGCAGCGCATCCTAGCTGTCAATGCCCGCTTTCCAGGCAGCAGCCACGATGCATTTATCCTGCGCCAGACTACTGTGGCTGACATGTTCCAGGCACAGCCTCCCCCAAGAGGATGGCTTATCGGGGACAAAGGCTATCCTTTGTGTACCTGGCTCATGACCCCGCTCCGCGCGCCCAGGACCCCTGCTGAGGAGGCATACAACGAAAGCCATCAAGCCACAAGGAACATCATAGAGCAAACGATTGGCGTCCTCAAGCAACGGTTCCGCTGCCTGGATCGTTCCGGCGGATCTCTACAGTATTCGTCGGATAGAGTCTCCCAGTTCGTCGTCGTTTGCTGCATGCTGCACAACCTGGCTATCCGCAGGACTCAGGCACTGCCACCTCACGTTGGACCACCACCTCAGGAGGACGAGCAGGAGGACCATGAGGAGGAGGAGGAGTACCAGCCCAGGAGGGAGCCACAAGGTCCAAGGGCCGTCCGTCGGCGGCTTATTGAACGACACTTCTAGGCCCCCTGTCAGGGAATGGCTTGTGGCAATGAAGGCACATGAATGCAGCCGCTCCGCAAGCCCTCAGCCGGTTAACGCAACAACCACTTGAAACATCACACATGGACAAGCTGAATAAATAAAAAGCTTTATTGATCAAACTCAGGGCCCTTCCCACATGAAACCCAAAAACAGACAAGACCCCCAAAAAACAGTCAAAAACATATCTCACTCCCACAACCTGGGGAGGAATAACAAAACTTGTCCATCCAAATGGCCTTCACCCTCGGCCTTACCAAGACAAACCCCCCCATACAGAACACAAACACCCCCATATAAAAAAACATTTGCCTTCATCCTCGGCCTTACCAAAATAAACCCCCCCCATACAGAACACAAACACCCCCATATAAAAAAACATTTGGCAACACACTCTACTTTGTGTGCCGAGAGGGCGAGTCCTTCTCCAGGCTTTTCCGGCCCCTGCCTGACCTGCTGCTCCGCCTCAACCTGGGCCCTGTGGGTGTTGCAAGGCTGGGGGAAGGCTCCTGAGGGGCACAATGCGTGACGGCAGATGCCCTTGGGGGTTGGCCTAGACGAGCTCCGGCCCTGGAGGGGCCGGCTGCTGACTGCTGCAGCTGTGGCTGGGCAGCATCAGTCTCTCCAGCAGCTCGTCGCAGCTTTGCTGGGGGAGTGGCAGTGGCGGCTGCAGCAATGGGGGCAAGCTGGCTGATGCCAGGCGCTCGCTGGTCACCAGAGACACTGGCAGTCGGCCGGGCTGGCACTGCAGCAAGCGCAGCAATCTGGTGAAAGCCAGACCGCTGTGCTGCAGCAGCGCGGCGGGTGCCCTGGCGATGCGTGCGTGACACCGCGAGTGTGGCAGCAGTGAGTGCCCGTACTGCCCTGGTCTGTGCCCGCATCAGACCAGCCAGTGACTGCACGGCACCACTCGTCAACTCTCCACTCGCTGCCTGTGCTGCCCTGAATTCGGACCGACTCGCGTCCTGTGATGCCCTGAATTCTGCCCGACTCGCGTCCTGTGATGCCCCGAATTGTTCGAGACCCCTGGCCTGTGCTGCCGCGAGTTGTTCGAAACCTCTGGCCTGTGAGGCCCCGAAATCGGCCACACTATGAGCCAGGGACTCAATGGCCTCAGGCAACCGTGCAACAACCCCCATGAACTCGGTGTGGCGATGATCCGAGTCCGCGGACATTTGATCAAGGAGGCGCACCTCCTGGGCGAGGACCGTCTCCGGACTGGAGGCCGGACTCTCCCTCTGGGGAGAAGGCCGCCGAGCTGGCCGACCCTTCCCGCGTGGCTGGACGCCACTGGGCCCAGCAACTGCACTCCCCTGCAACACTTCCCCCCTCTGGGGAGAAGGCCGCCGAGCTGTCCGGCCCTTCCCGCGTGGCAGGATGCCACTGGGCACAGGAGCTACACTCCCCTGCAACACTTCCCCCCTCTGGGGAGAAGGCCGCCGTGCTGCCCGACCCTTCCCGCGTGGCTGGACGCCACTGGGCACAGGAGCTACACCCCCCTGCAACACTTCCCCCTGGCTCTCCTCCAGGCAAGACGTGTCCCCTCCATTGCCATCCCCTGGCGCGGATGAGGGTTCCCCCGATGTGCCGCCTTCCTCTTGCTCCTCGTCGCCCTCCTCTTCCGAGGGACTGACACTCGCAGCTTCAGGGACCTCCTCCTCACCAGCTGAAAGCAGGAAGGCACAAGAGTAGCTTTAGAGTGAGGACAGGGCATCAGCGAGGGAGGCATGAGTGGTGGCATTATGCGCATTGGTCGGACAGTGGCAAAGGATGTAGATCTGAAGCGCAAGGGGAATGAGAGAGGTCCAAACGGTCATGTCCTTACCACTGGGGCCCAGCACAGGGTCGGCATCTCCAATTGCAACGGGGCCAATCACCCGGGCACCCATGAGTCGACCCACGCGCTCCTCCAGGTCACTGAGCTCCTGGAACTGGGCACGGCCTCCCCCGGTGACAGTCCGGCTCTTCAGATTCTCGGCCAGCTTGGCCTGCAAGAGAAAGGACGGCTTCTAAGTACAGTGTGGTGCCCTGTTGTTGTGTGCACTGCCTCCCATGGTCGAATAGCTTGGCCAGTGTGGTGCCCTGTTGTTGTGTGCACTGCCTCCCATGGTCGAATAGCTTGGCCAGTGTGTAAAGTGCAGAAAGTGCTATTGATGTTCATGCCAGTGCCATAGCTGCTGGAGGAGGGCTGGCCATTAGGCCTTTGAGGTCCCTTTGCCCATAATGTGAGGTGCACATACAAGGATGAGGAGGACACTGGAAAGGGTACTCACCCTGACCAACCGAGTGAGGTCGTTAAACTTTTTCCGGCATTGGTCACCAGTCCTGGGGACATCGCTGTTGGCTGTGACCCTCTGGCCGATTTCCCTCCAGGCTCTCCTGTACAGCCTCTTGGGAGCCTTCTTGCCACTGTCCGGGAACAAGATATCTCTTCTCCTCTCCAAAGCCCTAACCAGCACCTTTAAATCATGGCCAGAAAAGTGCTGCGCTCGCTCACGGGCCCTCTGCATCCTTGCTGGTGCTATTTCTCTCCAGCAGCAGTGTTTAGGCCTAGCTGGAGGGCTGCAGTATCCAGGGCGTGGCAGCAGACCAAGTCGACCCTTCCCCCTTTAAGAGCTGGCCGGCGCCAGGGTGTCTGCTGTCAATCAAAACATGACCGCACCTGCGCTGCGCCCGGCCTCGGCGCTATCAGTCTGCACCGCCGGCTTAGCGCCTAAAGAGCGGGGTGCAACGCCAGTTTTAGCGCTCGAGCAAACTCCTTGGCCAAAGCTACTGAATATCGGCGAAGTGGCCTCCACTTTCCGGCGGGCGCAAACTTTAGTGCCCGCCCGACTTTACCGCCCCAAAAGTGGCTATACTGAATTTCTAGGCCCTTGTCTCTACATTTTGATTATGCAGGAAATGTAGGTCACTCTGTAAAATGAAGATTGTAAACAAAAGCTGAAATGTTGTATGTGATATTGCTTTCAACCATAATGAATCTAATTGTTATTCCTTTATCTTTTGCCGTTAAATTATTAGGAACTCTAAAATATTAGCGATAAAGAACAGCACACGGAAAGGCGCAATGCGTAAAGTTGTGCCAACCTGATATTGTCTGCATTCTCCGCTCCACTCCCACTCTGACCTCTCGGCCCTCGGCCTCTTCCACTGTTCCAATGAAGCTCAACGTAAGCTCGAGGAACAGCACCTCATCTTTCGATTAGGCACTTTACAGCCTTCTGGACTCAACATCGAGTTCAACAATTTCAGACCACAACCTCTGCCCCCATTTTTTCAGATGGCAGCTGTTGATGTTTCTGCCATTCCCATTTACACCTCCTCTAGACCCATCTTTTGTTTCTTTACTTGTCCCATTACCATCTCCTTTTGCCTCGCACCATCATCCCTTTTATCATTTAATCTCTCCTCCTTCCATCCTATCACAGACCTTCCCTTTTGTTCTTTCCTCCCCTCCCCCCTTTCCCTGCCCCACACCTGTTACATCTCTAACTTTTTCCAGTTCTGACGAAAGGTCATCGACCTGAAACGTTAACTCTGTTTCTCTCTCCACGGATGCTGCCTGACCTGCTGAGTATTTCCAGCATTTTCTGGTTTTATTTCAGATTTCCAGCCTCCGCAGTGTTTTTGCTTTAGTGGTATTGTCTGTCATTTTCCTTCAAAATGAGTTGTCCTTGTTTAAAGGTAATTTGTTCCTGATGTGTAAATAATGAAAGTGAAGTGACTAAAAATAGAACGTTATTAGGATCTTGTTAAGCGCTTGTTTATGCCTGGAATGTGGTTTTTGTACTTTGTTTTGCACAGAAACAAACAGCTGGGATGTTTCGCCATTGGTGGAACCTTGGCACATCTTGACCGGAGTATGGGTGACAATATCTTGGATTTATGGAATCAGATTTGATCTTCAGCACTCTTGGTACAGAGCATTCCGAGTGTGAAGCTTGTAGGTGATTGGCAAAGGAACCAGAGGCGACATGAGGAAACGATTTTTTTTTGCGCAGCGAGTTGATGTGATCTGGAATGCACCGCCCGAAAGGGCGGAAGCAGGTTCAATAGTAGCTTTCATAAATACTTAAAGGGCTATGGGGATAGAGCGGGAGAAGGGGACTGACTGGATTGCTCTACAGAGAGCCGGCATGGACTCGATGGACAGAATGGCCTCCTTCTGTGCCGTTATGACTCTATTGGCTCTATGAAAAGATTTGCAGGACCGTGGGGAAAGAGCGGTGGGGTGGTGGGGGGTGGTGTGGGGGAGGGAGCTTGGAGTGAGACTAGTTGGACTGCTCTTCCAAAGGGTCAGCATGATGAGCTGAATGGCCTCCTTCTTTGCTGTATGATTCTATGATATCAGGAATTCGGGCCTCTGCTCCCCATGATATGCCATCAGTTAAAATGAATGAATAGAAAATCCTGGTGGAGGAGGGGAGGGGGGGAGCGGGAAAAGGGTCTACATGCCTAAATTCCTGGCATGGCAGAGGAGCAAACCACAAGCATTGATCATGAAAATTTACCCCAATTTACCCCTTAATCATTGTCAGCTGGGGGAGACATTGTCCTAAACCAAAGGTTGCCTTTTGCATGAATGTCCCAAACACCTGACCTTGCTTGGGTTGGCTGCTAAATTTTCAACACATTTGCGAAAGTAAAAAAACAAAGACTACCACAAAAATAGACCATAACCAGTCAAGCACACTGCTGAAATAAGTGCGCCAATACCTCGATTAAGATAATGGACAGAGGAATATCACAGGAACAGATTAAGCGTTTCTTTGCTAATATCGGCAAAAAATAATTTCTGGTTGTGTTTGGTCCCAGCCAACGATTTAATTATTATTGAAAACAAGGATTGATAATAACATTACTTTGGGGAATGAGTAAGCTGGCACTGATTCAGTTACTAAATTGATTCTATCTAAGCTGGAGCCAACCCATAACATTTGGAGACTGATGCAAATTGTTCAAATCCCTATTTCCCCACAGAAATCAGCGGCAAAGCAAAGCGGGACTCATTTGCAAGCGCGGAGCTAATGAAGTGTCAATTTACACACCTTGGAAGGAAAATAAGGTTATTTGAATCAAATATCACAAAGCTTGGTGTTGATCTGACTCCATTCAACAACCCAAATTCAAGCGAACATTGAGTCCTAATAAATCTCTGAAGGTTAACTGCTGCAAATGTTATTCCTGAATCAAAAATTGCCATTTGTACGAGGCACACATAATAGTTATTTTTTTCCCTTTTGGTATTACCCCTCTTCCTAGATCTGCAAGACTAAGAAATGGTGTAATGGCAGCTGGAACAAAGGAAGACATTGGGGTCAATTTTCTGGCTGCCGTCGAGTGGCTTTTCAGGCGGCTGGGGGCCGAAAATCGCCGAAAAATCGGGTCGGGACCCCCCCGCCTGCTTCCCTGCCCTGTCCAACTTTCGGACCGCCGTTTCTCCGCGACTCGCTTCAGTCCCGGCCGCCGCTGGCGGGACTGGTCGTCGGAACACTAATGACCAATTATTACCTTGTTGAAGTAGATTTTCTGGGGCCGTTGCGAATTTGGGGCTTTCCCCACGTGAAACATGCCTGCGGGGAACCCCGCTGATGAGACCTGGCGTGAAGCTTGCCGGCTTGCTTGCTGTCAGCTGCAGGTCAATCGGAGAAGTTGCGATTTAAAGGGCCAGCACTTGTATGTTGAAGGACCTTGTTGTTGCAGGTTTGGGGCTACTTCTTCAAGGCTTAGGCACAGCTGTGGAAGGTTGGAGCCTCACACACTTCTCCAATGTGATCTCCTGGGAAGCCCCTCTCGCCACCCTCACTCAGTGCTTCCTCAGCGGAGGCATCTACAAGAAGCATGGGATGCCTTTTTTTCCTTCCCTTCTTGCCATTAGAGGATCTCCAGCAGCAGAGGCGGCAGCAGCAGAACCAGGAACAGCAGGATCAGCAACAGGAGCACCAGGCTGCTGCTCACTCACCTGAAGCTGCACAGGCCAGAAGGGGCCAGCGCTTGGAAGTGGCTTGAGAGCACCTTGCTGCACTTTAGGGGGCCATGGGGACCCGTTTCTGCACTGGCAGTCCTACTCAGAAGGACTTCCATGAAGATCTGGTTTCTCTGTTCAACAGATGGCCAACGCTCCTCAAGAGATGTCATTCTCTTATGAGCACTCACCATGTTTTCCGTACCCTGGCGCGTTATCTCCTCCATGGAGGTTGCCAACCTTTCCATGGTGATGCGGTCATGCGCCAATGACTCCACAAATGCTCTGCTCATGGTCGCTATGGACTCCTCCATTCGCTCCACACTCGCAGCGCCGCTGGAGACAAAACCTGCCAGAGACTCCTGCATCTGTGCATGGAGATCCATCACCTCTTCTCTTGCGGATGGACCCAGAGGCAGAGGGTCGACATGCAGCGCAGCTGAGCTGAGCTGGCAGAGTCCTGCACCCTCCGACGAGGACTCTCCACTGCTGTCCCTGTCTCCAGAATCTGCTGAGGCTCACTTGTGAGCTGTGAAACACCAGGTGACAACACTACTCTATGTCCCGAAGGTCCCCCCGAGGTGTGAGTGTCTGCCCTGGTGCTGAGTGCGCTTACTTCTGCTGACGCTGTGCCCTCAGAAGTTGGAGCTTCCTCTGAGGAGTCTGGCTGCACAGCCTCTTCCTCCTCCACAGTGAGGACGGGGGCTCTGGATGGTACTGTGAGGGAGTAAAGGAAGGAGTTAGAGATGTAATTCCAAGGTTCTTCTGGTGACTCCCAGCGAGTTAGCATCTGTTGACACCTGCATCCATGCAGCATTGGTCTCAGTGGGAGGCCTCTTCCTCCCTGACCTAGGGAAGAGGACCTCCCTGTGGGCCCTAACCCCATCCAATAATGCCTGCAGTGAAGCCTCATCGAATTTGAAGGCAGCTCGGGGTCTGGCACTGGCCACAGCTGCTGCAGGCTCCTCTGCCATCCTGTATGGTTTGTTTGGAAGCCTTCAGAGGATGCAGTGCTTGCTATGGTCCTTGAAAGCACCACGAATGATGACATCATACTGTGGGGATTTCTGACTCGAATTGTACAATTAGCAAGGCTTCCCACATGCTGGGAATTAATTGGCCACTTGAGGGAAAATTGCGTGGAGCTGGCTGACACTTTTTTATGCGTGTCACAAACCCCACATTCGGGGAAACCCGACCATTTCCCACACAAGCCGAAAATCGGGGATTGATAGTCTTACTTCTAACATGAGTCCTTCTCCACAGACTCAGTTAGAAATCTCTCCTGCACAGAAAGCTGAAGGCTGTCACTTTTGACAGTTCGCAGCCATTCTGCTTTCTGTGCCGGTGAGATGAGGGACTCCCGAGACCTAAAGGAAGGAAGGCTGTAAAGGTAAGAAAAGGTAATTTAAACTTCTTTAAATACTTTAGACACACCAAACACACTTACCTTTGCACTCATGCACACATCACTCACCTGAACACCGATATCTCGACCCCTCCAAGTCCTTCAACCCGACGGCCCGACTCCTCTAACTTGGCGTGGTTTGGAGCCGTCGGGAATCCCACACTTCAACCTTAAAAATAGGGATTAGGCTAAAAACTGCCTGTTAACTACCGGTTAACAGGCAGTTAACTGGCACTAATCCCCTTCCCGCCTCAGAGAGGCGGGTCCCAGTGCGGGGCGGGTACCCGCCTCCTTTGAAACTGGCATGGAGGCGGGTTGGGGGCGGGATGGGGTTGGGACCCCCGATTTCAGGATTTTAACCCTCCCGCATGCCTCCAATCCCGCCTCCACGGCCCAATGGAAATCCTGGCCTTGGTGTCCAAAGATCTATTGATCTCAACCCTGAATAAACTCAACGACTGAGCATCCACAGTCCTCTGGGCTAGAGAATTCCAAAGATGCACAACTCTCTGAGTGAAGAAATTCCTCCTCATCTCAGTCCTAATTGGCCGACCCCGTATCCTGAGACTAGGGGGGAGAAATTCTGTATCGCCCCATTTGGGGCACAATTATCGGTCGGGCGCACAGATTAGCGCCTGGTGCTAATTATCGCCTCTGACTGCAAACTTGTCTTCTATCGCCCCTGGAGCTGATTGGAGCGCTAAATCAGGCGCTGCACACCTGTCTTAAGGCGCAAAGGTCGAGGAGAGAGGTGCTACCTCAGAGCGCTGGCGAAGCTCATGTGATGTCAGTCAGCAATGGAACACAGACACACTGGCACCGGCCAGTTCTTAAAAGGGAGGGTCGATCTTGCTCTCCATCCACACCCTGCTCATTGCAGCCTTGAATCTCGGCCTGGAGAGACCTGTACATCAATTCTGCTGGAAAGAACAATGGAGAGGCCCAGGGAAAGAGCTCAGACTGCAGCCCCCATATTCTCTTCTAAATCGATGCAAGGAAGATCAAATCAGAATGAACCTGCAAAGTGCTGCTCAGTACCCAAAACTCCTCAACACAGCGTTGAATCTCTCCAGAAGTCTCTCTCTCTCTCTCAGAATGCGTGGTGCAAAAATGTCACCAACAAAAAAAGGCAGGAAGCGGTCGCCTTTAAATAGCACTCCCCCAGACCCTTTCCGACAGCAAAATGCTCCCCTCAACCTGTCGTTGCTAGCGGCAGGCGGTAAGGCAGGGGGCGCCACTCAATATCTGGTCCGGAGCGCTACCGGGGCGTTGCGCACTCGACTGACGTCACGACCTGCCGACGCAGGAGATCGTGGTGGTAGTATTTAGCGCCGCCGCAAAATGTTCAGTTAATTTCGCGAGCGCTAACGGGAGGTGCAAACCAACCAAATTCTTACCCCTATGACTTGTGTTTGACTGACCAATACTCATGCTACAAGTTCATTTGTACACTCGTTAAACTTTCTTCCACCATTGTTGGCTCCTTATAAGAACAATATTTTTCTATCTGGAGTCCAGTTCCTGTGGGGATAGGATACCAGCAATCACCTTTATTTAAATGAAGATATAATTATCCAAATTGTAAGGGAAGATATGCATACTATGTGCTGAAGGCAAAATGGTTGCTCAACCAGGTGTGTTGTATAACATGATCATATGACTATTTAAAAAAAATAATTCTTGTGATGTGGGCGTTGCTGGCAAGACCGTCATTTATTGCTCATCCCTAGTTGCCCTTGAGAAGGTGGTGGTGCACCTTCCTATTGAACAACAACAACTTGCTGTATACAGTTCCATAGCGCCTTTAACATAGTAAAACATCCCAAGGCGCTTCACAGGAGCGTTATCAGGCAAAATTTGACACTGAGCCACATAAAGAGACATTAGGACAGATGGCCAAAAGCTTGGTCCAAAAGGTAAGTTTTAAAAAGCGTTTGCAACCAGCTTCAGCCAGAAGTGCCGAGTGGATGATCCATATCAGCCTACTCCTGAGGTCCCCCTCCCATCACAGAAGCCAGTCTTAAAGGAGAGAGAGGTGGAGAGGCGGAGAGGCTTAGGGTGGGAATTCTAGAGCTTAGGGCCCAGGCAGCTGAAGACACGGCCGCCAATGGTGGGGCGATGAAAATCGTGGCTGCGCAAGAAGCCGGAACTGGAGCAGCGCAGAGATCTCGGAGGGTTGTGGGGGCTGGAGGAGGTCACAGAGATAGCAGCCGCTGCAGTCCGCGTGGTGAAGGTGCTCCCACGATGCTGGCGGGGAGCGAGCTTCAGGATTTTGACCCAGCGACAATGAAGGAATGATGTGAGCACGTACATAATCAAGAGCACGAACTAGATGGAGACAATAGCAGTTGTGTAAACAAGTGCAATAGATGCAACTTTCTGCTCCAAGTTATACCGGTGAGAACTATGTCCTAGACAGGAACCTCAAATGAATCAAGCAAGAAAACTCCATCTGCCTGCAATAAATTATCTCCTACCTAAAAGAATAAATATCTCACCAATAGAATAATGATCTAACTTTGATAGTGTCACCCCATTTGAAATCACAGGATTTTTTGCACATTCATGAGGGAATTGGACAAATACTGGAAGGGTCAAAACTTGCAGGGCTAAGGAGAAAGAGCGGTGTGGGGGGGGAGTGGGGTGGGCGGGGGTTGGTGTGTGGGACTACTTGGACAGTTCTTCCACAGGCACAATGGGCCGAAGGGTCTCCTTCTGTGCTGTCTGATTCTACGAACCAGCACTAAAGTCGCTCTTTGAATTGGAACGCAGTTCATGGAATGATGTTTGAGGATGAACTTTAACCGCTGCCTGTTGGTTTCCGTGGGGATTGCACGCATCCTGGCATTAAAGCAGCTTGACCCAACAGACTAGGCATCACAGGAGTGCGAGCATGCCAGACTGTAGAAAACATGTTTGCATTCAAAGAGCGGAGCAAAGAAGCAAAGGTCTTGCGGGTCAGTGTGCTTCATTATTTTCAACATCAAAAAAAAATTACCCGGCTTCAACAAGCCAAGGAATGAGCGTAAGAAACAATTCAGAAAGAAGGATGGAAAAGGAGCTTTTAAATAATGGAGGATGTTGGCAGCACGCTCACAGCACACTCACGCATGGGAAAACTCTGCATTGCAGTGCTCCAACAACAGCAGCAGACTGCTTAAAGCGATACCCCGCCATATGACACAGCCATTGCCTCACCCTCTCATAGTTGCCTGTAAAATGAATCCCATAACAGTGGAACAAAAACCAAAAATGTTGGAGAAACACTCAGCGGGTCAGGCAGCGTCTGCGGAGAAAGGTTAACGTTTCAGGCCGATGACCGTTTGCCAGTTCTGACGAAGGGTCGTCGACCTGACATGCTGACTCTGTTTCTCTCTCCACAGATGCTGCCCGACCCGCTCAGTGTTTTCATGCATTTTCTGTATTTATTTCAGGTTCCCAGCGTCCGCAGTATTTTTGCTTTTTCATTCTTATTTCTAAGTTAAGGGCAGTGGGAGGCTACAGGGAGCCGATGCAAAGCACCGAGACTTCGAGGGTGAATGTCCCCAGTGGTTCTCCCACTTGCCTGCTGTGACTTCGGCGGGCGAGTTGCGGAAACCCCAGAGAAAGAGCAGGAATGATGTTTATCTCGTTTCCTCGGCATTCCTGCGACTCTACGGGAGAAATCCCGCAAAGATTCGCTCCCAACGGTGTCAGCCGTGGCTCAGTGGGCAGCACTCGCGCCTCTGAGTCAGAATGGTTGTGGGTTCAAGTCCCGCTCCAGAGACTTGAGCACAAAAATCTCGGCTCACACTCCCAGTGCAGTGCTGAGGGAGTGCCGCACTGTCGGAGGTGCCGTCTTTCAGATGAGACATTAAAGCGAAGCCCCGTCCGCTCTCTTGGGTAGATAATCTGGTCATTATTACATTGCTGTTTGTGGGATCTTGCTGTGCGCAAATTGGCAGCCGCGTTTCCTACATTACAACAGTGACCACACTTCAAAAAGTACTTCATTGGCTGTTAAGCACTTTGGGACGTGCTGAGGTTGTGAAAGGCGCTATAGAAATGCAAGTTCTTTCTCTACTCCACCCTACCTAAATTCCTGACGCATGTTCACAAGGCTTTACATCGGTAAGCTCACCTTGGGCAACTACCCCTTCTGAGTCCAGGATTCCTCTATGGGGCTTAGACCTACAACATCTGGCTCAGAAATGAGAGTGGCAGCAACTGATTAAAGCTGGCACATGAGACAACGGACTCAAGTACAGGAACAAGGATGTCTTGCTGCAGTTGTACAGGGCCTTGGTGAGACCACACCTTGAGTATTGTGTGCAGTTTTGGTCGCCTTATCTGAGGAAGGATGTTCTTGCCATGGAGCGAGTGCAGCGAAGATTCACCAGACTGATACCTGGGATGGCAGGAATGACGTATGAGGAGAGATTGGGTCGATTAGGTTTATATTCACTAGAGTTTAGAAGAATAAGAGGGGATCTCATTGAAACTTATAAAGTTGTAACAGGACTAGACAGACTAGATGCAGGAAGGATGTTCCCGATGGTCGGGGAGTCCAGAACCAGGGGTCACAGTCTAAGGATAAGGGGTAAGCCATTTAGGACTGAGATGAGGAGGAATTTCTTCACCCAGAGAGTGGTGAACCTGTGGAATTCTCTGCCACACAGGGCAGTTGAGGCCAATTCATTAAATATATTCAAGAAGGAGTTAGATATATTTCTTGAGGCTAAAGGGATCAAGGGATATGGGGAGAAAGCAGGGACAGGGTACTGAATTTGGATGATCAGCCATGATCTCATTAAATGGTGGAGCAGGCTCGAGGGGCCGAATGGCCTACTCCTGCTCCTATCTTCTCTGTTTCTATGTTTCTATGACTCATTTCTATGTTTTAACGTCTTAAACCATGAGTGTTGCTAGCTGCCGTAATTGGTTATAAAGCGTTCACTAAATGTGATGAATATTGGAGTGCTGGGGATGCTAAGAAGAAGTTTAAGCATTCTGACTTCTTCGCATGTCCTTCGCCGTTGTTGACACACAGAGCTCTGTTCGCGGCCTAGATTCCACCCGCCATAAAGTCTTTACCTCAGGTAGGTCTTTAAAATATTCCATCCACATTGAGGGGGGAATTTTCAGCCCCCAAAAATGGGTGGGGTGGGATGGGAGGTTAAGGTGCTGAAAAACTGAATCCCGACCCCAACCCGCCCACTTCCGGTGTTAACGGAGGCGGGATGGGGACGGGGGGCGGGTGGGCAGAAACAGAAACGCAAACCAGGCCCTGCCGTTAAATTCATCAGGGCCTGCGGGAAACCCGTTCTCCCGGGTTTCCCGACTGCTTTCTAGCCCTGCGCCCCCACCCCCTCCCACCGCCAGCTCCCAACCGGCCTCCAGATTAGAATTCCGACCTTAATGTGTTTTTTTGTTGCTTTTATTCAATACTGAAGCGATTAGAATAGGTTTTGCGAATCCCTTGTCAACGAATCGTCTCAGCCTTTTCTCTCTGCGAATGTTGACAGACCCGGTTGTTTACCTCCAACTCTCTGTGCGTCATGAGCGGGAGATTTCCTCAGTTGCAGGGACATCATCAACCTGCTTATAAAGAACAGGCTTGATGAGCGCACTATTTCTGGAGTGAGTATCGAGCTAACGTTGAGGCTTCCCTCGGGGTAGGGATGCAGATTAAACTTGTGTTGTTCCCTTGGTTATTTCTAACACAGCAGAAATCAAATAAAAGGAAGGAAGATTTTCATTTCTGTGGCGCCTTTCATGACCTCAGGATGTCCAAAGGCGCTTCACAGCCAATGAAGTACTGTGTGAAAGTGCAATCACTGTTGTAATGCAGGAAACACAACAGCCGATTCACGCACAGCAAGCTCCCACAAGCAGCAACGTGATAATGACCAGAGAATCTGTTTTTTTAGTGATGTTGGTGGAGGAATAAATATTGGCCCAGGGCATCGGGAAGATCTGCCCTGCTCTTCTTCAAAATAGTGGCCGTGGGATCTTTTATATCCACCTGGGAGAGCAGGCGGGTCCTCGGTTTAATGTCCCATTCGAAGGACAGAAATCCACATCAGCGAAAATAGTAATAGTGCTGGAAACAGCGCTGTTCTGACATCACAAAACCCACGGATGATAAACCGACCGACCAGAGAACATGGCAAGCCGTACGACATGCTATTTTATGATAATGGGATGACTGTTCTACCATGTAACGTACAGTGTCTACACCTGCTGCCAAGGTGCAGCTGTACCGGTCCCTTTAGCATCTCATCAACTCATTGTAAATAGACAGCTCCTTAGGTCAATTTCAGGCCTATCCCTGCCACATTCCTGGGCCACGGGAGCCTTCTCCTCTTTGCCAGATTTTCCATGCTGCCCTCCCCCTCTACAGTTCGGCTATAACCATTTCTAACTCCTCTAGACCCATCTTTTGTTTCTATGCTTGTCCCGTTACCCGCGCCCCCCCCCAACTTTCACCTTGCGCCAACATCCTTTTGGTCATTTAATCACTCCTGCCCTCCACCCTGTCATGGACCTCTCCCCTTTGTTATTTCTTTCCCCCTTTTCCCCTGGCTTTGCACTTGCTTGGAAACTGTTCCATCTCTAACTTTTTCCAGTTCTGACCAAAGGTCAGCGGCCTGAACTGTTAACCCCGTTTCCCTCCTTGCCGACGCTGCCCGACCCGCTGAGCATTTCCAGCATCTTCGGTTTTGATTGCGGATCTCCAGTCTCCGCAGTGTTTTGCTTTACAGGTTAATTGCTATCGGTGAGGGCATGTTTCCAGATTGACAGGTGCCTGTAAAAATTCAGCTCCGGCTTATAAGGAGCCAAGTGAAGGGACTGCCTGTCCTTCTGATATTTTTGGTACTTTGAAGGGTGACCTCTGAAGTATGATGAACACACGGCAGATGCGAGAACATTTGGAAACGGTTTAAGCGTCAATCTTTCAATTAAGCAATTACTGATTAGATCCAAACCGGACAAACCAGTCAGCAAGATGAAGTCGGCATGTTAACAGTAAACTGCTGAATGAAAAGTTGTTTCATTTATGATATGATGCTGAATTATTCCGGGACCCTAGCAACAATATGTAACATACGATGACAACGTGCTTTCCAGCAACATTAGCACTTCACTTTCACACTGAAATTAGTTATTTAACCCTTCAGGATCAGAGTGCCAGGTATGACTGAACATTCATACCCGAGTGTGTAAGCAGGATCATGTGCAGGCTTCCGACTATTAACCACATCTGGAGTCCTGGGTAAAGTTCTGGTCTCCGTATTATAACAGGTACATGGGGCACTGGAGAAGGTGCAAAAAAAAGATTTACACGGATGATACCGGAACTGAGAGGTTATGACTATCAGGAAAGAGTGAACAGGCTGGGACTCTTTTATCTCGAAAAGAGAAAGTGGAAAGGGTAACCTAATAGAAGTCTTTAAGATTATGAAAGTGTTTGATAGGGTAGACGTAGAGAAAAAGGGGAGATCAAATCTACGGGCATTAAATATAAGATAGTCACTAATAAATCAAATAGGGAATTCAGGAGAAATTTATTTAGTGAAATGTGGAACTCACTATCACAAGGAGTAGTTAAGGAAAATAGCACAGATGTATTTAAGGGGAAACTAGATAAGCACATGAGGGAGAAAGGATTAGAAGGTTATGCTGATAGGGTTAGATAGAAAGGGGTGTGTGGAAGCCCATGTGGAGCCTAAACACCGACATGGACCTGTTGGGCCGACTGGCCTGTTTCTATGCTGTACATTATATCAAATTATGATGAACCTGTATAAAACACTGGTTCGGCCTCAACTGGAATATTGTGTCCAATTCCGGGCACCGCACTTTTTATGTGAAGGCCTTAGAGAGGGTGCAGATAAGATTTATGAGAATGATTCCAGGGATTCGGGACTTCAGTTACGTTGATAGACTGGAGAAGCTGTGGTTGTTCTCCTTAGAGCAGAGAAGATTGAGAGGAGATTTGATAGAAGTATTCAAAATCATGAGGGGTCTGAGCAGAGTAGATAGAGAGAAACTGTTCCCATTGGCGGAAGGGTCGAGAACCAGAGGACACAGATTGGCAAAAGGACTGTGATGAAATAAATCTGTGTTCTGGCATTTGTATTGTTGTTGTTGTTGTTGTACTTGTTAATGTCTGGAATGTTCCACCGGTGTAACCACTAATGCTCCTCCCTAGCCCCGCCCCTCTTCTGGAATGTTCTACCAAGGGCTGGGTCGGTGATGACTGTGTTAACTTGATGCCATGTTCTTACTTAATAAAAGCCTTTAGTTTTAAGCTTTAACCTCATGGATTCAGGCAGTTATTTGGCACATCAAGGACCAAAGGCGACATAACAAAAATCTTTTTACGCAGTGAGTGGTTATGTTCTAGAATGCACTGCCTGAAAGGGTGGTGGAGGCAGACTCAATCGTGGCTTTCAAAAGGGAATTGGATAAGTACCTGAAAGAAAAGAATTTGCAGGGCTACGGGGAAAGGGCGGGGGAGTGAGACTGGCTCAGGTGCTCTTGCAGAGAGCCGGCACGGGCTCGATGGCCTTCTTCGTGCTGTAACCATTCTATGATTCTATGAAATGAAATAAGCCTCGGAAGGAGTGCAGCGTAGGTTTACCAGAATGACACCCGGACTTCAAGGATTAAGTTACGAGGAGAGATTACCCAAATTAGGGTTGTATTCCCTATAATTTAAGGGGTGATCTGATTGAAGTTTTCAGGTTAGTAAGCGGGATAAGGTAGATAGAGAGAAACTATTTCTGCTGGTTGGGAAGTCTAGGACTCGGGGGCATAGTTTAAAAATTAGAGCCAGGCCTTTCAGGAGTGAAATTAGGAAACACTTCTACACACAAAGGGTGGTAGAAGTTTGGAACTCTCTTCCGCAAATGGCAATTGATGCTAGATCAATTGTTAATTTTAAATCTGAGATTGATAGATTTTTGTTAACCAAAGGTATTAAGGGATATGTGGCAAAGGCGGGTATATGGCGTGAGATCGCAGATCAGCCATGATCTCATTGAATGACGGAGCAGGCACGAGGGTGCTCAATGGCCTCCTCCTGTTCCTATGTTCTTATGTTCCTATAAGTGTCCTGTATGTTACTGGCTATTCTGCACTCCAGTTAAAGACAAAAAAAAGAAATTGAAAACACGTAGAACACACCCCTGGCTTCAATAGGAGTGCTGTGAGGTAGAGGGGACACAATCACCTCCTGAGAATCATCAAAAGGTGGGTTCCTTTTAAAATGGCCGCACTGCGAGCAGCAAATAGAAACACTACTGCCAAGACCGACAGCTGGCATTCTCCTGGCACCTGACCACCCATGGACTAGCAAAGTGGTTTTGTTTGCTGCCTGGCCTGCATACACTGAGGTGGAACTGGCCTCTGTTCAAAGTCAATGTGTAAATATTTCTAGATGATATCTTTTCACATGAATCATTTTTGCTGTATGCGCCAATGCCCTAGCATTTGCAAATGTGGCTGCTGTTTCTGATAAGATTTCTTTTTTTTTATCTTGGGGGGCCTTGTGGACGGAGCTAATATGCAATTCTGTCTGCAGACATGTGCTATGCATGGAAAATTCCCGAGTGTCTATTGACCCCAATGTGTCAGCCAATGAGTTGGAGGCAGGGCGGGACTGATGGCTAACAAATGTGTTTCGCAGGAAACAATGTTTATTTACAGAGTCTATTTAAAATGAGTCTCTATGAACTGCAGCAAACAGAACTCATGATTGAAACTACAGCAACTCCTCCCATTCACTAAACCATTTAAAGTATTGGGGGGCGCTTTTGTGACTGGGGGCGAGTTGGAGGCAAAACTGCTGCTTGTCGGGTCGATGTCCCGCCTCCATCGATTTGTGGCCAACCCACGCTATTTTCCCTTGATTGCATAGAAATATAGAAGATAGGAGCAGGAGTAGGCCATTCGGCCCCTCAAGCCTGCTCTGCCATTCAATGCAATCATGGCTGATCATCCAAATACAGTACCCCATACCCATTGATCCCTTTAGCCTTAAGAAATGTATCCAACTCCTTCTTGAATATATTTAATGTATTGGCCTCTACTGCCTTCTGTGGTAGAGAATTCCACAGGTTCACCACTCTCTGGGTGAAGAAATTCCTCCTCATTTCTGTCCTAAATGGCTTACCCCTTATCCTTAGACTGTGACCCCTGGTTCTGGACTCCCTGACCATCAGGAACATCCTTCCAGCATCTAGTCTGTCCAGTCCTGACAGAATTTTATAAGTTTCAATGAGATCCCCTCTCATTCTTCTGAACAACGAGTACAAGCCCAATCGACCCAATCTCTCCTCATACGTCATTCCTGCCATCCCAGGTATCAGCCTTGATTGTGATTGACCTTGTTAAGCCTGCCCAGCGGGCTTAGCAGGCCAATCAAGGGAAAGCCGATCGCAGAGCACGTCAATGTATGATGTTTCATCTGTCAAAAAGTTTTGACAGAGGAATTGTTATCGTTTGACAGCTCTGTGAAGCTGTCAAACAGTAACATTCTCTGCAGTTTGAAGAGGTCTGGAATTCAAGACCTTAACAAACCTCTTTCTTTAACAGAATTGAGATGGTTGTTGCATCTGAGAATGTAATGGCCACCTGTCAATCCCAACACGGAGGTACGAGACTCTCCGCATACAAACCGACTGAAGCCTGAAGGAAGAAACAAAGGTAAGTACACTTTCAAAAACACTTTGCACTTACCTCAGAATCTCACCTATACACTCGTGCATCCATCACTTACCTTCACACCACACTTTTGCACCCCTGCAGACCCACTACTCGCCTCGCTGAGCTGGCGGGTTTTGGAGCTGTCGGGAAGCCCGCAAGTGCGGGCAAAAAGGGGATAATCCTATTTTCTGCCTGTTAATTACCTGTTAACAGGCAGTTAATAGGCTTTAATCCCTTCCTGCCTCCAAGGAGATGGGACCCGGTGCGGGACGGCTACCCGCCTCCTGGGAAGATGGCATGGAGGCGGGTTGGGGGCGGGATGGGCACCCGCCCCCAAATTCTGCCATTTTCCCGGCAGTCCCGCCTCCATACCCGCCTCCCCAGGGCTGGCAAGATCGCCCCCTTAGTGTAAGTATGGCGCTTATATACTGATTTATTTTGCTTCTGTATCGCTTTATGTACTGCAATAAATCCAACTTGTATTTTTAGCGTCAGCTTGGTGTTTTTCTGCCGATCTGATAGGTCAGGATTGTAAAGTGGTTTAACCCGGGTGGATCATTAACATGGACGTCTGCTACACAAGTCACTTCATCCACACAGTTAGGTTTTCGCTCACTGCAAGAGTGGGCTGCCTCAGGATTTAAAGAGTGTTTGGAGCGAGCTTGAATTGTAACACAAACCTTCCTGCCAATGCCAGGAAAGGTCTGCAGCCAGAAATGGAAATTGGAATTTGTGATATTTTAGATGCACATGCATAATGTCATGCAAACCACAGCATAATGCACATCTGTTGCTAAACGAGGCATCAATCACCAGCAAGCACTGTGATATCATGAGCCAAAAAGCACAACAAGATAATCAAACATTTCAAAACAACAAAATTGGAATCAGTTCATGTGGCCCAGTGGGTAGCAACCTCACATCTCTGAGTCATGAAGGTTGTCGGTTCACGTCCCACTCCACGGGAACTTGAGCACAAAAATACTAGGCTGAAACTTTCTACTGAGGGAGCGCAGCACTGTCGGAGGTGCCCGTCTTTCAGATCGAGACATTAAATTGAGGCTCTGCCTGCTCTCTCAGATGGATGTCAAAGATCCCACGGCCACTATTTCGAAGAAGAGCAAGGGGGGTTCTCCCCGGTGTCCTGGGGCCAATATTTATCCCTCAACCAACATCACTGAAACAGGTTATCTGGTCATTATCACATTGTTGTTTGTGGGAGCTTGCTGTGCGCAAATTGGCTGCCGTGTTTCCTACATTACAACAGCGACTACACTTCAAAAAGTACTTCATTGGCTGCTAAGCACTTTGGGGCATCCTGAGGCCTTTCTTACTGTAATATATCCTTTCTTTCAAAATAATGTTTCATATAACATCTGGTGAGCATCAGACTTTTTTTGGATGATGTAATCCCTTTTGTTAGTAAGGATGTTCCCGATGGCGGGGGAGTCCAGAACCAGGGGTCACAGTCTAAGGATAAGGGGTAAGCCATTTAGGACAGAGATGAGGAGGAATTTCTTCACCCAGAGAGTGGTGAACCTGTGGAATTCTCTGCCACAGAAGACAGTTGAGGTCAATTTATTAAATGCATTCAAGAAGGAGTTGGATATATTTCTTAAGGCTAAAGGGATCAAGGGATATGGGGAGAAAGCAGGGACAGGGTACTGAATTTGGATGATCAGCCATGATCGCATTGAATGTCGGAGCAGGCTCGAGGGGCCGAATGGCCTACTCCTGCTCCTATCTTCTATGTTTCTATGTTGCTTGATATGCTTTCAGTCTGAGATGTGTCCTTTGATGCATAGCAGATCCATGTTGGCCATGGAGTTATTACCAGAGCTGTAGGGGTTCGCAAAATCCCCTAAATCCCTGAAGATCGGAAAATTTTGGTCCACATCGTGGGCGAAGAATTGTGTGATTTGAATTGTCTCTGGGTTGGACAATGTTTTAAAACATGCCCAGAACCGCAAAAGGCTGCGTTGCAGCACGTGGACAACACCGGAATCGAGGAACTTTGTGGAAAAATTTGCACACTTTAAGACAGTACATTTTAATAAAATTGTTCCCGGGAGTTTGGTAATTGTAAAGGGGTTTAAAAAAAGGCCGTCAGAAAGCATGGCCAAAAGACAGAAAGCAGCTCGCAGCTCGTGGATGTCTGTGTAAGTGGGAGGATCAAGCAGTGGCAGTCAGACCTGTCAATCAAACAAGGGAGTTTCCCTTCTCTATAGAAGCAATCAATGTTTGTTTATTGACTTAAGGGATTATCCACTTGAACAGTAACCGCAGAACATTCGGTTTCTGTTTACACAGCAATCCAGCCCCATTCAAAGCCCTTACACACATTGAGACACAATGAAACTCCGGAAAAGGACTTTTGAAAGAGAACAGTTTGGATTGAATGGGTTTTTGAATCACCCATTAATTGAACAATAGGGCAGTTGGATTCCCTTTTGTTTTAGCCCAGGTGAACTCTGGATGTGGGCGGGTACACTTTGGCCCCAGAAGGTAGACACATCCAAACCACTCCAACCACTTTGAATCAGCCAATCACAGCCTTTCTCTTGTGTATTCGAAATTTGGGCGCGAATTTTGCACACAGACCCTTTCAGCGCCAAGCAGGAGCTGGCAGGATATAAAAGATAGCTCCTGAGAAGCGATCGCTCTCTTACTTCGCTGGACCCCAGGTGAGCAGGTTTCTGGCTCCTCAGCAAGGCAACCTAGTCAGGAGTTAGGGGGCGGTAATTAAGGGGAAATTGCTAAGATTGTTTAATTAACATTGTAGCCATTAATCCCTCGTTTTTGCCGTCTGCCTTCCCCCATTTAAGCAATTTACTGTAATTACTGTGTTCGTGTGGTATAGTTTAAAATTTGATTATAGTTTCTTTAGTTTAATAAAAGTTGACTTTCTCACATCCAGACCAGTTGTCCGTTTTTAATATATCATTAATTATAAGTTCCTCCAGTCAGAACTGGAAGGTGGGGTAGCGATTCAAAACCGCTGTTTAAATTGGTTTATAGTATAGCAGCAAAAGGCTGCCTGACCAGGTGAATTACCGTAAACCAGGTAAAAGGTTGGAATTGGTCAGAGTGCAGGCAAAGGCTGCTGACCACGTAAAGGAAGGTAAATTACCATAAACCACGGAAAAGATGCCCCCCTACAGAGCGAGAGGCTGCAAGGGAAACCCTGCAGATCCTATAACCTCTCCAGGCCTCTGAGACACTGCTTCAGTCAACCATGATTAACAGCACCATATGCAGGAACTGCTGCACGTAATGCAAATGAACAAACGCTCACATGTCGCCTGGGCTCTGAAAACATCTCTGAAACAAGCCCCCCACCCCACGCCCAGAGGTGTGAGCACAAGAATCCAGGCTGACACTCCCAGTGCAACGCTGAGGGAGTGCTGCACTGTCGGAGGTGCCGACTTCCGGCTGAGACATTAAACCGAGGGCCCCTCAGGTGGAGGTAAAAGATCCCGTGGCACTATTTTGAAGGCCCAGAAATTCGATCATGCCGCGTCCATTTTACGGCATCGGAATGGCGTCTGAATATTCCAATGTGGCGGTCGCCCGCACCAGTTGTGCCGGGAAGTGCACCGCCCGCCATACTGGATCGGCCTCCTCCATAAGCATCCATGCATGTGCCAGAACGATTCAGGAAGCTCATAATAATATTTAACTGAGGGTCCTACGCGGGTTATAGGCTCCTTTTGTGAAATTGGGCTGTTCCCCACTGCCTTCTCGCTGCATGATGAACTTGCCCAGTAACCCATGGCACTGACAGTCGGGAAGGACCCTGTAGGAATGCTATTTAAAGGGCATAGTTTTGGTCTTCTTATCTAAGGAAGGATATACTTGCCTTGGAGGCGGTGCAACAAAGGTTCACTTGATTGATTCCTGGGATGAGAGGGCTGTCCTATGATGAGAGATTGTGTAGAATGGGCCGATACTCTCTGGAGTTTAGAAGAATGAGAGGTGATCTCATTGAAACATATAAAATTCTGAAGGGGATTGACAGGGTAGATGCTGAGAGGTTGTTTCCCCTGGCTGGCGTGTCTAGAACTCGGGGGCATAGTCTCAGGATAAGGGGTCGGCCATTTAAGACTGAGACGAGGAGGAATTTCTTCACTCAGAGGGTTGTGAATCTTTGGAATTCTCTGCCCCAAAGGGCTGTGAATACTGAATCATTGAGTATATTCAAGGCTGAGATAGGTTTTTGGACTCTAGGGGAATCAAAGGATATGGAGATTGGGCGAGAATGTGGATTTGAGGTCGAAGATCAGCCATGATCTTATTGAATGGCGGAGCAGGCTCAATCCTGCTCTTATTTCTTATGTTCTTACCTTCTTATGGATCATCTCCTCCATAAAGGCTCGTTGCTGGTTTGTCCTCCTCAGCTGTTGGTTAACTTCTGGGCTTTTCTAGGGCTATTTTCTGTGTTCCAGAAGTGAATCCTAACTCCTGGGGACATCTTTGTGCTGGTGCTCGACTGCAGGCTTCTCAGTGGCCTGGTGTATTTCCATTGGTCTTCTGTGTCTGACCCCCTCTGGCGAGCTGGCACCTGTGGCGTCCTCTCCCCCCTGCCCTAGCTCCTGCATACTTGTGGCCGGTGATTCACCACATGAGGAGCCCACCTCTAGACTACCCTCTATAGTACACGTGGCGCTGGGCTCTGAGCTGGTGCTCGCCAGGGTCAGATCGAGTATCGCTGCAGCTTCAGGAAGGCTGGCCTCCTCTATCTTCACTGGCCCAGGAGCCACGACAGGTTCAGCTCCTGAAATGAAAGAGAGGGACAAAGGTTAGCGTTCCGTGTGAAGGGGGGAGCAGAGAGCGATGAGTGGCTGCTAAAAGTAGCTGCAGTTTGTCATGCAGTGTGTGTGGGGATGAGATAGAGGGATCAGGGAAAGAGAGGGTAAGTTGTGAAGAAGCCCTGTGCAGCATCTCCTCTGGTGTTGCCACTCACCACGGCCATGACTCAACCCCTACCAGTGATATCCAGCAAGTCCTGCTGAAGTGGAGAGGAGGTGTGAAGGCAGCCCCCGGCTCCTCTGGCTGTCTCATGTTGTGTCCGATCTTCTACAAGAAAGACGGGAGTGTGGTAGTGACAGCCTTGTGAGCTGTTTGGAGACTGTGCCTGTCATGGTCGAATGGTGTAGTCATTGTGTGCAAGGTGTGAGGTGTGGGGGATTGAGGGTTGCAATCATGCTGAGAGCAGGAGGTGCAGAGTGTGTGAGCAGGAGGAGGAGGAGGAGTGAAGTCTGGTGCAGTGATTGTATGAGAGTGAGGGGAAGCGGGGAGGGGAGTGCATTGAGTAGTGAGGCTCGAGATGGCTCAAGTGTGAGGAAGAGAGTAATGAGGTGAGATGTTAGATTCTTAGCTTCACACACCTGCGGAGGTCATTAACATCTTTCGGCATTGCAGCCATGCCCTGGGAGCTAAGATCTTCACATTGATCGCCTCAACGACCGCTGCCCACAGGCGATAGAATTGTTGCCTCCCAGAGGAACACGCTATCTCTCTCCTCCCATTCACTGCTCGGACCATGGCTTCTGAAGCGGCATCACTGAACCTGGGGGCTTGGCAGTGCTGTCAGCTCTTTTGGAGTGTGTAGATTAGTCAGCGTAAAAGAACATTTTGCAGCTTCTTCCAATGATTTATAAATTGTTGAAGAGCACAAACGTGCGAACAAACAGTTACAAGGAAGTGTTGGCTTGTGTTAACATAAAATTATATCAGTTGCTCGGGAGTTGTTAAAGGAGCAGTCGCTAATGCTGGTTCACACATGTCAACGTAATCTCCACATTGGCAGTGGTTCCTTTAGAATTGACTGATACATCTTGTTCTCATATTCCTGAACATAAGGGCGACTGTTCTGATGGAAAAATGGAGCATTATTTGTCGGCAGTTTATGGAATTTCTCTCCCTCTGTATTGGGTGCAACCCAATTTCTAGCCCACATTCTTCCTGAGCAGGGGAGTTATCCTCTGGTGTCCTGGCCAATATTTATCCCTCAATCAACATCACAAAAACAGATGATCTGGTCATTATCACATTGCTGTTGTGGGAGCTTGCTGTGTGTAAATTGGCTGCTGCGTTTACTACATTACCACAGTGACTCTACTTCAAAAAGTACTGCATTGGCTGTGAAGTGCTTTGGGACATCCTAAGGTTGTGAAAGGCGCTATAGAAATGCAAGTCTTTCTTTCTTTCAGACAGCCTGTCTGATCCAACCAAAGCACTCGGATCACAATCCATTTTTTGCAAGACCCGTTAAGAGGGACTGTGGAAGTTCCTGACCAAGTTTGGTTGTCCCTGACAAAATTTATCAAAGTGATTTAACAGCTACACGATGAAATGTTGAGAAAAATGACTATTAACGTGACAGTGCCTGATGCTTTCTTTATCGCAAGTGTAGTCAGGCCAGGTTGTCGAACTCCACTCATGATGAAGAAGTTGTCCTGCTTTGACCTGTTCTTCTTGGCCATGCTGAAGGAAAGTCTTTCATGTTTCTTGGAAAGACAGGTGGAAAGCTGTTCAACTTATGCAAGGAAACAAAAAGTGAAAGAAGCCACCATTTGTTGAATGTGGTCGCATGAGAAGACCAGCTGTTTTGCATTTGCAGCCGAGGACTATGGCCAATCCATGAGTCTGAAAGAAAGACTGAGGCAAATTCCAGCCAACACTTATTTCACAACATCAACCACCATCACTGTTCATTCTGGCTTCGGTCTTCCACGAAGCTTATGGGCAACCCTAAACCGTATCCAGACAAACCACGGCAGATGCCGATACTTAACGCACCGATTGAGAATTAAAAACTCTCCAGCATGCGACTGTGGTCACCCAGAACAGACCATGGAACATGGAACTGTTAGATCCGTGTATCTTGATGTTGTGTCTCCTTCAATAACTAGAAACGAGACTGCAGGGAACAATCAACAGGTGTTTACTGGATGAGGGTTACTCTAAAACTAACTATACAGATCCCTACTCAGGGTTTATATACAGGTGTAGTCACTGCCGGTACTACAGTATACAGGAGCTGTAAAAAGTAGTTCTCCCCTTAAAGGTACGTACACTACAATTCCTCCCCTTTTAGATTAACAGTACCATAACATTCATTTAACAATTAACACTTTTAACATGCAACATTAACTGAAAATAGTCCATTTATAAATTCAGTCTTTGGGGCGGCTTCATGATCCTTTCTGGATAGCGCCTTTCCTGAGTGTCTTGCTCTTGGTGCGGAGGCCCCCTGTCGTCAGTTGGTTCATCAGCTCCCGATGCTACTGTTTCTGGGGTAGATGCTACCTGTATGTCGGGTTCATCACCAGGTACGCGAGACATGGGGTTGACTCGTTCCTGTGACTCTAGGATCTGGTCGACATGGCGTCTCACAATGTTCTCCCCAACATCCACTGTGTACATTAGTGGCCCCTGCCGTGTGCATATCGTTCCTGGTTGCCATTTCTCTGTTTGGTAGTCGCGGGCCAAGACTGGTTACCCTATATTGAAGCTCCTTGTTGGCTTCTCATTGATGTGCTGGAATTGCTTATTCTCAACATCTCTTCGTACATTTGGTCTGAGCAAATCCAGACGAGATCTCAACCTTCGGTTAAAGAACATCATGGCCGGGGTCTGGTTGGTGACTGCATGTGTCGCATTTCTGTAGGCTAACAGGAAATTGTCCACCTTATGCTGCAGTGGAATGTCGTCATCACACATGGCCCTTACTGCTTTTTTAAAGGTTTGTACGAACCTCTGAGCCAATCCATTTGTGGCTGGATGATATAGGGCGGATGTGTAATGCCTTACCCCATTCCTTTTCATGAATCTTCGAAACTCTTCGGACGCGAACTGTGGTCCGTTATCAGAGCAAATCTGCTCTGGCAAGCCGTTCCTGGCAAATATGGTCCGTAGGGCTGCAATAGTTTTCTCCATGGCGGTGGACGACATTTTGATCACCTCAGGCCATTTCGAGTGCGCATCCACGGCTATTAAAAACATTGAGTCCATGAATGGACCAGCAAAATCAATATGCACCCGTTGCCATGGAGATGAGGGCCACTCCCATGGGTGTAGAGGGGCATGTGGTGGTGCATTTTGGACCTTCTGGCATCCTGAGCAGCTCTTTGTCAGGTCCTTGATTTGCTGATCGATCCCCGGCCACCACACATAAGCCCTAGCAAGGCTTTTCATTTTCACCCCTCCCAGATGGCCTTCGTGAAGCTCATTGAGCACTCTCTCCCTTAACTTGGGTGGAATTAGCACTCGGGATCCACACATCAAGGTCCCCTGGCACACTGACAGCTGTTCTCTTCTGGATGAGAATGCTGGCAACAGTGAGTCGCCATGTGTTGGCCATCCCTTCACCGTCAAGTCATATACCCGAGACAGTGTCGGGTCATTTCGGGTCTCCTTCTCTATATCAGCGTTAGTTACTGGCAAGCGTTCAATTATAGTCAAATAAAATATTTCGACAGGGTCCACTGCTGGTGCTTCCTCCACAGTAGACAGTGGCAGGCGTGATAGCCCATCAGCGTTTCCATGCTGTTTCTTGCCCTTATACTCGATATCATATTGGTTCGCCCCTAGAAAAAGGGACCATCTTTGTAGCCGTTGCGCAGTCATCACCGGAACGTCCTTTTTTGGATTAAAGATGGAGACAAGTGGTTGGTGGTCAGTCAGCAAGGTGAACTTCTGCCCGTGCAGATAGTGGTTGAACTTTTTCATTCCCCACACTAGGCTGAGGGCCTCCCTGTCAATCTAGGCATAGTTACGCTCGGCTGGGGTTAGTGACCGAGACGCAAAGGCTACCGGCCTCTCCGAGCCGTCCGGGAATTTGTGCGACAGCACCGCTCCAATGCCATAGGGTGATGCATCACACGCCAACCGAATTGGTAGTGCTGGGTTGAAATGAGCCAACACCTCTTTTGATGTGATCAATTCTTTGCACTTCTGGAAAGCTCGTTTACATTCGTCATTCCACTTCCATGGTACCCCCGTTTGCAGTAGGGTGTTCAGTGGGTGTAGTACTGTAGACAAATTCGGCAAAAACTTATGGCAGTAGTTCACCAGCCCGAGGAACGACCTCAATTGTGACACATTTTCCGGTGCTGGAGCCTTGACTACTGCCTCAATCTTTTCAGGGGACTTATGTAACACCTCTTCATCAATAACGTGGCCACAATACGAGATCTGCTTCTGGAAAAACTCACATTTGTGGCGATTTGCTCGGAGCCCATATTCCTTCAATCTAGTGAGCACCTGCTCCAGGTTGGCAAGGTGATCATTATCATTTTCGCCCGTGACCAGGATGTCGTCCAAATAACACTGGGTCCCTGGAATCCCTTGCAGGACTTGATCCATTGCCCTTTGCCTAATAGCCGGAGCTGATGCTACCCCGAACACCAGCCGGTTGTATTGGTAGAGACCTTTATGAGTGTTGACCGTGAGGTACTGTTTCGAGGCTTCTTCTACCTCCATTTGCAGGTACGCCTGGGCCAGATCAATCTTAGTGAAGCGTTTCCCTCCAGATAGCAAGGCGAAAATATCTTCAATCCGCGGAAGCGGATATTGTACCGTGTGAAGGACTGGGTTCACTGTCACCTTAAAGATCCCACAGATGCGAACCTTCTTTGGTTCCCCAGGCATATTACTCAATGACCTCTTCATTACAGGAACGATGGGTGTAGCCCACTCGCTGCAGTCCACTTTGGACAGTACTCCTGAATGTTCCAAACCTTCCAGCTCTGCTTCGACGGTTGGGCGGATCGCATAAGGCAACGGTCTGGCCTTCAAAAACTTTGGGCTTGCATTTTCCTCTATTTTGATCGTCGCTGTTATGCCTTTTAGTGTTCCGAGTCCCTCCAGGAACACTTCTTGTGCGTCAGTTAGCATTTTTGACAGTCGTCCAGGTGTGACGTCGTCATCCTTTTTGGCATCTACAGTCAGTGCTTGTATGGAATGCCAATCTAGCTGTATCTTCCGGCTCCATTCACGTCCTAGTAGTGGTGGTCCTCCATCTGGCAATACATATACGTCCATTTTTGGTGTTTCCTTGCCGTTATATATAACGTTCACCCTTATTTTCCTTTGGGGTAGTCTTTTTGCCCCGTGTACGTCTTCAAGACAATCTCTGTATCTCTCAAGGGTATATATGAGAATAGCTGCTTGTAGTCCCTTCTGTTTATGACTGTTAGGGCTGATCCTGTGGCAATTCCATTTTCACTTGGACTCCGGCTATTTTGAGTGTGACCCAGATAGTTTGGTGATCCTCCATTTTGATCACCTTTTGTAGTTTCAGACAACCCAGCTCCTTGCTTCCAGAGTCTGTATCACTTTTCTGTTCGTCTGAACTACTCTCCGTCACCGTATGTACCTTCTTGTACTTCTCCTGTGGAGATTTCTTGCTGCTGGCTTTCTTTCCCGACCTGCAGACTCTTGCTATGTGTCCTACTTTTCCACACTGTCTGCACACTTGGTCCTTGAACCAGCAATCATTATGGTCATGTGTTGTTCTGCCGCAGCGATAGCACTTCACTGTTCTGTATGAAATTTCATTTGTGCCATATTCTTGCGGTCTCCGTTGTATCTCTGCAGCGCCCCGTGCAGCTGCTTCATGTGATACTGCCATGCTGAAAGCCTTGTCCAGCGTAAGATCCTTTTCTGATAGAAGCCGTTTCTGGGTTCCTTCACTTTGAAGCCCACACACAAACTTGTCCCTTAAAGTATCTGCTAGTCCCGTTCCAAACTGGCAGTGTTTTGATAGCTTGCGCAGTTCCGTTAAATACTCAGCATTTCTTTCATCTTTATGCTGGTTCCTTTTGTGAAACTTAAATCTTTCTGCTATCAGCAGCGGTGTGGGGTT
Source organism: Somniosus microcephalus (assembly GCF_052327205.1). Taxonomy (NCBI): domain Eukaryota; kingdom Metazoa; phylum Chordata; class Chondrichthyes; order Squaliformes; family Somniosidae; genus Somniosus; species Somniosus microcephalus. Next base: position 23,999,727 of record NC_140993.1, on the reverse strand, counting down.
TAAGTGGTCCTGTAGGATTGACTCTATGTTTCCAATATCCTTTTCCACTGGCTTCTCTGGGGTTACTAGTTTTCGCAGTAAGCCATACGTTTTTGCACCCATTGAATTCAACAATACCAGCGCTTTCCTCTCATCTGGCACTTCATTTGCCTTGCAGTACACTTCTATGCGTTCAACATATGTCGTCCAATCTTCGACTTCATTGTCGAATGCTGTGACACTGCCACTCTTCGGCATCCCTGGGCGTGGTTAGTCTGGCTCAAAATGGCGTTTTCCCGCGCTCTCTCTTCTCCGCTGCGGCTCAAAATGGCGTTTTCCCGCGCTCTCCCTTCTTCTCCGCTGTGGCTCAAAATGGCGTTTCCCGTGCTTTCCTTTCTTCCCTGCTGATGCTGCTCAGCCCTTGAACACCGGCTGCACTCTGCGCATTTTCCTGCATGCCTCTCTCTCTCGTTGACGCTGCTTGGCCCTTGAACACCGGCTGCGACCTGTGCGCTCTACCCTCTCTCTTCTCCTGTCGACGCCGCTCGGTCCTGAACACCGGCTGCGCCCTGTGTGCTCTACCCTCTTTCTTCTCCCATCGACGCTGCTCAGCCTTTTTCTGTGCCGTCGGTCGGCTCTAGCCGCCGCTGTCCGGGAAGGGTCTGCGCCGTACCTGTTGCCAGCCCGTTTCGCTGGACCACCGTGACTGGAGAACCAAGCCCAGCTCTCAACAGCCTCCCTTGCGATGCTCAAGTCTCCGCTGGATGGTCGACGCCCGTGCTTCTAGACTCGGCCTTCTTCTTTCACTTTTCTCCAGGAGCGAATCCCTGGGAGGTGATGCAGAGTTGCAGGTAGGTTTGAATCTTCTCGTCGCCAATGTTAGATCCGTGTATCTTGATGTTGTGTGTCCTTCAATAACTAGGCACAAGACTGCTGGGAACAATCAACAGGTGTTTACTGGATGAGGGTTACTCTAAAACTAACTGTACAGATCCCTACTCAGGGTTTATATACAGGTGTGGTCACTGCCGGTACTACAGTATACAGGAGCTGTAAAAAGTAGTTCTCCCCTTAAAGGTACATACACTACAGTAATGACTCAGTGCCCCATTCACAAGTACGAAAGAGACAACACAGCGACACACTCCACTACTCCTGATGCGATTATCTGGCTTAACCGCTTAAATTAGTGAGGCCACAGCTAGAGTTAGGCCACAGCTAAAGTACTGCGTGCAGTTCTGGTCACCACATTACAGGAAAGATGTGATTGCACCAGAGAGGGGGCAGAGGAGATTTACGAGGATGTTGCCAGGACTGGAGAATTTTAGCTCTGAGGAAAGATTGGATAGGCTGGGGTTGGTTTCTTTGGAACAGTGGAGGCTGAAGGGAGACCTAATTGAGGTGTATAAGATTATGAAGGGCCTAGATAGAGTGGATAGGAAGGAACTGTTTCCTGTAGCAGAGAGGTCAATAGCCCATCCTGGAAAGTTAAATTTGAATCTAACTTTTTAATCAGTAGCGTGATAGAAAGTTGCTTATTCTGAGATTTCTTGCAGCTCCTGCACTAATGCACAACAAATGGAAAGGTGCTGGAGCAAGAGTTTCAGAGGGTAGAGAGCTGGCAGATGGACGGGTCACATTGTCTGCATGCCCGACACGAGACTCCCAAAACAAGCGCTCTACTCGGAGCTCCGGCACGGCAAGAGAGCCCCAGGTGGGCAGAGGAAATGCTTCAAGCACACCCTCAAAGCCTCCTTGAAAAAGTGTAACATCCCCATCGACACCTGGGAATACCTGGCCCAAGACCGCACAAAGTGGAGGAGAAGCATCCGGGAAGGCGCCGAACACCTCGAGTCTCTTCGCCAGGAGCAAGCGGAAGCCAAGCGCAAACAGCGGAAGGAGCGCACGTCAACCCAAGTACCCCACCCACCCGCCCCTTCAACCACCGTCTGCCCCACCTGTGACAGAGACTGTAGGTCCCGCATTGGACTCATCAGTCACCAGCAAACTCATTTTTAATGTGGAAGGAAGTCATCCTCGGTTCCGAGGGACTGCCTAAGAGAAGAAGAAGGTAATACTTCTTTGTAGCAGTTTTGCACAACTGAGTGGCTTGCTAGACCATTTCAGAGGACAGTTAAGCATCAACCACGTTGCTGTGGGTCTGGAGTCACATATAGGCCAGACTGGGTAAGGACGGCAGATTTCCTTCCCTAAAGGACATTAGTGAACTAGATGGGTTTTTACAACACTCTGGTAAGTTTCTTGGCCATCATTACTGATACTAGTTTTTTAACTGATACTAGTTTTTTTTAAATTCCAGATTTATTTAATTAACTGAATTTAAATTTCCCAGCTGCTGTGGTGGGATTTGAACTCACGTCACAGCAGAGTGCTGTGGCATTGAGTGCTGCTAGAGTTTGGTAAGTGGGAGAAAAGTCATTCAAGTGTATTTTGTGAATTTTAGTGTGTTAAAAAGTTAATTATTTGAAGTGAATTAAATTTTTTAAGTGTATGCTAAACTGCTGGGGAGTTTAAACTGGAAGTAGAATCTGGGTATAAAAGGGGCGGGACTAGTGCTGTTGCACAGAGTGCTGTGGCATTGAGTGCTGCTAGAGTTTGGTAAGTGGGAGAGTTCGGGCAAGTGGGAGGTGAGGGTGTGTTTTTTGCTCTGTTTTGTTCCCCACTCCCAGGCTTAGACAGCACTGCGGAAGCGGAGCAGCATTATGAGTCAACCAAACAGGCCCCACAGACAGTATTCAAGGAGGAGGTTGGTGATCAGCTGGTTGGTTGATTTTCTTCCTTCTCATTTATACCTTTAAGTTGGTAAGTCCTATTGAATAGTGGTGTAATATTATTATCTATATCGGGGCAGAGGGTCTTCATAACTAATAAAAAGAAATTTAATTAATCACATAGCTATGGGTGAACAGGTGATGTGTCACTGTTGCGAAATGTGGGAGCTGGTGGACCCCATTGAGGCTCACGGTGATTACATTTGCGATAAGTGTTTGCTGCTACAGGAACTCAAGCTCCATGTTAAAGAGCTTGAGACCGAGCTTGAGACACTGCGACATATCAGGGAGGGGGAGAAGTTCCTGGACTCTATGTTTCAGGAGGTGGTCACACCTATGAAATTAATTAATGCAGATGTAGTCCGTGGTTAGGGACAGGACAGTGTGACTACGAGTGAGGCAGGTACAGGGATCCAGGAGGTAGTGTTGAAGGAGCCGCAGCCCTTGCTCTTGTCAAGCAGGATCGAGGTTCTTACTCCCTGTGAGGGCGGGAGCGGGGACTGCAGTGAGGATGAGCAACCTGGCCACAGCACCGTGGTACAGGGGGCCATTCAAGTGGAGGGAGTAAAAAGAAATGTTGTAGTGGTAGGGGATAGTATCATTAGGGGGATAGATAGGGTTCTCTGCAGTCAAGAGCGGGAGTCCCGAAGGCTGTGTTGCCTGCCCGGTGCCAGGGTTAAGGACATCTCTTCTGGGCTGGAAAGAAACTTGGAGTGGGAGGGGGAGGATCCAGTTGTCGTGGTCCATGTTGGTACAAACGACATAGATAGGACAAGGAAGACGGTTCTGTTAAAGGAGTATGAGCAGCTAGGGGTCAAATTAAAAAACAGAACCTCAAGGGTAATAATCTCTGGGTTATTACCTGAGCCACGAGCGAATTTGGCTAGGATAAATAAAATTAAAGAGTTAAATGCGTGGCTCAAAGACTGGTGTGGGAGAAATGGGTTTTGCTTCTTGGGACACTGGCACCAGTACTGGGACAGGAGGGAGCTGTTCCGTTGGGACGGACTCCACTTGGCCAGTGCTGGGACTAGAGTCCTGGTGAATCATATAACTAGGGCTGTAGAGAGGGCTTTAAACTAATTAGTGGGGGGGGGAGGTTTCTAGAGAGCAAATAATAGAAGTGACAACGGAGAAGGTCATAGACTTAGGTAGCAGTGGGGGAATTAAAAAACAGAACGTGTCAGGAAGGGACAGAAGGTATGGAGTAAAAGGTAAAGTACTAAAAGGGGAAAAAACAGGAACTAAGTGTCACAAAACATATTTGAAAGTTCTTTATCTGAATGCACGTAGCATTCGTAACAAAATGAATGAGTTAACGGCACAAATAATTACATATGGGTATGATCTTGTGGCCATTACAGAAACATGGCTGCAGGGTGACCATGACTGGGAATTAAACATACCAGGTTATCTAACAATCAGGAAGGACAGGCAGGAAGGGAGGGGAGGTGGGGTGGCTATGTTAATAAAGGAAGGAATCACTATAATACAGAGAAATGATATTGGGTCAAAGGAGCAGGATAGTGAAACAGTTTGGGTGGAGATAAGGAATAATAAGGGTAAAAAAAACTAGTGGGCGTAGTCTATAGGCCTCCGAACAGTTGCAACTCTGTTGGACGGAATATTAATCAGGAAATAGTTGAGGCTTGTAATAAGGGAACAGCTATAATTATGGGGGATTTTAACTATCATATTAACTGGACAAATCAAATTGGGCAGAGCATCCTTGAGGATGAATTCATTGAGTGTATTAGGGATGGGTTTCTTGAGCAGTATGTAACTGAACCGACCAGGGGGCAAGCAACCTTAGATTTGGTCCTGTGTAATGAGACAGGATTAATTAAAAAGGTCCTAGTAAAGGATCCCCTTGGAATGAGTGACCATAAAATGGTTGAATTCCATATTCAATTAGAGGGTGAGAAGGTAGGATCTCAAACAAGTGTGCTGAGCTTGAATAAAGGAGACTATGAAGGTATGAGAGCGGAAATGATTAGAGTGGACTGGGAAAGTAGATTAAAGGGTAAGACGGTACATGATCAGTGGTGTACATTTAAGGAGTTACTTTGCAACTTCCAAAAAATATATATTCCACTGTGGAAAAAAGGGTGTAAAAGAAAATATAGCCATCCGTGGCTAAGTAAAGTAATTAAGGATAGTATCCGACTAAAAACAAGTGCATATAAGGCAGCCAAATCTAGTGGGAGGATAGAAGATTGGGAAGTCTTTAAAAGACAGCAAAAAATAACTAAAAGATTGATTAAGAAAGGGAAGATAGATTATGAAAGTAAATTAGCAAAAAATATAAAAACAGATAGCAAAAGTTTCTATAGGTATATAAAAAGAAAAAGGGTGGCTAAAGTAAATGTTGGTCCCTTAGAGGATGAGACTGGGAAATTAATGGTGGGAAACATGGAGATGGCAAAAACGCTGAACAAATATTTTGTATCAGTCTTTACGGTAGAAGACACTAAGAATATCCCAACACTGGACAAACAGGGGGCTCTAGGGGGGGAGGAGCTAAATACGATTAAAATCACTAAGGAAGTGGTACTTGGTAAAATAATGGGACTCAAGGCGGATAAATCCCCTGGACCTGATGGCTTACATCCTAGGGTCTTGAGGGAAGTGGCGTTAGGGATTGTGGATGCATTGGTAATAATTTTCCAAAACTCCCTGGACTCAGCAAAGGTCCCAGCAGATTGGAAAACTGCTAATGTAACACTCTTATTTAAAAAGGCTAGTAGGCAGAAGGCTGGAAACTATAGACCTGTTAGCCTAACATCTGTGGTCCATTATTAAGGAGACAGTAACGGGACATTTTGATAAACATAATTTGATAGGACAAACTCAGCATGGTTTCATGAAGGGGAAGTCATGTTTGACAAATTTGCTTGAATTCATTGAGGAAGTAACATACAGGGTGGATAAAGGGGAACCAGTGGACGTAGTGCATTCAGACTTCCAAAAGGCATTTGACAAGGTGCCACACAAAAGATTATTGCTCAAGATAAAAAATCACAGGATTGGGGGTAATATTCTGGCGTGGGCGGAGGATTGGCTCTCTAACAGAAAGCAGAGAGTTGGGATAAATGGTTCGTTCTCAGACTGGCAATCAGTAACTAGCGGTGTTCCGCAGGGGTCAGTGCTGGGTCCCCAACTCTTTACAATCTATATTAATGATTTGGAGGAGGGGACCGAGTGTAACATATCAAAGGTTGCAGATGATACAAAGATGGGAGGGAAAGTAGTGAGTCAGGAGGACATAAAAAACCTGCAAAGGGACATAGACAGGCTAAGTAAGTGGGCAGAGATTTGGCAGATGGAATACAATACTGGAAAGTGTGAGGTTATGCACTTTGGCAGGAAAAATCATAGAGCAAGTTATTATCTTAATTGCAAAAAACTGGAAAGTACTGTAGTACAAAGGGATCTGGGGGTCCTGGTGCACGAAACTCAAAAAGTTAGTATGCAGGTGCAGCAAGTGATCAAGAAGGCCAATGGAATGTTGGCTTTTATTGCTAGGGGGATAGAATATAAAAACAGGGAGTTATTGCTGCAGTTGTACAAGGTATTGGTGAGACCGCACCTGGAATACTGCATACAGTTTTGGTGTCCATATTTAAGAAAAGATATACTTGCTCTCGAGTCAGTACAAAGAAGGTTCACTCGGTTAATCCCGGGGATGAGGGGGTGGTCATATGAGGAGAGGTTGAGTAGATTGGGACTCTACTCATTGGAGTTCAGAAGAATGAGAGGCGATCTTATTGAAACATATAAGATTGTGAAGGGGCTTGATCGGGTGGATGTGGTGAGGATGTTCCCAATGACGGGTGAAACTAGAACTAGGGGGCATAATCTTAGAATAAGGGGCTGCTCTTTCAAAACTGAGATGAGGAGAAACTTTTTCACTCAGAGGGTGGTAGGTTTGTGGAATTTGCTGCCCCAGAAAGCTGTGGAAGCTACATCATTAAATAAATTTATAACAGAAATAGATAGTTTCCTAGAAGTAAAGGGAATTAAGGGTTACGGGGAGCGGGCAGGAAATTGGACATGAGTCTAGGTTCGGAATGGTCATGGCCCTGTGGATAGTGGAGTGGGCCCAGGGGCCGTGTAGCCTGGTTCTGCTCCTACTTCTTGTGTTCTAATTCTATGTTAGATTTCAGGAGATGGTTTTATTCCTGTTCCTGGCTGGGGTGGAGATCGCCTTTACAGAAGGTAAGTACTGTAGAAAATATAGGGACAGAGTGATCTCCTGGACGAGTTTCGATCGCCTAGATGGGTCGGAGAGGAATTTCCCAGATTTTTTCTCCCAAATTGGCCATTGGGTTTTTTATCTGGTTTTTCGCCTCTCCCGGGAGATCACATGGGTTTGGGAGGGATGTAGAGTGATTGAAGATTTGAGGTTAGGATCAGATCAGCCATGATCTTATTGAATGGTGGAGCAGGCTCGAGGGGCCGATTGGCCTACTCCTGCTCCTATTTCTTATGTTATGTTCTTATGTTCAGTAACATAACCACTACAGCACAACATCACCTACCGTTCCTACTGAAACCTATCGATCTCAGGTTTAAAATGATTAACTGAGCTTGCATCTACTGCTTTTTGTGGGCGAGCCCACCCTTTGTGTGAAGAAGTGTTCCCTAACTTCTGACTCCTGAATGGCCTGGCTCTGACTTTAAGGTTATGTCCCCTTGTGCCAGAATCCCCCCACCAGTTGAAATACTTGCTCTCTATCTGCCCCGTCAGTTCCTTTCAAAATCCAAAAAACCTCAATCAAATCACCCCTTAACCTTCTGTATTCCAGGGAGTGGAAGCCGAGTGTGTGTAATCTCTCCTCATAACCTAACCTAATACTGGGTTCGTCAGACTTGGTTGAAAAAAGCCCTCTGCCCAATCCCTTGCATACAACTGCAAAACAATAATTAGGCAATGATTAGTTACTTTTAGACATTATTATTGTAATTTAGTGCATGCAGTTTAAGACATTTTGGCTTAAGGATCATTTTATTGTGTTTTGCAAATAAATGTTAAAATTTACACTTGTATAAAACAAAGCCAAGCCATGATAAACTAACAGATTCCCTCATCATGCAAGTCAACCACAGGATTTCTGCTGCGGCTCTGATTAACCCTTTCCATACCAGCCTGTTACAATCTCCATATCTATTACCCATCTAACAACAATAACAACTTGTGTTTATAGATAGCGCCTTTAACCTAGGGTAGATAGAGAGAAACGTTTTCCACTGGTGGAGCAGTCTAGGAGAAGGGGACATAACCTTAAAATCAGAGCCAGGTCATTCAGGAGAGAAGTTAGGGAACACTTTTTCATGTGAAGGCGCTTCACAGGAGTATTAACAAACAAAATGTGACACCGAGGCCACATAAGGAGATATTGGGGCAGGTGACCAAAGGCTTGGTCAAAGAGGTAGTTTTTAAGGAGCGTCTTAAAGGAGGAAAGAGAGGCGGAGAGGTTTAGGGAGGGAATTCCGGAGCTTAGGGCCCAGGCAGCTGAAGGCACGGCCGCCAATGGTGGAGCGATGGATATCAGGGGATGCACAAGAGGCCAGAATTGGAGGAACGTAGAGATCTCAAAGGGTTGGAAGGCTGGAGGAGGTTGCAGAGATAGGGAGGGGGCGTGGCCATGGAGGGATTTGGAAATAAGGATGAGGATTTGAAAATTGAGGCATTGCCGGATTATCTGGCATTCATTTGCACGAAAGTTGTTTTTCAGATGCAGTCAGGTGCAGACACCACAAAGGCCTTGGGGGGAAATTGAAGTTTAAATTCTCGATATGTAGTTCAGTAACACTTGTGTTTTGTCTGGTCACCTACATTGTGAAAAACTAGTATCAGGATTCCAGCCTCACTGAGATACACCTTGAAGGGCGAGTTCCTCCGTGTATGTGCGGGTGATTCATTTTGTGGTTTAGCATTAACAGAGCAGTGGATAATTTTTTGTCCATGTTCCTAAAATGACACCCAGCATCAAACTAATTTAATGAGCAGACCATAACCAACATTTCTTTGGCCAGCTTGCACCTTGTTAAAAAACCCAAGAGATGCACCAATTAAAGAAAAATTTGCAAATTTATTCTTGCTCGGTTCCAGCACACATTGCGTTAACGCCTCTGGCCTGGCCGTTTTAATACAAAATTTCGTTCCCACACGGGTGTTAGCCGTGGCTGAGTTGGTAACGCTCTCACCTCAGAGTCAGCAGGTCATGGGTTCAAGCCCCACTCCAGAGACTTGAGCACATAATCTAGGCTGACAGTTTAGTGTTAGAGGGAGTGCTGCACTGTCGGAGTTGCCAACTTTTGGATGAGATGTTAAACCGATACACCGTCTGCCCCCTCAGGTTGATCATAAAAGATCCCATGGCCACTATTTCAAAGAAGAACTGGGGAGTTCTCCCCAGTGCCCTGGCCAATATTTATCCTAAATTGCTGCTGATCTTCCTGTCCCTGCACCTGATGAACGCCAGCAGGAAGAATGTGTCGTGTGACAGGGTAACTAGTACTTACTGATACTAATCTCAAGAATACCACAGGGTTCATTCAGCAAAAAGGAACCATTTCCTTAAACGATCTTTCAGAATTGGCATGCAAATGTCAGATCAATTTCAATATAGATAAGTATGAGGTGATGCATTTTGGTAGGAGGAATAAGGAGGCCATTTAATCCTTGGAAATTAAGGGGAAAAAATTCGGTTGCTTTGCGCCTCCTGTTAGCGCCCTAAGAAGGTGCTAACGGGGCACAAAGCAACTAGCGCCTGGGCGCGGCACCGCCAACACCTCCCGCGACATTCAGCAGTAGGTTAGCGGCGGTGCTAACCATTAGCGCACCGCGCGCTGCGCCGCTGGCGATGATGTCATCGCCGTGCGCAGCGCCCCGCTCGTGCCCCGGCCGTGATATTCGGTAGCGCCCCCTGACTTACCACCGGACGCTTTGTCCGATGGAGCCGGCGGGGCTTACCTGCGTCCGAGGCGGTGCTATGTAAAGGTGAGGTGCCGGGCGGCCATTTATGTTGCTGGCCGCCTGCCAGCACCTGCCTCCGCTCCCATCCCCGGCTTCCTGACCCGCCCCCCCACGCGAAGTGCTAGCTGCACTCCATGAGTCCCACAATTCTCTTGAGTGCCGGGCTCTTTTGCTAGCACTGCGATCCCCAGTGGCCCAACTGGGCCCTGGATCACGCTGCTCAAGGCCCCTCCCCTTTAAGAAGGGGAGGAAGGCCTGCAATACAGCAGCGCGATGTGTCGCAGCACGTAGCACCGCGATATTCCGTTGCAGCGCCCCAAGAGGGAGGCGGGGCGCTTCCAGTAGCACCCCGCTACACTCTTGGGGTGCTACCACACAATCTTGGCTGTGAGGGTGCTAATTTTTCTGGGGCGCTAAAACCCGGCGAAGTTAGTGCCCCAAAGGGGGCGCGACCCAATTTCTCCCCCCTAAGTGTCTAACTGGGTTAAAGGGATCTACAGATTATGGTTAACAAAGCTATAAAAATGTAAACAAAGCTCTGGGGTTCATTTTTAGAATTGAAAAGCAGGGAGGTTATGTTAAACTTGTATAGAACCTTGGTTCGACCACACTTGGGGGGAAAAACTCGGTATTGCCCCATTTGGGGCGCCATTATCGGCCGTGCGCAAAGTTTAGCGCCTGGTGCTAATTATCGCCTCCGACAGCAAACTTGGCTTTTATCGCCCCTGGAGGTGATTGGAGCGCTAAATCAGGCGCTCCACACCTCTCTTAAGGCGCTAAGGCCGAGGAGCGAGGCGCTACCTCAGGGGGCGGGCGCAGCGCAGGTGCTGTCAGTTAGCGATGGATCACAGACACAATGGCGCTTACTTTCTTAAAGTGGAGGGTCGATCTTGCTCTGCAGCCACACCCTGCTCACTGGAGCCTTGAATCTCGGCCTGGGCAGACCTGTGGCTAAATCTTGCAGCCAAGGACTATGGAGAAGGCCAGGGAGCGAGCACAGCGCTTCAGCGAGTGGGCCTCGGAGGCTCTGGTTGACGCGGTGGAGCGCAGAAGATCCATTCTGTACCCAGAGAGTGGCAGGAAGCCTTTGCCACACGAGTACAAAAGAGTGTGGAGGGAGGTGGCTCAGAGAGTCTCCTCAAACAGCATGGTGCCTAGCACCCATGTGCAATGTGGGAAAAAGTTCAACGACCTCACTCGGGTCGTCAGGGTGAGTGCCTTTTTTTCAAAACCTCTCCATCCCTCCATCTCAACTTAACTTTATGGCCAGAGGGTCTTAAAAGCCCCAATGCCCAACACTCATCCAACACCTATGGCCCTTTCATCAAACACACACGCACATTCCACACTTTGCATACAGTAAGGGCTATTCAACTATGGCAGGCATTTCAGGCAAGACCATGGTTGTATATTTACTCAGACGCCGTCCTTTATCTTGCAGGCCAAGCTATCTCATAATAGGAGACAGCAGCAACGGACGGGTGGAGGGCGGCCTCAGCTGCAACCCCTCAGCGATCTTGAGGTGCGCGTCCAGAGGATTGTCGCAAGCTGGGTGATTGATCCCATCGCCACTGGAGACGCCGACCCCGTTCTGGACAGCAATGGTAAGGTCATCACCTTTTTGTCCTCTCTCCTTCCACTTGTTCCTCACAACACCAGCCTTTGACACTTACAATCCAAATCACTAAATCGCTGCACTCATGCCTCCCTTGCTGCCACCCTGTCCTCACGCTAAAGCCACTCTTGTACCTCCCTGCTTTCAGATGGTGATTCACCAGCTGAGGAGATGGGCCCTCAAGCTGCCAGTGGGAGTGAAGCTGAAGGCGAGGAGGAAGAGGAAGCCGGAGCATCAGCGCCACCCTCTCCCGAGGAAGTCCATGCCCACACTGGGAACATGCCTTCCCTGGAGGGGAGTAGGGGGGAATGGTCTGATGAGGGTGAAGCTCCAGGACCCAGCGGGCTGCAGCAATGCAATGGAGGTAGGGAAGCTCAGGGGCCTTCGCCCTGAAGGGAGAGTATGGCCTCGAGTCCTGCTGCACTGGACGCAGAGGAGGAGCGGGCCCTCGCTGAAATGAGCACCCAGGCGGAGCACAGGCACACTGAGCTCATGGCTGCAGTGGCAAGGGTGCCCGAATCCATTGAATCACTGGCAAGGAGTGTGGAGCACTTTGCTGTAGCACAGGCGGCTGCCACGCAAATGCTAAATGCTGCAATGCAGTCAGTGGCTGGTCTCATGCAGATGCAGATTGAGGCCACGCGAGCACTGACTGCTGCCACCCTCGCTGGGTCGGGCACATTTCCCCAGGGCTCTCAACGTGCCGCAGCAGGCCAGTAATCTGTGCTCCATCAGATTGCTCCGGATTCTGAAGTGCTGCCCCGTGGGAGTGCCAGTGTGTCGGTCAAGCAGGGAGTTGCTGTCCTCTCTCAAGATGACAGCATTCCTGCTGCCACCACTGGCACTTCTCCACTGCAGTTGCCACCGCCTGTAGGACAGGCTGCTGCCGCCCATGCAGAGTTGGTGCAGTCTGCAGCCGGGCCCTCCAGGCCCAGAGCTGGTCGAGGCCGTCCTTCAAGAGCATCTGCAGTCTCAGGTTGTGACAATCAGCAGCCTTCCACCAGCCTTGCTCCAGCCAGTGGGGTCCCATTACGGAGGAGCTGCAGGGTGGGAAGGGGGGAATTTCGCAAGGGAAGGAGATCACCCTCGAAGGGCAAAAAGTAGGAGGTGTGACAAAATGTTTTTCATTGTTTTATTAAAGGCTGAGGTTCATGGTCAAATTTTTGTAACTGTTTTGGGCATTGTCTCCAGGTTGTGAGAGCCAGTTATGTTAATGACTGTTTTCTTTTGTGTTTCTTTCTATTAGTTTGTCATGTGGAAATGAGACACACAGAGTTTGTCAAATAAAGAAGTTTCTGTGTTCAAAATGTACATGTTTGGTCTTTGCAATCATTGTTGCCTTGACCAGCTTAGGGGTTGCGGGATGGTTTCATTCAGGTTGTTTGAATGGCAGAAGCCATTTCCTCAGAAGGGACCTAGAAGCGACTTGCTATGAGCCTTTGATGGACGGCCCTTCCACTTTGTACATTGTGTGCCTCCCTCCCGCCTTGATGCTGCTGATGATCATCCTCCTCATCTTCCTCCTCCTCTTCCTCCTCCTCCTCTGCTGGTGCTCCAATGCCTGGTGGCATTGGCTGGGTCCTGAGGATTGCAAGGTTATGCAGCATGCAGCACACAACAACGAAGTGGGAGACTCGCTCAGGCGAGTACTGAAGGGCTCCTCCAGAATGGTCCAGACAGCAGAACCATTGCTTGAGCACGCCGATTGTGTGCTCAACGATGTTCCTGGTAGCTTGATGGCTCTCATTGTATCATAGCTCAGCAGGGGTGTTGGGCATATGGAGCGGTGTCACCAGCCAGGTGCACAGTGGATAACCCTTGTCCCCGAGAAGCCAACCTCCTGGCAGAAGCGGTGCCTAGATAAGGTCTGCCACAGAAGTCTGGTGCAGGATGAAGGCATCGTGGCTGCTGCCAGGAAAGTGGGAACTGACAGCGAGTATCAGCTGTCTGTGGTCACAGACCAACTGAATGTTTAAGGACTGGAAGCCCTTTCGGTTGCGGAAATCCTCGGCATTCTCTTGCGGCGCACGCAAAGCCACATGCGTGGCGCCCTGCACCATGGGGAAATCCGCTATCATCGCAAAGCCCGTTGCGCATTCTTGCTGCTTGTCCGGGGTCATGGGGAAAGAGATGTACTCTCGTCTCCTTTTAAAGAGGGCATTTGTGACCTGATGGATGCAGCAATGCACTGCAAACTGGGAGATATTGGCGATGTCCTCAATAGCAGATTGAAATGAGCCGGTGGCATAAAAGTTGAGAGCCACTGTTATCTTCACTGCCACCGACAGAGACGCCGTGCTCCTCAGTTGAGGCTGCAGATCTGGCTGAAGCAGGTGGCAGAGCTCAGTGACCACCTCCTTGCTGAAGCGCAGCCTTCGCAAACACTGCTCCTCAGACTGTTGGCATAAAACCCTGGGAGGGTAAGGTCTCCTGTACAGAGGCCTCTTGGCCCTCCTCCATCTGGCTATGATTGCCACTCTCTCTCTGCGTCTCTGTGCCCTCTGAATGTGATGGAGAAGGACGACGTTCCCATCCATTGCAGCCCCCATAGTATCTAGGCAATCAAAGTTATGAAGGTCAAAAACCAAAGTACCTGCAAAGTTATGGTCAGAAGCCAAAACTACCTCAGACAGCATCGACTCAATGCAGAAGTCTCTCTTTCTCTCTTTGTCTCTCTCAAAATCTCTCTCTCTCTCTCAGAACGAGTGGTGCAAAAATGGCTGCCACACAAAAGCCAGGAAGAGGCCCCATTTAAATAGCGTCCCCCCAGCCCCACAGCGACTGGGAAGCGTTCCAGTCAACCTGTCATTGTTTGCACTAGGCGGAAAGGAGGGGGCGCCACTCAATTTCCATTCCGGGGCGTCACAAGGGCGTTGCACTCTCGAATGACGTCAAGGTCTGCGTGCGCAGGAGATCGGGCGGTATTGTTTAGCGCCGCCACAAAATGTCTGGTCAATTTCGCGAGAGGTGCAGATATCGCCGTGCCCGGGTGCTAGTTGCTTTGCGCTCCACTTGGCACCCTCTTAAGGCGCTAACGGGAGGCACAACCAACTGAATTTTTCCCCCTTGGAGTACTACGAACAGTTCTGGGTCTCCATATTACAAAAATGATATAGAGGCGCTGGAGAATGTGCAACCAAAGGATTAGACAAATCAAATTGGCCATGGTAGCCTTGAGGAGGAGTTCATAGAGTGTATCCAGGATGGTTTCCTAGAACAGTATGTAATGCAACCAACCAGGGAGCAGGCTACCTTGGATCTGCTACTGTGTAATGAGACATAATTAATAAATGATCTCATAGTAAAGGATCCTCTAGGTAAGAGTGATCATAACATGGTAAAATTTCAAATTCAGTTTGAGGGTGATAAAGTTGTATCTCAAACCAGTGTCCCGATCTTAAACAAAGGCAATTACAATGGAATGAGGGCAGAACTGGCTAAAGTGGACTGCAAAAATAAATTAATAAGTAAGACAGTTGAAATGCAGTGGCGGACATTTAAGGAAATATTTCATAACTCTCAACAGAAATATATTCCAGTGCGAAAGAAATATTTTATGAGAAGGGAGCACCATCCGTGGTGAACTAAGGAAGTAAAGGATGGTATCAAATTGAAAACAAAGGCATACAATGTTGCCAAGATTGGTGGGAGGCCAGAGGATTGGAAAATTTTTGAAAACCAGCAAAGGATGACTAAAAAAATAATAACGAGAGAGAAGATGAATTATGAGAGTAAACTGGCAAGAAACAATAAAACAGATAGTAAGAGCTTCTACAGGTATATAAAAAGGAAGAGAATAGCTAAATTAAATGTTGGTCCCTTAGAGGATGAGAATGGGAAATTAATAATGGGGAACGGGGAAATGGCAGAGAATCTGAACGAATATTTTGTATCTGTCTTCACGGTAGAAGACACTAACAACTTGCCAATAATGGATAATCAAGGGGCCACAGGGAGGGGGAAACTATCACTATCACTATCACTAAGGAAATAGTACTTGGTAAAATAATGGGACTAAAAGATGACAAGTCCCCTGGACCAGATGGCCAGCATCCCAGGGTCTTAAAAGAAGTGTCTGCAGAGATAGTGGATGCATTTGTTGTAATCTACCAAAAATTCCTGGACTCTGGAGAGGTCCCAGCAGATTGGAAAACTGCAAATGTAACACCCCTATTTAAGAAAGGAGGGAGACAGAAAGCAGGGAACTATAGATCAGTTAGCCTAACATCTGTCTTTGGGAAAATGCTGGAGTCCTTCATTAAGCGAGCGGTAGCAGGGCATTTGGAAAATCATAATGTAGTCAAGCAGAGTCAGCATGGTTTAATGAAAGGGAAATCATGTTTAACAAATTTGCTGGAGTTCTTTGAGGAGGTAACAAGCATGGTAGATAAAGGTGAGCCAGTGGATGTGGTGTATTTGGATTTCCAGAAGACATTCGATAAGATGCCACATAAAAGGTTATTGCATAAGATAAGAGCTCACGGAGTTGGGGGTAATATATTAGCATGGATAGAGAATTGGCTAACTAACAGAAAGCAGAGAGTTGGGATAAATGCATTATCAACTATTTACAATCTACATTAATGACTTGGATGAAGGGACCGAGTGTAATGTAGCCAAGTTTGCGGATGATACAAAGATGGGTGGGAAAGCAAGTTGTGCAGAGGACTCAAAGAATCTGCAAAGGGATATAGACAGGCTAGATGAGTGGGCAAAAATTTGGCAAATGGAGTATAATATGGGAAAGTGCGAGTTTATCCAATTTGGCAGGAAAAATAATAAAGCAAATTATTATTTAAATGGAGAGAGATTACAAAACGCTACAGTTCAGAGGGACCTGGGGGGTCCTTGTGCATGAAACACAAAGGGCAGGATTTTAACTCAGGAGTCGGGTTGGAGGCGGGACTACAACTTTCGGGGTTGTAGTCCCGCCTCCATCGAGATGTGGCCAATCCACGCGATTTTAACTTGATTGACCTATTTGAGCCTGCCCAGCGGGCTCAGCAGGCCAATTAAGGGCCACCCGGCAACAGGTGACATCACAGGCTGAAATTTCATCTGTCAAGAGCTTTTGACAGATGAAATATCAGCGTTTCCCAGCTGTTTGAAGCTGTCAAACACTGACAGTCTTACTTCTAACCTGAGTCCTTCTCCGCAGACTCAGTTAGAAATCTCTCCTGCACAGAAAGCTGAAGCTGTCACTTTTGTCAGTTCGCAGCCATTCTGCTTTCTGTGCTGGTGAGATGAGGGTCTCCCGGAACCTAAAGGAAGGAAGGTTGAAAAGGTAAGTAAAGGTATGTAAAACTTATTTAATCACTTTAGACGCACCAAACACACTTACCTTTGCACTCATGCACATATCACTCACCTGAACACCGACATCTCGACCCCTCCAAGTCCTTCAACCCAACGGACCAGCTCCTCTAACTTGCCGTGGTTTGGAGCCGTCGGGTATCCCACACTTCAACTTCAAAAATAGGGATTAGGCTAAAAACTGCCTGGTAACTACCTATTAACAGGCAGTTAATTGGCACTAATCCCTTCCCGCCTCGGGTAGGCGGGTCCCAGTGCAGGGCGTGTACCCGCCTCCTTTGAAACTGGCATGGAGGCGGGTTTTGGGTGTGGGAAGGGGTTGGGACCCCTGATTTCGGGATTTTAACCCCCCCTCCCGTATGCCTCCAATCCCGACTCCACGGCACAATGAAAATCCTGCCCAAAAAGTTAGCATGCAGGTACAGCAAGTAATCAAAAAGGCAAATGGAATGTTGGCCTTTATTGCAAGGGGGTTGGAGTATAAAAGCAGGGAAGTCCTGCTACAACTGTACAGGGTATTGGTGAGACCACACCTGGAGTACTGCATACAGTTTTGGTCTCCTTATATAAGGAAGGATATACTTGCATTGGAGGCAGTTCAGATACGATTCACTAGGTTAATTCCAGAGATGAGGGGGTTGACTTACGAAGAAAGGTTGAGCCTCTACTCACTGGAATTTAGAAGAATGAGAGGTGATTTTATTGAAACATATAAAATACTGAGGGGGCTCAACAAGGTAGATGCAGAGAGGATGTTTCTCCACGTGGGGAAATCTAGAACTTGGGGGCATAGTTTCAGAATAAAGGGTCGCCCTTTTAGAACTGAGATGAGAAGGAATTTCTTCTTTCTGTGTCGTAAATCTCTGCCCCAGAGAGCTGTGGAGGCTGGGTCATTAAATACATTTAATGTGGAGATCGACAGACTTTTGCAAGATAAGGGAGTGAAGGGTTATGGGCAGCGGGCGGGGAAGTGGCTTTGAGCCCAAGATCAGCCATGATCTTATTGAATGGCGGAGCAGGCTCGAGGGGCCAAGTGGTCTATTCCTGCTCATATTTCTTATGTTCTTATGTAACTGAGAGGCTGCAAGTACCAAGAGAGACTGAATAGACTGAGGCTCTTTTCTCTGGAACAGAGAAGTCTGGGGAGTGACCTAACAGAGGTCTTTAAACTTATGAACAGGCTCGATAGGGTAGATGTAGAAAAGATGTTTCCACTTGTGGGGGAGATCAAAACTAGAGGCCGTAAATATAAGATGGTCGCTAATAAATCCAATCGGGAAATTCAGAAGAAGCTTCTTTACCCAGAGAGTGGTGAGAATGTGGAACCCGCTACCACAGGGAGTGGTTGAGGCAAATAGCATAGATGCATTTAAATTAGGTAAGAAAGGAATAAAAGGCCATGCTGATAGGGTGAGATGAAGAGGGGTGGGAGGAGTCTCGTGCGGAGTATAAACACCGGCACAGAACTGTTGGGCCGAATGGCCTGATCCTGTGCTGTAAATTCTATGGGGACAATTTTCCCAGCCCTGGGGAGGTGGGTATGGAGGCAGGACTGCTGGGAAAATGGCAGAATCTGGGGGCGGGTACCCATCCCGCCCCCAACCCGCTTCCGTGCCATCTTCCCAGGAGGCGGGTACCCGACCCGCGCTGGGAACCGCCTCCCCGAGGCGGGAAGGGGATTAGTGCCAACAGGTAGTTACAGGTAACAGGCAGTTTTTTTGAGAATCCCTATTTTGAGCCCTGAAGTGTGGGCTTCCCGACGGCTACAAACCTCGCCAGGGTCAGCGAGGCGGGCCGTCGGTTTGCGGGGGTCGGAGGGGTTGAGATGTCCGGTGTGCAGGTGAGTGATAGGTGCATGTGTGCAGAGGTAAGTGTGTGAGGTGTGTGTAGAGTGTTTTAATAAGTTTTACTTACCTTTACTTCTTCCTGCAGGCTTCCTTCCTTCAGGTCTCAGGAGCCCCTCAGCTCACCGGCACAGAAAGCAGAATGGCCGCTGAACTGTCATAAGCTGCAGCCTTCTGCTTTCTGGTCTGGAGAGCTCTAACTGAGCCTGAGTGGGAGGACTCAAGTTAGAGGACAGATTGTCAGTGTTTGAAAGCTTCACAGAGCCGTCAAACGCTGACATTTCATCTGTCAAAAGCTCTCGACAGACGAAACATCACTCGCTGACGTCACCTGTAACCGTCTTTCCCTTAATTGGCCTGCTAAACCCGCTGGGCGGGCTTAACAAGGTCAATCAATGGAAAATAGCGTGTGTTGGCCACAAGTCGATGGAGGCGGGTCTAAAACCCGACAAGTGGGAGTCCCGCCTCCAAAAGCTCTCCATTGAGAAAATCCAGCCCTATGTAAGTTTAGCTCTACAGGGCATCCCAGAGGGCAGTGTATGTCTTGTGCACTGTGCCCATATTGCACTCTGTCAACAGTACGTGTTGTAAATTGGTCCAACGGACTTTACCCAAATCAGTGTGCAGAAGCTATGCTGAAGTCTGAAACTACACGCACCATCATTTCACAGAACATTTACTTCAAATTAGGAATATTTCAACTTTTTATTCAAACTTAATTTGCACTCGCAAGCTTGAGACTTAGGGACCAATTTCAATTTCCCGGTTTCAGTGAGATGTAAATCAGGCGGTTTCTACAGGGAGAGCCACTCCACCACATTATGCCCAGGCTGCGGAGATGCTTTAAATGATTATTATTTATTGTTGGATGTGGAAATCTCTGGCAAGGCTGACATTTATTGCCCATCCTGTAGTGTCCGCGCCTTAATAACACACGGACTGCAGGAGAACGATAATAATAGATGTTTACTGCACAGAGAGTATGCTGAACTGAAAGTACAGAAGCCTGCTACTGCTTTATATACAGGTGTGGTCACTGCCGGTACTACAGCATAAAAGCAGTTCTCTCTTAAAGGTACATACACAACAATTCCTCCCCTTTTAGATAACCAGTACATAACATTCATTTAACAATTGAATAATAACTAATTACAATTACAATTTTCTTTGTACTATATGCATCAGCTGAAAGTAAACATTTATAAATTCAGTCTTTGAGGAGGCTTCCTGATCCTGTCTGGATAGCGCCTTTCTCGAGTATACTGTTCTTGCGGCAGAGTCGATTCTGGCTCATTGTCATTGGTTGGTTCGTCAGCTTCCAATACCACTGATTCTGAGGTAGACGCAATCTGTGCTTCGGGTTCATCACCAGGTGCGCATGCTCGTGGTATGGGTTTGACTTGTTCCTGTGACTAGAATCTGGTCAGCATGGCGTCTCACAATGCTCTCTCCAACGTCCACTGTGTACATTAGTGGTCCCTGCCATGTGCATATCATTCCTGGCTGCCATTTTCCTGTTCGGTAGTCGCGGGCCAAGACTGGTTGCCCGATCTTGAAGCTCCTGGTTAGCCTTTCATTGATGTGCTGGAATTGCTTATTCTCAACATCTCGTCTTATGTTTGGTTTGAGCAAGTCCAGGCGACATCGTAACCCGCGGTTAAAGAACATCATGGCTGGAGATTGATTGGTGACTGCATGTGTCGCATTTCGGTAAGCGAACAAGAAATTATCCACCTTGTGTTGCAGTGGTATGTTGTCATTATACATCGCCTTTATTGCTTTTTTAAAGGTTTGAACAAACCTCTCGGCCAATCCATTTGTGGCTGGATGATATGGGGTGGATGTGTAATGCTTTACCCCATTATTCCTCAAAAACCTCCGGAAATCCTCGGACACAAACTGTGGTCCATTGTCGGAGCAAATCTGTTCTGGCAAGCCATTCCTGGCGAAGATGGTCCGTAGGACTGTAATAGTTTTCTCCGTGGTGGTGGAGGACATTTTGATGACCTCTGGCCATTTCGAATGTGCATCCACGGCGAGTAAAAACATTGAGTCCATAAATGGACCAGCAAAATCAATGTGTACCCGTTGCCATGGAGATGAGGGCCACTCCCATGGGTGTAGCGGGGCCTGTGGTGGAGCGTTTTGGACTTTTTGGCATCCTGTGCATCTCTTGGTCATTTCCTCGATTTCTTTATCGATTCCCGGCCACCACACAAACGCCCTGGCTAGGCTCTTCATTTTTACCCCTCCCAGATGACCCTCATGAAGCTCATTGAGCACTCTATCTCTCAACTTGGGTGGAATTACCACACGGGATCCGCACATCAAGGTCCCACGGCATACTGACAGCTGTTCTCTCCTTGGCGAGAATGCTGGCAACAGTGAGTCGCCATGTGCTGGCCATCCCTTCACCGTCAAATCATAGACCCGAGAGATTGTCGGGTCATTTCGGGTTTCCTTCTCTATACTTGTGTTTGTAACAGGTAGACATTCGACTATGGTCGAATGGAATATCTCAACAGGGTCCACTGCAGGTTCTTCCTCCACCGTAGGCAGCGGCAGGCGCGACAGCCCATCAGCGTTTCCATGCTGTTTCGTGCCCTTATACTCTATGTCGTATTGATGTGCTCCAAGAAAAAGGGACCATCTTTGCAGCCGTTGCGCCGTCATCACTGGAACGCCCTTCTTTGGGTTAAAAATGGAGACAAGAGGCTGGTGATCAGTCAGTAAGGTGAATTTCTGCCCGTGCAGGTAGTGATTGAACTTCTTCACCACCCACACCAGGCTGAGGGCCTCCCTGTCAATCTGGGCGTAGTTACGCTTGGCTGATGTTAACGAGCGTGACGCAAAGGCTATTGGCCTCTCTGAACCGTCAAGGAATTTGTGCGACAGCACCACTCCAATGCCGTAGGGAGACACATCCCATGCCAACCGAATCGGTAGTGATGGATTGTAGTGAGCCAATACTTCTTTTGAAGTAATTAGGCATTTACATTTCTGAAAGGCACGCTTATACTCATCACTCCACTTCCATGCTACTCCAGTTTGCAGCAGGGCGTTCAGCAGGTGCAGAATTGTAGACAACTTTGGCAAGAACTTATGGTAGTAGTTCACCAGCCCGAGAAATGACCTCAGTTGTGACACATTTTCCGGTGCTGGAGCCTTGACTACTGCCTCAATCTTGTCTGGGGACTCATGCAACCCCTCTTCATCAATCAGGTGGCCACAATACGAGATTTGTCTCCTGTAAAACTCGCCTTTGGGGCGGTTGGCTTGTAGTCCATATTCTTGTAATCTAGTGAGCACCTGCTCCAGGTTGGCAAGGTGTTCACTGTCATTTCCGCTCGTAACCAGGATGTCGTCCAAATAACACTGGTTCCCCGAGATCCCTTGCAGGACTTGTTCCATCGCCCTCTGCCAAATAGCCGGAGCTGATGCTACCCCGAATACCAGTCGATTGCACTGGTAAAGACCTTTGTGAGTGTTTATCGTGAGGTATTTTCTAGATGATTCATCTACCTCCATTTGTAGATACGCTTGGGCCAGATCAATCTTCGTAAAGCGTTTCCCCCCAGATAGTGAGGTGAAAATATCCTCTATCCGCGGAAGTGGATATTGTACCGTGTGAAGGATTGGGTTCACAGTAACCTTAAAGTCCCCACAGATGTGAACCTCCTTCGTTTCCCCAGGCATGCTGCTCAATGATTTCTTCATTACAGGGACGATGGGTGTGGCCCACTCACTCCAGTCCACCTTGGACAGCACACCCGAACGCTCCAGACTCTCCAGCTCTGCTTCAACGGCTGGGTGGATCGCATACGGTACCGGTCTGGCCTTAAAAAATTTGGGGTTTGCGTTATCTTCAATTTTTATTGTTGCCGTTACGCCTTTTAGAGTCCCAAGTCCTTGCTGGAACACCTCTTTCGCGTCAGTTAGAATTTTTGACAGTCGTCCAGGTGTGGCATCGTCAACTTTTTTGTCAGCCACAGTTAGTGCCTGAATGGAATGCCAATCCAATTGTATTTTTTGGATCCATTCACGTCCCAATAATGGTGGTCCTCCATCTTGCAGTATATATAGATACAGTTCCTGTGTATCCTTGCCATTGTATTTAACGGGCACCCTTATTTTTCCTCTGGGGTAGACTTTTTGCCCTGTATATGTCTTCAAGACAATGGACGTATCCTTCAAAGGAATGTGTGAGAATATCCGCTCGTAGTCTCATCGACTCATGACTGTTAGGGCTGATCCTGTGTCCAATTCCATCTTTACTTGGGACCCTGCTATCACGAGGGTGACTCATATGGTTCGGTGATCCTCCTTTGCGATCACGTTGTGTAGCTTTAGACAACTTAGTCCCCTGCTCCCGGAGTCATTGTCACTACTCTGGTCTTCTGAACTACTGTCCGTCATCTTTTGTACTTTCTTGTACTTTTCCTTAGTAGTTCTTTTAGTGTTGGTTTTCTTTCCCGACCTGCAGACTTGTGCTATGTGTCCCATTTTTCCACATTGCCTGCATACTTTGTCCTTAGCCCAGCAATCCTTCTGGTCATGGGTTGTTCTGCCGCAGCGATAGCACTTTTCTGCTCCATATGCCATTTCATTAGTGCTATATTCTTGCGGTTTCTGTTGTATTTCCGCAGCTCCCCGTGCTGCTGCTTCGTAGGATAGTGCAACGCTGAAAGCCTTTTCTAGCGTAAGGTCCTTTTCCGAAAGTAGTCATTTCTGGGTTCCTTCACTCTGGAGCCCGCAGACAAACTTATCCCTTAAGGTATCTGCCAGTCCTGTTCCGAACTGGCAGTGTGTCAATAACTTGCGTAGTTCCGTAAGATAGTCAGCATTACTCTCGTCTTTGTGCTGGTTTCGTTTATGGAACTTGAATCTTTCTGCTATCAGCAGCGGTGTAGGGTTTAGATGTTTAGATGTTGATATTGACAATCTCTTCAAAATTTTTCTCCATTGGTTTAGCTGGTGTAATTAAATTTCGCAATAGGCCGTACGTTCTCGTGCCCATCAAATTTAATAATATCGACGCCTTCTTTTCAGCGGCCACCTCATTTGCCCTGCAGTACACTTCAACTCTTTCCACATACGTGGTCCAGTCTTCTATTTCGTTATCGAAAACAGTGATGCTGCCACTCTTCGGCATCTTGGGTGGTTTAAAATGGCACCTCCCGCGCTTTTCCTTCTTCCCCAATGGATTAAAATGGTGCCTCCCGCGCTTTTCCTTCTTCTCCAAAGGATTAAAATGGCGCCTCCTGCGCTTTTCCTTCTTCCCCTTGCTGCCAATGCTGCTCCTCGCGTTCTAACAGGTAATGGCGGTGCCCCGCGACTTTCTGCGCGTCTCTTTTTCAACGCTGCCCGACTCTTGAGCACCGGCCGCACCCTGTGCGCTCCACCCTCTCTCTCTCTGTCTTCCCGACGACGCTGCTCGGCCCCCTTACAGAGCCGTTCGCCCGAGCTCTAGCCCGCCGCAGTCCGGGGAGGGTCAGCGCACTACCTGCTACCAGCCCAATTTGCTGGGACACTTTGATTGGAGAACCAGGCCCAGCTCCCCACAGCTTCCCCTGCAACTCTCTGGACTCCGATGGATCACTGGGCGGTTGCCCCCGGTCGACGCCCGTTGCTCTGGCTTCGACCTCCAAGAAGCTTCTGACCAGGGATGGATCCCCGTGAGGTGATGCAGTACTGCAGGTGAGTTCGAACCTGCTCGTCGCCACTGTAGTGTCCGCGCCTTAATAACACACGGACTGCAGGAGAACGATAATAATAGATGTTTACTGCACAGAGAGTATGCTGAACTGAAAGTACAGAAGCCTGCTACTGCTTTATATACAGGTGTGGTCACTGCCGGTACTACAGCATAAAAGCAGTTCTCTCTTAAAGGTACATACACACCACATCCCTGGTTGCCTTGAAAACGTGGGACTTCTTCTTGAACTGCTGGCAGTGGTTTGATATGAATGATTGGATTGCTGGTCACTTCAGAAGGGCAGTTAAGAGTCAACCACGTTGCTGTGGGACTGGAGTCACATGTAGGCCAGACCGGGTAAGGGCGGCGGATTTCCTTCCCTGAAGGACATTAGTGAACCAACTGGGTTTTTACAACAACCTGATAGCTTGACGGTCACTTTTCCTGACGCCAGTTTTTATCTTTATTTTCAGATTTTTAGAAAACTGAATTCAAATTCTCAAACTGCCACGGTGGGAGTTGAACTCACGTTCACTGGATTAATAGAAATTTGGTTAGTTAACGCCTCCCGTTAGTGCCTGGGGTGGCGAGGGGGGGGGCGCTAATGGGGCGTTAAGGGGTTAGCGACTGGGCGCGGCGAATGCAGCGATGCCGCGAACTTCAGTGCCGGTTTAGCGCTGGCGCTAACTCTTACCGCCTGGGCCTCTAGCGCCTCGCAGATTTTGACGTCATCAGGTGCGCTGCACCCCGTTATCTCCCCGGATTAGAAATTGCCCCCCCACCCCCCCCTGCTGTATCGCCGGGCGTGAACAACGGCAGGAAGAGGAGGCTTTGTCAACTGGGCTGGGCCGCTTGGGGAGCGCTAATTAAAGGGAATGGTTTTCAGGTCGGCCGGCCTTTATTATTTGCACCAGTCTCGTTCCTGTTCAAAGGTTTTGATGTTTCGTTGCTACAAGATGCCCGAGCCCGCCATTTTGTGAAAGTGTTTGGGGTGGTGATGGCAGTCGCCCAGGTCGCCCTTGCAATGCAGACCTGCCAACAAATGGGTTGTGCACCACCACTGGCCCTTCCCTTTAAGCGAGGGAAGCAGCCTCTGATGCCGTTAGCGATGCGCTCAAAATTGTTCAGCGCTCTGCCACTACCGCCCTGCTCTCGGACTTTAGCGCTCTAGGAGAAGTGGTTAGCGCTTGATTTTAGCGCTCCGCTTCCCTCTTGGAGCGCCACAGCTGAACTTCCCGGCAGGAGAGAATCATTAGCGCCTGGCGCTACTTTTTCTACTTTTCAAAAGCGACATGGAATTTCTAGCCCCAGGACTCTGGATTACTAATTGAATAAAATGTACCCAAGGGTTGCTTATTCCAAATGCACGCTCCTGGTGTGGAACATCATCTGGCTGGAGCATATGTGAGAACTCATGTTCGTGCACCTCATCATTTTCTGTCCATCAAAATGAATGAGCAGAAGATTTGGGAAGCGCACTCACAGTTCCCGATAGGGCTGATTCCCTGATTGGTGCTCACGGTGAGAAGCAGAACTGATACCAGAACTGAGAGGCTACAACTATCAGGAAAGGCTGAACCGACTGGGGTTCTTTTCTCTAGAAAAGAGAAAGCTGAGGAGTGACCTGATAGAGGTCTTTATGATTATGAAAGGGGTTTGATAGGGTAGACATAGGGAAGATATTTCCACTTGTGTGAGGGAGACCAAAACTAGGGGCCATCAATATAAGATAGTCACTAATAAATGCAATAGGGAATTCAGGAAGAACTTAATTGTGGACTTCAGGAAGTCTAAAGGCGGAAGTCACACCCCCATCCACATCCATGGGGCTGTGGTGGAAAGGGTGGACAGCTTTAAGTTCCTCGGAGTCCACATCACGGAAGACCTCTCCTTTCCCTCAATACCTCCTCTCTGGTGAAGAAGGCCCAGCAGCGCCTATATTTCCTAAGGAGGCTGAAGGGATTTAACCTGTCACCCCTGATCCTCTCTAACTTTTACCGCTGCACAATAGAGAGCATCCTGACAAACTGTATCACAGTATGGTATGGCAGCTGTAGCTACTATGACCGGAAAGCCCTGCAGCGGGTAGTCAAAGCTGCCCAACGCATTGCCGGCACCCGGCTACCGACCATAGAGCACATATACCAGAAACGCTGTTTACGGAGGTCATGGACCATCATCAAAGATCCTACCCACCCCAGCCACAGTCTCTTCGCCCTCCTGCCATCTGGGCGACGCTACAGATGCATTCGCACCCGTACGACCAGATTTAGGAACAGCTTCTTTCCCAGGGCTGTCATCCTACTGAACTCCACAAATAAACTCTAAAGCCTGCACATCTGCCAATGCACTTTATTATGGTTATGTTTATGTTAATATACTACAAGCCAAATGTGTGTTGAATGTTTAAATGTCTTAATCTAAATGTACACTCTCGGGAGCCGCAAGCCTACATTTCGTTGTACTGCACTTGTGCACTAACAATGACAATAAAGTTGATTATTATTATTATTATTATTTACCCAGAGAGTGGTTAGAATGTGACACTCGCTACCACAGGGAGTAGTTGAGGTGAATAGCATAGATGCATGTAAGGGGAAGGTAGAGAAACACATGCAGGAGAAAGGAATCAAAGGTTAGGCTGATAAGGTTAGATGAAGAGGGGTGGGAGGTAGCTCGTGTGGAGCATTGACCAGTTGGGCCGAATGGCCTGTTCCTGTGCTGTACATTCGATGTAACTCAGAAGGAGTGCTGCTTGGGAAAAGTCGGTTTGCAGTCCCTGCTTTTCCAACTTCATTTGAATCAATGGAAAATCAAGGCTGCGGAACTGTAATTTCTTCGACTAGAGCTTTCTGCAAGTGCCGTTGCTCACTCGGCGTGGCCCCATGGGAAATCAGTCATCAGATCTGCTCCCAACACGTACTGCATTGGCAAAACTCATTCGGAAAATTGGTTCTCCGGTGTCAGCCTTGTTCCGTTGGTCAGCTTCTCGCTGTTGAGTCAGAGGATTATTATTTCGAGTCCCACTTCAGATCTTGAGCGCTTAATCCAGGCTGGCATTTCAATACAAGAGTACAAGGCTGCTGTCCTCAGGTGAAGTATTAGACTCAGTTCCCCCATCTGCCTAATTGGGTAGATGTCAAAGATGCTATGGGACTATTTGAGAGTCCTGAAACAAATTGGCTGATCATTCACTTTATTGCCCTTCCTCTGTGAGATCTTCCAGTATGCAATTTGGCTGCTATGTTTTCTCGCAGCGCAGTACTGACTACACTTTAAATAAATCATTGGATGTGGAGTTTTTATTGGGCTGCCTCGAGGGATGTGATAAGGTGGTATATAAAAGCAAGTTTGTTCATAGGCTCACTGCTATCAAATGATCGGCATAATGCATTTCTTTCCTGTATAAAATGGCATAAGACTGGCAGTGATCATGCACAAGCCAGATGCAAATGCTTCATAAGAACATAAGAATCGGGAGCAGGAGCAGGCCATTTGGCCCCTCGAGCCTGCTCCGCCATTCAATAAGATCATGGCTGATCTTCAACCTCAACTCCACTTTCCCGCCCGCTCCCCATAACCCTTGACTCCCCTGTAGCTCAAATATATGTCTATCTCCAGCTTAAATATATTCAATGACTCAGCCTCCACAGCTCTCTAGGGTAGAGAATTCCAAAGATTCACGACCCTCTGAGAGAAGAAATTCCTCCTCATCTCCATTTTAAATGGGCGACCCCTTATTCTGAAACTATGCCCTCTAGTTCTAGATACCCCCACTAGGGGAAACATCCGCTCTGCATCTACCCTGTCAAGCCCCCTCAGAATCATATACGTTTCAATAAGATCACCTCTCATTCTTCTAAACTCCAATGAGCTTAGGCCCAACCTGCTCAACCTTTCTTCATAAGACAACCCCTTCATCTCAGGAATCAACCTCGTGAACCTTCTCTGAACTGCCTCCAATGCAAGAATATCCTTCCTTAAATAAGGAGACCAAAACTGTACGCAGTACTCTAGGTGTGGTCTCACCAACGCCCTGTACAGTTGTATCAAGACTTCCCTACTTTTATACTCCACCCCCTTGCAATAAAGGCCAACATTCCATTTGCCTTCCTAATTACTTGCTGTACCTACATGCTAACCTTTTGTGTTTCATGTACGAGGACACTCAGATCCCTCTGTACCGCAGCATTTTGTAGCCTCTCTCCAATTCAATAATAATATGTTTTTTTATTCTTCTTACCAAAGTGGATAACCTCACATTTCCCACATTATACTCCATCTGCCAAATTTTTGCCCACTCACTTAACCTATCTATATCCCTTTGCAGACTTATATTCTCCTCACAACTTGCTTTCCCACCAATCTTTGTGTCATCAGCAAATTTGGCTACAGTACACTCGGCCCCTTCATCCAAGTCATTACTATAGATTGTAAATAGGTGAGGCCCCAGCACTGATCCCTGTGGCACCCCACTAGCTACAGTTTGCCAACCTGAAAATGACCCATTTATCCCGACTCTCTGTTTCCTGTTAGCCAATCCTCTATCCATGCTAATATATTACCCCCAACTCCATGAGCTCTTATCTTGTGCAGTAATCTTTTATGTGGCACCTTATTGAATGACTTTTGGAAATCCAAATATACCTCATCTACTGGTTCCCCTTTATACATCCTCAAAGATCTCCAGCAAATTTGTCAAACATGATTTTCATAGCTGAATCAGGTAAATACTGAGATTTGAAAGGTTTTACATCGACTTATGTGGCTGCTCCTTTACAGTTGACTGTTCTTTGTGAATCAGCCGCGAACCTGCAATGGAGAAAATTAGCAGTATAGTTCAAAGAGGGTTTAACAGATGATCTGGTCATTGTCACATTGCTGTTTGCGAGAGCTTGCTGTGCTCAAATTGGCTGTCACGTTTCCCACATTGCAACAGCGACTACACTTCAAAGAGTACTTCATGGGCCGTACATCGCTTTGGGATGTCTGTTTTGATTTCTTTTTGGGTTCAATAAAGACTCATTTCTGAAAGAGAATGTTGTTTAATCTAAAGTCTTGTTCAAGACTTTCTACAGCTTTTTACAGAACACACTATGCTGTGATGCATCTAGAATGAAACTGAAAGTAAAACTCCTCTGGACTGCTTGTCTCTCACATGACCTCTGCTGGTCAGGCACAAGTAATCAAAAACACAGACAAATATGCTGTAAGGCATAAGTAATCAAACACAGACAAATATCATCACTATTTGCTGATATCATTACAATGTCCTGAGGTCGTGACAGCTGCTGTATAAAGGCAAGTTCTTTCTGTCTTTGATCTGGGAGGCTCAGTCCTTGAATACTGCTGTTCTGCAGCCAGGAGTGCCAACAATGCCGACACTGGTCACTAAGAAAGGCACGTGGCATTATATGGTCGCCAAAGCCGGAGTCGAAGTGTAATCAAATTCCAGACTCTTGGAATTGCACAATTCTCTCATTCTCTCCAGTTCAATTTGCTTGAATATTTGATGGGGTGGGGAGCGGGAGGAAGCGGGGAGGGTGAAATTGGTCATTGGGCAGTAGTGCAAAAATGAGCAATAGTGCAAAAATGAGCGATAGTGAACCGACAGCTCATTTTACACACGACCGGGTTTTATTCACCCCTTTGAAGTCCAATGGAACAGAAAGTTAGACGGAGTGTAAAACAGGCTACTGATTGGCTCGCGCCTGATGACAAATTTCATCCCACCCCTCCTTGCTCCCCCTTGACCTCTGTGTCAAGTGCAGGAAGAAGCTTTTCTTTGTTTTTCTGATGCCTCTGGCAGACGCCCCTGTTTTTTTTGCGACTCATTCACACTGTAATGAGTCGCAGTTTAATTTAAATACATTTCAACTGAGAAAATGTGGCTGTTGCCTCTCCATTTGTGATGACCACTCATCTATTTTGTGCACTTGATTTGTTTCCCCATAACAACAAACTACAGCTGTCATGTGGCCCGACAGAAACAAACGCCACGTTCATTAAGATTAAGACGTGGGTAGTTATTTTACAAACGGCGGCAGACGGTTGGGGGGCAACTTTAGTCGAACCTTTTTGTCCGGCAATTGATGGGATCGGGCGCAAGGCTGCTTTTACATCCCGCCTGATTTTACTCTCCAGCGAATCACACTTAAGGGGAGAGTTTCTGCACCCATGTCCCAGTGGAGCAATCATTGTTCTGGGCGAGGAGGGCTTCCTTGTCCCGTATCTTCGGTGGTTTTCTCCAACAGTGTGCCTCTATAAACTAGGCCCGACTTCCGGATCTGCAGTACCCTTATTCATAAAGCTGCGATACAAGTGACAGGGAAGCAACCTTTTCTTTCCTCCCACTTACAGTTACTTACTGATGCTTTTCTGCTGCTTTTAGCCCCAGTTCCCAGTTTAATTTGGGGTTATTTGTAGGTATCTGCACCCAATGGGGAGTTGGCCTCTTCCTAACTCTTCTCTTTCTCTGTGGAAGGTGGACATTCCCATTGGACTTTCTCTTGCCCTCAGGGAGCTGGTGGTTGAGGGCAAGTTCTACAGGCAATGAGGAGAGGCAGGTGCAGCTGACTCAGAGGGAAGCTCAGTGGGCTCTGCACCTACCCTCACTAGTGCCGTGACATTCGGCCGCTGCGCGCTGCTCTACCTTTGATTGCGCGGGGGGGGGGGGATATTCCTGGGCTGGTGCAGCTGGCCTGAGAACTCCCAATGCTCTTCTTCCAATCCCGCCACGGGATCTTGTACGTCTACTGTCAAAGTGACGTGGGAGAAAGGGGCGATCCCGGCGGAAATTCTCCTCCCTCATTGTGTCGCAGCAGTGACTGTTTTTTATGTTGTTGTCCTAAGCACCACCTCCCCCCACCCTCACCTTCCCCAGCCTCCAACCCAGCCCTAGGAGCACAGAGGGGACCTCATAAAAAAAGGTCTATGCCTCCTCCCCGGACCGATGATGTAAGATGTGGCACGACTGGGCTCCTAACTGGAATGCTGCCCTTTCACCTTCAGCCGCTGTATCCATGTCTTATGTTACAAAGAAAGAACTTGCATTTCTATAGCACCTTTCAGGACAACCCAAAGCACTTTACAGCCAATGAAGTACTTTTTGAAGTGTGCTCACTGTTGTAATGTAGGAAATGCAGCAGCCAAGTTGGGCACAGCAAGCTCCCACAAACAGCAATGATATAATGACCAGATAATCTGTTTTTAGTGATGTTGGTTGAGGGATCAGCACTGGGGATAACTTCCCCCTGCTCGTCCTCCAATACTGCTGTGGGATCTTTTATGTCGACCTGAAAGGGCAGATGGGGCCTTGGTTTAATGTCTCAACAACAACTTGTATTTATATAGCACCTTTAACATAGTAAAACGTCCCAGGGCACGGCACAGGAGTAATTTAAGACAAAAAATGTGACGCCGAGCCACATAAGGAGAAATTAGGACAAGTGACCAAAAGCTTGGTCAAAGAGGTAGGTTTTAAGGAGCGTCTTAAAGGAGGAAAGAGAGGTAGTGAGCCGGAGAGGTTTAGGCAGGTAATTCCAGAGCTTTGGGCCTAGGCAACAGAAGGCACAGCCGCCAAAGGTTGAGCGATTATAATCAGGGATGCTCAAGAGGGCAGAATTAGAGGAGCGCAGATATCTCGGAGGGGTTGTGGGGCTGAAGGAGATTACAGAGATAGGGAGGGGCGAGGCCATGGAGGGATTTGAAAACAAGGATGAGAATTTTGAAATCGAGGCCTTGCTTAACCGGGAGCCAATGTAGGTCAGCGAGCACAGGGGAGATGGGTGAACGGGACTTGGTGCGAGTTAGGACACGGGCAGCCGAGTTTTGGATGAGCTCAAGTTTACGTAGGGTGGAATGTGGGAGGCCGGCCAGGAGTGCATTGGAATAGTCAAGTCTAGAGGTAACAAAGGCAGGGATGAGGGTTTCAGCAGCGGGTGAAAGACGGCACCTCCGACAGTGCAGCACTCCCTCAGTACTGCACTTGGAGTGTCAGCCTAGATTTTGTGCTCAAGTCTTTGGAGTGGGACTTGAACCCTCGAACCTTCTGAATTCGGAGGTGGGAAGTGCTACCCACTGCACCACAGCTAACACCCAACGACGTTGACAGATGGCTGTAGCCTAATACATTCTCAGCGTGCTTCAAAATAAATCACCACTACACTGCGGTTTATGATATCATTCTTCAGTAAGTAAACACCACTAAGGAGACAGAGAAGCTGGGTTGTCTTGGATTACTGCTTTTGTAGATTTAAGGCAGCATTAATGTTCGCTGCCTAATTCTTTTTTGGTCAGGAAGATTACCTCGTGAACTGAATAGAAATGAGGAGGCAATGAATATCTGCCAGAAGAAAAGGGTTCCAGCATTCCACATCACATAATTACAGCACAATAAAGTTTTATTGAGCAAGAAATTATACTAGGAATGAACGTGGATGTTTGACACTAAAAGAGATGCTGCCACAACAGCTAATATATGTAACCACTGGTAACACAGCAAAACATAGCTCTTTTCACTATCTCTTCCTGCAGCAATATGCTGTTTCCCTTTATTGCTTTAAGTTATGGTCCTTGCCTTGATTTCCGTTCCTATAATCCCCATAAAGTACATAAAGCTAGGCCGACACTCCAGTGCAGTGCTGGATTGAAGCATACAAAATTATTACAGGGCTTGATAGGGTGGATGCTGGGAGATGTTTCCCTTGGTTGGGGAGTCTAGAACCAGGGGCCACAGCCTCAGGATAAAGGGTAGGCCATTCAGGACTGAGATGAGAAGAATTCTCTTCACACAGAGGGTGGTGAATCTTTGGAATTCTCTACCCCAGAGGGCTGTGGAGGCTCAGTCAGTGGGTATATTGAAAACAGAAGTCGATAGA
This sequence comes from Somniosus microcephalus, assembly GCF_052327205.1. Lineage (NCBI taxonomy): Eukaryota > Metazoa > Chordata > Chondrichthyes > Squaliformes > Somniosidae > Somniosus > Somniosus microcephalus. Next base: position 23,966,628 of record NC_140993.1, on the reverse strand, counting down.
TTTCTGACTAGTAAGGGCATCAAGGGATATGGCGATAGGGCCGGTGAATGGAGTTGAGTCAGAAGATCAGCCATGATCTCATTGAATGGCGGAGCAGGCTCGAAGGGCCGAATGGCCGACTCCTGCTCCTATTTCTTATGTTCTTAAGTGTCAGCCGTGGCTCAGTGGATAGCACCCTCACCTCTGAGTCCGAAGGTCTGTGGTTTCACAGTCCCACTCCAGAGACTTAAGCACATAATCTAGGCTGACACTCCAGTGCAGTGCCGAGGGAGTGCTGCACTGTCGGAGCTGCCGTCTTTTGGATGAGACGTTAAACTGAGGCCCCATCTGCTCTCTCAGGTGGACGTAAAAGATCCCACGGCTGCTATTTTGAAGAAGAGCAGGGGGGAGTTCTCCCCGGTGTCCTGGGGCCAAAATTTATCCCTCAACCAATATCACTAAAACAGAAGATCTGGGTCGTTATCACGTTGCTGTTTGTGGGAGCTTGCTGTGTGCAAATTGGCTGCTGCGTTTACCACATTACAAAAGTGACTACACTTGAAAAGTACGTTGTCGGCTGTAAAGTGCTTTGGGAGGTCCGGTGGTTGTGAAAGGCGCTATATAATTGCAAGTTCTTGCTTTCTTTTAATGTCTGTAATCAGGGAGTGGAAATGTGGGCAGAGGTCATTTATCCGCCCACCGCGCACTTGTCAGGCATTTCCAGGAGGCGAAATGAACAATGAAGTTAGTTTGCCCCAGAAATCGTCAGGAACCACACTTCAGCGTGTCTGTCGCATTTCAGCACTCTTTCACCATATTTCTATTAGAATGCTCTTGTGAAAAGAAAAAGTTACTTCTACTTGAGCTTTTAAAGCAACGTGTATTTGCACTATTTAAAATAAAAGTGCCCGAAACGATAAGCGATTTAAAATACCACAATAGAAACACAGAAAAATAGGAGCAGGAGTAGGCCATTCGGCCCTTCGAGCCTGCTCCGCCATTCAATATGATCATGGCTGATCCTCTATCTCAATACCATATTCCCGCTCTCTCCCCATACCCCTTGATGCCTTTTGTGTCTAGAAATCTATCTATTTCTTTCTTAAATATATTCAGTGACTTGGCCTCTACAGCCTCCTGTGGTAGAGAATTCCACAGGTTCACCACCCTCTGAGTGAAGAAATTTCTCCTCCTCTCAGTCCTAAATGTCCTACCCCGTACCCTGAGACTGTGACCCCTCGTTCTAGACCCCCCAGCCAGGGGAAACATCCTCCCTGCATCCAGTCTGTCTAGCCCTGTTTGTAGGGGTTCACAAAATCCCTCAGCCCCGAAGATACTGGAGATATTAATCTACATCATGGGTGAAGACTCGTGGAATTTAAATTGTCTCTGGTTTGGACAATGTTTTAAAACATACCCAGAACTGAAAAAGGCTGCATTGAAAAGTTCGTTGGCAGGGCAGAACGTGGACAACATCAGAATCGAGGAACTTCGTGGAAAAATTCACACACTTTAAGACTGTACATTTTTATTAATAAAATTGTTCCCTTGAGTTTGGTAAATTGCAAAGGGGTTTAAAAAATGGCCATCAGAAAAGCATGGCAGAGACAATGGGGCTTGGAAAGCAGCTCATGGATGTCTGTGAAAAGTGGGAGGATCAAGCAGTGGCAGTCAGATTCTGTCAATCAAAACCAGGGAGTTTCCCTTCCCTACAGAGGCAATGTTTGTTTACAAGAAACTGCAGGATGTTGACATAAGGGATTAAACCACTTGAGACTGCAGTTTCAGTGACCACAATGAATGGGTTTCTGTTTACATAGTAATCCAACTCCATTCAAAGCCCAGCAGACAATGGGACACACCTAAACCACGGAAGAGACTTTTGAAAGGAACAGTTTAAGAATTGAATGGGTTTGAATCACCCATTACTCAGACAATAGGGCAGTTGGGTCCCTTTTGTTTTAGCCAGATGAACTCCGGATGTGGGCGGATACATTTCGGCCCCAGAATGAAGACACATTCAAACCACCCCAAGCTTTATTTGAAACCCATTCAGACAATGGGAGCAGTTTGGCCACTGGGAAATAGCCCGTTTGAATCAGCCAATCAGGGCCTTTCTGTTGTGTATTCGAACTTTTCAGCGCAAATTTGTGCACAGACCTTTTCAGCACCAAAACAGCAGGAGCTCACAGGATATAAAGATAGCTTCTCAGAAGCTCTCTCTCTCTATTTCTCCTTGGACCGCAGGTGAGCTCTTCTCTCTCTTTGGACCACAGGTGAGCAGGTTTCTGATTCCTCAGCAAGGCAATCGAGTGAGGAGTTAGAGGGGTGGTAATTTAAGGGAAATTGCTAAGATTGTAAGACTTACATTGTAGCCATTTATCCCTCGTTTTTGCCATCTGCCTTCCCCTATTTAAGCAATTTTGCAGCGATTACTGTAATCGTGTGGTGTAGTTTCCTTTAGTTTAATAAAGTTTGACTTTCTCACATCCAGACCAGTTGTCCGTTTTTAATATATCATTAATTATAAGTTCCTCCAGTCAGAACTGGAAGGTGGGGTTTAGCGATTCGAAACTGCTGTTTGGAAATTGGTTTACAGTGCACTGCAAAAGCTGCCTGACCAGGTAAATTACCGTAAACCAGGTAAAAGATTGGAATTGGTCACAGTGCAGGCAAAGACTGCTGACCAGGTAAATTACCGTAAACCAGGTAAAAGATTGGAATTGGTCACAGTGCAGGCAAAGGCTGCTGACCAGGTAAATTACCGTAAACCAGGTAAAAGATGCCCCCCTACAGTTTCAATGAGATCCCCTCTCATTCTTCTAAACTCTAGTGAATGCAGGCCTAGTCGACCCAATCTCTCCTCATATGACAGTCCTGCCATCCCAGGAATCAGTCTGGTGAACCTTCGCTGCGCTCCCGCTATGGCAAGTATATCCTTTCTTAGGTAAGGAGACCAAAACTGCACACAGTACTCCAGGTGTGGCCTCACCAAGGCCCTGTATAACTGTAGTAAGACATCCTTGCTCCTGTACTCAAATACTCTTGCAATGAAGGCCAACATACCATTTGCCTTCCTAACTGCTTGCTGCACCTGCATGTTTGCTTTCAGTGACTGGTGTACAAGGACACCCAGGTCCCTTTGTACATCAGCATTTCCCAATCTATCACCATTTAAATAATACTCTGCCTTTCAGTTTTTCCTACCGAAGTGGATAACTTGACATTTATCCACAAATACCAGGATGCTTTGAGAGGTTGAGAGGTTCCTGTGAGAACTTTTGTATGAAAACCACTGACAGATAAAGGAGACCTTGGACAGGAACAGCAACTTTCTGCTAGATAAATTGTGAAAGGCTGTCAGCTGCTGCCGCTGCCGCTACTGTAACCCCGCTATTTAAAAAAGGAGGGAGAGAGAAAACCGGGAACTACAGACCGGTTAGCCTAACATCAGCAGTAGGGAAAATGCTAGGATGTGATAACAGGACACTTAGAAAATATCAACGGGATTAGACAAAGTCAACATCAAATCAAATCAAATCAAATCAACTGGGAAGAGCGGCGAGGTAGCAGCGGTATAAAGTGAGCCTGAGGTGCAGGTTGGCCTCACAGCATCATAGAAACATAGAAGATAGGAGCAGGAGTAGGCCATTTGGCCCTTCGAGCCTGCTCCGCCATTCAACAAGATCATGGCTGATCATCCAAACCCTAGCACCCGGTCCCTACACCGACAGCCATCCCACTCAAGCCCTATCCCCGTAACCCCACGTATTTGATCCCCCCTAACACTAAGGGCCAATTTTTATCATGGCCAATCAACCTAACCCGCACATCTTTGGACTGTGGGAGGAAACCGGAGCACCCGGAGGAAACCCACGCAAACACGGGGAGAATGTGCAAACTCCACACAGACAGTCACCCGAGGCCGGATTTGAACCCGGGTCCATGGCGCTGTGAGGCAACAGTGCTAACCACTATGCCACCGTGCCGCCCCTGCCAGCAGCGGCGGCAGAGCAGCGAGGCCTGGGAGGAGCGGCGAGGCAGCAGTGGCGTTAGCAACTCAGCATCGGCAGAATTTTCAAAGATTGACATCAGAAGTCAAAAGTGATGTGAGGGAGCTGATTGGTGAGTATCTGATAAGTGTTTTTATTTGGCTTTCTTAAAGTTTTCAAGTTTATTCCAGCTAGGTTAGTAAATTAGAGGTTAATTAGAGGTATGGCAGGGCAGCTCACACCCGCGGAATGCACATCCTGTACCATGTGGGAAGTCCTGGACACCTCCCGTGGTCTGGATGACCACATGTGTGGGAAGTGTCGCCAGCTACAGCAACTCGAGCACTGGGTTACGGAGCTGGAGCGGCGGCTGCAGTCACTGCTGTGCATCCACGAGGCTGAGAGCTACGTGGATAGCACGTTTCGGGAGGTGGTCACCCCACAGCTTAAGAGTGCGCAGTCAGAGAGTGAATGGGTGACCATCAGACAGAAGAGGAGGACCAGTAGGGTAGTGCAGGAGTCCCCTGAGCCCATCTTGCTCACCAACCAGTACTCGGTGCTAAGTACTGGTGAGGACGATGGTTCCTCTGGGGAGTGCAGCCAGAGCCAAGTCCACAGCACCATGGAAGGCTCAGCTGCACAGGTGGGGGGGGGAAGAGGAGAGGGAGAGCAATAGTGATAGGGGATTCAATAGTTAGGGGAGCAGGCAGGCGTTTCTGTAGCCGCAGACATGACTCCAGGATGGTATGTTGCCTCCCTGGTTCCAGGGTCAAGGATGTCACTGAATGGCTGCAGGGCATTCTGAGGGGGGAGGGTGAACAGCCAGAGGTCGTGGTCCATATCGGTACCAACGACATAGGTAGGATCAGGGCTGAGGCCCTGCATGCAGAGTTTACGGAGCTAGGAAAGAGGTTAAAAAGCAGAACCTCAAAGGAAGTAATCTCCGGTTACTACCAGTGCCACATGCTAGTGAGTACAGAAATAGGAAGATAGAGCAGATAAATGCGTGGCTGGAGCGATGGTGTAGGAGGGAGGGCTTTAAATTCCTGAGGAATTGGAACCATTTCTGGGGGAGGTGGGACCTCTACAAGCCAGGCGGGTTGCACCTCAATAGGAACGGGACCAATATCTCCAAGCTTGCAGACGACACAAAGCTGAGTGGGCGTGTGTGCTGTGAGAAGGATGCTGAGAAACTCCAGTATGATTTGGACAGGTTGGGTGATTGGGCAGAAGCATGGCAGATGCAATATAACATGGATAAATGCGAGGTTATCCACTTTGATGTCAAAAACAAGAAGGCAGATTATTATCTGAATGGCAATAGATTGGGAGAAGGGGAAGTGCAACGAGACCTGGGCGTTGTTGTGCACCAGTCGCTGAAGGTAAGCATGCAGGTGCAGCAGGCAGTTAAGAAGGCAAATGGTATGTTGGCCTTCGTAGCGAGAGGGTTTGAGTACAGAAACAAGGATGTCTTGCTGCCTTGGTGAGACCACATCTTGAGTATTGTGTGCAGTTTTGGTCGCCTTATCTGAGGAAGGATGTTCTTGCTATGGAAGGAGTGCAGCGAAGATTCACCAGGCTGATACCTGGGATGGCAGGAATGACGTATGAGGAGAGATTGGATCGATTGGGCTTGTACTCGCTGGAGTTTAGAAGAATGAGAGGGGATCTCATTGAAACTTATAAAATTCTAACAGGACTAGACAGACTAAATGCAGGAAGGATGTTCCCGATGGTCGGGGAGTCCAGAACCAGGGGTCACAGTCTAAAGATAAGGGGTAAGCCATTTATGACAGAGATGAGGAGGAATTTCTTCACCCAGAGAGTGGTGAACCTGTGGAATTCTCTACCACAGAAGGCAGTAGAGGCCAATTCATTAAATATATTCAAGAAGGAGTTAGATATATTTCTTAAGGCTAAAGGGATCAAGGGGTATGGGGAGAAAGCAGGGACACGGTACTGAATTTGGATGATCAGCCATGATTGCATTGAATGGCGGAGCAGGCTCGAGGGGCCGAATGGCCTACTCCTGCTCCTATCTTCTATGTTTCTATGTTTCTATATCCTCGCGGGAGGGTTTGCTCATGCTGTTGGGAGGGTTTAAACTAGCTTGGCAGCGGGATGGGAACCTAAGTATAGATTCAATAGGGAGGGAAGAAAAACTGGAATTGGAAACCAAAAATGTGGAAAGTAAATTGGAAGGGCAGAGGAATCAAGGGCTAGATAGTAGTAAACAAGGAGATTTGTCTATGCTAAGTGGTATATTCTTCAATGCAAGGAGCATTGCGAACAAGGCAGATGAGCACAGGTAGATAATTGGGACTATGATATTATAGATAACACAGATATATGGCTGAAAGAGGGGCAGGTATGGCAGCTCAACATTCCTGGTTACAGGATTTTCAGATGGGATAGAGAGGGAGGTAAAAAGGGAGGGGTGGTCGCGTTATTGATTAAAGAAACTATTACAGCTGGGAGGAGGGATGATATGTTGGAGGGATCATCAGACGAGGCCATGTGGGTCGAATTGAAAAACAAAAAAGGGGCGATCACACTGCTGGGAGTGTACTACAGACCCCCAAACAGTGAGAGGGAGATAGAAGAACAAATATGTAGACACATTTCTGAGACGTGCAAAAACTATAGGACAGTAATAGTAGGGGATTTCAACTACCCCAATATATGCGAGAATCAGCGGGAATCGCTGGCTGAGCGGCTGTATAAAGCCTCCCGAGACCTAGGTAAGGCCGCAGTGCGAGAATCGGCGGGAATCGCGGGCTGAGCGGCTGTATAAAGGCTCCAGAGACCCAGGTAAGGCCGCAGTGCGAGAATCGGCGGGAATCGCGGGCTGAGCGGCTGTATAAAGGCTCCAGAGACCCAGGTAAGGCCTCAGTGTGAGAATCGGCAGGAATCGCGGGCTGCGCGGCTGTATAAAGGCTCCAGAGACCCAGGTAAGGCCGCAGTGCGAGAATCGGCAGGAATCGCGGGCTGAGCAGCTGTATAAAGGCTCCAGAGACCCAGGTAAGGCCGCAGTGCGAGAATCGGTGGGAATCGCGGGCTGAGCGGCTGTATAAAGTCTCCAGAGCCCAGGTAAGGTTTTCCAATCTCCAATCTTGGAACTTAGAGGGAAGGAGAGAGGTAAAAAGTAATCCAAGTGTGACGTCACCAGAAAGCGGGTAAGTGATTGGTTGGTAAGTATTTCTCCCTTTTTAAGCTTAAATCTCTTTGGTTTATAGTTTCTAAGGTGTGATATTCAGCATCTAGAATCGGGGCAGAGGGTATTTAAGAATAATATTAATAAATTTAATTAATTACATAGAATGGGAGATCAGGTGATGTGTTGCTGCTGCAATATGCGGGAGCTGGTGGACACCATTGATGCTCACGGTGATCACATTTGCAGTAAGTGTTGGCTGCTCGAGGAATTCCGGCTCCGTGTTGAAGAGCTGGAGTCCGAGCTTCAAACACTGAGACACATCAGGGAGGGGGAGAGTTACCTGGAGTCTGTGTATCACGAGGTATTCACACCAATTAGATTAATTAATTCAGATGTAGTCCGTGGCCAGGGTCAGGATGGTGTGACTAGAAGTGAGGCAGGTATGGGGATCCAGGAGGTAGTGTTGGAGGAGCCGCAGCCCTTGCACTTGTCCAACAGGTTCGAGGCTCTTACTCCCTGTGAGGATGGGAACAGGGACTGCGGGGAGGATGAGCAACCTGGCCACAGCACCGTGGAGCGGGGGGCCATTCAAGTGGGGGGAGTTAAAAGAAATGTTGTAGTGGTAGGGGATAGTATCGTTAGGGGGATAGATAGAGTTCTTTGCAGCTGAGAGCGAGAGTCCCGAAGGCTGTGTTGCCTGCCCGGTGCCAGGGTTAAGGACATCTCCTCTGGACTGGAGAGAAACTTGGAGTGGGAGGGGGAGGATCCAGTTGTCGTGGTCCATGTTGGTACCAACGACATAGATAGGAGAAGGAAGGAGGTTCTGCTGAGGGAGCTTGAGCAGCTAGGGGCCAAATTAAAAAGCAGAACCAAAAGGGTAATAATCTCTGGATTATTACCTGAGCCATGAGCGAATTTGGCTAGGACAAATAAAATTAGAGAGTTAAATGCGTGGCTAAAAGACTGGTGTGGGAGAAGTGGGTTTTGCTTCCTGGGACACTGGCACCAGTACTGGGGCAGGAGGGAGCTGTTCCGTTGAGACGGGCTTCACTTGGCCAGTGCTGGGACTAGAGTCCTGGCGGATCATATAACTAGGGCTGTAGAGAGGGCTTTAAACTAACTAGTGGGGGGGAGGTTCCTAGAGAGCAAATAATAAAAATGACAACAGAGAAGGTCATAGACTTAGGTAGCAGTGGGGAAATTAAAAACCAGAGCGTGTCAGGAAGGGGCAGAAGGTATGGAGTAAAAGGCAAAGTAATAAAAAGGGCAAAAGCAGGAACTAAGTGTCACAAAACATATTTGAAAGTTCTCTATCTGAATGCACGTAGCATTCGTAACAAAATAGACGAGTTAATGGCACAAATAACTACATATGGGTATGATCTTGTGGCCATTACAGAAACATGGCTGCAGGGTGACAATGCCTGGGAATTAAACATACCAGGTTATTTAACGATCAGGAAGGACAGGCAGGAAGGAAGGGGAGGTGGGGTGGCTCTGTTAATAAAGGAAGGAATCACTGTAATACAGAGAAATGATATTGGGTCAAAAGATCAGGATAATGAAACAGTTTGGGTGGAGGTAAGGAATAATAAGGGGAAAAAAACACTAGTGGGTGTAGTCTATCGGCCTCCGAACAGTGGCAACTCTGTTGGATGGAGTATCAATCAGGAAATAGTTGAGGCTTGTAATAAGGGAACAGCTATAATTATGGGGGATTTTAACTATCATATTAATTGGACAAATCAAATTGGGCAGGGCTACCTTGAGGATGAGTTCATTGAGTGTATTAGGGATGGGTTTCTTGAGCAGTATGTAACTGAACCGACCAGGGGGCAAGCAACCTTAGATCTGGTCCCGTGTAACGAGACAGGATTAATTAAAAATGTCCTAGTAAAGGATCCCCTTGGACTGAGTGACCATAACATGGTTGAATTCCATATTCAATTAGAGGGTGAGAAGGTTGGATCTCAAACAAGCGTGCTAAGCTTGAATAAAGGAGACTATGAAGGTATGAGAGCGGAATTGAGTAGAGTGGATTGGGAAAATAGATTAAAGGGTAAGACGATACATGATCAGTGGTGTACATTTAAGGAGTTATTTTACAACTTCCAAAAAATATATATTCCACTGAGAAGAAAAGGGTGTAAAAGAAAAGACAGCCATCCGTGGCTAAGTAAAGAAATTAAGGATAGTATTCGACTAAAAACAAGGGCATATAAGGTAGCCAAATCTAGTGGGAGGATAGAGGATTGGGAAAACTTTAAAAGACAGCAAAAAATAACAAAAAGATTGATTAAGAAAGGGAAGATAGATTATGAAAGTAAATTAGCCAAAAATATAAAAACAGATAGTAAGAGTTTTTATAGTTATATAAAAAGAAAAAGGGTGGCTAAAGTAAATGTTGGTCCCTTAGAGGATGAGACCGGGAAATTAATGGTGGGAAATATGGAGATGGCAAAAACACTGAATGAATATTTTATATCAGTCTTTACAGTAGAAGACACTAAGAATATCCCAACACTGGACAAACAGGGGGCTAAAGGGGGGGAGGAGCTAAACACGATCAAAATCACTAAGGAAGTGGTACTCGGTAAAAAAATGGGACTCAAGGCGGATAAATCACCTGGACCTGATGGCTTACATCCTAGGGTCTTGAGGGAAGTGGCGGTAGGGATTGTGGATGCATTGGTAATAATTATCCAAAACTCCCTGGACTCGGCAAAGGTCCCGGCAGACTGGAAAACTGCTAATGTAACACCCTTATTTAAAAAGGGCAGTAGACAGAAGGCTGGAAACTATAGACCGGTTAGCCTAACATCTGTGGTAGGTAAAATTTTGGAGTCCATTATTAAGGAGACAGTAACAGGACATTTGGATAATCATAATTTAATAGGACAAAGTCAGCATGGTTTTATGAAGGGGAAGTCATGTTTGACAAATTTACTGGAGTTCTTTGAGGAAGTAACATATAGGGTGGATAAAGGGGAACCAGTGGACGTAGTGTATTTAGACTTCCAAAAGGCATTTGACAAGGTGCCACACAAAAGATTATTGCTTAAGATAAAAAATCACAGGATTGGGGGTAATATTCTGGCATGGATAGAGGATTGGCTATCTAACAGAAGGCAGAGAGTTGGGATAAATGCTTCGTTCTCAGACTGGCAATCAGTAACTAGTGGTGTTCCGCAGGGGTCAGCGCTGGGTCCCCAACTCTTTACAATCTATATTAATGATTTGGAGGAGGGGACCGAGTGTAACATATCGAAGTTTGCAGATGATACTAAGATGGGAGGGAAAGTAGTGAGTGAGGAGGACATAAAAAACCTGCAAGGGGACATAGACAGGCTAAATAAGTGGGCAGAGATTTGGCAGATGGAATACAATACTGGAAAGTGTGAGGTTATGAACTTTGGCAGGAAAAATCGTAGAGCAAGTTATTATCTTAATGGCAAGAAACTGAAAGTACTGAAGTACAAAGGGATCTGGGGGTCCTGGTGCACGAAACTCAAAAGGTTAGTATGCAGGTGCAGCAAGTGATTAGGAGGGCCAATGGAATGTTGGCTTTCATTGCTAGGGAGATAGAATATAAAAATAGGGAGGTATTGCTTCAGTTGTACAAGGTATTGATGAGACCGCACCTGGAATACTGCATACAGTTTTGGTGTCCATATTTAAGAAAGGACATACTTGCTCTCGAGTCAGTACAAAGAAGGTTCACTCGGTTAATCCCGGGGATGAGGGGGTGGTCATATGAGGAGAGGTTGAGTAGATTGGGACTACTCATTGGAGTTCAGAAGAATGAGAGGCGATCTTATTGAAACATATAAGATTGTGAAGGGGTTGGATCGGGTGGATGCGGGGAAGATGTTCCCGATGATGGGTGAAACTAGAACTAGGGGGCATAGTCTTAGAATAAGGGGCTACTCTTTCAAAACTGTGATGAGGAGGAACTACTTCACTCAGAGGGTGGTAGGTCCATGGAATATGCTGCCCCAAAAAGCTGTAGAAACTACATCATTACATAAATTTAAAACAGAAATAGACAGTTTCCTAGAAGTAAAGGGAATTAAGGGTTACGGGGAGCGGCCAGGAATTTGGACATGAGTCTAGGTTCGGATCGGTCATGGCCCTGTGGGTAGTGGAGCGGACCCAGGGGCCGTGTAGCCTGATCCTGCTCCTATTTCGTGTGTCTAATTCTGTTAGATTCAGGAGATAGTCCTGTCATAGTGGATTGGCGGTTAGGATCAGATCAGCCATGATCTTATTGAATGGCGGAGCAGGCTCGAGGGGCCGATTGGCCTACTCCTGCTCCTATTTCTTATGTTCTTATGTTCTTAACTGGGATAAAATTAGAAGGGTATAGAAGGTGCGGAATTCCTAAAATGCATCCAGGAGAACATTTTTCATTTTTAGCCAGTATGTAGCAAGCCCAACAAGGGAGGGAACGGTTCTGGACTTAGTTTTGGGAATGAATCTTGGCAGCTAGAAGGCGTATCAGTGGGGAGCATTTTGGTGCTAGTGACCATAATTCTGTTAGAGTTAAGGTAGTTATGGTAAAGGAAAAATATAGACCAGCAATAAAAATTCTAAATTGGGGAATAGCAAATTTTGCTAAGCTCAGAGGGGATTTAGCCATAGTGGACTGGAAACAGCTACTTGAAGGTAAATCAGTGCCAGAACAGTTGGAGGCACTCAAGGAGGCGATCCGGAGGGTTCAGACCAAACATGTGTCCTTAAGGAAAAAAGGTGGGATTAACAAATCTAGAGCCCCCTGGATGTCTCGGGACATACAGGGTAGGATAAAGAAAAAAAGGGAGGCGTATGACAGATACCGAGGGCTAAATACTCCAGAATCTTTAGAGGAGTACAGAAAGTGCAGGGGTGCAATTAAAAATGAAATTAGGAAAGCAAAGTGAGAGCATGAAAAATTCTTGCCAAGTAAAATCAAGGGAAACCCAAAGATGTTTTATAAATATATTAAGAGTAAGAGGGTAACTAAAGAAAGGGTAGGGCCTATTAGAGATCATGAGGGTAATCTGTGCGTGGAGATGGGAGATGTTGGTAGGGTTCTTAATGAATACTTTGCTTCTGTTTTGACAAAAGAGAGGGGCGAAGCAGACATTGCTATCAGGGAGGAGAAGTGTGAAATATTAGATGAAATAAACATAGTGAGAGAGGAAGTATTAAGGGGTTTAGCAGCTTTAAAAGTGGATAAATCCCCAGGCCCGGATGAAATGTATCCCAGGCTCTTAAGCAAAGCAAAAGAGGAAATAGCAAAGGCCCTGGCCATCATTTTTCAATCCTCTCTGGCTTCAGGTGTGGTGCCGGAGGACTGGAGGACTGCTAATGTGATACCCTTGTTTAAAAAGGGAGAAAAGGATAGACCGAGTAATTACAGGCCAGTCAGCTTAACCTCGGTGGTGGGAAAATTATTGGAAAGAATTCTGAAGAACAGGGTAAATCTTAATTTAGAAAGACACAGATTAATCAAGGATAGTCAGCATGGATTTGTTAAGGGAAGGTCGTGTCTGACAAACTTTATTGAATTTTTTGAGGAGGTAACAAGGAGGGTAGATGAGGGTAGTGTGTTTGATGTAGTGTATATGGACTTTAGCAAGGCTTTTGATAAGGTTCCACATGGCAGACTGGTCACGAAGTTAAAAGCCCATGGGATCCAGGGCAAAGTGTCAAGTTGGATTCAAAACTGGCTCGGAGACAGGAAGCAGAGGGTAATGGTTGCTGGGTGCTTTTGTGACTGGAAGGCTGTTTCCAGTGGGGTTCCGCAGGGCTCAGTACTAGGTCCCTTGCTTTTTGTGGTATATGTCAATGATCCTGACTTGAATATAGGGGGTATGATTAAGTAGTTTGCAGATGATACTAAAATCGACTGTGTGGTTGATACTGAAAAAGGATGCTGCAGACTATATCAATAAATTGGTCAGGTGGGCAGAACAGTGGCAAATGCAATTCAATCCGGAGAAGTGTGAGGTAATGCATTTGGGGAAAGCTAACAAGGAAAGGGAATACACATTAAATGGTAGGACACTGAGTAGTGTAGAGGAACAAAGGGAACTTGGAGTGCATGTCCACAGATCCCTGAAGGTAGCAGGCCAAGTTAAAAGGTGGTTAAGAAGGCATACAGAGTGCTTGCCTTTATTAGCCGTGGCATTTAATACAGAGCAGGGGGGTTATGCTTCAACTGTATAAAACACGAGTTAGGCCTCAGCTAGAGTACTGCGTGCAGTTCTGGTCACCACATTACAGGAAAGATGTGATTGCACTAGAGAGAGTACAATTATGTTGCCGGGAGTAGAGAATCTTAGCTATGAGGAAAGACTGGATAGGCTGGGTCTGTTTTCCTTGGAACAGAGGAGGCTGAGGGGAGACCTCATTGAGGTGTATAAAATTAAGAGGGGCCCAAATAAAGTGGATAGAAATTTCCCTTAGCAGAGGGGTCAAAAACCAGGGGGCACAGATTTAAAGTAATTGGGGGAAGGTTTAGAGGGGATTTGAGGGGAAATTTCTTCACCCAGAGGGTTGTGGGGGTCTGGAACTCACTGCCTGAAAGGGTGGTAGAGGCAGGAACCCTAACCACATTTAAAAAGTACTTGGATGTGCACTTGGGATGCTGTAACCTGCAGGGCTACGGACCAAGAGCTGGGAAGTGGGATTAGGCTGGATAGCTCTTGTTGGCCGGCGCGGACACGATGGGCCGAAATGGCCTCCTTCCGTGCTGTAACTTTCTATGATTTCTATGATTCCATCCTTTTGCCACCCTACAATTTGCAGTAACCGTTCCATAAGCTATAGAATTTTGGAAGATGACAACCAATGCATTCACTATTTCCATGGTTACCTCTTTTAGTACGTTTCAGGTCAATAACCCTTCGTCAGGGATATGGGGATAGTTCAGGAAAGTGGATTTGAGGTAGAAGATCAGCCATGGTCTTATTGAATGGCGGAGCAGGCTCGAGGGGCCAAATGGCCGACTCCTGCTCCTATTTCTTATGTTCTTATGTCCTTATGATGTGAAGATGGAGATAAAAAGAGGAGACAATGGGGATGGAATCAGTCTTTGGCAGTAACACAGCATTGTCAATAGTGAATCGCCAGTCCATTGTGAACCCCAACTAATTTTCTTCTCCGCTGAAGTCCTGATTGCACTTCAAATAGAATTTAAATTCTACTCCCTTATCTCAACTTACTTAGCTAAATCTTAGCGCAGACCTCACCCTTCCGTTTTGGTTGTAAAGTGTAGTGGCTGTAATAGAGGTAAACAAGGGGAAAGATTTTAAGTAATTGGTGATTAGAGGGGAGTTGAGGAGAACTTTTTTCACCCAGAGGGTGGTGGGGGTCTGGAACTCACTGCCTGAAAGGGTGGGAGAGGCAGAAACCCTCATCGCATTTAAAAAGTACTTGGATATGCCCTCGAAGTGCCGAAACCTACAGGGCTACGGACCAAGAGCTGAAAAGTGGGATTAGGCTGGAGAGCTCTTTTTCAGTCGGCACAGACACGATGGGCCAAATGGCATCCTTCTGTGCCGTAAATTTGTATGATTCTATGATAGCAAGAAACAGCTTTGTTACTGGAAGATGAGAGTCCAAGTGACCAAATAAGAGATGAGCAGCAATGTGGCAAAGTTCCAGAGGGGGTAGGAGAGACAAATCCAGCCCCATCTCTTAATTGCATTTTTTTAAAAATAACTCTCCACATAACTGAACTCCCTCATCCCTGGTATCATCCTGGTAAGCCTACTCTGTACTCTCTCCAGGGCAATTTCAGGAAGCTGCAAGACTGAAGAATTGCCCTGGTTGCGTTGTGTAAATTAATTCAAAAGGATGTTGCTACACCTAGCAACCAGAGCTTGTCTTCCCACTGCAGCAGGCAAAAGGAAAATGGGAGGTAGCTGTATGATACTTTACAAATCTCTGGTTGGGCCTCAGCTGCAGTATTGTGTACAATTCTGGTCACCACACTTTGGGAAGGATGTCAAGGCCCTGGAAAGGGTGCAGAGGAGGTTTACCAGGATGATACCAGGGATAAGGGAGTTCAGTTCTGTGGAGAGATTGGAGAAGCTGGGATTGTTCTCCTTAGAGCAGAAAAGGTTAAGAGGAGACCCAGTAGAGGCATTCAAAGTTATGAGGGGTTTTGATAGAGCAAGTAGGAAGAAACTATTTCCTCTGGCAAGTGGGTCGTTAGCCAGAGGTCATAGATTTAAAATAATTGGTAAAAGCACTAGAGGGGAAATGAGGAGGATTTTTTTTCACACAGAGGGTTAAGATCTGGACGCACTACCTGAAAGGGTGGTGGAATCAGATTCCATTGGAACTCTTAAAAGGCAATTGGACGTCTACTGTACTTGAAGAGGACTAATTTGCAGGGTTGGGGGAGAAAGCTGGGGCTGTGGGCCTAATTGTACAGCTCCTTCAGAGTGCCGGCACAGGTGTGACGGGCCATATGGCCTCCTTATCAAAGGAAGGATGTTCTTGCCATGGAGGGAGTTCAGCGAAGATTCACCAGGCTGATACCTGGGATGGCAGGAATGACGTATGAATAGGGATTGGGTCGCTTGGGCTTATACTCGCTGGAGTTTAGAAGAATGTGAGGGGATCTCATTGAAACTTCTAAAATTCTGACAGGACTAGACAGACTAGATGCAGGAAGGATGTTCCCGATGGTTGGGGAGTCCAGGACCAGGGGTCACAGTCTAAGGATAAGGGGTAAGCCATTTAGGACAGAGATGAGGAGGAATTTCTTCACCCAGAGAGTGGTGAACCTGTGGAATTCTCTACCACAGAAAGCAGTAGAGGCCAATTAATTAAATATATTCAAGAAGGAGTTAGATATATTTCTTAAGGCTAAAGGGATCAAGGGATATGGGAAGAAAGCAGGAACAGGGTATTGAATTTGAATGATCAGCCATGATCTCATTGAATGGCGGAGCAGGCTCGAGGGGCCAAATGGCCTACTCCTGCTCCTATCTTCTATGTTTCTATGTAAAATTCTATTCTATTCTATTCTATGATACCTGAGAGGGACAGAGAAGATGAGACAGATGAATGAAGCATAAATCACTGCCAGCCGGATGACCACCTGTGTCCAGCCTGATTGGCACCCTGCGATTATGGAAGGACACCTTTAGCATTACAGCAGGTCCTGAAGACGAACAACAAAACCTTTGCCAGCGATCTAATTTACATTGGTTGATGATGCTTATCCCAAGGTAAATATAATCGTGTTTGAGAGGATTCATGCTTCATATCCTTAACTGTTTGGCATTCTAAGTGCTTCATTCCATTTAGAAGGATGTTTATTTCAAGCATCATTCATGTAATGGAAGCTTAAATCGTTAAACGCGCAGGTGAGCATCGGTCACACTGCTCCAAACATCTGGAGCTGGGTTCTGAAACAGCTGTAACCACTGTGGGCCATAATTCAGCATCGCGGCCATTGGGAAAAATGATTTCTGCAGTGACTGGGCTCTGTAATTTGGTCATTACATTTCAAACAGTTTTTCTGTTTTAAATATATCACTAAACGCTAAAGTCCAACTGGCACTTGTTAAATGGTTTGTTCTTTGTTAAATGGATGAGCTGTGTAAGGTTCCTCCATCACCATGTTACTGGCACCAGTTAGGGTGCTCCACAGCTGCTGAGGTCCTTGCCACAAACAGGTGACAGCAGCAGCATCACCACACGGCACTGCATCTCACACTTCAGTTGGTATAAATGTTGTCAGCCGTGGCTCAGTGGGTAGCATGCTCCCCGGAGTCAGAGGGGTCGATTGTCATTGACCCGTGCAGTCGGGATTGGAGGCGTGCGGGGGGGGTTAACGTCCCGAATTCTGGGGGTCCCGACACCATCCCGCCCCCAACCCACCTCCATGTAAGTTTCAAAGGAGGCGGGTACCCGCCCTGCACTGGGACCCGCTTACCCGAGGCGGGAAGGGATTAGTGCCAATTAACTGCCTGTTAACAGGTAGTTTTTAGCCTAATCCCTATTTTAAAGCTTGAAGTGTGGGATTCCCAACGGCTCCAAACCATGCCAAGTTGGAGGAGTCGAGCCGTTGGGTTGAAGGACTTGGAGGAGTCGAGATCTCGGTGTTCAGGTGAGTGATGGGTGCATGAGTGCAAAGGTAAGTGTGTTTGGTGTGTCTAAAGTGTGTAAAGAAGTTTAAATTACCTGTACTTGCCTTTTCAGCCTTCCTTCCTCTAGGTTTCGGGAGTCCATCATCTAATCGGCACAGAAAGCAGAATGGCTGCGATCTGTCAAAAGTGACAGCCTGCAGCTTTCTGTGCCAGTGAGATTTCTAACTGAGTCTGTGTAGAAGGACTCAGGTTAGAAGTAAGACTGTCAGTGTTTGACAGATTCAAACAGCTGTGAAACACTGATATTTCATCTGTCAAAACATCTTGACAGATGAAATTTCAGTCTGTGACGTCACCTGTTGCCGGATGGCCCTTACTTGGCCTGCTGAGCCCGCTGGGCGGGCTCAACAAGGTCAATCAAGTTAAAATCGCATGGATTGGCCGCATCTTGATGGAGGCGGGGCTACAGCCCCGAAAGTTGTAGTCCCGCCTCCTTCCCGACTTCTGAATGAAAGTCACGCCCAGAAGGTTTGTGAGCTCAGGACCCACTCTGGGGACTTAAGCACAAAATCTAGGCTGACGTTTCCAGAGCAGTACCGAGGGAGCGCTGCAACGTCGGAGGTGCCGCCTTTCGGATGAGACGTTAAACCGAGGTCCCCGTTTGCCCTCTCGGGTGGACATGAAAGGTCCCACTATTTAGAAGAAGAGCAGGGGAGTTCTCCCCGGTGCCTTGGCCAATATTTATCTCTCACCCTAAACACCTAAAACCAGATCATCTGGTCATTATCACATTGCTGTTAGTGGGAGCTTGCTGAGCGCAAATTGGCTGCTGCGTTTGAACAGTGACGACACTTCAAAAAGTACTTCATTGGCTTTGAAGTGCTTTGGGACGTCCTGAGGTTGTGAAAGGTGTTCTTTCTGCTTCCTGAAGATCAATGCACGGTATCATAGTGATTATGTTACTGGACTTGTAATCCAGAGACATGAGTTCAAATCCCACCACGACAGCTGGCGAATTTCAATTCAGTTAATTCAATAAATCTGGAATATAAAAGCTAGTATCAGTAATGGTGACCAGGAAAGTATTGGACTGTTGTAAAAACCCATCTGGTTCACTAATGTCCTTTAGGGGAGGAAATCTGCCGTCCTTACCCGGTCTGGCCTATATGTGACTCCAGACCCACAGCAATGTGGTTGACTCTTAACTATCCTCTGAAATGGCCTAGCAAGACAATCAGTTGTCACCACCAGGCCAATTAGGGATCAGCAATAAATGTTTGCCTTGCCAGCAACATCCACATCCTGTAAATACACTTTTTTTAAATTACACAATAATAGTAACAACAGAAAGTTTTTTTTATTCGTTCCTGGGATGTGGGCGTCGCTGGCAAGGCCAGCATTTATTGCCCATCCCTAATTGCCCTTGAGAAGGTGGTGGTGAGCCGCCTTCTTGAAACGCTGCAGTCTGTGTGGTGAAGGTACTCTCACAGTCCTGTTAGGGAGGGGATTCCAGGATATTGACCCAGTGATGATGAAAGAACGGCGATATATTTCCAAGTCAGGATGGTGTGCAACTTGGAGGGGAACGTGCAGGTGATGGTGTTCCCATGCGCCTGCTGCTCTTGTCCTTCTAGGTGGTAGAGGTCGTGGGTTTGGGAGGTGCTGCCGAAGAAGCCTTGGTGAGTTGCTGCAGTGCATCTTGTAGATGGTACACTCCGCAGCCACAGTGCGCCAGTGGTGAAGTTAGTGAATGTTTAAGGTGGTGGATCGGATGCCAATCAAGCAGGCTGCTTTGACCTGGGTGGTGTCGAGCTTCCTGAGTGTTGTTAGAGCTGCACTCATCCAGGCAATTGGAGAGTATTCCATCACACTCCTGACTTGAGCCTTGTAAATGTGGAAAGGCTTTGGGGAGTCAGGAGATGAGACACTTGCCACAGAATACCCAGACTCTGACCTGCTCTTGTTGCCACAGTATTTATGTTGCTGGTCCAGTTAAGTTTCTGGTCAATGGTGACCCCCCAATATGTTGATGGTGGGGGATTCAGCGATGGTAATGCCGTTGAATGTCACTTGTGTGGCGCGCATGTTACTTGTCACTTATCAATCCAAGCCTGAACGTCGTCCTGGTCTTGCAGCAGGAGGGCATGGACTGCTTCATTATCGGAGGAGTTGTGAGCTGAACACTGTGCAATCATCAGCGAACATCCCCACTGCTGACCTTATGATGGAGGGAAGGTCAGTAATGAAGCAGCTGAAGATGGTTGGGCCTAGGACACTGCCCTGAGGAACACCTGCAGCAATGTCCTGGGGCTGAGATGATTGACCTCCAACAACCACAACCATCTTCCTTTGTGCTAGGCATGACTCCAGCCAGTGGAGATTTTTTCCCCCGATTCCCATTGACTTCAGTTTTACTAGGGCTCCTTGATGCCACACTCGGTCAAATGCTGCCTTGATTTCAAGGGCAGTCACTCTCACCTCACCTCTGGAATTCAGCTCTTTTGTCCATGTTTGGACCAAGGCTGTAATGAGGTCTGGAGCCGAGTGGTCCTGGCGGAACCCAAACTGAGCATCGGTGAGGAGGTTGTTGGTGAGTAAGTGCCGCTTGATAGCACTGTCGATGACACCTTCCATCACTCTGCTGATGATTGAGAATAGACTGATGGGGCGGTAATTGGCCGGATTGGATTTATTCTGCTTTTTGTGGACAGGACATACCTGGGCAGATTTTCACATTGTCGGGTAGCTGCCAGTGTTGTAGCTGTACTGGAACAGCTTGGCTAGAGTCATAGAGTCATAGAGTTATACAGCACGGATAGAGGCCCTTCGGCCCATCGTGTCCGCGCCGGCCATCAAGCCCTGTCTAATCTAATCCCATATTCCAGCATTTGGTCCGTAGCCTTGTATGCTATGGCATTTCAAGTGCTCATCCAAATGCTTCTTAAATGTTGTGAGGGTTCCTGCCTCCACAACCCTTTCAGGCAGTGAGTTCCAGACTCCAACCACCCTCTGGGTGAAAAAGTTCTTTCTCAAATCCCCTCTAAACCTCCCGCCCTTTACCTTGAATCTATGCCCCCTTGTTATTGACCCTTCTACTAAGGGAAAAAGCTCCTTAGTATCCATCCTATCTATGCCCCTCATAATTTTGTACACCTCAATCATGTCCCCCCTCAGCCTCCTCTGCTCCAAGGAAAACAAACCCAATCTGCCCAGTCTCTCTTCATAGCTGAAGCGCTCCAGCCCTGGTAACATCCTGGTGAATCTCCTCTGCACCCTCTCCAAAGCGATCACATCCTTCCTGTAGTGTGGCGACCAGAACTGCACACAGTATTCCAGCTGTGGCCTAACCAGTGTTTTATATAGCTCCATCATAACCTCCTTGCTCTTATATTCTATGCCTCGGCTAATGAAGGCAAGTATCCCATATGCCTTTTTTACCACCTTATCCACCTGTTCCGCCGCCTTCAGGGATCTGTGTACTTGCACACCCAGATCCCTCTGACCCTCCATCTTGCCTAGGGTCTTACCATTCATTGTGTATTCCCTTGCCTTGTTAGTCCCCCCAAAGTGCATCACCTCGCACTTTTCCGGGTTAAATTCCATTTGCCACTGTTCCGCCCATCTGACCAACCCATCTATATCGTCCTGCAGACTGAGACTACCCTCCTCGCTATTTACCACCCTACCAATTTTTGTATCATCCGCGAACTTACTGATCATACCTTTTACATTCATATCCAAGTCATTAATGTAGACCACAAACAGCAAGGGAGGGGCAGCTAGTTCTGGAGCACAAGTCTTCAGTACATATTGGGAGCAGGATATGTGTCCATATGAAAGAGTTTCAGTAGAATATACGGATAGGAGTTTATGGGGCAGCCTCCCGGGGACGAGTCTGTGATGGTGTGGAACTCCTGCCCACCTCATGGTCTGCACTTGACCCCTGTCCCAAATACCCGGGTTCAGGGTCAATAATATAGTGGGTGGATGCCTGTGGCATTTCAGACGCAACTAGGGGACATTGGAGTATGGGAGAGGAAGATTACTGGAGTACCTTGGCACTACAGATGGCTGTACAGTAAGAGGAGGATGAGGAGGAGGATGAGAAGGAAGGTGAAGATGGTGTCCCGAAGGCCACACCTGCTGCTCACACTGTTGCTCGGGATGCCAGGGATGCCCTAAAAGATGGAAAGGTCAGTTAGTCTCTCACACTGGACCAAACTAACAATCACATCTCCCGGCGCCCCTGTAGGGATCTTTCTCTTCCCACCTGGGCTTCAGACTCTAGATTTACGATATAAATGAGAGAAAGAAGGTTCACACTGCGACCGATTGTTTGGTTCAGTTTAATACGGTAGTTCCTTTATTAAACACACATATATGGTTCATCAAGCGTAAATCTCTAGCAGTTTCCTTACTCTTCCCCTTAGTTACTTAGACTATCGTGTGTATACTCACTATCACCAGTCTGGTTGGTCTTCCCCTGGTCGAAGTGGTTGTCTGTGAGAGGAGTGACCGTTCTCACCGCCTGCTTCTTCTGTGTGTCAAGATCAGCCAGCTATCCGCTGAACCTGGGTTGTTTAATATAGCTCTTCGCGCGCAAAAGTCAAGTTGCGCCCAGAAAGTTGGGTTTGTTCTGTTCCATAGGTACATTTACAAAGCCGCCTGCACTTTGTCCTCAACCGTGATGACTTCACCAGTTCTTATCAGTTGCAGTCCCAGCCATGATGACTTTACCAGTTCTCAAGTCCTTGTTTCTCACAAGCTGGTTCCTGGTTATCGCATTGCTTTGCTTGCTTAGCAGGATGATGCGGTTAGTCAGATGATCTTGTCTTTCACTCTGGTTCACAGTCAGCACTTTTCCCACCGCTGCTGATCTCAGTTCTTGACCAGCTTTCCCACCATTCCGTTGGTCTCGAGGCATAGCCCGAGCGTGTCCTGTTAACTGGGCTGTTAAGTCTCCAGTCAATTCGCTACCTCTACAGCGAGGCCAAAGTCACATTGTAGGCAATTAGGGCCCTTCACCCCCTGCCCCCCCCACCTCCCCGCAACCTCCCCCACCACTCCCACAGGAATTCCTGTAACCAACCACTCACACATTGCACATCCCCCAATAAGTCCCGTCAATTCACGTCTTCACATTCATAACCAACTGCAAAGGTGAGTTCCCACTCGGCACGCAGGAATGGACAACACGGGGAAATAGTGAAAATTTATTCATTTTATTTGCCGTGATAACAAAAGGAAACTTAACAACATATAATTTTCTCCAACACCCGCGTGTCTACACTTGGTGAATTTCTCTTCCTTTGTGTAACGCTCCTACGTGTTGCAACCCCGGAGGCTTCAGCAGAGGTAGAGGCAGGCTGCTCAGATCCCTGCCCTGGCTGCTGAGATGTTCTTGGCCGACAACCTCTGGGTGTTTGAGCCATGTGGGCCCTGCCAAAGTGGCAGACTCGCCATCGGGAGAAGAGGCAGCAAGCCGAATACTGACCAGGGAGTGGGGGGTGGGGATGGGGGAGTGCAACAGAGGAGAAGTGGGAGCACTTTGAGTGGAGTTGCCACTTCCATGTCCCCTTTCACCATCATCCCTCTCCTGGGCGAGCGCCATGTCACTCCTACCACTCCGCGGGGGAGCAGCTTCGTACAGATCAGTGATGCCTTGTAAGGCCACGGATAAGGTATATGTCATCCAGTTTAAGGTGGCAGACATGTTGGCTTCCAAAGTCTTCATGGCCTGCATGGACTTATTTAATAGACATGCTTGAAGGTCCATGGAGGCGACCACTCTCTTCATGACAAACATTCTCGCAATGGCCTACAACATCAATCCACTAGCGATCAAGTTGGACTCCTCCATGCACTTCGCTATTGTGGAGCGTATGTGTCTGCCAATACCTCGCAAATTTGCTGCTGCCCCTCAACGATTCTCCTTTTTCATCGATTGCCCCCAGGGTTCAGCATCTGCCTCTAGCTGAGCAGGGAGGATTGCGCCCCCTGACACCAGTGTCTGCTCGTGCTCACTTGTGAGTCACCAGGGGAAAACCCAGCTTGCTGTCTAACCGGGCCCACTGAAGTGCGAGTATTTGCGTTGGTGCCTGGGTAGTACGTCCTGTGATGGTGCACCCTCAGAAGCAATGAGGTCCCCCGAGGAATCGTTCTTCGGAAAGTCAACAGACTGCTGCTCTACGCATGAAGGCACTGGAGGAGAGAAGAAAGGGATATGAACTAGTCCTGGCAATGTAGCAATGTTGCCACTCAGCATAATCAGGCTTATCATTATTTACTCGTTGCTGAAATCAAGCCAACATGACTGAGTACTGTATGAGATGCAGGTCAGAATTATTAAATTCTGTCACCAGGCAGCTGCTAAGTCCGACTTTCCATCTCTGATGGTCAGGGACGCTGAGATGCCACGGATCTCCTTTGCCTCCTCCTCTACAGCTGTCAGCTGCACAATCTGTGCCGGCCCACCTCCGGTCCTCTCCCTCTCCCTTGTGCTTTGCGCTCTCTTCTCCTGCAACGTGGGAATGAACAGACCTGTGAGTGACTGTAAGGCATGTGTTTACCAGATGGAGGCAGTGCCTTCGGTGAGGGCGACAATCAGGCAGAGGCATCACATTGCATAAGGATCAGGGTGAGTGGCAGCGGTGGAAGGATAAATGGGGAGGTGAGGAAGTGCATAGAATGTGAAGGATGGGTGCTGGACACTTAAGTGGGTGTGAGGAGTGATGTGATGGAGTAGGCTTGACAAGACAGAGTGAGGGTGTGGGTGAGATGATGTGCACTACAGGATGTAGGTGAATCAGCAACTGTACTCACCTTTCCTGGCCTGGTTAGGTCATTAAAGCGCTTCCCGCACTGGATCCAGGGACAAGCCACAACGCTCCTGCTGCTGACATCCTCAGCCACCTCCAACCATGCCTTCTTGGTGAGAGCAGCAGGTTTCTTCCTCTCGTTGCCGGGGAAGATGATCTCTCTCTGACCCCTCACTGCACCCAGCAATACGTCAAGCGAAACATTGTCCTGAATCTGTCACGAAACTTCTCCCTCCCTTTGTGCACTCTCCTGACTCCTCCAAACGCCATCTTGGGATTGGCCCTTTAAATAGTCGAGTTGAGATCCCGTCATGCGGGTGCATGTCACGCCCGCTGCCGCGCATTGGAGACAGTCATTAACAAGATTATCCTCCACAATGTATGGAGGGGACGATTTTCAGTACCTCCACCTGGTGACCATGGCAACAAGTCACTTACTGCCCTAATTATGCTGGCACTTTGGCCACTGCCATCATTGGTAAGGTCCTGAGATGGGCAACCGGGGTGGCCACCTGTAATATGTGTTAGATCCGTGATTCTGAGAGTATGATGTTTTCAAATAACTACACGGATGCTGTAACTTAACAATCAACAGGTGTTTACTGGAGTAGGGTAGTCTCAAGACTGGGGGTACAGAGGCATGCTCAAGGCTTATATACAGGTGTGGTCACTGCTGGTACTACAGTATACAGGAGCTGTAAAAGTAGTTCTCTCTTAAAGGTACATACACTACAATTCCTCCCCTTTTAGATTAGCAGTACCCATAATATTCAAATAACAATTAACACTTTAACATGCACATTAAACAAAAATAGTCCATTTATAGATTCAGTCTTTGGGGCGGCTTCCTGATCCTTTCTGGATAGCGCCTTTCCTGAGGTTCTTGTTCTTGGTGCGGAGGTGATTCTGGCCCCTTTTCGTCGGTTAGTTCATCAGTTTCCACTGCTACTGGTTCTGAGGTAGATGCTACCAGTATGTCGGGTTCATCCCCAGGTACTCGAGACATGGGGTTGACTCGTTCCTGTGACGCTAAGATCTGATCGACGTGGCGTCTCACAATGTTCTCCCCGACATCCACTGTGTACATTAATGGCCCCTGCCTTTTGCATATCGTTCTGGGTTGCCATTTCTCTGTTCGGCAGTCACGGGCCAAGACTGGTTGTCCTACATTGAAGCTCCTTGTCGGCTTCTCATTGATGTGCTGGAATTGTTTATCCTCAACATTTCTTCACACATTTGGTCTGAGCAAATCCAGACGAGATCTCAACCTTCGGTTAAAGAACATCATGGCCGGGGTCTGGTTGGTAACTGCATGTGTCGCATTTCTGTAGGCTAATAGGAAATTGTCCACCTTATGCTGTAGTGGAATTTCATCATCACACATGGCCTTTATCGCCTTTTTAAAGGTTTGTACGAACCTCTCAGCCAATCCATTTGTGGCTGCATGATATGGGGCGGATGTGTAATGCCTTACCCCATTCCTTCTCATAAATTTCCAAAACTCTTCGGGCACAAACTGTGGTCCATTATCAGAGCAAATCTGCTCTGGCAAGCCGTTCCTGGCAAATATGGTCAGTAGGACTACAATCGTTTTCTCTGTAGTGGTTGAGGACATTTTTATCACCTCAGGCCATTTCGAGTGAGCATCCACTGCTATTAAGAACATTGAGTCCATGAATGGACCAGCAAAATCAATATGCACCCGTTGCCATGGAGAGGAGGGCCACTCCCATGGGTGTAGAGGGGCATGTGGTGGTGCATTTTGGACCTTCTGGCATCCTGAGCAACTCTTGGTTAGGTCCTCGATTTGTTGATCGATCCCCGGCCACCACACATAAGCCCTAGCAAGGCTTTTCATTTTCACCCCTCCCAGATGACCTTCATGAAGCTCATTTAGCACTCTCTCCCTTAACTTGGGTGGAATCACCACTCGGGATCCACACATCACTGTCCCCTGGCATACTGACAGCTGTTCTCTTCTGGATGAGAATGCTGGCAACAGTGAGTCGCCATGTGTTGGCCATCCTCTCACCGTCAAATCATATACCCGAGACAGTGTCAGATCATTGCGGGTCTCCTTCTCTATATCCGTGTTAGTTACTGGCAATCGTTCAATTATTGACGAATAAAATATCTCAATAGGGTCCACTGCTGGTGCTTCCTCCACAGTAGGCAGTGGCAAGCGTGATAGCCCATCATCGTTTCCATGCTGTTTCTATTTCATATTGGTTCGCCCCTAGAAAAAGGGACCATCTTTGTAATCGTTGTGCAGTCATCACCGGAACGCCCTTCTTTGGATTAAAGATGGAGACAAGTGGTTGGTGGTCAGTCAGCAAGGTGAACTTCTGTCCATGCAGATAGTGGTTGAATTTTTTTACTCCCCATACTAGGCTGAGGGCCTCCCTGTCAATCTGGGCGTCGTTGCGCTCGGCTGAGGCTACTGACTGAGACGCAAAGGCTACTGGCCTCTCCAACCCGTCTGGGAATTTGTGCGACAGCACCGCTCCAATACCGTAGGGTGATGCATCACATGCCAAACGAATTGGTAGTGCTGGGTTGAAATGGGCCAACACCTCTTTTGATGTGATCAATTCTTTGCACTTCTGGAAAGCTCATTTACGTTCGTCATTCCACTTCCATGGTACCCCTGTTTGCAGTAGGGTGTTCAGTGGGTGTAATACCGTAGACAAATTTGGCAAGAACTTATGGTAGTAGTTTACCAGCCCGAGGAACGACCTCAGTTGTGACACATTTTCCGGTGCTGGAGCCTTGACTACTGCCTCAATCTTTTATGGGGCCTTTGTAACCCCTCTTCATCGATAACGTGGCCACAATACGAGATCTGCTTCTGGAAAAACTCACACTTGTGGCGATTAGCTCGTAGCCCATATTCCTTTAATCTAGTGAGCACCTTCTCCAGGTTGGCGAGGTGATCAGTGTCATTTTCGCCCGTGACCAGGATGTCGTCCAAATAACACTGGGTCCCTGGAATCCCTTGCAGGACTTGATCCATCGCCCTTTGCCAAATAGCGGAGCCGATGCTACCCCGAACACCAGCCGGTTGTATTGGTAGAGACCTTTATGAGTGTTGATCGTGAGGTATTGTTTCGAGGCTTCTTCTACCTCCATTTGCAAGTACGCCTGGGCTAGATCAATTTTGGTGAAGCGTTTACCTCCAGATAGCGAGGTGAAAATATCCTCAATTCGTGGAAGCGGATATTGTACCGTGTGAAGGACTGGGTTCACTGTCACCTTAAAATCCCCACAGATGCGGACCTTCTTTGGTTCCCCAGGCGTATCACTCAACGACCTCTTCATTACAAGAGCGATGGGTGTAGCCCACTCGCTCCAGTCTACTTTGGACAGTACTCCTGAACGTTCCAACCCTTCCAGCTCTGCTTCGACAGCTGGTCTGATCGCATAAGGCACTGGTCTGGCCTTAAGAAACTTTGGGCTTGCATTTTCCTCTATTTTAATCGTTGCTGTTATGCCTTTTAGTGTTCCGAGTCCCTCCTGTAACACTTCATTTGCGTCAGTTAGCATTTTTGACAGTCGTCCAGGTGTGACGTCGTCATCCTTTTTGGCCTCAACCTTCAGTGCCTGTATGGAATGCAAATCTAATTGTATCTTCCGGATCCATTCACATCCTAGTAGTGGTGGTCCTCCATCTGGCAATACATATAGGTCCATTTTAGGTATTTCCTGGCCTTTGTATATCACTTTCACCCTTATTTTTCCTTTGGGGTAGACTTTTTGCCCCGTGTACATCTTCAAGACAATCTCTGTAGCTTTCAAGGGTATGTGTGAAAATAGCCGCTTGTAGTCCCTTTGGTTTATGACTGTTAGGGCTGATCCTGTGTCCAGTTCCATTTTCACTTGGACTCCGTCTATCTTGAGTGTGACCCAGATAGTCTGGTGATCCTTCATTTTGGTTACCTTATGTAGTTTCAGACAACCCAGCTCCTTGCTTCCGGAGTCTGTATCACTTTTCTGTTCGTCTGAACTACTGTCCATCACCTTATGTACCTTTTTGTACTTCTCCTGTGGAGATTTCTTGCTGTTGGTTTTCTTCCCTGACCTGCAGACTCTTGCTATGTGTCCTGCTTTTCCACACTGTCTGCACACTTGGTCCTTGAACCAACAATCCTGCTGGTCGTGTGTTGTTCTGCCGCAGCGATAACACTTCCCTGTTCCATATGACATTTCATTGGTGCCATATTCTTGTGGTCTCCGTTGTATCTCTGCAGCGCCCCTTGCGGCTGCTTTGTGTGATACTGCCATGCTGAAAGCCTTGTCCAGCGTAAGATCCTTTTCTGATAGAAGCCGTTTCTGGGTTCCTTCAGTTTGAAGCCCACACACAAACTTGTCCCTTAACGTATCTGCTAGTCCCACTCCAAACTGGCAGTGTTTCGATAGCTTGCGCAGTTCCGTTAAGTACTCAGCATTACTTTCGTCTTTATGCTGGTTCCTTTTGTGGAACTTAAATCTTTCTGCTATCAGCAGCGGTGTGGGGTTTAAGTGGTCCTGTAGGATTTCTACTATGCTTTCGAAATTCTTATTCACGGGCTTCTCTGGGGTTATTAGGTTTCGCAGTAATCCATAAGTTTTTGCACCCATGGAATTTAACAAAACCAGTGCTTTCCTAGCATCTGGCACGTCATTCGCCCTGCAGTACACCTTAATATGTTTCACATATGTCACCCAATCTTCGACTTCATTGTCGAACGTAGAGATACTGCCACTCTTCGGCATCCCTGGGTGTGATTTAACTGTCAACAATGGCGTCTCCCGCGCTCTCCCTTCTTCTCCGCTGGCACAAAATGGCGTCTCCCGCGCTTCCCTTTCTTCCCGCGCTCGCCCTTCTTCTCCGCTGCGGCTTCTAAAAATGGCGTCTCCTGCGCTCTTCCTTCTTCTCCGCAGCTCAATGGCGTCTCCCACGCTCTCCCTTCTTCTCTCTGTGGACACTGTTCAGCCCTTGAGCCCTGGCTACTGCTTTACCCTCTTTATCTCCGTTTTGTTTTTCCTCGACGCCGCTCGGTTTTCAACCCCCGGCTGCGCCCTGTGCACTTCACCCTCTCTCTTACCCCGTCGACGCTTCTCGGCTTTTTCTCTGCCGTCGGTCGGCTCCAGCCGCCGCTGTCCGGGAAGGGTCTGCGCTGTACCTGTTGTCAGTCTGTTGCTGGATCATCGTGGCTGGGTAACCAAGCCCGGCTCTCAACAGCCTCCCCTGCGAT
Organism: Somniosus microcephalus; assembly: GCF_052327205.1. NCBI lineage: Eukaryota > Metazoa > Chordata > Chondrichthyes > Squaliformes > Somniosidae > Somniosus > Somniosus microcephalus. Next base: position 23,937,357 of record NC_140993.1, on the reverse strand, counting down.
GTTCACTCTCTGCCGGACGACTGGGCGGTTGCTCGTGGTCGAAGCCCGTGCTTCTGGCCTCAACTTTCTTCCAGCGCCCTCCCGGAACGAATCCTTGAAGGGAAATGCAGAGTTGCAGGTAGATTTGAATCGACACTCGTCGCCACTGTTCGATCCGTGATTCTGAGAGTATGATGTTTTCAAATAACTACACGGATGCTGTAACTTAACAATCAACAGGTGTTTACTGGAGTAGGGTAGTCTCAAGACTGGGGGTACAGAGGCATGCTCAAGGCTTATATACAGGTGTGGTCACTGCCGGTACTACAGTATACAGGAGCTGTAAAAGTAGTTCTCTCTTAAAGGTACATACACGACAATATGCATGTTCTGCTCAGTTGTACCAGCAGTGAGCGGCCATAACCAGCGGTCCTTAGAAGGAGACCGCTGGAGGCCGCTCAGAAACCGGCCGAAGCTTCTTTTTTTTGTTTTTGCGGGGCCAGGATAAGCGTTCCTCCTGGGCCCACAAAATAAACCCGGCCCAGGCGAGTGTTGGAACACTCGAGTCTGGGGGGGCGGTGACAGAGGCATGAATGAATGTTCCAGCTGCAGCTGGGCTGAGGTAGGTGTGGAAGTGGACCGTGATACAGAGGTGGAAGTCGGCGGACGTTGTGACAGAAAGGATATGAGGGCGGAAGCTCAGCTTAGGGCCAAATAGGAAGCTTTGAATTGCTGTAATGTCCTTAGTTTAATCAACTGGCAACAATGTGTTGGTATCATTTGCAAAGTTTACAGTTACATGTCAGCTTTGTAGGGATCTTTCTCTTCCCCACCTGGCTTTCAGACTCTACATTTACGATATAAATCGGGTATCGGGTGGGATATGTGTCGGTGCAGGCTCGATGGGCCGAAATGGCCTCTATCTGTACTGTGAGGTTTCTGTGATTCTGTGATTCTGTGAAATGAGAGAAAGAAGGTTCACACTGCGACCGATTGTTTGGTTCCATTTAATACGGCTCATTGAGCGTAAATCTCTAGCAGTTTCCTTACTCTTCCCCTTAGTCATTTAGACTATCATGTGTATACTCACTATCGCCAGTCCGGTCGGTCTTCCCCTGGTCATGTTGGCTGTCTGTGAGAAGAGTAACTGTTCCCACCTCCTGCTTCTTCTGTGTGTCAAGATCAGCCAGCTATCCGCTGAATCGGGGCTGTTTAATATAGCTCTTCGCGCGCAAAAGTCAAGTCGCGCCCAGAAAGTTGGGTTTGTTCTGTTCCGTACGTACATTTACAAAGCCGCCTGCACTTTGTCCTCAACCGTGATGACTTCACCAGTTCTTATCAGTTGCAGTCCCAGCCATGATGACTTTACCAGTTCTCAAGTCCTTGTTTCTCACAAGCTGGTTCCTGGTTATCGCATTCCTTTGCTTGCTTAGAAGGTGATGCGGCTAGTCAGATGATCTTGTCTTTCACTCTGGTTCACAGTCAGCACTTTTCTCACCGCTGCTGATCTCAGTTCTTGACCAACTTTCCCACCATTCCGTTGGTCTCGAAGCATAGCCCGAGTGTGTCCTGTTAACTGGGCTGTTAAGTCTCTAGTCAATTCGCTACCTCTACAGCGAGGCCAAAGTCATATTGTAGGCAATTAGGGCCCTTCAGCTTGGCTCAGTTGGTAGTATTCTCACCTCTGATTCAGAAGGTTGTGAGTTGAAGCCCTATTCTCGGCTGCCATTCCAGTGCAGCACTGAGGGTGTGCTGCATTTTCAAGAGTTTTTGGATGAGATCTCAAACTGATGTCCTGGCTGCCTGTTCGGGCAGCTTTAAAGCATTCCATTGCACTCTTTGAAGATAGGGGGTTCTCCAACTAACCTGCCTGTTCATTCTCCCTCAACCAACACCACCAAAACAGATAACAACAGAAAATGCTGGAAACACTCAGCAGGCCAGGCAGCATCCGTGGAGAGAGAAACAGAGTTAACGTTTCAGGCCTGGGACCCTTCGTCAGAACTGGAAAAAGCTGGAGATGCTGCTTAATATCGGTTACATCTCCAGCTTGTTCCAGTTCTGATGAAGGGTCCCAGACCTGAAACGTTAACTCTGTTTCTCTCTCCACGGATGCTGCCTGGCCTGCTGAGTGTTTCCAGCATTTTCTGTTGTTATTTCAGATTTCCAGCATCCGCAGTATTTTGCTATTCCACCAAAACAGATTATTTATTTCTCTTCCGATTCGGCACTTTGCAGCTTTCCGGACTCAATATCGAGTTCAACAATTTCAGATCATAACCTCGGCCCCTATTACATTTTTACTTTTTTCTCCACCACTTTGTTTTGGGTTTTCCCTCCCCACCCACTTTCCTCTTTTTTTTTACACATGGCAGCTGTCTCTCATTCTGTCAGAACATTTCACACCTAATCTGAGCTGTCTTTTGTCTCTTTACTAGTCCTATCACCGTCTCGTCTCATTTTGAATACCTTTTAATGTCTATTCACTTCTTTTGTTCCCTCCCCAGCCCTGCCTTTCGATCTATTTCATTTCCTTTACAGTTTTGAAAAAGGATTTCGACCTGAAACGTCGACTCTAATTTCTCTCCACGGATGTTGCCTGGCTTGCTGAGTTTTTCCAGCATTTTCTGTTGTTATTTTGGATTTCCAGCATCTGCAGTATTTTGCTATCGTATTTATTTCTCTTAGTTGTGGGATCTCGCTATGCACTTACTGGCCGCCATGTTTGCCAACTAAGCAAAGTGATTGAACTTCAAAAATAAAATGATTGAATTGTCTGCGCAAGTGTCTTGGGATGGGCTGAGGATGTGAAAGGCCTTGGTGACACCACACCTGGAGTACTGTGCACAGTTTTGGTCTCCTTACCTAAGGAAGAATATACTTGCCTTAGAGGGAGTGCAACGAAAGTTAGCTAGACTGATTCCTGGGATGAGGGGGATTGTCCTATGAGGAGACAGTGAGTAGACTAGGCCTACATTCTCTAGAGTTTAGAAGAATGAGAGGTGATCTCATTGAAACTTATAAAATTCTTACAGGGCTTGACAGGGTAGATGCAGGGAGGATGTTTCCCCTGGCTGGAGAGTCTAGAGCCAGGGGTCACTGTCTCAGGATAAGGGGTCGGCCATTTAGGACTGAGATGAGGAGAAATGTCTTCACCCAGAGGGTGGTGAATCTTTGGAATTCTCTACCACAGAAGGCTGTGGAGGCTCAGTCGTTGAGTATATTCAAGGCAGAGATTGATAGATTTTTGGACTCTAAGGGAATCAAGGGATATGGGGAAAGTGCAAGAAGATGGAGTTGAGGTAGAAGATCAGCCATGATCTTATTGAATGGTGGAGCAGACTTAATGGCCGACTCCTGCTCCTATTTCTTATGGTGTTATATAAATGCAAATCTTTTTGCTTCTTAATATTACAAACATTAGTCTTCCCAAAACTGTTTATGATGGCATCAACCGAAGATCCGGAAATGAATACGGAGAATGGGATGCTGGGGTGGGAGATGCCTTTGTGGGAGTTGGAGATTTGATCATCAGGGATATGTATGGCTGACATAACTCGATACAGCTGCTGACCTGAATCATACTGCTTAATCTTGGAGTAGTCACCAGCAAAATTATTCTGCAGTGTTTGGAAAAAAAAGGGCAACAATTTCCTGGCACTGTAAGCTCTCAAGCAGATATGATTGAATGTCATAGCCTATTTTCATATCTTTGAATAAATGATGTGGCTTGATTCTCCAATCAGCAGGGATAGTCGGATAATTAAGGCAAGCAAACTTTTTTGTGGCAAATTTCTTCATTGTCTGCCTTTCTGTCTGACGACATTTGGCGTGCTACGGAGGAAGTGTGCCGAATGGCCTCCTGCTATTCCTACGCTAGCCTCATGGGGGAAAGCAGCACGAAGTGGCTAGGCCGCACGCCCAATTACCAGAGGGGAGAAGCACGAGCAGAAATAGTGCTGGTGCCTCAATCGATAAAGATTAGCAGCTTTCCGATTGTGGGGGGAAGGGGAAATCGGGTCACAGTGAAGCCATTTGAAGACAGCCTGCGCCTCTTAAAGGGGAAGTGTACTTTGGCTGCAATTAACTGAATTGCTGATAGGGTGAGATGGTTATGGTGATAGGGTGAGATAAATTTGGGCGGGAGGAGGCTTGTGTGGAGCATAAACACCGGCACAGACCAGTTGGGCCGAATGGTCTGGTTCTGTGCTGTACATTCTATGTAATTACTGTTGATCAGTGGATATGGCGGGCAGAGGTGGTGCAAGGGGGGATTTTCAGACCCTGTTCTGCAGGTGTTGGTGAAGGAGGCCAGCTGGAGGAAGGAGGGGCTCTTCCCCTCAGACAGCAGAAGGGTGCCCAGGCAAGTTGCCCGCCACCGGTGGGCAGAGGTGGTAGAGCAGGTGAACATGAGAAGCATAGCACCCAGGACCTGGCTGCAATGCTGAGAAAAGTTTAATGATCTGACCAGAACTGGTAAGGTAAGACTCCTACTCACATCTCTCTTACTCTCTGTTTTCAGATGAGACATTAAACCGAAGCCCCGTCTGCCCTCTCAGGTGGACATAAAAGATCTCACGGCCACTATTTTGAAGAAGAGCAGGGGCGTTCTTACTGGTGTCCTGGTAAATATTTATCCCTCATCAAACACCTAAACCGGAATATCTGGTCATTATCACATTGCTGTTTGTGAGAGCTTGCTGTGCGCAAATTGGCTGCTGCATTTCTTACATTACAACAGTGACTCCACTTCAAAAGTACTTCATTGTCTGTGAAGCAATTTGGGAGTTCCTGAGGTCATGAAAGGTTCCGTAGAAATGCAAGTTGTTTCTTGACTTTCTTTCTTTAGCCCTGCACCACTTGTAGCCCCTAGCACTCAAAAGCCTTCCTCTCTCTCGCTTCCCGCCACTCTCCTCCAATGCACTTCACTGATCCTCCTTCTGCTGCTCCTCGCGCACTCCGCACCTGCGACTTTCTTCACAATTAAACCCTTTTCACTTCCCCATACCTATGTCACCTTTCGCACACCAGCAACACGATTGTACCCTGGTGCGCACATTCTCACAACCTTTCACCAGGCCACATGCTAAAGCACTCCCTTTCTTCTTGTGGGAGGAGCGGGCACATAACACCAGAGAGCAAGCCCAGGCAGGAGGAGGGCCCACCATGCATCCACATCCATTCCCCAGTAGAAGAGGCGGCCATGGTAACCGTGGTCAACTGGCGAGGCTGGAGGATACGCTCCACAGGGTGTTCGGTCAAGCATCTAAATAGGGTAGAAGAGCAAAGGGATCTCGGAATGCAAATCGCGGGTACGGTAGCATAGTGGTTCAGTTACTGGACTAGTAATCCAGAGGTCTTGCATTAATGATCCGGCGATGTGAGTTCAAATCCCATCCATAGCAACTGGTGTAGGGGTGGTGATGGCCCGGGAAAGATTGTAAAGGGGAGGGGTAGACCCAAGAGTCGCGTGGGTGCATTCGGGGAAGGGAGGAACTCATCCGGGGGTCCACGGACAAAGTTAGAGTGTAAGTGTGGCTGGGGAGGATGAGTGGCAAAGGACCCTCTCTGTGCTTGGGATCATTTTGATTACATTGTATGACTAAGATTGCAACATTTTGTAATAAGTTGTAATGTAACAAGTGATTGTAAATTTTGATTGCATTGTATAATGTAACAAATGATGCAGGGGTATGAGACCCTTTATTATAAAATGGTGTATCTGTAAGATGCCTACCGTACCATGGTTTTTCTCAAATTTTAGGGGAATAGATGGGTCGGGGGATCAATGGTAGGTAGCTATAGGTAAACACAAGGGATGTTTGTTTGTCGGGGGTCAGAAAATTTTGCTCACTCCTTCGAGTGGATACTACAATCAAGTTGGAAGTATCCAAAGGGCGGACTGTAGGGGTTCACAAAATCCCCTAAATCCTTGAAGATCGGAGAATATTGGTCCACATCGTGGACGAAGAATTGTGTGATTTGAATTGTCTCTGGGTTGGACAGTGTTTTTAAAACATGCCCAGAACCGCAAAAGGCTGCATTGCAGCACGTGGACAACACCGGAATCGGGGAGCTCTGTGGAAAAATTCGCACATGTTAAGACAGTACATTTTAATAAAATTGTTCCCTGGAGTTTGGTAATTGTAAAAGGGGTTTAAAAAATGGCCGTCAGAAAGCATGGCCAAAAGGACAAAAGCAGCTCGCAGCTCCTGGAGTTTGTCTGTGAAAAAGTGGGAGGATCAAATACAGTGGCAGTCAGACCTGCCAATCAAAGGGAGTTCCCTTCTCAGAAGCAATCGATGTTTGTTTATTGACTTAAGGGATTAACCCACTTGAACTAAGCTGCAGAACAATCGGCTCTGTATACACAGCAATCTAGCCCCATTTCAACACCACTTACACGCAATGGAAACATCTAAACCCCGGAAAAAGGACTTTGATAGGGGACAGATCAGTATGGATGGGTTTGAATCACCCATTACTCAGAACAATAGGGACACCTCCAACCACTTTGAATCAGCCAATCACAGTCCTTCTCTTGTATATTGGAACTTTTGGGTGCGAGTTTTGCTCACAGACTTTTTCAGCGCCAAACAGGAGTTGGCAGGATATAAAAGATAGCTCCTGAGAAACTATCTCGCTCTTACTTCGCTGGACCACAGGTGAGCAGGTTTAAATTGGTTTACAGTGTAGCAGCAAAAGGCTGCCTGACCAGGTGAATTACCGTAAACCAGGTAAAAGGTTGGAATTGGTCAGAGTGCGGGCAAAGGCTGCTGACCAGGTAAATTACCGTAAACCACAGAAAAGATGCCCCCCTACAAATTGGCGACCGCGGCAGGACTAGAGGCAGTTCTTGACATGATGAGTGATTTGGATCTGGAGAAAGCATCAGCTCTTGTTTCTCTCGTTTTCAGTATGTGGGTAGCCCTGTGAATTTTAGCGGCAGTGTGTAGGCTGACCTATCATGGTATAGGTGGCTGGGTTAAGAAGCGTGAGATGAGGGTGCATGAGGAGTTTAAAGAGGCCAAGAATCGGGAGTCCCAGTTCGAAAAATGCCAGGTGGAGGTAGAACGCCTCATAAGAGATGTGAATGAGGCCAGAGCTAGTGGAATGAGGGTGCGGGAAGAGAATGCATGCCTCACCCTAGAGATAATGAAATGCCAGGCATTTATAGAGCGCCTTGTGCAGGAAGTCACAGAGGCGAGGGACAGTGAGATGAGGCTCCAGGAGGAAAACGCACACCTCACCCAAGAAGCTAGCGAGGGCAAAAGCCACGCGAGGAACAAGATAGAGTACCTAAAGTGCCAAATTTACAGTTCAAAGAGGAACGAGATGAGACTGCGGGAAGAGAATGCCCGCCTCACCTCAGAAGTAACAGAGCAGGAGGAGATGGTTAGGGAGGTAAAGGCAGCTTATAAGCTGGCCTGTGACCAAAGGTTTAGTGGAGCAGATCATACCCCATGTAACAGAAAGATAGAGAGTTTGGGTATGGAGTTAAGGAGGACTAAGCTGCTTAAGCAGGGGAACAGGGAAGGAGGGTTCTGGGACCCCTGTAGAGCAGGTCCGGTAGCAGAAATCCGGGACAAGGGAGGCACACAGGGGATAGTTTTGGCCCCAGACCAAAGGCAGGTTCAAGTCCAAAATTCCTCATTTAAAGCCACCCGGGTAAGAGAACATGAGTTTGCTGACCAGACAAGTTCAAGTTCACAGCCTGTAAAGACAGGCGCTCTGGCTTGTTTCCAGGGAAAAGTTGTCCAGCCCACAAATTGGGACACTTCCCTGCCCCAGTGGAACATAAATTTTGGCCAAAGCTTAAATTCGAACCAGAGTTTAAATTTGAACAAGTTATGTGGCTCAAAACCAAAGAAACAGCAACCTGAGATTAGAAATCTGCAGGCTGCTGCCAATCCATCCACAGAGACTGCTCACGCAAGCGCAGTTCCCCAGCCCTTTACAGAAATGGTTTGCGCAGGCGCAGTTTCCGGTGGGACCACAGCGGCTCTTTCTAAGTTTTCCCGCACAGGTGCAATCGCCTGTTTGAAGCCAGAGGCTTCACAGCCTCCGCCGCGGGACTCCAAGGAGGAGGTTTGCACAGGCGCAGTTGCCGGCGGGACCACAGCTGTTCTTTTTCAGGAGGTTTGCGCAGGCGCAGTCGCCTGCTTGAATACAGAGGCTTCACAGCCTCTGCCGAGGGACTCAGGGGAGGAGATTTGCACAGGCGCAGTCACCTGTTTAAAGGGACAAGCTTCCCAGCCCGCTTCCAGAGTGGTCCCCCCCATGATGTAGGACCCTGGGGAGGCAGGGATAGCAATTCCTCTTGCAGTGGAGCTGGTAACAGGTTTTGGACATGGGGAGGAAAATTTCCAGCCACCAGCAGCGGGTGGTGAGGGAATACCTGCCCCCAGTACAGGAGTGGGTAGGGAAAAGGAGACAAACCCGGAGTACCGGCAGGCTGCCAGGTATCTTATACAGTCCGGGATGTTTGCAGCAGGGGGAGAAGGTTCCCTGCCAGCTAGGGCTGCGACCCAGGCTCAGGGTCCACCAGCCAAAGTTTCCCCCACAGAGACGCCCCTCAGAAGGTCTCAGCGGGCACGCAAGCCCAAGAAAAGGTGGTCACCAGGGTACCTGCCACAAAGAGCAATCTCCCAAACCGGGGAGAAGCCAAAGGGCAGAGTTCCCCAACCAGCAGCCATAAGCTGCGAGGGACCAGAGGCAGGAGGCAGTCCAGCTTTGCTGCAGCCAGCAGTAATCTGCGACAGTGCCAGAGATTAGCCTGCCCGTCCGGAGACGGGCGGCATTTGTATTATAGCTATGTGTGTATATAGCTTGCTTTAAGTTGTAAATTGTAAGTTTAGAATTAACTGTTGTAGTTTAAGTTAAAGTTTAAGTTTACAAGTGTGCCAAATGTTTGTATTTTGGTCTGAGGTCGAGGGACCCGACCACGCCTCCACCTAAGGCAGCAGGTCAGTGAGACCTGGCTGCATGTCCTTTTAAGTTCTTTTGCAGGAGAGTGGAAGAAGAAGCAGCCCTGTTCGCCCAGCCTGAGCTGGGCATCTAAGGAAGATATGGATACAGAATGTTGGGGATCACCTCGCCACTGGACAATCCAGAGGGAAACCCCGCAGCGACCTTCGGGAGAAACCGGACAGGGTCCGGAGGAACTTGCCTACTCCTCCTACGTGGAAGAGATGGCCCCAGCTGGGTGAGGCATGGCCCCCAACCCAGCACTATCCTGACAGAAGTTCACTTGCGGGAGACCTTGCTGTTGAGGAGTCATGGTGGGGAAGCGCGGGCGCCTTGTCAGATAGGGATGCATTCCCCGGGAGTGGGTGGTGATGGCCCGGGAAAGATTGTAAAGGGGAGGGGGAGACCCAAGAGTCACATGGGTGCGTTCGGGGAAGGGAGGAACTCATCCGGGGGCCCACGGGCAAAGTTAGAGTGTAAGTGTGGCTGGGGAGGATGAGTGGGTGGCCAGATCTGGGATCCAAGTTTGAGTGTGGGGCCAGGGAGAGCTGCCACACAGGCACCCGTCATTTTCTGCAGCCAGTCGAGGGAAGACGGGAGGGGGAGGGACTGGGGGTCGTGATCCCATACTCACCGGTCTCGGTCTGTGCCAAAGTAATTTTAAACATGAGGGGTACCCCGCCTCCACAAAGGGACAAGGGAATGGCTCGAGGCTGGCAGAGCAGGCTGGTCTGTAAATCCATTCTGCATGTTTTAAAGGTTTAAGACCATTCAAGGGGGGGGTGGAAGGAACATTTACTGCCCGAGTGGGAGGAGCAATACCCACTCGAATTTTGCAACCCATCATTGGCACGTGATGGTCGGGGTTTGTTTAAGCATGTTGTTCAAGTTTTTTTGTATTTTGTGTTACAGCCCCAAGTTGAGAAGAGGCGTAGGATCCTCTCCGTGCTTGGGATCATTTTGTGACAACTCCAAGTTGAGCAGAGGCATAGGACCCTCTCTGTGCTTGGGATCATTTTGATTACATTGTATGACTAAGATTGCAACATTTTGTAATAAGTTGTAATGTAACAAGTGATTGTAAATTTTGATTGCATTGTATAATGTAACAAATGATGCAGGGGTATGAGACCCCTTATTGTAAAATGATGTATCTGTAAGATGCCTACCGTACCATGGTTTTTCTCAAATTTTAGGGGAATAGATGGGTCGGGGGATCAATGGTAGGTAGCTATAGGTAAACACAAGGGATGTTTGTTTGTCGGGGGTCAGAAAATTTTGCTCACTCCTTCGAGTGGATACTACAATCAAGTTGGAAGTATCCAAAGGGCGGACTGTAAGGGTTCACAAAATCCCCAAAATCCTTGAAGATCGGAGAATATTGGCCCACATCGTGGACGAAGAATTACGTGATTTGAATTGCCTCTGGGTTGGACAGTGTTTTTAAAACGTGCCCAGAACCGCAAAAGGCTGCATTGCAGCACGTGGACAACACCGGAATCGAGGAGATCTGTGGAAAAATTCGCACACGTTAAGACAGTACATTTTAATAAAATTGTTCCCTGGAGTTTGGTAATTGTAAAAGGGGTTTAAAAAATGGCCGTCAGAAAGCATGGCCAAAAGGACAAAAGCAGCTCGCAGCTCCTGGAGTTTGTCTGTGAAAAAGTGGGAGGATCAAATACAGTGGCAGTCAAACCTGCCAATCAAAGGGAGTTCCCTTCTCAGAAGCAATCGATGTTTGTTTATTGACTTAAGGGATTAATCCACTTGAACTAAACCGCAGAACAATCGGCTCTGTTTACACAGCAATCTAGCCCCATTTCAACACCACTTACATGCAATGGATACATCTAAACCCCGGAAAAAGGACTTTGATAGGGGACAGATCAGTATGGATGGGTTTGAATCACCCATTACTCAGAACAATAGGGCTGTTGGATTCCCTTTTGTTTTAGCCCAGGTGAACTCCGGATGTGGGCGGGTACACTTTGGCCCCAGAGTGCAGACACATTAAACCACTCCAACCACTTTGAATCAGCCAATCACAGTCCTTCTCTTGTATATTGGAACTTTTGGGCGCGAGTTTTGCACACAGACTTTTTCAGCGCCAAGCAGGAGTTGGCAGGATATAAAGATAGCTCCTGAGAAGCGATCTCTCTCTTACTTCGCTGGACCCCAGGTGAGCAGGTTTCTGACTCTTCAGCAAGGCAACCTAGTCAGGAGTTAGGGGGCGGTAATTTAGGGGAAATTGCTAAGATTGTTTAATCAACATTGTAGACATTTATCCCTCGTTTTTGCCGTCTGCCTTCCCCTGTTAAGCAATTTACTGTAATTACTGTGTTCGTGTGGTATAGTTTAAAATTTGATTACAGTTTCTTTAGTTTAATAAAGTTTGACTTTCTCACACCCAGACCAGTTGTCCGTTTTAATATATCATTAATTATAAGTCCTTCAGTCAGAACTGGAAGGTGGGGTAGCGATTCGAAACCGCTGTTTAAATTGGTTTACAGTGTTGCAGCAAAAGGCTGCCTGACCAGGTAAATTACCGTAAACCACAGAAAAGATGCCCCCCTACACTGGTGAATTTAAATTCAATTAATTTAATCTGGATTTCAAAACTAGCATCAGTAATGATGACCATGGAAACATGGATTGTCATAAAAACACATCTGGTTCATTAATGTCCTTTACGGAAGGCAATCTGCTGTCCTTACCCGGTCTGGCCTATATGTGACTCCAGACTGACAGCAATGGGGTTGACTCTTAACTGTCCTCTGTGGTTCAAGAAGGTGGCTCACCACCACCTTCTCAAGGGCAATAAATGCCAGTGATGCCCACATCCCATGAACGAATAAGAAAAAAAAAACAAATGCACAAATCACTAAAAGTAGCGACGTAGGTTAATAAGGCCATAAAAAAAAGCAAACCAAGCATTAGGGTTTATTTTTAGCGGGTTAGAATTGAAAAGTAGAGAAGTTATGCAAAACTTGTATCGAACCTTGGAGTACTGCGTACAGTTTTGGTTGCCATTATTATAAAAAGGATATAGAGGCACTGGAAAGGGTGCAGAGAAGATTTACAAGGATGATACCAGAAATGCGAGGGTTTGCCTATCAGGAAAGAATGAACAGGCTGGGTCTATTTTCTCTTGAGGGGTGACCTAATAGAGGTCTTTAAAATTCTGAAAGGTTTTGATAGAGTAGACACAGAAAGAGTGTTTCCTTTGTGGAGAAGAGCATAACTAGAGGCCATCAATATAAGATAGTCACCAAGAAAGCCAATAGGTAATTTAGCAGAAGTTACTTTCCCCAGAGAGTGGTGAGAATGTGGAACTCGCTATCACAGGGAGTGGTTGATGCAAATAGTATAGATGCATTTAAGGGGAGCCAGGACAAACATATGAGGGAGAAGGGAATGGAAGGGTATGCTGATAGAGTTAGATGAGGAAAAACGGGAGGAGGTGCGAGTGGAGCATAAACGCCGGCATGGACTGGTTGGGCCGAATGGCCTGATTCTGTGCCATATATCCTAAGTAATCCTGTGTAATCTTGATCTCCTTTTCTCTGCTCACTGTAATCTCTCCCTCACATACTCTGCATGAGAGAGCGATGATGCTTCGAGCTGCTGCCCATCTGCCTCTGCTTATCCTTGCCATTCACTACTAACCGTTGTCCCTCTCTTCCCTTTTTAGGTCCACCAAAAGATGAAGGGGCCATTTAGAGCAGAGGAAGAGGAGGGAACCCCTCCAGAGCACACTTGGGTATACTTGCCTTGGAGGTGGTGCAACGAAGGTTCACTAGATTGATTCCTGGGATGAGAGGGCTGTCCGATGATGAGAGATTGTGTAGATTGGGCCGATACTCTCTGGAGTTTAGAAGAATGCGAGGTGATCTCATTGAAACATACAAGATTCTGAGGGGGATTGACAGGGTAGATGCTGAGAGGTTGTTTACCCCTGGCTGGCGTGTCTAGAACTAGGGGGCATAGTCTCAGGATAAGGGGTCAGCCATTTAAGACTGAGATGAGGAGGAATTTCTTCACTCAGAGGGTTGTGAATCTTTGGAATTCTCTACCCCAGAGGGCTGTGAATGCTGAGTCATTGAGTATATTCAAGGCTGAGATAGATAGATTTTTGGACTCTAGAGGAATCAAGGGATATAGAGATAGGGCAGGAAAGTGGAGTTGAGGTCGATTATCCGCCATGATCTTACTGAATGGCGGAGCAGGCTCGAGGGGCCGTATGGCCTACTCCTGCTCTTACCTCTTATGTTCACACATCGTAACTCGACCGTACTCTTGCAGGCAATAGCTCAGAAACTGACACCCAGCATACTTTAGAGGGTCAGTTCGAGGGATGTGCACTCGGAGATTCACTTAGCACAGGTGCGCAGGAGCAAGGGCAGGACGATACGGCGGCTCAGGAATGAGCTCCATGGAGGGCAAGCCCGCACCTTGGACCTGCTACAGAGGACACAGGTGCTGAATTCAAGGGCCCAGCCTATAGAAGAAGACTGAATACAGTGCACCACCAACTTCTGAGTGCATTGGACTGCCAGCCAGCGAGTATGCACTCATTATGTTTCCTACATTACAACAGTGACTACACTTCAAAAAGTACTTTATTGGCTGTAAAGTGCTTTGGGGGCATCCGGTGGTTGTGAAGGTGCTATAGAAATGCAAGTCTTTCTTTCCTTCTTTTCTTTCTCTGGGTTTCAGGACCTCTTCTGGCTTTCAAAGGATGAAGGAGAGCATGGGTAGGGGCTTCCAAAACATCACACCACTCCTGCACTCAGAGCAGTGGGATTGCTAAGGAGTGGCATTGGCACCACGCAAGGGGCACATGCTGTCCTCTCTCAGGATGACCACATGGCTGCTCCCCTGCTACACTCTGAAGCAGTGCCCGTGTTGCTTCCAGGCAGCCAGCTGGGCAGGACTGCCCCGACCACCGGTGAGAAGCTGCAGTCTGCAGCCGGCCCCTCTGAGGCCGGAGCTCCTCAAATGCCCTCAGGCGAAGATCAACAGCCTGCCACCTCTCATGCTGTAGCCACTGGGGAAGCACCTCGTAGGAGCCCCACATCAAGCAAGCGAGCGCAGAAGACAGACACCAGGGGTTTGTGTTTGGGTGATTATTAGTTTGCAAGCTCCAGTGCAATCGATTCTTAAATGAACTGCTATGAGCCTCGCCATTTGCTGTGCACAGTTTCATTGCATTGGAAATAACAACAGAAAATGCTGGAAAAACTCAGCAGGCCAGGCAACACCCATGGAGAGAAATTCGAGTTGACGTTCTGGGTCAAAACCCTTTTTCAAAACTGGAAAGGAAATGAAATAGATCGAAAGGCTGGGACAGAACAAAAGAAGTAAAAGAGACATTAAGAGGTATTCAAAACGAGACGAGATGGTGATAGGACAGTGGAGACAAAAGACGGCTCAGATTAGGTGTGAAGTGTACTGGCAGGATGAGAGACAGCTGCCATGTGGGAGAGAGAAAAAAAAGGAAAGGTGGGGGGGAAGGGAAGACCCAAAACAAAGAGGTGGAAAAAAAATATAAGTAAAAATGTAACAGGGGCCGAGGTTATGATCTGAAATTGTTGAACTCGATATTGAGTCCGAAGGCTGCAAAGTGCCTAATCGGAAGATGAGGTGCTGTTGCTCGAGTTTACATTGAGCTTCCGTGGAACAATGCAAGAGGCCAAGGACGATGAGGTCCGAGTGGGAATGGAGCGGTGAATTAAAATGGCAGGCGACCGGAAGCTCGGGGTCACCCTTATGCACTGAACGGAGGTGTTCCGCAAAGCGGTCACCCAATCTGCGTTTGGTCTCCCCAATGTAGAGGAGACCGCATCGTGAGCAGCGAATACAGTATACTAGATTGCGAGAAGTACAAGTAAATCGCTGTTTCACCTGGAAGGGGTGTTTGGGGCCCTGGACAGTGGGAAGGGGGGAGGTATAGGGGAAGGTGTTACATCTCCTGTGCTTGCACGGGAAGGTGCCAGGCGAAGGGGAAGGGTTGTTGGGGGTGATAGAGGAGTGGACTAGGGTGTCTCGGAGGGAGCGGTCCCTACGGAATGCTGAGTGGGGAGGGGAGGGGAAGATGCGTTTGGTGGTGGGATCACTTTGGACTCCCACATGGCAGCTGTCTCTCATCCTGCCAGTACACTTCACACCTAGTCTGAGCGGTCTTTTGTCTCCACTTGTCCTATTACCATCTCGTCTGGTTTTGAATACCTCTTAATGTCTCTTTACTTCTTTTGTTCTATCGCAGCCCTGCCTTCGATCTATTTCATTTCCTTTCCAGTTTTGAAAAAGGGTTTTGACACAAAACATCGACTCTAATTTCTCTCCACGGATGTTGCCTGGCCTGCTGAGTTTTTCCAGCATTTTCTGTTGTTATTTTGGATTTCCAGCATCTGCAGTATTTTGCTATTGTTCATTGCATTGGTGTTTGTTTCAACATGCCCACTGATGTCTAACACCCAACAATGTGTACAATTCGAAGGCATTAATCTGGTGGCTATAACGACAGGATGCGATGGTAGGAGGGACCGTTGGCACATGGAGCGGCGGGGGGGCGGGGTGGTGGGTGGGTGGGGGGGGCGGTTGTAGGGATAATTGACCAAAACTGTTCGGCTTAGAAATTTGTCTTGAATCGGCCCATTACACGCAGCGCCTGTTAATTCAGTTACACTGACTGCAATGGACTGAATCTCTGGTGCTGAGTATAACGGACGGCCGATCTGATACCGCCCGCTTTGTGCCACCCACCCGAGACAAATTTCTAGGCCTCGATTTATTACCTGCTCTCTCGTAGAGTTGCTGGCCCTTGCTCCTCCTCTTCACCCTCGGTTGCCTGGTCATCCACCTGCTCTTACGTGCTTCCATTTCTTCCTCCTGCGGTAGCTCCAAGGGTTGACTCCTTTGCAGGGCAAAGTTATGTAGAATACAGCTGACCACCCAGTGCCAAGGCACTAAAGGTAATAAGAAAGGCTAATGGAATATTGGCTTTTACCTCAATGGGTCTGGAATACATAGAGGAAGACGTTATGCTTCAGTTGGGGTACGGTAGCATCGTGTTTATGTTTTTTTTTAATTCGTTCATGGGATCTGGGCATCGCCCAGTTGTATTCAAGAAGGTGGCTCATCACCGCCGTCTCGAGGGCAATTAGGAATGGCCAATAAATACTGGCCTTGCCGGCAATGCCCACATCCCATGAATGAATTTTTTAAAAGTTGCACAGGGCCTTGGTCAGAGGTTTACGTGCTGGTAACTGTGATTCTAAGGTTAATACCAAATTGTTAGTTCATTACTTTGTTTCCTGATGTATTGGCAAGAAGGGGTTAATTTGTTTACTCAGTAGCTTCTGCGGGTCAGATGGGAGGATGTTAGTGTAAGTTCTAATACATTCCAAACCGACTGATATAAGACAGTGCGGTGAGCCAAATATGGGCATCATTCACTCCTATCCATAGACTGGTACAGAGCATTTCTTGCCAAAGATTTGCTGTGAAGGTTTAAGAAATCATTTGATGCTCTTGATGAATATTCTTGTCAAGGTAAATATCCCAGTGTTCTTAACGTGTGGTGATTGTGGCCCAGATTCCTGCTGGTCTCCCCGGCATATCAATCTTTCATCTTGTTCCACTTCATCCATGAAAGACAGTATTTGTTGGCCTCAAATCCAAACTCCAAATTAACTTTGGCCCAGATTTTACTGCCAAAGTGGCAGTGAGTTTAATGTTGCTCGCTGTTATTCATGTGTAAATCGGCCAGTGACTTGTGGCGAGGAAGAGCTACCCTGTGAGTTGCGAATCGCCACCAGTTGCTGGGCGATTCGTGCCGCTCCGCCTTGCGCAAACGGCTGCTCGCCCTCAACCTCCCCGTGAGCTTCAAGAAATTCCTGCATTTGCGAATTAATTACCCATTAAACTCTCTGCCGAAAGTTAGGGCTGGTACTTAACAGCACAAGTACCTTTTTAATGAGGAGATTTATGTTCCTCCAATGCCACTCAAACTCTCCAGCACAAAAAGGGAACAGTTTAAACTATGGAGTCTCATTCCAGCAGGTAGTTAATTGTTGTTAGAGATTTTTAAAATATTTACATTTTCTTTTAACTTTTCCTTACTGTCTGTTTTTTCTCCACTCTCTTAATCTAATCTTTCTTTTCTTCTCTTTATTTCTCTTTCTGTATCGGATTCTTATTCACTCTGCTTCCTTCTCTGTCATTCCTCTGTTTCTTTCTCAATACTTAAATCTCATTGGTTAAGGAGTTGGACTGTTAGTCCAGTTGTTCACTCAGGTCCCAGATGCCCCGTTGCCCTCGTTATCAGTTCACACTTCCAGCAACTTGCAGGGCAAAGATTATTTGAGCTGAAGGGTGAGGGAACATGTCTGACTAACGGGGCACCTGAGATGCCATGCTCCAGGAAAACCTGGGCCTTTATCTTCACTTGCTGCCCACAATGAGACTCTCTAGGTCACCTTGCAGCACCCTCCGGTCCCAGGCAATGTAATATGGAAGAACTCCTTTTCAGGCATGCTTTTTTTTGGCATCACCTTGACCCCTCCACTGCCTCTGATTTGTCACACTGCTTGTCCAACATCCAGTACTGGGTGAGCAGAAATTTCCTCCAATTAAATATTGTGAAGATCGAAGCCATTGTCTTCGGTCCCCACCACAAACTTGCTCCCTAGCCACCGACTCCATCCCTCTCCCTGGCAACTCTCTGAGGCTGAAGCAGACTGCTCACAACCTTGGCACCCTATTGGACCCAGAGCCTGACCCATATCCTCTCCATCACCAAGACCACGTACTTCCACCTCCGTAGCATCGCCCAACTCCGCCTCCTACCTCAGCTCATCTGCTGCTGAAACCCTCATCCATGCCTTTGTTACCTCTGGACTCGACCAATCCAACGCTCTCCTGGACGACCTCCCATCTTCCACCCTCCATAAACTTGAGGTCACCCAAAACTCTGCTGCCCATAACCTAACTCGCACCAAATCCCGTTTGCCCATCACCCCTGTGCTCGCTGACCTACATTGGCTCTCGGTTAAGCAACGCCTCGATTTTAATATTCTCATCCTTGTTTTCAAATCTCTCCATGGCCTCACCCCTCCCTATCTCTGTAACCTCCTCCAGCCCCACAACCCTCCGAGATATCTGCGCTCCTCTAATTCTGGCCTCTTGAGATCCGCTGATTTTAATCGCTCCATTGGGGGCCGTGCGTTCAGCTGCTGAGACCCAAAGCTCTGGTATTCCCTCCCTAAACTAAAGATCCTGGAAGGTGGTTAGGAAGAAGTCCCAAGGCTCAGGCATAGCTTTTAAGGTAATGCAGAATGAATCTGTGACGGCTGCAGCCTTTACTATGGATTGTATGAATATATTCAGATGTGACATAAGAATATAAGAAATAGGAGCAGGAGTAGGACATACGTACCCTCGAGCCTGCTCCGCCATTCAATAAGGTCATGGCTGATCTTTGACCTCAACTCCACTTTCCTGCCCTATCCCCATATCCCTTGATTCCCCGAGAGTCCAAAAATCGATCAATCTCTGTCTTGAATATACTCAACTACTGAGCATCCACAGCCCTCTGGGGTAGAGAATTCCAAAGATTCACAACCCTCTGAGCGAAGAAACTTCTCCTCATCTCAGTCCTGAGTGACTTCTTTAGGTTTTCTAAACGTCTTCATTTGAAGAATTCATCAGACCAGTACTGACACGAATTATTGTATGAAGATGCCCAAATGAAAGTGATGCTTCTTATTTTAAATGGGATCGGATGTAGCAATACAGCAGTTTTGCTTTACAGCCCTCGGCAGTAATGTCAACTCATGTCACTGGTGTTCAGTAACAGGGTCCATCATAATGAAGCTTCTGACAGCCTTTGAACATAGGTCATGACCTTCACTGACATGGAGAAGGTTGAGGACTCTCCCTTACAAGAGGTGACAAGGTGGAGTACCCCACCTGCATTGTATTAATATCATGCTAACTTCTCATGGTTTTATTGTTTGGAGCCAGCAATGTCAAACTGTCTGCACTCTCACACTGAGAACAGTTTTTCTGATCATTACTTTCAAATACAAAAACAGTGAATCGGAGGAGTGCGCTAATTCACTCAGCTATGTATCTGGAACTCTCTTTGCAGATAGTAGAGATACCAGAGCAGTACACTACACCAGAGCACATAAGAACATAGGAAATAGGAGCAGGAGTCGGCCATTCGGGCCCTCGAGCATGCTCCGCCATTCAATAAGATCATGGCTGATCTTCTGCCTCAACTCCGCCTTCCTGCACTAACCTCATATCCCTTGATTCCCTTAATATTCAAAAATATATCAATCTCTGTCTTGAATATACACAATGACTGAGCTTCCACAGCTCTCTGGAGTAGAGAATTCCAAATATTCACAAGATTTGAGTGAAGAAATTTCTCCTCATTTCAGTCCTAAATGGTCGAACCGTTATCCTGAGACTGTGACCCCTAATTCTAGACTCCCCAGCCAGGGGAAACATCCTCGCAGCATCGACCCTGTCAAGCCCCTTAAGAATTTTATACATTTCAATGAGATGACCTCTCATTCTTCTAAACTCTAGAGATTATAGGCCTAGATTAGCACCTAGTGTTAAAACTTAAATTTTCACCGACTAGCAGCTCATTAAAGGATTGACAGAAGTGAGGGGCATGAGGAGGCACTGGATATCAGACTGCAACAACAGCAACTTGCATTTATGTAGTGCCTTTAACGTAGTAAAATGTCCCAAGGTGCTTGGTATTATGTCCGTGTATGATTGAGACACGGACAGCAGGAGTTGAACAAAACAGGTCTTTACTGAATGAAGTCAATCGGGAAACTGAAACTACAGAGGCTTACTAGCACCTTTTATACAGGGGTGGTCACTGCCGGTACTGCAGTCTGAGACCAGTTATTCTCTTAAAGGTACATACACAACAATTCCTCCCCTTTTAGATAAACAGTACATAACATTCATTTAACAACTAAATGATAACTAATTACAATCACAATTACGGTTGCTAGATACATTGGTTAAGTTTAAGCAATTATAAGTTCAGTCTTTGAGGAGGCTTCCTGATTCTGTCTGGATAACGCCTCGTTGGGGTATCAGGTTCTTCTGGCAAGGTTGAATCACAGAATCACACAGAATCACAGAATCTACAGTGCAGATAGAGGCCATTTCGGCCCATCGAGCCTGCACCGACACATATCCCACCCTATCCCCATAACCCCATGTATTTAATCCCCTAACACTAAGGGTCAATTTATCATAGCCAAATCAACCTAACCTGCACATCTTTGGATCAATGTCGTTGTTTGGTTCATCTGCTTCCAATATCACCGATTCTGCGGTAGCTGCAATTGGTACATCGATTTCATTGCCAGGTGTATCAGATCGTGGTGTGGAGTTGACGTTTTCCAGTGACTCTAGAACCTGGTCAGCATGGCGTCTTACAATGCTCTCTCCAATGTCCACGGTATACATGAGAGGTCCTTGCCGTGTACAAATCATTCCTGGCTGCCATTTCTCAGTGCGGTAGTCCCGGGCCAAAACTGGTTGACCTATCTTAAAACTCCTGGTCGGCCTTTCATTCATATTCTGAAACTGCCTGTTCTCCACATCTCTTCGGACGTTTGGCTTAACCAAATCCAAGTGGCATCGTAGTCTTCGATTGAAGAACATCATGGCTGGGGTTTGGTTGGTAACCTCATGTGTCGCATTCCAGTAGGCAAACAAGAAGTTGTCCACCTTGTGTTGTAGGGGTATATCTTCATTACACATTGCCTTGATAGCCTTCTTGAATGTTTGAACAAACCTCTCGGCCAAGCCATTAGTGGCTGGATGATATGGGGCAGATGTGTAATGCTTAACACCATTGTTCTTTAAGAACCTCCGGAACTCTTCAGAAACAAACTGTGGTCCATTGTCAGAGCAAATCTGTTCAGGCAGCCCATTCCTGGCGAATATGGTTCGTAAAACTGTGATAGCTTTTTCCGTGGTGGTTGAGGACATTTTTATTACCTCTGGCCACTTTGAATGTGCATCCACCGCAATTAAAAACATCGAGTCCATGAAGGGACCAGCAAAATCAATGTGCACCCTTTGCCATGGAGATGAGGGCCACTCCCATGGATGTAGAGGAGCTTGTAGTGGGGCGTTTTGGACCTTCTGGCATCCTGCACAGCTCTTGGTCATCTCTTCGATTTCTCTATCGATTCCCGGCCACCACAAAAACGCTCTGGCTACGTTCTTCATTTTTACCCCACCCAGATGACCCTCATGAAGCTCATTGAGCAGTCTATCCATCAACTTAGGTGGAATTACTACTCTGGATCCACACATCAAGGTTCCTCTGCACACTGACAGCTGTTCTCTTCTCGACGAGAATGCTGGCAGCAGTGGTTCGCCATGTGCTGGCCATCCCTTCACCGTTAAATCATAGACCCGTGATAGTGTCGGGTCATTCCGTGTTTCCTTTTCTATGTTTGCATTCGTCACAGGGAGACATTCGACTGTGGTCGAGTGGAATAACTCCATTGGATCCACTGCAAGGTCTTCTTCTTCCACCGTCGGCAACGGTAGGCGTGACAATCCATCAGCATTCCCATGCTGTTTAGTTCCTTTGTACTCGATGTCATATTGGTGTGCCCCTAGGAAAAGGGACCACCTCTGCAGCCATTGCGCTGTCATTATCGGTACGCCCTTCTGAGGGTTGAAAATGGAGACAAGAGGTTGATGATCGGTTAGTAGAGTAAATTTTTGACCGTGCAGGTAGTGATTGAACTTCTTCACCCCCCACACTAGGCTGAGGGCCTCTCTGTCAATCTGGGCGTAGTTACGCTCGGCAGAAGTTAACGAGCGTGATGCAAAAGCTATCGGCCTCTCTAAACCATCAAGGAATTTATGTGACAGTACCGCCCCAATGCCATAGGGAGACGCATCACACGCCAGTCTGATCGGCAGTGCTGGGTTGTAGTGAGCCAATACTTCTCTTGAAGTGATTAAGTCCTTACTCTTCTGAAAGGCCCGCTTACAATCATTGCTCCATTTCCATGCTACTCCCATTCGTAGCAGGGCGTTCAGTGGGTGCAGAATTGTCGACAAATTCGGCAAAAACTTATGGTAGTAATTCACCAATCCGAGGAATTACCTCAGTTGCGACACGTTTTCAGGCGCTGGGGCCTTAACAACCGCTTCAATTTTGTCAGGGGACTTATGTAACCCCTCTTCATCAATCACGTGGCCACAATACGATATCTGTTTCTTAAAAAACTCGCACTTGGGGCGGTTGGCTCGTAGCCCATCTTCCCGTAGTCTAGTAAGCACCTGTTCTAGGTTGTTAAGGTGTTCACTGTCATCTTCACCTGTCACAAGGATGTCGTCCAAGTAACACTGTGTCCCCGGAATCCCTTGCAGGACTTGTTCCATCGCTCTTTGCCATATCGCCGGAGCCGATGCTACTCCGAATACCAATCGATGATACTGGTAAAGACCTTTGTGAGTGTTTATCGTGAGATACTTCCTAGAGGATTCTTCAACCTCCATCTGCAAATATGCTTGTGCTAGGTCAATTTTTGTAAAACGCTTCCCTCCAGACAGTGAGGCGAAGATGTCTTCTATCCTTGGAAGAGGATATTGTACTGTGTGAAGGATTGGGTTCACCGTCACCTTGAAATCCCCACAGATGCGAACCTTCCTTGGATCCTCAGACTTATTGCTTAACGTTTTCTTCATGACAGGAACGATGGGTGTCGCCCACTCGCTCCAGTCGACCTTAGACAACACGCCTGCCTCCTCCAGATTCTCCAGCTCTGCCTCGACGGCTGGGCGAATTGCATATGGTACCGGTCTTGCTTTGAAAAACTTGGGAATTGCATTCTCTTCTATTTTTATCAAGGCGGTTACGCCTTTAAGCGTGCCCAGTTCTTGTTGAAATACATCTTTGGCGTTAGCTAAGATTGTTGACAATCGTCCAGGAGTGACGTCTTCATCTTTTTTACCATCCGCCGTCATTGCATGAATGGAGTGCCAATCTAAGCTTATCTTCCTGATCCATTCACGTCCCAATAACGGTGGTCCACCATTTGGCAGTATGTAGAGATACAATTTCCGTATTTTCTTGCCGTTGTATTCGACAGGCACACTTATTTTTCCTCTGGGGTATACTTTTTGCCCCGTATACGTTGTCAAGATGATGGATGTCTCTCTCAAGGGTATGTGTGAGAATAGCCGCTCGTAGTCTCGTCAATTCATGACGGTTAGCGCTGATCCTGTATCCAATTCCATTTTAACTTGGGACCCTACTATCGTGAGGGTGACCCAAATGGTTCGGTGATCCTCTTTTGCGATTACATTGTGAAGTTTGAGACAGCTTAGTCTCTTGTTCCCGGATTCACTATCACTCATCTGGTCTTCGGAACTACTGTCCATCATCTTTTGTACTTTCTTGTACGGTTCTTTAGTAGCCTTTTTGTTGTCGCTGGTCTTCTTCCCAGACCTGCAAACTCATGCAATGTGTCCCATCTTTCCGCATTGCCTGCATATTTTGTCCTTGGACCAGCAGTCCTTCTGGTCATGGTTAGTTCTGCCGCAGCGATAACATTTTGCAAATCCCCGAGTCATTTCGTGGGTGCCGTATTCCTGTGGCTTTTGTTGAATTTCCGCAGCTCCCCTGGCTGCTGCTTCATACGATACTGCCATGCTGAAAGCCTTATCTAGCGTCAGCTCTTTCTCTGAGAGTAATTTCTTCTGTGTTCCTTCACTCAGGAGTCCACAGACAAATTTGTCCCGTTGGGTATCTGCCAGTCCTGCTCCGAACTGGCAGTGCTTTGATAGCTTGCGCAGTTCCGTAAGGTACTCAGCATTGCTCTCATCTTTATGCTGAGTTCTCCTGTGGAATTTAAATCTTTCTGCTATCAGCAGCTGTGCAGGGTTTAGGTGTTCCTGTAGGACAGCAACAATTTCGTTAAAACTCTTCGCCTTCGGTTTGGCTGGAGTAATCAAGTCCCGCAATAGGCTGTACATTCTAGTGCCCATTAAATTTAGCAATACCGATGCCTTTTTCTCGTCGGCTATTTCGTTTGCCTCGCAATATACCTCGACTCTTTCCACATACGTGGTCCAGTCCTCTATTGTATTATCAAAGGCAGTGATACAGCCAGTCTTCGGCATCTTGAAAATCTAAAATGGCGCCTCCCGCACTTTGCCTTCTTCCCCGATTTAACAAAATGGCGCCTCCCGCGCTTTGCCTTCTTCCCCGCTGATTAAGATGGTGCCTCCCGCGTTTTGCCTTCTTCCCCGCTGTTGCTAGTGCTGCTTTCCGCGGTTTCCGTTGTAACCTGCAGCTCCTCGCGGTTTCCTGCACATTTAATATTTCTTTTTTTTATTATTTTCCCGTCGTGGAACAACCCTGTGGGACTCTTGCCTCTCTCTTCTCGGGTCTGTACACAGCCCGGCTTCGTAGCACCGGCCGCGCCCTGTGTGCTCCACCCTCTCTCTCTCCTCTTCCCGACAACGCTTCTCGGCCCCGTTGCAAGCCACCCGCTCGAGTTCGCGACCGCCGCAGCCCAGGAAGGATCAGTGTATTACCTGCCACCAGCCCGATTAGCTGAAGCACCGTCGACAGGAACCAGGCCCCGCTTTCAACAGCTTTTCCAGCAATCTTCAACTCCGCTAACACAGGGGCGGATGCCCACGGTCGACGCCCGTTTCTACTGCTTCTTTCTTCCTTCTGGCCTCGACCTCTGCTCACTTTGCTGCCGGAATGGATCCCAGGAGGTGGTGCAGACTGTAGGTAAGTTCGTATCTGCGCGTCGCCAGTATTATGTCCGTGTATGATTGAGACACGGACAGCAGGAGTTGAACAAAACAGGTCTTTACTGAATGAAGTCAATCGGGAAACTGAAATTACAGAGGCTTACTAGCGCCTTTTATACAGGGGTGGTCACTGCCGGTACTGCAGTGTGAGACCAGTTATTCTCTTAAAGGTACATACACAACACTTGGCACTAATTAGGAATAGCACGTGCAGGACAGGAGATCCTAGTGCACGCTCTACCTGGGGTCCTTGGGCTAAAAGAGGATAACGGGAAACACCGAGAAGTCCTTTGATTCTATTCCTGTGGCAACTTTTTTTTTATTCGTTTATGGGATGTGGGTGTCACTGGCAAGGCCAGTATTTATTCCCCATCCCTATTTGCCCTTGAGAAGGTGGTGGTGAGTCGCCTTCTTGAACCGCTGCAGTCTGTGTGGTGAAGGTACACCCACAGTGCTGTTAGGTAGGGAGTTCCAGGGTTTTGACCCAGCGACGATGAAGGATCAGCGATATACTTCTAAGTCAGGATGGTGTGTGACTTGGAGGGGAACTTGGAGGTGGTGATGTTCCCATGTGCCTGCTGCCCTTGTCCTTCTAGGTGGAAGAGGTCGTTGGTTTGGGAGGTGCTGCTGAAGAAGCCTTGGCGAGTTGCTGCAGTGCATCTTGTAGATGGTACACACTGCAGCCACGGTACGCCGGTGGTGGAGGGAGTGAATGTTTAAGGTGGTTGGATGGGGTGCCAATCAAGCGTGCTGCTTTGTCCTAGATGGTGTCGAGCTTCTTGAGTGTTGTTGGAGCTGCACTCATCCAGGCAAGTGGAGAGTGTTCCATCACACTCATGACTTGTGCCTTGTAGATGGTGGAAAGGCTTTGGGGAGTCAGGAGGTGAGACACTCACTGCAGAATACCTAGCCTCTGACCTGCTCTTGTTGCCACAATATTTATGTGGCTGGTCCAGTTAAGTTTCTAGTCAATGGTGACCCCCAAGATGTTGATGGTGGGGGATTTGGCAATGGTAATGCCATTGAATGTCAAGGGGAGGTGGTTAAACTCTCGCTTGTTGGAGATAGTCATTGACTGGCACTTCTGTGGCGCGAATGTTACCTGCCACTTATCAGCCCAAGCCTGAACGTTGTCCAGGTATTGTTGCATGCGGGCATGGACTGCTTCATTAACTGAGGAGTTGTGAATGGTGCTGAACACTGTGCAGTCATCAGCAAACATCCCCATTTCTAACCTCATGTTGGAGGGAAGGTCATTGATGAAGCAGCTGATGATGGGTGCATCTAGGACACTGCCCTGAGGAACTCCTGCAGCGATGTCCTGGGGCTGTGATAATTGACCTTCAACCACCATAACCATCTTCCTTTGTGCTGGGTATTCCCCCTGATTCCCATTGATTTCAATTTTACTAGGGCTCCTTGATACTACACTGGTCAAATGCTGCCTTGATGTCAAGGGCAGTCGCTCTCACCTCACCTCTGGAATTCAGCTCTTTTGCCCATGTTTGGACCAAGGCTGTAATGAGGTCTGGAGCCGAGTGGTCCTGGCGGAACCCAAACTGGGCATCAGTGAGCAGGTTATTGGTGAGTAAGTGCCGGTTGATAGCACTGTCAACAACACCTTCCATCACTTTGCTGATGATTGAGAGTAGGCTGATGGGGTGGTAATTGGCCAGATTGGATTTGTCCTGCTTTTTGCGGACAGGACATACCTGGGCAGTTTTCCACATCTGGAAGGATGAATGGACAGTGGGTTCTGCTATTGGTGAGGCAACGGCATCATTCAGAATTGCCGTCATCACTATGATAAGCTACACCGTTAAATCCATCAAAGTAGGGTCACAAGCATCTGTTGAGGGAATACTAATAAATACAACAGGGAATTCAGGAGAAACTTCTTTACCTAGTAAGTGGTAAGAATGTGGAACTCGCTACCACAAGGAATTGTTGAGGCGAATATCATAGAAGCATTTAAGGGGAAGCTAGATAAGCACATGAGCGAGAAAGAAATAGAAGGGTATGCCGATAGGGTGAGATGAAGAGGGGTGGGAAGAGGCTCGTGTGGAGCATAAACACCGGCACGGACCAATTGGGCCGAATGGTTTGTTTCTGTGCTGTAGACTCAAAGTAACTCTATGAGTTCAGGAACTGAAGAGATGTGCACTGCTCCATTCTCTATCAGATGAGTTAACATATAGTATATGTCGACATAGTATATGTAAGCTGTCCTCATAATTTAACTCTTTAGCACATTAGGAAAATGCGTTAAGGAGGGAGCACATTTGCACTTAATAGCAACATGCCAGTAGACAGTGCCTGAAACAGGACTGCCATATGTAGTAACTATCAGTAACTTTCAGTGATTTAATTCCTGAGGACTTGAACCCTAATTGGAGCATTGGATAAGCCAAAAGATATGTTTCTTCTGCTACAATGAGAAAAAAAGCCTCCTGAAAAAGGGCAGGTCCCCCTGCACCTCAGTGCCAGTAAGTAGTGTCTGCTCACTTGTCACTATTTCCTCCTAGTGCTCCCTCTCTTCCTGTTGCCACTCGTGTACTTTCCATACTAGGCACCTGTAAAACGTCATTGTTCAACATGCAACCCGCTGTCACTATTTTTATTTCCAATTTTCAATCCCAAATATCCTTGTGATGGCCAACCCTCTTTGACGATGGTCTTTACTCCTTCAGTCTCCAAAGACCCAAGCAACAATGGGGTTATTGTGCCCCAAAGGGTTAAAAGAAGAAGTGGTGGTGTTTTTAGGGCAGTCAGCAGCTCTTTAATAGCTTCTGCTACTGAAAGGTCTGCCGCCCCCACCAACACCCCCTTCCCCCCCACCGGCCCTCCCCATCCTGCAGTATTCACATTACATCACAAGTCAATTGCAGGGAGGCTGGTTAAAATGCGGTGACCCTGCATTACTGTGCAAGGTTAGCTCAGTGGGGGACTAGGTGAACACAAGCCCTTAGTAGCTGCAACCCCCAGCGGCTCTACCCCTGGTCTGTACTATCTGCAATTTGCATAGACTCGTGTGTTGAGGTGCCTGGCAGGCACAATGTTAAACCACTTCCCTGAGATCATTCTGCGGTAGGTTGGAATAGCATGTTGAGACTCCAGCTGAATTAAAAGCCACTCGTGTGATCGGCAGCCTTTTAAATGGCTTCACTTACCATGTAACATCTTTTCAAACGAAGCATTCGGTGCGGTGCAGGAATCGCAAAGCAGCTTTCACGTTGAGACGTGTGCTGGCTTGGCCCGTTGGAGCACTGTTAATAATTCACTGCATTTCGCTTTCCCCCCACCCCCCCAAGCACTTCTAGTCAGCTGTCATAGATACATAGATACATAGAAGATAGGAGCAGGAGTAGGCCATTCGGCCCTTCGTGCCTGCTCCGCCATTCGATGAGATCATGGCTGATCCTTTAATTCAGTATCCCGTCCCCGCCTTCTCTCCGTAACCCTTAACCCCTTTTGCCCGTAGA
Source organism: Somniosus microcephalus (assembly GCF_052327205.1). Lineage (NCBI taxonomy): Eukaryota > Metazoa > Chordata > Chondrichthyes > Squaliformes > Somniosidae > Somniosus > Somniosus microcephalus. Next base: position 23,909,089 of record NC_140993.1, on the reverse strand, counting down.
AATATATCTAATTCCCTCTTAAATATATTTAATGAGCTGGCGTACACTGCCCTCTGTGGCAATGAGTTCCACAGGTTCACCACTCTCTGAGTGAAGAAATTCCCCCTCATCTCTGTCCTAAATGGTTTAGCCCTTATCCTTAAATTATGTCCTCTAGTTCTGTTCTCACCCGCCAAGGGAAACATTCCTTCTGCATCCAGTCTGTCTAGACCTGTCAGAATTTTATACACTTCTATGAGGTCCCCTCTCAATCTTCTAAACTCCAGTGTGTACATCCCTAAACTACATAGTCTCTCCTCATAGGTCATTCCCGCCATTCCTGGTATCAGCCTGGTGAATCGCCGCTGCACCCCCTCCATGGCAAGAACATCCTTCCTCAGATGAGGCGACCAAAACTGTACACAGTACTCGAGGTGTGGTCTCACCAGTGCCCTGTACAGCTGCAGCAAGGTATCCCTGTTCCTGTATTCTAACCCTTTTGCTATGAAGGCCAGCATACCGTTTGCCTTCTTGACCGCCTGTTGCACCTGCATGCTCGCCTTCAGTGACTGGTGTACAAGAACACCCAGGTCTCTCTGTACTTCCCCCTCTCCCAATCTATTGCCATTTAAATAATAATTTGCCCTCCCGTTCCTGCACCCAAGGTGGATAACTTCGCACTTGTCCACATTATAGTGCATCTGCCATTTATCCGCCCAATCGCCCAGTCTGTCCAAATCGCTCTGGAGCTTCCTGGTCTCTTCCTCTGAGCCCACCCCCCCTCCTAGTTTAGTGTCGTCTGCAAATTTGGAAATGCTGCATCCGACTCCCTGATCCAGGTCATTAATGTAAATTGTGAACAGCTGGGGGCCCAGGACAGATCCCTGTGGTACCCCACTTGTTACTGCCTGCCATTCAGAAAATGAGCCGTTTATTCCAACTCTCTGTTTTCTATCTGACAGCCAGTTCCCTATCCACGCCAAAACTTTCCCCTTTATCCCATGAGCCTCAATTTTCCATGCTAATCTTTTATGTGGGACCTTATCGAAGGCCTTTTGGAAGTCCAGGTACACCACATCTACTGGCTCTCCCCCATCTATTCTACCAGTTACTCCCTCAAAAAATTCCAATAGATTAGTCAAGCACGATTTACCCTTTGTAAATCCATGTTGACTCTGTCCTATCCTGTCCCCATTTGCTAAGTGCTCCGCTATTTCATCCTTAATGATGGACTCCAGCATTTTGCCCACAACTGATGTAAGGCTTACAGGTCTGTAATTACCTGCTTTTTCCCTACCCCCCTTTTTGAATAGTGGGGTAACGTTAGCTACCCTCCAATCCATCGGCACTGTTCCCGAGTCTAATGAATTCTGAAAAATCATCCTTAGTGCATCCGCTATCTCTAGGGCCACCTCCTTCAGTACCCTAGGATGCATGTTATCAGGCCCTGGGGATTTGTCCACCTTCAATCCCTTTAGCTTCCTTAACACCATATCCTTAGAGATATTGATTTGCGTCAGTTCCTCCTTTGCCAATGTTCCTATTTTTCCCGATATCCCAGGGAGGTTTTTTGTGTCTTCCTTCGTAAAGACTGACCCAAAGTATGCATTTAGTTGATCTGCCATTTCCTTATTTCCCATTATATATTCCCCCGTATCTGACTGCAATGGACCAACTTTGGTTTTCACCAGTCTTTTCCTTTTGATATATTTATAAAAGCTTTTGGAGTTAGTTTTTATATTTTCCGCCAGCTTGTTTTCGTAAGCTATTTTGCCCCTCTTGATCATGCCCTTTGCCCTCCTTTGCTCTATCTTAAACTGTTCCCAATCTTCCGCTCTGGCGCTTTTTTTGGCTATTTTATACGCCCTATCTTTGGATTTTATGCTGTCTCTAATTTCCCCTGTTATCCACGGTTGAGTCACCTTTTTAGATTTCCTTTTATGCCAGATTGGTATAAACAATTTTTGCAATTTTGTCATTCTATCTTTAAATGTTTGCCATTGTTTATCTACCTCCAGTCCTCCCAGGAACGTTGTCCAATCAGACCTACTCAGTTCCCGTCTCATGGCATCATAATTCCCCTTGTTTAAATTCAGGACCTTAGTCTCTGAGTCAATTTCTTCGCTCTCCATTTCGAGTGAGAAATCGATCATGTTATGATCGCTCTGACCCAAGGGTCCCCGTACAACAAGATTACTGATTAGTCCCTTCTCATTGCACAGTACCCAGTCCAATATAGCCTGTTCCCGAGTTGGTTCCTCGACATATTGATCCAGATAACCATCCCTTAAACACTCAAGGAATTCCTCCTCCTCATTATTTTTACTGATTAGGCTAGTCCAATCTATATGTAAGTTAAAGTCACCTATGATGACAGCTGTGCTCTTATTGCACGCTTCTCTAATTTCCCTCGTGATGCCCTCCCTAACCTCTATTTTACTATTTGGAGGCCTATATACCACTCCTATTAATGTTTTTCGCCCCTCGCTATTTCTTAGCTCCACCCATATAGATTCTGTATTAACTGAGTTAATATCCTTCTTTTCAATTGCATTTATCCCCTCTTTTACTAGCAATGCTACCCCTCCTCCCTTTCTTTTTTGTCGATCCTTCCTAAATACTGAATACCCCTGTATGTTAAGCTCCCAGCCCTGCTCACCCTGCAACCATGTTTCCGTAATCCCAATTAGATCATAATTATTAACCTCTATTTCCACAGCTAATTCATCTACCTTGTTCCTGATGCTTCTCGCATTAAGGTATAAAACCCTCAGGCTTTTTTTATGCTCACATTTTTTATGAATTAGTTTGGCCCTTTGTTTTTTGTTCCTCACCCTTTTACCATTTATTTCTGTCTGCCTTTCACTTTCCTCTATTTCACTACATAGGTTTCTAGCCCCCTGCCATACTAGTTTAAATGCTCCCGAACTGCTTTATCAAAAATTACCCCGAGAACATCAGTTCCATCTCTGCACAGGTGTAGACCGTCCCTTTTGTATAGGTCACACCTACCACAAAACTGGTTCCAATGCCTCAAAAATTTAAAACCCTCCCTCTTACACCACTGCTCAAGCCACGTATTTAGCCTAACTATCCTGTTCTCTGTCCTGTCAGTCTTATGTTAATGAAGTTCAACTTGCATGAGAATGTGAAAGCAATGTCAACAGGGGACCCGCAGTCTGCTGGATTCCAAGAAAATAATGAAGAATGATTTGGAAACACTCATTCTTCTTTCTCAACCACCCATGTGCTTACTAACATCTCCAGATGGACTGGATGTTTATCCCATTGTCTGCATTCCTCCACAAAATCATTTTGTTCTGAAGTCTAGCACGATTAATGAGGGAGTCATAGAATCATAGAATGATACAGCACAGAAAGAGGCCATTCGGCCCATCGTGCCTGTGCCGGCTCTTTGAAAGAGCTCTCCAATTAGTCCCACCGCCACCCCACCCTGCTCTTTCCCCGTAGCCCTGTAAAATGATTCCCCTTCAAGTGTTTATCCAATTCTCTTTTTGAAAGTTACAATTGTTGAAGAATTATATCTCTACTGTGAAGAACTACAATTACAAGCCTTCTAAACATTAAAAAAATATTTTTCTTTCAAAATTAAGTGCAGTTTTATCATTAACACACAAAATTTAAATGCAAGTTACAGAATAAACAATTTAAGGAATTGAATTGAAGTGTCGGTGTAAATCTCCTACTGGAAAATGTTAGAATCATCGAATCGTAGAATGGTTACAGCACAGGAGGAGGCCATTCAGCCCGTTGAGCCCGTGCCGGCTCTCTGCAAGAGCACTTCCGCTAGTCCCACTCCCCCGCCCTTTCCCCTTAGCCTTACAATTTTTTTTCCTTCAGGTACTTATCCAATTCCCTTTTGAAAGCCACGATTGAATCTGCCTCCACCACTCTCTCAGGCAGTGCATTCCAGATCCTAAACACTCGTTGGGTTAAAAAGTTTTTCCTCATGTTGTCTTTGGTTCTTCTGCCAATCACCTTAAATCTGTGTCCTCTGGTTCTCGACCCTTCTGTCACTGGGAACAGTTTCACTCTATCTACTCTTTCTAGACCCCTCATGATTTTGAACACTTCTATCAAATCTCCTCTCAACCTTCTCTGCTCTAAGGAAAAAAAAACCAGTTTCTCCAGTGTATCCACGTAACTGAAGTCCCTCATCCCTGGAACCATTCTTGTAAATCTTTTCTGCACCCTCTCTAAGGCCTTCACATCCTTCCTAAAGTGCGGTGCCCAGAATTGGACACAATACTCCAGTTGAGGCTGAACCAGTGTTTTATAAAAGTTCATCATAACTTCCTTGCTTTTGTACTAGTTGTGGTGTATGTAACCTGTTCCACCTTAAGAGAACTACCTTAAGAGATGTACTACTTTCTCTTGGCTGCTGTATACTGTAATACCGGTGGTGACCATACCGGTATATAAACGTTGTGTAGTGATTTGCTGGGCAGTTCAGCCCTGACCTCCGAATAGTAAAGACCTGTTAAAGTTATTCTTGTTGTCTGTGTCCAGTGATTTATAATAAACATAATTGGGACACACAGACTCAACAGTGGCGACGAGTCCGATCTTACCCTGCGGCAGTTTTACATCCAAGGCAGTTTTGTCCTCAGAACGGGCGTCGAGAAGAGGCATCCGCCCTCATCATCCTGCTGAGCACCACATCGCACGGGAGGCATCGAGAACCCGGGTTAAAAAAAAAAAATTAAAAAAAATTCTGACCACGAAGCCCTCCATCAGCGACAGGCAGTGATCATCCCTTCTACCACGGTGGTGGGTAAGCCGATCAGCGACACGAGCAGAAAGTCGGCCACGTTGGCTGTGGAGTAGGGGAGGGAAAACGGAGGATAAAGGGCGGAGAACTCGACTGCGGCCGGTGAAAAGGGCCGGGCTGCAATCGGGGCCGAGAGGCGCAGCGACTGGGGCAGCGTTAAGGCCACGAGAACCGCGGAGAACTCAACCGCAGCTGGTGTAAAGGACCGGCCTGCAAGTGGGGCTGAGAGGCGCAACAGCAGGGGAAGCGTGAATGCCCACGGGAACCGCGGGGGAGCAAAAAGCAGCGTCGGGGAATTGAGAACCGCTGGGGAGGCGAGAACGGCAGCAGCACGGCAATCGCCATGGCAGCCAGCGGGGGAAGAAGGCAAACGCGGGAAGCCGCCATTGTAGTCGGCGGGGGAAGAAGACGAGCGCGGGAAAAACCGCCAAGCGCGGGAAGCCGCCATTTTAGTAGGCGGGGGAAGAAGACAAGTGCGGGAAGCCGCCATTTCGGGAAAAAGAAAATTTAAAGAAACTTGCAAGGATGCCTAAACATGGTAACATCAATGCTTTTGATAGCGATGTCGAAGATTGGGCCACGTATGTAGAACGCATGGAAGTTTATTGTAAAGCAAATGAGGTACCAGATGATAAGAAAGCACTAACCTTATTAAACTCAATGGGTGCGAGGGCGTACGGGCTATTGGAGCACCTTGTATCACCAGATAAACCGGCGGATCAGACTTTCGCGAATATTGTTACTGTCCTGAAAAATCATTTAAACCCCATGCCGCTGCTGATAGCGGAACGATTTAAATTTTACAGAAGAACGCAGCTGAAAGAAGAAAGCAACGCTGAATTCTTAATTGAACTGCGTAAGCTATCAAAGTACTGTCAGTTTGGAACAGGACTAGCAGATGCGCTGAGAGATAAATTTGTGTGTGGATTGTTAAAAGAAGGAACACAAAAGCGACTGCTAGAAGAGAATGATCTTACGCTTGATAAAGCTGTCACTATTGCAGCATCACACGAAGCTGCAGCGAGAGGCACTGCGGAAATGCAGCTAAGGTCATCGGAACTCAGCACCAATCAAATGGCCTTGGGTGCAGTAAAGTGTTATCGTTGTGGAAAGACAACGCACGATCAGAACCAGTGCTGGTTCAAAAATCAGGAATGCAGAAAATGTGGCAGGCTTGGTCACATAGCTAAAGTATGCCGGTCAGGAAAGAAGACCAGCAACAAAAAGTCACCACAGGAAAAGTGCAGAAAGGTACACAAGGTGACAGAGAACAGTTCGGATGAACAGAAGTCAGATTCAGACTCCAGCAGTAAGGAACTGGGTTGTCTAAGAGTACACAATGTGGGTAATGAAGCAGACCTCCAAACTATCTGGGTCACACTTCAGATAGCAGGAGTCCAAGTGAAGATGGAATTGGACACTGGATTGGCATTGACGGTCATGAATAAGCAAGATTACAAAAGGTTATTCCCACATATTCCCCTACGGGATACGGAGATTGTATTGAAAACATACACGGGGCAAAGAGTATACCCCATCGGAAAGATAAAGGTAAAGGTGGTCCACAAGGGCAAAGAAAGCCGAAGAATGGACTTATATGTGCTACCTGAGGGAGGTCCACCACTACTGGGACGGGAGTGGATCAGGAGAATAAATATGGACTGGCATTCCTTAAAAGCACTAACGGTAGATTCCGGTAAAAAAGAAGATGTCAAACCTAAACGATTGTCCAGAATATTGGATGATGCTAAAGAGGTGTTCCAACAGGGACTGGGAACACTGAGAGGAATTACGGCAACCATCAAGGTTGAAGAACATGCAAACCCAAAATTTTTCAAAGCCAGACCGGTACCTTATGCGATACGACCTGCTGTGGAAGCTGAGCTGGAAGGGCTAGAACGTTCAGGAGTACTGTCTAAGGTGGACTGGAGTGAGTGGGCCATGCCCATTGTTCCCGTCATGAAGCGTTCATCGAGCAACAAGCCGGGGGAACCGGGGAAGGTTCGCATCTGTGGAGATTTCAAGATCACTGTTAATCCGGTGCTTCACACGGTGCAGTATCCGCTTCCGCGGATTGAGGATATCTTCGCTTCGTTGTCTGGCGGGAAACACTTCACCAAGATAGACCTGGCGCAGGCGTACTTACAGATGGAAGTTGAGGAAGAGTCACGCCAGTATCTCACGATCAACACGCATAGAGGCTTGTATCGGTATAATAGACTGGTTTTTGGAGTGGCATCAGCTCCAGCAATTTGGCAGAGGGCCATGGAGCAGGTATTACAGGGAATTCCAGGCACACAATGTTACCTGGACGATATTCTGATTACAGGAGATGATGATGAGGAACATCTTGCAAATTTGGAACTGGTGCTCACCAGATTGAAAGAATATGGACTTTGAGTTAATCGCCAGAAATGTGAGTTCTTTCAGAAGCGGATCTCGTACTGTGGTCATGTCATTGACCAGGAGGGGCTTCATAAGTCCCCTGACAAGATCGAAGTTGTTGTGAAGGCTCCCGCTCCGGATAATGTATCCCAGTTGAGGTCGTTCCTAGGGTTGATTAACTATTACCATAAGTTTCTGCCAAATTTATCCACGGTGCTGCACCCGCTGAACGCTCTTTTGCAGAAGGGAATACCATGGAAGTGGAGCGAGGACTGTAAGAGGGCCTTTCTCAAAAGCAAGGCATTGATCACCTCAGAGGAAGTGTTGGCTCACTTCAACCCAACGCTGCCTACTCGTTTGGCTTGTGATGCTTCTCCATATGGTATTGGGGCAGTACTCTCACACAAGTTGCCAAATGGCTTGGAGAGGCCAGTCGCGTTCGCATCCAGATCATTGACCTCCGCTGAGTGCAACTATGCTCAGATAGATAGGGAGGCTCTCAGCCTTGTGTGGGGAGTAAAGAAGTTTAATCATTACCTGCAGGGCCAAAAGTTTACGCTACTGACAGACCACCAGCCGTTGGTATCCATTTTTAACCCTAAGAAGGGTGTTTCGGTGATGACAGCACAGAGGTTCCAGAGATGGTCCCTTTTCCTAGGGGCACATCAATATCAGATTGAATTCAAAGGTACAAAGCAGCATGGTAATGCTGATGGGCTGTCGCGCCTGCCACTACCTACAGCGGAGTTGGCACCGACGGTTGACCCTGTTGAGTTATTTCACTCGACCATCATCGAATGTTTACCAGTCACCAATGCAAGTATTGAAAGAGAAACCAGGAACGACCCGACACTGTCCCGGGTCTACGAATTGCCAGTGAAGGGATGGGCAGCACATGGTGATCCACTGTTACCGGCATTCTCAGCAAGACGAGAACAGCTGTCCGTCTGTCAAGGAACATTGATGTATGGAACAAGGGTGATTATTCCTCCTAAGTTAAGAGAGAGAGTTCTAAAGGAACTGCATGAAGGTCATCTCAGGGGAGTCAAGATGAAAAGCCTTGCTAGGGCTTATGTGTGGTGGCCGGGTACCGACCAACAGATAGAGGATCTGACGAAAAGCTGCTCAGGGTGCCAAAAAGTTCAAAATGCACCTCCGATTGCACCGCTGCATCCATGGGAATGGCCTTCAACCCCATGGCAACGTGTACATATTGACTTTGCTGGTCCATTCATGGACTCCATGTTTTTAATTGCGGTGGACGCACATTCTAAATGGCCAGAAGTGATTAAGATGACTACCACTACCTCGGAAAAGACGATCGCGGTGCTAAGAACGATATTTGCAAGAAATGGATTGCCAGAACAAATATGTTCAGACAACGGACCGCAATTCGTGTCAGAAGAATTCCAGAAATTCATGAAGAAGAATGGGGTGAAACATTATACCTCTGCCCCATATCATCCGGCTACAAACGGGTTGGCCGAGAGATTTGTACAAACGTTCAAAAAGCAATAAAGGCCATGAGCGAAGACCAGATTCCACTACAACACAAGGTGGACAATTTCCTACTGGCATATCGAAACGCCACTCATGCAGTGACAAACCAAAGTCCTGCCATGATGTTCTATAACAGGAGGTTGCGGTCCAGGTTGGACTTGTTAAAACCAAATGTGCGGAGGGAAGTCGAAAACAAACAGTTCCAGCATATAAATAACAAGACCACTCGGAGTTTCGAAATAGGACAACCAGTGTTAGCCCGGGACTATAAAAATGAGAAATGGCAATCTGGAACAATTCGGGCCAGACAAGGACCCCTGATGTACACGGTAGATATTGGTGAAAATGTAATACGACGTCATGCTGACCAACTAGTAGAATCGAGAACAAGGGTCGAACCCAGGGTTACGGCAGAGACAACCGTGGAAGAAGTTAGTGAACCTGAAGCATCTACCTCAGAAGTGAATGTACCTGATGATGATGTCCAATCCATAAGAGATCAACTAGATGAGTCACCCCAGCAACGAGAATCAGAGACCCCTGAAAGGCGTTATCCAACTCGGATCAGGAGGCCTCCTCAGAGACTGAATCTTTGAACTGTTTTGCATGAAGTTGTATATATATATATATATGTTATTATGTTATGTTAAATGGGGATATACACTGTTAAGCTAAAAAGGGAGGATTGTGGTGTATGTAACCTGTTCCACCTTAGGAGAACTACCTTAAGAGATGTACTACTTTCTCTTGGCTGCTGTATACTGTAATACCGGTGGTGACCACACCGGTATATAAACGTTGTGTAGTGATTTGCTGGGCAGTTCAGCCCTGACCTCCGAATAGTAAAGACCTGTTAAAGTTATTCTTGTTGTCTGTGTCCAGTGATTTATAATAAACATAACTGGGACACACAGACTCAACACTAGTAGAGTAGACTCAGCCTATACTCTCTGGAGTTTAGAAGAATGAGAGGTAATCTCATTGAAACATACAAAATTCTTACAGGGCTTGACAGGGTAGATGCAGGGAGGGTGTTTCCCCTGGCTGGGGAGTCTAGAACCAGGGGTCACAGTCTCAGAATAAGGGGTCGGCCATTTAGGACCGAGATGAGGAGAACTTTCTTTACTCAGAGGGTTGTGAATCTTTGGAATTCTCTACCCCAGAGGGCTGTGGAGGCTCAGTCTTTGAGTATATGCAAGACAGAGATCGATAGATTTTTGAATATTAAGGGTCTCAAGGGATATGGGGATAGTTTTGTTCTTCTTAGGCAGTCCCTCGGAACCGAGGATGACTTGCTTCCACACTAAAAATGAGTTCTCAGGCGACTGATGAGTCCAATGCGGGACCTACATTCTCTGTCACAGGTGGGGCAGACGGTGGTTGAAGGGGCGGGTGGGTGGGGTGCTTGGGTTGACGTGCGCTCCTTCCGCTGCCTGTGCTTGGCTTCCGCTTGCTCCCGGCGAAGAGACTCGAGGTGTTCGGTGCCTTCCTGGATGCTTCTCCTCCACTTTGTGCGGTCTTGGGCCAGGGATTCCTAGGTGTCGGTGGGGATAGTGCAGGAAAGTGGAGATGAGGTAGAAGATCAGCCATGATCTTATTGAATGGCGGAGCAGGCTCGAGGGGGCAAATGGCTGACTTCTGCTCTTATTTCTTATGTTCTCTATTCCTCTATTTATGAAGCCCAGGATCCCGTTTGCTTTTTTACGCACTTTCTCAACCTGCCCTGCTACCTTCAACGCTTTGTACGCATATACCCACAGGTCTCTCTGTTCATGCACCCTTTAGAATTGTACCCTTTAGTTTATATTACCTAATAATAATAATAATAATTCAACTTTATTGTCATTGTACAATGCACAAGTACATGAACAACGAAATGTGATCTTGCAAGCTCCCATGAGTCCAGTACAAATAACATTAACATTAAACGTAAATAGCACCATCCTGGGAGAAGCAAAGCCGCTGCGTCTGTGCGTGCCGCCATTCCATTTCCACCATTCCGACAATCTTCAGCCCAACGCCCGGGCCTGCTCACCAGCCGCCCCTCCCGGGGCTCCTTCCGTGACCTTCTCACCAACCGCCCCTCCTCGGGGCTCCTTCCGTGACCTTCTGCACCTGGTCTTCCCTGATGGTCACCCCTACCAGGTACTAACCAGGCCTGGCTCTGCTTAGCTTCCAAGCCTTGCCAGTGACCCTGTCCCTAGTCCCTCATTCTTCCTACCTATCCTCACATAATAAAGGATTTTCTTTCATTAGAATGGCCATGAATTGGAGGCACAAGTATCTGTCCACCTGATGGAGTTTACTTTGCTAACTGAGAAAAAATGCCTTTGTACAGGTCATTTTAGAATATGGCAAATCTGAGTAAGTCTGCAAGAAAGGACAGTATTAAATGACAAGTGGCTCAATATAGATTGTCTGTCAACTTGTTGAGCGGACCACCAGAATGGCAAACCTTTATAAACCACTGGCTAGGCCTCAGTATTGTGTCCAATTCTGGGCACTGCAATTCATGAAGGATGTCAAGGCCTTGGAGAGGGTGCAGAGGAGTTTTACCAGAATGGTACCAGAGATGAAGGAATTCAGTGATGTGGAGAGACTAGAGAAGCTAGGATTGTTCTCCTTAGAGCCGAGAGAAGATTGAGGGGAGATTTAATAGAAAATTATGAAGGCATTTAATAGAGTAGATGAGGAGAAACTGATTCCACTGGCAGGAGGGTCAGTAACCAGAGGATGCAGATTTAATATGATCTGGTAAAAAGCCGGCGGCGGGGGGGAGATGAGGAGAATTCTTTTTACTCAGCAATTTGTTATAGTCTGGACTGCTGTTTGAAGCAAATTCAATAGGAACTTTCAAAAGGGAATAGGATAGATATATAATTAACAAGGAAAAATTTGCAGGGCTATGAGGAAAGAGCAGGGGAGTGGAACTAAATGATAACTCTTTAAGATGGCCGACACAGGCACAATGGGCCGAATGGCCTCCTTCTGTGCTATACGCTTAATGATTCGATTGAGACTTTTCCTGCGTTAAAAGCACTTTATAAATGCCAGTTGCTGCTGTTGTTATTGCTACGATTTCACTATTCTATTACAGCTTAGCAAATTTATTCTGCAGTTGAAATGCAAAACAATTTCTGGTATGGTGTAATACCTGCCAAAGACAACACGGATTTAAAGACTTACGTAGAATGTCCAGCACAGAAACAGGCCATTCGACCCAACTGGTCCGTGCCGGTGTTTATGCTCCACACGAGCCTCCTCCCACCCCTCTTCATCTCACCACATCAACATAATCTTCGATTCCTTTCTCCCTGTGTTTTTATCTACCCTCCTCTTAAATGCATCTATGTTATTCGCCTCAACCACTCCCTGTGGTAGTGAGTTCCACACTCTCACCACGCTCTGGGTAAAGAAGTTTCTCCTGAATTCCCTATTGGATTTATTAGAGACTATCTTATATTTACGGCCCCTAGTTCTGGTCTCGCCCACAAGTGAAAACATCTTCTCTATGTCTACCCTATCGAACCCATTCACAATAATTGGTAGTCCTCTATCAGGCATCTATTTGCTAGAGAAACAAACCCCAGCCTGCTTTCAATCTTTCCTGATCGGTAGAACCTCTCAGTCATGGTATCATTCTGGTAAATCTCTTTTGCTCCTTCTCAGATTCAATTCGCCCAGATCAGGCTCCCCCCCCAGGTGGACATTGCGAGATTCCGCCGATAGCACTGGTTCGGGAAGGCTCTTCAAACTGCACTCATTATCTGAGGCGCACAGGCACCTGTCGGCATGTTTTAAAAGATTTTTCACATCAAAAAATATTTAATTTACCAAGAAACTGACTAGTGTACACCAAAAAAACTATTAAATGGTCCAGTATAGCGTTGTTAAGTCATTGGGTGCGGTGGCGTAGTGGTTATGTCACTGGGCTAGTAATCCAAAAGGCTTGGACTAGTAATCCAGAGGCATGAGTTCATAATACCTACCACAGCAGATGGGGAATTTAAATTCAGCTAATAAATAAATCTGGAAAAAAAAGCTAGTATCAGTAATGGTGATCCATGAAACATGATTGTTGTAAAAACCCATCTAGTTCACTAATGTCCTTTAGGGAAGGAAATCTGCCGCCCTTACCCAGTCTGGCCTATATATGACTCTAGCAATGTGGTTGATTCTTAACTGCCCTCTGAAATGGCCCAGCAAGTCACTCAGTTGTATAAGGCAGCTCACCACCACCTTCTCAAGGGCAATTAGGGATGGGCAATAAATGCCGGCCTTGCCAGCGACGCCCACATCCCGTGAGCTAAAAAATAACATTTTATCAGTGATTTTAAATCAGGGCTCTCACGGGTGGAGAACTGGACACCAATGTTCACTCTAAATTTTTGTTTTGTGCGCGGTACCTTTAAATTTGCTGTGCATGCAACGGTGTCTTCGAGGGAAGAGCTTGCGAGCGGCCTACGCGGTGCCAGCCCCATTGCTGCGCAGCCGCACGCGCCCGAACAACGTAGAGGGAACATTGCTGGACACCCTTATTAGAAATGCTTATTTGTGCTGATGAACCCATTTACAGCTGTATTAACAAAAATAATAAAACATAAAACATAAATTAATGACCACTCTTAAACACATCAAAGAATACTTCTTAAAGGAAAGAAAATAAAGAAATGATTGCGTTCGATTATGCTGCCCGATTGCGCTGGTTCACGGAAGATTTACGTTTGCTATTATGCAAATGGGTTTTTAGCAGAACTCGAAGAGTAACCTAACCAGCGCAGTTTCGAGCGCATTTTTGGGCGCAATTTCCCGATAGGGCAGAACTCTACCCTCACAACATTTAAATAACACATTATCCAGCTCTTCATTACTTGGCTTTGAAGCCTCAAACTATTGTAAGATTGGCAGATCTTTGAAGGTTCTGGTGTGAGATAATCTTGTGTATGATAAATAATGCCTTTCAGCGAGTGTTTTACCCTGAGATTGGGAAACATTTCCTATTGGGCTGGAAGCTCTGCAGTGATAACAGAATATGGAAGGAGGTGTGGGATCTATTTACCAAAGCCACTATCTCATGAAAAATGTTTTAAAAGTCAAATAACAAAGTTTTGTAGGAATGTCTAGTTCCTATCCAAAAGACTGAGGTCCACTCAGGCGATCAAATAAATGAGGTTTAATGAAAAGTAACAGGCCTAGAAATTGGCCTGAGGCGCCCAAGCGGCGCAAAGTTCAGCTGGGCGCTGGAATTTGCGCCGCGATCGCCGCATTAGCGATCACCGCAAATTCAGTTGAAGTGCCCCTCGAGGGAGACGGGGCGCGGCTCGAGGCGCTCCGCGTCCCTCTTAGGGCCCTGAAAGTGAATTTCACAGCGCTACGTACCGCAGCATCACACGCTGCGGCACGGCACGCTGCGGTACTGCAGGCCTTCCTCCCCCTGTTAAGGGGGAGGGGCCTGCAACAGCGCGAGCCCCGATCGTGAGTGCCGGCAAAAGAGCCCAGCACCAAGGAGAAGTGCCGGGCTCTTTGGAAACAGTCAGCAATGCCGCGGGGGAGGGACCAGGAGGCTGGGGACGGAGGTGCTGGCAGGCGGCCGCCCCACACCTCCACCTTAACTTGTGTCTCTGCCGGCGCAGCAAGGCCCCGTGAACCGGGCGCGGGTAGCGAACGGCGCTACAGCGGCGTTCGCTACCAAATATCGCAATCGGGGCGCGAATGGGGCGCTGCGCACACCGATGACGTCATCGGTGGCGGCGCAGCGCAAAAGGCTAACGCCACCATTAGTGCCCCTGCTGAATATCGCGGGAGGCGCAGCCAGTGGCGCTGCAGCCACTGACTGCCTCTTTAGGCGCTAACAGGTGGTGCTACTCACCCAATTTTTCCCTCACAGAGTTTAACGGATAACTACAGGAGAACATCGAATATAGTTCTAGTCAGTTTGGAGGCTCCACGAGGACTGCTAGGGCGGTCCCATGGCTGACGTCATGACATCATCACGTTTTTCCCTCCGGTGGGGGATCACGTGATGAACGGCGTGACGTCATCGCGTTTGCCTGCGCTATTAAAGTGATCGCGCTCTGTACATGTAATCAGTGAAAACAAAGATACAGACTCAGGCTGCAGCCAACATATTATTAAAGGGAATTATATACAATTGATTGGAGTCCCTTAGTGGCTCCGCCACATGCGCCCCCCCAGAATTGTCTTTAATAGCAAAAGTAAAATGGCGAGGAGGCCTGACAAGCCTGTCAGAGCGACTTCTGTAGCCTTGAAGTGGAAGCTGATGGACGGTGGGCGAGCTGGCGGGCGGTTGCGTTTGATCTGGCGTGGCGACTGTCGGCGGTCGGCCACGTTTCGGCGGTTGTGCGATCTCGACTGGGCGGTCAAGGTCCAAGTGAGCCGGCTTCAACCGGTCAACCGAAATGTGGTCCGGTTTACCTCCAACATCAACCGAAAAAGATTTGTCTCCCGGCTCTATCACACGGAAAGGACCAGTGTAAGGGGGTTTGAGCGGGTCCCGATGAGCGTCGTGGCGGATAAACACATAGTCGGCGTTCTTCAGCTCAGCTGGGACGTGGGAGCTCTGCAAGCCTTGATGCGACGTAGGCACCGGAGCGAAACTTCTGGCTGCCTCCTGGTGGCTGATGAGCTGCTGGGACGCAGACCATGGCTCTGTTGGAGTCAGAAGGAAATCCCCTGGTACGCGTAGCGGCTGGCCATATACGAGCTCCGCCGAGGATGGTTGAAGATCTTCTTTAGGTGCCACAGTCTGTTCACCCTCCTGCCATCTGGGAGACGCTACAGATGCATTCGCACCCGTACGACCAGATTTAGGAACAGCTTCTTTCCCAGGGCTGTCATCCTACTGAACTCCACAAATAAACTCTAAAGCCTGCACATCTGCCAATGCACTTTATTATGGTTATGTTTATGTTAATGTATTACAAGCCAAATGTATGTTGAATGTTTAAATGTCTTAATCTAAATGTACACTCTCGGGAGCCGCAAGCCTACATTTCGTTGTACTGCACTTGTGCACTAACAATGACAATAAAAGTTGATTTGATTGATTTGTATGAAGACCCAAAAGGACCCATGGAAGCCTGTCCACCCAGCCCGCACCTTGAAGGCTGGCTCGCAGTGTGGCTTTGAGCGGCCTGTGGAATCGTTCGCACAGGCCGTTCGCCTGTGGATGGTAGGCAGTGGTGCAATGTAGCTTGACGCCGAGCCCCTGAGCCACAGCGTTCCAGAGCTCCGAAGAAAACTGCGGCCCACGATCGGATGAGATGTCCGCCGGTACCCCGAAGCGGGCGACCCAAGAGGAGATGAATGCCCTGGCAATGTCTGTGGAAGTGGTGGATGACAGAGGAACCGCCTCCGGCCATCGAGTGGTGCGGTCCACCATTGTAAGAAGATGAGTAAACCCATGCGAAGGCGGAAGTGGCCCCAGCAGGTCCACATGCACATGATCAAACCTACATTCCGGAATGGCGAAAGTGGCCAATGGAGCCTTGACGTGACGCTGCACCTTGGCCTTTTGGCAGACCACGTAGGTGTTGGCCCAGTTGCGAACATCCATGTGCATGCCCCACCACACGAATTTGGACGACATCAACCATTGCGAGGCCTTCATGCCAGGGTGCGACAACCCGTGGATGGCGTCAAAAACTTTTCGGCGCCAGGCGACCGGGATGATAGGGCGAGGATCTCCTACGGAAACGTCGCAGAGTAGCGTAGTGCCCGTGGCATGGAATTTGACGTCGGTCGCTTGGAGGCTAGAGGGGTTGGTTCTGTAAGATTGGACCGCCAGATCCGAGGCTTGATCCGCAGCCATGAGGGCATAGTTGATGCCGAGCTGGACTGCATGAACGGTCGCGCGGGAGAGGCAATCCGCCACCAGGTTGTCCTTACCGGACACATGCTGAATCTCAGTGGTGAATTCTGAGATAAACATTAACTGACATTGTTGCTGAGCTGACCACGGTTCGGCGGTCTTGGCTATAGCGAACGTTAGTGGCTTATGGTCCACAAAAGCCGTGAACGGACGTCCCTCTAGCAAGAACCGGAAATGGCGGATGGCCAGAAAAAGGGCCAGCAACTTCCGGTCGACATGCTGTACTTTCGTTCATTTCGCCGTAGTTGACGGCTGAAAAACACCAGTAGTTACCACATCCCATGCACCCACTGTTCCTGCACTGCGCCGATGGCGTAGTCTGACGCATCGGTGGTAAGGGCGATGGTGGCACCTGGCAGTGGGTGTGCCAGCATGGTTGCATTGGCTAGAGCGCCTTTTGTGTCGACGAACGCCCAGTCCATGTCGACCGTCCAGCTGATCGGATCCTTGCCAGACTTGCCCTTGAGGGCCTCGTACAGGGGCTGCATGAGCAGAGCTGCATTAGGGACGAACCGGTGATAAAAATTTACCATCCCGAGGAACTCCTGCAGGGCCTTGATGGACTGCGGGCGCGGGAACGAAGTAACTGCCTCCACCTTCATTTGCAGGGGAATTGCACCGTCTGATGTGATGCGATGGCCTAAAAAATCAATCTGCTGCTGTGAGGGTGCCAGTCAGTTCCTTCTGTAGCCTCTAGATGGCACCTTCACTTGTTTGGTTCCAGCCCTTTGTTAATTGTTCCTAGCCTCCTGTGTTAATCCAGGAAGTAACTGGTAAAATAGATGGGGGAGAGCCAGTGGATGTGGTGTACCTTGACTTCCAGAAAGCCTTCGATAAGGTTCCACACAAAAGATTATCATGCAAAATTAAGGCTCATGGGATTGGGAGCAAAGTATTAACGTGGATAGAGAACTGGCTGGCGGATAGAAAACAGAGAGTTGGAATAAACGGCTCGTTTTCGGAGTGGCAGGCAGTAACCAGCGGGGTGCCGCAAGGATCTGTCCTGGGACCCCAGCTGTTCACAATATATATAAATGATCTGGATCAGGGAATTGGATGCAATATTTCCAAATTCGCTGACGACACTAAACTAGGAGGGGGGGTGGGCTCTGATGAGGATGTCAGGAGGCTACAGTGCGATTTGGACAGGTTGGGGGAATGGGCGGATACGTGGCAGATGCACTATAATGTGGATAAATGCGAGGTTATCCACTTTGGGGGTAAAAACAGGAGGGTAGATTATTATCTAAATGGCAATAGATTGGGAGATGGGGAAGTGCAGAGGGACCTGGGTGTTCTTGTGCACCAGTCACTGAAGGAGAGCATGCAGGTGCAACAGGCGATTAAGAAGGCAAATGGTATGTTGGCCTTCATATCAAGGGGGTTCGAGTATAGGAATAGGGATACCTTACTACAGCTGTACAAGGTGCTGGTGAGACCGCATCTGGAGTATTGTGTACAGTTTTGGTCGCCCCATCTGCGGAAGGATGTTCTTGCCATGGAAAGAGTGCAACGGCGATTCACCAGGCTGATACCTGGAATGGCGGGAATGACCTACGAAGAGAGATTAAATAGTTTGGGCTTGTACTCACTGGAGTTTAGAAGATTGAGAGGGGATCTCATCGAAACATATAAAATTATGGCAGGCCTGGACAGGCTGAATTCAGAGAGAATGTTTCCAATGGCCGGGGAGCACAGAACCAGGGGCCACAGTCTAAAAATAGCGGGCAAATCATTTAAAACAGAGATGAGGAAGAATTTCTTCACTCAAAGAGTGGTGAGCCTGTGGAATTCCCTGCCACAGAGGGCTGTGAAGGCTAATTCAATAAATATTTTCAAGAGAGAATTGGATATATTTCTGAAGGCTAAGGGGATTAAGGGTTACGGAGAAAAGGCGGGGACGGGGTACTGAACTGGTAAGATCAGCTATGATCTCAGACGAAGATCAGCCATGATCTCATTGAATGGCGGAGCAGGCTCGAAGGGCCGAATGGCCTACTCCTGTTCCTATCTCTATGTTTCTATGTTTCTATGTTAACGGCCTGTTAGCTGTTCATGGGTTTCACCTGGTTTTCTTGGTATATAAGTTCTGTGGTTGCTTCCTTCCTTGCTCAGTCCTAACCGGGGATCCGGGGACTAGCCTTCGCTCTGTGGCTCCTGGCTTTGACTAGCTGGTTGCCATGGTTCTCTCGAGCTCTGTATTTAAGATGTAACTAAGTCTGTGTTCTTGTTGTTCTTAGTCTTAATAAGGTGCTGGGCTGGACTAGCGTGTTGCCATGCTGGCGCTTGTCTTGAGCTTTGCATTGATAAGCCTGTTACCCCTGCGGCAGCCCCTCGTGATAGCTTGTCTCGAGTCTCGTCTCGGCAAGCTGGTTGCGCTTGTGGTAAGCTTATCCCAGCTCAGTATGGACAAGTAGGTTGCCTCATGGAAGCTGTCCTGAGTTCCTATTCTTGACTAGCCATTTTGTAACTTGTCTCGAGTTCTATGTATATTGTTCTTCTCTCGAGCTCTATGTATGATGTGGTGTTCCTGTCTCGAGTTCTTACGTATGCTGTTGTGTTCCTTGTATGAATCTAGTTATGTGTGAATCTAGTTAAGTAATGAATAAAGTACTGTTCCTTAAGATTGTATACCTGCCTCTAGCCTGGTTTCTGCACTTGGGTCCAGAGCCTACCTTGCCCGGAGAGCACGGCCCCGTATCTACACGGCCCCGTGGCTCCCCAACCCTGACAGCTGCAGGCCGAACTGGCACTTGGCCGGGTTGATGATCAAGCCGTGTTGACTGAGGCGTCTAAAGAGGGTGTGCAAATGGCAGATGTGCTTCTCTTTATTAGGGCTGGCAATGAGGATGTCGTCGAGGTAGACGAATAGAAACTTGAGGTCTCGAAGCACGGAGTCCATCAAGCGTTGGAAAGCCTGTGCGGCGTTCTTCAATCCAAACGGCATCTGCAGAAATTCAAACAGGCCGAATGGGGCGATGACTGCAGTTCTTGGGACATCTTGCGGGTGTACGGGGACCTGGTGGTAGCCACGGACAAGGTCGACTTTTGAAAAAATGGTATTTCCCGCCAAATGTGCAGAGAAATCCTGAATATGAGGGATCGAGTACCGATCAGGAGTAGTGGCGTCGTTCAGGCGTCGGTAGTCGCCGCAAGGCCATCCACCGCCAGGTTTCGGAACAATATGGAGAGGCGAAGACCAGGGACTATTCGACCGGTGAATAATCCCTAGCCACTCCATCATGTCGTACTCCGCTTTCGCAACCGCGAGCTTGCCAGGTTCGAGGCGCCGGGCCCGTGCGTAGACCGGGGAGCCAGTAGTGGTGATGTGATGTTCGACACCATGTTTCATGGCCGTGGAAGAGAAAGTGGGTCTGGTCAGGTCTGGGACATCGCCGAGGAGGCGAGTGAAGTCATCCGGAGGTGGGGACGCGCAGGAGACGGGATGGAGTGAAAAGTGGCCGCATTGATCAACCGGCAGTGCCGTACATCCACCAGGAGGCCGTTGGCGCACAAAAAATCTGCCCCGAGGATGGCTTGAGAGACTTTGGCCATGATGAAATCCCAGTAAAACCGCTGGCCGCCGAAGCACACCTGGACACGCTTGCTTCCCAAGGTCTGAATGGCCCCGCCATTAGCCACCTGGAGGGAGGGGCCATGCCCCCCAAATTGTAGATCAAGATTTGATGTGGGTAGGATGCTACACTGCGTCCCAGTGTCGCAAAGGAAACGTCGACCAGATAGGGAATCGTTGATGAAGAGGAGTTTTCCCGAATTATCGATTGCCATCGCAGCCGCGGGGCGCTCGTTATAACCGGTCCTCTTTCGACAGGGTGGCTGCTGTTTTTTTTTGAGCGAAAAGCTGCAGGGAGGGTGGCAGCATCTTGCTTTCACGCCAAAACGGGCGTGGTAGAAGCACAACCCCGCAGGTTGAGGGGCTGGAGCGGCGTCTGTGGGGGATGGGCGCCTCGTGGCAGCGCAGTACTGCTGCGTCACCGCGAAGATCTTGTCCGCATCGGCAGCCAGCTCTGCGCAGTCGGTGACTTCCGACGTGGCTAGGGCAGCTTGAACTTGCTCCAGTAGCTGGCTGAGGAGTAGCTCCCTGAAGAGGAAGCATTCCGGTTCGGAGCCCAGGAGCGTGAGCATTTGGCTCATGAGCTCGGACGGCTTGGAGTCCCCGAGGCCGGGCATATTGAGCAGCCGGCGGGCGCGCTCCGACTTCGTGAGCCCGAAGACCTGTAACAACCGCGCCTTTATCGTATCATACTTGCGATCTTCTGGTGGATTACCAAGCAGGCTGATGATCCACGAGGCTGCGGCACTGTCGAGGGCGGAGACCACGTGATAGTAACAGGTCTGATCCGCAACGATGTTCCTGATTGCGAACTGGGCTTCAGCCTGGATGAACCACGTGGCTGGCTGTTGCTCCCAGAACTGCGGTAGCTTCAAAGCAACAGCGTTCGATTCCATGTGCAGTAACTTCTGCGAAAACCGTTTGCAAAAGTCAGGGTCACCAATGTAGGAATGTCTAGTTCCTATCCAAAAGACTGAGGTCCACTCAGGCGATCAAATAAATGAGGTTTAATGAAAAGTAACAGAGTTTAACGGATAACTACAGGAGAACATCGAATATAGGTCTAGTCAGTTTGGAGGCTCCACGAGGACTGCTAGGGCGGTCCCGTGGCTGACGTCATGACGTCATCATGTTTTTCCCGCCAGTGGGGGATCACGTGATGAACGGCGTGACATCATCGCGTTTGCCCGCGCTATTAAAGTGATCGCGCTCTGTACATGTAAACAGTGAAAACAAAGATACAGACTCAGGCTGTAGCCAACATATTATTAAAGGGAATTATATACAATTGATTGGAGTCCCTTAGTGGCTCAGCCACAGTTTGCCACTTTTCTTTATTAAGCAAGTCCCTTCAAGTACAACTGTACGACTAGCAGGGGCCAACTTTGCAATCAAGGAGTGTGCTCTCATATCATTCCCCGCACCAGTTTTCTGGGGCACAGGAAGCGCGATGATTGGTTGGGGAAGGTGTGACATAATTGGAGCCCAATCTGCATTTTGAAAGAAGGTCCCCGCCGGGGGTGCCCTTCCTGCCTGCTCAGAACAGCGGGTTAAAATAGGAACCTGTGGGAAGAGAATCTGCCCTCGGCAGGTAAGTACCACGGTCGATTTTCAAGGGCTATGGTCCCCCATAGAGTTTGCACATGACGTTCAATAGGAGCGACATGAGGGTATCGTAATCTAGTTTGCTGACAGGTTATGTTTGACCACAATAGCATGAGAAGGGAAGAGAACCTGCTCTATGACCTACGATGATGATAGCAAAATACTGCAGATGCTGGAATTCCGAAATAACAACAGAAAATGCTGGAAAAACTCAGCAGGCCAGGCAACATCTGTGGAGAGAAAATAGAGTCAACGTTTCGGGGCAAACCCCTTGTCAAGACTGGAAAAGCACAGGAAATAAAACAGATGAAAAGGCCAGTTTGGGGGCTGGGAGAGAACAAAAGAGAAGTGAAGAGACATTAAGAGGTATTCAAAACCAGATGAGATGGTGATAGGACTAGTGGAGACAAAAGACGGCACTAGATTAGGTGTGAAATGCGCTGGCAGAATGGGAGACAGCTGCCAAGTGGGAGAGAAAAAAAGAAAAAAAAAAGGGGGCGGGGGAAAGGCCAAAACAAAGGTGTGGATAAAAAATAAGTAAAAATGTAATAGGGGCCGAGGTTATGATCTGAAATTGTTGAACTCGATATTGAGCCCGGAAGGCTGTAATGTGCCTAATCGGAAGATGAGGTGCTGTTCCTCGAGCTTATGCTGAACTTCTGTGGAACAACGCAAGAGCCCAAGTACAGTGAGGTCTGAGTGGGAATGGAGCGGTGAATTAAAATGACAGGCGACCGGAAGCTCGGTGTCACCCTTACGGACTGAATGGAGGTGTTCCGCAAAGCGGTCACCCAATCTGCGTTTGGTCTGCCCAATGTAGAGGAGACCACATCGTGCTCTATGATCTCCCCATCTCTGGCTTCCTCTATGTGCCTTCATCCTCATAGGGTCTAATGCTTCTAAGTTGCAAGGGGGTGAGAGGGTCCAGCGATCCTTGGAGAATCTCTGCCATGGTATGGACTATTCCAGGGGTGAAAGACTTCAATTACGTGGAGAGACTAGAGAAACTGGGGTTGTTCTCCTTAGAGCAGAGAAGGTTAAGAGGAGATTTGTTTTTAATTCATTCACGGGATATGAGTGTCGCTGGGCCAACATTTATTGCCCATCCCAAACTGCCATTTCAGAGGGCAGTTAAGAGTCAGCCACACTGTGGGTCTGGAGTCACATATAGGCCAGACCGGGTAAGGACAGCAGATTTCCTTCCCTAAAGGACATTAGTGAACCAGATGGGTTTTTACAACATTCCGGTAGTTTCATGGTCACCATTACTGATACTAGCTTTTTGTTCCAGATTTATTTAATTAACTGGATTTAAATTCCCCAGCTGCTGTGGATTTGAACTCATCTTCCAATGGATGATTAAGTCCAGGCCTCTGGATTACCAGCCCAGTAACATAACCACGATGCTACAGTACCCTATTTGATAGAGTTGTTCAAAATCATGAAGAAATAAAGGGGAATCTGTTTCTAGTGGCAGGAGGGTCGGTAACCAGTGGACACAGATTGAAGGTAATTGGCAGTAGAACCAGAGAGGAAATGAGAAAAATATTTATGTCGCGAGTTATGATGATCTGGAATGCACTGCCTGAAAGGGCAGTGGAAGCAGATTGAATAGTAACTTTCAATAGGGAATTGGATAAATATGTGAAGAGGGAATCTTTGCAGGGCTATGAGGAAAGAGCCGGGGGGAGTGGCACTAATTGGAGAGCTCTTTCAAAGAGCCGGCACAGGCACAATGGGCCGAATGGCTGTCTGATTCTATGATCCTTCTCTTCTCTTTGAAGAAAACAAAAAGCGAGAATTCTCTTTGGCCGCCATGCCACGCACTCAAGCCCAGGGCCAGGAAATTCCTCAGAGCTTGGATAGCAAGTGCGGCCATTGTTTTAAACTGTAAAATAATCTTTCACTGACTCCATTCATGCCCAGAAGAACGCAGGAGTGATTTTTTTTGCTGTCAGAAATTTAGATCCCAGCAAAGTCCTTCACTTATATTTTCAAATGCAAGAAATTTACAAACAAGTTAACTGTCAACATCTTCATGTTGCCCAAATGGTTTCAACCTATCACACCTGAAAAACTGTTATAATTCCTCACCAAGCTGGAAGGGAGCCTCTTGATCAAACAAAATTAAAACGCCGTTTTCACGCACCGACGGGGATTCCATCGCACTTCCGGTGAAGGAACACCGACGGAGCGAGGAGAGATCCGACCAATTTCCCGGCCTGGAATGTCAGCAATCGAACCAACTCAGGCCAACATCCCCAGCATCGATGCTTTGACCATGCTCAATCAGCTCCGATGGACGGGCCACATCATCCGCATGCCCGATATGAGACTCCCAAAACAAGCGCTCTACTCGGAGCTCCGGCACAGCAAGAGAGCCCCAGGTGGGCAGAGAAAATGCTTCAAGGACACCCTCAAAGCCTCCTTGAGAAAGTGTACCATCCCCACCGACACCTGGGAATCCCTGGCCCAAAACCGCACAAAGTGGAGGAGAAGCATCCGGGAAGGCGCCGAACACCTCGAGTCTCTTCGCCGGGAGCAAGTGGAAGCCAAGCGTAGGCAGCGCAAGGAGCGCACGTCAACCCAAGCACCCCACCCACCCGCCCCTTCAACCATTGTCTGCCCCACCTGTGACAGAGACTGTAGGTCCCGCATTGGACTCATCAGTCACCTGAGAACTCATTTTTAATGTGGAAGCAAGTCATCCTCGGTTCCGAGGGACTGTCTAAGAAGAAGAAGAAGATGGGGTGAAAACTGCTTCATAAACCTAGTAATTCTATACTATAGCTTTCAGTGAGCTTCGTGTAAGGTTTCATCCAGTGCAGTGCTGAGGAAGTGCTTTTACTGTTGGAGGTGCCGTCCCTTTTGGATGAGATGTTAAAATCGAAGCCCCGTCTGAACTCTCAGGTGGATGTAAAATATCCCATGGCACTATATTGAAGAAGAGCAGGGGAGATCTCCCCAGTATCCAGGGCTAACATTTATCTTTCAACCAAGAGCTAAAACCAAGAGATGATCTGCTTATTATCACGTTGCTGTTGGTGGGAGCTTGCAGTGCTGCCGCGTTTCCTCCATATTACAACAATGACTACACTTCAAAAGTACTTCATTTGGGATGTTCTGAGGTTGTGAATGGCGTTATATAATGTAAGTTCCTTCTTTCTCTCTTTAACATAAGACTGTGAGTGAAAGAATACTTTGAGGTAAAGGCCGAGCACGTAAAGAACCCTGAGAAACTTCCTGGCCATTAACAATGAGTTTTTGAAGGACAGAGAGGGGGAAAATGGCAAAAATGCATTCACATCTGTTGGCTGACTCCTTTTACTTTGCCTGACCTAGCAAGGTCATTAAACTTGTACTGGCACCAATCTGACTCTTGCCAGGGTCTTTGAGTTTGTACTGACTTCTATCTGTTGAGGGCCTTCAATGCTCAGTCTGTAACAGGGCCCTTTCTCCTCTGTCTTGTTTAAGGTAGCAGAATTTCTAACAGCCAGTATCAACTTGCCTATTTGGTAGCACTCTCACCCCTGAGTCAGAAAGTTGTCAGTTCAAGCCCCACTCCAGAGACTGGAGCACATAATCCAGGTCAACAGTGTAGCTGTTGGAAGCGTTGTTTTTTTCAGATGGAGTGTTAAACTGAGGCCCCCATTTCCCAGCTCGGGTAGTTGTAAAAGATCCGCTGGTGGTATCTGAAGCAGTTAATGCTTCCTCTGCACCTCTGAAAACCTGGTGGATCCATGCCCTGCAGCAGACCTCTGTGACACTCTGAAATGATTTCCACTTCTGCTTCCAGGCAAGGAGGTACAGCTTCCGCTTTGGGCGCATTGGTGCCCTTGCGCCCAAAAGATCCGGCTTAATTTTTAGAGCCCCCTCGAATGAGCGCAATTAACGGAAACTCCCAATGGTGATTAACCTGATCTGTGGCCAGTGTTGTGGCCGTTGCTTTTTTAAACTGGCGCTAAAGATCGCGGAAACTCGAGTTGCGCTGAACATAATTTGGGCTTAAAATTCCGCGATCTTTTGCGAGGGTTACGCCGATTTCGGGGGGGGAGTTCCGCCGAGAAAACCAGCGCAGCCGAGTGGAAACTCTGCTGCAAGATGCATAGCGACGATGCCCAGCCCTTCACCTGAAGCAGCCGCTTCATAGATAGATGAAAGAGCTGGTGCCAGCAAAAGTGACCCATGGAGCTGTCGGATCGTCGTGATAGCCCAACTGGTTCACTGATGTCCTTTGAGGAAGGAAACCTTGCCGCCTGTACCCAGTCCGACCTACATGTGACTCCAGCCCTGCACCAATGTGGTTGGCTCTTAACTGCCCTGTGAAGTGGCCTAGCAAGCCGCTCAGTTTCGGGATGGGCCATAAATGCTGGCCTTGCCGTGCGATGCCCACATGCCCGAGAATGAATATATATTTCTTTTAAAAGATCTGCAAAGTGGCAGGTTAACAGGAAGATGCAGGCAACCAGTACAACTGGTTAGGTCATCCCAGAGTTTGCAGGAACATTGTGTAACCCAGCACTAGCAGATACAGGCCACGTGCATTCCATGAGGCCCCATCTTGAAAGCCAGCAACATGCCACCCCATCGACTCCTACCGCTATTTAGAAGGAGTACGGGATTGGTTGGTAGAAGACACTCCCCAAACGCTGTCACCAATGGGAAGCAGTGTGGTGCCAAATATTAGTTGCATACAATGATGGTAGCATTTGACTTGAATGTAGTTCTGAGTGTTCATTTGAGAAGGTCCTTATTAAGGCAGCAGTAGAGCGAAGGATGGACATGGCTGTTTCTCATGTGGAGATGTATTGCTCACAATAGGACGTGGGGCGGGTGTGGGATGGGGGGGCTCAGTCAGTCGGGTAAATGTCCTATCACTTAGTAGCTGGCATACAATTTTTCCAGGTTGCAAATCGCCTTCATCCACTTCTTCTTCCTCATCTTTCTCATCCTCCTCTTCTAATAGTTGAACCTGGGGCTACTAATCCTCCATCAGCATGTTATGTCCTTGCTGGATGGCAAAGTTGCCATACGGCTATTATCTTGGAGAACTTGGCCCGCGTACAGAGAAGAACCCCACCACCCCAGCCTGTCCAAACAATGAATCTTCTGCTTGAGCATGATGATGTTAGATCCCACCAGAATTCCGATTCAGGCACCAGCTTTATTGCATCAGCATTTTGTGACTTTCGCAGGTTTCTCAATTAAGTCAGCAACCAAGGTTCCAAAAGGTACGCATGATCCCCAAGCAGCCTCCCTCCTCATTTAAACAGTAGCGAGATAGTGGACTGGTGTGAGGTGAAGAGGTCATGAGTGCTACCAACGTATCAGCCATTCACTTAAATGATTCGGTTCCTGTGGTCAGGAGAACACCTGGCCATTAATGGGATGGAATCCTTTCTGGTATATATTACATCGAATGTACAGCACAGAAACAGGTCATTCCGCCCAACTGGCCCATGCTGCTGTTTATGCTCCACACATGCCAGATAAGCTATGGGGTGGGTGTTAGAGATCTGAATCACCATATGTGTCCTCGGTTGGCCTGCAGCACTGACTCAGAAAATATATAAAAAGACACGTGACGCAAAATTTGGAACATAGCACTGTTGCTTGAAAAGGAGTGGGTAAAAGTAGTCGAGCAATGCAGGTATCAGCATCGTCAGCTATACCGCCTGACATGAATCAGTCATTCATGAAAGAAAGACTTATGAAATAATACTGAGCGGCCTATGGGTGGCGCTGTCCAGGGAGAGTATAAATACTCTTGCGCAGGACATTCTTAACAGGAACTAGTGAAGGACACAACTAGACCTCCATGTTGTAAAACAGTTGATTAAAGCTTTGTTTAACACTTAGACCAAATGCCTAGTAGTTTTCTTACGTCACCGCCTAGAAGGACAAGGGCAGCAGGTGCATGGGAACACCACCACCTCCCAGTTCCCCTCCAAGTCACACACCATCCTGATGTGGACCTATATTGGCCGTTCCTTCATAGTCGCTGGGTCAAAATCCTGGAATTCCCTCCCTAACAGCACTGTGGGAGTACCTTCGCCACACGGACTGCAGCAGTTCAAGAAGAAGGTGGCTCACCACCACCTTCTCGAGGGGCAATTGGGGTTGGGCAATAAAATGCTGGCCTTGCCAGTGATGCCCACATCCCGTGAATGAATTAAAAAAACAGCAAACAACGTTTTTGTCACTTGTTTGAGGCATCGGTGCACACCCAACTGGGAAACGCCATTGGCGGTGACTTGGAAGGACCTTGCAGCCGTAGAAATTGAGTGCTGTGGCCGCCATCACTGGCACAACCACAGCCATCACAGTGGCAGAAGATACCTGTAGTGCGGGATTAAGGAGATGGAGCCATTCAGCGACAGCCTTCCTGCTAAAAGCATAGATTGCGATAGCAGATCTTCTTTGATATACCCAGTTGCTGAGCCTAAATGTGCCATTGCAGCTTCTGGAGTAAGGGTGGGTGGATGCAGAAACCCTTAGGTATAAACGCACCTTTTGCATCTCCTCAGAATCTTTTAAGAAAGACGAGAATTAACTTACATTTCAATGGTGCATGTCACATCTTCAGAACATCACATGAATTACATCTGAAGTTTAGTCACAGTCGGCAAACATGGCAGTGAATTTGCACGCAGCAAGGTTCTGACAAACGACAATTGGTATAGATGCCTAGTTACTCTGTTTTGGTGGTTGTTGGTTGAGGGATGAATGTTGGCCCGGGTACCTGGGGAACTCCCTGCTTTTCTTCGAATAATGTTTCTGTAAGAAAACTACTAGGCACTTGGCCTGAGTATTAAACAAGGCTTTAATCAACTGTTTTTCAACATGGAGATCTAGTCGTGTCCTTCACTAGTTCCTGTTAAAGAATGTCCTGCACAAGCTGGGCCCATGCCCGAGTATTTATACTCTCCCTGGACAACGCCACCAGCAGGCCGCCCAGTATTATTACATAAGTCATTTTCACATGAATGACAAGATTCATGTCAAACGTCACATAATGTCACCTTCACCCGAAGAGGCACATGGGTCTTGGTTTAATGTCCCATCTAAAAGGCGACACCTTCAAACCCAGGCTGCTTGTGGGCCAGGAGAAGCTGGAGTGCTTCCCTCAAGCTTACCTTCTTCCCTGCCTTTGGACCTCCACTCCCCTCACAATTGGACCGTCACGTCATCCAAAGGCACCCCCCCCAACTCGGATCGAGGATCGGACCCCCCCCACCAGATTTAGCCCCCACCCCCTTGGGTTGGATCACCCTCCGAGGTCGGGGATCGGATCCCCCTGGGATAGCACCCCCTCCCACCCCTCCCAGGATTGGACTCTCCCCCCACCCCGCAGCTCCCACGCTGCCACTAAGCCAGCAGCAGGCTCCCTACCTGCTCCTGCTCCTCTGGCCTTCTCTGGAGTGCTCCTCGCCCGACAGGGAGCCAAGCATGTCAACCAGGCTGACTTCCGGGTGGGGAACCTGCTGGGGAGAGAAGACGCAGGCTGTGGAGTCAGAACCCTGCATGCGGGGAAACCCGGACTTCCCCCGACTGAAACTCCTCCCCCGCCACTTATGAAACCGCTCTTGTCAATATCAGGGCCAAAGTATTGCAATGGAAAAAAAAATTCGGGCTCTATTTGAATAAAGAAAGTAGTGGAGCAACATAAATGCAGAGAACATAAGAACATAAGAAATAGGAGCAAGAGTAGGCCATTCGGCTACTCGAGTCTGCCCCGCCATTCAATAAAATCATGGCTGATCAGATCTTGGCCTCAACTCCACTTTCCCGCCCGCTCCCCATAACCCCAGACCCCCTGTAGCTCAAATATCTGTCTATCTCCGCCTTGAATATATTCAATGACTCCGCCTCCACAGCTCTCTTGGGTAGAGAATTCCAAAGATTCCCGACCCTCTGAGAGAAGAAATTCCTCCTCATCTCCGTTTTAAATGGGTGACCCCTTATTCTGAGACTATGCCCCCTAGTTCTAGATTCCCCCACAAGGGGAAACATCCTCTCAGCATCTACCCTGTCAATCTCCCTCAGAATCTTATATGTTTCAATAAGATCCCCTCTCATTCTTCTAAACTCCAATGAGTATAGACCCAACCTGCTCAACCTTTCCTCATAAGACACAGGCTCTGCACCGCAAATGGAATCTTGCAAAAGTTACCCTATCATCAGAGTTTTATCAGATAAAATAAATTGGGCCAAATTTTCTATACTGTCTGAGAAAGAAAGACTTGCATTTATATAGCGCCTTTCACGACCTCAGGACGTCCCAAAGCACTTTACAGCCAATGAAGTACTTTTGAAGTGGAGTCACTGTTGTAATGTGGGAAACGCAGCAACCAATTTGCGCACAGCAAGCTCCCACAAACAGCAATGTGACAATGACCAGATAATCTGTTTTCGTGATGTTGGTTGAGGGATAAATATTGGTCAGGTCACCGGGGAGAACTCCGCTGTTCGCCTTCGAAATAGTGCCATGGGATCTTTTACAGAGAGCAGATGGGGCCTCGGTCGGAAAAGTGAAAGATGAAAATCTGAGGCACTATATCTTAGTCAGTCACTCCATGTAAACCAAACTTTTGTCAGATTTTCCTGTTAAAGACAGATGAATGAATAATCATGTTAGCTTAATTCCCTGGGTCTTTCACATCCTTGAGTTCAACCATGCTGCGACATGTGGAAAGATACAGTTAACCAAGTATTATACAAACATCACCGATGACATCACCCCTTGGGGATCAAAGGATACAGAAAGGCAGGGAAAGCATTGAAATCAATCCCAAAAGTGTTTCCTTTGTCACGTTGCAAGCTGTCAGAATTAGTATGGTGATTATGAGGTTTAAATGTAAAAATAATGTGGCAACCTGGTGCCTTGAACCTGCTGAATTTAACAGCAGGGCCTGATTAGCATTTCAAAGCACAGATTCTCTCCTTCAGCCATCCAGATGGAGAGGCCAGCTGGCTGTTGGGCAGGTAGGCTGCTGGGAGGAGGGAGGGAGAAGTGGTGGGGGGGGGGGGGCGGGGGCAGGGGTGGGGGGGGATGGGGATCAGAGACAAGAGGGGGATCAGGGACCAGAGGGTGATTGGGTGACAGAGAGGGGGATCAAAAATTGGAGGGCTCGTGGGGCAGGTGGTGGTGGGGGGGCGCGGGGTGTTGGACGCCTCAGGGGGCGAGATCGGAACGGTCGTGGGAGTGTCCGATCATGTGGGGATTGGAGAGGCAGTGTCGCTGGATCCAGCAGGTAAGTGGAAAGGCACGTACCTCCTGGATCCAGCAGGTAAGTGGTAAGGCACGTACCTCCTGGATCCAGCAGGTAAGTGGAAAGGCACGTACCTCCTGGATCTAGGAGGTAAGTGGAAAGGCACGTACCTCCTGGATCCAGCAGGTAAGTGGAAAGGCACGTACCTCCTGGATCTAGGAGGTAAGTGGAAAGGCACGTACCTCCTGGATCTAGGAGGTAAGTGGAAAGGCACGTACCTCCTGGATCCAGCAGGTAAGTGGAAAGGCACGTACCTCCTGGATCCAACAGGTAAGGGGAAAGACACGTACCTCCTGGATCCAGCAGGTAAGTGGAAAGGCACGTACCTCCTGGATCCAACAGGTAAGTGGAAAGGCACGTACCTCCTGGATCTAGGAGGTAAGTGGAAAGGCACGTACCTCCTGGATCCAACAGGTAAGTGGAAAGGCACGTACCTCCTGGATCTAGGAGGTAAGTGGAAAGGCACGTACCTCCTGGATCCAACAGGTAAGTGGAAAGGCACGTACCTCCTGGATCTAGGAGGTAAGTGGAAAGGCACGTACCTCCTGGATCCAGCAGGTAAGTGGAAAGGCACGTACCTCCTGGATCCAGCAGGTAAGTGGAAAGGCACGTACCTCCTGGATCTAGGAGGTAAGTGGAAAGGCACGTACCTCCAGGATCCAGCAGGTAAGTGGAAAGGCACGTACCTCCTGGATCTAGGAGGTAAGTGGAAAGGCACGTACCTCCTGGATCTAGGAGGTAAGTGGAAAGGCACATACCTCCTGGATCCAGCAGGTAAATGGAAAGGCACGTACCTCCAGGATCCAGCCGTCCTCGCCTTCCTTTAGCTGGCGAGTTCCCCGAGGCCCAGGAAACCCGACCAGCCAGAGTTAAATTTAAAATGGTGGATCACCATGAGGCACGGAGCCTCATTATAATATTGAAATGAGGGACCCGCCTCCTGGCAGCAGGTTGGCTGCCCGCACCCCCACCCCTCCCCCTGTCCCACCTCCGTTAAAGCCGGGAGTGGGCGGGTTGGAGGTGGTTTGCGGGGTGGTGATTCATATTTTTAACTATGTAACTTTCCACCCGACCCCAAAGCATCCATTTTTCGGGGCTAAAATTCCTCCCAAAGAATCATAGAATCTCACAGCACAGAAAGGGGACATTCGGCCCGTCGTGCCTGTGCCGGCTCTGTGACAGAGCTGTTCCAATTTAGTCCCATACCCCAGCTTTTTCCCCATGACCCTCCAAATTAGTCCTCTTTGAGTACACGTCCAATTACCTTTTGAAAGTTCCTATGGAATCTGATTCCACCACCCTTTCAGGTAGCGCATTCCAGACCATAACCATCTGTGTGAAAATATTTCCCCTCATTTCCCCTCTAGGTCTTTTTTCATTTATTTTAAATCTGTGTCCTCTGGTCACTGACCCACTTGCCAAAGGAAACACTTTCTCCCTACTTGCTCTATCAAAACCCCCCGTAAACCTCTATTTTCTTTATTGCTGCCACATTAGCATCCACCAGCATCCACAAATCCCTCCTTTATGTTGTGTCCTGTAGAATAATGCAGCAAAAGTAGGAATGTACGTTATATTATCAGAGAAATTTAAGGCACAGAAGGAGGCCATTCGGCCCGTCGTGTCCGTGCCGGCCGAAAAAGAGCTCTCCAGCCTAATCCCACTTTCCAGCTCTTGGTCCGTAGCCCTGTAGGTTACAGCACTTCAAGGGTATATCCAAGTACTTTTTAAATGCGATGAGGGTTTCTGCCTCTACCACCCTTTCAGGCAGTGAGTTCCAGACCCCCCACTGCCCTCTGGGTGAGAAATGTTCTTCTCAACTCCCCTCTAATCCTTCTCTGAAATACTTCAAATCTATGCCCCCTGGTTAGTGACCTCTCTGTTGAATCCTTGGCACTTCTGTCAGAATGACCTGCAGTTGGTGTACCTTTTGCTTGCCAGCGTATAGTTCTGTTTTGGTTTCAGATTTCCTTCTGCAGTTGTCTGGTAGTAGAAACAATCTTCTTCTTCTTCTTAGGCAGTCCCTCGGAACCGAGGATGACTTGCTTCCACACTAAAAATGAGTTCTCAGGTGACTGATGAGTCCAATGCGGGACCGACAGTCTCTGTCACAGGTGGGGCAGACGGTGGTTGAAGGGGCGGGTGGGTGGGGTGCTTGGGTTGACGAGCACTCCTTGCGCTGCTTGCACTTGGTTTCCGCTTGCTCCCGGCAAAGAGACTCAAGGTGTTTGGTGTCTTCCCGGATGCTTCTCCTCCACTTTGTGCGGTCTTGGGCCAGGGATTCCCAGGTGTCGTTGGGGATGTTGCACTTTTTCAAGGATGCTTTGAGGGTGTCCTTGAAGCATTTCCTCTGCCCACCTGGGGCTCTCTTGCCATGTCAGAGCTCCAAGTAAAGCGTTTGTTTTGGGAGTCTCGTATCGGGCATGCAGATGATGTGACCTGTTCATCGGAGCTGATCGAGCGTGCTCAAACCTTCGATGCTGGGGATGTTGGCCTGAGCGAGAACACTGACGTTGGTGCGCCTATCCTGCCAATGGATTTGCAGGATTTTGCGGTGCTTTGAGGTGCCTGCTGTACATGGTCCTCTCCCAAGTTCAATAGACATTGTTACTCAATCATTTTTAAACTAGTGCCTTCTATCTTCTATGTGTTACTCATAGGCTACACACTGGTTGTGATTGAAAATGTTTATTCAGGCATATTCTACACCAATTCTGTTCAAGTCAAGCCAAAGAAACAGCAAATCCCAAACAGGTTAACCTGAATGTCAGGAACTGCATCATCTCTGCATGTCAAGTTCTCAGCATCCAGTCAGTACAGTACCAGGGTAGAATTGATGAGCTGTTCAGTTGAAACATTACTCGCTGGGTTAATCTGTATTTGGGAGCTCTGCCTAGCATTATGTATAAGTATCCTGCTGCCCTTGTCTGACATGCCTTTCATACACGATGAACGCTATTGACGTACAGGCTTTGGTTAGCTCTCAGGTGGTTTTGAAAGTGGTCGTCTGGTCAACTTATTACATCAACTTCTGTTTCTGATTGACCCACTCTTTTAATCTTACATCTCCTCCAGACGATTCTTAACTTCTTTATTGAAGGCTGAATATGTGTTCCAGTAGCGTTGTAACAAGCCCGTTCCTGACTTATTTTTCTAACTTCCAACTGCTCAGTCAGTTCTTATGCGTTTGACTGATTGTTTCTTCTGTAATTCCCTGCAGCCAACAACTTGTACATCTGCCCTGTACATGACTATTTTAAAACTTGTACCAATTCTGCTTCATTGTATCCACCTCGCTTTAGGCATTCTATAATTTAAACCCATTTTATTATTGTTTTAACCTGTTGCCTTTAACTACTTCTGTGAATCTGAATCCTGAAGATATTTATGACACAAATATATTATCTGTTTTTGGCCTCTATATCTATTCAACTTTCATTTGGATTTTACTCACTTTTATGATTGCTTTTTATATCTGTACCTTGTCAGCTTTGATTTATAGAATGTGGAAATGTCACCTTCCGTCTACAATAATGCAATCAGTCTCCTTTCCTGCGTTGCCATTGGGTGATATTGGTTTATCAGCAGTGTCTCTGCAGCAACTGTTATTTAAAGCTCCAAGCAGCACATTGCTTTATCACTTTTTTGTAACCACTCCCAGTTTATCCTCTCTATCAGCCGAGAACATCACGTCGACATCCAGATTTGACATTCTTATCTCCGACTGTTGGAAAACTGCGACGTTGAGGTATGTGGTGCCTGGTGTCCTGTAATTGAGTGCAGAATGTATTTTATGTCTCATCGTGGAAACTTATCATAGAAATTTACAGCGCGGAAGGAGGCCATTCGGCCCATTGTGTTTGCGCCGGTCGGGCAAAGAGCTAACCAGCCTAATCCCACCTGTCAGCTCTTGGTCCGTAGCCCTTGTAGGCCACGACACTTCAAGTGCACATCCAAGTTATTTTCGAATGTGAGGGTTTCTGCCTCTACCATCCTTTCAGGCAGTGAGTTCCAGGCCCCACCACTCTGTGGGTGAAACATTTTCCCCTCAAATCCCCTCTAAACCTCCTGTGAAAGAATAGCCATGATTCAGAGAAATATACAACACTATGAACAGAATTCTAATATTATTAATGAAAGACATACTGGGTTTAAAAGACACAAGTCTCAGCAGACAGGCTGTAAACAGAAGTACAGGCTTCTGAGAAAAGATCAGTTGATAACAAAGTTGTAAACAAGCTTTGAAATAGGAGTTAGTTAAATATTCTAAAACAATGAAAGATTGAAGCAAACCATTGGTGCTTCTGAAAGGTCTATGGTTTGCAATGAACACAATGAGAATGCCCAGTTTAAAGTGTGAAAAACCAACACGATAAAACAGAAATACAAACATTAAAAGAGGCATGTGCCTTTGAAACATGACATCAAGAAAAGAAACATCTGCTGGTCAAATAGTTTTATGTTAAACTTGGATGACAGGAAACACGATTAAATATGCAACCAATTGAGATAGCTAGAAAACAAGTAAACACACAGTTAAAGTGGTTTTGATTTACATATAGTAAAAACCATATCAACAAGACTTTGAAGAGATAACTTCAATAGATGACACCAAGCAATTGCATTGTGTTTGTATTAAACTTGAAGCAGAACGGAGTCAAAATGTCTGCTAAAAAGCAATTAAGCCAATATTAAGAAATGAATGAAGAATCTTTGGTAAGAATGACATCAAACAAAAACCGTAGCTGTCATTGTTTTTATGATGGTTTTTGGAACACCTAAAAGTAGAGAAATAATTATGCATGCAATAGTTGAATTGATAGTAACATAGAAAGCATTCAAAGGAAGCATTCAAACAGAGGTATCAATAAAGACAATTAGCTGACATCAGCAGAGAACAACAAAGAAGAAACCAAAGCCAAAATAGGACCTTTTTAACAGAATGTCAGAACACGCTGAACAGGCAGGGCGTTTCTCAACCTTCCAGAGGCAACTCTGTAAGTTTTTAACTATGAGTCTCGGGTAAATCAAAGTGATTGATTTTTGGTGGATGTTCTGGATTTAGAAATAAGAAATAAGAAATGTAACAGTGTTCTGGATTTAGAAATAAGAAATAAGAAATATAACAAAGTAAAGATTTGAGAATAAGGATCTCTGAGAAATAAGAAATGTAAGCTAATTGTACTTTGAATTGTTAATGTTGCGACTGATTCAACAGATGTTAACTGAATGCCAGCTCTTAAATAAAACTATATATTTCTAGAATTGTCTCAAAGAGTGAATCTGTATAGCCTCACGAACCCACAAATTCTGTACACTCTTTTGTAAGGAGTTGCAGAATTCTGGGGGGTGTTCCGGACCCTTATAATATCTGGAAGGTTACAGTCTAGTTCAACTTATTAAAAGTGCTATCCGGAGGATGGTAACATCTTTAGTCATTCCTTTCCTTTAGGGAGAGATAGCCTGAACCTTTACACCCATTTAAGTGTCTTATGGAATTCGGCTATCTCTAACTTAAGTTGAGGGTGAACGTCTGGGGAATACGTGTGATCTGGAATAGCCCAAAAGGGCTAGGACTGTAATTAACCCTTCACTCCTACCATTTACTTTAAATCTATGCCCCCTGGTTATCAACCCCTCTGCCAAGGAAAACAGTTCCTTCCTAGCCACTCTATCCAGGCCCCTCATAATTGTATACACCTCCATTAGGTCTCCCCTCAGCCTCCTCTGTTCCAAAGAAAATAACCCCAGCCTATCCAATCTTTCCTCAGAGCTAAAATTCCCCAGCCCAGGCAACATCCTCGTAAACCTCCTCTGCACCCTCTCCAGTGCAATCACGTCTTTCCTGTAATGTGCTGACCAGAACTGCACGCAGTACTCATTGTTGGCACTGTAGAATATAACTAGGAGTTTAGCATGTCTAGAGGTAAATTATAGTATCATCGGACATTCCACAATGGACTCAAAGCACAACAACAAGCAACACGATGGCGCAATAATAAGTGTATTCTTGTTCTGTATATGTTTAGTTCGTGACGATCCAGCCAATCTACTGGTTTTATATTGACCTGTCCCTTACAATATGTAATCCAACAACAACAACATCTTACATTTATATAGCGCATTTAATGCAGTAAAACATCCCACGGCGCTTCACAGGAGCGTTATAAAAACAAAATTTGACACCGAGCCACATAAGGAGATATCAGGACAGATGACCAAAAGCTTGGTCAAAGTGGTAGGTTTTAAGGAGCGTCTTAAGGAGGAGAGAGAGGTAGAAAGGCGGAGAGGTTTAGGGAGGGAATTCCAGAGTTTGGAGACTAGGCAGCTGGAGGCACAGCCGCCAATGGTGGAGCGATTAAAATCGGGAATGTGCAAGAGGGCAGAATTAGAGGAGAGCAGATATCTCGGAGGGTTGTAGGGCTGGAGGCAATTACAGAGATGGGGAGGGGCGAAGTCATGGAGGGATTTGAACACAAGGATGAGAATTTTTAAATGGACATGACTGCTGCCAATGAAGTGGAAGCAGTCTGTGCCTGCTCACTGCCGGATCGTCACGGGAGCCGGTTTGTTTAAAAACATGTTAAAAAGCCGGGAAGGAAGCGAGCTGGTGAAAAAGCCGGGAAGCCGGGAAGGGAGCGAGCTGGTGAAAAAGCCGGGAAGCTGGGAAGGGAGCGAGCTGGTGAAAAAGCCGGGAAGCCGGGAAGGGAGCGAGCTGGTGAAAAAGCCGGGAAGCCGGGAAGGAAGCGAGCTGGTGAAAAAGGCGGGAAGCCGGGAAGGGAGCGAGCTGGTGAAAAAGCCGGGAAGCCGGGAAGGGAGCGAGCTGGTGAAAAAGCCGGGAAGCTGGGAAGGGAGCGAGCTGGTGAAAAAGCCGGGAAGCTGGGAAGGGAGTGAGCTTGTGAAAAAGCCGGGAAGCCGGGAAGGGAGTGAGCCGGTGAAAAAGCCGGGAAGCCGGGAAGGGAGTGAGCTGGTGAAAAAGCCGGGAAGCCGGGACGGGAGCGAGCTGGTGAAAAAGCCAGGAAGCCGGGAAGGGAGCGAGCTGGTTAGCGTGATCGTTTTTAAAGAAGCAGAAACATGGTGCTGGTGGTTGTTGGATTGCGCAGCACGTTTCTGCACAGCTTCCAGTTCGTTGGCAGCAGTCAGTCCGTTTTGAAATCGAGGCGTGTGCCGGACCGGGAGCCAATGTCGATCAGCGAGTGCAGGGGTGATGGGTGAATGGGACTTGGTGCGAGTTAAGACATGGGCAGCAGAGGGACGAGCTCATGTTTATGAGGGTGGAAGATGGCAGCCCATCCAGGAGAGCGTTGGAATAGACAAGTCTAGATCGAAACATTCAGTTTGTATTTCTACCATGATAATTGATTCAGTTATTTTCTTTAATAGACATACTTTGTGCATATCTATTTTCATTGTAACTGTTGTTGGCACAAAATTCTTAGCCACTGAATCACCAATTGATGCCAAGTGTTGGCATGGAATTGTCCTGAGCCATACAGTTCATGAAGGGCGGGAGGTGAGGAGAAATAATTTTGCTCAGTGAGTTGTTATGATCTGGAACGCGCTGCCTGAAAGGGCGGTGGAAGCAGATTCAATAGTAACTTTCAAAAGGGAATCGGAAAAATACATGAAGGGCAAAAATTTGCAGGGCTGTGGGGGAAAGAGCAGGGGGGGTGGTGGAACTAATTGGCGAGCTCTTTCAAAGAGCTGGCACAGGCACGATGGGCCGAATGGCCTCCCTCTGTGCTGTATCATTCTATTCTATATCTCAGGTTTGATTTATTGCTTGTGTTCTGAATTAGCTCATCTTATCTAAGCCAGCTGTGGGGTTTCATTCATGGGTTAGCAAGGGGTAAAAGATAAGGCAAGGCCGCTCTACTTTATCTCTATCCAGCACTTCTATTAGAACTGAATGCACGCGGATTTTGGCTGGACTCAGGATTGTGGCATCTTCCCGTGCTCAAATAGTCCACTGATCTGAACTGTTCCACCTCACACGCTAGCTCTGAAGAATGAAAAATTGCAGGTGCGAAATAAAAATCTGAAATGAAAGATAGAAAATGCTGGAAAGGCACAACACTTCTGAAAGAAAGGGTTTCGGCTCGTGATTCGGGGTGGGACTCTTTGATAGTCATGATGCCATCCAAATTTTAACACACCTTTCCCTTTTGGATGCTGCCTGATTGTAATGTTGCTGTCAATAATTGGCCCAGAAATTCAGGTCGGAGGCTTCCCGCGGGTGCAAGCCCCCGACCTGCACTTACCTTGCGCGCCGGCCGTTGAGCTGTGGGCCCGCGTGGGATTCCGATCCGGGGCCTGCTCCAACTGCCGGCGCGCAGTGCTTGCGTATCCCAGGGGCGCAGTTAGTTCGATGTGTCCCCTGGGATTACGTGGGCCATGGAGAGCCAATGGTAGCAGGGAATCTCTATTCATAAAATTGACAGGAAGATCTGTCAACACTATAAATACTATAAGCCCCAAAACATAACTAAAACTTCAAATAATTTTTTTTTAAATCACATTTTTAAAATAACTATAAATTACATAAATTAACTATTTTAAACAATAATTAAAATTTTTGAAAAAATTAATTACATTTTCTAACGGCTAAAAATAAACTTACCTTTCTTTAAAGTATTTAAAAATAATAAACCTGTGGAAAAAATGTTTTAATTTTAATTAATTCACCACTTAGCTTGTTAAAAGCAGGCCTTGCACCTGCTTTTTAAAAGTGTAATTGCTGGAGACTTACCTTCCCGGAGAAACCTGGAAAAAAACGCAAGTTCCAGGTGTACGCGCTGCCTCTCCCGCGCACGCATTCAACCTGTGAACCCCTTCCTTTAAGGGAATGGAAGTTCCGGTTTCCCGCGCATGCGCAGTGCATGCACGAAACCGGCACTTTTGTTGGGCCTAAGGGTGAGTACCCAGCGCGTACTCACCTGTGGAGACCTGAATATCTGGGCCATTAACAACATAATAAATAAATAACGCACCTGCTGCCGTTTTTGGAGACAGGGCTTGTTTTTTATTTATTCATTCGTGGGATGTGGGCGTCGCTGGCAAGGCCAACATTTATTGCCCATCCCTAATTGCCCCTGAGAAGGTGCTGGTGAGCCGCCTTCTTGAACTGTTGCAGGTGAAGATAGTTCCACAGTGCTGTTAGGGAGGGAGTTCCAGGATTTTGACCCAACGATGATGAAGGAATGGAATATTTCCAAGTCAGGATGGTGTGTATCTCGAAGGGGAACTTGGAGGTGGTGGTGTTCCCATGCGTCTGCTGCCCTTGTCCTTCTAGGTGAAAGAGGTCGCGGGTTTGGGAGTTGCTGCCGAAAAACCTTGGCGAGTTGCTGCAGTGCATCTGGTAGATGGTACAAGCTTCACACTTCTCCGTACTAATTCTGTAGGATTTGCAAAATTGAACTTTATATTATAAAGGGTCGAATGGCAGAGGAGGCCATGATTTTAAAGACTATTTTAAAAGAAGCCCAGAAAAAGGGGCATACAAAATGGCCACCAGACCCCGTGATCAACTTATTGGGACACTTTAAAATGGTTCCTGCAAATCCTCAGACAGCTTTGTGGATTCAGCCCAAAGTAAGTTCTGGAAGCCGTTTCTGAGAGAACGAAACCAGACACCCACATATACATATAGATTGGATGCAGATCCAGTCGAGATCGGCCTGTAGATAAAGGCCATCTAAATGTTGACCCAGACAAAAGGGAACAGTTTCATATTCATGAGAAGAGCATCAAGGACCCGTTAAGGACATCACCAGGACATTAAAAACAATGAAGGTCATTCCAGACCAGAGATGGCCCGTTACCGGCCATCCAAGAACAGTTTAAAATATAATAACTACCCCGTTGTGCAACAAACCTGCCAAAAAGTTAAACAAAGACTAACCTGATTTGGCGCGAGATAAGGGCTTCTGGAAAGAAGTATAATTGAGAGAACACACAGGTAGGAATTGGGTTATCTTCAGCTTTCCAGCTTGCAGGCCTGTCCAGCTTTCGGGCTGGGAAAAGAGGAGTCGCTTTGGGAGAAGATCAGCGTGACTCCTCTCCATCGACGGAGAGGAAGAAGAAGAAGACTGAGCCGCCATCAAGAAGGTCATTCGAGCCGGCGTCCCGCCCCAGGGTAAAACATCGGGAGATCATCGACCAACCCCGGGCCGTTGACGAAACGAGAGGCCATTGACCCGCTCCGGCTCGGGAGAAGAAATAAAATAAAACTGAAGAAACGATGGGGGCCAGCCCAAGGCTCCTCTGACCGGGGTCAAGCCGATGATCCCCAACCCCGCCGACATCCAGGCCAGCCGGTGTCCAGCCGCCCCCGACCCCCACCTCAGGAGAGAGGTGAGGCGCAGCTCGCTGGGGCTCCATGATCCACGTGGAGACGGGACGCCTGAAAGGATCAAACGTAGGCCGGTTTCAAAACCTTGCACTTCCTAGTTGGATTGGTGAGCATGTTTCTGGCCCTCCATAATCAGATCTAGATAGGTTTAAGGGGGTGGATATTTAAAGGTATAATTAACATGAGTTGTTGTCCCTCGATGTTCCGTGTGTTTCCCTATTTCAGGATGATTTTTGTAGAGTATAATATGCCTGTATTTGCCTTAGTTAGTATTGTGTCGTTATGATTTGTTTGTGTTTTTCCCTCCCATGTACTCTCTTATTTGCTTGCATTTGATTTGTGTTACCATATGCAATAAAATTTCATTTTGTTTCATCAAACTTGGTCTATAAGAGTTTTCTCTACATTATAGTTCCTGCCCCAAGGTCCAGAGTACAGAATCTAAGGGGCGAGTGGGTCGAACCACTCAAGGTTTTACTGTGCAAGAGAGAGGCCCCGAGAGAGAGAAACCTCTGCGATCTAAAACCCCTTACAATTCTATAATGGATTTGATCCTGTTCACTCTTCTTTAGCAAAGCCTATAGATTACCAACATCACCAACACACCGAACGCAACAATGCCAAGTCATTCTTAAAGCAAATGATGGGCACTACCCTGTCCCACTGTTTCATACATTAAGAATCAGTGCTGCTTAAGGAATTGGACCTCTGCCACTGCTCCAGAAACTAGACCACAGGATAGGTCATTGCCTTCAAGAGAGGAGATTAGACGGAGAGAATTAGGAGAGAATACAATCTGTTGATATCTATGCATTTGCAATCCTCTGCAGTATCTCCCAGCGGAGTCTGGCCATTCAGCATCATGCTGTGGCATGACACGCTAATACTGATCTTTCTCCTTTTCATATTTGTTCTAATTTCTATAGTTCAGCATGATGATGTCAATGGGTCTTTGCACAAGCACTGTGCAGGATGTGCTCTTGAGGATCAGGGGAGGGAGATGTAACTGCTGCATGTTAGTGCTGTATCAAAGAGAATTACATAGAATGTACAGCACAGAAACGGACCATTCGGCCCAACTGGTTCATACTGGTGTTTATACTCCACACGAACCTCCTCCTAACCTATTTAATTTCACCCTATCAACATATCCTTCTATTCTGTTCTTCCCTCATGTGTTTATCTAGCTTCCCCTTAAATGCCGCTGTGCTATTCACCTCAACTACTCCATGTGGTAGCAAGTTCCACATTCTAACCACTCTCTGGGTAAAGAAGTTTTGATTACAATGTCTTAATTTCAGAGGAGTGTGACATGGGAAAAGGCAAGGACCTTTGGAGACCAGCAAAGATCTACAAATACAGGTGGAACCTCACGAGAAGAAGGAAGAAAAAACAAATAAAGTTGAACTTCCAAAAGAGTAACCAGAGAGAGAGCGAAAACAGCCACATCCGAGATAGAAAAGCACAAGTCTGCAGTAGGAAAAAAGATGAGAAAGAAAAATAGTAATAAGTTAAAGGCAGTTACAGCAACAGGGTGAGGGTTGCCTTTTCGGGCAAAACACAGAACATAAGAACATAAGAAATAGGAACAGGGGTTGGCCATTTGGCCCTTCGAGCCTGCTCCACCATTCAGTAAGGTCATGGCTGATCTTGTAACTCATCTCCACCTCCCTACACCATCCCCATATCCCTCGTGTCCCTTAGTTTCTAAAAATCTATCGATCTCTGTCTTGAATATACTCAATGACTCTCTTGGGTAGACAATTCCAAAGATTCATAGCCCTTTGAGTGAAGAAATTTCTCTTCATCGCAGTCCTAACTAGCCAACACCTTATTCTGAGACTGTGACCCTTGGTTCTAGACTCCCCAGCCAGGGGAAACATCCTCCCAGCATCTACCCTGTCAAGCCCCTTAAGAATTTTATATGTTTCAATGACATCACCTCTCATTCTTCTAAACTCTAGGGAATATAGGCCTAGTCCACTCAATCTCTCCTCATAGGACAATTCCCATGTCTCAGGAATCAGTCTGGTGAACCTTCATTGCACTCCCTCTAAGGCAAGTATATCCTTCCTTCGGTAAGGAGACCATACTCCAGGTGTGGTCTCACCAAGGCCCTATATAATCGTAGTAAAACCTGTCATTGGTCAATCTGATCACAGGAAGACCCAGGATGCAGTTACAGATCCCCTCCTTCTCCACAGAATGCTGCAAACATAGCCAGGAAGCAAACACACAGAAACAATCACTTGGACAAGTGTGGATTAATTGAGGGAAGCCAGCATGGATTTGTTAAAGGCAAAACGTGTTTATCTAACTTGACTGAATTTTTTGATGAGGTAACAGAAAGGGTTGATGAGGGCAATGCGGTTGACCTGGTGTACATGGACTTCCAAAAGGTGTTTGATAAAGTGCCACATAATAGGCTTGCCAACAAAGTTGAAACCCTTGGAATAAAATGGACAGTGGCAGCATGGATACAAAATTGGCTAAGTGACAGGAAACAGAGAGTAGTGGTGAACGGTTGTTTTTTGGACTGGAGGAAGGTATACAGTGGTGTTCCCCAGGGGTCGGTTCTAGAACCACCGTTTTTCTTGATATATATTAATGACTTGGACGTAGGTGTACAGGGCACAATTTCAAAATTTGCAGATGACACAAAACTTGGAAGTATAGTGAACAGTGAGGAGGAGAGTGATAGACTTCAAGAGGACATAGACAGGCTGGTGGAATG
Organism: Somniosus microcephalus; assembly: GCF_052327205.1. Taxonomy (NCBI): domain Eukaryota; kingdom Metazoa; phylum Chordata; class Chondrichthyes; order Squaliformes; family Somniosidae; genus Somniosus; species Somniosus microcephalus. The sequence continues at coordinate 23,865,006 of NC_140993.1, read as the reverse complement.
GGCGGTGATGTGCCAAATAACTGCCTGAATCCATGAGGTTAAAGCTTAGAGCTAAAGGCTTTTATTAAGTAAGAACATGGCATCAAGTTAACACAGGGCAACCATCATTCATCACCGACCCAGCCCTTGGTAGAACATTCCAGAAGAGGGGCGGGGCTAGGGAGGAGCATTAGTGGTTACGCCGGTAGAACATTCCAGACATTAACAAGTACAACAACAACAGACAATACAAATGCCAGAACACAGAGTTATTTCATCACATTCACCCCCTGCTATAGATTCAGTCTGTCAGGAGGTCTGATAATGCTCTGGGAACGATGTAACTCTTGCTGAGGCTCCTCCCGGAGTACTAACTCCGGTTCATTCGAATTCCCAGAATCATCAGTATTTTCCACACTGAGGGTGTGTGTCTCTGAAGGTCCAATACCACAATTGAAAACTCTACTCTCAGAGTCGAACTCTTTTCGAGCTCCAGCAGGTGCAAGATCTTTAATAGAGACCGTATCCTCTCGCCCATCCGGATATTGAATATACGCATACTGGGGATTAGCATGGAGGAGTTGTACTTCCTCCACCAGTGGATCAGTCGTGTGGCCGCTCACATGTCTGCGCAACAACACAGGGCCCGTGGTCGTCAACCATGTGGGTAACATTACTCCATTAGTAGCTTTTCTTGGAAAACTAAACATCCTTTCATGAGGGGTGGCATTCGTCGCTGTACACAAAAGAGACCTTATGGAATGCAGCAGGTCTGGCAGGACATCCTGCCAGCGAGAGGTCGGCAGGCCTCGCGACTTCAGAGACAGTACGATGGCCTTCCACACTGTCGCATTTTCTTTCTCGACCTGCCCATTACCATGAGGGTTATAGCTGGTAGTTCTACTCGTTGCAATCCCTTTCGATAGCAAAAACTGTCGCAATTCTTCGCTCATAAAGGAAGAACCCCTATCACTATGTATATAGTTAGGCATGCCAAACAAGGAAAACAGTTGGCAGAGGCATTTAATTACAACAGCACTAGTCACATCCGGACAGGGGATAACAAAAGGGAACCGAGAGTACTCGTCTATAATATTAAGAAAATAGACATTACGGTCGCTCGATGGAAGGGGACCTTTAAAATCGAGACTCAAACACTCAAATGGTCGAGTTGCTTTAATAAGATGAGCTGGCTCGGACGGCTTATAGAAGCGGGGTTTGCATTCAGCACAAACACGACAGGATCTGGTCATTGTCCGGACCTCCTCAATAGAGTAGGGTAGATTGTGGGACTTAATGAAGTGGTTCATTCTGGTAACCCCAGGGTGGCAGAGTGCATCGTGGAGACTTTGAAGCTTATCTATACCTAGACTAGCACATACTCCTCGTGACAAAGCATCCGATGGCTCATTAAATACTCCAGGCCTGTACTGAATATCATAGTCATATGTTGACAGTTCTATTCGCCATCTTAAAATCTTATCATTTTTGATCTTGCCTCTCTGCTTAGTATTGAACATAAAGGCCACGGATCGCTGGTCAGTAATGAGCGTAAAACGTTGGCCAGCGAGATAATGGCTCCAATACCTGACTGCTTCGATAATCGCCTGTGCCTCCTTTTCCACTGAAGAATGTCGAACTTCTGGTCCTTGCAATGTACGAGAGAAGAACGCTACTGGTCTACCAGCTTGGTTAAGAGTTGCTGCCAACGCAAAATCAGATACATCACTTTCCACTTTAAAAGGGATCTTCTCATCCACGGCACATACCACTGCCTTCTCAATGTCCCGTTTGATATTAAGGAAAGCCTCCTGAGCTTCCGCCGATAGCGGAAAAGACATCGACTTAATAAGAGGTCAGACTTTATCTGAGTAGTAAGCCACCCACTGGGCATAGTACGAGAAGAATCCCAGACACCTTCTTAAGGCTTTTACAGTGTGAGGTAAAGGTAATTCCTTAAGTGGGCATAATCTTTCAGGATCTGGCCCAATTACCCCATTCTCCACAATGCAACCAAGAATACACAAACGTGTAGTATTGAAGGTACACTTGTTTTCATTGTAGGTCAGGTTTAACCTCTTTGCAGTCTCTAGGAACTTCGCGAGATTTTGATCATGCTCCCATTGGTCGCGCCCACAGATAGTAACATTGTCCAGGTACGGGAATGTTGCTTCCAATGCGTATTCATCCACCATACGATCCATCGCCCGTTGGAAGACGGATACCCCATTCGTCACTCCAAAGGGCACCCTAAGGAATTGGTACAGGCGCCCATTAGCTTCGAAGGCCGTATAAGGTAGGTCTTCTATTTTAATGGGGAGTTGATGGTAGGCAGACTTTAAATCAATGGTGGAGAACACGTGGTACTGAGCTATCTGGTTCACCATCTCAGAAATACGAGGCAAAGGATAGGCGTCTAATTGGGTATACAAGTTAATGTCTGGAATGTTCTACCAGTGTAACCACTAATGCTCCTCCCTAGCCCTGCCACTCTTCCCAAATGTTCTACCAAGGGCTGGGTCGGTGATGAATGATGGTTGCCCTGTGTTAACTTGATGCCATGTTCTTACTTAATAAAAGCCTTTAGTTCTAAGCTTTAACTGCATGGATTCAGGCAGTTATTTGGCACATCAATTTTATTAAGTAAGCACATGGCATCAAGTTAACACAGGGCAACCATCATTCATTACCGACCCAGCCCTTGGTAGAACATTCCAGAAGAGGGGCGTGGCTAAAGAGGAGCATTAGTGGTCACACCGGTAGAACATTCCAGACATTAACAAGTACAACAACAACAGACAATACAAATGCCAGAACACAGAGTTATTTCATCACAGGTGGCCACGTGGCAGATGAAATTTAATGCAGAAAAGTGCGAAGTGATACATTTTGGTACGAAGAATGAGGAGAGGCAATATAAAATAAAGGGTACAATCCTAAAGGGGGTGTATGAACAGAGAGAACAGAGAGGTATATGTGCACAAATCATTGAAGGTGGCAGGTCAGGTTGAGAAAGCAGTTAAAAAAGCATACGGGTTACTGGGCTTCATAAATAGGGGCATAGAGTACAAAAGCAAGGAAGTTATGATGAACCTTTATAAAACACTGGTCCGGCCTCACCTGGAGTATTGTGTCCAATTCTGGGCACCGCACTTTAGGAAGGATGTAAAGGCCTTAGAGAGGGTGAAGAAAAGATTTACAAGAATGGTTCCAGGGATGAGGGACTTCAGTTACATGGATAGACTGGAGAAGCTGGGGTTGTTCTCCTGAAAGCAGAGAAGGTTGAGAGGAGATTTGATAGAGGGGGTCAAAATCATGAGTAGATAAAGAGAAACTGTTCCCATTAGCGGAAGGGTTGAGAAGCAGAGGACACCGATTTAAGTTGATTGGCAGAAGAACCAAAGGCGACATGAGGATAAACTTTTTTACACAGCGAGTGTTTAGGATCTGGAATGCACTGCCTGAAAGGGTGGTGGAGGCAGACTCAATCGTGGCTTTCAAAAGGGAATTGGATAAGTATCTGAAGGAAAAAAATTGCAGGGCTACGGGGAAAGGGCGGGGGAGTGGGACTAGCTGAAGTGCTCTTGTAGAGAGCCGGCACAGGCTCGACGGGCCGAATGGCCTCTTTCTGTGCTGTAACCATTCTATGATTCTATTATTCTATTCTAACTTAAATTGAGCCAGATTGAGGGAAAAATACCCTTTCTGATTGGAGTATCCCCTGGAGAGTAGCCACTCCGGCAGAGTGAAGTGGCAACCCCATCTAACGCCAAAAGGCCAGGATAAGCCAGCGGGTGCAAGTAAGAAGGCACTAAGAAAGTTGCTGAGATCGAAACCTTCTGATGGAACCCCAACATACAACGTGGAGATTTGGACTTAGCCAGGATTAGTAACCTCTCATAAAATGATCTTGACTTCTTAAAATACTACTGGGCAATACTCTTGAGCCCCAAGGGCATGACCACTTGAGAGGAGTGACTGCTCCACTACAACCCATCCAACATTTATTTGGGACCACAGGCCGCCATGTGGAGTAGCACAGGCACGTGGTGCATAGGAACATAGGAAGAGGAGGAGGCCATTCAGCCTCTCAAGCCTGTTCTGCCATTCAATTAGTTTATAGCTGATCTGTATTTTAACTCCATCTACCTGCCTTGTTTCCGTAACCCTTAATACCCTTGCCTAACAAAAATCTATCAATACGCGTTTTGAAATTTTCAATTGACCCCCAGCCTCAACAGTCTTTGGGGGAGAGATGTTCCAGATTTTCACTACCCTTTGTTAACATTTGAACGGCCCAGCTCTAATTTTAATGTTATACCCCCTTGTTCTGGACTCCTCTACCAGAGGAAATAGTTTCTCTATAGCTACCCTATCAAATCCTTTAATTTCTTAAACACCTGAATTGGATCATCCCTTAATCTTCTATACCCAAGGGAATACAAGCCTAGTCTTTGCAAACTGTCCTCATAATTGAACTTTTTAAGTCCTAGTATGATTCTGGTGAATCTGCACTGCACCCTCTCCAAGGCCAATATGCCCTTCCTGAGGTGCGGTGCCCAGATGGAATGCAGTACTCCAGATGCAGTTTTTCCAACTGCAGCATAACTCCCACCCCTTCGAGTTCCAGCCCCCCCACGCCCCCCCCGCCCCCCCACCCACACATTAGCTACAGTATTGGTACATACAATAAAGAACTTTTAATATAAAAACAGAAAATGCTGGAATTACTCAGCAGGTCAGGCAGCATCCGTGGAGGGAGAAACAGAGTCAATGTTTCAGGTCAATGACCCTTCGTCAGAACTGGAAAATGTTAGCGATGTAACAGATTTTAGGCAAGTGCAGAGGCAGGGAAAGGGGGAGGAAAGAACAAAAGGGAAGGTCTGCGATAGGGTGGAAGGCAGGAGAGATTAAATGACTAAAGGGATGATGGTGAAAGGCAAAAGGAGATGGTAATGGGACAAGTAAAGAAACAAAAGACGGGTCTAAAGGAGTTCGGAATGGCAACTGCAGAATCATTACCAACAGCTGCTGTCCGAAAAAATGGGAGCGGTGGTTATAAGAATTTTTAGTTGGTTTTCTTTCAGATAAATGCATGTAAAGATATTAGGAATAATGTGACACAGCCTCCTGCTCCTCAGTGAAATATCCTTCACCTTTAAATGTGTAGCTTGCCCATTTTGGCAGCCACAGATATTACACGCAGCCGCAAAGAGCATCACAGACTTACAATAAAGTCTCACTCTCTCTGGGAAAGATGTTATGTATTTCAGATTCTAACAGATGTTAGCCTCAGACATGTCTCATGGATTGTTATGATACCAGAAAGTTAAATATACCTACCAGTGTTCCTTTCCGTTGGCCGCTTGGAGCTTCAGTATGTTTTCTCCCCTGTGGTGGTAATGGATAAAAAAATGTGATTTATAGCAACATCCGACTCAGATGCGGCTTTCATTTAAAAAAAATGACTCTAAGACGCTCCATAGTACAACAGCCCTGGGGCGGCTCTTAGATAAGCTGACATTAGTTGTTCCATTAAAATTCAAGGGAGATGTAAATTGTCCCTATAAGTTTGTGACAAATGAGCTTTCTTTTTGTTGTTCCCTTTGCCATCTGCGCTAATCCATTCCAGCACTATTTAGTAGAATGTGCCGAATGCCTTAAACTCGACTTGCTTGTTTTCGGAGTTGACCCTTGCAGTCGGCAGAGCAGTGCTCATAATCAAACACAGTTAATAGTGAAATAACAACAGAAAATGCTGGAAATACTCAGCAGGTCAGGCAGCATCCGTGGAGAGAGAAACAGAGTTAACGTTTCAGGTCTGGGACACTTCATCAGAACTGGAAAAAGCTGGAGATGTAACAGATATTAAGCAGGTGCAGAGACGGCGGGGGGTGGGGGGGGGCGGTTAGGAGGGGAGGAAGGAATTGAAAGAACATCTTGTACTTTTGTAAAAGGCAGGAAAGATAAAATGTTGCAAATGGGAGTGGCAAAAATCATACTGCATGAAAAATGGGGGCAGGGATAATTATCTGAAATTGTTGAACTCAATGTTGAGTCCGGCAGGCTGTAAAGTGCCCAATCGAAAGATGAGGTGCTGTTCCTCGAGCTTATATTGAGCTTCTTTGGAACAATGTAATAAGCCGAGGACAGAGAGATCAGAGCGGGAGTGAAGCGGTGAACTAAAGTGACAGGCGACCGGAAGCTCAGGGTCATCCTTACGGACTGAACGGAGGTATTTCGCAAAGCGGTCGCCCAATCTGCATTTGGTCTCCCCAATGTAGAGGAGACCGCATCGTGAGCAGCGAATACAGTATATTAAATTGCAAGAAGTACAAGTAAATCGCTGTTTCACCTGTTTTACAGTTAATAGTGAAGCGTGGAGGAAGAATCTTCTCTCTCCCCTGTCGGCGACAAGTCAAACGTTTTCTCCTTAAAAAAATCATTTTAGTCCAGATTTTATTCCTTATAGTTTCCAATCTTAATGTATTAGGAAAATAAAGTTGCTCGACATTATTTATCTACGTGGGTTGTCGAGGCAGAAAAGGTGTTATTTGCTTGTTGCAATATCGCAAAGCAACATGCATTTGTCATGGCACGAAGACTTTGTTTCTTTTTAACATCAAATCTTATGCCAGACTAGTATCAAATGTTACATTTTCTTGCATGGACCATGTGCAGCAGGCACCTCAAAGCACTGGAGAGGTACCACCAACACTGCCTCCGCAAGATCCTGCAAATCCATTGTCAGTGTTCTTGCTCAGGTCAACATCCCCAGCATCGAAGCTTTGACCACGCTCGATCAGCTCCGATGGATGGGTCACATTGCCTGCATGCCCGATATGAGACTCCCAAAACAAGCGCTCTACTTGGAGCTCCGGCACGGCAAGAGAGCCCCAGGTGGGCAGAGGAAACGCTTCAAGTACACCCACAAAGCATCCTTGAAAAAGTGCAACATCCCCACCGACACCAGGGAATCCCTGGCCCAAGACCGCACAAAGTGGAGGAGAAGCATTTGGGAAGGCGCCGAACACCTCGAGTCTATTCGCCGGGAGCAAGCGGAAGCCAAGCGCAAACAGTGGAAGGAGCGTACGTCAACCCAAGCAACCCACCCACCCGCCCCTTCAACCACCATCTGCCCCACCTGTGACAGAGACTATAGGTCCCGCATTAGACTCATCAGTCACCTGTGAACTCATTTTTAATGTGGAAGCAAGTTATCCTCGGTTCCGAGGGACTGCCTAAGAAGAAACATAGAAACATAGAAGATAGGAGCAGGAGTAGGCCATTCGGCCCTTCGAGCCTGCTCCGCCATTCAATGAGATCATGGCTGATCATCCAAATTCAGTACCCTGTTCCTGCCTTCTCCCCATATCCCTTGATCCCTTTAGCCTTAACAAATATATCCAACTCTTTCTTGAATATACTTAATGAACTGGCCTCCACCGCCCTCTGTGGCAGAGAATTCCACAGGTTCACCACTCTCTGGGTGAAGAAATTCCTCCTCATTTCAGTCCTAAATGGCTTACCCCTTATCCTTAGACTATGACCCCTGGTTCTGGACTCCCTGGCCATCAGAAACATCCTTCCTGCATCTAGTCTGTCCAGGCCTGACAGAATTTTATAGGTTTCGATGAGATCCCCTCTCAATCTTCTAAACTCCAGTGAGTATAAGCCCAATCGACACAATCTCTCCTCATACGTCATTCCTGCCATCCCAGGTATCAGCTTGGTGAATCTTCGCTGCGCTCCTTCCATGGCAAGAACATCCTTCCTCAGGTAAGGCGACCAAAACTGCACACAATACTCAAGGTGCGGTCTCACCAAGGCCCTGTACAACTGCAGCAAGACATCCTTGTTCTTGTACTCGAACCCTCTTGCTACGAAGGCCAACATACCATTTGCCTTCTTAACCGCCTGCTGCACCTGCATGCTTACCTTCAGCGACTGGTGCACAAGAACACCCAGGTCTCTTTGCACTTCCCCTTCTCCCAATCTATTGCCATTCAAATAATAATCTGCCTTCCTGTTTTTGCCACCAAAGTGGATAACCTCACATTTATCCACATTATAGTGCATTTGCCATGTTTCTGCCCAATCACCCAACCTGTCCAAATCGTACTGGAGTTTCACGACATCCTCCTCACAGCATACCCTCCCACCCAGCTTTGTGTCATCTGCAAATTTGGAGATATTACATCCAATTCCCTCGTCCAGATCATTAATATATATTGTGAACAGCTGGGGTCCTAGGACCGATCCTTGCGGTACCCCACTAGTCACTGCCTGCCACTCGGAAAACGACCCGTTTATTCCAACTCTTTGCTTTCTGTCCGCCAACCAGTTCTCTATCCAAGTCAATACCTTGCCCCCAATCCCATGTGCCTTAATTTTGCACGCTAATCTCTTATGTGGGACCTTATCGAAAGCCTTCTGAAAGTCCAAATACACCACATCCACTGGTTCTCCCTTATCTATTTTACCAGTTACATCCTCAAAAAATTCCAGTAGATTAGTCAAGCATGGTTTACCTTTTGTAAATCCATGTTGACTTTGTCCGATCCAGTCACTGCTTTCCAAGTGCTCTGCTATTACATCTTTTATAATGGACTCTAGCATTTTCCCCACTACCGATGTCAAGCTTACCGGTCTATAATTCCCCGTGTTTTCTCTACCACCTTTTTTGAATAGTGGGGTAACATTAGCTACCCGCCAATCCATGGGTACCGTTCCAGAGTCTATCGAGTTCTGGAAGATGACCAGCAATGCATCTACTATTTCTAGGGCCACTTCCTTAAGTAACCTGGGATGTAGATTATCAGGCCCTGGGAATTTATCGGCCTTCAGTCCCATCAATTTTCCTAACACCATTTCCCTACAACTACTGATTTCTTTCAGTTCCACCCTTTCATCAGACCCTATGTTCCCCGGCATCTCTGGGAGGTTATTTGTGTCCTCCTTTGTGAAGGCAGAACCAAAATATGTATTTAGTTGGTCTGCCATTTCTTTGTTCCCCATTATAAATTCCCCCGATTCTGACCGCAAGAGACCTACGCTTGACTTCACCAATCTTTTTCTCTTCACATATCTATAAAAGCTTTTACGGTCAGTTTTTATGTTCCCTGCAAGCTTACTCTCATATTCTATTTTCCCTTTCTTAATTAATCCCTTTTTCCCCCTTTGTTGAATCCTAAACTGCTCCCAATCCTCAGGATTATTGCTTTTTCTGGCCAATTTATATGCCCTCTCCTTGGACCTTATGCTATCCCTAATTTCCCTTGTTAGCCACGGTTGGGTCACCTTTTTTGTTTTATTTTTATGCCAAACTGGGATGAACAAATTCTGTAGTTCATCCATTCGGTCTTTGAATGTTTGCCATTGCCTATCCACCGTCAACCCTTTGAGTGCAATTCCCCAATCAATCCTACCCAACTCGCTCCTCAGACCATCGTAGTTTCCTTTATTTAAATTAAGGACCCTAGTCTCCGAGTCAACTACTTCATTCTCCATCTTAATGAAGAATTCGATCATATTATGATCGCTCCGACCCAAGGGGCCTCGTACAACAAGATTGCTAATTAATCCTTCCTCATTACATAATACCCAGTCTAAGATGGCCTGATCTCTGGTTGGTTCCTCGACATATTGGTCCAGGAAACCATCCCGTAAACACTCCAGGAATTCCTCCTCCACAGTATTGTTACTAATTTGGTTGGCCCAATCTATATTTTCTTGCAAACTTTGGCAATCTGGCTTTGCTGCAGTTGAAGGTTAAGAACATAAGAAATAGGAGCAGGAGTCGGCCATTCGGCCCCTCGAGCCTGCTCCACCATTCAATGAGATCATGGCTGGTCTTCGACCTCAAATCCACTTTCCTGTCCGATCCCCATATCCCTTGAGTCCCCTAGAGTCCAAATATCTTTTGATCTCAGCCTTGAATAATTAGATGCTTGATAAACACATTTGGGAGAAAGGAATAGACAGTTATGCTGAGAGGGTGAGATGAAGTAGGGGTGGGCAGAGGCTCGTGTGGAGCATAAACACCGGCATGGACCAGTTGGGCCGAATGGCCTGTTTCTGTGCTGTAAGTGATTCCATGTTATTCTATACAAAAGCAAAATACTGCGGATGCTGGAAATCTGAAATAAAACAGAAAATGCTGGAGATACTCAGCAGGTCAGGCAGCATCTGTGGAGAGAGAATCAGAGTCAACGTTTCAGGTCGGTGACCTTTCGTCAGAATTGGAACCTGACGAAAGGTCGTCGACCTGAAATGTTAACTCTGTCTCTCTCTCCACAGATGCTGCCTGACCTGCTGAGTGTTTCCAGCATTTCTGTTTTTATTCCATGTAATTCTATGCTAGCTGACTTAATGTTAGCGCAAACCAATTAACCCAAACAGCTTTAAATGATCATTACTGAGTCTAACTGGAATGTTTAGTGCAGCTCAACAGGAGATGAAAATTTCAATTCTGTAAAATTAGATATTGTTATAAAAAAACTTTTCAGTTCATGACAGCCTGGTTACATTCACAGTACCAAGGATTTAAATCCATTAGCACCACTTTCTGTGTTCCTGCCCAGGCACTGGACAGAAGCAGTGCATCCACAACACACAAGATTCTGAGGGGGATTGACAGGGTAGATGCTGAGAGCTTGTTTCTCCCTGGCTGGTGAGACTAGAACTAGGGGGCATAGTCTCAGGATAAGGGGTCGGCCATTTAGGACTGAGATGAGGAAGACCTTCTTCACTCAGAGGGTTGTGAATCTTTGGAATTCTCGGCCCCAGAGGGCTGTGGATGCTGAGTCTTTGAGTATATTCAAGGCTGAGATAGATAGATTGTTGGACTCTATGGGATTCAAGGGATATGGAGATCGGGCGGGAAAGTGGAGTTGAGGTCGATGATCAGCCATGATCTTATTGAATAGTGGGGCAGACTCAAAGGGCTGTATGGCCTACTCCTGCTCCTAACCCTTACGTTCTTAATAAGTACTTTGTTCCTATCCAGCCCCAGGATCCCTGGTATTTACACAATACCTCTGTAAAGGCTCACTGCCTGACAAGACCTAATGCCGGCAGTGAGGGCAGGAAACTCAAGGGGAGACTGCAGGCATCTCAGGCCTGAGGCTGCATGGCTATCCTCCATGATCAGGACTTTCTGGAGATGGGCAACCAGAAGTTCCCGCTTTCATCTGACAGCCCTGGAGTGGGGGAGATGGCTACAACTCGTAAAACCAGCCTTACGTCAAAGCTGTCGGACTACTCCAGGACCCCGGTGGACCTCCGCAGGTACTCAGGGATACAGGGGGTGGGGAGGGTTGCCAACTCTGGTTGGATGTGTTCCTGGAGATTTCATCACATGACCTCCAACCGCCCTATCCTCCCGCCACCCCCCACGCTCCCTCCATTGATTGCCCGACACATCCATCCTCTCGTCCCCACACCCCCTCTGTAAGGGGTGGTGTGTGTGGTCAGCTTCACCTGACTCCCTGAGTGGTTCGAATTGCTCCCACTCCCTTGGTTCTAGACTTTGGACTTATTTGGGGGTTGTAATGAAATTGCAACAGACACCTGAGTTGGTCAAATGAATTGAGATTTTTATTTTGTGACAGGAAAATATACAATACAATAAGTCTTATACTCTAAAAGGGGGAACACTTCGGAATATGTGAGGGAGAATGACAATAGACAAAAAATACCTTACCCTCCCAATCTCACTATCCTAACTAGGCTGAAATCCAGAGGACCAGGAAATGCTCACCAAACGACTTCCTTGACAGATTGTAGAGGTTTGCAATTTCAGGGTTCTCTTTAGTTGTGGCGGTTGTGGCCTGCCGTACCCCGGACGTGGTGGAAGACTGCATGTCTTCAGTCTTCGCGAGTCCGCTGATGCAGTTGGATGCATAGTTGGATTTATCGGGTAAGTATCCAATTTCCTTTGGTTAGGTATAGTTTTTTAGAGTCTTTTGTGTCAAATCTTACCCAGTGGTAAGTCAGACTAGCTTGTAGAGTGGAAACAAGTTTGTGAATTTTCGACTTCTTGGTGGTTGGTTTCTTGTTGGTCGCGGTGGCCCAATATTACCTGGTTGGTGGTAATATTGTTAGTTGTTGGTTTCTTGAGATCTTTGGTTTCCGCGATTTCCTTTTCCTTACATTTCGTTCTTCTTTCCTCAAGTCTCCGATCCTTTGACTAAGTACAGTGATGATGATATCTTTTTCTGAACTGTACTTTCTCTCTCCTGTGCTGAACTTGAACCTTCTGGAGCTGTGTCCTCAACTATGACTGTACTGTGCTGTGTTAGCAGGCCTCAATTATACTGTTTTGAGGCCTGGCTTATCTGACCGCCAAATCTCCTCTGGTCCTTTGTTAATTTTGGCGGGCTCGTTAATTTTAATATGTTTAAATTCTCATCAAGTTTCGGGGACGGTCCTATCTATTTTTAATTGGCTTTTAACTGGTTTCGGGATTGCTTTGAAATCAGTTTAAAATGTGCAAAGTGTTTTGGAAATCTTTCTGAGTGGCTTTAAACTGTTGTTTGATTGTCTTTTTCCTGCTGGGGCCAGGTTCTCTTTTGTTGGTTGTTGGCATGTATTGTATTATTCATGTTCTTGGTGGCCCTGTAAGTTTTGGCGGGAACAGTCTTTTCTGTGGGCTTATTGTCTTTATGTAGAATGACTGGGATGTCCCAGAACATTCTCAGACAATCTCTGGCCCCTCCAATACTCAAACTGCCTGTCCCACCCATTCCTTTTGTGCCAGCTTTTTCCACAGGCCTGAACATGCCTTTTAAACTAACCAAATCTTCCTGGGGTTTTGATTTTAGGTCCCCTTTGGCCCAATATTATTTCAAACAGTCCAAATATCTCTTCTTTCTTACTTGGTTTCGGGGAGTCTGTAGAATTTTGCGAGCCTTACACCTCCACCCAACTTCCCACGGCCAATTGGAAAGCGAATAGACACTTTGTTATCCGATTGGATGATTCTTGACTATCAGTCAAACAGACTTTTCTCTCCCCCTCCTCCACCTGCAATATTTTTATAATTAATAAACGAGTGTTCAAAGAAAATGAAAAAAAACTATTTCTTTAATGCCCCTATGACTTTCCTCCGGGATTACTCGCAGGAATGTGCTGGAGATTCATTTTCAATTCCTGGAGACTCCCGGGTAATCCTGAAGGGTTGGTAACTCTTGGGGCAGGCCAACCCACCAGATACTTTGGACCCGCTTGCCTTGCAGTTCCCAGTGACCTGATGAACCGTGGAATGAGGCAAGAGTGTAGGAATGTTACCCCCATTGTCACTCCACCGTTGGTGGCCGTGCCTTCAGCTGCCAAGACCCTAAGCTCTGGAATTCCCTCCCTAAACCTCTCCGCCTCTCTCTCCTCCTTTAAGACACTCCTTAAAACCAACCTCTTTGACCAAGTCATCTGCCCCAATATCTCCTTATGTGGCTCGGTGTCGAATTTCATTTGATTACACTCCTGTGAAGCGCCTCGGGATGTTTTACTACATTAAAGGCACTATATAAATGCAAGTTTTGTAACTAGAGGCCATCAATATAAGATAGTCACCAAGGAATCCAATAGGGAATTCAGAAGAAACTTCTTTACCCAGAGTGGTGAGAATGTGGAACTCGCTGCCACAGGGAGTGGTTGAGGAAAATAGTGTAGATGCATTTAAGGGGAGGCTAGGCAAACATATGAGGGAGAAGGGAATAGAGGGTTATGCTGATAGATTTAGATGAGGAAAGACAGGAGGAGGCTCGAGTGGAGCATAAATGCTGGCATGGACTGGTTGGGCCGAATGGCCTGTTTCTGTGCCGTATATCCTATGTAATGTAATCCTATGCAATGTAAATGCAAGTTGTTGTTGTTGTTGTTCTGACATGCCTGCACCACCTACTGCAGGTGTAGCCGAACTTCACCTCACCCAGAAAAGCCCCAGAAATCCGAAGGCAATGTTAATGGAGTGGAGAGCCAGCCATCTGATTCTCTGCCTCATTTTTCTGACCTTTCGGCCAGGGGAACTGGGCATTCCCTGGGGGGGCAAAGGTCATGTAAACCCACCCTAATATATCTTAGCTGGCTAGCCCATCGGGCCTTACAGGATGAGTATTTTTTTTTCTGCTTAAGCTTTACCTTTCAGTGACCGGAAATTACATTTTTGCCTGATGACATGTTGCAATTGTTAATCATCAAAGCATCTTTATGTCAATGAGTTTCAGAACTAAAGCACAAACAGCCGGTTTTGTCTTCCATTGTGAAACTCAGTGAAGGAGGATAGGTTCCATTCTTTCCCTATTTTTACATAGAATTACACAGAATGTACAGCGTAGATACAGGCCATTCAGCCCAACTGGTCCATGCTGGTTTTTATGCTCCACTCAAACCTTCTCCCATCCCATTTCATCTCACCCTATCAGCATAACCTTCGATTCCTTTCGCCCCCATGTACGTATCGAGCTTCCCCTTAAATGTATCTTTGCTATTGGCCTCAAGCACTCCCTGTGGTAGTGAGTGTTGTGTCCGTGTGTTAATAGAGATACTGAAGGCAGGGGTTGGTTTCACAGGTGTTTACTGAACAAAGTCTGGAGGTGAACTAACTGATACAACACAATATACAGGTTTATATAGCCCGAGTGGCCATTACCGGCATTACAGTACACAGGGGGCTCTTAAAGGCACATACACTACAATTCCTCCCCTTTTAGCCAACTAGTACATAATATTTTAAGTAATCATTAATTACATGTTACAAGAACAATAATCTACACATTGCTGCAGTTAATCAATTATAAGTCAGTCTCTCTGGAGGCTTCCTGACTCGGTCCGGATAACGCCTCGGTGGTGTAGTAGTTTCTGGTGGTGTAGTAGGTTCTTTTGGCAAGGCTGATTCGGCTTGAATGCCAGTGTCGGGTTCATCGGGTTCCAGTATCACCGGATCGGAGGTAGATACTATGGGTATCTCTACTTCATCATTAGGCATATAGAGTTGTGGTGTAGGTTGTCCCTTTTCGGATGACTCTATGATTTGGTCAGCATGGCGCCTTATTATGCTTTCTCCAATGTCCACGGTATACATCAGCGGTCCTAGTCGTGTGCAGATAGTTCCAGGCTGCCATTTCCCGGTACGGTAGTCCCGGGCCAAAACTTGTTGACCTATCTGGAAGGTTCTAGTTGGCCTTTCATTCATGCCTTGAAATTGCCGGTTCTCCACGTCCCTTCTGATGTTTGGCTTGATCAAATCCAGCCGGCATCTTAGGCTTCTATTGAAGAACATCATGGCGGGAGTTTGGTTTGTAACCATATGTGTTGCATTCCTGTATGCAAACAAGAAGTTATCCACCTTATGCTGAAGTTTTATGTCTTCATTACCCATGGCCTTTATGGCCTTCTTGAAGGTCTGGACAAACCTTTAAGCCAATCCATTGGTGGCGGGATGGTATGGGGTGGACGTGTAGTGCTTAACCCCATTGTTTTTTAAGAACTTCCTGAATCCTTTGGACACAAATTGTGGTCCATTATCAGAAAAGATCTGTTCAGGCAGCCCATTCCTGGAAAATATGGTCCTTAATACTGTGATTTTTTTTCCGTGGTGGTGGAGGACATCTTTATTACCTCCGGCCACTTGGAGTGTGCATCAACCGCGATTAAGAACATTGAGTCCATAAATGGACCAGCAAAGTCAATGTGTACCCTTTGCCATGGAGATGAGGGCCACTCCCATGGATGTAGAGGGGCTTGTGGTGGAGCGTTTTGGACCTTCTGGCATCCTAGGCAGCTCTTGGTCATTTCTTCGATGTCTCCATCAATACCTGGCCACCATACAAACGCCCTGGCTAGGTTCTTCATTTTCACTCCACTCAGATGCCCCTCGTGAAGCTCCTTTAGAACTTTATCCTGGAGTTTGGGTGGAATCACCACTCTGGATCCACACATCAAGGTTCCTCGGCACACTGACAGCTGTTCTCTTCTTTGCGAGAATGCTGGCAACAGTGGTTCGCCATGTGCTGGCCATCCCTTCACTGTTAAATCGTAGACTCGTGAGAGAGTCGGGTCATTTCTAGTTTCCCTTTCAATGGCAGAATTTGTTACTGGTAGACGTTCGACTATGGTAGAGTGGAACATCTCCACTGGGTCTACTGTAGGTGCCTCTTCTACCGTTGGCAACGGTAGACGCGATAAACCATCAGCTTTCCCATGCTGTTTTGATCCTTTGTATTCTGTGTTATATTGGTGTGCCCCTAGAAAAAGGGACCACCTCTGTAGCCTTTGCGCTGTCATAATGGGAACACCCTTTTTAGGGTTGAATATGGAGATGAGGGGTTGATGGTCAGTCAACAAGGTAAATTTTTGTCCATGTAGGTAATGGTTGAATTTCTTCACTCCCCATACTAGGCTGAGTGCTTCCCTGTCGATTTGGGCATAGTTACGCTCAGCTGAGTTCAATGAGCGTGACGCAAAAGCTATCGGCCGCTCCGAGCCATCAGGGAATCTATGCGATAATACCGCTCCTACGCCGTAAGGGGATGCATCGCACGCCAGTCTGATTGGCAGTGATGGGTTGTAATGAGCCAAAACTTCCTTGGACGTGATTAAGTCTTTGCATTTATGGAAGGCACGTTTACAGTCTTCGTTCCATTTCCAAATTACTCCTGTTTGTAGCAGTTCATTAAGAGGGTGCAGAAGAGTTGATAAGTTCGGTAAAAATTTATGATAGTAATTTATTAATCCCAGGAACGACCTTAATTGTGAAACATTTTCAGGTGCTGGGGCTTTTATGACCGCTTCAATTTTTTCAGGTGACTTATGCAACCCTTCCTTATTAATTATGTGGCCACAATATGATATTTGATTCTGGAAAAATTCGCACTTGGGGCGATTTGCTCGTAGGCCCCGTTCTCTCAGCCTAGTGAGCATCTGCTCCAAATTGGCAAGGTGCTCGTTGTCGTTTTCTCCTGTTACAAGGATGTCGTCTAGGTAGCATTGAGTCCCCGGAACCCCTTGGAGGACTTGCTCCATAGCTCTTTGCCAGATAGCTGGAGCGGATGCTACTCCGAAAACCAGTCGATTGTACTGGTACAGGCCTTTGTGTGTATTTATCGTGAGATACTTTTTAGAGGCCTCTTCAACCTCCATCTGTAGATATGCCTGTGCCAAGTCAATTTTGGTGAAACGTTTCCCTCCGGATAGTGAGGCGAAAATATCTTCTATCCTCGGAAGAGGATACTGTACCGTGTGAAGGACCGGGTTTACAGTCACCTTGAAGTCTCCACAGATGCGAATTTTTCTCTGTTCTTCAGATTTATCATTATTCAACGTTTTGTTCATGACCGGGACGATGGGTGTTGCCCACTCGCTCCAATCTATTTTGGATAATACGCCTGCCTTTTCCAAATTCTCCAGCTCTGCCTCGACTGCTGGACGAATTGCGTATGGCACCGGTCTTGCCTTAAAAAACTTGGGAATTGCCGCATCTTCCACTTTTATTGAGGCGGTGATGCCTTTCAAGGTTCCTAGTTTCTCTTGAAATACTTCCTTGGCGTTGGCCAAGATGTCTTTTAATCGTTCAGGTATGACGTCATCATCATTTTTTTCCTTACTGGTCACCGTCAGTGCCTGAATGGAGTGCCAGTCTAAACGTATTTTCCTGATCCATTCACGTCCCAACAGCGGTGGACCACCATCTTGTAGAACGTATAAATACAACTTCTGTATTTCCTTGCCGTTGTATACAACAGGCACCCTTATTTTTCCTTTGGAGTATACTTTCTGCCCCGTATATGTTTTCAAGATAATGGATGTGTCTTTTAAAGGTATATGCGGAAATAGCCGCTCGTAATCCCATCGATTTATGACGGTCAGAGCTGATCCTGTATCTAGCTCCATTTTAACTGGGGACCCTGCTATTGTGAGGGTAACCCAAATGGTCTGGTGATCTTCTTTAGCAATTACATTATGTAATTTGAGAGAGCTTAGTCTCTTGTTTCCGGAGTCGCTATCGCTCTTCTGGTCTTCGGAGCTACTGTCCGTCATCATTTGTACCTTTCTGTACTTTTCCTTATTGATTTTCTTTCTGTTAGTGGATTTTTTGTTTCCAGATCGGCATACACGTGTAATGTGTCCCATCTTTCCGCATTGCCTGCATGCTTTGTCCTTGAACCAGCAGTCCCTCTGGTCATGGGTGGATCTGCCGCAGCGATAACATCTCTCGAAACCCCGTGTTATTTCATGGGTGCCGAAGTCCTGTGGCTTTTGTTGTATCTCTGCAGCTCCTCTTGCACTGAAAGCCTTGTCCAGTGTCAAATCTTTCTCAGAAAGTAGCCTTTTTTGTGTTCCTTCACTTAGGAGATCGCAGACGAATTTGTCTCATAGAGAATCTGCCAGTCCTGCCCTGAATTGGCAGTGTAGGGTATCAACAATCTCCTTAAAATTCTTGTCCATCGGTTCGGCTGAAGTGATTAAGTTTCATAACAGCTTGTATGTCTTTGCGCCCATTAGATTTAGAAGTACTGACGCCTTTTTATCATTATCTATTCCATTTGCGGTGCAATATACCTCCACTCTTTCCACATATGTGGTCCAATCCTCTATATCGTTATCAAAAGCATCAATATTGCCAGCCTTAGGCATCCTGGAAAAAAAAATGGCGCTTCCCGCGCTTTTCTTTCTTTCCTGCAGAAAAGATATGGCACTTCCCGTGCTTTCCCGCCGCTGCTGCCGATGACAACGCTGTTTTCCGCGGTTTTTTAAAAAAAAATTTAATTTTTTTATTTACAGGTGGAGACTCGTTCCCGCCGGACTCTCTCTGCTAGGTCCGAACACCGACCTGCTCGCCGCGCCGGCCGTCTCCCGAGTGCTCCCTCCCCGTCTGTTACTGTTTGCCTCCGCCTTCGCTGCTTGGCCTCGCTGCAGAGCCAGCCGATGGAGCCCCAGCTCGCCGCCCAGGAAGGATTATTGCAGTACCTGCCACCAGCTCGGCTAGCTGGTGAAACCACAGCTTTTTCTTTTTCTTGCTTTTCTTCGACTTTGGACGTTTGAGGAATCGATGTCCTTGAGGTGCTGCCGAATTGCAGGTAAGTCCGTTTCCAATTCGTCGCCACTGTTGTGTCCGTGTGTTAATAGAGACACTGAAGGCTGGAGTTGGTTTCACAGGTGTTTACTGAACAAAGTCTGGAGGTGAACTAACTGATACAACACAATATACAGGCTTATGTAGCCCGAGTGGCCATTACCGGCATTACAGTACACAGGGGGCTCTTAAAGGCACATACACTACAGTGAGCTCCACATTCACACCACTCCCTGGGTAAAGAAGTTTCTCCTGAATTCCCTGCTGCGTCAGCCATGGCTCAGCTGGTAGCACTCTGAGTCAGAAGGTTGCGGGGTTCAAGTCCCACTCCAGGGACTTGAGAACAATAGCCTAGGCTGACACTCCCAGTGTCAGCTGTGGCTCAGTGGGTAGCACACTCGCCTCTCAGTCATGAAGGTCGTGGGTTGTGAGCACATAAATCCAGGCTGACACTCCAGTGCAGTGCTGAGAGAGTGCTGCACGGTCGGAGGTGCCGTCTTTCGGATGAGACACTAAACCGAGGGCCCCGTCTGCTCTCTCAGGTGGACGTAAAAGATCACGTGGCACTATCTCGAAGAAGAGCAGGGGTTATCCCGTGTGTCCTGGCCAATATTTATCCCTCAACCAATACAACAAATGCTGATTACCTGGTCATTATCACATTGCTGTTTGTGGGAGCTTGCTGTGTGCTAATTGGCTGCTGCATTTCCTACATTACAACAGTGAATCCACTGAAAAGTACTTCATTGGCTGTAAATGGGTAGAGCTGAGAAATACCATGGGGCAGAAATCATTAGTGGGAGTTGTATACAGACCCCCAGACCCCCAAACAGTAATACGGAAGTTGGGGATGGCACTAAATGGGAAATTAGAGACACGTGCAATAAGGGCACAGCAGTTATCATGGGTGACTTTAATCTACATATAGATTGGGCTAACCAAATTAGTAACAATACTGTGGAGGAGGAATTCCTGGGATGGTTTCCTGGACCAGTATGCCAAGGAACCAACTGGAGATCAAGCCATCTTAGACTGGGTATTATGTAATGAGAATGGAATAATTAGCAATCTTGTTGTGTGAGGCCCCTAGGGGCGGAGTGATCATAATATGATAGAATTCTTCATTAAGATGGAGAGTAAAGTATTTGATTCAGAGGCTAGGGTCCTGAATTTAAATAAAGGAAACTACGATGGTATGAGGTGCGAGTTGGGTAGGATTGATTGGGGAATGTTACTCAAAGAGCTGACGGTGGATAGGCAATGGCAAACATTTAAAGATCGCATGGATGAAATACAGAATTTGTTCATCCCGGTTTGGCATAAAAATAAAACAAAAAGGGTGACCCAACCGTGGCTAACAAGGGAAATTAGGGACAGCATAAGATCCAAGGAGAGGATATATAAATTGGCCAGAAAAAGCAGCAAACCTGAGGATTGGGAGCAGTTTAGGATTCAGCAAAGGAGGACAAAGGGATTAATTAAGAGGGGGCAACAGAGTATGAGAGTAAGCTTGCAGGGAACATAAAAACTGACTGCAAAAGCTTCTATAAATATGTGAAGAGAAAAAGATTGGTGAAGTCAAGCGTAGGTCCCGTGCAGTCAGAATCAGGGGAATGTATAATGGGGAAAAAAGAAATGGCAGACCAATTAAATACATACTTTGGTTCTGTCTTCACAAAGGAAGACACAAATAACCTCCCAGAGATGTCAGGGAACACAGGTTCTAATGAGAGGGAGGAACTGAATGAAATCAGTATTTGTAGGGAAATGGTGTTAGGGAAATTGATGGGATTGAAGGCCGATAAATCCCCAGGGCCTGATAATCTACATCCTAGTATACTTAAGGAAGTGGCCCTAGAAATAATAGATGCATTGCTGGTCATCTTCCAAAATTCTATAGACTCTGGAACAGTTCCCATGGATTGGAGGGTAGCTAATGTTACCCCACTATTCAAAAAAGGTGGCAGAGAGAAAACGGGGAATTATAGACCGGTAAGCCTGACATCGGTAGTGGGGAAAATGCTAGAGTCCATTATAAAAGATGTAATAGCAGAGCACTTGGAAAATAGTGACAGGATCGGACAAAGTCAACATGGATTTACAAAAGGTAAATCATGCTTGACTAATCTACTGGAATTTTTTGAGGATGTAACTGGTAGAATAGATAAGGGAGAACCAGTGGATGTGGTGTATTTGGACTTTCAGAAGGCTTTCGATAAGGTCCCGCATAAGAGATTAGCGTGTAAAGTTAAGGCGCATGGGATTGGGGGCAAGGTACTGACTTGGATAGAGAACTGGTTGGCAGACAGGAAGCAAAGCGTTGGAATAAACGGGTCTTTTTCCGAGTGGCAGGCAGTGACTAGTGGGATACCGCAGGGATCGGTCCTAGGACCCCAGCTATTCACAATATATATTAATGATCTAGACGAGGGAACTAGATGTAATATCTCCAAGTTTGCAGATGACACAATGCTGCGTGGGCGTGTGTGCTGTGAGGAGGATGCCGAGAAACTCCAGTATGATTTGGACAGGTTGGGTGATTGGGCAGAAACATGGCAAATGCACTATAACGTGGATAAATGCGAGGTTATCCACTTTGGTGGCAAAAACAGGAAGGCAGATTATTATCTGAATGGCAATAGATTGGGAGAAGGGGAAGTGCAACGAGACCTGGGTGTCCTTGTGCACCAATCGCTGAAGGTAAGCATGCAGGTGCAGCAGGCAGTTAAGAAGGCAAATGGTATGTTGGCCTTCGTAGCGAGAGGGTTTGAGTACAGGAACAAGGATGTGTTGCTGCAGTTGTACAGGGCCTTCGTGAGACCACATCTTGAGTATTGTGTGCAGTTTTGGTCGCCTTAGCTGAGGAAGGATGTTCTTGCCATGGAGGGAGTGCAGCGAAGATTCACCAGAATGATACCTGGGATGGCAGGAATGACGTATGAGTAGAGATTGGGTCGATTGGGCTTATACTCGCTGGAGTTTAGAAGAATGAGAGGGGATCTCATTGAAACTTATAAAATTCTAACAGGACTAGACAGATTAGATGCAGGAAGGATGTTCCCAATGGTGGGGAGACCAGAACCAGGGGTCACATTCTAAGGATAAGGGGTAAGCCATTTCGGACAGAAATGAGGAGGAATTTCTTCACCCAGAGAGTGGTGAACCTGTGGAATTCTCTACCACAGAGGGCAGTTGAGGCCAATTCATTAAATATATTGAAGAAGGAGTTAGATATATTTCTTAAGGCTAAAGGGATCAAGGGATATGGGGAGAAGGCAGGGACAAGGTACTGAGTTTGGATGATCAGCCATGATCTCATTGAATGGCGGAGCAGGCTCGAGGGGCCGAATGGCCTACTCCTGCTCCTATCTTCTATGTTTCTATGTTAAAGCGCTTTGGGATGTCCTGAGGTCGGGTAAGGCATTATACAAATGCAAGTCTTTCGTTTTTCTTTTTATTGGATTTATTAGTGACTATCATATATTTAAAACATGTAAAATAAAGGCAGGAAGTCCCAATTTTCTTCAAATCTTTGGGGGCAAACTTCGGTATCGCCCCATTTGGGGCGCCGCTTTCGGCCGTGCGCAAAGTTTAGCGCCTGGCGTTAATTATCACCTCTGACAGCAAACTTGGCTTTTATCGCCCCTGGAGGTGATTGGAGCACTAAATCAGGCGCTTCACACCTGTCTTAAGGCGCAAATGCCGAGGAGTGAGGCGCTACCTCAGAGCGCTGGCGAAGGAAGGAAGGGCAAATCAAAATCAACCTGCAAAGTGCTGCTCAGTACTCAAAACTCCTTCACACAGCGTTGAATCTCTCCAGAAGTCTCTCTCTCTCTCAGAATGCGTGGTGCAAAAATGTCACCGACAAAAAAAGGCAGGAAGCGGTCACCTTTAAATAGCGCTCCTCCAGTCCCTTTCTGACAGCAAAACGCTCCCCTCAACCTGTCATTGGTAGCGGCAGGAGGTAAGGCAGGGGGCGCCACTCAATATCTGGTCCGGGGCGCTAACGGGGCGTTGCGCACTCGACTGATGTCACAATCTGCCAGCGCAGGAGATCGTGGCGGTAGTGTTTAATGCCGCCGCAAAATGTCTAGTTAATTTCGCAAGCAGCACAAACATCGCCGCGCCCGGGCGCTAGTTGCTTTGTGCCCCAATTGGTGCCCTCTTAAGGCGCTAACGGGAGGCGCAAACAACTGAATTCATCCCCCTTTATCTTTGTTTTGCTGGTTCCGCCGGTATTTCATTAATAAAAATTAACCTGCTTCAAACTCATCAAGTCTCGTCAGTGGAGCAAAGCGGCCAAGGTTCTGATGAGTCAACACTTGGTTACTTGAGAAATAAGTTGCTTTTGGTAAAACTTTTGAATGATGAAATAAAAAGAGTTTCAACATATCTTCCATTAATCGCGTGTTTCTACAGACATTTGCTCCTTCAGCGTGTCATTATGCTTAGGCCATTAAGTTGTTTTCTCCAAGTTATCACCATCTCATCACCATTCGGGGAATTAAATTAATAGAATGTATAATATTTCAGCAATGTTTTACCAGCCACAGATTTGTGCTTCCTTCATGGTCTACAGGTTTATGGTTACGTAAACAGCTGCAGGAGGTCAGCGTGCCATTTTTTCATTTTGCCAGGAAGCATATTCGGGACACTCTTCTGCTCTTTTCTGCTTACCACCCTACGAGCGCTCAAGTGTGGGCGAACGTCTGCGCTATTCCACACGGGGCAAAGCTGTGGCTTTCCCCTGTGCTCACGCATGCCTGGCACACACGCAATCTCCCATCTGCCAAGTCTATCAAAGAGCCAAGATGTAGATTTGTGCTGATCAGCCAATAACCAAGTTTAAACCTCATAGAATATTAGAATAGCACAGCACAGAAGGAGGCCATTCGGCCCATCGAGTCTGCGTCGGCTCCTTCGAAGAGCAATCCAGTTAGTCCCACTCTCCCCCCGCTCTTTCTCCATATCCCTGCAATTTTTTCTTCTTCAAGTATTTATCCAATTCCCTTTTGAAAGTTACTAATGAATCTGCTTCCACCGCCCTTTCAGGCAGCGCGTTCCAGATCACAACAACTCGCTGCGTAAAACATTTCTCCTCAGCTCCCCTCTGGTTCTTTTGCCAATCTGTGTCCTCTGGTTAACGACCCTCCTGCCAGTGGAAACAGTTTCTCCTTATTTACTCTATCAAAACCCTTCATAATTGTTGTATTTCTAAATATTTGTATCCACCTCGTAAGCTGATGGAGCGTCTCGACCTGTGAAGAATGAGCAGGCACCGCAATTATTTACTTTTTGGTTTTAGCTGGCTTTAATCATCCATTTTGTAAACACCCTTGTGTGTGCGTAGTGTTGGGGTGGGAGTGAGGAGTTGCTGTTACGGATGAGCTCCTCTGTAGTTCTTTCATTCAATGTGAAAAAAACATGTTTTAAAATAGTTTTCTCGCATGGATTCAGTTTTGTTTCTATGCCAGCCGTGGCCCAGAGGGCAGCACCCTCACTTCGGAGGCAGAAGGTTGTGGGTTCAAGTCCCACTCCAGAGATTGAGCACAAAAATCTAGACTGACAGTGCAGTGCTGAGCTGAGGGAGTGCTGCTCTGTCGGAGGTGCTGTCTTTTGGATGAGACATTATACTGAGGCCCCATCTGCTCTCTCAGGTGGACGTAAAAGGCCCCATGGTACTACTTCGAAGAGTTAAATCCGGTATCCTGGCCCACATTTATCCCTCAATCAACATCACTAAAACAGATTATCTGGCCATTGTCACATTGCTGTTTGTGGGAGCTTGCTGTGTGCAAATTGACTGCTGTGTTTCCCACATTACACCAGTGGCTGTCAAGGGCTTTGGGGCATTTGGTGGTCATGAAAGGTACAGAAATTCAAGTCTTTCTTTTTTTTCTTTATTGATAGGTAAGAAGATGAGCCACATGGCTACATCAGGTGAGATATATGTCGTAAATTATATTGCAACTTGAGCTAACCTGGTTTAAGAAATGATTTCTGCGTTCCAATCAAAGTTGAAATCAACATTGCCCGGATGTTACTTTTGTCTCATCACAGAAATAGACCTTTACCATTTTCAACCTCCATCTCAATTCATCATACTCTCTCTCCTCTGAGTTCACTACTCTCCTAGCCTCCCTCAATCTCTCCCTCCATGTAAACTCCCCAACCTATATTCATGGCCATCCCCTCGACCTTGCCCGCTCTCATGGCCTCGCTACTCCCATCGTGTCAATCACAGATAAGGCCATCTCTGACCACTTCCTCGTATTGCTCTCCACGCACACCCCCCCCCCCACACCCCGCAACCCTACTTTCTTCAGTATCCACCCCTGGAAAAAAGTCTCTCCCAACTCTCTTACAGCTGCGCTTCTGAAATCCCAACTGTCCAGCCTTTGGCCCTCCATTCACCACAACATTTCTGTAGCTACCGATCTGCTCAACCAAACCCTCACCACCACCTTTGATGCCCTAGTTCCTATTAAAACAATCTCTCTCACCGTGGCCATTCCCCCGGTATGGCCCTCATCTTCGTTCCCTTAAGTCTAAGAGATGCAGGCTTGAACGGATGTGGCGGACAATTGGTTTAGCCATTCACCGCCAGATCTGGTTGGACCACATAAAGCATTATCAATCTTGATCTCGTCTGCCAAAATTGCTCACTACTCCAGAATCATTCTGAAATGCAAAGATAAACTTCTATTCTCCACTGCTAACCATCTTCTTAAACCCCTCTCCCCTGTCATCTCCACTCTCACCTCCGACAACAAGTGTGAGGAGATCATGGACTTCTTTGTCTCTAAGGTTAAGACCATCCGTTCAGCTGCCTCTGCCACTTCCCTTCCTTCCCCCAGCCCACCGGGCCAAACTTCCTCTAAGGTTCCCCCCTGTCCTAGCCCTGAACTCACATCTTTCTCCAGTTTCTCTCCGATCTCCCCTCATGACCTCTGTGTGCTCATCTTGTCCATGAGACCCACTTCCTGCTCCCTTGACCCTATTCCCACCAAACTGCTGGCCACCCAACTTCCTTTTCTGGCTCCCATGTTAGATGACATTGTTAATGGTCATCTCTCCTCGGGAACTGTCCCCCTCTCCTTCAAATCTGCCGTCATCATCACTCTCCTCAAAAAACCAACCCTTGTCCTCTCCGTCCTTGCAAACTACCACCACATCTCCAACCTCCCTTTCCTCTCCAAAGTCCTTGAACGTGTTGTCGCCTCCCAAATCCATGCCCATCCTTCCCGCAACTCCATGTTTGAATCCGTCCAATCAGGTTTCTGCCCCTGCCACAGTATCGAAACAGCTCTCATCAAAGTCACAAATTACATCCTTTGTGACTGTGACAAAGGTAAACTATCCCTCTTCGTCCTTCTCGACTTGTCTGCAGCCTTTGACATGCTTGACCACTCCATCCTTCTCCAACGCCTCTCCACCATTGTCCAGCTGGGTGGGACTGCACTCGCCTGGTTCCATTCTTATCTACCTAATTGTAGCCAGAGAATCACCTGCAATGGCTTCTCTTCCCACTCCCACATCATTATCTCTGGTGTCCCCCAAGGATCTATCCTTGGCCCCCTCCTATTTCGCATCTACATGTTGCCCCTTGGGGACATCATCTGAAAACACAGCGTCCGTTTCCACACGTACGCTGATGACACCCAGCTCTACCTCACCAACACTTCTCTCGACCCTTCCAGTCTCTAAATTGTCAGACTGCTTGTCCGACATCCAGTACTGGATGAGCAGAAATTTTCTCCAATTAAATATTGGGAATACCGTAACCATTGTTTTCGGTCCCCGCCACAAACTCCGTTCCCTAGCCACTGACTCCATCCCTCTCCCTAACATCTGTCTGAGGCTGAACCACACTGTTCGCATCCTTGGTGTCATATTTGACCCTGAAATGAGCTTCCGAACACATATGCACAGCATAACAAAGACCGCCTAATTTCACCTCCATAACATCGCCCGTCTGCCCCTGCCTCAGCTCATCCGATGCTGAAACCCTCATCTGTAAGATTCGCAAAATTTCTGCATTTCCCCGAAGGCTTTATTAATAAACGGGACCCTGCGTGGACATTTCAAATTAAAAAGGGTACCCAAGATGGCGTCCGTGCCTCGTGGCAGAAAGCCTGTGGGATTCCAAAATGGATTCGGCAACGCAGACAGCTTGGGAGAAATCGAAACTAAGGCTGCAGACTTTCTGTGAAGAGAAACTTTGTATTTTGGAACCAGACAGGACTCTGAATTATGCATTAGACCAAATTGGAGGCAAATCTAAATTCAGTTTAGGCCTATAGTTAAGGCCATCTAGCAGTCTGCATATATTATCAGAAACAGATTAACCGAGCCATCGAGGCCGGACAAGGCCCATCAAGGAACTTTCAGGACAATACAAGTCAATTATCGGGCTGGTAGATGCGATTACTGGCCATCCAAAACCAGTTAATATGGATTGCTACCATTATTTAAAATAGCCCGCCAAGATTAAGACAAAGAACTAACCTGACTTGGCGCGCAGATAAGGGTTTTCGACGAAGGTATAATTGAAGGCCCCTTCGGGTAGCAAGGAAATTGGTTGTTGGTGAGTTGGTGTCCGAGATCGTCAGGTGCATTCGTTGGTTGGTGTGCTGGTGCTGCTCCTCGGCCCCTCACCCTCGTGGCTGCCGCTCTTTCCCCGTCCTGTGCTTAACCCCTGGCCTTTGCCCGTGCCCTTTTCCCACTCCATCTGGAACTGCCCCGGCACCGGGTCGGGCGGACACGGACAGATTCAGGCCAGGCGAGGCAGGACGCGATGAGGGGAGAAGGGAAAACCACCGAGGGGCAGACCGGCCAGAGAAGACCAAACAAGGGGGTGTTTCGAATCATCGGGCATTCAGCCTCGGCCGACCTTCGAATATCTGCACACCAACTCAAACTGGCTGCTGTCGACGAAGAACCATTCCTGCAAGGTAAAGTACCCAAACAGAGACTTTAACTTTGGGGTACGCGAACCCGGACAACGCCCTTGCAGCGCCTGGAGACCACGTGATGATGACAAGCTCCAGAGAGCACCAAGAGCGAACCCCGAACCCAACCGCTGTTTTGAGTCTAACAAACCTTTTGATTGGTGAACATGAAGTTCTGACCCCTCATAGCTTAATCTAGTTAGGTATAGCGGGTGGGACAAGGATAAGGGGATTGTTAAGATAGTTGTTTTCCCTCGATGTGCCGTGTGTTCCCCATTCCCTGTATAAGTATAAGTATTATTATGATTCTCTTGTAATCTTTGCCTGTAGAAGTGTACACTAGTAATTCTTTTCCATGAGATTGTATTAAGTAAGTTTTTCCTCTTCAATAAAATCTTGGTTCTGTTTGCATCCAACCACCTGTCTACTCGAGTCATCTCTGTACCGCCGCCTTGTACCTAAGTCCGGTGTCTAGAACCCAGGGGCGTGGGAGCGATTCGAACCACTCACAAAACAGTCAGGGGCATAACTGACTGGGCGCGCGCACGCACGCGCCAAACACCACCACACGCCACCCCCTACACATCCATGCCTTTATTACCTCTAGACTTGACTGTTCCAACGCACTCCTGGCCGGTCTCCCACGTTCTATCCTACGTAAGCTTGAGGTCATCCAAAACGACTGTCCGTGTCCTAACTCGCACCAAGTCCCATTCACCCATCACCCCTGTGCTCGCTGACCTACATTGGCTCCTGGTTAAGCAACGCCTTGATTTCAAAATTCTCGTCCTTGTTTTCAAATCCCTCCATGGCCTCGCCCCTCCCTATCTCTGTAATCTCCTCCAGCCCCACAACCCCCCCGAGATATCTGTGCTCCTCTAATTCTGTCCTCTTGAGCATCTCTGATTATAATCGCTCACCCACTGGTGGCCGTGCCTTCTGTTGCCTCGCCCTAAGCTCTGGAATTCCCTCCCTAAACCTCTCCGCCTCTCTACCTCACTCTCCTCCTTTAAGACGTTCCTTAAAACCTACCTCTTTGACCAACTTTTGGTCACCTGCCCTAATTTCTCATGAGGCTCGGTGTCAAATATTTTGTCTTATAACACTCCCGTGCAGTGCCTTGGGACGTTTTACTATGTTAAAGGCGCTATATAAAAACAAGTTGTTGCTGTTGTTGCTTTTCTTTTAGAAAGTGCGTTTCAGATCATAACAACACATTGCAGAAAAAAAATGTGTCCTCATCTCGCCTCTGGCTCTTTTGCCAATCTGTGTCCTCTGGTTACCGACCCTCTTGCTAGTGGAAATAGTTTCTCCTTATTTACTTTATCAAAATACGTCAGATTGAACTTCAATTAAATCTCCCCTTAACCTTCTCTGCTCTAAGGAGAACAGCCCCAGCTTCTCCAGTCTCTCCACATAACTGAAGTCCCTCGTCCCTGGTATCATTCTAGTAAATCTCCTCTGCACCCTCTCCAAGGCCTTGGTGTCCTTCCTAAAGTGCTTGGACACAATATTCCAGCTAAGGCCTAACCAGTGATTTGGCCATATATCGCTGTTCCTTCATTGTCACTGGGTCAAAATGCTGGAATTCAATATGGTGAATAACACCATGGTGGGAGCACCAGCACCACAAGGGCTCGAGCAGTTCAAGGAGGGTAACGAGGGATGCAGCCTTGTCTCCATCGCGCACGTCATGAGAAATATTCGATTACTTTAGGCGAGTCCCAAAATGAATGGCCTAGAAATTCGTCTCGGCGCGGTGGCGCAAAAACGTGCGGTATCGGATCGCCCCCCCATTACACGCAGCGTCTGATATTCAGTTCTATTGACTGCGGTGGTCTGAATATCAGGCGCTGCGTGTAACGGGCGACCGATCCGATACCGCCCGTTTTTTGCGCCACCGCGCCGAGGCGAATTTCGAGACCAATGTCTCCTGAGGTCAATCAGAAGCTAATCGTTACTGGAAGTTTTTGCAGATCGGCGGCAGCAGCTTGTAAATCACAGAACCACAGAAACCCCACAGTGCAGATAGAGGCCATTTCGGCCCATCGAGCCTGCACCGACACATATCCCACCCGATCCCCGTAACCCCTACACCAACACATAGCCCATCCTATCCCCGTAACCCCGCGTATTTAATCCCCCTAACACTAAGGGTCAATTTATCATAGCCAATCAACCTAACCCGCACATCTTTGGACTGTGGGAGGAAACCGGAGCACCCGGAGGAAACCCACGCAAACACGGGGAGAATGTGCAAACTCCACACAGACAGTCGCCCGAGGCCGGATTCGAACCCGGGTCCCTGGCGCTGTGAGGCAACAGTGCTAAATGTGCAGCTCCTACCCTTTGGGAAGGGACCAGGTTATCAAGGTCAGGAAAAAACATGCAACTGTGATGTTTGCTATCGGACGCCTGATGTTCAAAATGTGATGGACACGCGCTGGATGCAACAGGGTAAATTTTCAGCCCTACCTCCTCCACGCTTTCGTCATACATCAATCCTTTAATGGTAGGGATCAGTCTTATGGCTCTTCACTGAACTCACTCTGGGGCAGGACTATCTCCTTTGTGTCTCAGCGATGAAAATTGAACTCAGTATTCAAGTGTGGTCTGATCAGAGCATTGTGCACTTTCAACGTGCCCCCGCCTTGTATTGTGCTGTTTTGGCTTTATGTCTTTACCGATAGTATCGGCCTTTAACTTCCTTTCTACAACAACATCTTGCATTTATATAGCACCTCCAAGGTAGCAAAACATCCTAAGGCATCATTAAGGTACGGTAGCGTAGTGGTTATGTTACTGCACTATTAATCCATGAGACCTAGACTAATAATCCCGAGACGTGAGTTCAAATCCTACCACCAGCTGCGGGGGAATTTAAATTCAACTAAATAAATTTGGTATTAAAAAGCTGGTATTAATAGTGGTGACCATGAAACTACTGGACCTGTCAGGAAAAACCCAACAGGTTCACTAATGTCCTTTAGGGAAGGAAATCTGCTGTTCATACCCGGTCTGGCCTAAATATCGCTCCAGATCCACAGCAATGTGGTTGACTCTTAAATGCCCTCTAAAATGGCCCAGCAAAAACCACTATGACAAAGTCAGCACTGTGGGAGCAATTGCAGCGGTTCAAGAAGGCAGCTCACCACCACCTTCTCAAGGGCAATTAGGAATGGGCAATAAATGATGGTCACGCCCTGTGAATGAATAAATAAAAACAAAAAGGTGTGTGTTAGCAGATATCATTTGACACTGAGACACATAAGGAGAAACTAGGACTAGATGACCAGAAGCTTAGTCAAAGAGGTAGGTTTTAAGGAGCATTAGAGGTGGTAGAGAGTGAATTCCAGAGCTTAGGGCCCAGGCAGCCAATGGTGGGGTGAAGGAAATCACGGAAGCCAGAATTGGAGGAACGCAGAGATCTCAGAGGGTTTTATGGCTGGAGGAGGTTACAAGATAGAGAGGAGCGAGGTCATTGAGGGATTTGAACACAAGGATGACATTTTTAAATTCAAGGCATTGCTGGAGCAGGAGCCAATGTAAGGGTGATGGAAAGTGGTTTGAAACCTTTGTTTCAGCATCAAGAGCACACAGAGCCCTCTTGGGTTTGAAATAATTATCAGACATGATTGAAGGTTTTTCTGTTAGAGTTTTACTTGCTATTAAATATTGAAAGATCAAAATGTTGTACCACTTTTATGTTGCAATTTCATCAAATCGATGATTGATGCTGTAATTTTAAAAAAAGTCTTGCGATGTGGGCGCCGCTGGCGAGGCCACAGTCATTGTCATGAAAAAGAAAAGAGACCCAGCCTGTTCAACCTTTCCTGATAGGTATACCCTCGCATTTCTGTTATCCAAACTTGTGGGACTCTGTTTTGGGCAGGTCACAGGTGTAAACATTAAATAACATGGGTGCCAGGACAGACCCCTGTGGGAATCCGTTGGTCAATGTCTTATATCTGCTCTTCTGGGTGCCAGTGTACACACGGAAGCGACGGTTGCTAAGCATGGAGTTGAGAAGATGGATCGTTGTTCTGCAGGGTGAAATGGTGGAGAACTTGAAAAGCAGCCCATGCTTCCACACTGTGTCATATGCCGCTGACAGGTCCACGAGTGCTACGGCGGTCTAGAGCTAGTGCTGGAAGCTTGCTTCGATGTGCGTTGTTAAAGCTACCACTGAGCCGCAGCTGTTACGGCCGCTCAGGAAGCCCGCTTGCTCCTGAAGGATGGTTGGCTCGATGATGGGGGCCAGTCTGTGGAGTAGTAGCCTCTCCAGCACTTCATAACAAGTGCAAGGTAAGGAGATCGGGCAGTAGCTGGAAGCTCCACAAGCATTCTTCCCCTGCTTCAGGAGGACAATTATTTTAGATCCCTCCAGATGGATGGAATTTTACCAGTTGCCAGTACCTCAGCGAAGAAGGAGGTCAACCATCTCTTCGCTTGGGGTCCCAGTGCTTTGGTCTGGGTTATATTCTTTCTGCCGCCTTGACGAATGAAATGTACCTTGAAATTTGGCATCAAAAAGGAGGAATTTATTCTCCAGTGAAGCCCACTGTACAATTGCTTCTCCATTATAGTTGACGTCTGTATAGCCCCACATTGTGTGGTAGCTATTAAAGTCTCTGAGTTGGATGGATAGATGTTGACTCGGAGGGAGCGGTGGGTCAGAGTGGTATGAGTGGTGGTTTGTAGACATTGGAGATTGTTACATCTCCTACGCGTATTGCTGTAGAAAAAACTCTGGCAATACTGGTATGCTTGAGCTTGGTGCAGCCATTTAAAAAATTCATTCACGGGATGTGGGCGTCGCTGGCAAGGCCAACATTTATTGCCCATTACTAATTGCCCTCGAGAAGGTGGTGGTGAGCCGCCTTCTTGAACCGCTGCAGTCCGTGTGGTGAAGGTACTCCCACAGTGCTGTTAGGGAGGGAGTTCCAGGATTGTGACCCAGCGACGATGAAGGAACGGCCGATATATTTCCAAGTCAGGATGGTGTGTGACTTGGAGGGGAACTTGGAGGAGGTGGTGTTCCCTTCAATGCTTTGTTTGACGTAACACACCAGACCATATTTGGGATGGTTATTGCAAGCGATTAGGTGAAAACCTGTGATATATAGAAGATAGGAGCAGGAGTAGACCATTCGGCCCCTCGAGCCTGTTCCGCCATTTAATGAGATCATGGGTAATCATCCAAATTCAGTACCCTGTCCCTGCCTTCTCCCCATATCCCTTGATCCCTTTAACCTCAAGAAATCTTTCTTGAATATATTTAATGAACTGGCCTCAACTGCCTTGTGTGGTAGAAAATTCCACAGGTTCACCACGCTCTGGGTGAAGAAGTTCCTCCTCATTTCAGTCCTAAATGGCTTACCCCTTATCCTTAGACTATGACCCCTGGTTCTGGACTCCCCAGCCATCATAAACATCCTTCCTGCACCTAGTCTGTCCAGACCTGACAGAATTTTATAGGTTTCAATGAGATACCCTCTCAATCTTCTGAACTCCAGTGAGTATAAGCACAATCGACACACTCTCTCCTCATACGTCATTCCTGCCATCCCAGGTGTCAGCCTGGTGAATCTTCGCTGCACTCCCTCCATGGCAAGAACGTCCTTCCTCAGGTAAGGTGACCAAAACTGCACACAATACTCAAGGTGCGGTCTCACCAAGGCCCAGTACAACTGTAGCAAGACATCCTTGTTCCTGTACTCGAACCCTCTTGCTACGAAGGCCAACATACCATTTGCCTTCTTAACCGCCTGCTGCACCTGCATGCTTACCTTCAGCGACTGGTGCACAAGGACACCCAGGTCTCTTTGCACTTCCCCTTCTCCCACGAAATTTATGAATGTCGCAATATCTGGCAGCGCTGGGATTCGAACCCACGCCCCCGAAGAGACTGGTCTGTCTAGTCCTGTTAGAATTTTATAAGCTTCAATGAGATGCCCTCTCATTCTTCTAAACTCTAGCGAATATAAGCCTAATCGACCCAATCTCTCCTCATACATCATTCCTGCCATCCCAGGTATCAGTCTGGTGAATCTTCGCTGCACTCTCTCCATGGCAAGAACATTCTTCCTCAGATAAGGTGACCAAAACTGCACACAATACTCAAGGTGTGGTCTCACCAAGGCCCCGTACAACTGCAGCAAGGCATCCTTGCTCCTGTACTTGAATCCTCTCGCTATGAAGGCCAACATACCATTTGCCTTCTTAACCACCTGCTGCACCTGCATGCTTACGTTCAGCGACTGGCGCACAAGGACAGCCAGGTCTCATTGCACTTCCCCTTTTCCCAATCTATTGCCGTTCAGATAAATATCTGTCTTCCTGTTTTTGCCACCGAAGTGGATAACCTTGCATTTATCCACATTATACTGCATTTGCCATGCTTCTGCCCAATCACCCAACCTGTCTAAATCATACTGGAGTTTCTCTGCACCCTCCTCACAGCACACTTGCCCACCCAGCTTTGTGTCGTCTGCAAACTTGGAGATATTACATCTAGTTCCCTCGTCTAGATCATTTTTATATATTGTGAATAGCTGGGGTCCTAGCACCAATCCCTGCGGTACCCCATTATTCACTGCCTGCCACTCGGAAAAAGACCCATTTATTCCAACTCTTTGCTTCCTGTCTGCCAACCAGTTCTCTATCCAAGACACCCAATCCCGTGTGCTTTAACTTTGCACGCCAATTTCTTATGCGGGACATTATTGAAAGCCTTCTGAAAGCCCAAATACATCACATCCACTGGTTCTCCCTTATCAATTCTACCAGTTACATCCTCAAAAAATTCCAGTAGATTAGTCAAGCATGATTTACCTTTTGTAAATCCATGTTGACTTTGTCTGATCCTGCCACTGTTTTCCAAGTGCTCTTGTGTCTAACTGGTGGATGTGTTCGATGTGTGTTTCTTCAAGAACCAGGACATCGACGCTGCATTTTTCAGTAACCTTTCGAGATATTTGCATTTTGAGTGAGAAATGCCATCAATGTTCGGTTGGCATATTCGGATGGTTGGGCCTACATTGTTGTTTTCTTTGGTCCCGGAGAGGACCGTTTGATTTGCTTGCTTTGTTACTGGCACCACGAAGTTGATTTAATGACAAGTTCGGTGTCCTGTGAGATGACATTAGTTGTGATCTAAGATCACGTAACAGGGTGGGCCACGAGAAGGCTGTCATCATTCACTATTCCACTCAGTTTCAGTTCAAATAATACTTACATTACTTTCCGTGAGTTTTGTGGCTCTGTTAAGAATGTAAGAATATAAGAATTAGAAGCAGGAGTAGGCCATACAGCCCCTTGAGCCTGCTCCACCAGTCAATAAGATCACGGCTGATCATCGACCTCAACTCCACTTTCCCACCTGATCTCCATATCCCTTGATTCCCCTAGAGTCCAAAAATCTATCTATCTCAGCCTTGAAAATACTTGGATAAAACCCCATTACATTTAACACAGCTTCTGTAAGACAGCACCCTGACTGAAGCCAATTGATCTCTGCGTATTTTAGCAATGAGGACAAAGAGCTGGTTTTCACAGTATGAATATTATGTAAAACCAAGCTCACCCCAGATGGGATTTGAACCCGCAATCCTTGGTTCCACATGCCATATTTTTAATTTGGATTTATTCAATATTAAAAACATTTACAACGTTGTGATCATTCTATTGTATCATACAAATCCATTCCTGCACAGCCATTCCCCCAGCACATATTAACATCAAAAACTGAAGTATAATTTGTCTCCCATGAAATACGTTAATTTATTGTACTTTAAAAACTGATCATAAAATACTATATAAACATAGAAAAATAGGAGCAGGAATCGGCCATTCAGCCCGTTTAGCCTGCTCCGCCATTCAATATGATCATGGCTGATCCTCTATCTCAATACCATATTCCCGCGCTCTCCCCATACCCCTTGATGCCTTTTGTGTCTAGAAATCTATCTATCTCCTTCTTAAATATATTCAGTGACTTGGCCTCCACAGCCTTCTGTGGTAGAGAATTCCACAGGTTCACCACCCTCTGAGTGAAGAAATTTCTCCTCATCTCAGTCCTAAATGTCCTACCCCGTATCCTGAGACTGTGACCTCTCGTTCTAGACCCCCCAGCCAGGGGAAACATCCTCGCTGCTTCCAGTCTGTCTAGACCAGTCAGAATTTTATACATTTCAATGAGATCCCCTCTCATTCTTCTAAACTCTAGTGAATACAGGCCTAGTCAACCCAATCACCCCTCATACAACATGAATGAAACATCCACAGAGCCTTATAATGATCTCCACTGGAGTCAAATTACTCTGACTGGAAGGCTATTTCCACAGGGCTCAGTAAACATAGAAACATAGAAGATAGGAGCAGGAGTAGGCCATTCAGCCCCTCGAGCCTGCTCCGCCATTCAATGCGACCATGGCTGATCATCCAAATTAAGTACCCGGTCCCTGCTTTCTCCCCATATCCCTTGATCCCTTTAGCCTTAAGAAATATATTCAACTCCTACTTGAATATATTTACTGAATTGGCCTCTACTGCCTCCTGTGGTAGAGAATTCCACAGGTTCACCACTCTCTGGGTGAAGAAATTCCTCCTCATTTCTGTCCTAAATGGCCTACCCCTTATCCTTAGACTGTGACCCCTGGTTCTGGACTCCCCGACCATCGGGAACACCCTTCCTGCATCTAGTCTGTCCAGTCCTGTCAGAATTTTATAAGTTTCAATGAGATCCCCTCTCGTTCTTCAAAACTCCAGCGAGTACAAGCTCAATCGACCCAATCTCTCCCCATACGTCATTCCTGCCATCCCAGGTATCAGCCTGGTGAATCTTCGCTGAACTCCTTCCATGGCAAGAACATCCTTCCTCAGATAAGGCGACCAAAACTGCACACAATACTCAAGATGTGGTCTCACCAAGGCCCTGTACAACTAGAGCAAGACATCCTTGTTCCTGTACTCAAACCCTCTCGCTATGAAGGCCAACATACCATTTGCCTTCTTAACCGCCTGCTGCACCTGCATGCTTACCTTCAGCGAGTGGTGCACAAGGACACCCAGGTCTCGTTGCACTTCCCCTTCTCCCAATCTATTGCCATTCAGGTAATAATCTGCCTTCCTATTTTTGACACCAAAGTGGATAACCTCACATTTATCCACGTTATATTGCATCTGCCATGCTTCTGCCCAATCACCCAACCTGTCCAAAGCACCCTGGAGTTTCTCGGCATCCTCCTCACAGCTCACACACCCACCCAGCTTTGTGTAGTCTGCAAATTTGGAGATATTACATCTAGTTCCCTTGTCTAGATCATTACTATATATTGTGAATAGCTGGGGTCTGTAAGGTTCGCAAAATTTCGGAAAATTTCGACAGCCCCCGAAGATTATTTGATTAGAGAAAACCTGGTTGGAATGTACCTTAAAAACCCAGGGTATCAAAGATGGCTGCCAGGCCTCATGGCAAAAGAGAAAGACAGCCTGTCTGAACATCTCCATCACTAGCTGAAGTACTTGAGGTACTTAAACTGTCAATCAACTGCGGTTTAGGAAGTTCAACATCGAACAAAGGATTGTTTATTTACAAAGCTCTCAACAGTGTTGACTCAAGAGCTTAAGCACTTGAAGTTGTCAATCAATTGCGGTGGGACTGCAACCGCAGGACAATGGATTGTTTACAAAACACTTGAGTACTGTTTACTGAACACTTAAGGATTTGTTTGTCCAGCACTTGAGAAATCAGTGGGACATTTTAAACTGAGCACAAACCAGTTAAACGAATGGGAAATGCATTCAAACCCATTACGGTCAATGGGGACAGATCGGTCCCTTTTGTGTACCCTGGATACGTCCAGATTTGGGCGTGAAGATAAGGGCTCATAATGGTGTATAAAGATAGCCCCTCAGGAAGCCATTCTCTCTCTCTCTGCCTCCTTGCCTCCGATGCCCTGCCTACAAGAGGAACAGCTCAGCAGCCCGCCCAAAGAAGTGGAATACCAGCAGTTACTTTTAAATTACTGGGGTATCTCTACTTCGGGGCAGTGAAGAATCTAAGACAGACCGTAGGGGCACAGAGCAGGCATTCACTGGTGAGCATAAGCTTTCTGGCCCATTACAAGGCAACCTAGATAGGTATTATGGGTGGGAATTAAAGGGGAATTTTGTTAAATTGCAATTTTAGTCAATTTTCCCTCAATGTGTCCGTTTCTCCTCCCTGTTAAGTAAAGGTGTGCTGTATTAAGCATAAGGTGTGCTGTATTAAGTAAAAGTGTGCTGTATTAAGCAAAAGTGTGCTGTATTAAGCAAAAGTGTGCTGTATTAAGTAAAGGTGTGCTGTATTAAGCAAAGGTGTGCTGTATTAAGTAAAAGTGTGCTGTATTCATTATTTTCAATTCATTTTTAAAAATTTAAATAAATACTGGTCTTCTTTGCACCCAACCACTAGTCTTGTTTTGTCTACATCGCTACTGAAATAAGTCCGGCGGTCAGAACCAGAAAGGGGAGCGATTCAAAACCGCACGGGGCCTGGAGCAGCTCAGATACTTCTGACTGGCCAGAGACAAACCCCAGGGGCATCCAAAACCACACCCCACCTCCCCCCTTTTCTACAAAATGGCGACCGTGGCACGACCTTCGGCAACAGTATGTGACGTAGCAGATGGTGGTCTGGGTCTGGAGAGAGCAGCAGTTATTGGTTTTCTTTTAATCCAACTGATCTGTTTGTGGTTAGGTTCCCGCAGGCTTAGGGAAGTTAAAGCAGAGAGTTGGGATAAGGAAATGGAGATTGAAGAACACCAGGCCAAGATAGAGCACCTGGTGGACCAGCTTGGTGAGGGCAAAAGCCACACGAGGTACGAATTAGAGTACCTGAAGTGCCTAGTTGCAGAGGCCAAGAGTAATGAGATGAGGGTGCGGGAGGAGAACGCCCGCCTCATACAAGTAGTAAGAGAGCAGGAGGAAAAGGTTAGGGAGGTAAAGGCAGCGTATAAGCTGGCCTGCGACCAAGGGTTTGAGGAAGCAGATCATGGCCCCTGTAGGGAAGAGATAGAAAGCTTGAATATGGCTTTAAAGAGGGCAAAGGGGATGATATGTCTTATCAGCCCGAAGGTAGGCCAGTCGGATTTTACCGGCAACCCAAATAGAACCGTCCCACAGGCAACACCCAGAACGAAGTTGGTTAGGGAATCAGAGGTCCCACGACCGCCACCCACAGCTCCGAGCTTTCAGGAGCTCTGTGTGATGAAATATGCCATTCATCAGGCACTGTATTCCCTGTGTTTAGTTTAGTTTCAGTTTCATTTCCTTACCTGTATTGTATTGTGTGTAGGACTCCGTCCATACCTGGCCCCTACTTAAGCAAGCCCCAGTGTGTCTCACAGCAGTACAGTAGATCTCTGGATGAGAGACACTTCTCCAATGTGTATTACTTTCTGAGTTAATAAAAGCCTTGCTTTGCTCCGTTAACGTCGAGTCTCGGATTCATTGAGGCACATCAATTTTATTAACTCAATTTTCAACACAATGGACCAACTCTTGAAACCCGAACGTTTGGATTTGGACCCGCATGCTTCGGACGCATCGGCACGATTCGGACACTGGTTTAAGTGTATGGAATTCTTCCTGGACAATTCCGCAGCCATCACAGGCGCTACGGACGCTGAGAGTATGAAACTCGGAATCCTGCGGAATTGGGTAAGCCACCGGGTTTACCCCCTCATCCAAGACGCCGACACATACCCGGCCGCCTGCGACATCCTAAAGGCGCATTACCAGCAGCCTACAAACGAGGTGTACGCTAGGCATCTGCTCGCTACTCACACACAGCGACCTGGGGAATCGCTGGATGAGTTCCTAGTCACCCTGAAAACGCTTGGCAAAGACTGCAAGTGCCAAGATGTAAAAGCCGCAGTGTACACTGACGAGCTTGTTCGTGATGCCTTTATCGCAGGCCTCAGCTCCACTTACATCCGGCAGAGACTACTGGAAAAAACGGGATTGGACCTGAAACAGGCTGTGGACACAGCGCGATCCCTGGATGTGGCCCAGAGAAACTCGGACGCCTACTCTTCGGCCCGCGCCGCCCACGCCGCCACGTGTGCACCAAGGGCGCCGCCATCTTGGAAGGCATCTTCCCCGCCCGGCAGCCCGACACTGTCGGGGCCCCGCTCTCCCCCCAGAAGCCCTACGACAGCCGCGACGCGTCAGGGCCCCAACTGCTACTTCTGCGGGCAGCCGAAGCACATCAGAAACCTGTGCCCGGCGAAAGGCACCACCTGCTTTAAGTGCGGTAAGAAGGGGCACTTCGGGAAGGTGTGCAGAGGGAACCCCGCTGGAAAACCCGCCACCGCCGCGTGTGCGCCGTGGGAGCGGCCATCTTGGACGCCATCTTGCCCGACATCGTGGGGTCCGCCATCTTGTGAGCAGACAGCGTGGACGCCATCTTGTCTCGATCAAGGCCCTACAGTGGCATCGGTCACAGTGGACCAGGCCAGACCGCACCCGCTATCCAAATCAATGGTGGACATTGAGGTAAACGGGTGCGGGGTTAAATATTTAATTGACAGTGGAAGCACGGAGAGTTTTATCCACCCTGAACTAGCACAACAACTCTCTCTAACGGTGGTCCCTGCTCGGGGCACCATCTCTATGGCTGATAAAACCCAGACATCGACCATTATGGGTTACTGCGCGGTACAATTGTCCGTTAACGGAACTGTATACGATAATTTTAAATTACTAATCATGAAGAATCTATGTGCGAGCGTGATCTAGGGCCTGGATTTCCAGTGCCACCACCAAAGCATCACGCTCAATTACGGTGGGTCCCAGCCGCCCCTCACAGTGTGCGGTCTGGCTACCCTGAAGGTAAAGCCGCCTTCGCTATTCGCGAACCTTACTCCCAACTGCCGGCCAATAGCGACCAAAAGCAGGAGGTACAGCTGGGAGGACAGGCGGTTTATCGCGACCGAGGTAGGCAGGCTCCTGAAGGAGCGCATTATCGAACGCAGCAACAGCCCGTGGCGCGCCCAAGTGGTGGTGGTGAGGGGTAGCGAGAAGAAGCGGATGGTGATAGATTATAGCCAGACGGTTAATCTATACACCCAGCTAGACGCCTACCCGCTACCCCGCATATCCGAGATGGCGAACCAAATCGCCCAATACCGGGTGTTCTCCACCATCGACCTCAAGTCAGCGTACCACCAGCTCCCTATCAGACCAGAGGACCGCCCGTACACCGCCTTCGAGGCGAACGGACGCCTCTACCAATTCCTCAGAGTCCCCTTTGGGGTGACGAATGGGGTCTCGGTCTTCCAGAGG
Source organism: Somniosus microcephalus (assembly GCF_052327205.1). Lineage (NCBI taxonomy): Eukaryota > Metazoa > Chordata > Chondrichthyes > Squaliformes > Somniosidae > Somniosus > Somniosus microcephalus. The sequence continues at coordinate 23,823,675 of NC_140993.1, read as the reverse complement.
GAGATGGGCCGCATGGTCGATGACCACCACTTGCAGGCAACCTTCCCCTACCTCGACAACGTCACCATTTGCGGTCACAACCAGCAGGATCACGACTCAAACCTCGAGAGGTTCCTGAAAACCGCACAAAAACTCAACCTCACTTACAACGAGGACAAGTGCGTTTTCAACACCACGCGCCTCTGCATACTAGGCAGCGTGGTGGAGAATGGGGAAATCAGACCAGACCCCGATCGATTGCGCCCCCTACGGGAGCTCCCCCTGCCCAACACCCCCAAAGCCCTGAAAAGGTGCCTGGGGTTATTTTCTTATTATGCCCAATGGGTCCCCAACTACTCCGACAAAGCCCGCCCCCTCTTGAAAGCATCCTCTTATCCGCTCTCTGCTAAGGCCCACGCCGCCTTCAAAAGCATTAAGAGGGATATTGAGCGGGCCACGCTACAGGCAGTGGACGAGAACACTCCCTTTCAAGTGGAGAGTGATGCGTCTGACTTTGCCTTGGCGGCCACCCTCAACCAGGCGGGGCGGCCCGTAGCTTTCTTCTCGAGGACCCTCCAAGGGCCCGAGATCAGACACTCCTCCGTGGAAAAGGAGGCCCAAGCCATCGTGGAGGCAGTGCGCCACTGGCGGCACTACCTAGCCGGCAAACGCTTCACCCTACTTACCGACCAGCGGTCGGTAGCGTTTATGTTCAATAATAAACAGAGGGGGAAGATTAAAAATGATAAGATTCTTAGGTGGCGGATCGAGCTCTCCACCTTCGAGTATGACATCATTTACTGGCCAGGGGCCCTTAACGAATCCCCCAACGTCCTCTCACGAGGGATGTGTGCCAGCGCCACCGGAGATCGGCTACAGACCCTCCACAATGACCTCTGCCACCCAGGGGGTCACACGGCTGTTCCACTTCATAAAGTCCCGCAACTTACCCTACTCGATTGAGGAAGTTCGGTCTCTGATCAGGAACTGCCGCACTTGCGCTGAGTGCAAGCCTCGGTTCTACCGCCCAGATAGAGCCCACTTAATCAAAGCTACACGGCCCTTTGAGCGGCTCAGCTTAGATTTCAAGGGCCCCCTCCCGTCAGTCGACCGCAATGTTTACTTCCTGAACATTGTGGACGAATACTCCCGTTTCCCATTCGCCTTCCCCTGCCCAGACATGACCAGCGCCACGGTCATTAAATGCCTCAACAGCCTGTTCTGCCTGTTCGGTATGCCGAGCTACATCCATACGGATAGGGGGGCGTCCTTCTTGAGTGAAGAGCTACGCCAGTACATGCTGTCCAGGGGGATCGCCACGAGCCGTACCACCAGCTACAACCCCCAGGGTAACGGCCAGGTGGAGCGAGAGAACGGGACAGTATGGAAAGCAGTCACTCTAGCTCTAAGGACCAAGGGCCTCCCTATCTCCCGCTGGCAGGAAGTCCTCCCAGATGTGCTCCATTCGATACGGTCGCTATTGTGTACTGCCACTAATGCCACACCTCATGAACGAATGTTTGTCTTTCCCCGGAAATCCACCTCAGGCGTATCCATGCCGTCATGGCTCTCCACCCCAGGTCCGGTATTTGTACGAAGGCATGTGAGGGGCCACAAGACGGACCCCCTCGTGGAGTCAGTGCACCTACTCCACGCCAACACCCAATACGCGTATGTCCGGCACGCCGACGGAAGGGAGGACACCGTGTCCATAAAAGACGTCGCCCCAGCCGGTAACGACAACAACCACGACAACAACAGCAACAACGATCACAGCAATTCTTACCCACCCACTATCCTTTCACCACCCCTGGAAGAACATCGACCAACAGTGCCCCCACCAACTGCCCCTTCAACAACCCTGGCGGCGCCCCCGGCAGAGACCCAGGAGGCCACCGGGGACACCCAGCCGACACCCGCGGCACCACAACAGCTACGTCGGTCACAGAGGACTATCAAACCCCCGAACAGACTAAATCTGTAGAAGGGGTGAATGTGATGAAATATGCCATTCATCAGGCACTGTATTCTCTGTGTTTAGTTTAGTTTCAGTTTCATTTCCTTACCTGTATTGTATTGTGTGTAGGGCTCCGCCCATACCTGGCCCCTACTTAAGCAGGCCCCAGCGTGTCTCACAGCAGTACAGCAGATCTCTGGATGAGAGACACTTCTCCAATGTGTATTACTTTCTGAGTTAATAAAAGCCTTGCTTTGCTCCGTTAACGTCGAGTCTCGGATTCATTGAGGCACATCACTCTGGCAGCGAGGGGGGATGGAGGATGAGGTGGTAGAGGAAGCACAGCAGGCCCCGCTAGATAGGCCGGGACCAGGACCAGTGTACTCCCTCCGACAACGAAGGTACGGTCCGCCCGTTGATGAAGATGACCCAGGGGCCTTCCAGAAACAGTTTGTGGTGCCGTATGGCACCCACCAGCTCAGGGACATGGTTAGCCACACCCCCAAGCTCACTAAATTCAGAAAACCCTTACTGCACTTCAGGGAGATAGAACAAGCAGCTTGTGTTAATGACTGCGATGACGCAGAGCAAGCAAAAATGCTGCTGTTTTCCCTGGGAGGTGATCTCCTCCAGGCCCTATCTGGCGAGTGCAAAAGGCGGCAGAAGGATTATGAGGATCTGAGGAATGAGATATTGGAGGCCATGGGACTCAATGATGGTAGTCAGTTCGCCCGGGTAGAAAGAACGGTGCAGCTCCCAGGGGAGTCCCCACAGGCGTTCGCAGACAGGCTGTGGCCAGTCTACCAGAGCGCATGCCCGGGAATGCCAGGGCGGGCAGCACTGAACCCAGTCCAATTGACTCACTGGCTCCATTGTCTTATGACAAACAGCCTACCCCAGATCCAAGCCCAGGTCGCGGCTTGGTTTGACCCCCGAAACCCCCAGACCACCAAAGAAGTGGTGATCCGCCGACTCACAGTAGCATTTAGAAACCTGAGGTGTATCGAGATGCCCCAACCCAAGGGAAAAGTCCATGAGGTTAAACCTGGGTGCCAGAGTAAGAAAGAGTGGCACCAAGAGGGGAACCGTCCCTCTCAGGCTAGGTTAAATTATTATGGGTGCGGGAAAGACGGTCACTGGAGAAAAGACTGTAAGAATCCCTGGACAGCTAACAAGGGAAAGGATCCCACAGCCCCAGCCCAAAAGGCAGGGCCAGATATCCCTCCCGCTGCGATCGAGTCATTTTTACAGTTCCTACGGTCTCTTCTGACTGGCCAGGGGAGAGTAGCAGCCACCACCGGTGCTTTGACCCCGTCTGCCCCATCCCACTCCCAGCAATGACTAGATCCAGCGCAGCCTGTCGACCTGTGTCCCCGCGAAAATGCTGAGGGGAGCAGCCCTTATGTTAAGATGGGGGTGAAGATGGTGCAGGGGAGATATTCGGTGGACACTAGAGTTTCCAGCATGGTGGTCCATTCGGAAGACCTGACCAATTCACCCGGTCTAACAAGGTCCCATTTAGTTTAATGGGACCCACAGGGAATGAGCAGGCTGAGGAAAGGTCTAAACCTTTGGCCATAGGTTTAGGATCCCTCCATACCACGTGGGCGGGTAAACGCAAGACCAATGAGGTGGCCAAGCAGGGAGACAGGGAAGGAGAGTCCTGGGACCCCTGTAGAGCGGGTCCGGTAGCAGCAATCCAGGACAAGGGAGGCACACAGGGGATAGTTTTGGCCCCGGACCAAAAGCAGGTCCAAGCCCAAGATTCTGCCTTTAAGGCCGCCCTGGTGAGGAGAAAGAATTTAGAACAGGGTTACTGGCAGGCTGCTAGTTATATTAATCAATGCAAATTGTTAATGCCGGAGGCAGGGAAACAGGCAGCTGGGATTGAACCTGAGATTAGAAATCCTCAGCCTGCAGCGAGTACACTCTCACAGACTGCACACGCAGGTGCAGTCGCGTGCGTGAAGAGAGAAATTCCCCAGCACTTGGCCTGAGCGATTCCTCCTCTCTTGTGGGACTCCGGGGAGGAGCCTGAACCAGGTTTTAGACCTGAAGGGGAAGACTCTCAGCCACCGGCAGCCACTGGCATGGGATTGCCTGTCCCCAGCCCAGGTTTGGGAAGGGAGGGACCCGAGGGAGAAGGTCCCCAGCCAGCAAGGACTGTGACCCGAGTTAAGGGTCCGCTCGCCAGGGTAGCCCCACCAGCGTCACTCCCTAGGAGGTCTCTTCGGGTACCCCAGCCCAAGAACATTATAAACCATTATAAAAACAGATAGTAAGAGTTTTTATAGTTATATAAAAAGAAAAAGGGTGGCTAAAGTAAATGTTGGTCCCTTAGAGGATGAGACCGGGAAATTAATGGTGGGAAATATGGAGATGGCAAAAACACTGAATGAATATTTTATATCAGTCTTTACAGTAGAAGACACTAAGAATATCCCAACACTGGACAAACAGGGGGCTAAAGGGGGGGAGGAGCTAAGCACGATCAAAATCACTAAGGAAGTGGTACTCGGTAAAATAATGGGACTCAAGGCGGATAAATCACCTGGACCTGATGGCTTACATCCTAGGGTCTTGAGGGAAGTGGCGGTAGGGATTGTGGATGCATTGGTAATAATTTTCCAAAGGTCCCGGCAGACTGGAAAACTGCTAATGTAACACCCTTATTTAAAAAGGGCAGTAGACAGAAGGCTGGAAGCTATAGACCGGTTAGCCTAACATCTGTGGTAGGTAAAATTTCGGAGTCCATTATTAAGGAGACAGTAACAGGATATTTGGACAATCATAATTTAATAGGACAAAGTCAGCATGGTTTTATGAAGGGGAAGTCATGTTTGACAAATTTGCTGGAGTTCTTTGAGGAAGTAACATATAGGGTGGATAAAGGGGAACCAGTGGACGTAGTGTATTTAGACTTCCAAAAGGCATTTGACAAGGTACCACACAAAAGATTATTGCTTAAGATAAAAAATCACGGGATTGGGGGTAATATTCTGGCATGGATAGAGGATTGGCTATCTAACAGAAGGTAGAGAGTTGGGATAAATGGTTCATTCTCAGACTGGCAATCAGTAACTAGTGGTGTTCCGCAGGGGTCAGTGCTGGGTCCCCAACTCTTTACAATCTATATTAACGATTTGGAGGAGGGGGCCGAGTGTAACATATCAAAGTTTGCAGATGATACTAAGATGGGAGGGAAAGTAGTGAGAGAGGAGGACATAAAAAACCTGCAAGGGGACATAGACAGGCTAAATAGGTGGGCAGAGATTTGGCAGATGGAATACAATACTGGAAAGTGTGAGGTTATGCACTTTGGCAGGAAAAATCATAGAGCAACTTATTATCTTAATGGCAAGAAACTGGAAAGTACTGAAGTACAAAGGGATCTGGGGGTCCTGGTGCACGAAACTCAAAAGGTTAGTATGCAGGTGCAGCAAGTGATTAAGAAGGCCAATGGAATGTTGGCTTTCATTGCTAGGGGGATAGAATATAAAAATAGGGCGGTATTGCTTCAGTTTTACCAGGTATTGGTGAGACCGCACCTGGAATACTGCGTACAGTTTTGGTGTCCATACTTAAGAAAGGACATACTTGCTCTCGAGTCAGTGCAAAGAAGGTTCACTCGGTTAATCCCGGGGATGAGGGGATGGACATATGAGGAGAGGTTGAGTAGATTGGGACTCTACTCATTGGAGTTCAGAAGAATGAGAGGCGATCTTATTGAAACATATAAGATTGTGAAGGGGTTGGATCGGGTGAATGCGGGGAGGATGTTCCCGATGATGGGTGAAACTAGAACTAGGGGGCATAGTCTTAGAATAAGGGGCTGCTCTTTCAAAACTGAGATGAGGAGGAACTACTTCACTCAGAGGGTGGTAGGTCCATGGAATATGCTGCCCCAAAAAGCTGTAGAAGCTACATCGTTACATAAATTTAAAACAGAAATAAACAGTTTCCTAGAAGTAAAGGGAATTAAGGGTTACGGGGAGCAGGCAGGAATTTGGACATGAGTCTAGGTTCGGATCGGTCATGGCCCTGTGGGTAGCGGAGCGGGCCCAGGGGCCGTGTAGCCTGATCCTGCTCCTATTTCATGTGTCTAATTCTGTTAGATTCAGGAGATGGTTCTGTGATAGTGGATTGGCGGTTAGGATCAGATCAGCCATGATCTTATTGAATGGCGGAGCAGGCTCGAGGGGCCGATTGGCCTACTCCTGCTCCTATTTCTTATGTTCTTATGTTCTTATGTAAGAAAGTATGGTCACCCACTTTCCAGTGGAAAAGGGCGGACTCCCATGTCAGGGAGAAGCCAAAAGACAGAAGTCCCCAATCAGCAGCCATAAGCTGCGAGGGACTAGAAGTTGGGACCAGTCCAGCTTCGCTGCAGGCAGTAGCCTGCAACAGTCCAGACAGGGATTAGGCTGGCCGCCCGGAGATGGGCGCTTGTATATAGCTTTGCTCAAAATGTTGTATTGCAATTTGGTAGTTTTAAGTATTGGAGTATAAGTTTTAAGTATGGAACCGTTCCAGAGTGTTGTCTATGTGAGCCGAGGTCGCGGGACCTGATCACATTGTCGTTTTTTTAAGTCTTATTCAGAGTTTCGGAAGGTGCAGAGGACCATCATGTCTTTGGATACTCGGGGAAGGGAGCACCCCAAGCCCACGAAGGGAGGGGTCTGCATGAGGCAGATGCCCACAGCAATTAAACTGTTATTGGAAATCCAGATTAAGGTTAAGGGTTTACAAAAAGCTTGCTAATTATTTTATATTTCGTATTATGTACTGGTCCCAACTCCAAAGGAAATAATGTGTGAATTTAGTTCCTAACTGTGAGATTGTACTACTTGTTTAGAGTCAATTGAACAAATTGCATATGCCTGTGGATTGTTGTGTTTGTAGAATGTGGAAGTTTGAAACACATTTATGACTGAAGAATGGTGCCATTTATTAAAGTGTAAGGCAATTGCATTACAAAAAAAGGGAAACTCGTTTCTTCAGTTTGTATTTTTAAACAGATATGTTTTGGCTTGGTGGTAATCTCATTAAAGATGTTGTATCATGTTAAAACTATGTCACAAGTGGTGCAGGGGCATTGGATCCCCTCCATGCTTGGATTATTGTAAATACTCAGTGGTGCAGGGGCATTGGACCCCTTCATGTTTGAACTATTGTAACTAATCATGATTTTCTATCGATAGATGCCCACCATGTACAGCGATTCTCTCTGGGTAAGGGGGATGGAGGTGTCGGGAGATCAGAGATAGATGTAGATAAGTATAAGGGAAGGTTGTTTGTGGGGGGTCAGAAATTATTGCTCACCTTTAACAGGATACTACAAGCCAGTTTTAGTATCCCAGGGGAGACAGTCAGGTTCGCAAAATTTCAGAACATTTCGACAGCCCCCGAAGATTATTTGATTAGAGAAAACCTGGTTGGAATGTACCTTAAAAACCCAGGGCATCAAAGATGGCTGCCAGGCCTCATGGCAAAAGAGAAAGACAGCCTGTCTGAACATCTCCCATCACTGGTTGAAGTACTTGAGGTACTTAAACTGTCAATCAACTGCGGTTTAGGAAGTTCAACATCGAACAAAGGATTGTTTGTTTACAAAGCTCTCAACAGTGTTGACTCAAGAGCTTAAGCACTTCAAGCTGTCAATCAATTGCGGTGGGACTGCAACCGCAGGACAATGGATTGTTTACAAAACACTTGAGTACTGTTTACTGAACACTTAAGGATTTGTTTGTCCAGCACTTGAGAAATCAGTGGGACATTTTAAACTGAGCACAAACCAGTTAAACGAATGGGAAATGCATTCAAACCCATTACGGTCAATGGGGACAATGTGTACCCCGGATACATCCAGATTTGGGTGCGAGGATAAGGGCTCCTAATGGGGTATAAAGATAGCCCCTCAGGAAGTCATTCTCTCTCTCTCTGCCGCCTTGCCTCCGATGCCCTGCCTACAAGAGGAACAGCTCAGCAGCCCGTCCAAAGAAGTGGAATACCACAGTTACTTTTGAATTACTGGGGTATCTCTACTTCGGGGCAGTGAAGAATCTAAGACAGACCGCAGGGGCACGGAGCAGGCATTCACTGGTGAGCATAAGCTTTCTGGCCCATTACAAGGCAACCTAAATAGGTATTAGGGGTGGGAATTAAAGGGGAATTTTGTTAAATTGTAATTTTAGTCAATTTTCCCTCGATGTGTCCGTTTCTCCTACCCGTTAAGTAAAAGTGTCCTGTATTACGCATAAGTTGTGCTGCATTAAGTAAAAGTTTGCTGTATTAAGCAATAGTGTGCTGTATTAAGCAAAGGTGTGCTGTATTGAGCAAAGGTGTGCTGTATTAAGTAAAAGTGTGCTGTATTAAGCAAAGGTGTGCTGTATTAAGTAAAAGTGTGCTGTATTAAGCAAAGGTGTGCTGTATTAAGTAAAAGTGTGCTGTATTAAGCAAAGGTGTGCTGTATTAAGTAAAGGTGTGCTGTATTAAGCAAAGGTGTGCTGTATTAAGTAAAAGTGTGCTGTATTAAGCAAAGGTGTGCTGTATTAAGTAAAGGTGTGCTGTATTAAGCAAAGGTGTGCTGTATTAAGTAAAGGTGTGCTGTATTAAGCAAAGGTGTGCTGTATTAAGTAAAAGTGTGCTGTATTCATTATTTTCAATTCATTTTTTTTATTTCAATAAATACTGGTCTTCTTTGCACCCAACCACGAGCCTCGTTTTGTCTACATCGCTACTGAAATAAGTCCGGCGGTTAGAACCAGAAAGGGGAGCGATTCGAAACCGCACAGGGCCTGGAGCAGCTCAGATTACTTCTGACTGGCCAGAGACAAACCCCAGGGGCAACCAAAACCACACCCCACCTCCCACCTTTTCTACAGGTCCAAGGACCGATCCCTGCGGTACCCCACTAGTCACTGCCTGCCACTCGGAAAAAGACCTGTTTATTCCAACTCTTTGCTTTCTGTCTGCCAACCAGTTCTCTATCCAAGTCAATACTGTTGTGTATGTACCTTTAAGGGAAGAACTGGTTTTAGACTGCAGTACCGGTAGTGACCACCCCTGTATAAAAGGCCCTAGCAGGCTTCTGTATTTCAGTCTGTTCAGTAAAGTACCTGTTAAACTGTTCTCCAGAAGTCCGTGTATTATTGAGGCGCGGACTTTACAGTGGCGACGAGTAAGTTCGAACTCACCTGCAAGTGTGGCATCATCTCACGGGGATCTCGCCCTGAGAGGAGGTTTCTTGGAGGTCGTAGTCTGAGCAACGGGCATCGACCGCGGGCAACCGCCCAAAGAATTCATCGGTGTTCGGAGAATTGCGGGAGAGACTGTGGAGAGCTGTGCTTGGTTCCCCAGTTAAGGTGTTGCAGCAAATCGTGCTGGTAGCAGGTAGTGCGCTGACCCTTCCGGACTGCGGCGGGCTCAAGCTCGATTGAGCGGCTCTACAAAACGGGCCGCGCAGCGTCGCCGGGAAAAGAAAACAAGTGAGGGAGAGGGTGGAGCGCATAGGGCGCGGTCGGTGCTCAAGAACCGGGCAGCGGAGAGAAAATAAATGGGGGGGAAGGAAAGCGAGATGCGCCGAAGCTGCGGGTCGCCACCATTACCCCGTAGAACGCTAGGAGCAGCGCGGCAGCAAGGGGAAGAAGGAAAAGCGCGGGAGGTGCCATTTTATCCCATTGGGGACGAAGGAAAAGTGCGGGAGGTGCCATTTTATTCCATTGGGGAAGAAGAAAAAGCGCGGGAGGCGCCATTTTAAATCGCCCAAGATGCCGAAAAGTGGCAGTATCACTGCTTTCGACAACGAGGTAGAAGACGGGACCACATATGTGGAAAGAATTGAAGTGTACTGCAAGGCAAATGAGGTGGCCGATGGAAAGAGGGCGTCAGTATTATTGAATTTGATGGGCGTGAGTACGTACAGCATTTTGCGGAATTTAATTACCCCAGCTAAACCAATGGAGAAAAGTTTTGAGGAGATTGTTAATACCTTACAGGAACACCTAAACCCTACACCGCTGCTGATAGCAGAAAGATTCAAGTTCCATAAAAGAAACCAGCACAAAGATGAGAGCAATGCTGACTATCTTACGGAACTACGCAAGTTATCGAAGCACTGCCAGTTCGGAGCAGGACTGGCAGACACCTTGCGGGATAAGTTTGTCTGTGGGCGCCAGAGTGAAGGAACCCAGAAATGACTACTTTCAAAAAAGGACCTGACGCTAGTACAGGCTTTCAGCGTGGCAGTATCCTACGAAGCAGCACCACCGGGAGCTGCAGAAATACAACAGAAACCACAAGGATACAGCGCTAACGAAATGGCGTATGGAGCAGAAAAGTGCTATCGCTGCGACAGAACAACCCATGAGCAGAAGGACTGCTGGTTTAAGGACAAAGTATGCAGGCAATGCAGAAAAATGGGACATATAGCAAGAGTCTGCAGATCGGGAAAGAAAACCAACACGACAAGAACTACTAAGGAACAATACAGGAAAGTAAAGAAACTGACAGACAGTAGTTCGGAAGATCAGGAGAGTGATAAGGACTCCGGGAGCAGGAGACTAAGTTGTCTAAAGTTACACAACGTGATCGCAAAGGAAGATCACCGAACCATTTGGGTCACCCTCATGATAGCAGGGTCCCCAGTAAAGATGGAATTGGACACAGGATCAGCCCTAACTGTCATGAATCGACGAGACTATGAGCGGCTATTCTCACACATACCCTTAAAGGACACGTCCATTGTATTGAAGACATACACGGGGCAAAAGGTCTACCCCAGAGGAAAAATAAGGGTGCCAGTTAAATATAACGGCAAGGAAACACAGAAACTATATATGTATATGCTATGAGATGGAGGACCACCATTATTGGGACGTGAATGGATCCGAAAAATACAATTGGATTGGCATTCCATTCTGGCGCTAACTGTGACTGACAAAAAGGATGATGACGTCGCACCTGGACGTCTGTCACAAATTCTATCTGACGCGGAAGAGGTGTTCCAACAAGGACTTGGGACTCTAAAAGGAGTAAAGGCAACCATAGAGATTGAGGATAACGCAAACCCAAAATTTTTCAAGGCCAGACCGATGCCATACGCGATCCGCCCAGCCGTTGAAGCTGAACTGGAGAGTCTGGAGCGTTCGGGTGTGCTGTCCAAGGTGGACTGGAGCGAGTGGGCCACACCCATCGTTCCTGTAATGAAGAAAGCATTGAGCAGCACACCTGGGGAGCCAAAGAAGGTTCGCATCTGTGGGGACTTCAAGGTGACTGTGAACCCAGTCCTGCACACAGTACAGTATCCACTTCTGCGGATAGAAGATATTTTCGCCTCACTATCTGGAGGGAAATGTTTTACAAAGATTGATCTGGCCCAAGCGTATCTACAAATGGAGGTGGAAGAAGCATCTAGAAAATACCTCACGATAAACACTCACAAAGGCCTTTACCAGTACAATCGACTGGTATTCGGGGTAGCATCGGCCCCGGCTATTTGGCAGAGGGCAATGGAACAAGTCCTGCAAGGGATCCCGGGGACCCAGTATTCTTTGGACGACATCCTGGTTACGCGCGAAAATGACAACGAACACCTTGCCAACCTGGAGCAGGTGCTCACGAGATTACAGGAATATGGGCTACGAGCCAACCGCCCCAAATGCGAGTTCTTCAGGAGACAAATCTCGTATTGTGGCCACATGATTGATGAGGAAGGGTTGCATAAGTCGCCGGACAAGATTGAGGCTGTAGTCAAGGCTCCAGCACCGGAAAATGTGTCGCAACTGAGGTCGTTCCTCGGGTTGGTGAACTACTACCATAAGTTCTTGCCGAATTTATCTACAATTCTGCACACACTGAACGCCCTGCTGCAAACTGGAGTGACATGGAAATGGAGTGATGAGTGTAAGCGTGCCTTTCAGGAATTTAAATGCCTAATCTCTTCAAAAGAAGTATTGGCCCACTACAACCCAACACTACCGATTCAGTTGGCATGTGATGCGTCACCCTACAGCATTGGAGCGGTACTGTCACACAAATTCCGTGATGGTTCAGAGAGGCCAATAGCCTTTGCGTCGCGCTCGCTAACCTTAGCCGAGCGTAACTACGCCCAGATTGACAGGGAGGCCCTCAGCCTGGTGTGGGGGGTGAAGAAGTTCAATCACTATCTGCACGGGCAGAAATTCACCCTACTGACTGATCATCAGCCCCTGGTCTCCATTTTTAACCCAAAGAAGGGCGTTCCGGTGATGACGGCGCAACGGCTGCAAAGATGGTCACTTTTTTTAGGGGCACATCAGTACGACATTGAGTACAAGGGTACGAAACAGCATGGAAACGCTGATGGGCTGTCGCGCCTACCGTTGCCTACGGTAGAAGAAACACCGGCAGTGGACCCTGTTGAGATATTCCATGCGACCATAGTCGAATGTTTGCCTGTTACAAACTCGAGTATAGAGAAGGAAACCCGAAATGACCCGACACTCTCTCGGGTCTACGATTTGACGGTGAAGGGATGGCCAGCATATGGCGACTCATTGTTGCCAGCATTCTCGCCAAGGAGAGAACAGCTGTCAGTGTGCCGAGGAACCTTGATGTGTGGATCCTGAGTGGTAATTCCACCCAAGTTGAGAGATAGAGTACTCAATGAGCTTCATGAGGGTCATCTGGGAGGGGTAAAAATGAAGAGCCTAGCCAGGGCGTTTGTGTGGTGCCCGGGAATCGATAAAGAAATTGAGGATATGACCAATAGATGCACAGGATGCCAGAAGGTCCAAAACGCTCCACCACAGGCCCCGCTACATCCATGGGAGTGGCCCTCATCTCCATGGCAATGGGTACACATTGATTTTGCTGGTCCATTTATGGACTCAATGGCCTAGAAATTCAGTTGGCTGCGCCAGCCGTTAGCGCCTTAGGAGGAGCAGATCTCAAGTGCTAGGCGCTTAGCGCCCGGGCGCAGCGCGATCTGCGCCTCGCCCCAACTTCAGTAGACATTTAGCGCTGGCGCAAAGTTTTTGCGCGCGCTCATCTGCGCGCGCAGATCATGACATCATTTCGTCGTGCAACGCCCTTTGTGCGCCTGGAACCGGAACTTCACTCGCGCCGCCCCATTGTGCGCCAGGCGGCTTTAACGACTGTTGAGTGGAACGGTACACAGCTGAGGCGGGCCGCGGGGAGCGCAAATTAAAGGGCACTTACCCTGCACTATAAAGGGCAGCCATTTTGCAGCATTCACTCTTGTGCAACGGATTTTTGGAGAGAGACCAAGGAACAGAGCTTACTGCTTTGGCCCAACACTAGGACAGGTATTTTTGGCTTCAGGCCAGAGCTTTGCAATTCTCTTTGCCTTCATTGAGATCTCAGTGTTTGCCAGCATATTATGGGGGCTGCATTGGGTGCCAACGCTGAGTTTCAGCCTTATGTCGGAAGGGCTTACAGACGCCGTGAGAGAGTGGCAGCCCTGGCTAGACGCAGAGGGGGCAACAGGCGTTGCCAAGTGAGGCCTTACCCACCCAGGGTATACCGCCAGCAGTTCTCCTATCTCAACATGTCTGCCGCGCAGTGTGTTAGGAGGCTGCGATTCAGAAGGGAGGTGGTTGCAGACATCTGCCAGCTGCTTCACAGAGATCTGCGTCCACAGCTGATGCGCAGGACGTCTCTGTCGGTGGCAGTGAAGGTGATGGTGGCTCTCAACTTCTATGCCACCGGCTCCTTCCAATCCGCTGCTGGGGACATCGCTAACATCTCCCAGTTCGCCGTGCATTGCTGCATCCGCCAGGTGACCAATGCCCTTTTCAGAAGGAGACGTCAATTCATCTCCTTCCCCATGACCCTGGACAAGCAGCAGCAGCGTGCAGTGGGATTTGCAAGAATAGCGGGCTTCCCCATGGTGCAGGGCACCATTGACTGCACGCATGTGGCTTTGCGGGCACCTCTGGAGCATGCCGAGGATTACCGCAACCGGAAGGGCTACCATTCACTCAACGTACAGCTGGTGTGTGACCACAGGCAGCGCATCCTAGCTGTCAATGCCCGCTTTCCAGGCAGCAGCCACGATGCCTTTATCCTGCGACAGACAACTGTGGCTGACATGTTCCAGGCACAGCCTCACCCAAGAGGATGGCTTATCGGGGACAAAGGCTATCCTTTGTGTACCTGGCTCATGACCCCGCTCCGCGCGCCCACGACCCCTGCTGAAGAGGCATACGAGAGCCATCAAGCGACCAGGAACCTCATCGAACAAACAATCGGCGTCCTGAAGCAACGGTTCCGCTGTCTGGATCGCTCCGGGGGTGCCCTCCAGTATTCGCAGGAGCGAGTCTCCCAATTCGTCGTCGTTTGCTGCATGCTGCACAACCTGGCTATCCGCAGGACTCAGGCACTGCCACCTCACGTTGGACCCCCACCTCAGGAGGAGGAGCAGGAGGAGCATGAGGAGGAGGAGGAGTACCAGCCCAGGAGGGTGGCAGAAGGTCCAAGGGCCGCCCGTCGGCGGCTTATTGAACGTCACTTCTAGGCCCCCTGTCAGGGAATGGCTTGTGCCAATGAAAGAACATGATTGCAGCCGCTCCGCAAGCCCTCAGCTGGTTAAGGCAACAAACACTTCAAAGATCAAACATGGACAATGTGAATAAATAAAATTGTTTATTGTTCAAACTAGGGCCCTTGCCACATGAAAACCAAAAACACACGAAACCCCCAAAAAACACTCACACACATGACTCACTCCCACAACCTGGGGAGGATTAACAAAAGATGTAAACAAAAATGGCCTTCATCCTCGGCCTTCACAAAACACCCATTCCAAAAAACCAAACATTTGGACACACCCTCTACTTTGTGGCCCGCGAGGGCGATGCCTTCTGCAAACTTTGGCGGCCCCTGCACGCCCTGCTGCTCCTCCTCAAAGTGAGGCCAGTGGCTGCTGCAAGGCTGGGGAAAGTCTCCTGAGGGGCACATGTCGTGATGGCAGATGCCCTTGGGGGTCGGCCTAGACGAGGTCTGTCCGTCGAGGGGCCGGCTGGTGAATGCTACAGCTGTGGCTGGGCAGCATCAGTCGCTGCAGCAGCTCATGGCAGCTCCACTGGGGGAGTGGCAGTGGCGGCTGGAGGAATGGGGGCAAGCTGGTGGATGGCAGGCGCTCGCTGGTCGCCTGAGACACTGGCACTCGCCCGGGCCAGCACTGCAGCATGCGCAGCAATCTGCCGAGGGACAGACCGCTGTGCTGCTGCAGCACGCCGGGTGCCCTGGCGATGCCTGGCTGACACAGCGAGTGTGGCAGCAGTGAGTGCCCGTGTTGCCCTGTTCTGTGACCGCATCAGAGCAGCCAGTGACTGCACGGCACCACTGATCACCTGGCCAGTCGCTGCCTGAGCTGCCCCGAATTCCGCCAAACTGGTGGCCTGTGAGGCCCCGAATTCGGTCACACTCCGAGACAGGGACTCGATGGCCTCAGGCATCCGTGCCACTACCCCCATGAGCTCCGTGTGCCGGCGCTCCGAGTCCGCGGATATGTCCTCGAGGCGGCGCATCTCCTCGGCGTTGACCGTCTCCGGACTGGAGGCCGGACTCTCCCTCTGGGGAGAAGGCCGCAGGGCTGGCCGACCCTTCCTGCGTTGCTGGATGCCGCTGGGCCCAGCAATTGGACTCCCCTCCGACCCTTCCCCCCTCTGGGGAGAAGGCCGCTGAGCTTCCACCCCCCTCCCGCGTTTCTGCAGGCCGCTGGTCCCAGGAGCTACACTCCCCTCCAACACTTCCCCCACGCTCCCCTCCAGGGAAGATGTGTCCCCTACATTGGCATGGCTTGCCGCGGCTGAAGGTTCCCCTGATGGGCCGCCTTCCTCTTGCTCCTCCTCCTCCTCCTCTTCTGAGGGGCTGTCACTGGCAACTTCAGGGACCTCCTTCTCACCATCTGAAAGCAGGAAGGCACAAGAGTAGCTTTAGAGTGAGGAGAGGGCGTCAGCGAGGGATGCATGAGTGGTGGCATTCAGCGCATTGGTCGGACAGTGGCAAAGGATGTAGATCTGATGCGCAAGTGGGACGAGAGAGCTCCAAAAGGTGATGTCCTTACCATTGGTGCCCAGAACAGAGTCGGCATCTCCAGATGCAATGGGGCCAATCACCTGGGCACCCATGATGCGCTCCACGCGCTGTTGCAGCTCGGTGAGCTGCTGGATCTGGGGTCCGCCTCCCCCGGTCTCAGTCCAGCTCCTCTTATTATTGGCCAGCTTGGCCTGCAAGAGAAAGGACGGCCTCTAAGTACAGTGTGTCGCCCTGATCTTGTGTGCACTGCCTCCCATGGTGGAATAGCCTGGCCAGTGTGTAGCCCTGATCTTGTGTGCACTGCCTCCCATGGTGGAATAGCCTGGCCCGTGTGTAGCCCTGATCTTGCGTGCACTGCCTCCCATGGTCGAATAGCCTGGCCAGTGTGTTAAGTGCACAATGTGCAATTGATGCTCATGACTGTCCCATAGCTGCTGCATGAGGGCTGGCCATTAGGGCTTTCAGGTCCCTTTGCCCATAATGTGAGGTGCACATGCAAGGATGAGGAGGACACTGGAAAGGGTCATTTAGCTTTTTAAGCCATTGTACAGTGCTCTTGGGGACCTCACTGTTGGATGTCACCCTGGTGGCGACATGCCTCCAGGCTTTCCGGTAGACGTGGGCCGCCGGCTTCTTCCCATTGTCCGGAAACAAAATATGGCGTCTCTTCTCCACAGCGCCAACCAGCACCCTCAGATCATGCTCTGAGAAGCGCTGCGCTCGTTCACGGGCCTTCTCCATCCTTTCAGGCGCTATTTGGGTCCAGCAGCAGTGTTCAGGCCTAGCTGGAGGGCTGCAGTGTCCAGGGCGTGGCAGCAGACCAACTCGACCCTTCCCCCTTAAGAGCTGGCCGGCTCCAGGGTGTCTGCTGTCAATCAAGAAATGGCCGCACCTGCGCTGCGCCCGGCCTCGGGGGTATCGCTCAGCACCTCCGGCTTAGTGCCTAAAGAGAGCCGTGCATCGCCAGTTTTAGCGCTCGAGCAAACTCTTAGGGCGAAGCTAATGAATATCGGCGAAGTGGCCTCGAATTTGCGCCAGGCGCAAACTTTAGCGGCCGCCCGACTTTACCGCCCCAAAAGTGGCTATAATGAATTTCTAGGCCAATGTTTCTAATCGCTGCGGACGCCCATTCAAAATGGCCAGAGGTCGTTAAAATGTCCTCCACCACCACGGAGAAAACTATTGCAGTCCTAAGGACCATCTTCACCAGGAATGGGTTGCCAGAACAGATTTGCTCCGACACTGGGCCACAGTTTGTGTCTGAGGATTTCCGGAGGTTCCTGAAGAATAATGGGGTGAAACATTACACATCTGCCCCATATCATCCAGCCACAAATGGATTGGCTGAGAAGTTTGTTCAGACCTTTAAAAAGGCCATAAAGGCAATGTATAATGATGACATACCACTACAACACAAGGTGGATAGTTTCTTGTTTGCTTACCGGAATGCGACACATGCAGTAACCAACCAAGCTCCAGCCGTACTGTTCTTCAACCGAAGGCTAAGATGTCGTCTGGATTTGCTCAAACCAAACATAAGACGAGATGTTGAGGATAAGCAATTCCAGCACATAAATGAGAAGCCAACCCGGAGCTCCAAGGTAGGGCAACCAGTATTGGCCCGCGACTACCGAACAGAAAAATGACAGCCAGGAACGATATGCACACAGCAGGGACCACTAATGTACACAGTGGACATTGGAGAGAGCATTGTGAGGCGCCATGCTGACCAGATTCTAGAGTCACAGGAACAAGCCAAACCCGTGCCACGAGAAGGTGCACCTGGTAATCAACCTGAAGTACAGATTGCATCTACCTCAGAAGTAGTGGTATTGGAAGCTGACGAACCAACCAGTGACCATGAACCAGAATCAGCTTCGCCGCAAGAACAGGATACTCGAGAAAGGCGCTATCCAGTCAGGATCAGGAAGCCTCCTCAAAGACTGAACTTATAAATGATTATTTCAGTTGATGTATATAATATCCAGAAAGTTGTAATTAGTTATTATTTAGTTGTTAAATGAATGTTATGTACTGTTTATCTAAAAGGGGAGAAATAGGAATTGTTGTGTATGTAACTTTAAGGGAAGAACTGGTTTTAGACTGCAGTACCGGCAGTGACCACCCCTGTATAAAAGGCCCTAGCAGGCTTCTGTATTTCAGTCTGACGTTGCCCTCCTGTTCAGTAAAGTACCTGTTAAACTGTTCTCCCGAAGTCCGTGTATTATTGAGGCACGGACTTTACAAATACCTTGCCCCCAATCCCATGTGCCTTAACTTTACACGCTAATCTCTTATGCGGGACCTTATCAAAAGCCTTCTGAAAGTCCAAATACACCACATCCACTGGTTCTCCCTTATCTATTTTACCAGTTACATCCTCAAAAAATTCCAGTAGATTAGTTAAGCACGATTTACCTTTTGTAAATCCATGTTGACTTTGTCCAATCCTGTCACTGTTTTCCAAGTGATCTGCTATTACATCTTTTATAATGGACTCTAGCATTTTCCCCACTACCGATGTCAGGCTTACCGGCCTGTAATTCCCCATTTTCTCTCTGCCACCTTTTTTGAATAGTGGGGTAACATTAGCTACCCTCCAATCCATGGGTACTGGGTCCCTTGCTTTTTGTGGTATGTCAATGATTTAGACTTCAATGTAGGGGGCATAATTAAGAAGTTTGCAGATAATACAATAATTGGCCATGTGTTTGATAGCGAGGAAGAAAGCTGCAGGAAGATATCAATGGACTGGTCAGGTAGTCAGAAAAGTGGCAAATAGAATTCAATCTGGAGAAGTGAGAGGTAATGCATTTGGGGAGGGCTAACAAGGCAAGGGAATACACAATAAATGGTAGGATACTGAGAAGTGTAGAGGAACAGAGAGACCTTGGAGTGTATGGCCACAGATCCCTGAAGGTAGCAGGACAGGTAGATAAGGAGGTTAAGAAGGCATACGGGATACTTGCCTTTATTAGCCAAGGCATAGAATATGAGAGCAGGGAGATTATGCTTGAACTGTATAAAACACTAGTTAGGCCATAGCTAGAGTACTGTGTACAGTTCTGGTCACCACATTACAGGAATGATGTGTTTACACTAGAGAGGGTACAGAGGAGATTTACGAGAATGTTAGCTATGAGGAAAGATTGGGTAGGCTGGGGTTGTTTTCTTTGGAACAGAGGAGGCTGAGGGGAGACTTACTTGAAGTGAATAAAATTATGAGGGGCCTAGATGGAGTGGATAGAAAGGACCTATTTCCCTTAGCAGAGAGGTGAATAACCAGGGAGCAGAGATTTAAAGTAATTGGTAGAAGGATTAGAGGGGAGTTGAGGAGAACTGTTTCCACCCAGAGGGTGGCGGGGGTCTGGAACTCACTACCTGAAAGGATGGGAGAGGCAGAAACCCTCATTGCATTTAAAAAGTACTTAGATATGCCCTTGAAGTGCTGTAACCTACAGGGCTACGGACCAAGTGCTGGAAAGTGGGATTAGGCTGGATAGCTCTTTGTCGGCCGGTGCGGACAAAATGGGCCGAATGGCCTCCTTCTGTGTAGTAAATTTCTGTGATTCTATGATTCTATGTTCCAAGGGGCAAAAATTCGGTTGCTTTGCGCCTCCCATTAGTGCCCTAAGAGGGCGCTGATGGGGCGCAAAGCAACTAGCGCCCGGGCACGGTGATGTTTGCGGCGTTCGCGAAATCGACCAGAGTTTTTGCGGCGGCGCAAATGTCTACTGCCCCGATCTCCTGCGCCCGCAGATCGTGACGTCTGTCGAGCGTGCAATGCCCCGGTGATGCCCCGGACTGGATATTGGGTGGCACCCCCCTCTGTAGCACTTTCTCTTACTACTGTTCAGATCTCAAGAATTACGAATTAACTTAACAATGACAGACAAGGATGTGATCAATAAAATTGGTCTTTTAATCAGGCTATAGTTCAAAATTCAAGGGTTCATAGAAGCACCTTGGGCAATAAATTCAAAGAACTCCCGGCAATAAATATGCCGGCAACTTATCAATTCAAAGTATATAAAAGTGCCCCCTTTTAGTTATTTCATAGCCCATGTCCAATTCTAACATAGTAACATAGAGATAGGAACAGGAGTAGGCCATTCGGCCCTTCGAGCCTGCTCCGCCATTCAATGAGATCATGGCTGATCCTCGTCTGAGATCATAGCTGATCTTACCAGTTCAGTACCCCGTCCCCGCCTTTTCTCCGTAACCCTTAATCCCCTTAGCCTTCAGAAATATATCCAATTCTCTCTTGAAAATATTTATTGAATTAGCCTTCACAGCCCTCTGTGGCAGGGAATTCCACAGGCTCACCACTCTTTGAGTGAAGAAATTCTTCCTCATCTCTGTTTTAAATGATTTGCCCGCTATTTTTAGACTGTGGCCCCTGGTTCTGTGCTCCCTGGCCATTGGAAACATTCTCTCTGAATTCAGCCTGTCCAGGCCTGCCATAATTTTATATGTTTCGATGAGATCCCCTCTCAATCTTCTAAACTCCAGTGAGTACAAGCCCAAACTATTTAATCTCTCTTCGTAGGTCATTCCCGCCATTCCAGGTATCAGCCTGGTGAATCGCCGTTGCACTCTTTCCATGGCAAGAACATCCTTCCGCAGATGGGGCGACCAAAACTGTACACAATACTCCAGATGCGGTCTCACCAGCACCTTGTACAGCTGTAGTAAGGTATCCCTATTCCTATACTCGAACCCCCTTGATATGAAGGCCAACATACCATTTGCCTTCTTAATCGCCTGTTGCACCTGCATGCTCTCCTTCAGTGACTGGTGCACAAGAACACCCAGGTCCCTCTGCACTTCCCCATCTCCCAATCTATTGCCATTTAGATAATAATCTACCCTCCTGTTTTTACCCCCAAAGTGGATAACCTCGCATTTATCCACATTATAGTGCATCTGCCACGTATCCGCCCATTCCCCCAACCTGTCCAAATCGCACTGTAGCCTCCTGACATCCTCATCAGAGCCCACCCCTCCTCCTAGTTTAGTGTCGTCAGCGAATTTGGAAATATTGCATCCAATTCCCTGATCCAGATCATTTATATATATTGTGAACAGCTGGGGTCCCAGGACAGATCCTTGCGGCACCCCGCTGGTCACTGCCTGCCACTCTGAAAACGAGCCGTTTATTCCAACTCTCTGTTTTCTATCCGCCAGCCAGTTCTCTATCCACGTTAATACTTTGCCCCCAATCCCATGAGCCTTAATTTTGCATGACAATCTTTTGTGTGGAACCTTATCGAAGGCTTTCTGGAAGTCAAGGTACACCACATCCACTGGCTCTCCCCCATCTATTTTACCAGTTATTTCCTCAAAAAATTCCAGCAGATTAGTCAAACACGATTTACCCTTTGTAAATCCATGTTGACTCTGTCCGATCCTTTCCCCATTTGTCAAGTGCTCCGCTATTTTATCCTTAATAATGGACTCTAGCATTTTGCCCACAACCGATGTAAGGCTTACTGGTCTATAATTCCCTGCTTTCTCTCTACCCCCCTTTTTAAATATTGGGGTAACATTAGCTACCCTCCAATCCACGGGTACTGTTCCCGAGTCAATGGAGTTCCGGAAGATGATCCTTAGAGCATCTGCTATCTCCAGGGCCACCTCCTTAAGTACCCTAGGATGTAGTTTATCAGGCCCCGGGGATTTGTCGGCCTTCAGTCCCCTCAACTTACCCAACACCATATCCCTAGAGATACTAATTTCTGTCAGCTCCTCCCTCTCATTAGTCCCTATGTTTGCCGATATTCCTGGGAGGTTATTTGTGTCCTCCTTTGTGAATACAGAACCAAAGTATGAGTTTAATTGGTCTGCCATTTCCTTATTCTCCATTATATATTCTCCCGAATCGGACTGCAGGGGACCGACTTGGGATTTTACCAGTCTTTTCCTCCTGATATACCGATAAAAGCTTTTGCAGTCTGTCTTTATTTTTGCTGCAAGTTTACTTTCGTATTCTATTTTCCCCTTCCTGATTAATCCTTTTGTCCTCTTCTGCTGTATCCTGTACTGCCCCCAATCTTCCGGTCTGGTGCTTTTTTTTGCCAGTTGATATGCCCTTTTTTTTGATTTTATGCTGTCCCTAATTTCCCTCGTTATCCACGGTTGAGTCACCTTTTTAGGTTTATTTTTATGCCAAACCGGTATAAACATGTTCTGGAATTCTTCCATTCTATCTTTGAATGCTTGCCATTGTCTATCCACTGTCAATCCCCCCAGAAACACCACCCAATCAATCTTACCCAATTCCCGTCTCATACCCTCGTAATTCCCTTTATTTAAGTTCTGGACCTTAGTCTCTGATTCAATTTCCTCACTCTCCATCTCGACATACATACTCCTCCATTTCTGGGTGATCGGTCGAAGGAAACTGTGAGTCGAAACATGAACTGGCCACCTTTCTCACTTCAATCTTCCTCTTGCTTTTTCTTCTCTGTTCTCCTTCTCCTCTCTGAAAACTCCCGCCACTGGGTTATAAGGCCTCGTTGATCATAAATTACTCTCTGCCTCCCTTGGATAGGTCTGTCCCACTCCAAACCTTCCCTAATTGGAGTTCCATCCGCATGACACATTCCTGTTCCTCTGAGATGTGTGTTCTCCCCTCCTTGTCCATGTGGCCTCTCAACCAAAGAAGACACACTGACCACCATTTTGTGTCTTCACAAACAAAGAACATATGCTGGTTTCTTACATTTTAAATCCGTCCGTTATCATCTTACAATTCGTTCGCACTTTCAATCTCCACACGGTAGCAGCCGAACGAAAGCAGGTGTAAGAATCTTACCCCTCCTTTCTGCCTACCGCAAGCAACGACAGGGAGACTGGAACGTTTTCCAGTTGGTGAGGGGCTGGGGGGGCGTTATTTAAAGGCGCCCTCTTCCTGCCTTTTTTAGTGGGAGACATTTTTTCACCACTCATTCTGACAGAGAGAGAGATTCTGAGAGAGAGATGGAGAGACTTCTGCAGAGAGTCAACGCTTTGTGAAGTAGTTTTGGCTACTGAGAATCACTTTGCAGGTTCTTTTGTATTTGACCTTCATTACAGGAAACTTTGTGCTATCTGGGGGTGAGCTATCCGGCAATCTGGAGCCACCGGCAAAAATCAGCAGCCATTTTTTATTCTTTTTGTTTGTTTTTTTTTTCTTTGTTTGAACAGTCAAGCTGTGCAAGGTCTGTAGCTATAGCAACAGCTTCAGCTACAGAGCTTTAGGGCCACACCCGAGTGTTTTGAAGCTGTTGCTAAGCAACAGTGTTTGTTGTCAAATACGGAGATAAGAATCTCCGTATCTCTCAACATTAACTCTGGAGAGTACGGCAGTTTTGAGGCAATGGCAGCAGCTCGGTCCCGTGGGTGCCAGATAGCACAAAGTTTCCTGTACTTTGATTGTCAAGAGAGTGTGGGGGCTGCACTGATTCTGGGCATCATCCTGTGCTGGCAGAATCAGAGGCATCAGAGACGCAGAGAGAGAGTGGCAATCATGGCCAGACGGAGGAGGGACAACAGGCCTCTGCACAGGAGACCTTACCCTCCCAGGGTACTCTGGGAAGAGTTCTCCTACCTCAACATATCTGAGGAGCAGTGTTTGCGCAGGCTGCACTTCAGCAAGGAGGTGGTCACTGAGCTCTGCCACCTGCTGCAGCCAGATCTGCAGCCTCAACTGAGGACCAGGACATCTCTGTCAGTGGCAGTAAAGGTCACAGTGGCTCTGAATTTTTATGCCACCGGCTCCTTTCAAGCAGCTACCGGGGACATCACCAATAATGCCCAGTTCGCTGTCCATTGCTGCATCTGGCAGGTCACAAATGCCCTCTATAAAAGGAGACGCCAGTACATCTCTTTCCCGATGACCCAGGCCAAACAGCATGAACGTGCATTGGGCTTTGCGAGGATAGCGGGCTTCCCCATGGTGCAGGGCACCATTGACTGCACGCATGTGGCATTGCAGGTACCGCAGGAAAATGTAGAGGTTTTCCGAAGCCGCAAGGGGTTCCACTCATTAAATGTCCAGTTGGTCTGTGACTACAGACAGCTGATACTCGCTGTCTGTGGTAAACCACTTTTATCGTTCACTATCGTTACACTATGGTTATCACTGTTTACACTGTTGTATCACTACACAAGGTCACCTCTTGTCACGCTGTTATACCTGGGCTGACCACAGCTGACTCCGCCCATGACTCCGCCTGCTTGCCCAGGTATAAAGGTGGTCGACTGGCTGGTATTCCTCCTTGTTGGACCCGATCACCCACGAGGGTGGGCTCTGTTATTTAGCCAATAAAAACCTATAGTTACTATCTTAACTCGTCGCTTTTCATTGGATGAATTGATAGGTATATCAATTTTATTGGCTAAATTTTGAAATGAGTGGATCGGAGCAGCCAAACGACCAGCCAAACGGCCAGCTACAACAGCCACAGCAGCCGGCCTGGCTGCGAGCCCTCCGACCGCCGTACCTGGATCTAAACCCACAGGCAGCGAACTCAGCCCTCGACTTCAAACACTGGCTGAGCTGTTTCGAATCCTACCTGGGAGAATCCGGCGTGCCTCCGGGATCCAAACTAAGAGTTCTGACCGCCCAAGTGAGCCCTAAAGTATTTGCACTCATCCAGGACCTTACTACATACGAGGACGCCCTCAACCTGCTGAAAGAGCAGTACCGGAGCCCGGTAAACTCTATGTATGCCAGACATCTCCTAAGATCCCGCTCTCAACAGCCAGGAGAGTCTGTAGATGAATTTTTACGGGCGCTACAAACACTCGGCAGGGACTGTGACTTTAAAGCTGTAACGGCTGCAGAAAATACTGAAGGGAATATCCGCGATGCCTTCGTGAAAGGCCTTCGGTCCGACTACTCACGGCAAAGACTGCTCGAATCAAAGGACCTCGACCTGAATACAACTGCAGCCCTCGTTCGCTCTCTGGAAGTGGCCCATCGGGACCTCGAGGCGTATTCCAGGTACTGTGCTGCGCGACCCTGGGACTCCGGCCCGACCCCGGCCGCAATACCCCTCGCACCGCCGCCTCTGGGACCTACCTCAGCGTCGGTGTCCCAGAACCGATCGGGACCGCCACCCCCGGTACCGGCTGCAACATCGGAGCCCCGCGATCAGGCCGCCAGCTGCTTCTTCTGTGGCCAGGCGAAACACCCGAGGACGCGCTGCCCTGCAAGAAACGCGACTTGCTCCGATTGCCACAAGAAAGGCCACTTCGCTAAGGCCTGCAGGGGGAGAGCCACAGACGCCAGCAGTGCCTCATGCGAGTTGTGGGGGCGGCCATCTTTCATCAAGGCCACAGATGCCAGTATCCCCTCGTGAGAGTCGTGGGGGTGGCCATCTTTGATCAAGGCCACCGACGCCAGCAATGCCTCATGTGAGTTGTGGGGGCGGCCATCTCCTCCGCCATTTTATTCAACCTCGTGGGCGCCGCCATTTTGTCCACCACACTCGACCGCCACCTTGTCTCCAGACCCGACCACCGCCTCACCCGCAGACTACAGCAGCTCGCTCAGCCATACACTAGCCTCCGTCACACTGGACCAAGCTCGCCCGCATCACCTGTCCAAGTCCATGATGGACATCAAAGTAAACGGCCACGCCACGACCTGCCTGTTCGACAGCGGAAGCACGGAGAGTTTCATCCATCCAGACACGGTGAGCCACTACTCCCTCACTGTCCGGCCAACACGCAACCGGATCTCGATGGCGTCGAGGTCCCATTCTACAGACATCAGCGGCTACTGTGTTGTGACCCTGTCGGTTAGGGGCACGGAGTATAAAAATTTTAAACTCCTCGTCCTGCCCCAGCTCTGTGCTGCCAACCTACTAGGGCTGGACTTCCAATCCCACCTTCAAAGTGTCACTTTGGCATACGGTGGACCCCTCCCCCCACTCACAGTCGACAACCAGTAGCCTTTAAGCCGCCCACCGCATACCACCTGCGGCCTATCCACCCTCAAGGTCCCGCCCCCCTCCCTGTTTGCTAACCTCACCCGCGACTGTAAACCCGTCGCCACCAAGAGCAGGCGGTACACCGCCGGGGACAGAGCTTTTATTAGCTCTGAGGTGCAGCATCTCCTGAAGGAGGGCATCATCGAGAGGAGCAACAGCCCCTGGCGTGCCCAGGTCGTAGTCGTTAAGACCGGCAATAAAAACCGCCTGGTCATCGACTACAGCCAAACCATAAACCGGTACACCCAGCTGGACGCATACCCCCTTCCCCGCATATCTGATATGGTCAATCAGATTGCACAGTACTGGGTATTCTCCACCATCGACCTTAAGTTGGCCTATCACCAACTCCCTATCCGCCCTGAGGACCGCCAGTATACCGCCTTCGAGGCGAATGGCCGCCTCTATCACTTCCTTAGGGTTCCCTTCGGCGTCACCAACGGGGTTTCAGTCTTCCAAAGGGAGATGGACCGGATGGTTGACCAGAACGGGCTACAGGCCACATTCCCTTATCTAGATAACGTCACCATCTGCGGCCGCGACCGGCAGGACCACGATGTTAATCTGGAGAAATTCCTCCGTACGGCCAAACGGCTGAACCTCACTTACAATAAGGAGAAATGTGTGTTTAACACCTCGCGTCTCGCCATCCTCGGCTGCGTAGTAGAGAACGGGGTCATCGGCCCCGACCCCGAAAGAATGCGCCCCCTCATGGAGCTACCCCTCCCCCACTGTCCAAAGGCGCTGAAGAGAACCCTGGGGCTCTTCGCCTACTATGCCCAATGGGTGCCGAATTATGCGGACAAAGCCAGACCCCTCATGAAGTCCACCTCCTTCCCCCTGACGGCAGAAGCGTGCGCAGCCTTCTCCCTCATAAAGGGAGACATTGCTAAGGCCACGATGCACGCGGTGGATGAGTCTATCCCTTTCCAAGTGGAGAGCGATGCATCCGACTTCGCCCTAGCAGCAACCCTTAACCAGGCGGGGAGACCTGTGGCCTTCTTCTCAAGGACCCTCCAGGGCCCTGAGATCCGACACTCTTTGGTCGAGAAGGAGGCCCAGGCGATCGTGGAGGCAGTACGACGCTGGAGGCATTACCTGGCAGGCAAACGATTTACCCTCCTCACCGACCAGCGTTCGGTCGCTTTTATGTTTAATAACAAGCTGAGGGGCAAAATCAAGAACGACAAGATCTTGAGGTGGAGAATCGAGCTCTCCACCTATGATTATGATATCTTGTACCGGCCTGGTAAACTGAACGAACCCCCAGATGCTCTATCACGAAGTACATGCGCCAACGCGCAAATTGATAGACTGCAGACCCTCCACAACGACCTCTGCCACCCCGGGGTCACCAGACTTTACCACTTCATTAAGGCCCGCAACCTGTCCTACTCCATTGAGGAGGTCAGGACCATGACCAGGAACTGCCAAACCTGCGCCGAATGCAAACCGCATTTCTTTAGGCCGGACAGAGCAAGCCTGATCAAGGCCAACCGCCCCTTCGAGCGCTTGAGCATCAATTTTAAGGGGCCCCTCCCGTCCTCTGACCGTAATGTGTACTTCCTCAACATCATTGATGAGTACTCCCGTTTCCCCTTTGCCTTCCCCTGCCCAGACATGACCAGTACCACGGTCATCAAATGCCTGAACGACCTCTTCGCCTTGTTCAGGTTCCTGAACTATATACATAGCGACCGGGGCTCATCCTTCATGAGCGAGGAACTTCGCCAGTTCCTACTAGCGAGAGGCATTGCTGCAAGCAGGACCACCAGCTACAACCCCCGAGGGAACGGCCAGGTGGAAAGAGAGAACACGACTGTCTGGAAGGCCGTTCTCTTAGCCTTAAAGTCTAAGGGCCTGCCAACCTCTCGCTGGCAGGAAGTCCTCCCGGCAGCGCTGCATTCCATCCGGTCACTGCTTTGCACGGCCATTAACGCCACCCCCCATGAACGAATGTTTGTTTTCCCCAGGAAGTCGACTACGGGAACCTCGCTACCAACATGGCTGACTTCTCCGGGGCCCGTCTTGCTGCGAAAGCACGTGAGGGCCCATAAAACGGACCCCCTGGCCGAGAGGGTGGACCTCCTGCACGCCAACCCCCAGTACGCCTACGTGACATACCCAGACGGGCGGGAGGACACAGTCTCCTTACAAGACCTTGCACCCTCGGGCACCCGAGACACCACCGTTACCTCCCCCCACCCCCCCAAATCCACCCCAGGTAGACGGCATGCCGGAACCCCACGAGCCTTCGCCGACCACGCAGACAACAGCATTAACATCGGATACTGCATCACCGCCGCCGCGCCGATCAGAGAGACTAACAAGGCCTCCGGACAGACTGACATACCCGAACTGGTAGTACACTTCACCCCGCCAGACTCAAATCTAAACAAGGGGTGTATGTGGTAAACCACTTTTATCGTTCACTATCGTTACACTATGGTTATCACTGTTTACACTGTTGTATCACTACACAAGGTCACCTCTTGTCACGCTGTTATACCTGGGCTGACCACAGCTGACTCCGCCCATGACTCCGCCTGCTTGCCCAGGTATAAAGGTGGTCGACTGGCTGGTATTCCTCCTTGTTGGACCCGATCACCCACGAGGGTGGGCTCTGTTATTTAGCCAATAAAAACCTATAGTTACTATCTTAACTCGTCGCTTTTCATTGGATGAATTGATAGGTATATCACTGTCAATGCCTGCTATCCTGGCAGCAGCCACGATGCTTTCATCCTGCGCCAGACTGGTGTGCCAGAGCTTTTCCAGGCAGCGCATCAGCCAAGTGGTTGGCTCCTCGGGGACCAGGGTTATTCACTCTGCACCTGGCTGATGACACCGCTCAGTAACCCCAACACCCCCACTAAACTGCGATGCAATGAGAGCCATCTCGCCACCAGGAACATCATTGAGCAGACGATCGGCTGTCTGGACCACTCAGGAGGAGCCCTGCAGTACTCGACTGACCAAGTCTCGCTCTTCATAGTTGTGTGCTGCATGCTGCATAACTTGGCAATCCTCAGGATCCAGCCAATGCTACCAGGTCTTGGTGGCAGCATGGTGGCATAGTGGTTAGCACTGTTGCCTCACAGCGCCAGGGACCCGGGTTCAAATCTGGCCTCGGGTGACTGTCTGTGTGGAGTTTGCCCATTCTCCCCGTGTTTGCGTGGGTTTCCTCCGGGTGCTCCGGTTTCCTCCCACAGTCCAAAGATGTGCGGGTTAGGTTGATTGGCCATGATAAAAATTGGCCTTTAGTGTTAGGGGGGATTAAATATGTGAGGATAGGGCTTGGGTGGGATGGCTGTCGGTGTAGGGATCGGGTGCTAGGGTTTGGATGATCAGCCATGATCTCGTTGAATGGCGGAGCAGGCTCGAAGGGCCGAATGGCCTACTCCTATCTTCTATGTTTCTATGCACCACCGGAGGAGGAGGAGGATGATGATCAGCAGCAGCACCAAGGCGGGAGGGAGGCCCACAATGTTGAAACTGCAAGGGCCGTCTGTCTGTGATGAAATAACTCTCTGTTCTGGATTGTCTGTTGTTGTACTTGTTAATGTCTGTAAATGTTTTACAGGTGTAACCACTAATGTTCCTCCCTAGCTCCGCCTTTATGGATCCTCCTGATTGGTGTGAATCTTATTTATAAGAGCTGGGTTTTACTCATTAGGGCTAGGTCGGTGATGAATGATGGTTGCCCTGTGTTAACTTGATGCCAAGATTCTTACTTAATAAAAGCCTTTAGTTTTAAGTTGTAACCTCATGGATTCAGGCAGTTATTTGGCACATCACTGTCAAAGACTGATAACAAGTCGCTTCTAGGCCCCCACTCAGGAATGGCTTCTGGCATGGAGAACAACATGATGGGAAGCAACCTGCAACCCCTATAGCCAGCCAAGGCAGCAATAATTCCAAAGGCCAAATATGTACATAGAAACATAGAAGATAGAAGCAGGAGTAGGCCATTCGGCCCCTCGAGCCTGCTCCGCCATTCAATGAGATCATGGCTGATCATCCAAACCCAGTACCCTGTCCCTGCTTTCTCCCCATACCCCTTGATCCCTTTAGCCTTAAGAAAGATATCTAACTCCTTCTTGAATATATTTAATGAATTGGCCTCAACTGCCTTGTGTGGTAGAGAATTCCACAGATTCACCACTCTCTGGGTGAAGAAATTCCTCCTCATCTCTGTCCTAAATGGCTTACCCCTTATCTTTAGACTGTGACCCCTGGTTCTGGACTCCCCGGCCATTGGGAACATCCTTCCTGCATCTAGTTTGTCTTGTCCTGTTAGAATTTTATAAGTTTCAATGAGATCCCCCCTCATTCTTCTAAACTCCAGCGACTATATGCCCAATCGACACAATCTCTCCTCATACGTTATTCCTGCCATCCCAGGTATCAGTCCGGTGAATCTTCGTTGCACTCCCTCCATGACAAGAACATCCTTCCTCAGATAAGGCGACCAAAACTGCACGCAATACTCAAGGTGTGGTCTCACCAAGGCCTGTACAACTGCAGCAAGGCATCCTTGTTCCTGTACTCGAACCCTCTCGCTACGAAGGGCAAGATACCAATTGCCTTCTTAACTGCCTGCTGCACCTGCATGCTTACCTTCAGCGACTGGTGCACAAGGACACCCAGGTCTCATTGCACTTCCCCTTCTCCCAATCTATTGCCATTCAGATAATAATCTGCCTTCCTGTTTTTGCCACCAAAGTCGATAACCTCGCATTTATCCACATTATATTGCATCTGCCATGCATCTGCCCAATCACCCAACCTGTCCAAATCATACTGGAGTTTCTCAGCATCCTCCTCACAGCACACACGCCCACCCAGCTTTGTGTCGTCTGCAAACTTGGAGATATTACATCTAGTTCCCTTGTCTAGATCATCATTAATATATATTGTGAATAGCTGTGGTCCTAGGACTGATCCCTCCGGTACCCCACTAGTCACTGCCTGCCACTCGGAAAAAGATCCGTTTATTCCAACTCTTTGCTTTCTGTCTGCCAACCAGTTCTCTATCCAAGTCAATACCTTGCCCCCAATCCCATGTGCCTTAACTTTACACACTAATCTCTTATGCGGGACCTTATCAAAAGCCTTCTGAAAGTCCAAATACACCACATCCACTGGTTCTCCCTTATCTATTTTACCAGTTACATCCTCAAAAAATTCCAGTAGATTAGTTAAGCACGATTTACCTTTTGTAAATCCATGTTGACTTTGTCCGATCCTGTCACTGCTTTCCAAGTGTTCTGCTATTACATCTTTTATAATGGACTCTAGCATTTTCCCCACTACCGATGTCAGGCTTACCAGTCCATTATTCCCCGTTTTCTCTCGACCACCTTTTTTGAATAGTGGGGTAACATTAGCTACCCTCCAATCCATGGGAACTGTTCCAGAGTCTATAGAATTTTGGAAGATGACCAGCAATGCATCTACTATTTCTAGGGCCACTTCCTTAAATACCCTAGGATGTAGATTATCAGGCCCTGGGGATTTATCAGCCTTCAATCCCGTCAATTTCCCTAACACCATTTCCCTACAAATACTGATTTCTTTCAGTTCCCCCCTCTCATTAGACCCTATATTCCCCCGACATCTCTGGGAGGTTACTTGTGTCCTCCTTTGTGAAGACAGAACCAAAGTATGTATTTAATTGGTCTGCCATTTCTTTGTTCCCCATTATAAATTCCCCTGATTCTGACTGCAAGGGACCTACGCTTGACTTCACCAATATTTTTCTCTTCACATATCTGTAAACATTTTCAATACAAAAACTTTTTTATTTTACAAACTCTGTGTGTCATTTCTTCATGACAAACTAATAGAAACAAACATAAAAAATCATTAATTAACATAACTGGTTCTCACAATCTGGAGATAATGTCCAAAACACTAAACAAAAGTTATTACACAAACCTTAGCCTTTAATAAAAACACTCAAACTTTCGTCGGACCTCCTACTTTTTGCCCTTCGAGGGCGATCTCCTTCCCTTGCCCATTTACCCCCTTCCCACCCTACTGCTCCTCCGCAATGGGACCCCAGTGGCTGCAGCAAGGCTGGTGGAAGGCTGCTGAATGTCAGATCCTGAGACTACAGATGCCCTTGAAGGATGCCCTCGACCAGCTCTGGGCCTGGAGGGCCTGGCTGCAGACTGCACCAACTCTGCATGGGCGGCAACAGTCTGGGCTACAGGCGGTGGCAAGTGCAATGGAGAAGTGACAGTGGTGGGAGCAGGAATGCTGTCATCTTCAGAGAGGACAGCACCTCCCTGCTCGACCGACACACTGGCACTTGCACGGGGCTGCTCCTGAGCATCTGGAGCAATCTGCTCGAGCACAGATTGCTGGCCTGCTGCGGCACGGAGAGCGCCCCGGGGAAATGTGTCCGAACCAGTGACAATGGCAGCAGTCAGTGCTTGCGTGGCCTCAATCTGAGACTGCATGAGACCAGTCTGAGATTGGATCATGGCAGCCAGTGACTGAATTGCAGCACTAAGCATTTGTGTGGCATCTGCCTGTGCTGCAGTGTAGTGCTCCACACTCCTTGCCAGTGCATCAATGGTTTTGGGCACCTTTCCCACTGCACCCATGAGCTGAGTGTGCATGTCCACCGCCTGGGTGTTCATTTCAGTGCAGCAGGACTCGCTGGCCTACTCTCCCACCGGGGAGAAGGCCCCCGAGCTTCCCTAGCCACATCACGTTGCTGCAGCCCGCTGGGTCCCGGCGCTTCACTCTCATCAGATCCTTCCCCCCTGCTCCCCTCCAGGGAAGATGTGGTCCCAGTGTGGGCATGGGCTTCCTTGGGAGAGGGTGGCGCTGATGCTCTGGCTTCCTCTTCCTCCTCGCCTGCGGCTTCACTCCCACTGGCAGCTTGAGGGCCCGTCTCCTCAGCTGGTGAATCACCATCTGAAAGCAGGAAGGTACAAGAGCGGCTTTAGCGTGAGGACAGGGGGGCAATAAGGGAGGAAGGAGTGGAGCGATTTAGTAAGTTAGATTGAAAGTGTCAAAAGCTGGTGTTCTGAGGGACAAGTAGAATGAGAGAGGAGAGAAAGCTGATGACCTTACCATTGCTGTCCCGACTGAGGTCGACCTCTCCAGGGGCGACAGGACCGATCACCTGGCTTGCCACAATCCTGTGGACGCGCGCCTCAAGATCGCTGAGGGGTTGCAGCGGAGGCAGTTCTCCACCCGTCTGTTGCTGCTCTTTCCTGTTATGAGATAGCTTGGCCTGCAAGAAAAAGGACGGCGTCTGAGTAAATATACAGCCATGGTCTTGCCTGATGTGCCTCCCATAGTTCAATAGCCCTTACTGTATGCAGCCATGGTCTTGCCTGATGTGCCTCCCATAGTTCAATAGCCCTTACTGTATGCAAGGTGTGGAATGTGCGTGTGTGTTTTATGAGAGGGCCATAGGTGTTGGATGAGTGTTGGGCATTGGGGTTTTAAGACACTCTGGCCATAGAGTGAGGTTGAGATGGAGGGATAGAGAGGTATTGAAAAGCAGCCACTCACCCTGACGACCCGAGTGAGGTCGTTGAACTTTTTGCGACATTGAGTATGGGTCCTGGGCACCGTGCTCCTGGAGGAGATGTGCTGAGCCACCTCCCTCCACACTCTTCTGTAGTCGCATGGCAAAGGCCTCCTGCCACTCTCAGGGTACAGTATAGCTCTTCTGTGCTCCACCGCATCAACCAGAGCCTCCAACACCCGCTCGCTGAAGTGCTGAGCTCGTTCTCTCACCCTCGCCATAGTCCTTGGCTGGAAAATTTAGGCACAGGTCTTTCCAGGCCGAGATTCAAGGCTGCAATGAGCAGGGTGTGGCTGGAAAGCAAGATCGACCCTCCCCTTTAAGAACTGGCCAGCGCCAGTGTGTCTGTGGTCCATCGCTAACTGACATCACCTGTGCTGCGCCCACGCTCTGAGGTAGCGCCTCGCTCCTCGGCCTTTGCGCCATAAGACAGGTGTGAAGCACTTGATTTAGCGCTCCAATCACCTCCAGGGGCGATAAAAGCCAAGTTTGCAGTCGAAGGCGATAATTAGCGCCAGGCGCTAAACTTTGCCGATAATAGCGCCCCAAACGGGGCGATACCGAATTTCTCCCCCCCCCAAGTATGTGCCAGTGGTGAGAAACCTTGCCTGCATGATTTTCTGATATATGCAGTCGGAGGGCAAGGCCAGTGCCACTGGCTATTTACCAGCTAAGACTACTGTGAGTGTGTGCTCAGAAGATGCAGGCTTCCATGACGGTATGAAGCACTCCCAGATCAGGGATAGCACTGGGTTAGTCTAAAGTACAGCTCCCTCTGCTCTGCCCAACCTCAATCACAGTCATACGCCTTCATTCCCTGCGGCAACAGTGCAAAGTCTCCATTTTCTTTTAAGTTCAAAATTGTGTTTCCTGCTATGGATTCAAGCCAACAAAAAATCCATCGAGACTGGCCCGAGCTCATTTAATTAAGACTGTAACCTCCTCCAGCCCTGCAACCCCCCCCCGAGATCTCTGCACTCCGCCTATTCTGGCCCCTTGAGCTTCCCTGATTTTAATCGCTCCACCATTGGCGGCCGTGCCTTCAGCTGCCGAGGCCCTAAGCTCTGCAATTCCCTCCCTAAACCTCTCAGCCTCTCTACCTCTCTACCTCTCTTCCTATATGACGCTCCTTAAAACCTACTTCTTTGACCAAACTTTTGGGCACCTGTCGTAATATCTCCTTATGTGGCTCGGTGTCAAATTTTGTTTGACAATGCTCTTGTGAACTGCCTTGGGACTTTTTACAACGTTAAAGGCATCATATAAATGCAAGTTGTTGTTATTGCTGGCGGAAGGGTCACTTTCATCCCGACAATCTGGGCTGTAAATGAGCCCAAATCCCAGAGGTGAAAGGACAGCGTGTTCACGTACCAGTCCCCTCAGTCTCCGTCCTCTGCTCTTTGAGTAACTGCAATCTACTCACTTTCTTTTCTTTTTAATAATTAGCTACTGATTTTCTGTCACCCTATTAATGAATCAAACTGAGCTCACTGGCTAGGGCATATTTCTCACCGAATAACAGTGAAGTTGATTGACATAACCAAATACCGCTGCAACAATCTCAGTAATAATACGAGCCCGTGAAGAGACAGAATATTCAAGCAAGGTGTTTGAATCACCAACACTTTCCTGGTTCTGCTGCTGCTGGCAGTTGCAACAGTGTCAGCCGTGGCTCCGTGGGTAGCACCCTCACCTCTGAGCCATGAAGGTTATCGGCTTCAAGTCCCACTCCAGAGACTTGAACACAAAAATCTAGGCTGACAGTCCAGTGCAGTAGTGAGTCTGTTTTGCAGTGTCAGAGGTGCCGTCTTTTGGATGAGACGTTAAACCAAGGCCTCAGGTGGACTTATTTGAAGGCACTATTTTGAAGAAGAGCAGGGGAGTTATCCCCAGTGTCCTGTCCAATATTTATCCCTCAATCAACATCACTAAAACAGGTCATTATCAAATTGGCTGCCGCGTTTCCTACATTAGAACAATGACTACACCTCAAAAGCGCTTTGGGACGTCCAGAGGTCGTGAAATGCGCTGTATAAAGTCTTTCCTTTTCATACAAATAAAGCTACCTGATATGAATTTTTTAACTCACCACATTTGGCAAATTTTGTCAGCATCTAGCAGAGGAATGTCAATACGGGAGAATCAAACACTCTTTCAACTATGGCACACAGGGGAGCATGTTACGAACATAAGAACATAAGAAATAAGAGCAGGAGTAGTCCATACGGCCCCTCGAGCCTGCTCCGCCATTCAATAAGATCATGGCTGATCATCGACCTCAACTCCACTTTCCCACCATTGGTGGCCGTGCCTTCAGCTGCCAAGGCCATAAGCTCTAGAATTGCTAAACCTCTCCGCCTCTCTACCTCTCTCTCCTCCTTTATGACGCTCCTTAAAAATCTACCTCTTTGACCAAGCTTTTGGTCACCTGTCCTAATTTATCCTTATGTGGATCGGTGTCAAATTTTTGTCTTACAACACTCCTGTGAAGTGCCTTGGGACGTTTTTCTACATTAAAGGCGCTATATAAATACAAGTTGTTGTTGTTGATCTCCATATCCCTTGATTCCCCTAGAGCCCAAAAATCTATCGATCTCAGCCTTGAATAGACTCAAAGACTCAGCATTCACAGCCCTCTGGGGCAGAGAATTCCAAAGATTCACAACCCTTTGAGTGAAGAAATTCTTCCTCATCTCAGTCTTAAATGGCCTATTCCTTATCCTGAGACGATGCCCCCTAGTTCTAGACACTCCAGCCAGGGGAAAAAACCTCTCCGCATCTACCCTGTCAATCCCCTTCAGAACCTTGTATGTTTCAATGAGATCACCTCTCATTCTTCTGAACTCCAGAGAGTATAGGCCCATTCTGCACAATCTCTCTTCATAGGACATCCCTCTCATCCCAGGAATCAATCGAGTGAACCTTTGCTGCACCGCCTCCAAGGCAAGTATATCCTTCCTTAGATAAGGAGACTAAAACTGTGCACAGTACTCCAGGTGTGGTCTCACCAAGGCCCAGTACAATTGTAGCAAGACTTCCTTACTCTTATACTCCAACCCCCTTGCAATAAAGGCCAAAATGCCACTTGCCTTCCTTATTGCTTGCTGTACCTGCATGCTAGCTTTCTGTGTTTCTTGCATGAGGACACCCAAATCTCTCTGAACACCAACATTTAAAAGTTTCTCACCATTTAAAAACTATTGTTTTTCTATTCTTCCTACCAAAGTGAATAACCTCACATTTCCTTACATTATACTCCATCTGCCACCTTACTGCCCACTCACTTAGTCTATCTATATCCCTTTGCAGACTCTGTGTTCTCCTCACAGCTTACTGTCCCACCTAGCTTTGTATCATCAGCAAACTTGGATACATTACACTCGGTCCCTTCATCTAGGACATTAATATAGATTGTGAATAGCTGAGGCCCCAACACTGATCCTTGCGGCACCCCACTAGTTACAGCCTGCCAACCTGAAAAAGATCCGTTTATCCCTACTCTCTGTTTTCTGTCTGTTAACCAATCCCCTATCCATGAGCTCTTATCTTGTGTAATAACCTTTTATGTGGCATCTTATTGAATGCCCCAAGTGTGTGTCAGTGTTGAGAAGCCTCGCTTGCCACTAGTGCGTATCAGGAACGTGATTTTCTGTCCGATGTGGATTTTCTGATGTATGCAAGGCTTGTGCTACTAGTTATTTACTAGTTAAGGTTACTGCGAGTGCGAAATCAGAAGATATAGGCTTCCATGATGGTATGAAGCACTCCCAGATCAGGGATAGCACTGGGTTAGTCCCCCTCTCGCTTAAATCTGCCGTCATCACCCCTCTCCTCAAAAAAAAAAAAAAACCCTTGACCCCTCCATCCTTGCAATGTACTGCCCAATCTCCAACCTCCCTTTCCTCTCCAAAGTCCTTGAATGTGTTGTCGCCTTCCAAATCCGTGTGCATCTTTCCCATGATTTCATGTTTGAATCCCTCCAATCAGGTTTCAGCCCTTGCCACAGTACCGAAATGGCTCTCATCAAAGTCACAAATGATATCCTACGTGACTGTGACAAAGGTAAACTATCCCTTAACCTCCTTCTTGACTTTTCTGCAGCCTTTGACACGGTTGACCACTCCATCCTTCTCCAACGCCTCTCCACCATCGTCCAGCTGGGTGGGACTGCACTCGCCTGGTTCCATTCTTATCTATTTAATCGTAGCCAGAGAATCACCTGCAACGGCTTCTCTTCCTGCTCCCGCATTGTTACCTCTGGTGTCCCCCAAGGATCTATCCTTGGCCCCCTCCTATTTCTCAACTACATGTTGCCCCTTGGCGACATCATCCGAAAACACAGCGTCAATATCCACATGTACACTGACGACACCCAGCTCTACCTCACCACCACTTCTCTTAACCCCTCCACGGTGTCTAAATTGTCAGACTGCTTGTCCGACATCCAGTTCTGGATGAGCAGAAATTTTCTCCAATTAAATATTGGGAAGACCGAAGCCATTGTTTTCAGTCCCCGCCACAAACTCCGTTCCCTAGCCACTGACTCCATCCCTCTCCCGAACATCTGTCTGAGGCTGAACCACACTGTTCGCAACCTTAGTGTCATATTTAACCCTGAAATGAGCTTCCGACCACATAGCTGCAGCATAACTAAGATCGCCTATTTCCACCTCTGTAATATCGCCCGTCTCTGCCCCTGCCTCAGCTCATCCGCTGCGGAAACCTTCATCCATGCCTTTGTTACCTCTAGACTTGACTATTCCAACACACTCCTGGCTGGCCTCCCACCTGCTACCCTACGTAAACTTGAGGTGATCCAAAACTCGGCTGCCCATGCCCTAACTCGCACCAAGTCCCGTTCACCCCTCACCCCTGTGCTCGCTGACCTACATTGGCTCCCGGTTAAGCAACGCCTTGATTTCAAAATCCTCACCCTCGTTTTCAAATCCCTCCATGGCCTCACCCCTCCCTATCTCTGTAATCTCCTTCAGCCCCACAACACCACCCCCCCACCGAGATATCTGCGCTCCTCTAATTCTGCCCTCTTGAGCATCCCTGATTATAATCGCTCCACCATCGGTGGCCGTGCCTTCTGTTGCCTGGGCCCTAAGCTCTGGAATTCCCTGCCTAAACCTCTCCGCCTCGCTACCTCTCTTTTCTCCTTTAAGATGCTCCTTAAAACCTACCTCTTTGACCAAGCTTTTGGTCATCTGCCCTAATTTCTCCTTATGTGGATCGGTGTCAAACTTTATGACTGATTATGCTCCTGTGAAGCACCTTGCGAAGTTTTACTGCATTAAAGGTGCTATATAAATGCAAGTTGTTGTTGTTGTCCAAAGTACAGCTCCCTCTGCTCTACCCAACCTCAATCACAGTCATATGCCATCACTCCCTGCGGCAACAGTGCAAAGTTTCCATTGTCTCACATCCTTGTGTGTCTTTAAATTGATAATTAGTTCAAAATTATAAGTTGTTTTCTGCTATGGATTCAAGCCACCAGGAACTCCATTGAGTCTGGCCCGAGCTCATTTAATTAAGACTGTAACCTCCTCCAGCCCTGCAACCCTCTGAGATCTCTGCACTCTGCCTATTCTGGCCTCTTGAGCATCCCTGAATTTAATTGCTCCACCATTGGTGGCCGTGCCTTCAGCTGTCAAGGCCCTAAGCTCTGGAATTCCCTCCCTAAACCTCTCGGCCTCTCTACCCTCCTTTAAGACGCTCCTTAAAACTTACCTCTTTCACCAAGCTTTTGGTCAGCTGACTGAATATCTCCTTTCGTGGCTCGGTGTCAAATTTTGTTTGACAATCGCTCCTGTGAAGCCCCTTGGGATGTTTTACTGTGTTAAAGGTGCTATATAAAATACAAATTGTTGTATTGCTGGCAGAAGGGACACTTACATCCCGACAATCTAGGCTGTAAATGAGCCCAACTCCCAGAGGTGAAAGGATAGCGTGTTCACGTACTAGTCCCCTCAGTCTCCATCATCTGCTCCTTGAATAACTGCAATCTACTCACTTTCTTTTATTTTTAATTATTAGCCACTGATTTTCTGTCACCCTATTATTGAATAAAACCGAGCTCACTGTGTAAGACATACTTTCCACCGAATAACAGTGAAGTTCATTGACATAACGGAAACCTGCTGCTCTAAAATCCGTCTATCAATAACCTCAGTAATAATACAAGCCCATGAAGAGACTGGATATTCAAGCAGGATGTTTGAAACACCAACACTTTCCTGGTTCTGCTGCTGCTATTGGTTGCAACAGTGCCAGCTGTGACTCAGTGGGCAGCACTCTCGCCTCTGAGTCAGAAGGTCTGTGGGTTTGAGTCCCACTCCAGGGAGTGAGCAAGAAAATCTAGGCTGACACTCCCAGTGCAGTGCTGAGGGAGCGCTGCACTGTCAGAGGTGCCGTCTTTTGGATGAGATGTTAAACTTAGCCTCTCAAGTGGATGTAAAAGACCCTGTGGCACTATTTCGAAGAAGAGCAGGGGAATTATCCCCGGTGTCCTGGGCCAATATTTCTCCCTCAATCAACATCACTAAAAACAGATCACATTGCTGGTTGTGGGAGTTTGCTGTATGCGAATTGGCTGCTGCGTTTCCTACATTACAACAGTTACAAAAAACACTTTGGGACGTCCTGAGGTTGCAAAATGCATCGTATAAAGTCTTTCCTTTTCACACAAATAAAGCTAGCTGACATGATTTTTTTTTAAACTCGCCACTTTTTTGCAAATTTTGTCAGCATCCAGCGGAGGAACATTAGTACGGGAGAATCAAACACTCTTTCAACTATATGGCACACAGGGGAGCATGTTCCAAGTATGTACCAGTGGTGAGAAACCTCGCCTGCGTGATTTTCTGTCCACTGTGGATTTTATGCAGTCGGAGGGCAAGGCCAGTGCTACTGGCTAGTTACCAGCTAAGGCTACTGTGAGTGCCTGCTCAGAAGATGTAGGCCTCCATGATGGTATGAAGCACTCCCAGATCAGGGATAGCCCTGGGTTAGTCTAAAGTACAGCTCCCTCTGCTCTGCCCAACCTCAATCACAGTCATACACCATCACTCCCTATGGCAACAGTGCAAAGTTTCCATTGTCTCACATCCTTGTTGGTCTTTTAAATTGTTAATTAGTTCAAAATTATAAGTTGTTTTCCACTATGGATTCAAGCCACCAGGCACTCCATTGAGATGGGCCCCAGTGGGCAGCAACCTTGCCTCGGAGTCAGAAAGTTGTGGGTTCAAGTCCCACTCCAGAGACTTGAGCACAAAAATCTAGGCTGACTCTCCCAATGCAGTGCTGAGGGAGTGCTGCACTGTCAGAGGTGCCATCTTTCAGATGAGATGTTAAACCGCGGCCCCGTCTGTTCCCTCAGGTGGACATAAAAGATCCCATGGCCACTATTTTGAAGAAGAGCAGGGGAGTTATCCCCGGTGTCCTGGCCAATATTGATCCCTCAATCAACATCACAGATTATCTGGTCATGATCACATTATTGTTTGTGGGACCTTGCTGTGCGCAAATTGGCTGCTGTGTTTTCTACTTTACAAACAGTGACTCTACTTCAAAAAGTACTTCGTTGGCTGTAAAGCGCTTTGGGACATTTTGAGGATGTGAAAGGCGGTTTTTAAATGCAGGACTTCTACAACCTTCAGTTTTAGGGTACATAATAATTATCGCAATTACAGTGCTTAATATCTATTGATTAATTGCTTGTTCCACAATTCTAACACAATTTATTGACAAGTGCCAATCTATATTGTTCTAACCATTGGGGTAGAACGTGTGGTCTTTTTCAATGATGACATTAATCTGTTTAAAATAAACTGGTTAATGTCTCCATTCAAATAGTGGATAGAACATATTCAACATTCACAAAATAAGATAACACAGCGTAATATCCAGGCTCCGATGTCTAGAATTATGGTGAAGGATTGTTTGAGTAATTTTTCCTGTTGACAAAGACCAGGCCCTGCCCTTTCTCCCCGCCGTCCACTCTGAAAAGATAGATGGACAGGCAGCCCGCTCTCTGGCTGGCTGGTGTGTGATCAGCCTCCATGGACTCCTTGATTTTTTTGCTCTTCATCACCCACCCACCCAGGGTAGAATTTGATAATGTTCACATGTCTATCTGCCATGTCTTGATGAAAGCCTATAGGGACTTCAGTTGGTGTGCTTACTTCAGGAAATAAGCCATGTTATAAATCTCATCATCATGAAGAAAAGACTCATGAAATAACACTGGACATCCAGCTGGTGGCGCCGTCCAAGGGGTATAAATACTCGGGCGTGGGCCCAACTTTACTAGGGACATTTTGTAAGCCTGGAACTAGTGAAGTACAACTAGACCTCCATGTTCTGAAACAAGTTAATTAAAGCCTTGCTTTATACTCAAACCAAGTGCGTAGTGAGTTTTATTACGTCAAGCCCCATAATAGCAATCAAGTCGCAATATGACAAAGGAATTAGTCTCCTAATTTGGTTTCAAATACCCAGTGGCCCATCCTCAGAGATGGATTAATATGAGCTCCACTGTACTGAGGACAGAGGCTGTTGTAGACAGAGTACAAATCGACACCTCTGCGGAATTCTAAGCATTAAGATCTAAGGCCTCAGTTGACCGAACAGCCGCTCATTGCTGCAGTTCTTATTTCCCTTTAGGCTTCATCACTCTTTGAATAAAAAGTTCACCTATATTACGTTTCTATCCATAATATATTCAATTTATTATGTAGTACACACAATCCAATGAAAACGCCAATGGAAACCACTTAGTGGATAATGCGAGGTTATCCACTTTGGTGTCAAAAACAGGAAGACAGATTATTATCGGAATGGCAATAGATTGGGAAAAGGGGAAGTGCAACGAGACCTGGGTGTCCTTGTGCACCAGTCACTGAAGGTAAGCATGCAGGTGCAGCAGGCGGTTAAGAAGGCAAATGGTATGTTGGCCTTCATAGCGAGAGGGTTTGAGTACAGGAACAAGGATGTCTTGCTACAGTTGTACAGGGCCTTGGTGAGACCACATCTTGAGCATTGTGTGCAGTTTTGGTCGCCTTATCTGAGGAAGGATGTTCTTGCCATGGAAGGAGTGCAGCGAAGATTCACCAGACTGATATCTGGGATGGCAGGAATGACGTATGAGGAGAGATTCGGTCGATTGGGCTTATATTTGCTAGAGTTTAGAAGAATGAGAGAGGATTTCATTGAAACTTATAAAATTCTAACAGGACTAGACAGACTAGATGGAGGAAGGATGTTCCCGATGGTCGGGGAGTCCAGAACTAGGGGTCACAGTCTAAAGGATAAGGGGTAAGCCATTTAGGACAGAGATGAGGAGGAATTTCTTCACCCAGAGAGTGGTGAACCTGTGGAATTCTCTACCACAGAAGGCAGTAGAGGCCAACTTATTAAATATATTCAAGAAGGAGTTAGATATATTTCTTAAGGCTAAAGGGATCAAGGGATATGGGGAGAAAGCAGGGATAGGGTAATGAATTTGGATGAACAGCCATGATTGCATTGAATGGCGGAGCAGGCTCGAGGGGCCGAATGGCCTACTCTTGCTCCTATCTTCTATGTTTCTATATAAAACCCCAGTATAAATTTGTTTTGCAATCTCCTGTGACGCCTGTGGGCTTAATAGAATGTTCAAGGTTCGAGGTATCAAACCTTGACTGTCACGTATTACCTGGGTCTGTCCTATATGTGACTCCAATGTAGTTGACTCTTAACTGCCCTCTGAAGTGACCCAGCCAGCCACTCCGTTGTATCTACAAAAAAATACCACGGTTCAAGAAGAAAGCCCATCACCACCTTCTGGCGCAATGA
Organism: Somniosus microcephalus; assembly: GCF_052327205.1. Taxonomy (NCBI): domain Eukaryota; kingdom Metazoa; phylum Chordata; class Chondrichthyes; order Squaliformes; family Somniosidae; genus Somniosus; species Somniosus microcephalus. The sequence goes on along the minus strand of NC_140993.1, from coordinate 23,780,327 downwards.
GGGATGGGCAATAAACATCGGCCTTGCAGTCGATGCCCACATCCTGAAAAAATATATCGGGCCGGATATTCTGATCCATATGGTACGCGCTGTGTACTCACCCATAGGGACTTCGGAAATGCCGGTTTCAGACATGCACAGCGGAGGCGCTGAAAACCGGCATTTCCAATCTGTCAAAGATGCTCTTGACAGATCCTCTGGCTGCCCAGGAGCAGGGCCTCTGCGGGCGGAGAGTTCCTCTTTTTGGAGACCCTCCACCTGCAGAAAACCCTTACAATTCTTACGCCTGGTAAAAACCCGGATAACAGTTGATTTTTCAAACGTGATGCTTTTTTAAAAATTTATTTAAAGTTTTACTATGTTTTTTCATTGATCTCCATTCATATATTTGACAAGTCTTCCTGTCAAATGTATGAAGGGAGATTCCCTTCTGTGATTGGCTCCCCGTGGCCTACGTGATCCCAGGGACGCTGCGAACTACCTGCGCCTCTGGGATACGTGGGCCCTGCGCACTTGGAGTTTGGTGAGGCCCAGCAGCGGAACTCTGCGCCTCCCAGGAGCCCTTGGGTAAGGGCGCAGATTTTTCCAGATCGCAGTCCTCCACCCGTGGGAGGCCTGCGATCGGAATATCTGGGCCATAAACAAAAAAAACTGTTGGAGCACCTACTGCAGCCTAGTACTAGGGCACAAGCGTCACTGCCTGTGGCTATAAAGGTGACCGTTTCCCTGAATTAATACATCTCAGTGCCCTTCCAGACGGCAACAGGTAGCAACCACGGTCAATTTGCAGTGCCTTGCCGTATCAAGCAGGTCACCCATGTTCTCCTTGCTAAGCGAAACATCGCCTTTCCCACAGAGGTGGCAAAGCAAGAAGACAGGGTTCTGGGCTGCGCCAGGATCGCAGGCTTCCATCTCCCGCCACCCCCACCCGCCACCTCCACACCCTCCAAGTGCAGGGCACGCTTGCCTGCACCCTGAGTGCTCCAGGCAAAGAACCCGGGATTGACATGAACAGGGAGGGCTTCCACCCACTGAACTTTGCTAGTCCTCAATACACCCAGCCCATTGGGTGCCAGGCTGGCTGCTTGGTGACAAGGGGTAGTGGCATCCCCTGAGCTCGTGACACCTGTCACGAACCTGATTATAGATGCAGAGGAGCGTTATAACCAGAGTCATGCCTCCATCCTAGAGCTCTGATTGAACAAATAATTAACATCTTAAAAGAGATTCCACTGTTTGGATAGATCTAGAGGCGTCCTGAAATAAAAGCCCTGAGAGAGTCACCAGAGGCGTGTTGTGCTGAAAGCTCTGTAACTTTGCCATGAACCCTCCGAGCCCCCAGGGGAAGAAGAGGTGGAGGCGCAGGAGCAGGAAGGACACCATGATGCCAAGGAAGAGCAAGGGTCACCACTCCAGCCAGCTGCCAGAGCTTGACGGCAGCAAATCACCATGGAATGCTTTGGATGAATCAACCGCCGCCTCACCGCCTGCACCAACAGCCCCTCCTCCCACTAGACACAGTCCTTACATGTTCCAGGTGAATGCCCTCTAATTCAACACCAGCATGGGTATCACTATCACTTCACTGGGGATGGCCAAAGATACACCAATCCAAGGAAACAGCCAACACCAAGACACTGCTTTAATATTTTACAATTGGGAATAAACAAGTTAGAAGACTAAGGCAATGATTATTCTGATCTCGGCAGGTTGGGTCTCGACCCCGCTGGTGGCTCCATCCCAGCCTTCACTTGATGCAACATGAATTTCCCCTGATTGGGCTTGTTAAGCCCACCCAGCGAATTTCTCGGCCAATTGAAGGAAGCGGGTCTGATGACGTCATTTATGACGCATCATCAGCCAGTTTACTTAAAGGGACCATGTGCAAATTTACTTTGACAGTTGTGCTGTCAGTGTTCTACAGCATTGAGGTGCTGCAAACACTGACAATCACTGCACAGAGGTGCACAGCTACACCCAGGCTCTCCCATGACTCCCTCCATATGCTTATGAAGGGAGTCACAGCACGCATGGAGGTTCTCTTCCCTTCCAATGGGCTGAAGAGACCTCCCCAGGAGACCAATGCAGTCTGGTTGCACATTACACAGGAGGACACAAGCAGGGATGTCATCAGGAGGACCAGGCTGCCATGGCGTAAACCTTTCAATGATCTCAGTAGATCACGAAACGTTACTGCAAATCCACTCAACTTCATCCTGCTGTGCCACTCATCACATCCCCATCACTCTGCCTTCCTTACCCTACTCCTGCACATCCTTACTCACACCAGCTTACCTTGCACCTCCACCCAACCTTCTCTATCTACATTATCACTTCCCCATCTCACTAGCCAGCCCTCACACTCACCTTCATCCTAGTACAATCATACCAACCAACAATGTTCATGTGAAGTTTCTGTTAATGTGCTGTCAAACATTGAAATCTTTATTTTCAACACTTTGCTTTCTTGGACAGATCTGTGTGCAACTTTGGAAGTGGCTTAGTGAGTTGCAGTGAATGATGAGACATAACGGTACCCCCCGCAATGCTGATGAATGTGAAAGGAATAGCTTGGTCATTGTAGGAATGCTTTATGGTGTTGGTGTGGGGTGGTGCCAACCCAGCGCATCATGTGGCAGCCAGGGTGTACCGCATCAAGTGAAGTAAATGTGGCCATGATGAGGCCATCCCTGGCGTCCCGGGCAGCAATGTGGTTGGGTGCTGGTGCCCTCTGTCCTGTGCAGCATCAGGTGATTGCGGAGAAGGTTGATGTTGTTGTTGGTGCTGCTGGTGTATCTGGTGATGCTGGTGTTGGGGCTGATCGCGGTGGGATTCTGAGGACCAAGGGGAGAGAGTATAAAGTGCACCCATGCTGATGGAATAGATGGCAGGTGATCTGTCAATGGTGGGAGAGGTAATGAGGTCAGACTGGATGGAGACTTGTGTAAAGACTTGCAGCATGGTGAATCTGTAGTGGAAATGCAGTTTAGAGATGCTAGTGCTTAAGGGAAGATATCTGAATCAGCTGGGAGCTTTTTGACATGACATTTAACGCCGTCAACTCATCAACTGATTCAATGGCCACTGACCTCCCGCCTCAGCTTCACTGATGAGGTCTAGGCACAATGGGAAACCCGTGGGAGAGCGGTGAAAGTTAAAAGGCTGAAAAAAAAGCATTGTTAAGTAGCTGTAAACAAGTCACTAATGATTTGAATTGGGTCCCCCGCCACTGCCTGTTGGGTCTGCTCGGCACTGGCATATCTGACATCGGGAAAGGCAATTGTGCACATTTTCACAGCGGGTTCCTGACCCGCTACCAATCATTTGAAATTTCACAGCTGACCCACCACCAATCCGGTCCACTGAGTGCCGGCCCAATCACGGCCTAAAGCTTACACTTGTGCAAATCCCCCGTGCCGGTCTGAAGTGCTCTTTTGCCTAATCTGGTGCTCCTACATTACAACAGCGATTACACTTCTAAAAGTACTTCATCTGGTGCTTCCTACGAGGTGCTACTCCAATGGCTATTACCCGGGAGGCGGAAGGGTGTTGATCATCCACCTGAGATGGCAGCAGTGGCAGTAGCGGGCGACTTCGTGGAACTCTGGTCAGAGAGAGTCCGACTGCAGACTGCATGCAGCATCTTGGGCTGATGGAGCTGGCTTCATGGCACCAACGTGGGCACTGGTTGAAGGGCTGATGGGGGGGGGGAAGAGCTGGCATGCTGTTATCCTGAGAGAAGACAGCACGTGCCTCTCCCATGGCACTACCACCACTCGCAATTGGGGCTGTGCCTCAACACTCTCACTGCTATGTGCAAGAACAGAATGCAGGAGTGACGTGAGGTGCAGAGTGGTAGGATTAAGGGAGAGGTGAAGGAGAGCGGCGGAGAGGCTACAAGGGTTATGGCAGGTTGTTCAAAAAGAGATGCAGTCTCCTCTACATTGGGGAGACCAAACGCAGATGGGGTGACCGCTTTGCGGAACACCTCCGTCCAGTCCTTAAGGGGGAACCCCAAGCTTCCGGTCGCCTGTCACTTTAATTCACTGCTCCACTCCCACTCAGACCTCTCTGTCCTCGGCCTCTTGCATTGTTCCACTGAAGCTCAGCGTAAGCTCGAGGAACAGCACCTCATCTTTCAATTAGACACTTTACCGCCTTCTGGACTCAACATAAAGTTCAACAATTTCAGATCATAACCCCGGCCCCTATATATATTTTTTATCCACACTCTTGTTCTGTTCTTCTCTCCCACATGGCAGCTGTCTTTCATTCTGCCAGCGCAATTTACACTTCATCTAGAGCCATCCTTTGTTTCTCAACCTGTCCCATTACCATCTCCTTTTACCTTGAATATCTCTTAATGTCTCTTAACCTCTCCTGCCTTCCATCCTATCACAGGCCTTCCCTTTTGTTCTTTCATCCCCTCCCCCCTTTCCCAGCTCCTACACTTGCTTAAAAATCTGTTCCATTTCCTGCTTTTTCCCCAGTTCTGACGAAAGGTCATCGACCTGAAACGTTAACTCTGTTTCTCTCTTCACAGATGCTGCCTGACCTGCTGAGTATTTCCAGCATTTTCTGTTTTTATTTCAGATTTCCAGCATCTGCAGTATTTTCTTTTTGTTCAAAAAGAAATATAGTTAAAGTAGTGATGGGAGTGAGGGGGTAGTAGGAGGAAGGGACGGGGGTAGTGGGATGGTGAATTGTCAGGGGATACGATGGGCATAAGCAGGTGGGGAAAGTTTAAGTTATTGGGTTTGGGGATGGGAAAGATCCTTTTCCCTGCAAACTTCATCCCAAATACAGTCTACAGTCTGGTGGCCATGCCACACCACCCATCACCTCCGATCCGAACGGAAAGAAGAAAAAGATAGTGACAGAAACAGCAAAGGATAGATAGAGAGAGAGAGAGAGAGAGAGAGAGAGAGAGAGAGAGAAGGAAAAATGAAGATCTAAGGAGAAAAAAAAATCAGGAGAGAAGAAAGAGAGGCACAGAAACAAAGGAGAAAAGACAGAGATAAATGGACAACACAAAGACAGCAGAGACAGGTAAAAGAGAGATCGTGGGGTAAAAACTGGGCTTTGTTGCACCTGTATTACACTGCCTTTCCTGGCACTGACCTGCTCAGACATCTCTCTCCATGCAGGCTAACTTATTGTTCATGGCACCCGTCTGCTGACTGAGGGAAACAGGGCCCCCTTCCTGGCCCGCGGCCTCCACTGGGGTATCGAAAAACCAAAGCGCACTGGCCCTCATCGTCATACCTACGGCTCCACAACATGCTGTCAGCGCACCGCCAGTGAAAGCCCCACCTCCCATTTTAGAGGTGCAGGCTGACTTTAAGAAGCGGCAGGACTGCTGATTTCATGCCCTCCCAAAGGGCAAGCTGCATGCAGGCGGTGCCATTGGTGCTGGCCGCTCACCAATCATCGTTAAGAGAGACCCGGTCAACAAATTCGATTGGGCCTCCTTCCGACGCCATTGGGCAGAGGGAGAGCTGACTCTGGCCCACTACCCATCCGATGGGCATTGCAGAATTTCCCTGACAGATGAAACTGAAATATTGACCTCGACATTAACCCCACCCCCACATTGGGTAGGAGAGGTTTGGGAAAGGGGCTTAACTTTTTTTTTTTTTTTTTTTTTTTTTTAAAAAGGGCAACGTGTCCCCAACCCACCACTTACACACCCGTTGCCATTCTTATAGCGATGGGTTTTGTGCCATGCGAGCGTCCCTCAGTCGAGAGGCTAGACGAAAAATGTCCCTAATTATCTCAGTTTCAGAAATCTGTATTTTTTATATTCACCCTCAGGATGCAGGCAACAGTGGCCACCCCTAGATATTCTGAGAACATAAGAACATAAGACGTAGGAGCAGTAGGTGGTCATTTGGCCCCTCGAGCCTGCTCCGCCATTCAATAAGATCATGGCTGATCTGATCTTGGCCTCAACTCCACTTCCCTGCCCACTCCCCATAACCCTTGACGCCCTTATCGTTCAAAAATCTGTCTATCTCCACCTTAAATGTATTCAATGACCCAGCCGCCACAGTTCTCTGGGGAAGAGAATTCCAAAGATTCACGACCCTCAGAAGAAATTCCTCCTTATCTCCGTCTGAAATAAAGGGGCACCCATTTCAAAGTGATAGCAGTAGTGGGCCTTAATCTTGAACCACAATTTGATATAACTAAATGGCTTGTAGGCCACTTCGGATCAGAGGGTAGTTAAGAGTCAACCACATTGGAATGAGGCTGGAGTCACGTACAGACCAGACCTGACCAGGACGGCAGGTTTCATGAATTAATTGGATTGTTTAAGACAATCTAACAGCTTCGTGATCACTTTTACCAGCTTTTTAACCCAGGTCTTTTTTCAACTGCATTCAAATTCTCATGTCATGGGATTTGAACCCAGATCAGGATTAATTAGTCCAGGCCTCTGAGATTGCTAGTCCAGTAAGAGAACCACTACACTCCGAGGCAAGCTAAAAGTTAAAATGGAAACCAGCTAAAGTCAAATTTCCCTTTCATTAGTCAAATCATTATCAGGAAGTGATACGCAAGATCATTAAAATTCTTAAACGCGGACAGATTCATGAGAGTTGCCTTGTCTAAACATTTGAGTTGGTGATTATGAACAATGCTGAAATAATAGGAGAGGAGCTCTCATCAAAGAAAAAGCTTTGGGAAAGGTCTTATCAATTGGAACAAGCTAACCTGTCTGACGCCTATGATATTCAAAAAGGTGAATATTCATATTGCATTCTATAATTTTTATAGATTTAGGAAATCAAGTATGGAAACACGTGGAACTAGAAAAGCCCAACAAGGTCGCTCCTTTTACAGACCCACCCCGGTAGGAACTCTCCCCACCCATTAAATCTCTTGAAGAAAGGTCCTGCATAAATGTGAGTGGGTCAGTAAACAGAGGTCATAGATTTAAAATTATTGGAAAAAGATCTCGAGGGGAGATGAGGAGAAATGTTTTCACAGAGTTGTCGGGATCTGGAACGTGCTACCGAAAACATAGAAAAATAGGAGCTGGAGTAGGCCATTCGGCCCTTTGAGCCTGCTCCGCCATTCAATATGATCATGGCTGATCCTCTATCCGAGTACCATATTCCCGCTCTCTCCCCATACCCCTTGATGCCTTTTGTGTCTAGAAATCTATCTATCTCCTTCTTAGATATATTCATTGACTTAGCCTCCACAACTTTCTGCGGTAGAGAATTCCACAGGTTCACCGCCCTCGGAGTGAAGAAGTTTCTCCTCGTCTCAGTCCTAAATGTCTTACCCCTTATCCTGAGACTGTGACCCCTCATTCTAGACCACCCGCCCCCCCGCAGCCAGGGGAAACATCCTCCCTGCATCCAGTCTGTCCAGCCCTGTCAGAACTTTATACGTTTCAATGAGATCCCCTCATTCTTCTAAACTCTAGTGAATACAGGCCTAGTCGACCCAATCGCTCCTCATACGACAGTCCTGCCATCCCAGGAATCAATCTGGTGAACCTTTGCTGCACTCTCTCCATGGCAAGTAAAGGTGGTGGAAGCTGATTCCATCAATATTTGTATAAGGGAGTTGGACAGGTACTTGATGAGGAACTGACAGGGTTACGGACAAAAAGCAGGGCTGTGGGACTAAGCGCGGCTGCTCTTTCAAAGAGTCAGCACAGGCACGACGGGCCGAATGGCCTCCTTCCGTGCTGAAAGCTTATATGATTCTATGAAACGCCCCTCGCCCCAGCATTCCAGATCTTCAATATTCATTTGCCATTAACTGCTCCCCACAGAAGACACTCAAACACTTCCTATTTCTCTTAACACATGAGCCATCGTCTCATGTAGAACATTTAGAACAAGTCTAGAACCAGGGGTCACAGTCTCAGAATAAGGGATCGGCCATTTAGGACTGAGATGAGGAGAAATTTCTTCACTCAGAGGGTGATGAATCTTTGGAATTCTCTACCCCAGGTTGTGGAGGCTCAGTCGTTGAGTATATCCAAGACAGAGATCGATAGATTTTTGAATATTAAGGGGACCAAGGGATATGGGGATAGTGCAGGAAAGTGGAGTTGAGGTCGAAGATCAGCCATGATCTTATTGAATGGCACAGCAGGCTTGAAGGGTCAAATGGCCGACTCCTGCTCCTATTGTTTATGTTCTTATATTCTTAACATAAGATTTAGGAGCAGGAATCGGCCATATGGCCCTTCAAGCCTGCTCCGCCATTCAATAAGATCATGGCGGATCTTCGACCTCAACTCCACTTTCCCGCCCGATCCCCATATCCCTTGATTCCCCTGGAGTCCAAAAATCTATCGATCTCAGCCTTGAATAGACTCAACGACTCAGCAACCAGAGCCCTTTAGGGCAGAGAATTCCAATTTGATCATTTCAGTCTATTTTTTTGCAAAAACCTTCAGTCCTATTTCTGACTAGACCAGCTTTATCCAGCTGTTTTTATTTTCAATAAGTGAATTAACGTTGTAGTGTATGTACCCGTCTACCTTTAAGAGAACTATTGTATGTAACCGTCCACCTTTAAGAGAACTACTTTAGGTGTTGCACTACTTTGTTGGCTTCTGTATACTGTAATACCGGCGGTGACCACACCGGTATATAAGTGCTGTGTCAGGAAGTATTGAGCAGATTCGCCCTGACCTTCGAATAGTAAAGTCCTGTTTTAAGTTACTCTTGGAGTCTGTGTATTAATTAACTAAACAACCCACAGACTTTACAAACGTAGCGGGGAAGTTGTCCATGACTTGGAGCCTTGCAGGAAGCTGATGAGAGGTCAGCAATTAAGGCTGAGCATCATTCGTTCTGTTCTTGGAAATGCCCCACATGTTATTCAGCAATGTGGATGGCACTTCCTCACAGCGGGAAGCCTCCTTGTATGGGAAGTGTTGCGGTCAACCCCCAAATCTTCAATGGTTGGATCCAGCAAGCATCAGGCCTAATGCTTTAACATTCTAACCCAGTCATAGCCCTATATGGTCTCACAGATACATAGAAGATAGGAGCAGGAGTAGGCCATTCGGCCCTTCAAGCCTGCTCCGCCATTCAATGAGATCATGGGTGATCATCCAAATTCAGTACCCTGTCCCTGCCTTCTCCCCATATCCCTTGATCCCTTTAGCCTTAAGAAATATATCCAACTCCTTCTTGAATATATTTAATGAACTGGCCTCCACTGCCATCTGTGGCAGAGAATTCCACAGGTTCACCACTCTCTGGGTGAAGAAATTCCTCCTCATTTCAGTCCTAAATGGCTTACCCCTTATCCTTAGGCTATGAACCCTGGTTCTGGACTCCCCAGCCATCAGAAACATCCTTCCTGCATCTAGCCTGTCCAGGAATTTTATAGGTTTCGATGAGATCCCTTCTCAATCTTCCAAACTCCAGTGAGTATAAGCGCAATCGACACAATCACTCCTCATACGTCATTCCTGCCATCCCAGGTATCAGTCTGGTGAATCTTCGCTGCACTCCTTCCATGGCAAGAACGTCCTTCCTCAGATAAGGCGACCAAAACTGCACACAATATTCAAGGTGCGGTCTCACCAAGGCCCTGTACAACTGCAGCAAGACATCCTTGTTACTGTACTCGAACCCTCTTGCTCCGAAGGCAAACATACCATTTGCCTTCTTAACCGCCTGCTGCACCTGCATGCTTACCTTCAGTGACTGGTGCACAAGAACACCCAGGTCTCTTTGCACTTCCCCTTTTCCCAATCTATTGCCATTCAAGAAATAATCTGCCTTCCTGTTTTTGCCACCAAAGTGGATAACCTCACATTTATCCACGTTATATTGCATCTGCCATGCTTCTGCCCAATCACCCAACCTGTCCAAATCGTACTGGAATTTCACGACATCATCCTCACAGCATACACGCCCACCCAGCTTTGTGTCGTCTGCAAATTTGGAGATATTACATCCAATTCCCTCGTCCAGATCATTAGTATATATTGTGAACAGCTGGGGTCCTAGGACCGATCCTTGCAGTACCCCACTAGTCACTGCCTGCCACTTGGACTCCAGTTCAGAATGATGAGGTGCTGGGGACAGGAGCGGACTACATTTTGGAGATTGCCTTTCAGTCCAGCAGTTGCCTGATAAGGTGGTGTAAAATTTATGTGGAGTTTGTGCGGGGTGTTGCTGTGGGAGGCCTTTGTGATGAGCCAGTGTCTGCGAGAGGGGGCCGATAGCATTTCCCATGGTTCACTGGTGATGTGCCGTGTGCATTCATCCTTCCTTCAGCAGGTTAACATTGCATCAGGGAGCAGGCCAACGCTGAGGGATTCTGGGAATAAGGGAGGGTATGCTTCTATTTTAAAATATTAGCCTGGTTGCCTTCCTGACATTGAAAGGGAAAGGGAAGCCCTCCGTTAGAATTTTAAATGTGGTGGAATAGAGTATTCTACACTGAGTTTCTTGATTTCAGTGGACAAGGCTTCATCAAAGTCATCTGTCACCTGGTCATCTGTCCCAATGCCTCCTAATGTGGCTCGGTGTCAAATTTTGTTTGATAACGCTCCTGTGAAGAGCCCTGGGAAGTTTTACTGTATTAAAAGCGCTATCTAAATGCAAGTTGTTGCGGTAGTAAGGGTTTGGGGACCTGTCCAAGGGCCTCAATGGTGAGGCTCTTGTAGGCTATCAGCGGTCATGATCTTGGGTTGAGGCCTACGGAGGGCAGAAGTTCCAGAAGCCGAGAAACCCTTCCAAATACGCCTCCTTGAACTTAAAGGGACAGTGCAAAACAGGGCAGAATCCCAGTCTGACCAATTCCACCGCCAATTCCTACCGACCCGCGCCCCCAGCCCTCCAGATGGAAATCTTCTTTTCCGCACTCGCTGGCGTCAGGATTCTCAGTGCCGCTGTCTAATGGAGAAATGTAAGCGGATTGTAGGTGGGTTAGAATGTCTATACACATACAAGGGATACAATAAATGTGGCACTTTGTCACTGAAAGAGTCAACGGCTTGGAGCCATTGAATTTTTCAGCACAGAAGGGAAACCATTTAGTCAATTGTGTCTGTGCCGGCTTTTTGCTCGATCAATCCAAAACTAATCCCCCGCCCGGCTCTCTCCATAGCTCCGTATCTTCTTCTGCTTCAAATATTTATCTACTCTTCCCTTGAAAGATGCAATGGTCTCCGACTTAATTGTGGGAAAGCTGGAAAAAAATCGCATGACTTCAAGACCACAAGTGTCAGGGATGATTATTACTGTAAAGCTCAAACACTGGCGTATGGGGACAAGATGAAAAGTAGTGTTTGTTAATCGTATATGGAAAAGACACCGCACTCACACAGAGAACAGATAGGAAGGGTGTGGCAAGTAAGGTTGTATGGCCTAGAAATTGGGTTGAGGTGCCAAACTGGCGCCAAGTTCGCCTGAGCGCAGGATTTAGCGCAGCGTTCGAGGCTTTAGCGATCGTCAGATATTCAGTTTCATTGCCCCTAGAGGGAGACGGGGCGAGGCTCGAGGTGCTCCACGTCCCTCTTAGGGCGCTGAAACTGAATATCGCAGCGCAATGTGCCACAGCGCCACACGCTGCGGCGCGGCACGCTGCGGTACTGCAGGCCTTCCTCCCACTGTTAAGGGGGAGGGGCCTGCAACAACGCGATCCCCGATCGCGAGTGCCGGCAAACGAGCCCGGCACCAAGGAGAAGTGCCGGGCTCTCGGGAAACAGCCGGCAATGCCGCGGAGGGGGGGGGGGTGGTGCGGTCATGAGGCTGAGGACGGAGGTGCTGGCAGGCGGCCGCCGAAAAAGGCGGCCACCCGCACCTCCACCTTAACTTGCGCTGCTGCCGGCTCAGTAAGGCCCCGTGAACCGGGTGCGGGTAGCGAACAACGCAACTGTGGCGTTCGCAACCAAATATCGCGAACAGGGCGCTGCGCACACCGATGACGTCATCGGTGGCGGCGCAGCGCAAAAGGCCAATGCCACCATTATCGCCCCAACTCAATATCGCAGGAGGCACAGCCAGTGGCGCTACAGCCACTGCCTGCCTCTTTAGGCGCTAACAAGTGGCGCTACTCACCCAATTTCTCCCCCTATAAGTCAAAATATCAGAACTATGGAAATTACATTACACCATGCATTACTGCCAAGTGAATGTATAACAACAACTTGTATTTCTATAGCACCTTTAACGTACTGAAGCATCCCAAGGCGCCTCACAGGAGCAATTATCAAGTAAAATTTAACACCATGCCATATAAAGGAGATATTACAACAGAAGTAGGTTTTAAGAAGCATCTTAAAGGAGGAGAGAGAGGTAGAGAGGTGGAGCGGTTTAGGGAGGGAATTCCACAGCTCAGTGTCCAGGCAGCTGAAGGCACGGCCACCAATGGTGGAGCGATGAAAATTGGAAATGTGAAAAAGACCAGAATTGGAGGAGCGCAGAGATCTCGGAGGGTTTGTGGGGCTGGAGGAGGCTCCAGAGATAGGGAGGGGCGAGGAGGTCATGGAGGGATTTGAAAACAAGGATGAGAATTTTAAAGTTTTGGGTGAGCTCAACTTTACGGAGGGTGCGAGAGGGGAGGCCGATCAGGAATAGCCGAGTCTAGAGTAAGATAATTGGCCCCTGTGGGATTACGGCTTCACAAGGAACTGAAGAACCTTCATTCACGATTTGTCTTCACTTCAGAAGGGCCTTGGGGCTCCTCAGGCCAGGTGGCTATGGGTTGCCCAGCATTCCAAAGGCATATTGGGATGGGCACTACTGAAACGTGTGTTCAGGCATGACGCATCTGATCCCTTCACCACAATCCTTCAAAAGGATATAGAAGCACTGGAGAAGGTGCAAAATAGATTTACAAGGATGATACCAGAACTGAGAGGTTATACTTAGCAGGAAAGACTGAACAGGCTGGGGCTCTTTGCTTTATAAAAGAGAAGACTGAGGGGTGACCTGATAGAGGTCCTGAAAACTACAAAGGGGTTTTCATAAGGTACATGTAGAGAAGACGTTTCCACTTGTGGGAATCCAAAACTAGGAGCCATCAATATAAGACTGTCACTAATAAATCCAACAGGGAATTCAGGAGAAACTTCTTCACCCAGAGTGTGGAACTCGCTACCACAGGGAGTAGTTGAGGCAAATAGCACAGATCCATTTAAGAGGAAGCTAGATATGTACATGTGGGAGAAAGCAATAGAAGGATTTCTTGATAGGGTGAGATGAAGTAAGGTGGGAGGAGGCTCGTGTGGAGCATAAACATGGACCTGGTGGGCTGAATGGCCTGTTTCTGCACTGTAAATACGATGTAGTTTGGGGGTGGGGTCGACAGCTTCAGGTTAAGGACGAGGGGAGGGGGTTGGGGTTATTCCCCACCAGACACTTGTGCCACACTAGTGGGCTGCCAGGACTTTCAGTGTAGCGTGCATCCAAAGCTTCATTACTGAAACCTTTATTTGTAATTGCTATTCTCCACAGATATTGCACGCTCCACATCAGGATTAACAACATTTTGACATTTAAATGGCTTAAGTGCCTCATTAGTTGCATGAGAAGCATTAAAGGGTCATTATTTCAGTGGCTCCTTTTTCATTACAATCAACAAATTTGCATAAGTAAGAATCACCCACCATCTACAAGGCACAAGTCAGGAGTGTGATGGAATACTCTCCACTTGCCTGGATGAGTGCAGCTCCAACATTCAAGATGCTTGACACACATCCAGGACAAAGCAGCCCGCTTGATTGGCACCCCATCCACCACCTTAAACATTCACTCCCTCCACCACCGGCGCACCGTGGCTGCAGTGTGTACCATCTACAAGATGCACTGCAGCAACTCGCCAAGGCTTCTTCGACAGCACCTCCCAATCCCACGACCTCTACCACCTAGAAGGACAAGGGCAGCACGCGTATGGGAACACCACCACCTCCAAGTTCGCCTCCAAGTCACACACCATCCTGACTTGGAAGTATATCGGTCGACCCTTCATCGTCGCTGGGTCAAAATCCTGGAACATCACTCCCTAACAGCATTGTGGGAGTAGCTTCACCGCAGCGATTCAAGGCGGCGGCTCACCACCACCTTCTCCAGGGTAATTAGGGATGGGCAATAAATGCAGGTCTTGCCAGTGACGCCCAGATCCCAGGAATGAATTAAAAAACAAACCCGTTTTAAAACGACACATTTTTGAGATTTTGTTGGTCGGTTATACATTAGAAAGAAAAATCGAGGATTCCCCCCATCTTTTTGAACAGAGGAAGACTTGGCTGTAATTGGGTTCTTTGTCTTCGCTGCCAGTCATAATTATTTTCCTTTGGCTTGACCTTTCTGCTAAAGTTAGTTATGTAACAGACTCTTTGGTAAAGCAATTAGTACACTGCGATAATTAATCTTGTCTAGTCCGTTTCCACCTTTCCATAATCACTTTGAAGATTAATGGAAAGGAAGTAAACACCTTGTGGAAAGAAAGGCTGCCCAGGACCATTTACACCAACCACAACCTGCATTTTCACAGCGCCTTTAACGTTCCAAGGTGCTTCACAGCAGCGATTATCAAACAAAATTTGACGCCAAGCCACATAAGGAGAAATTAGGGCAGATGACTAAAAGCTTGGTCAAAGAGGTGGGCTTTAAGGAGCGTCTTAAAGGAGGAAAGAGAGGTAGCGAGGGATTAGGGAGGGAATTCCAGAGCTGAGGGCCTCATCAACTTGTACTACTATTAGGCCAATAGGCAATACTTTGTTGCTGAACTTTGTTGAAGCAAAGGGATTTTCTGTAATGTCTATGGATTGCAGTGTAAAAATATACACCCTTCATGTGTTTCAAGGATGACTAGTCATGTAGGTAGATTTCTTGAATAATTGCCGAAATAGTAGCAACCTTGAAAGCTTCCTGCTTGAGGGAGTCCTTCTTCCCTGAAGTCTGCAATGAGCATGAAGCCTTCAACTTCTTCGAGACTAGAAAGTAATGCAAGTATGTGCTCCTTGCTTAGAGGCATCAACAACATTGCTTGTGAATTAAATAGCTTGTTACCTCGTCAATATTTTGCTTTGGGTAACAGGCTTTTAAATTGGCTGATTAACAGTGCTTTTGAAGTTGTGGGGGCGAGGAGCCCCTTTGAAATATCAGGCGTACCATTAGACTCTATCTATTGGGCCAGAGTTTGCTGAAAAAAATAACAGGGTCTGAACAACGCTCGCCGTTATTAGAGTGTAAATCATCCGGCAACTTGTGGTGAGGAAGAGCTACCCCGTGAATTGCTGATTGCCACAAGTTGCTGGACCATTTGCTTCGCTCCGCCGTTAGCTTCATGAAAACAGCATCTCGCCCTTAACCTCCCTGTGAGTTCACGAACTTGCTGCATTTGCACATTAATTACCCATTAAACTCGCTGCAGAAAGTTTAGCCTAGTAATTAAGTAGCGTAAGTCCCCTTTTAATGATGTGATAATTGTTAATGACTGCCGATCAACCTCGTTGGCCCAGAAAGCGAACAATTAAAGTGTGGAGGCTCATTCCTTCAGGTAGTAAATTGTTGTTGGAGATTTTTAAAAATTCCAATTAAAAAAAAAAAATCTTACTTTTCCTCTCTGTCTCTTTTTGCTCTCTCTCCAAACCCAATCTTTCTTTCCCTCTCTTTATTTCTCTTTCTGTACCTGATTTGACTCTAATTCACCCTCCTTCTCAGTCCTTACTCTGTTTCTTTCTCAATCTTTAAATCTCAATCCCCAAGGTCCCAGATGCCCCATTGCCCTCGCTGCGCCGTTATCAGCTCGCACTTCAAGCAACTCACAGGTCAAAGATATATTTAAGCTGAAAGGTGCAGGAACAATGAACGAACCGAGCATGCCGCGAGATGCCCCACTCCAGCATATACCAGCCCATTATAATGGGTCAGAACTTCGGGTCCTCACGGGTGAGTACGCGCAGGGTACTCACGCGTAGGCCAAACGAAAGTGCCGGTTTCGTGCATGCGCGGGAAACCGGAACTTCCGTTCCCTTAAAGGAAGGGGGTCACAGGTGGAACGCGTGCGCCGGAGAAGCAGCGCGTACACCTGGAACTCACTTTTTTTTTTTTTGCAGGTTTCTCCGGGAGGGTAAGTCTCCAGGAGCTACGCTTTTAAAAAGCAGTCGCAAGGCCTGCTTTTAACATGGTAAGTGGTGAATTAAGTGAAATTAAAACATTTTTTCCACAGGTTTATTATTTTTAAATACTTTAAAGAAAGGTAAGTTTATTTTTAGCCCTGTTAGAAACTGTAATTAATTTTTTCAAAAATTTAAATTATTGTTTAAAATAGTTAGTTCATGTAATTTATAGTTATTTTAAAAATGTGATTTAAAAAAAATGTATTTGAAGTTTGTGTTATGTTTTGGGGCTGATTTGTATTTATAGTTTTGACAGCTATTCCTGTCAACTTTATGAATGGGCATTCACTGCTACCATTGGCTCTCCATGGCCCACGTGATCCCAGGGGATGCATCGAACTAACTGCGCCCCTGGGATGTGCAAGCACTGCGCGCCGGCAGTTGGAGGAGGCCCAGGATCAGAATCCCATGCGGGCCCACAGCTCAACAGCCGACGCGCTAGGTAAGCGCAGGTCGGAGGCTTGCACCCGCGGGAAGCCTCCAACCCGAATTTCTGGGCCAATGTGTTGCAACTGATGTGCGTGATTTTATTAGTCTTTCTCACATTATGAAGTCCTGGTGTGAAGGGCGACGGGCAGAAAACTGGAGGTAGTGGATTGGCCGCTTGTTATGCACCCCGCCTTAGAAGTCAATGGAAAGGAAATTCAGGTGGGATGTACAACGGGTAGCTGATCCACAACTGACAGTATTCCATCTGTGGCCAAAGTGACAATGACCACTCTGTCTGATTGTGGGATTAGGAAGTTTGGTTTATGGAGCAATAAGGAGTATCTCTTTTGGTGATGGCAATTCTGACATCAAGGACCAGACTGTGGGAACATACAACCTGCGATGTTGGGCTAGAATTTGCGGTGGGTATGACAGCGTACAGAGTACGCCGTCATACCGCCTTTGAAATGGACCGCAGGTTCGTGATTTCAAGCGCATGCGCTAAATCCCAAACTTGCGAGCTGTCAAGTTACGACTTGACAGGTGATCCGCACGGACCGGGGGGGGGGGGGGGGGGGACATCCCGATTGCTGGCGCAGAGTTGGGCTGATTGCCCACCGAACGCCCAGCAATTACGTATGGAAATTTTACGGCTGATGCAAACAGAAGCAGAGCTTGTTTGCATCAGCGTAAGGGGATACCTCAAAAGATCCAAAGCATCGTTCGGCATGTGTTAGCTCACATAAAAGTGAAGTTGGAACATTACATGAGATGGACGCACCCGATCTCCTTTCGAATAATTTAGCCGCGAGCTTGTTAGTGCGTTTTAGTGTCTGCACATTTAATCTCTATATTATTGAAATCCTGATGTTGAATCTTGGTGTTGTCATTTTGTCAGTTTTTTTGTGTGTCGGGCAATCTGAGTGCCACTGTTCAGTTCTCTATCTCATGCGGTTGTGACAGACTGAATTCAACCAATACTAAATCCCAAATAAAGAATAAAATATTAAACCTATATATTTATATTTTATTTCCTGACATTAAACCTTCTAATGCAACGTTCAGTGTGTCAGGTGCCAGCATGCACCCTCCTTTCTCCTATAAGCCTGATGCAATGGTTTGCACATATCTGCCAACACTGTGGGCCTATCTGCCAACACTAAGAGGAAACTCTGTGCTTCCACTGATTGGAGCACCAGGCCCACGTGATCCCAGGTACGCTTCTGCACACGCTGCGCCCCTGGGACCCGTGGGCCATTACGCTGCTCTCGAGTACGGAGCGTCGAACAGTAAGTTCACGAAGCAGGGCCCCCATCAGGTACGTTTGCATTCTAAACCACCTTAAGCATTCACTTCCTCCACCACCGGCATACCGTGGCTGCAGTTTGTACCATCTACAAGATGCACTGCAGCAACTCGCCAAGGCTTCTTCGACAACACCTCCCAAGCCCGCGACCTCTTCCACCTAGAAGGACAAAGGCAGCAGGCGCATGGGAACACCATCACCTGCACGTTCCCCTCCAAGTTACACACCATCCTGACTTGGAAGTATATCGCCGACCCTTCATCGTCGCGGCGTCAAAATCCTGGAACTCCCTCCCTAACAGCACTGTGGGAGCACCTTCACCACACGGACTGCAGCGGTTCAAGAAGGTGGCTCACCACCACCTTCGAGGGAAATTAGGGATGGGCTGAAAATGCTGGCCTTGCCAGTGATGCCCACATCCCATAAAAAAACAAATTAAAAAAAATGCAGACAATGGTAGGACCATGCACTAGTTATAGAAACATAGGAACATGAGTGGGCCATTCAGCCCCTCGAACCCATTCCGTCATTCAATTAGATCATGGCTGATCTGTATCTTAACTCCATCTGCCAACCTTGGTTCCATAATCCTTCATACCCTTGACCAACAAAAACCCAACAATCTCAGTTTTGAAATTGTCAATTGAACCTCCCAACCTCAACAGCTTTTTGGGGGAGAGAGTTCCAGATTTCCGCTACCCTTTGTGTGAAGAAGTGCTTCCCGACATCACCCTGAATGGTCTGGCTCTACTTTTAAGGTCATGTCCCCTTGTTCTGAACCCCCCCCCCCCCCCACCCAAAGGGAATAGTTTCTCTCTATCTACCTTATCAACTCATTTAATCATCTTAAATGGCTCAATTAGACCACCTCCTTTCAGGGTACATCCTGGAGATCCTTAATAATGGGCAGGATTTTCATTGGGCCGTGGAGTCGGGATTGGAGGCGTGTGGGGGGTTAAAATCCTGAAATCGGGGGTCCCGACCCCATCCCGCCCCCAACCCGCCTCCATGCCAGTTTCAAAGAAGGCGGGTACCCGCCCCGCACTGGGAGCCGCCTCCCCGAAGCGGGAAGGGGATTAGTGCCAATTAACTGCCTGTTAACAGGTAGTTAACAGGCAGTTTTTAGCCTAATCCCTATTTTTAAGGTTGAAGTGTGGGATTCCCGACGGCTCCAAACCACGTCAAGTTAGAGGAGGCGGGCCGTTGGGTTGAAGGACTTGGAGGGTTCGAGATGTCAGTGTTCAGGTGAGTGATGTGTGCATGAGTGCAAAGGTAAGTGTTTGGTGTGTCTAAAGTGTTTAAAGAAGATTAAATTACCTATTCTTACCTTTTCAGCCTTCCTTCCTTTAGGTACCGGGAGTCCCTCATCTCACCGGCACAGAAAGCAGAATGGCTGCGAACTGTCAAAAGTGACAGCCTTCAGCTTACTGTGCAGGAGAGATTTCTAACTGAGTCTGTGGAGAAGGACTCAGGTTAGAAATAAGACTCAGTGTTTGACAGCTTCAAACAGCTGTGAAACACTGATATTGCATCTGTCAAAACCTCTTGACAGATGAAATTTCAGTCGGTGACATCACTTGTTGCCAGGTGGCCCTTCATTGGCCTGCTGAGCCCGCTGAACAAGGTCAATCAAGTTAAAATCACGTGGATTGGCCGCATCTCGATGGAGGCGGGACAACAACCCCGAAAGTTGTAGTCCTGCCTCCATCACGTCCCCTGAATGATAATCCAGCCCAATGTGTCTCCTGGAACTCAATTCAAACCCAGCAGAGGCTGATGGCATGAACGTTTCCTCTATCACTATTGTAACTGTCCAATGTGAAACATGTTTGAGTCACTTCAGCTCAGTTCCAATTTGTCACAATCCCTTAGCACGAAACTGCCTGAGATTTGGTGCAAAGTGACACTAGACTGGCAATCTTACTCAGAAACATGCTTGCTGTAAGAAATTTAAAAAAATCAGGGGTACTTTTGTAAGTTAATGGCTGGGGTGGATTGCTACCTCAGGTCAGTGAAGGCTTTTCCTCTGCATCTATTCTTGGGATATTGTTGTCCACAACAAGGCCGGCATTTATTGCCCATCCCTAGTTGCCCTCGAGAAGGCGATGGTGAGCTGCCTGCTTGATCCGCTGCAGTTCGTGTGGTGAAGGTAACTATAAATATCAAATAAATAGATCAATAATTAAATACAAAGACAGTCACTAATAAATCCAATAGGTTATTCAGGAGAAATTTCTTCACCCAGAGAGTGGCGAGAATACGGAACTCGCCACCACAAGGAGTGGTGGAGAAGAATATCATAGAGGCACTTAAGGGAAAGCTAGATAAGGACATGTGGGAGAAAAGGATAGGCTATGCTGATAGGGTTAGATCAAGAGGGGTAGGAGGGGCCTCATGGGGAGCAGAAACACCAGCATAGACCAGTTGGTCCGAATGGCCTGTCTTTGTGCTGTAGATTCTATGGGGGAGAAATTGGGTACCTTTGCGCCTCATGTTATCACCTCTGGGGGGTGATAACAGGGCGCCAACCACTTACCGCCCGGGCACGGCGAGAATATTGCCTCCCGCTAAATTCAGCGGGAGGTTTGCGGCGGCGGTATGGCACTGCGCCCCAATCTCCTTCGCCCGGAGATCATGACGTCATCGGCGTGCGCATCGCCCCGGTCCCGAACTTCAGTTCCGCCCCCTGCAGCGTCGCCGGGCGGCAACACCGGCAGCTGCAGGAGGCGTTCATTGGGAGGCCAGGCGCGAGACTTAAAGGCCACGCGGCCGAGGTAGGGGAAAAAATAATCAAATGCTCGTTCTCTGTTTTTATTCCTTTTTTCCCCCCAGCACTCGATCAGCCCGGCGCTCTGCTGTAGTGCATCGGGCTGATCGGACCGGGTCGCGGCTGCCGTCGGTGACCAGGTAGGTTGTCCTCTTGCAGAGCCTGGAGCGATGGCCCTTCCCTTTAAGGGAGGGAAGGAGCCTTCCCATGTGGCAGCACTGCACAGCCCAGTGTACAGTCCTGCTCACCTACCGCCCCGCCTGCTGCCTGTTGTGCTCCAGGCAGGAAGTGGAACGTTGGATTTAACGCTTGATCCACTCCCTTCCTGGAGCACAAAACCAAATGTTTTAAAAGTTGAGAAACATTAGCGCCTGGCACTAATTTTCTCAACTTTTAAAAGTTAACGCCCCAAATGAAAGATTTACATAGGGGGGAAAATTCAATGTAAGGCACTCCCACAATGCTGTTAAGTAGGGATGTTGACCCAGTGACGAAGGAACCAGTGTGCGAGTTGGAGGTGGTGATGTGCCCATACGTCTGCTGCCCTTGTCCTTCTAGATGGCAGAGGTTGCCGGTTTGGGAGGCTCGGTCAAAGAAGTGTAACAACGCTCGCCACGGCTTAGCTCTCAAATGACTTGTGACTGTGCTGGAATTTATGCAAAGCACTGTAATCCCTTTTTAAATTCCCAATTCTTATTAGTGACCTTTGTAAAGGGTAAGAGTAGTATAGAGCAGAAAGAGAACATTGGAATGCTGAAAGGATGCTGACAGTCCATCGATTGAATCTTTCTACATGTTTTCTCACTACTCTACAATGCATCATAGTTTTATAGATGTCATAACAACAGCTTTAATAATGAATTATCATAAATAAACCGGATACCTTTAAATTCTAAATTCTCTTTGTATTTAAAAAAAAATTAAGGACATAAGAAATAGGAGCAGGAGTAGACCATATTCGGCTCCTCGAGCCTGCTCCGCCATTCAATAAGATCATGGCTGGTCTCCGACCTCAACTCTACTTTCCCACCCGATCCCCATATCCCTTGATTCCCTTAATAACTAAAAATCTATTGATCTCGGTCTTGAATATACTCAACGACTGAGCATCCACAGCTCTGAGGTAGAGAATTCCAAAGATTCACCACCCTCTGAGTGAAGAAATTTCTCCTCATCTCAGTCCTGAATGGCCGACCCCTTCTCCTGAAACTATTACCCCTGGCTGGAGACTCCCCAGCCAGTGGAAACATCCTCCCAGCATCTACCTTGTCAAGCCCCTTAAGAATTTTATATGTTTCAATAAGATCACATCTCATTCTTCTAAATATGGTTAACATAGTAAAGTTTATTCTCAGTAACACTGGCTGTACATGCAAACTCCATGAGATTAAATCCATTTTTCATAGTACGTATTCTATGTTTACTGTGCACATGATGAAATGTTTAGTGGTGATGAATCTCATAGAAGTAAATGATCCTTTTGGTCAATAATGAATGGGGTTGATATTATATCTTGGGCAGTCAATGGGCCCATGCCACATTTAAATGGCACCGTCGAGTTCTCCTCCCCAAGCACGTGTGCTGGATTCAGGCCAGGGCAAAACAAAAGGCCCAGAGACCACCCAGTTGGGTAAGTCTGGAGGGGAGCTTGGTCATGGAGGGCAGGAGAGCCCAGGTTGGTAACGATCCAACGGTTCGTGAGCTGTTGTCGAAGAAGCCTTGGCGAGAACTCGACCTCTACCACCCAGAAGGACAAGGGCAGCAGATGCATGGGAACACCATCACCCGCAAGTTCCCTTCCAAGTCACACACCATCCTGACTTAGAAATATAATTGCCGTTCCTTCATCGGCGCTGGGTCAAAATCCTGGAACTTCCTCTCTAACAGCACTGTGGGATCAACTTCACCACACGGACTGCAGCGGTTCAAGGCGGCGGCTCACCACCACCTTCTCCAGGGCAACTAGGGATGGGCAATAAATGCTGGCCTTGCCAGCGACGCCCACATCCCGTGAATGAATAAAATATTAAAAACGTATATATTAATTTTACAGAGCACTCCTGCGGAGCCAATCAGCTTGAGGCAGTCGGCACCGGATTGGAAGCTTTGGAACCTGCGGGGCTTGTTTCCTTGGGAAATGCTTGCTCCTGAACTTGCCGCTAGAGCAAGGCACCCGAGTGCAGGGCTGTCCAACATTTACTTGCATGCCATTTATCTTGCTGCGCCTTCCTTCAGTGCAATCAGGTGCATTTACCTGAAAAGCCACACAGGAAATTCAGCTGCTGTATTATTCAGGCACAGAATGGAGGGAGGGGGCGGGGGTGGGGGCGGGGGGTAAGCAGGCCCATTCTTCCAGCGCATCGCATTTGTTTTTGCATATGCTGTTTATGTGCTAAATTGCCACTTGCATTCCCTTGTGTGTAATTACACCTTGCTGCTTATCTCTCTGCTGCTGATCAAATGTGCTCAGAAATGTTAATACATAGCAGCCCATCTTTGTACGATTGCTGTCCGAGCGCAACTTAACGGTACCCATTAAATTGCTCTGCTCATCAATTGTTCTCGCTCTTCCCCGCATCCTTTCTGCCACCGCCGGATTATGTGTTTGCTGCTGTAGCAATCTGCTGATCCTAATCTTGAGCCGGTGAGGATTTATAAAATTTGCAGAAGTGTTGGTATAAAGCGGCGGCAGTTGTTCTCCAGAGACCGACTTATCGACATCACATGGCACAGACACCCAATTTATCACCGCACTACCCTGTTTGAAGCATTCGTTGCGGAGAGAGTGTGAAGAAAGGCTTGCATTATTACAGCACCTTTCACGACCTCAGGACATCCCAAAGCGCTTTACAGTCAATGAAGTATTTTTGAAGTGCAGTCACTGTTGTAATGTAGGAAACGCAGCAGCCAATTTGCACACAGCAAGCTCCCACAAACAGCAATGTGATAATGACCAGATCATCTGTTTTAGTGATGTTGATTGAGGGATAAATATTGGCCAGGACACCAAGGAGAGCTCCCCTGCTCTTCTTTGAAATAGTGACCATGGGATCCTTTACATCCACATGAAAGGGCAGATGGAGCCTCGGTTTAATGTCTCATCTGAAAGATGGCACCTCTTGACAGTGCAGCGCTCCCTCGGCACTGCATTGGAGTGTCAGCCTAGCTTTACGTGCTCAAGTTCCCTGGAGTGGGACTTGAACCCACGACCTTCTGACTCAGGAAGAACTGGAAGGCCACTTCCTTTATTTTTTAGTAAAGTCTAATTACACAGCATTTACGGCACAGAAACAGGCCATTCGGCCCGACAGATCCATGCTGGTGTTCATGCTCCACACGAGCCTCCTCCCACCCCTCGTCAGCTAACCCTATTAACATAACCTTCTACTCCTTTCTCCCTCTCCTTTCTCCCTCGTGTGTTTATCCAGCTTTCCCTTAAATGTATCTATACTATTTGCCTCAACTACTCCCTGTGGTAGCGAGTTCCACATCCTCATCACTCTGTGAAATACCCGCGATATCTTTGAAGGCAAAGGGTCTTGCAGAGTATGTACTTTTTACATAAACTGCATCTCCTATTTATATCTCAAACATATTAAAAAAAAAAAAACTACCTCTTAAAAACATGCACAATTAGACCAACATTGAATACAAAGGAGACTGATGTACAATATTGCCAACTCTGGCAAAACCATCGCGAGAGATGCGAAATAAAGCGTCACTCGCGATCACGTGATGAAAGTCCTAAATCTCGGGATTATTTTTTGGATTCGCGATGAATACCTGATGATGGCAATTCGGTGATTTGCGCATGCGCGAGAAATTCCCGACCATCGTTGAAAGGCAGCAATGGCT
Organism: Somniosus microcephalus; assembly: GCF_052327205.1. Lineage (NCBI taxonomy): Eukaryota > Metazoa > Chordata > Chondrichthyes > Squaliformes > Somniosidae > Somniosus > Somniosus microcephalus. The sequence continues at coordinate 23,755,850 of NC_140993.1, read as the reverse complement.
CCTGGGAGGCAACTTTAATTACTGATTTCAACTGCCTAACCTTTCATGCCAAAGCCTCAGGATTGAGCTGAGGGAGACTGTTGCCTTCTATAGGATGCTTAGAGGCTGCTCCCAGAGCCCCCTGACTTGCTTGGATGAGCGCAGCTCCAACAACACTCAAAAGGCTCGACACAATCCAGGACAAAGCAGCCCGCTTGATTGGCACCCCATTCACCACCTTAAACATTCACTCCCTCCACCACCGGCGTACTTTGGCTGCTGTGTGTACCATCTACAAGATGCACTGCAGCAACTCACCAAGGCTTCTTCGACAGCACCTCTCAAACCTCTACCACCTAGAAGGACAAGGGCAGCAGGCGTATGGGAACACCACCACCTGCAAGTTCCTCTCCAAGTTACACACCATCCTGACTTGGAAATATATCGGCCGTTCCTTCATCGTTGCTGGGTCAAAATCCTGGAACTCCCTCCCTAACAGCACTGTGGGAGTGCCTTCACCACATGGACTGCAGCGGTTCAAGAAGGTGGCTCACCACCACCTTCTCAAGGGCAATTAGGGATGGGCAATAAATGCTGGCCTTGCCAGCAACGCCCACATCCCAGAAACGACTAATCAAAAATAATCACACTCCTGACTTGTGCCTTGCAGATGGTGGAAAGGCCTTTGGGAAGGATGTGAGACACTCACCACTCAATACCCAGCCTCTGGCCTGCTCTTGTAGCCACAGTATTTATGTGGCTGGTCCAGTGACCCCCCCAAAAGATGTTGATGGTGGGGGATTCGGCAACGGAAATGTTGCGCTGAAGAACTTTGCCAAGTTTTTCCAGGAGCAGCCGGAACATGTGGAGAGACTGATGAAGTTCCGGAACCAGTGGGGGCCGTGTCATTCTTGTGCGAGGGGTCGGGTCGGTAAAGAAATAGCACCTTGTGATTGATAAACCATATGGCATGATTTTTAAGCGTTTGTCACCTGGTTTATGTGGTGGCGGGGTTGGCAATACTGGATATACCTGGCTGTGTGACGGCAGAAAGACACGTCAAAAGGATTAGGGGCTGCATCCTCCTCAGTGTCAGCTGTTGGCTTCGGAGTCAGAAGGTCATGGGTTCGAGCCCGACTCCAGAGACTTGAGCACAAAAATCTTGGAGGAAAAATTGGGTTGGTTTGCGCAAATCCCCTAGCACCCGGGTGCAATGCCACAAATGCCTCCCGCAAAATTCAGCGTCATCGCCATGCGCAGCACCTCGCTTGCGCCCCGGCCGCAAACTTCCCTTGCGCCCCGTGACCTATCACCGGACGATATGTCTGACAGGGTCAGGGGGTGTTTTTGTGTTGGCGGCGGCGGCGGCGCTACTTAAAGGGCAGGTGTCTGGCGGCCATTTCTATTTTGGCCGACAGCCAGCACCTGCCCCCTTTCACCTTTTTATTCGGGGTGCCAGCTGCGATCGCTCAGCCTGGCTCTCCTTGGAGTGTCGGGCTGTTTCCACGGCACCCTGCTCCCCGGTGGTCCAGCGGGGCCCTGGTGCACACAGCGCTAGGCCCCTCCCCTTTAATCAGGGGAGGGAAGGTCTGCAATGATGAGGTGCCACGTGCCGACACGCGTGTGACGTGACATAGCAGCTCGTAGCGCTGAGAATTTCAGTAGTAGCGCCCCAAGCAGGAGGTGGAGTGCTTTCCAGTAGCGCCTCACCTCCTGCTTGGGGTGCGAATACTGAAATTAGGGCGGAAGGGCGCTAACATTTTCAGGGCGCTAGTATTAGTGCCCCGGCAATGTTAACACCCTAAAATGGGCGCCACCCAATGACAGTGCAGTGTTCCCTCGGTACTGCACTGGACTGTCGGAGATGCCGTCTTTCGGATGAGATGTTAAAATGGAGGCCCCGTCTGCCCTCAGGTGGACGTTAAAAAGAGCCATGGCGCTGTTTTGAAGAACAGGTGTCCTGGGCCAATACTTATCCCTCAACCAACTGTAAGGGGGGCATCTTTTAACTGGTTAATGGTAATTTACCTGGCCAGCAGCCTTTGCCTCTGAGCTCTGACCAATTCCAACCTTTTACCTGGTTTACGGTAATTCACCTGGTCAGCAGCCTTTTGCTGCTGCACTCTAAACCAATTTACAAACAGCGGTTTTGAATCACTACCCCTCCTTCAGTTCTGAGTGGAGGAACTTATAATTAATGATATTAAAACGGACAAGTGGTTTGGATGAGAGAAAAATCAAGTTTTATTACCTAAATAAACTACAATCAAAAGAATAAACTATACCACACGAACACAGTAATTACAGTAAAACTATAGAACAGGGGGTTGCAGACGGCGAAAGCGAGGGATACAATGGCTACAATGTTACTTAAACAATCTTAGCAATTCCCTTAAATCACCACCCCAAACTCCTGCGAGGTTGCCTTGCCGAGGAGTCAGAACACCCTGCTCACCTGTGGTCCAGCGAAGTAAAGAGTGTGATAGCTTCTCAGCAGCTATCTTATATACCTGGTGAGCCCCCTGCCGTTCTGCCCTGCAAGGGCTGTGTGCAAAATTCCCACCCAAAGAGTCCAATACACGAGAAAGCTGTGATTGGCTAACTCAAAGTGGTTGGACTGGGTTAATGTGTCTTCCGGAGCTCCCTGGGCTGAAACAAAAGGGAAATACAACTGCTCTATTGTCCAGAATGCTAGGTGATTTAAACCCATTCAGTTCTTAAACAGATCCCATTCAAGATCCAAAAGTCTCTTCTGCAGTTTAGATGTATCCACTCGATATACAAACAAATGCTAATAGCATTCAATTGCTTTGTAAACAAAGCATTGTCCTGTGGTCATCTGGAACCACAATTGATTGACAGTCTTGAGTGCTTAGCAAACAAAGTTCCTTTGTTCATGCTGGCAGTTTCGAGCACTCAATCTTAGAGTCAACATTGCAGAACGTTTTGTAAACAGGCATCGATTGCCCTGCTGCAGGGGGGGTGGGGACACCCCTTTGATTGGCCACTCCATTGAACCTTACTTCCAGACACAGAAAGCTGCTTTCCAAGTCTTTTGTCTTCGGCCATGTGGTGACAGCCATTTTTATCCCTGGAAATTTAAAAGCACAACGCCCAGGGATTCTTTAATCAAAAAAAAAAAATCTTCAGAACTGTAAATTATTGCAAATTCTTACACAACCTCAAAAACTGGTCATTATCACATTGCTGTTTGTAGGGTCTCGCTTCGCACAAATTGGCTGCGGCGTTTCCTACATTTACAACAGTGATTACAATTCAAAAGTACTCCATGGGCTGTAAAGTGCTTTGGGATGTCCTGAGGCCATGAAAGGTGCTGTATAAATACAAGTTCACCAGGCTGATCACTGGGTTTAGGGGAATGATGATCGTTCAGGCTTGCAGAGGGAGCTGATCCCCATTTTATTAAGGCCATATCTTATTTTGGTAGATGCGAATAAACAGTGGACTAATAGCATCATTAAGGAGTAATGGGCTGTTTTTTAATTTGTTCAGCTGCCCAGAGTCTTGCTTCATGCTAAAATGTGTTTAAAGAAATTCCCCGAGAAACTATTTATTAAGATCTTGTTAAAGGCCAGTCATGATAAAGACGTGGAACCCTGTGCATGGGAATAGAAGCATGTTTTGAGTTTGTAACTCACATGCAGTTGGTTATGTGAAAATCATAGAATCATACAGCACAGAAGGAGACCATTCGGCCCATCGTGTCTGTGCCGGCTCTTTGAAAGAGCCGTCCAATTAGTCCCACTCCCTGTGCTCTTTCCCAATAGCCCTGTAATTTTCTCCACTTCAAGTATTTCTCCAATTCCCTTTTTTAAAGTTAGTTAAATCTGCTTCCACTGCCCTTTCAGGCAGTGCATTCCGGATCATAACTCGCTGTGCACAAAAAAACTCTCATCTCACCTCTGGTTCTTTCGCCAATTACCTCAAAATAGGGCCAGCTTTCAAAATTACACCCCAACACTGACAGAAATGAATAGTGTGGTGGACCTTTCACACTCACAGGATCCGTGGAGACACTCTCATAGAACACCAGGAGCTGATGGAGAGGGTGGCTTCAGACCATAGGACTCACAGTATGCGAAGAGATAGGACTCACAGTTTTCGAAGAGTCATCACTCTGGGCGCTGTGGGGCAATAGACCGAGGAGGCTCTAGCTTACCAGGCAGTCTGTGACTGAGGTCTGCCACCTGGCCAACAAACTCCTACAGAGGCAGCCAACCATCTGCCAGCATTGTCAGTGACAGTGAATTACAGAGAATATACAGTGCAGAAAATGGCCATTTGGCTCAACTAGTCTGTGCTGTTGTTCATACTCCACACGAGCCTCTCCACCCATTCCATCTACCTCATCTCAGCCCTTCCGCATATCTTTCTATTCTCTTTTCTCTCATGTACTCATCTAGTTTCCTTTTGAAAGCATCCAAGCTATTTGCAACTGACCATCCGGCTGCGATTCATTCACTAATCCTGTTGTATCCCCTTTAGGACCAGTAGGGTTGTACTTTAGTCACTGTGGGCCCAGTGCTTTCTGAGGCGGTGTTTACAGCTATTGACAACCCCGAACTGCCACTGACATGATCAGAATCATTGAATTCTGCAGCACAGAAGGAGGCCATTCAGCCCATCGTGCCTGTGCCAGCTCTTTGAAAGAGCTAGTCACTCCCATGTCCTTTCCTCATAGACCTGCAAATGTTTCCCCCTCAAGTCTTGATCCAATTCCCTTTAGAAAGTTACTATTGAAGCTGCTTCCACCGCCCTTTCAGGCAGCGCATTCCAGATCACAACAACTCGCTGAATCTCTTCATCGCCCTAACCCTGGTTCTAAGCACAAATCCAAAGTAACAACTAAACTGCTTGAGAACTGTGAAAGCAGCATTTTATTGTGCACCATAATTAGCTGTGGTTTTTCCACACGTGCCATTGCTGGAGCCCATCTCCTCAAGGTGTCCACTGAAGCACAGCACAGCGAGGCCTCCACAAGTCTCGGAATCCCTCCCTGGCAGCTTTCTGTAAACATTGCCCAAGGCGAGTTGGACTCGACTGTTTTCTAGGACCTGGGACCCCAAAGCACCCGTCACAGCAGTGGAACCAATCATGAGTGATGCTCCCCCTGCCGTGTCTGTGGCTGGAGTATTTTCATGATGGCCATGAGCCCTCCCAACGGCGTTGCTGCCTGCGTGATGTTAGCCCAAGCATGGCAGGGAGCCCTTCGCCCAATCTGTGACCGCTAAACCGCTTGAGAACTGTGAAGGAAGCATGTTATTGTGGCAGCATGAGTGGCCTTTTGCTTTCATTCCCATTATTCATATATTCAGAATGTACAAAACTAATCTGCAGCAAACTCACACACACAAGCACCACTTCATTCTGGATTCTGCAAATTCTGCAATCTTGAGAAAAATTAACCATTTATAATCCTTACTGACTTACTCTCTGGGTAGAATCATAGAACAGTACAGCACAGAAGGAGGCCATTCAGCCTGTTGAGTCTGTGCCGGCTCTTTCGAAGCCCTGTTCGTCCCACTCCTTCCTGCTCTTTCCCCATATCCCTGCAACATTTTCACCTTCCAAGTATTTATCCAATTCCCTGTTGAAGGCTCCTCTACTATTGAATCTGTAGCCCCCGCCCTATCAGACAGCGCATTCCAAATCCTAACCACTCGTTGCGTAAAAAAGTTTTTCCTCCTGTTGCTTCTGGTTCTTTTGCCAATCACCTTAAATCTGTGCCCTCTGGTTATCGACCCTTCAGCCACTGGAAACAGTTTCTCTATGCGAGGGAACCAAGGGTCTTGAGAAGGAGGAATTAAAGGAAATTAGTATGAGTAAAAAAATAGTGCTGGAGAAATTAATGAGACTGAAAGCTGATAAATCCCCAGGGCCTGATAATCTGCATCCCAGAGTACTAAACGAGGTAGTCATGGAAACAGTGGATGCATTGGTCGTCATCTTCCAAAATTCTATAGATTATGGAACAGTTCCTGCAGATTGGCAAATGTAACTCCACTATTTAAAAGAGAGAGAGTGAAAACAGGGAACTACAGACTGGTTAGCCTAACCTCAGTAGTAGGGAAAATGCTAGAATCTACTATAAAGGATGTGATAACAGGACACTTAGAAAATATAAAACGGGATTATACAAAGTCAACATGGATTTATGAAAGGGAAATCATGTTTGACAAACCTACTGGAGTTTTTTGAGGATGTAACTGGTAGAATAGATAAGGGAGAACCAGTGGATGTGGTGTATTTGGATTTTCAGAAGGCCTTTGATAAAGTCCCACATAAGAGGTTAGCGTGCAAAATTAAAGTACATGGGATTGGGGGTAATATACCGGTATGGATTGAAAATTGATTAACAGACAGGAAACAGAGTAGGAATAAATGGGTCTTTTTCAGGGTGGCAGGTGGTGACTAGTGGGGTACCACAGGGATCAGTGCTTGGGTCCCAGCTAGTCACAATATATATCAATGAGGGAACCTAATGTAATATTTCCAAGTTTGCTGACGACACGAAACTACATGGGATTGTGAGTTGTGAAGAGGTTGCAAAGAGGCTTCAAGGCAATTTAGACAAGTTGAGTGAGTGGGCAAATACATGGCAGATACAGTATAACATGAATAAATGTGAAGTTATCCACTTCAGTAGGAAAAACAGAAAGGCAGAGTATTATTTAAATGGTGATAGATTGGGAAATGTTGATGTACAGAGGGACCTGGGTGTCCTTGTACACCAGTCACTGAAAGCAAACATGCAGGTGCAGCAAGCTGTTAGGAAGGCAAACGGTATGTTGGCCTTCATTGCAAGAGGGTTTGAGTACAGGAGCAAGGATGCCTTACTACAGTTATACAGAGCCTTGGTGAGACCACACCTGGAGTACTGTGTGCAGTTCTGGTCTCCTTACCTAAGAAAGGATATACTTGCCATAGAGGGAGTGCAGCGAAGATTCACCAGACTGATTCCTGGGATGGCAGGACTGTCGTATGAGGAGAGATTGGGCCGACTAGGCCTGTATTCACTAAACTTTAGAAGAATGAGAGGCGATTTCATTGAAACGTATAAAATTCTGACAGGGCTAGACAGACTGGGTGCAGGGAGGATGTTTTCCCTGGCTGGGTCTAGAACGAAGGGTCAGAGTCTCAGGGTACGGTGTAGGACATTTAGGACTGAGATGAGGAAAAATTTATTCGCTTAGAGGGTGGTGAACCTGTAGAATTTTCTACCACAGAAGGCTGTGGAGGCCAAGTCACTGAATATATTTAAGAAGGAATTAGATAGATTTCTAGACACAAAAGGCATCAAGGGGTATGGGGAGAGAGCAGGAATATGGTATTGAAATAGAGGATCAGCCATGATCATATTGAATGGCGGAGCAGGCTCGAAGGGCCTACTCCTGCTCCTATTTTTCTATATTTCTATTTACTCTATCTAAACCCTTCATGATTTTATACACCTCGATCAAATCTACTCTTAGCCTTCTCTGCTCCAAGGAGAACAACCCCAGCTTCTCTAGTCTAGCCACGTAACTGTATTCCCTCACCCCTGGAACCATTCCAGTAAATCGCTTCTGTAGCCTCTCCAGAGTCTTCACATCCTTCAGCTGAATATGTCTCAAGGTGCTCTACCTGCCTGGCATGCTAGGATATCCTCCGGGTGTGGTCAGTGGTCATATTAAACATTTCTCTTAACAGTTAAAGATTTGTTTTTAACTGGTGTAAGAATGATTTCACCCGAATGGAGGAGCATGTCCATTTTTGAAGTTTTAATCACGCCTTGGAGCTCCTGTCCCAAAAGTTTGGTGGCCGGCCCATTCCGCTTTATCTTGTATTCCCCGAAACATTGAGGGTGAAATTCGACTCTGGCTGTAGTGCAAAGCGGGAGATAGCGAATTGGGACTCTGGTTTACACCCCGCCTGATTTTCATTTGATTGACCAGTTATGAAAGTCGAATTTCAACACCTTTGACTCCTGCGCAATTTATACCAGACCCGAGTACAATACAAGTCGTGGCTCAGTGGGTGGGTAGCACTCTCACCTGAGTCAGAAGGTTGTGGGTTCAAAGTCCCACTGCAGAGACTTGAGCACAAAAATCCAGGCCGACACTCCCAGTGCAGTACTGAGGGAGTGCCACACTGTCTTTCAGATTAGACGTTAAACCAAGGCCCCGTCTACCCCCTCAGGTGTATGTGGGGGAACCCATGGCACTATTTCAAAAAAGAACAGGAGGAGTTCTCCCCGAGTGTCCTGGCCAGTGTTTGTCCCTCACCCAACATCACTGGCGACAGATTATCTGGTCATTGCTCTGTGTGGGACCTTGCTGTGCACAAATTGGCTGCCGCGCTTCCTACATTACAACATTTCAAAAGTACTTCGCTGCCTGTGAGCGCTTTGAGACGTCCGGAGGTCGTGAAGGGCGCGATATAATTGCAAGACTTTCTTTAATGTATTTTGTGCTCGTCTACTTTATATTGAATGCATTCTTTGCCTTGTGTTTCTGTCCAGTAATCAATTTTTATTCCGTCTGCTTTGCACTTCACTCCAGATGAAATTATTTATAATTTATTAATAAATTTATCACATCAATGTCCCTTGGTTTGCTATATACTATCACTGAGGGCACGCTGTGCATGCTTGTCTTGTGCTTCACTAGTGCAGCGTGAACTAGTAATTAAATGAATAAAAGGCTGTGATTGACTCTCCACCAGTCAGCTTTAGCAAACTGATAATGTCCGAGAGAGACAATAATATCCACCAATACACAGAGAGCAGAGTGGCTACTGCATTTAGACAAATGTGCGAGCAGGTAGTTTCACGAGTGCCTGACCTGAAAATAGACAATTTCACGTCTTTCTACATCTGCCTTTGATGGAGCAGAAAATGATGAGACAAAGAACATCACGAGATGAGTCTGCCTTATGGTCCCTTCCCTGAGATTCATCCGCAGCTCAGAGGAGAGTTCATAAATATTTCCCAGCCCTCACAAGGGCACGGGGAAATCTTCCCTGCTGTTTCCGAGTCTGGCAAGGTCCTCCTGTACAATGAACAAAAGTCTCTGCTTCAAACATATTTGGCTAAAAAATTCAACTGTGTCCAAAAAACGAGCGGCAGAATGCTCACCGCACGCGCCTGTTAATGTCGCTTCAGACAGCACGCAATATTCGTGCCGCCCACTCATATTCATCACGCAGGCGGGTAGCCAGTACGCGCTACTTGTTGGCTGCATGCCTGTCAAGGCCGGGGGGTGGGCGGGTGGAGGGTCCGGATATCAGATGTATCTGATGCCACTTAAAGGCAGCCAGCACCTCTTGAAGGGGAAGTGCACTCTGGCTGCTGAACGAAGGGAACACTCAACAGTACTAAAATGGCTGCAACAAGCACCGAGAGAGAGCACCAACTTTCCTTGATCTTGCCTTGGAGGCCTTGGTGCAGGGAATGGACAGGAGGAGAGACTTCCTCTTCCCGCCCAAGGGGGAAGGAATTCCTCCTTGTATCAACTCAGGGGACAGTGGGAAGGGCTCACAGAGCATGTCAATGCCAGGCGTTTAGCACCCAGGATTTGGCTGCAATGCTGGAAAAAGTTCAATGACCTCACCAGAGTTGTCAAGGTAATGATACTGCTCTCTTACTCTCTGCTCACACCACCACCACCACCTAAAGCCTCACTATTCACAATTAGTCACAGAACTCCCCTTCCCCCCCCCCCCCCCACTTCCCTTCATTCTCCTGTAAACACTGCACCGCACCTCTCTACACCTCCTTCTCCTCACACTCATCACTATTCCGACCCTCACTCACCCACACCTCACATCGGGCACACTGACTACCAGCCACTCTACCATGATTGGCACATTCTTTAAAACCTCACAGGACTCATTAACACAAACTCTGTCCAGCAGGCTGTCACCGGAGGAGGCCAAGCCTGCCTACACGCCCTCTCCCACCTCAAAGTAAGCAGGCTGGCCATCACAGGTGAGGGGCAGAGTCATTGCCATGGCGATTGGAAACACTGCAGGAGAACTGTGCAGCATTTTATCACCTTACTTTATTTTTCCCTTCTCGCTTCACTCTTGCCCTACACACACTGCATGACAGACTCAGAGATTTGGGTGCCCTTGTGCAAGAAACACAGAAAGCTAGCATGCAGGTACAGCAATCAATAAGGAAGGCAAATGGCATGTTGTCCTTTATTGCAAGGGGGTTGGAGTATAATAGTAAGGAAGTCTTGCTACAACTGTACAGGGCCTTGGTGAGACCACACCTGGAGTACTGTGTACAGTTTTGGTCTCCTTATCTAAGGAAGGATATACTTGCCTTGGAGGCGGTGCAACGAAGGTTCACTAGATTGATTCCTGGGATGAGAGGGTTGTCCTCTGAGGAGAGATTGAGCCTATACTCTCTGGAGTTTAGAAGAATGAGAGGTGATCTCATTGAAACATACAAGGTTCTGAAGGGGATTGACAGGGTAGATGCGGAGAGGTTTTTTCCCCTGGCTGGAGAGTCTAGAACGAGGGGGCATAGTCTCAGGATAAGGGGTCGGCCATTTAAGACCGAGATGAGGAGGAATTTTTTCACTTAGAGGTGTGAATCTTTGGAATTCTCTGCCCCCAGTGAATGCTGAGTCTTTGAGTATATTCAAGGCTGAGATAAAGATTTTTGGACTCATGGGGAATCAAGGGATATGGGGATCGGGCGGGAAAGTAGAGTTGAGGTCGATGATCAACCATGATCTTATTGAATGGCGGAGCAGGCTCGAGGGGCCGTATGACCTAGTCCTGCTCTTATTTCTTATGTTATTAACACCAGATGATTCACCGTCCAATTCTCTCTCTCTCCCCCTCTCTTTCACTACTCTCCTTTCACACCACAAGCTAACTCGTGTCCCTCTCTTGCACTTCAGCTGCTGAAGAGGTAGAAGCCCCTTGTTCCAGTACAGCAAGTGGAGGCCAACCTTCCTGAAGATGCACTGTCGCTTGATCTGACCAAAAGCAAGCACCAGCTCAGAGACTGGCAGTATGTGTACTTTAGAGGGTTGACTAGAGGAGGTGCCCTCACGTGGTGAATCTCTGGGCACTAGAGCTAGGGCAAGAGAACTGAAAAATGTACTCTGGTTCCCAAATCTGCACTTATTTGCCTTCAGACAGCATCTACATGAAAGATGCTGTGCATTATAAAGTATAATTAGAAACATGCATCAAATCAAAGACTTTCTTTCAATGGTTGTCTTCTAATGATCAATTCAATTGCCATTCTATTTTTACCACCACACTGGCTTGCCTCGATTTAAAAGTTCTCATCCTTGTTTTCAAATCCCTCCATGGCCTCGCCCCTCCCTATCTCTGTAATCTCCTCCAGCCCGACAACCCTCAGATCTCCGCGCTCCTCCAGTTTGGCTTCTTGCGCATCCCCCCGATTTTCGTCACTCCCCACCATTGGCGGCCGCGCCTTCAGCTGCCTTGGGCCCCAAGCACCGGAATTCCCTCCCCAAACTTCTGCGCCTCTCTCCCCTCCTTGAAACCTACCTCTTTGGCTCAGTGCCAGTTTGTGATGGGTAACGCTCCTGTGCGGCGCCTTGGGGGAAGGTTTATAAAAGGCGCCACAGAAATGCAAGTTGTTGTTGTAAGCTGGTCCTGCTGTCTTCAAAGGGTTGATTAGCTTCATAGTCAACACCACCCCTGCCCAGTGTGTCTCACCGCGAGAGACTGCGTCTGATTTTCAGCATAATTTGATTCTCACTATTGTCAAGCAAGATGTAGGAGGGAAAAAAAATGAAGCTGTTAAATTGTGCCATTTTTATTGTTTTGGCATTATATTGGGAAAGCACCACTCGAAGATAGCCTTCTCTTAACCGTCTCTGCATTCCAAAGTCAGAAGTCCGCAGAGCTATTGACTCGTCTTGTACAGAATCATTTTGTTTTGTGTCCGGGAAAGCACAGCTGCCAGAAAAAAGAAGTTATTTCTTTGCTGAGTTCCTCAGCTCCCTCTGACATTGAGCTATAATGTTTCCCTGGTGAAGCCCTGCGTGGGAGACCAAATGGGCAGCCACTGGTGTTCTGGCGTGGGATGAGGGAGTGGGAAGTGACACACTGCTGGGCCCGGATACCTCAGGAATCAAATCCATCATAATCAGAATCAGAATCATAACAGAACCACAACGCTAGCCATTATAATCAGCACATGCTGCTGAGTAATCAGATGCCAAACATCCAGCCCTTATAAAAGGGAAATAAAACTACAATTTATCCAGTCTCAAACTTCAACTGCAATCTAGGCTTTAGGAAAATAAATTGTCTTTCTACTAATGGAGGAATATGAGCTTCTTCACAAACAGCAGGCAGTGGAGGTGGGGGAGGGGGGATGGAATTTTTGACTTACATAAAAACATAGAAGATAGGAGCAGGAGGTGGTCATTTGGCCCCTCGAGCCTGCTCCGCCATTCAATGAGATCATGGCTGATCATCCAAACTCAGTACCATGTCCCTGCCTTCTCCCCATATCCCTTTAGCCTCAAGAAATATATCCAACTCCTTCTTGAATATATTTAATGAATTGGCCTCAACTGCCTCTTGTGGTAGAGAATTCCACAGGTTCACCACTCTCATGAGGAGGAATTTCTTCACCCACTCAGTCCTAAATGGCTTACCCCTTATCCTTAGACTGTGACCCCTGGTTCTGGACTCCCCCGCCCATTGGGAACATCCTTCCTGCATCTAGCCTGTCTAGTCCTGTTAGAATGTTATGCCCCAAAAGGGGCATAAGCTTGTTCGAGAGGTCAGGTCACCTGTCCAAAGCGAGTATCAGGAGTCCCAAACCATTGTCATGTTCAGGCCTCATTCGAATTGGACAGGGTGGATAGGGAAAAGTTATTTCCTCTGGTGCTGGATTTAAGCACATTTTAAAGAGGCACACTATTAAGGATCCCAAGGATGTACCCTCACAAGGGGTGATCTCATTGAGGTGTTTAAGATAATTAAAGGATATGTTAAGGTAGAGAGAGAAACTATTTCCTCTGGTGGGGGGGTCCAGAACAAGGGGGCATGACCTTAAATATAGAACTAGGCCATTCAGGGGTGATGTCAGGAAGCACTTCTTCACACAAAGGGTTGTGGAAATCTGGAACTTTCTCCCCAAAAAGCCAGAGGCTGGGAGTCAGTGGAAAATTACAAAACTGAGATTGATCGATTTTTGTTAGGCAAGGGTATTAATGGATATGGAACCAAGGCGGGTAGATGGAGTTAAGATGCAGATCAGCCATGATCTAATTGAATGGCGGACCAGACTCGAGGGACGGAATGGCCTCCTCCTGTTCCTATGACCTTCCTACGACCTTCCCTTGAATGTAGCTGGGTGCCGAACTTGAGCTCGACTGCAGCCTGCCGGTTGTGGGAAGACGGGAAATCGGCCATGACCACACTGAGATAGGTGGTGGGTCGGGCCTGAGCTGGGGGGGGTGGGGGGTGGGGGGGCGCGGGTGTTGGTGTAGCTGATCCCGGGGCGGGTGGCGAGAATGGGCTTCTAGAGATTTCTGGGCCTGCTTTGAAACGACCACCAGTGGTCCCTTTCAGGACCGCTGGTACTGCTGCTTTCTGCCTGGTATAAATGGGCAGGAGCCTGCGCTCAGCGAGGCTCCAGCCCATTCCACCTGGACATTGTAAACGGTGTAGCTCGCTAACCTGCATATTTGAGCAGCTTTCCGCATGAAATAGGTGTGTAGTCTGCTCGGGAATTTATAGGCCCACTTGAACACACATCGAACAGGCCTTGACGCCCCCTACGGTCCCCTCATCCTCCTTCCCCCCCCCCCAAGGTTTGCAATTGAGAAATGGACGGTTAGGAGTCAAATATCGACCACAGCCGCATGTTCCAATTGATGCCGCAGCTTTTACCCGCTTGTATAATCTCCGATTCCTTTAAAAGGAAATTTGTGATTCTGTGCTGTTTTAGAGCAACTTAATAACAGTTAAATAATATTTTCTCTTTCCTCCCTTTCTTTTATTTTATGCAGACATAAAAAACTGAAAGGCGTCTGAACCAACTGCTCGATCTACACCCGAAACATTAACTTATCGGCCCGAAATTTGCGGTCAGTGGCGAACCTTGAAGTTGCCCATAAAGATCCCGTGAATTTCACCTCTCCCGGCATTAGTTTGAATCTGGCGCCAAAGCAAACAAACCCAGCAACAGTGAGGTCATCAAGCAGGCTGCGCAGCCAATCACATTGAAGAATTCACAGGCAGCAAACCGGGAAGTAAAATGCACAGATTATCCTTCACTTTTTATAAATTTTTACAGAGTGCGAAATAAAGATTGGGACAAATGCATGGGATTAATGTAGAAGCTGAAAAATCATAAACAAACTTAAAAAAAAATTATATTAAAAACCATGTAATTCTTAACATACTAATGACAAAATTTGACATTCCACAAGTATAAAATTAGTTTTTCAGGGCCAGAGAGGTTGTTCGGCAGCCAATATGCCATTAAAAAACCAGTTACACCTCTTTCAACAAGGTTTAACGTTTTAGTTTTTTTTTTTTTTAAAAAGAGATATTCCAGCGTAATAGGGGACGTTTTCTTCAGGAACTATGGGGGGAAAATTCAGTTGGTAGCGCCACCCGTTAGCACCTTAAGAGGGCGCTAAGTGGGGCACAAACCAACTAGCGCCCGGGCACGGCGATATCTGCACCTCTCGCGAAATTGACCGGACATTTTGCGGCGGCGTTAAACACTACCGCCACAATCTCCTGGGCCGGCAGATCGTGATGTCAGTTGAGTGCACAATGCCCCAGACTGGAAATTGAGTGGCGCCCCCTGCCTTAGCGCATGCTGCTAGCAACGACAGGTTGAGGGGAGCGTTTTGCAGTCGGGAAGGGACTGGAGAGAGAAAGAGAAAGAGAAAGCGAGAGAGATTCTACACTGTGAAGGAGTTTTGCATATTGAGCAGTACTTTGCAGGTTCATTTTGATTTGCCCTTCGTAGTATCTATTTAGAAGAGACTGTGGGGGCTGCACTCTGAGCTCTTTCCTTGGGCCTCTCCATTGTTCTTTCCAGCAGATTTGATGTACAGGTCTCTCCAGGCTGAGACTCAAGGCTGCAAGGAGCAGGGTGTAGATGGAGACCAAGATAAACCCTCCCCTTTAAGATAAAAAACAGAAAATGCTGGAGAAACTCAGGTCAAGCAGCATCTGTGAAGAGAGAAAGTTAACGTTTCAGGTCGATGACCATTCATCAGAACTCCCCTTTAAGAATTGGCCGGTGCCAGTGTGTCTGTGTTCCATTGCTGACTGAAATCACATGAGCTTCGCCAGCGCTGTGAGGTAGCGCCTCGCTCCTTGGCGCCTTAAGACAGATGTGAAGTGCCTGATTTAGCGCTCCAATCACCTCCAGGGGCGATAAAAGCCAAGTTTGCAGTCGGAGGCGATAATTAGCGCCAGCGCTAATCTTTGCGCCCAGCCGATAATTGCACCCCAAATGGGTCGATACTGAATTTCTCCCCCTATGTTTCAGTGTGACTCGAGTTGATTGTTGGCGCCAAGGAGTCCCACAACCTGTGGAGAAGAGTAGAACCACTGACAGCAACTTCTGGATTTTCACGTTTATCTGCCCATGCACTGACTCCAGAAGTTGCTGTCACTTTGAAAGAAATACTTGCATTTCTATAGCACCTTTCACGACCGCCAGACGTCTCAAAGCACTTCACAGCCAATGAAGTGCTATTTGAAGTGGAGTCTCTGTTGTAATGTGGGAAACTAACAGCAGCGAACGCTGACAGATTCGCCGTCATTACCACCACAAAATCCTGGCAATCATGTGCTTCAGCACTGCACTGGGGTGTCAGCCGAGCTTTTTGTGTGCTTCAAGTCTCTGGAGTGGGACTTGAACCCACAACCTTCCGACTCAGAGGTCAAAGTGCTGCCCACCGGGCCAAGAACATAGCATCGAAAGAAAACTGAATCCGTGCGAGGAAACTATTTTAACACAAGTTTTATTTTTCACATTGAATAAAAGAACCACAGTGAAACTCATCTGTGACAGCAACTCCTCACTCCCACCCCAACACTACACACAAAGGGTGTTTACAAAATGGGCGGTTAAAGCCAGTTAAAACCAAAAAGCAAATAATTGCAGTGCCTGCTGATTCTTCACAGGTCGAGACACTCCATCAGCTTACCAGCTTTAAGACTTGGCTATTTGCGGATCACGGTTTTAATTCTATCACGATCTACATCTTGGCTCATTGATAGGCTTGGAGCATGGGAGATTGCCTAGGTACCAGGCACGCATGAGCACAGGGGAAAACGACAGCACAAGCTCACCCAGAGTTGAGCATTCGTAGGGTGGTAAGCAGAAAAGAGCAAAGAGAGAGTTCTTAATGCACTGCCTTGCAAAATGATTAAATATTGAAAAGTGATATGCTGACCTCTTGTAGCTGTTTTTGCAACCATAGTGTGAGGCTGCTACCCACTGAGCCATGGTTGACACACTGGTCGGTGTGGGCATTGGAGAAGATGCTAAAGCCAGGGCAGACAAAGCAGGTGGGGACTTTGATGGGCAGGCTGCTTACCATTGACTGGCTCCAACAATCCAGCCTCCAGGCGGAAAGATGTACCTGTAGCCAGGGGGTGGGGGAGGGGGTGGGTGGTGCAGAGGGAAAGACCATGGGAGGGGAGTGAGCACGGGCTGTCAAGGGGCCCACACTCCTGCTCCTTCTGGCTCCACGTGAAGGTAAGTTAAGAAAACCGACCTGCCGTGCACCCTTCAAGGACCGCTGGCGAGGTCGCCGCGGAGTCTGCGAAACTAGCCGGAGATCGCGCGGCGCATCCTCAGACAAGTCCCAATGGATTTCCCGAAAAACAGACGCAGGGTCCTCATTTCAGGCGGTGTGAAAATATGACCTGACGAATTCAGCAGCAGCGGGTAAATCGGGCACAGGACGTCACCCCGCTAAATTCACCATCGCTGCGCCAGTTCTACGCCTGTAAGACGATGTCGTACTTTAGGACCTTGAATGATTTCTTATTTCTTTTTAGTTTTCCTTCTTCAGAAAACAACAATGTTCACCAAAGGTTAGATAGATTCATCTTGTTCCTGCTAAGGCTCTGGGCCTTAATCAATCCTTTGTGGTTTCTAGAAAATGATTTCTCTCACACATCCCTTTGCACAGTGTTTTGAGTTTCCTGGAATCTTCCAGAAGCTCTCTGAAACATAGAAGATAGGAGCAGGAGTGGGCCATTCAGCCCCTCAAGCCTGCTCCGCCATTCAATGCGATCATGGTTGATCATCCAAATTCAGTAGCCGGTCCCTGCTTTCTCCCCATACCCCTTGATCCCTTTAGCTTTAAGAAATATATCCAACTCCTTCTTGAATATATTTAAATGTATTGGCCTCTACTGCCTTCTGTGGTAGAGAATTCCACAGGTTCACCACTCAGTGAAGAAATTCCTCCTCATTTCTGTCCTAAATGGCCTACCCCTTATCCTTAGACTGTGACTCCTGGTTCTGGACTCCCTGACCATCAGGAACATCCTTCCTGCATCTAGTCTGTCTAGTCCTGTCAGAATTTTATAAGTTTCAATGAGATCCCCTCTCATTCTTCTAAACTCCAGCAAGTACAGGCCCAATCGACCCAATCTCTCCTCATACATCATTCCTGCCATCCCAGGTATCAGCCTGGTGAATCTTCGCTGAACTCCTTCCATGGCAAGAACATCCTACCTCAGATAAGACAACCAAAACTGCACACAGTACTCAAGATGTGGCCTCACCAAGGCCCTGTATAACTGCAGCAAGACATCCTTGTTCCTGTACTCAAACTCTCTCGCTACAAAGGCCAACATGCCATTTGCCTTTTTAACCACCTGCATCACCTTGTTACGGGTGTGGTAGTGGACCGAAATGCAGACAGACAGCCAGAGACCTGAGATGGAGTAAAACTCAAAAGCTGCTTTACATAGAAACATAGAAGGCTCTTTACTAGAAGGCTCTTCAAATACAGGACATACAGAGAATACATCAAACAAAAGGTCAAAGTAACAATTCAAAGAAACAAAAGCAAGTATACCAAATGCAGGACAAGGACTATAAACTAACCTGTGACTTGCAGGCATGAAAACTCAAGACTGAGTGACTGGGGTTAGAAATAGTCAGCTTAAATAACAGGCCTGATTACTTTGATGAGACAATTACTCTAATGAGACACAGGTGAGGAGAGAGGTACAGGGACATGGCAGCAGTACTTCCGTGACCAGTGGGCGCCACGGGGACTGGAGTGCATTATCGATTTAAGGGGTCAAATTTTAATTTGATTTATCGGGTTTATTTAAAGGGTTTATTTGTTTAAGGGTTTTTCTTTTTGGGTTTAAAAAAAAAGAGGACATGGCAGCAGTACTTCCGTGACCAGTGGGCGCCGCGGGGACTGGAGTGCATAATTAATTTGGATAACCAAATTCTAATTTGATTTATTAACGTTTTTGTAAAGGTCTATTAGTTAAAGTTTACTTGTTTATTTTTTGGTCCTACCAAAAGAGGGACAAAAGAGGGACATGGCAGCAGTACTTCCGTGACCGGTGGGCGCCGCGGGGACTGGAGTGCATAATTAATTTGGATAACCAAATTCTAATTTGATTTATTAACATTTATGTAAAATTTTATTAGTTAAAGTTTATTTGTTTATTTTTTTTGGTCCTACCAAAAGAGGGACATGGCAGCAGCACTTCCGTGACCGGTGGGCGCCACGGGTACTGGAGTGCATAATTAATTTGGATAACCAAATTCTAATTTGATTTATTAACGTTTAAGTAAAGTTCTATTAGTTACAGTTTATTTGTTTATTTTTTGGTCCTACCAAAAGAGAGACATGGCAGCAGTGCATCTGTGACCGGTGGGCGCCGCGGGGACTGGAGTGCATAATTAATTTGGATAACCAAATTCTAATTTGATTTATTAACGTTTAAGTAAAGTTCTATTAGTTACAGTTTATTTGTTTATTTTTTGGTCCTACCAAAAGAGAGACATGGCAGCAGTGCATCCGTGACCGGTGGGCGCCGCGGGGACTCGAGTGCATAATTAATTTGGATAACCAAATTCTGATTTGATTTATTAACGTTTATGTGGGGTTCTGTTAGTTACAGTTTATTTGTTTGTTTTTGATTGGTCCTACCAAAAGAGGGACATGGCAGCAGTGTACTCTTTTGTTGGGTACTTTAAACAAATTTGACTGTAAATTAAACAAACTTCAAATGAAACTTAAACAAATCAAATTAAAATTGTGTTGGCCGGGTTGATGATGCACTCCAGTGCCCGCGGCGCCCACTGGTCGCGGAAATACTCAAGCGTGCCGGCGGACACTGCGTGCTCCATCTCCAGGGCCACCCGGGCGCGAACATGGCCGCGGAAGAGAGGGAGGCAATTTGGCTGAACGACCCCCTCGACCGCCCACTGCCTGGACCAATTGATGGCTTTTTTAGCCAGGCCCAGGAGCAGGCCCACAAGGAATGGCAGCAGTGTAAGGGGTTTTAGATCACAGAGGTTTCTCTCTCTAGAGGCCTCTCCCTCTTGCACAGTAAAACCTTGAGTGGTTCGACCCACTCGCCCCTTAGATTCTGTACTCTGTGTGGTGTATGTAACCGTTCCACCTTTAAGAGAACTATTTTAAGAGTTGCACTACTTTATCTTGGCTGCTGTATACTGTAATACCGGTGGTGACCACACCGGTATATAAGTGCTGTGTAATGATTTATTGGGCAGTTCCGCCCTGACCTTCGACTAGTAAAGACCTGTTAAAATTTACTCTTGTGGTCTGTGTAGTAATTCTCACTATAACACACAGACTTAACAGTGGCGATGAGTACGATCTTACCCTGCGGCAGAGATACATCCAAGGCAGTTTAACGGGCGTCGAGAAGAGGCATCCGCCCTCATCATTCTGCTGAGAAAAGACTCGGGTCTGCAGAGCAAAGGAAGAATTCTGACACGAAGCCTTCCATCAGCAATAGGCAGTGATCATCCCTTCTATCACGGTGGTGGGTAAGCCGATCAGCGACGAGCAGCAAGTCGGCCACGTTGGCTGTGAAGTAGGGGAGGGAAAAACGGAGGATATAAGGGCGGAGAACTCGACCACGGCCGGGGAAAAGAGCCGGACAGAAGTCGGGGCCAGAGGCGCTGAGACTGGGGCAGCGTAAGGCACGGGAGCCGCGGTGAAAAGTCGGGGCTAGAGGCGCTGAGACTGGGGCAGCGTAAGGCACGGGAGCCGCGGTGAATGCAAACGCAGCCAGTGTAAAAGACCGGGCTGCAAGCGGGCTGGGAGACGCAACAGCGTCGAGAGGGAGATCGACCGCGACCGGCGAGAAAGGCCGGGCAGCTACCGAGGCCGCGAGGCGCAGCGACAGGGACAGCGTAAGGCGCGGGAGAAAATAAAAAAAACTGCGGAGAACTCAGCTGCAGCCGGGGGAAAGGACCGGACTGCAAGAGGGGCTGGGAGGCATGATTTGAGAACCGCTGGGGAGGGCGAACGCAGCAATACGGCAATCGCCATTACAGCCAGCGGGGGAGAAAGGCAAACGCGGGAAGCCGCCATTTTCGTAGGCGGGGGAAGAAGACAAGCGCGGGAAACCGCCATTTTGTAAACAAAAAAAAAATTCTTTTTGTTTCTCAAGAAGATTGCGAGGATGCCTAAGCGTGGTAACATCAACGATTTCGATCCCGATGTTGAAGATTGGGCCACGTATGTAGAACGCATAGAGATATATTGTAAGGCAAATAAAATATCAAATGAAGATAAAGCACTAACCTTACTAAACTCAATGGGTGCGAAGACATACGGGCTATTGAAGCATCTTCTATCACCAGCTAAACCGGCGGATCAGACTTTCGCTAATATTGTTGCTGTCCTGAAGAATGATTTGAACCCCACACCGCTGATGTTAGCGGAACGATTTAAATTTTATGCGAGAACGCAACTGAAAGAGGAAAGCAACGCGGAGTATTTAATTGAACTGCGTAAGCTAGCGAAATACTGTCAGTTTGGGGAAAGACTGACAGAGGCACTGAGAGACAAATTCGTGCGTGGATTGTCGAAAGAAGGAACACAAAAGCGGCTGCTTGAAGAGAATGATCTTACACTTGATAAGGCTGTCACTATTGCAGCATCGCACGAAGCCGCAGCGAGAGGCACTGCGGAAATGCAGCTGAAGGCAGCGGTACTCAGCGTAGATCAAATGGCTTTGGGTACAGCGAAATGTTATCGTTGTGAAAAGGCAACACACGATCAGAACCAATGCTGGTTTAAAAACCAGGAATGTAGAAAATGTGGCAAGCTTGGTCACATAGCCAAAGTATGCCGGTCAGGAAAGAAGACCAGCAACAAACAGTCACCGCAGGAGAAGTGCAGAAAGGTACATAAGGTGGCTGAGAAGAGTTCGGATGAACAGAATTCGGATTCGGACTCCAACAGCAAGGAACTGGGTAGTCTGAGAATTCACAATGTGAGTAAGGAAGCTGACCGACAAACTATCTGGGTCACACTGCAGATAGCAGGAGTCCAAGTGAAGATGGAATTGGACACCGGATCGGCGTTGACGCTCATGAATAAGCAAGATTACAAAAGGTTATTCACACATATTCCCCTACGGGATACAGAGATAGTATTGCAGACATACACGGGGCAAAGAGTATACCCCATTGGAAAGATAAAAGTCAAGGTGGTACACAAGGGCAAAGAACACCAAGGAATGGACATATATGTACTACCTGAGGGAGGTCCACCACTTCTGGGATGGGAGTGGATCAGGAAAATAAATATGGACTGGCACTCCCTAAAAGCAATAACGGTAGATTCCGGAAAAAAAAAGATGTCAAACCTGAACGATTGTCCAGAATATTGGATGAGGGCATATGCAGCAGTGACAGTGACAAAGCAGAGAGTGAGAACTCGGGGAAGACAATCAGCTCAGACTCTGGAACTGATGATGGTAAGACCAGCCCATGTGCAAAAGACAAGTCTAAAATGGACTTGCAGACTAATGATGGAAAAACGAAGGAGTGCATAAATGCTTCAGAAGAGAACAAAGTATCAGAACAGAATTCCACTGAACAACAACATAGTTTGACAGAGAATTCTGAGTCTGTCCAGTCTACAGACATGCACATTTCTGAGGAACACCGGGCTCGAACTCAACTCAATTTCAAACTACAACAGCAATTAGAACAAATGATTCGCCGTTTTGAGCAAGAGATGAATGCAAAGAAAAAGTTCTTTGACACAGAGTTGGAGAATCTGGGAAGACAGCAGAAGCAGCTGATTGAGAAAATGGATCAGGAACACACAAACCGCCTACGCGATGAGGCCAAACGAATCAAAGCTGAGCAAGAAAGGGAATATGTTAAATTCATCGATCAGTTGAAAGCTAAGAAGAAAGAGCACCATTTTGTGAGCAGTGTCAGCAGTAATAAGCCACTCAGGGAATTGAGGGCAGAGGCAAAAGCTGAAGTGATGGAGGAAATGGAAGACAATAGAGAAGAAGCAGAAGATGATGACTCATCTGAACCATTATCACCCCTACCAGGTCACGCACGTGGTCCCTCCGAACTGAGCCAAATCAGTCTGGAAGTAGAAAAACTTCCTAAGGTACTCGAGCCTTTAGAAGTCAGCAATGCTGGTTCTGAAGTTACGAAAGTTCAAGCTGTTAAGTCCAGTGAAGGACTATTAGATGAGTCACCCCAGCAACGAGAACCTACTACACCACCGAAGACTACTACACCACCGAGGCGTTACCCGGACCGAGTCAGGAGGCCTCCTCAGAGACTGAATCTGTGAACTGTTTTTACATGAAGTTATGTATATATGTTAGTATGTTATGTTTAATGGGGAATATATACTGTTAAGCTAAAAAGGGAGGATTGTGGTGTATGTAACCGTTCCACCTTTAAGAGAACTATTTTAAGAGTTGCACTACTTTATCTTGGCTGCTGTATACTGTAATACCGGTGGTGACCACACCGGTATATAAGTGCTGTGTAAGGATTTATTGGGCAGTTCCGCCCTGACCTTCGACTAGTAAAGACCTGTTAAAATTTACTCTTGTGGTCTGTGTAGTAATTCTCACTATAACACACAGACTTAACACTCTGGACTTTGGGGCAGGAACTACAATGTAGAGAAAACTCTTATAGACCAAGTTTGATGAAACGAAATGAAATTTTATTGCATATGGTAAAACAAATCAAATGCAAGCAAATAAGAGAGTACATGGGAGGGAAAAACATTAAAAAATCATAACGACACAATACTAACTAAGGCAAATACAAGCATATTATACTCTACAAAGATCATCATGAAATAGGGAAAGACACGGAACATCGAGGGACAACAACTCATGTTAATTATACCCTTAAATATCCACCCCCTTAAACCTATCTAGATCTGATTATGGAGGGCCAGAAACATGCTCACCAATCCAACTAGGAAGTGCAAGCTTTTGAAACAGGTCTGCGTTTTGATTCAGGCGTCCTGTCTCCTCGTGGATCGTGGAGCCCCAGCGAGCTGTGCCACACCTCTCTCCTGAGGTGGGGGTCGGGGACGGCTGCTCGACCTCGGCTACTTCTGTCGTTTTTTTCTTGTCTCTTCTCCTGGGCCTGGAGTGGGTTGATGGCCTCTCGTTTTGTCAACGGCCCGGGGTTGGTCGATGATCTCCCGATGTTTTACCCCGGGGCGGGATGCCGGCTCGAACGACCTTCTTGATGGCGGCTTAGTCTTCTTTTTCTTCCTCTCCGACGATGGAGAGGAGTCACGCTGATCTTCTCCCAAAGCAGCTCCTCTTTCCCCAGCTCAAAAGCTGGACAAGCCTGCAAGCTGGAAAGTTGAATAATCGAATTCCTACCCGTGTGTCTCCCAATTATACTTCATATATCAGAAGCCCTTTTCTCCCGCCCAAATTCAGGTTAGTCTTTGTTTAACTTTTGGCGGGCTTGTTGTACAACGGGATAGTTATTATATTTTAAACTGTTCTTGGATGGCCGGTAACGGGCCATCTCTGGTCTGGAATGACCTTCATTGTTTTTAATGTCCTGGTGATGTCCTTTACGGGTCCTTGATGCTCTTCTCATGAATATGAAACTGTTCCCTTTTGTCTGGGTCAACATTTAGATGGCCTTTATCTACAGGCCGATCTTGACTGGATCTGCATCCAATCTATATGTATATGTGGGTGTTGTAGTGTATGTACCTTTAAGAGGAACTATGTTTTTGAAGCCCCTGTATACTGTAGTACCAGTAGTAACCACTCGGGTATATAAGCCCATGGAGCGTCTTGTGTTGTTAGTTCACCTCCAGACTTTGTTCAGTAAACACTTGTTAAATCAACTCCTGCATTCCGTGTCTCCATTAACACACGGATCTAACAGTGGCGACGAGTTAGAAACAAACTTACCTGCAATTCGGCAGCACCTCAAGGGGGTCGATTCCTCAGGCGAAGGTCGAAGCCAGAAGCAAGAAAAAAAAATAACTCGAAGAAACTCGAAAACGAGGGCCAGGCTTGGTCTCCAGTCTGTGGTTTCCCCAGCTAAATGGGCTGGTGGCAGGTAGTGCACTGATCCTTCCTGGGCTGCGGCGGGCTAGAGCTCAATCGGGTGGCTCTGCAACGGGGCCAGGCAGCGAGACGGGAAGCAGAAGCAAAGAGAGAGAGAGGGTGGAGCACTCAGGGCGCAGCCGGTGCTGCGAAGCAGGTCGGCGTTCGGACCGAGCAGAGGGAGGGGAAAGTCCCAGAGGGTCCGCTCCACGACGGGAATGGTTCTCCAAGTAACGGAGAGAATATTGAAGCGATATATAAAAAAAATAGAAATACAGCAAAAAGCTGCAGGTCGCAACGGGAACCGCGGAGAACAGCGTTGGCAGCAGCGGCAGCGGCGGGAAAGCGCGGGAGGCACCATCTTAACTCGGCGGGGAAGAAAGAAAAGCGCGGGAGGTGCCATTTTGATCCATCGGGGATGGAGGAAAAGCGTGGGAAGCGCCATTTTAGATTTTCAAGATGCCGAAGACTGGCAATATTACTGCTTTCGATAGTGATATAGAAGATTGGACCACATATGTGGAAAGAGTGGAGGTATATTGCAAGGCGAATGAAGTAGCAGATGATAAAAAGGCATCGGTACTTCTAAATCTGATGGGCGCAAGGACATACGGGCTGTTACGAAACTTGATCACTCCAGCCAAACCGATGGACAAGAATTTTAATGAGATTGTTGATACCTTACAGGAGCACTTAAACCCAACACTGCTGCTGATAGCGGAACGATTCAAATTCTTCAGGAGGAATCAGCACAAGAATGAAAGTAACGTTAATTACCTCACCGAATTATGAAAGCTGTCAAAGCACTGCCAATTGGGGCAGGACTGGCAGATTCTCTACGAGACAAATTCGTCTGCGGTCTCCTAAGCGAAGGAACACAGAAAAGACTACTTTCTGAGAAAGATTTGACACTGGACAAGGCTTTCAGTGTGGCTGTATCATACGAAGCAGCAGCAAGAGGAGCTGCAGAGATACAGCAAAAGCCACAGGACTTCGGCACCCATGAAATGACACGGGGTTTCGAGAGATGTTATCGCTGCGGCAGATCCACCCATGGCCAGAAGGACTGCTGGTTCAAGGACAAAGCATGCAGGCAATGCGGAAAGATGGGACACATTGCACGTGTATGCAGATCTGGAAAGAAATCTGCTGACAGTAAAAAGGTCAATAAGGAAAAGTACAGAAAGGTACAAATGATGACGGACAGTAGCTCCGAAGACCAGAAAAGCGATAACGACTCCGGAAACAAGAGACTAAGCTGTCTCAAATTACATAATGTAATTGCCAAAGAAGACTACCAGACCATTTGGGTAACCCTCATGATAGCGGGGTCCCCAGTCAAAATGGAGCTAGATACAGGATCAGCTCTGACCGTCATGAGTCGATGGGATTACGAGCGGCTATTTCCGCATATACCTTTGAAAGACACATCCATTGTCTTGAAGACATATACGGGGCAGAAAGTATACCCCAGAGGGAAAATAAGGGTGCCTGTTGTATACAACGGCAAGGAAATACAGAAGTTGTATTTACACGTTCTGCAAGATGGTGGTCCACCGTTGTTGGGACGTGAATGGATCAGAAAGATACGTTTAGACTGGCACTCCATTCAGGCACTGACGGTGACCAGTAAGAAAAAAAACGATGATGACGTCATACCTGGACTATTAAAAGAAATCTTGGTTAGCGCCAAAGAAGTGTTTCAACAGGAACTAGGAACCCTGAAAGGCGCTACCGCCTCAATAAAAGTGGAAGATGCGGCAATTCCCAAGTTTTTTAAGGCAAGGCCGGTGCCATACGCAATTCGTCCCGCCGTCGAGGCAGAGCTGGAGAATTTGGAAAAAGCAGGCGTGTTATCCAAGGTAGATTGGAACAAGTGGGCAACACCTATCGTCCCGGTCATGAAGAAAACATTGAATAATGATAAATCTGAAGAACAGAGAAAAGTTCGCATCTGTGGGGACTTCAAGGTGACTGTAAACCCGGTTCTGCACACGGTACAGTATCCTCTTCCGAGGATAGAAGATATTTTCGCCTCACTATCCGGAGGGAAACGTTTCACCAAAATTGACTTAGCACAGGCATATCTACAGATGGAGGTTGAGGAGGCCTCTAAAAAGTATCTCACGATAAACACACACAAAGGCCTGTACCAGTACAATCGACTGGTTTTCGGAGTGGCATCAGCTCCGGCTATCTGGCAAAGAGCTATGGAGCAAGTCCTGCAAGGGATTCCGGGGGCTCAATGCTACCTAGACGACATCCTTGTAACAGGAGAAAACGACAACGAGCACCTTGCCAACTTGGAGCAGGTGCTCACGAGGCTGAGAGAACGGGGCCTACGAGCAAATCGCCCCAAGTGCGAATTTTTCCAGAAACAAATATCATATTGTGGCCATGTCATTAACGAAGAAGGGTTGCATAAGTCACCTGAAAAAATTGAAGCGGTCGTAAAGGCCCCAGCGCCTGAAAATGTCTCACAATTAAGGTCGTTCCTGGGATTAGTAAATTACTATCATAAATTTTTACCAAACTTGTCGATGGTTCTGCACCCGCTTAACGCACTGCTACAAACGGGAGTAGTTTGGAAATGGAGCGAAGACTGTAAACGTGCCTTCCATAAATGCAAAGGCTTGATCACGTCCAGGGAAGTGTTGGCTCATTACAACCCATCACTGCCAATCAGACTGGCGTGCGATGCATCCCCTTATGGCGTGGGAGCGGTATTATCGCATAGTTTCCCTGATGGCTCGGAGCGGCCGATAGCTTTTGCGTCACGCTCATTGAACTCAGCTGAGCGTAACTATGCCCAGATCGACAGGGAGGCACTCAGCCTGGTGTGGGGGTGAAGAAATTCAACCATTACCTACATGGACAAAAGTTTACCTTGTTGACTGACCATCAACCCCTTGTCTCTATATTCAACCCTAAAAAGGGCGTTCCCATTATGACAGCGTAAAGGCTACAGAGGTGGTCCTTTTTCCTAGGGGCACACCAATATGACATAGAGTACAAAGGAACAAAACAGCATGGGAATGCTGACAGGTTATCGCGCCTACCGTTGCCAACGGTGGAAGAGGCGCCTACAGTGGACCCAGTGGAGATATTCCACTCGACCATAGTGGAATGTCTACCAGTGACAAATTCTACCATTGAAAAGGAAACGCGAAATGACCCGACTCTCTCACGAGTCTACGATTTAACGGTGAAGGGATGGCCAGCACATGGCGAACCACTGTTGCCAGCATTCTCGCAAAGAAGAGAACAGCTGTCAGTGTGCTGAGGAACCTTGATGTGTGGATCCAGAGTGGTGATTCCACCCAAACTCAAGGATAGAGTGCTAAAGGAGCTTCTCGAGGGGCATCTGGGTGGAGTGAAAATGAAGAGCTTAGCCAGAGCATTTGTGTGGTGGCCAGGTATCGATGGAGACATCGAAGAAATGACCAAGAGCTGTCTAGGATGCCAGAAGGTTCAAAACGCCCCACCACAAGCCCCTCTACATCCATGGGAGTGGCCCTCATCTCCATGGCAAAGGGTACATATCGACTTTGCTGGTCCATTTATGGACTCAATGTTCTTAATCGCGGTGGATGCACACTCCAAGTGGCCAGAGGTAATAAAGATGTCCTCCACCACCACGGAAAAAACCATCACAGTATTAAGGACCATATTCGCCAGGAATGGGCTGCCTGAACAGATCTGTTCTGATAATGGACCGCAATTTGTATCCGAAGAATTCAGGAAGTTCTTAAAAAACAATGGGGCTAAGCACTACACGTCCGCCCCATACCATCCCGCCACCAATGGATTGGCTGAAAGGTTTGTCCAGACCTTCAAGAAGGCCATAAAGGGCATGGGTAATGAAGACATAAATCTACAACATAAGGTAGATAACTTCTTGTTTGCGTACAGGATTGCAACACATGTGGTTACAAACCAAACCCCCGCCATGATGTTTTTCAATAGAAGACTAAGATGCCTGCTGGATTTGGTCAAGCTAAACGTCAGAAGGGATGTAGAGAACCGGCAATTTCAAAGCATGAATGAAAGGCCAACTAGAACCTTCCAGATAGGTCAACAAGTTTTGGCCCGGGACTACCGTACCGAGAAATGCATCCTGGAACTATTTGCACACGACTAGGACCGCTGATGTATACCGTGATCATTGGAGAAAGCATAATAAGGTGCCATGCTGACCAGATCATAGAGTCATCCGAAAAAGGACAACGTACACCACAACTCTATACGCCTAGTGATGAAGCAGAGATACCCATAGTATCTACCTCCGATCCGGTGATACTGGAACCAGATGAACCCGACACTGGCATTGAAGCC
Organism: Somniosus microcephalus; assembly: GCF_052327205.1. Lineage (NCBI taxonomy): Eukaryota > Metazoa > Chordata > Chondrichthyes > Squaliformes > Somniosidae > Somniosus > Somniosus microcephalus. The sequence goes on along the minus strand of NC_140993.1, from coordinate 23,726,957 downwards.
GAATCGACCTTGCCAAAAGAACCTACTACACCACCGAGGCTTTATCCGGACCGAGTCAGGAAGCCTCCAGAGAGACTGAATTTGTAATTGATTAACTTCAGCAAATGTGTATATTATTGTTCTTGTAAAAATGTTATTTAATGATTACTTAAAATGTTATGTACTATTTGTTGAGTCTGTATGTCCCAGTTAGGTTTAGGATCAATCACTGGACACAGACAACAAGAATAACTTTTAACAGGTCTTTACTATTCGAAGGTCAGGGCTGAACTGCCCAGCAAATCCTTGCACAACACTTATATACCGGTGTGGTCACCACCGGTATTACAGTATTACAGTATACAGCAGCCAAGAGAAAGTAGTACATCTCTTAAGGTAGTTCTCTTAAGGTGGAACAGGTTACATACACCACAATCCTCCCTTTTTAGCTTAACAGTTATATCCCCATTTAACATAACATAATAACATATATATATGCAACTTCATGCAAAACAGTTCAAAGATTCAGTCTCTGAGGAGGCCTCCTGATTCGAGTTGGATAACGCCTTTCAGGGGTCTCTGATTCTCGTTGCTGGGGTGACTCATCTAGTTGGTCTCTTATGGATTGGACATCATCATCAGGTACATTCACTTCTGAGGTAGATGCTTCAGGTTCACTAACTTCTTTCACGGTTGTCTCTGCCGTAACCATGGGTTCGACCCTTGTTCTCGATTCTACCAGCTGGTCAGCATGACGCCGTATTACATTTTCACCAATATCTACCGTGTACATCAGGGGTCCTTGTCTGGCCCGAATTGTTCCAGATTGCCATTTCTCGTTTTTATAGTCCCGGGCTAACACTGGTTGTCCAATTTCGAAACTCCGAGTGGTCTTGTTATTTATATGCTGGAACTGTTTGTTTTCAACTTCCCTCCGCACATTTGGTTTTAACAAGTCCAACCTGGACCGCAACCTCCTGTTGTAGAACATCATGGCAGGACTTTGGTTTGTCACTGCATGAGTGGCGTTTCGATATGCCAGTAGGAATTTGTCCACCTTGTGTTGTAGTGGAATCTGATCTTCGCTCATGGCCTTTATTGCTTTTTTAAACGTTTGTACAAATCTCTCGGCCAACCCGTTTGTAGCCGGATGATATGGGGCAGAGGTATAATGTTTCACCCCATTCTTCTTCATGAATCCCTGGAATTCTTCTGACACGAACTGCGGTCCGTTGTCTGAACATATTTGTTCTGGCAATCCATTTCTCGCAAATATCGTTCTTAACACCGCGATCGTCTTTTCTGAGGTAGTGGTAGTCATCTTAATCACTTCTGGCCATTTAGAATGTGCGTCCACCGCAATTAAAAACATGGAGTCCATGAATGGACCAGCAAAGTCAATATGTACACGTTGCCATGGGGTTGAAGGCCATTCCCATGGATGCAGCGGTGCAATCGGAGGTGCATTTTGCACTTTTTGGCACCCTGAGCAGCTTTTCGTCAGATCCTCTATCTGTTGGTCGATACCCGGCCACCACACATAAGCCCTAGCAAGGCTTTTCATCTTGACTCCCCCCAGATGACCTTCATGCAGTTCCTTTAGAACTCTCTCTCTTAACGTAGGAGGAATAATCACCCTTGTTCCATACATCAATGTTCCTTGACAGACGGACAGCTGTTCTCGTCTTGCTGAGAATGCCGGTAACAGTTGATCACCATGTGCTGGCCATCCCTTCACTGTCACTTCGTAGACCCTGGACAGTGTCGGGTCATTCCTGGTTTCTCTTTCAATACTTGCATTGGTGACTGGTAAACATTCGATGATGGTCGAGTGAAATAACTCAACAGGGTCAACTGTCGGTGCCTCCTCCTCTGTAGGTAGTGGCAGGCGCGACAGCCCATCAGCATTACCATGCTGCTTTGTACCTTTGAATTCTATCTGATACTGATGTGCCCCTAGGAAAAGGGACCATCTCTGGAGTCTCTGTGCTGTCATCACCGAAACACCCTTCTTAGGGTTAAAAATGGATACCAACGGCTGGTGGTCTGTCAGAAGCGTAAACTTTTGGCCCTGCAGGTAATGATTAAACTTCTTTACTCCCCACACAAGGCTGAGAGCCTCCCTATCTATCTGAGCATAATTGCGCTCAGCGGAGGTCAATGATCTGGATGCGAACGCAACTGGCCTCTCCTGGCCATTTGGCAACTTGTGTGAGCGTACTGCCCCAATACCATATGGAGAAGCATCACAAGCCAAACAAATAGGCAGCGTTGGGTTGAAGTGAGCCAACACTTCCTCTGAGGTGATCAATGCCTTGCTTTCGCGAAAGGCCCTCTTACAGTCCTCGCTCCACTTCCATGGTACTCCCTTCTGCAAAAGAGCGTTCACTGGGTGCAGCACCGTGGATAAATTTGGCAGAAACTTATGGTAATAGTTAATCAACCCTAGAAACGACCTCAATTGGGATACATTATCCGGAGCGGGAGCCTTCACAACAGCTTCGATCTTGTCAGGAGACTTATGAAGCCCCTCCTGGTCAATGACATGACCACAGTACGAGATCCGCTTCTGAAAGAATTCACATTTCTGGCGATTAACACGAAGACCATATTCTTTCAATCTGGTGAGCACCAGTTCCAAGTTTGCAAGGTGTTCCTCGTCATCATCTCCTGTAATCAGAATATTGTCCAGGTAACATTGTGTACCTGGAATTCCCTGTAACACCTGCTCCATGGCCCTCTGCCAAATTGCTGGAGCCGATGCCACTCCAAAAACCAGTCTATTATACCGGTACAAGCCTCTATGCGTGTTGATCGTGAGATACTGGCGTGACTCTTCCTCAACTTCCATCTGTAAGTACGCCTGCGCCAGGTCTATCTTGGTGAAGTGTTTCCCGCCAGACAATGAAGTGAAGATATCCTCAATCCGTGGAAGCGGATACTGCACCGTGTGAAGCACCGGATTAACAATGATCTTGAAATCACCACAGATGTGAACCTTCCCCGGTTCCCCCGGCTTGTTGCTCGATGAACGCTTCATGACTGGGACAATGGGCGTGGCCCACTCACTCCAGTCTACCTTAGACAGTACTCTTGAACGTTCTAGCCCTTCCCGCTCAGCTTCCACAGCAGGTCGTATTGCATAAGGTACCGGTCTGGCTTTGAAAAATTTCGGGTTTGCATGTTCTTCAATCTTGATGTTTGCCGTAATTCCTCTCAGTGTTCCCAGTCCTTGTTGGAACACCTCTTTAGCATCGTCCAATACTCTGGACAATCGTTTAGGTTTGACATCTTTTGTACCGGAATCTACCGTTAGTGCTTTTAAGGAATGCCAGTCCATATTTATTTTCCTAATCCACTCCCGTCCCAGTAGTGGTGGACCTCCCTCAGGTAGCACATATAATTCCATTCCTTGGCTTTCTTTGCCCTTGTGGACCACCTTTACCTCTAGCTTCCCGATGGGGTATACTCTTTGCCCCGTGTATGTTTTCAATACAATCTCCGTATCCCGTAGGGGAATATGTGGGAATAACCTTTTGTAATCTTTCTTATTCATGACCATCAATGCCGATCCAGTGTCCAATTCCATCTTCACTTGGACTCCTGCTATCTGAAGTGTGACCCAAATTGTTTGGAGGTCTGCTTTCTTACCAACATTGTGTACTCTTAGACTACCCAATTCATTACTGCTGGCGTCTGAATCTGACTTCTGTTCGTTCGAACTGTTCTCTGTCACCTTGTTTACCTTTTTGTACTTTTCCTGCGGTGACTTTTTGTTGCTGGTCTTCTTTCCTGACCGGCATACTTTAGCTACGTGACCAAGCCTGCCACATTTTCTGCATTCCTGATTTTTGAACCAGCACTGGTTCTGATCGTGTGTTGTCTTTCCACAACGATAACATTTTACTGTACTCAAGACCATTTGATTGGTACAGAGTTCCGATGACCGTAGCTGCATTTCCGCAGTGCCTCTTGCTGCGGCTTCTTGCGATGCTGCAATAGTGACAGCTTTATCAAGCGTAAGATCAATCTCTTCAAGCAGTCGCTTTTGTGTTCCTTCTTTTAACAATCCACACACAAATTTATCTCTCAGCGCATCTGCTAGCCCTGTCCCAAACTGACAGTACTTCGATAGCTTACGTAGTTCAATTAAAAATTCAGCGTTGCTTTCGTCTTTCAACTGCGTTCTTCTGTAAAATTTAAATCGTTCCACTATCATCAGCGGCGTGGGGTTTAAATGATTTTTCAGGACAGTAACAATTTTCGCGAAGGTCTGATCCGCCGGTTTAATTGGTGATAGAAGGTGCCTCAATAGCCCGTATGTCTTCGTCCCCATTGAGCTTAGTAAGGTTAATGCTTTCTCATCATCTGGTACCTTATTTGCTTTACAATAAACTTCCATGCGTTCTACATACGTGGTCCAATCTTCGACATCACTATCAAAGGTATTAATGCTCCCATGTTTAGGCATCCTTGCAAGTTTAAATTTTTTTTTTTTTTAAATGGCAGCTTCCCGCGCTTGGCGGTCTTTCCCGCGCTCGTCTTCTTCCCCCGCCGACTACAATGGCGGATTCCCGCGTTTGCCTTCTTCCCCTGCTGGCTGCAATGGCGATTGCCTTGCTGCTGCCGTTCTCGCCTCCCCAGCGGTTCTCACTCCCTGACGCTGCTTTGCCTTGCAGCCCCACTTGCAGCCCGGTCCTTTACACCGGCTGCGTTTGAATTCTCCGCGGCTCTCGTGCCTTAAGCTTCTCAACTCCCCGACGCTGTTTTGCCTCGCAGCCCCGCTTGCAGCCCGGTCCTGTACACCGGCTGCGTTTGAGTTCTCCGCGGCTCTCGAGCCTTAAGCTGCCCCAGTCGCTGCGCCTCTCGGCCTCGATTGCAGCCCGGCCCTTTCTACCGGCCGTGGTCGAGCTCTCCGCCCTTATTCCTCCATTTTCCCTCCCCCACTCCACAGTCAACGCGGCCGACTTTCTGCTTGTGTCGCTGATCGGCTTACCCACCACCGTGGTAGAAGGGATGAACACTGCCTGTCGTTGATGGAGGGCTTCGTGGTCAGAATTCTTTTTCTTTTTAACCCGGGTTCTCGATGCCTCCCGTGCAATGGTGCTCAGCAGGATGATGAGGGCGGATGCCTCTTCTCGACGCCCGTTTTGAGGACGAAGCTGCCTTGGATGTAAATTTGCCGCAGGGTAAGATCGGACTCGTCGCCACTGTTGAGTCTGTATGTCCCAGTTAGGTTTAGGATCAATCACTGGACACAGACAACAAGAATAACTTTTAACAGGTCTTTACTATTGGAAGGTCAGGGCTGAACTGCCCAGCAAATCCTTGCACAACACTTATATACCGGTGTGGTCACCACCGGTATTACAGTATTACAGTATACAGCAGCCAAGAGAAAGTAGTACATCTCTTAAGGTAGTTCTCTTAAGGTGGAACAGGTTACATACACCACACTATTTATCTAAAAGGGGAGGAATTGTAGTGTATGTACCTTTAAGAGGAACTATGTTTTTGAAGCCCCTGTATACTGTAGTACCAGTAGTGACCACTCGGGCATATAAGCCTGTGTAGCGTCTTGTGTTGTTAGTTCACCTCCAGACTTTGTTCAGTAAACACTTGTTAAATCAACTCCTGCATTCCGTGTCTCCATTAACACATGGATCTCACAGGTGTCTGGTTTCGTTCTCTCAGAAACGGCTTCCAGAAGTTACTTTGGGCTGAATCCACAAAGCTGTCTGAGGATTTGCAGGAACCATTTTAAAGTGTCCCAATAAGTTGATCACGGGGTCTGGCGGCCACTTTGTATGCCCCTTTTCCTGGGCTTCTTTTAAAACAGTCTTTAAAATCATGGCCTCTTCTGCCATTCGACCCTTTATAATATAAAGTTCAATTTTGCGAATCCTACAGCAGTGTACTGAGGCATCCTAAACCGCCCTCTGGCGGCCAGCAGAGGAACGTGTAGCTGGGACACTGACACACCTGCATGCTTACCTTCAGCGACTGGTGCACAAGGACACCCAGGTCTCATTGCACTTCCCCTTCTCCCAATCTATTGCCATTCAGATAATAATCTGTTTTCCTGTTTTTGCCACCAAAGTGGATAACCTCTGAAGTGAGCCACAGCAGCAAAAACTCCAAACTTGTGGGGTTAAATATTCCTTGAAGTTAGGCCTATCAATCAATCAGAAGAATGAAAAATGAACCACTTGCATTTATATAACTCCTTTCGCAACCTCAGGATGTCCCAAAGTGCTTTACAGCCAATGAAGTACTTTGTGCAGTGTAGTCACTGTTGTAATGTAGGAAACACGACAGGCAATTTGCACACAGCAAGCTCCCACAAACAGCAATGTGATAATGACCAGATAATGTATTTTTTATTGATGTTGGTTGAGGGATAAATATTGGCCCAGGACACCGGGGAGAACTCCCCTGCTCTTCTTCAAAATAGCGCCGCGGGATCTTTTACGTCCACCTGCGAGAGCAGACTGGGCCTCGGTTTAACATCTCATCTGAAAGATGGCACCTCCAACAATGCAGCACTCCCTCGGTACTGCACTGGAGTGTCAGCCTAGATTTTTGTGCTCAAGTCTCTGGAGTGGGACTTGAACCCACAACCTTGTGTCTCAGAGGCGAGAGTGCTGCAATTATATGGGGCCCTGGTGAGACTACATCTGGAGTATTGTGTACAGTTTTGGTCTCCTTACCTAAGGAAGGATATACTTGCCATGGAGGGAGTGCAACAAAGGTTCACCAGACTGATTCCTGGGATGGGGGGATTGTCCTATGAGGAGAGATTGAGAAGGCTAGGACTACATTCTCTAGAGTTTAGAAGAATGAGAGGTGATCTCATTGAAACATACAAAATTCTTACAAGGCTTGACAGGGTAGATGTAGGGAGGCTGTTTCCCCTGGCTGGGGAGTCTAGAACCAGGGGTCACAGTTTCATTTAGGACTGAGATGAGGAGAAATTTCTTGACTCAGAGAGTGGTGAGTCTTTGTAATTCACTACCCCAGAGGGCTGTGGAGGCTCAGTCGTTGAGTATATTCAAGACAGAGATCAATTGATTTTTGAATATTAAGGGAATCAAGGGATATGGGGATAGTGCAGGAAAGTGGAGATGAGGTAGAAGATCAGCCATGATCTTATTGAATGGTGGAGCAGGCTCGAGGGGCCATGTGGCCTACTCCTGCTCCTATTTCTTATGTTCTTATGTTCTTATTTAACTTAGACTACCATTGCAGAATTAAGATGTGCAGTTAACTAATCTTGGCCTCGGAATTCGATGGCGCCTTGCCCGTTTTTTGGGCGCTAAACGGGCGCTTAAGCCATCAATAGGGCAGGCAGGAAGTGTGCGCTCATTATGAGCCAGATTTGTGTACTGCCCGCCATATTGGTATAGGCCAAAAAAAGAGTTGTCCATGGCGCATATGCCAACAAAGGGCACAATGCCTGTTTCAGGCCCCCTCTGCAATATTGGATTGCCCTGAGACAGTATTCAGGAAACCAGGCCAACGTGTGGCCGAACAGGCGGTCCTTAAAGGGACCGTTGAGAGTTCCGCCAAAATGGTAAGTTTGTTAAACCTGAAAATTTGGCGTCGGGAGGAGCAGGCTGACCACTGCCAGCCACCGTTCGCAGCTACCCCCCCACCCCACCCCAATCGTGACCTCGGCCCCACCCCACCCGATCACCGCCACCATCCTCCCTGAACACGGCCACCGTTACGCTCTCTCCCAATAGCCCCCTCTCCCAGTCTTGCCCCCACCCCCCCCCCCCCAGTCTCCTTTAATTGAATTACCTGAGGGCCGGTTGCCAGCGACGCAGCGGCACGATCTTTGAGGTCTCTTCCCCTGGGATGCCCATTAGGTGCCCGCAGCTCGCCGGCTTGATGGTAATGAGGCCAAGGCCCAATTTAGGTGCACTTTGGGCCTATCCATTCTGTGCAAGCTGGACTTGCACACTGACAAGACACCCTTGTATCGCAGTGCACAAGCAGGCTGGGCCCCAGTATCTGATGTGGTTGCATCCTGCAGTTAGCCTGCTGACTATGCTGGTCCACAATCCACCACCAACCTCTGAGCAGATGAGTAATTTCCCCCGTCAGAACTTCCAGGAGTCCTCATAAAATTACCAAGAAGCCTTCAGAAGCACTATGATTGATGTGGCTCTTCACACGGAGGCTGGGCCTTTACAGCATCCCTGTATTAATTCATCCTCACAAAGTAATAGTTTGGTCAGGTTTCAGAGCTCTGCTCATACTTTTTAAAAAAAAGAAGTATCATTTATTTACCCTTTTCAATGAATATTTAGAAGGTATTTTCCACTTGTTCTACATCCAGACTGGCTTTAACTTCAGCAATGCAAATTCATTAATATTTCATATTAATTTTGTTTGAAGAGGTGTTTACACTGACTGTGAGCCTTACAAACCTACGCTTCTAGTTTCTGGTGTATTCTGACACGTGTGACATGCTTTTGGCCTCTGGTTTCTCATTATCTCTTTGTAATCAAGTAAGTTAAGATTTATAAATCACTGCTGAGGCCTCAGCAGCAGTGCTTCTGCGCACCACGCTTTAGGAAGGATGTCAGGGTCTCGGAGATGGTGCGGAGAAGATTTATTAGAATGGTACCAGGGACGAGGGACTTCAGTTACGTGGAGAGATTAGAAAAGCTGGGATTGTTCTCCTCAGAGCAGCGACGGTTAAGGGGAAATTTAATAAAGGTGTTCAAACAATATGAAGAGTTTTTGATCGAGTAAATAAGGAGAAACTGTTTCCACTGGCAGGAGGGCCGGCCACCAGAGGACACAGATTTAAAGATAATTTACAAGATGCACTGCAGCAGCTCGCCAAGGCTTCTTCGGCAGCACCTCCCAAACCCGCGACCTCTTCCACCTAGAAGGACAAGGGCAGCCGACGCATGGGAACACCACCACCTCCAAGTTCCCCTCCAAGTCACACACCATCCTGACTTGGAAATATATTGCCGATCCTTCATCGTCGCTGGGTCAAAATCCCGGAACTCCCTACCTAACAGCACAGTGGGAGTACCCTCACCACACGGACTGCAGCGGTTCAAGAAGAAGGCTCACCACCACCTTCTCAAGGGCAACTAGGGATGGGCAATAAATGCTGGGCCTTGTCAGCGACGCCCACATCCCATAAACGAATAAAAAAATAATTGGCAAAAGAGCAGGAGGGGAGATGAGGAGAATTTTCTTTTACTCAGTGAGTTGTTATGCTCTGCAATGCACTGAAAAGAAAAATAAAGACTTGCATTTATATAGCTGATGCACTATCAACAACACCAAAGACTACGAGTTGAACTTATACGAAGTAGGCTTTTATTGACTAAGAACTGGAGCATGCCTCTGCTAGTGGATCCATCCTAAGAGCTCCCGGGGGAAGGGTGGTGAGTCACCTTTATACCCGGGCTTAGGGGTGGAGCCAGGGGTGGAGACATGCCCGGACCTGTAGAGTTAACAGTGGTTTACCACATTCACCCCTCGTTTAAAAAAAGTCCGGCAGGGTGAAGTGTTTCAAAAGTTCGTATACGAAAGTCTCTCCGGGGGTCTTGTCTGCCGTAATGATCTTCGTGGTGCCGGTTGCGGCGGTTCTTTGCCCGCGGCCGCTTCTCGCGTGGGACGGAGCACTGGCGTGTCATCCTCTCGGGGTAGGGATGGCACCGGCATGTCGTCAGTTCGTGGTAGACACCCCGGTGGTGCGTCGTGGGTAGTGGTGGTGGGTGGAGGTAGTGGATGGTGATCGATGGTGTTTCGGGTGGTACCTGAGGGTGCGAGGTCTCGAATTGAGACTGTGTCCTCCCGCCCGTCAGGATACGCCACATAGGCGTACTGTGGGTTGGCGTGGAGGAGGTGAACCTTTTCGACCAGGGGGTCCGTCTTATGGCTCCTCACATGTTTCCTGAGCAGGACGGGTCCCGGAGACGTCAGCCATGGCGGTAGTGATGTCCCTGAGGTGGATTTCCTGGGGAAGACGAACATCTTCTCGTGAGGGGTGGCGTTTGTGGCAGTACAGAGCAGTGATCGTATGGAGTGGAGCGCATCGGGGAGGACATCTTGCCAGCGGGAGATTGGGAGGCCCTTAAATTTTAGGGCGAGCATGGCGGTCTTCCACACCGTTGCGTTCTCCCTCTCTACCTGTCCGTTACCCCGGGGGTTGTAGCTGGTAGTCCTGCTCGTGGCTATGCCCTTCTCGAGCAGGTACTGGCGCAGCTCGTCGCTCATGAACGACGAGCCCCTGTCACTGTGGATGTAATTGGGGAAGCCAAATATGGCGAACAGGTCGTTGAGGCACCTGATGACTGTGGCGCTGGTCATGTCCGGGCAGGGGATGGCGAAGGGGAAACGGGAGTACTCGTCAATAAATTTGAGGAAGTACGTGTTGCGGTCAGAGGAGGGAAGGGGCCCCTTGAAATCGACGCTGAGACGTTCAAAGGGGCGGGTGGCTTTAATCAGGTGTGCCCTGTCTGGCCTATAAAAATGCGGTTTGCATTCGGCGCAGACCTGGCAGTTCCTGGTCATGGTCCTGACCTCCTCGATGGAGTAAGGCAGGTTGCGAGCTTTAATAAAATGGAAGAACCTGGTGACCCCCGGGTGGCAGAGATCATTGTGGAGGGTCCGTAGCCTATCGACTTGTGCGTTGGCACATGTCCCACGGGATAGGGCGTCTGGGGGCTCATTAAGTTTCCTGGGCCGGTATAAGATATCGTAGTTGTAGGTGGATAACTCGATCCTCCACCGCAATATCTTATCATTTTTGATTTTCCCCCTTTGTCTGTTGTTAAACATAAATGCTACTGACCGTTGGTCAGTGAGCAGGGTGAAACGTTTACCGGCCAGGTAATGCCTCCAGTGCCGTACAGCCTCCACTATCGCCTGGGCCTCCTTCTCGACTGAGGAGTGTCGAATTTCGGGGCCCTGGAGGGTCCGTGAAAAGAAGGCCACGGGTCTCCCCGCCTGGTTAAGGGTTGCGGCTAGGGCAAAGTCGGATGCATCGCTCTCCACTTGGAAAGGGATGGACTCATCCACTGCGTGCATTGTAGCCTTCGCAATGTCCTCTTTTATGAGGGTGAAGGCCGCACGGGCCTCTGCCGTCAGGGGGAAGGAGGTTGACTTGATGAGGGGCCGGGCTTTGTCCGCATAGTTGGGCACCCACTGGGCGTAGTAAGAGAAGAACCCTAGGCATCTCTTCAGGGCTTTTGGGCAGTGGGGGAGGGGTAGTTCCAGGAGGGGGCGCATTCGGTCGGGGTCGGGGCCGGTGACTCCGTTTTCCACCACGCAGCCAAGAATAGCGAGGCGCGTGGTGCGGAACATACATTTTTCTCTGTTGTATGTCAGATTCAGCCGTTGGGCCGTACGGAGGAATTTTTCTAGGTTGGCGTCGTGGTCATGCTGGTCATGGCCGCAGATGGTGACGTTGTCTAGATAGGGGAAAGTGGCCTGCAGCGCGTTCTGGTCAACCATCCGGTCCATCTCCCTTTGGAAGACCGAGACCCCGTTGGTGACGCCGAAGGGGACTCGGAGGAAGTGGTAGAGGCGACCGTCGGCCTCGAAGGCCGTGTACTGGCGGTCCTCAGGCCTGATGGGGAGCTGGTGGTATGCCAACTTCAGATCAATCATCGAGAATACCCGGTATTGTGCTATCTGGTTGACCATGTCAGATATGCGGGGAAGTGGGTATGCGTCTAATTGCATGTATCGATTGATCGTCTGGCTGTAGCCAATAACCAGGCGCTGTTTTTCGCCGGTCTTCACTACCATCACTTGGGCTCGCCATGGGCTGGTGTTTCCCTCGATAATCCCTTCCCTCAGGAGTCTTTCTACTTCTGATTTAATAAAGCTCCTATCCCCGGCACTGTACCGTCTGCTTTTAGTAGCAATTGGCTTGCAGTCTTTAGCGAGGTTGGCGAACAATGGGGGGGGGTTTGGCCTTCAGGGTGGACAGGCTGCATGCTTTGCGCGGCGCCGTGTTTAAATTCTGCCGGTTGCAGACTGTAAGTGGGGGCAGGGGCCCGCCATATGCCATCGTGACGCTCTCCAGATGGCACTGGAAGTCTAATCCTAGCAGTACGGGAGCGCAGAGCTGTGGCAGGACGAGGAATTTAAAATCTCTGTACTCCACGCCGTTCACTGTCAGAGTCGCGACACAGTAGCCGCCGACGTCCGCCGTATGGGACTTTGAGGCCATAAAGACCTGGTGGCGTGTGGGCATAACCGATAGGGAGTAGCGTCGCACCGTGTCGGGGTGGATGAAGCTCTCCGTGCTTCCGCAGTCGAAAAGGCAATTTGTGGCATGGCCATTTACCTTTACGTTCATCATGGACCTGGCTAGTTGATGGGGCCTAGATTGGTCCAGGGTGATGGAGGCCATCGTCGAGGTCGGTGGGTCGCTGTAGTATTCGCCCGCGCCGGGGGCCTGGTCTCGAAATGGTGTCCAAGATGGCGGCTCCCCCACGGCTGGTGGTGCCCAAAATGGCGGCCCGCACGGCTCACACGTGGTTGGTGGGGTCCAAAATGGCGGCCTGCACGGTTCACACGCGGCGCTGCTGGAATTGGGGGTCAATTTCGCCCTGCACACTCTCGTGTAGTGGCCTTTCTTGCCGCATTTGGAGCAGGTCGCGTCCTTTGCTGGGCATTGCTGTCTGGGGTGCTTGGCCTGGCCACAGAAGTAGCATTTCTGGCCTCTGGTCATTGCAGCTGTAGTTGGGCTGCTGGCGGCTTGTGGCCTTACCGGGTCCCAAGATGGCTGCTCCCGTGACATCCACGTGGCCATCCGGTCGGGGGGGTAGGTGTCCATGTTCTGGAGGGCCACGTCTAATGAGTTAGCGAGGGCCACCGTCTTCTGCAGGTCGAGCCCCTCTGTTCCAGCAGCCTCTGCCGAGTATAGTTGGACCTGATGCCGGCTACGTAGGCGTCTCGGATCAGGTCTTCCGTGCATTCCTTGGCCGTCACCGCTTTGCAATTACAGGCCCGGCCGAGGACTCTCAGTGCCAGTAAATATTCGGCGCCCGATTCCCCGGAGCGCTGTTTTCGGGTAGCCAGGAGGTGTCTGGCGTAGACCTCGTTAACAGGCCTCACGTATTGTTCTTTTAGCGTCGCGATGGCGGCCGCGTAAGTTGTGGCGTCTCGGATGATTGAGTAGACTCGGTGGCTCACCCGTGAGTTCAAGGCAAGCTGTTTCGCGTCATCTGTAGTGACGGTAGTGCTGAAGGCCTCCAGGAAGGCTTTGAAACAGCTCAGCCAGTACTCAAAGTTATTGGCTGCATCTGCTGCTTGAGGATCCAGGTCTAAACATTCCGGCTTCAAGATTTGCTCCATGTCGAAAATTTAGTCAATAAAATTGATGCACTATCAACAACACCAAAGACTACGAGTTGAACTTATACGAAGTAGGCTTTTATTGACTAAGAACTGGAGCATGCCTCTGCTAGTGGATCCATCCTAAGAGCTCCCGGGGGAAGGGTGGTGAGTCACCTTTATACCCGGGCTTAGGGGTGGAGCCAGGGGTGGAGACATGCCCGGACCTGTACAGAGTTAACAGTTTTTTGTCTGTTTTTTTGTTTTTCATACAGACCCCAGCATCTGCAATATTTGACCCCTCGTGACCCCACCTCATTGTTCTTTGATGTAATGTTTCCCTGACTGACCTGTTTGGACACCATTGACACCTTTGACTGCTGTGATTATCTCTCTGCCGAGGTGCGATAAATGGCAGTTGGAAAGGTTACCTGTAAACATCTGACATGATTCTCTGACTATATAAGCTGTGTCTTTATGCATTTCTCCACTTCACCTGAAGAAGGAGCAGCGCTCCGAAAGCTTGTGATTTCAAATAAAGCTGTTGGACTATAACCTGGTGTTGTGTGACTTCTTACATTTGTCCACCCCAGTCCAACCCCGGCATCTCCACACCAGAGTTAACAGTGGTTTACCACAATAGCGCCTTTCACAACCACCCCATGTCCCAAAGCACATTACAGCCAATGAAGTACTTTTTGAAGTTTAGCTACCGTTGTAATGTAGGAAACATGGCCTAAAAAGGTGGTGGAAGCAGATTCAATAGTAACTTTTAAAAGGATATATACTTGAAAAGGAAAAATTGGCAGGACTTTGGGGAAAGAGCAGCAAACTCTGCTTATATATGGAGTGCGACTAACTGGATAGCTCTTTCAATGAGCTGGCACAGACACGATGGGCCGAATGGCCTCCTTCTGTGTTGTGCTATGAATCTATATGCAATGAAAGTGACTTGCTACTTCCCAATTAATTCATTAGAAAAACAGTAAATTGGCCTTTTTGGTTCCATGCAACAAAAGATCGGCGTTTTATTCCAGCCTCTGCACTGCCACTCCGCGGAGCCTCACTCTGCCAGTCTGTGGGTCATAAAAGGGCGGCCATTTTAAACGGGTCAGGGGGCATGCCGTGGGCAGAGCTTCGTCCGAAGTCACACAATTTGGCGTGCGACCTGACTTCAAAACAGAATCGCAGAATCACCTACGATTCTATTTTGCTTTTTCACCGATCCGACTCGCCTCAGGGCTGCAGCAGGTGACCAGGCATCCGGCAGCTCACCCTGAAAGTGTAGGTGAGGCCTGAGGCCTAATTTTGAGACGGCCTCGAGCCTCTCTCTTCGGGCACGGGCAGCTTGCGTGCGACCGAACTTGGGCCCAAAAAAACAGGCCCGGACTAATTTCTATCCCAATGCTTTTTTTTACTAAAAGTTCTCTCAACAATAAAAAGCAGTGTATAAAGTCTCTTGTCATTGATTGGAGTTTTGCTTTATTGCCTACTTTCTTAAAAGAAGTGTCATTGCATGATTGATAGAAATATTTGCTTGAATTCCAACAGACTAGCTGACCATTTTTTCCTTGCACTCCATCACAGTGACACTTCAGTGATGGATAGAATACAAAGATTGCTAAGAATATCAGAAGTGCGGGTAAATGTTGATATATGTAGTCATCCAATGGTGCATACAACAACAATGCACATTTATATAGTGCCTTTAGCTTAGTAAAACGTCCCAAGGCACTTCACAGGAGCGTTATCAAACAAAATCTGACACTGAGCCACATAAGGGGATATTAGGGCAGGTGAACAAAAGCTTGGTCAAAGAGGTAGGTTTTAAGGAGCATCTTAAAGGAGGAGAGAGAGGTAGAGAGGCGGAGAGGTTTAGGGAGGGAATTCCAGAGCTTAGGGCCTCGGCAGCTGAAGGCACGGCCGCCAATGGTGGAGCGATTAAAATCAGGGATGCTCAAGAGGCCAGAATTAGATGAGCGTAGAGATCGCGGAGGTTGTGTGGCTGGAGGAGATTATAGAGATCGGGAGGGGGGTGGCGAGGCCATGGAGGGATTTGAAAACAAGGATGAGAATTTTAAAATCGAGGCGTTGCTTAACACGCAGGCAGATACAGCGGGGGCTAAAAAATTGCTGTGACCGTGGAGGTTAAAATCTACATGATATAACCAGAGTTATAAGTGGATCAGGACGACAACAACAACAACTTGCATTTATATAGCGCCTTTAGCTTAGTAAAACGCCCCAAGGAGTGTAAGCAAACAAAAACTGGACACAAGAGAATAGAACGAAGAGATAGTTAAGTTTCAGCGGCATTGATGGAAATCTTAAGCAAGAGCGAGGTTGGATCTTTATGGAACCTGTGGAATTATTTCCATTTTGTTACGAATAAGAATCTGCATCATGTTTTAAAGTGCACAAGCAACAATCCAGACAACCAGGGCTTTCAGGAATCCACATTTCCAGGCAGCAACGAATGCGATCCGTCACCTCGGCCTTGACCTGGTTGCACGATGATTCACATTTTCGTGGTTGAAGAATGGGCTGATTGACAGACGGGTCCAAATAGGCAGAAGGCCTTTGAGAATGCAGCATGTGTTTGGAGCCTGGAGGTTGATTGGAAGCATTCTACTTTCATTTTTTTCACATCTGCCAATGGAACTATCTACCATTTTGAAAGATGCAATAGTTATTTCATTTGAACAGGCAGAACTGATTGACATTATTCAGTTATTTTGAAAGTGTAATCTGTAAATTGGAGACAGAAATCAACTGGGAAGTGCTTTTTCTTATATATGAAATGCTGGGGATTCAGCAAAGTCTGTGGACATAATCAATTTTCCTAGAATCTGGGGAAGCTTGAGAAGATTTGGGTCTTTCAGCACTCTTCACAGAATTGCCATGAATAAGCATGAGATCAGACAGAATAATATCCTTTCTTCCCCAACTTATCCTCCCCGTTTAGAATTGCAGATCTTCAGATAGATTAGATTATGTGGGTTTGCTGGACCCTCAGGGGAAACTTTACTAACAGCTTGATGGCACAGGTAACTCCACTCATTGCCTCTTTTCCTGAAACTCCTAGCTTTACTCCTGACTTTAAACTCGCTGGTAACGGCGAGGTGCCTTCGCGGTGGCCCCGCTCTGTAACGGCATTCGTACTGGCAGTGGTTCATCTCCTAAAGTAGGATATCGCCTTGGATACTGAGGAAAGAAAAGAGGAGAGTAGAGGAAGGAAGGAAGGAAGGAAGGAAAGAAGGAAGGGAGGAAGGAAGGAAGGGAGGAAGGAAGGGAGGGAGGAAGGAAGGGAGGAAGAAAAGAAGGAAGGAAGGGAGGAAGGGGGGAAGGAAGGGAGGAAGGAAGGGGGAAGGAAGGAAGTAAGGGAGGAAGGAAGGAAGGGAGGAAGGGGGGAAGGAAGGAAGGAAGGGAGGAAGAAAGGGAGAAAGGAAGGAAGGGAGGAAGGAAGGAAGGAAGGGAGGAAGGAAGGGGGGAAGGAAGGAAGGAAGGAAGGAAGGGGGGAAGAAAAGAAGGAAGGAAGGGAGGAAGGGGGGAAGGAAGGGAGGAAGGAAGGGGGGAAGGAAGGAAGGAAGGGAGGAAGAAAGGGAGGAAGGAAGGGAGGAAGGAAGGAAGGGAGGAAGAAAGGGAGGAAGGAAGGGAGGAAGGAAGGAAGGGAGGAAGGAAGGGAGGGAGGAAGGAAGGGAGGAAGGGAGGGAGGAAGGAAGGGGGGAAGGAAGGAAGGGGGGAAGGAAGGGAGGGAGGATGGAAGGGAGGAAGGGAGGAAGGGAGGGGGAAGGAAGGAAGTAAGGAAGGAAGGAAGGAAGGGAGGAAGGAAGGGAGGAAGGAAGGAAGGGAGGATGGAAGGGAGGAAGGGAAGATGGAAGGGAGGAAGGAAGGGAGGAAGGAAGGAAGTAAGGGAGGAAGGGAGGAAGGAAGGGAGGAAGGAAGGAAGGGAGGATGGAAGGGAGGAAGGGAGGAAGGAAGGGGGGAAGGAAGGAAGGGAGGAAGGAAGGGGGGAAGGAAGGAAGTAAGGGAGGAAGGAAGGGGGGAAGGAAGGAAGTAAGGGAGGAAGGAAGGAAGGGAGGATGGAAGGGAGGAAGGGAGGAAGGAAGGGGGGAAGGAAGGAAGGGAGGAAGGAAGGGGTGAAGGAAGGAAGTAAGGGAGGAAGGAAGGGGGGAAGGAAGGAAGTAAGGGAGGAAGGAAGTAAGGGAGGATGGAAGGGAGGAAGGGAGGAAGGAAGGGAGGAAGGGAGGAAGGAAGGGAGGAAGGGAGGAAGGAAGGGGGGAAGGAAGGAAGGGAGGATGGAAGGGAGGAAGGGAGGAAGGAAGGGGGGAAGGGAGGAAGGTGTTAAATCTGTGTATCTTGATGTTGTGTGTCCTTCAATAACTAGACAAGAGACTGCAGGGAACGATCAACAGGTGTTTACTGGATGAGGGTTACTCTAAAACTAACTGTACAGATCCCTACTCAGGGTTTATATACAGTATACAGGAGCTGTAAAAAGTAGTTCTCCCCTTAAAGGTACATATACTACAGAAGGGAGGGAGGAAGGAAGGAAGGAAGGAAGGAAGGACGGAATGAAGGGAGGATGGAAGGAAGGAAGGAAGGAAGGGAATTCCCTTTGAAGACCAGTCCCAGTTATGTAGGCAGACACATCAGTTGATTTGAGCTGAGCAGCATGCCACGGACACCAATGATATGAATGACCAGTTGTTGTCCCGGACACCAGGAGAACCCCTGCTTTTCTTCTAGATGCGCCGTGGGATATTTTACCCGTGAGAACGTTAACAACACTGAAAATGACATGTGTACATGCAGCATTCCCCTAAAGTAATCAGAATTGGAACAGTTCAGAACAGCTCAGCTTTGGATTCAGCCCCAGCACTAGATTGCACACACAACAGTAAATCTTCTGAAAGCTTACCTAAGACAGCCTGCATCCATGGTAATCTCAATAATTCCTTCTTCCTCACCTCAAATATTAAGGTTTCCTGTAGCGAAGACGACATGATTTAGTCAAGGAATAAGCTGATTTTTAGTTCAAACTTTGCAGGCCAGGTAAATTCAGCCAATTTGGCCAATTCATATTTAATGCATGTGTCCCCAGAAATGCCCACATACCTTCAACCGCTTAAAATACAGATTTGAAATTAGAAGCAATTGAAAGAAATAGCTGCTACTTGGGCAAATACACTGCTCAGTCAGGCTAGCAGTATAGGTTAGTCTGTCATTGTAATAGTGCAGTAAAGGTACGGTACTAATGTTCTCGCATGCATGACTTGCAAAACGCTCAAGCTGAGTACCAGTGACAAGGGCAAGAAGGAAATACCTGAGACACCCACTGTGGTTCTGCGCTGTATTATAATTTATGTAATATATAGTCATCAGTTCTGTCTCTCTGTCTCTTCTTCCAGAGGCAAAGCCACTATATTTCATTTCGTTCCAGTGACTTCCTGAAGCCTGTTTGTTGCAGAATTGATTAAGAGAAAAAAAGACTTATGAATTCAAGTGGAAAAAGCACCTCTTCAGCATTGAAAGTCAGTATGCTTTAGGTACGAGTCGCCTTATTCTTCACTCAAATAAAACCACCGTGACAACACAACAGATGAGGTCTAGAATATAAACTGTAGAACAATGTAGACTCATTTACACTGTTAGAATTTCAGGCCTATGCTACTTTGCTACATCTTTCAGCCTGTAGATGAATTCCAGTAGTTCAGGCGTATCACATTACTATATGTTATTGACCAATAAAACCATGCTGCATTCTAATATGTTAAACAGTTTCCGCTAAGTGATGCTGGTTATTTTTTTTAGGCCGAAACTGGCCAAACCAGCCCAAAAGATCACGGAATTTCAGGCGCAAGTTGCGTTCAGCGCAAATTGAGTTCCCGCGATCTTTTGCGCTGGTTTTAAAAAAACATCGCGCCAGAAGCCAGCCCCACCCACAAATCTGTCCATGATTGAATGAATCACCATGGCGATCTCCCATGAATTGGACAGGTTGGGTGATTGGGCGGAAACATGGCAAATGCACTATAATGTGGATAAATGTGAGGTTATCCACTTTGGTGGCAAAAACATGAAGGCAGATTATTATTTGAATGGCAATAGATTGGGAGAAGGGGAAGTGCAAAGAGACCTGGGTGTTATTGTGCACCAGTCGCTGAAGGTAAGCATGCAGGTGCAGCAGGTGGTTAAGAAGGCAAATGGTATGTTGGCCTTCGTAGCAAGAGGGTTCAAGTACAGGAACAAGGATGTCTTGCTACAGTTGTACAGGGCCTTGGTGAGACCGCACCTTGAGTATTGTGTGCAGTTTTGGTCGTCTTACCTGAGGAAGGACGTTCTTGCCATGGCGGGAGTGCAGCGAAGATTCACCAGGCTGATACCTGGGATGGCAGGAATGACGTATGAGGAGAGATTGTGTCGATTGGGCTTATACTCACTGGAGTTTAGAAGATTGAGAGCGGATCTCATCGAAACCTATAAAATTCTGTCAGGTCTGGACAGACTAGATGCAGGAAGGATGTTTCGGATGGTCAGGGAGTCCAGAACCAGGGGTCATAGTCTAAGGATAAGGGGTAAGCCATTTAGGACAGAGATGAGGAGGAATTTCTTCACCCAGAGAGTGGTGAACCTGTGGAATTCTCTACCACAAAGGGCAGTTGAGGCCAATTCATTAAATATATTCAAGAAGGAGTTAGATATATTTCTTAAGGCTAAAGGGATCAAGGGATCTGGGGAGAAAGCAGGGTGAGGGTACTGAATTTGGATGATCAGCCATGATCTAATTAAATGGCGGAAATGAGGAGGAATTTCTTCACCCAGAGAGTGGTGAACCTATGGAATTCTCTGCCACAGAGGGCGGTGGAGGCCAGTTCATTAACTATATTCAAGAAAGAGTTGGATATATTTCTTGAGGCTAAAGGGATCAAGGGATATGGGGAGAAGGCAGGGACAGGGTACTGAATTTGGATGATCAGCCATGATCTCATTGAATGGTGGAGCAGGCTCGAAGGGCCGAATGGCCTACTCCTGCTCCTATCTTCTATGTTTCTATGTTTCTAATTGCGCTGGTTTGCAGACCTTCGAGGGGCCTTTTAAAATCGAGCTGTTTTTTTTAGACGCAACGGCATATTTTAAAAGCTATCAAATGTTAACAAATATTTAATTTACTAAGAAACTAAGCACTGCACGCCAATGAAACTGGTCAATGGTTCTGCCTAATATTTTTTTCGGTCATTTTAAATCAGGTTGCTCACTGGTGGAGGACTCGACAATCTGATTAAAAATGCTTCTTTTTGGTGATAAACCCATTTTCAGCTTATAGTAATCAAACTGCACCAGGTTACAGCTCTTAAACACATCAGGGAATATATTTTACTGCTAGGGAAAGAAACAATTATGTTCTAAAACGTTGGTTCATGGAAGATTTTACATTTGTGATTATGATGCAAATGAGGTTGAGCTGAAACTTAAACCATAACTTCACTTCTGAAAACTAGGGCAGTTTTGACAGCCTGGATTGCTGATTGCCCCAAAGTGTGAACTCTACAAACATATAAAATTCTCACAGGGCTTGACAGGGTAGATGCAGGGAGGATGTTTCTCCTGGCTGGGGTGTCTAGTACCAGGGGTCACAGTCTCAGAATAAGGGGTTGGCCATTTAGGACTGAGATGAGGAGAACTTTCTTCACTCAGAGGGCGGTGAATCTTTGGAATTCTCTACCACAGAGGGCTGTGGAGGCTCAGTCGTTGAGTATATTCAAGGCTGAGATCGATAGATTTTTGTATATTAAGGGAATCAAGGGATCTGGGGATAGTGCAGGAAAGTGGAGATGAGGTAGAAGATCAGCCATGATCTCATTGAATGGCGGAGCAGGCTCGAAGGGCCAAATGACCGACTCCTGCTCCTATTTCTTATGTTCTTATACCCCATAATGTTACTCTCAAGTGATGGAGAGACTAACAGATGTCTGGGAGTGGGTGATAATGCACTAGCATCAAGGAGCACCTGGCATTACAGCTCACGAACCACAGCAATTCACTCATCCTTAGTCTCTGAATCTCAGATGAGCTGATCAATTTGTTTCTGGATCTTGATCTGCACCTCAATGTTGCTAAACCTGCAATTACATGAGAGCTGGATAAATAGATGGACAGATATTGGGATTTTGGCCATTAGAATACATGTTATTGAGTAATTTTGGATCAGAAGGACATATACAATTCAACAGTGAAGCTCAAGTAGTTATGAGGAGGGATTGAGTAGATTGAGCCTATACTCTCTGGAGTTTAGAAGAATGAGAGGTGATCTCATTGAAACATAAAATATTCTGAAGGGGATTGACAGGGTAGATGCTGAGAGGTTGTTTCCCCTGGCTGGGGTGTCTAGAAAGGGGGCATAGTCTCAGGATAAGGGGGAGGCCATTTAAGACTGAGATGAGGATGAATGTCTTCACTCAGAGGGTTGTGAATCTTTGGAATTCTCTGCCCTAAAGGGCTGTGGATGCTGAATCATTGAGTACATTCAAGACTGAGATTGATAGATTTTTTGGACTCTAAGGGAATCAAGGGATATGGGGATAGTGCAGGAAAGTGTAGTTGAGGTCGAAGATCAGCCATGATCTTATTGAATGGCGGAGCAGGCTCGTGAGACTGTATGGCCTACTCCTGCTCCTAATTCTTATGTTCTTATGCAGTCAACCTAACCCTCAGAACATTTACCCAGCTAGTTTTTCTTTTGTTTCCCCTTTTCCCTTTCTCAGTTCCTTCTTATAAACGGTTCCTCTATAACATCTTTCAGTTCTGCTGAAGTGTCATAGCCCTGAAATGTTAACTTAACAGTTTTATTTTCTGCACAGTTGCTGCCTTTGTTTTACTGCAGAAGGCGTAGACTTCTAATGTGACAGGAAAAGAGCATTTTTGTGGGAAAAATGACATCTCTTGTATTAAGAGTGGAAAACAAGTGTTTGCTATATAGGCTTGAGCAAGGTGACTTCTGTTTTATAGTCAATGCTGGACTTGCCCTGACAATACATGGTCAGCTTTACAATTGTAACATCAGTGGAGGAAACTATTGTTTTCACCTGAGACTTGTCAATAACAGTTAACATGACCGACTAAAAAATAAGAAAGAAAGACTTGTATTTATACAGCGCCTTTCATGACCTCAGGATGCCCCAAAGCGCTTTACAGGCAACGAAGTACTATTAAAGGGTAGTCACTGTTGTATTGTAGGAAATGCAGCAGCCAATTTGCGCTCAGCAAGCTCCCACAAACAGCAATAAGATAATGACCAGATAATCTGTTTTAAGTGATGTTCATATAATCATAGATTGATACAGCACAGAAGGAGGCCATTCAGCCCATCGTGCCTGTGCAGGACCATGTTGGTTGAGGGATAAATATTGGGAGAACTCCCCTGCACCTCTTCAAAATAGTGGCCATGGGATCTTTTAGGTCCACATGAGAGGGCAGCTGATGCTTCGCTTTGATGTCTCATCCGAAAGACTATAACTGTATACTTGATTGTCCAGGGGACCAGCAAAGCCGGATGGGATCTGACTGTGAGACATGGCTGTCTCTGTGTAAGACTCTTGTTCAACTGTGTGGGGTCGCATTACCTTGAAAAGACCTGCCTGTGAAGGACCCAGCTGGATATGAGGTACGAAGTTCTTTGCCTGGGTCTGGCTGTACGAGTAGGGCTTGTCTAGCTCTGAATCACACAGCTGCCTGCCTCCAATCGACTGAGCACTTGTCTTTTTTCAAGAAACATGGCTGGCTAGTGTGAGGTCTAGCTGTCTCTGAGAGAATGGGAGACATGGCTAGCAACAACAACAAAAACAACGGGCATTTATATAGCGCATTTAACGTGGTAAAACGTCCCAGGGCGGTTCACAGGAGCGTTATCAAACAAAATTGGGCACCGAGCCACATAAGGAGATATTTGGACAGATGACCAAAAGCTTGGTCAAAGAGGTAGGTTTTAAGGAGTGTCTTAAAGGAGGAGATTTACACAGGATATACAGCATAGAAACAGGCCATTCGGCCCAACCAGTCCATGCCGGCGTTTATGCTCCACTCGAGCCTCCTCCTGTCTTTCCTCATCTAAATCTATCAGCATAACCCTCTATTCCCTTCTCCCTCGTATGCTTATCTATAGCCTCACCTTCAATCTACAGTAAACTCTTGTTTAAACGGCACTTTAATCATCCGGAATACTTTAATAACCGGCAAAATAGATGTATCTCAATACAAAACAACACCTCAATAACCGGTAATCTTGCCGAATCCATCCAGCACTCATTTTGCCGAGTCTGAGTCTCCCACGGTAGCTGAGTTAGTCAGTGGTGATGGTGAGTGGAAAAGCAGCGCCGTGGTAGGTCTACCTCTCTGTTATCCAGAATCTTTAATCAACCGGCACCATCCTGGTCCCATAGGTGCCGGATAAGAAAGAGTTTACTATTTGTCTCATCTACTCCCTGTGGTAGCGAGTTCCACATTCTCACCAGAGAGGGAGAGGGGTAGAGAGGCAGCGAGGTTTAGGGAGGGAGTTCCAGAGCCTAGGGCCCAGCCAACTGAAATCGTAGCTGCCAATGGTGGAGCGACTAAAATAGGGGATGTGCAAGAGGCCAGAGTTGGAGCAGCGCAGAGACCTCAGAGGGTTGTAGGGCCGGAGGAGGTTACAGAGATGGGGAGGGGGCGAGGCTATGGAGGGATTTGAAAACAAGGATGAGAATTGAGGCCTTGTTGGACCGGGAGCTGATGTATGTCAGTGAGCACAGAGGTGATGGGGTGAACGGGACTCGGTGCGAGTTATGATGCAGGCAGCAGAGTTTTAGATCAACTTGACTCTATGGATGCTGGAAGGTGGAGTAATCAAGTCTAGAGATAACAAATGTGAACAATGGGATAGGTTGTGCTGGAGCAGGGGCATCTCATGCATGTGCCAGTAATTAAACATTTTGCTGCACACTTCAGCTCAAAAGATTTTTGTGTTGTAACTTGCTGGAAGTTCAAGGGCAATGGGGAATATGGGACCTCAGTGAACTTAAAATTTGACATTTTTTAAACCTCTAAGAACAATTCACGACCTGAAGGAAGGAGACTCAGCAGCTTAAATTGTTCCCTTCCTGGGCCAGAGAGGTTGATTGGCATTGCATTAACAATCATCACCTTGTCAAAGGAGTGGGCCTTTGGCGTAGCGGTAGCATCCCCGCCGCTGGCCCAGAAGGTATAGGGTTTTGAACCCCGCTCCAGACAGTCCCGGCAAGTGGAGTCGGAGCTCCGGCTCTAAATTCTGGGTTGACATCCAGCGGGATACTTGCGTCCGTGGGTGTGAGTGGCCCCTCCCCCCTTGTATGGGTTGTGGGAGCCCGTAAAACCCTCCCGCCATAGGACTAACCACCCTAATGGTTGGTACGAAGATGGTTACGGTCACGGAAGGAGCGTTAACGCGGCCAGAAATCCTTCCACCACTTCATACAGTTCCCCAAAGGGAACAGGGTGAAGACACGTACGACGACGACGACCTTGTCAAAAAGGTACTTACGCTCTTAATTAGCAGACGTAATTATCATCTGCGGTGAGTTTAATGGGCAAGTAATGTCTAAATCCAGCAAGTTCTTGAAAATAATGGGGATGCTAAAGGTGAGATGCCGTTTGTGCAAAGCTAACGGTGGAGCGGCGTAAATTGAGCAGCAGGATCTGAAGATTCGCCACTCACTGCGTATCTCTTCATCCCGTGAACTTGCTGGCTGATTTGTACATTGATAACGGTGTGCGTCGTTAACACACCGTTATTGCTGGTTGGCAGGCAACAGCAAGGGGAGTGGCAGTGGTGGGAGGACAAATTCTGTCATCCTGAGAGAACAGCAGTCCACAGAGCCACTGCCACTCCCCTGGGGTGGCACCTCAGCATTCCTAGTAATCTGCTGGAGGACAGACTGCTTGACTGCTGTGATATCCTGCAGGCAGCTTTCAACACTGGTAAACCCAGCCATGATGGCAGCAAACTGAGCTTGCGTGGCAGCAAGCTGAGCTTGCATTACTTCATTCTGAGCTTCCATTGCAGCACTCAGACATTGGGTGGTTTCTGCTTGTGTTGCAATGGAAGATGAGACATCGGCCATCAGATGCTGCACATTGCTTGGGTCCACAAGCGCGCTAATGGATCTGGCCATCCCTTCCACACTGGAAATCATGGGCTCAAAGCCCTGTGCAAGGTTGGTGTGGAGAGATTGGAGAAGCTGGGATTGTTCTCCTTAGAGCAGAGAAGGTTAAGGGGAGACCTAATATAGGCATTCAAAATTATAGGGGCTTTTGATAGAGCAAGTAGGGAGAAACTATTTCCTCTGGCAAGTGGGTCAGTAACTAGAGGTCATAGATTTAAAATAATTGGTAAAAGAACTAGAGGGGAAATGAAGAGAATATTTTTCACACAGCGGGTTGTTAAGATCTGGAACGCACTACCTGAAGGGGTGGTGGAATCAGATACCATAGGAACTTTCAAAAGGCAATTGGACATGTACTGGAAGAGGACTAATTTGCAGGGTTGGGGGAAAAAGCTGGAGTGTGGAATTAATTGGACAGCTCATTCAAAGAGCTAGCACAGGCACGATGGGCCAAATGGCCTCCTTCTGTGTTGTAAGGTTCTATGATTCTATAAAATTTCCATTATTCATGTAAGAAATAGCAGTTGTCTTTAGCTGCAAACAGTACAGTCCTTGACATGAAGCTTGTCATTCATGTGAAAATGGCTTATGAAATGATACTGGGCGGCCTGCTGGTGGCGCTGTCCAGGGAGAGTATAAATGCTCGGGCACGGGCCCAGCTTGCTCAGGACATTCTTTAACAGGAACTAGTGAAGGACACAACTAGATCTTCATGTTGAAAAACAGTTGATTAAAGCCTAAGGGCTAGATTTTCAGTATAGGCAGTTTTGGGGCGCTAGCTTTAGCGCCCGCCCGAAGTTAGCGCCCGCCCCAAAGTAGCGCCCCGTTGCCGGGAATTCAGTGGCTTCGCCCTAAGAGGTTGGTGGAGCGCTAAAAGAGGCGTTCCACTACTCTCTTTAGGCGCTAAGCCGGCGGTCCAGAGGGATAGCGCCCAGGCGGGGCGCAGCACGGGTGCGGTCATTTTTGCACTGACAGCAGACCCCGTGGTGCCGACCAGCTCTTAAAGGGGGAAGGGACGAATTGGTCTGCTGCCACGCCCTGCACACTGCAGCCTTGCAAAGAGGCCTCAACACTACTGCTCAGCCCCAGGGAGTCATGGCAACGCCAGAGAAGGCCCGTCAGCGTGCCCTGCGCTTCTCAGAGGGTGATCTGGACATAATGGTCACAGCTCTGGAGGTGAGGCGCAAGATCTTGTTTCCAGAGAGTGGGAGGAATCCAACCCACCACGACTACACCAAAGCCTGGAAGCAGATCGCCCAGAGGGTGACGTTCACCGGCGAGGCCCCCAGGACCCACAAACAATGCCGTAAGAAATACAACGATCTGACCAGGATTGTGAGGGTGAGTAGCCTTTCCAGTCTCCTCCTCATTCTTGCATGTACACCTGACATGATGGGCAAAGGGACCTGAAAGTCCTATTGGCCAGCCCTCAGCCAGCAGCATTGGGACAGTCATGAGCATCAAATGGCCATTCGGCACTCTACACTTTGGCCAAGCTATTCCACCATGGGAGGCAGTGGACAGTACATCAGGGCTTCACTCTGTCCAAGCTATTCCACCATGGGAGGCAGTGCACACTACATCAGGGCTTCACTCTGTCCAAGCTATTCCACCATGGGAGGCAGTGCACACTACATCAGGGCTTCACTCTGTCCAAGCTATTCCACCATGGGAGGCAGTGCACACTACATCAGGGCTTCACTCTGTCCAAGCTATTCCACCATGGGAGGCAGTGCACACTACATCAGGGCTTCACTCTGTCCAAGCTATTCCACCATGGGAGGCAGTGCACACTACATCAGGGCTTCACTCTGTCCAAGCTATTCCACCATGGGAGGCAGTGCACACTACATCAGGGCTTCACTGCGCACTTACAGCCCGTCCTTTCTCTTGCAGGCTAAAGTAGCGTTTAATCGCCAGGCCCGTGCCAGGGGTGGCCGCGCCAAGCTGCAGAAGCTCACTCGGCTGGAGGAGCGCGTGTGTGTGCTCATGGGAGCCCGTGTGATTGTCCCCACAGCGTGCGGTGTATCCGACCCTCCACTGCCCGGCAATGGTAAGGACCTCGCCTTTTGGCCCTCTCGCGTCGCACTGGCCCATCCGAGCTACCTCCTTTGCCACTGTCCCACCAATGCGCTGAATCCCACCAGTCCTAACTCCCTCGCTGACGCCGTCTCCTCACTCTGAAGCTACTCTTGTGCATTCCTGCTTTCAGCTGGTGACGACCAGGACCCTGAGGCTGCCAGTGACAGCACCTCCAACCAGGAGGAGGAGGAGGAGCAAGCCGGACCTTCGGGGGAACAGTCACGTCCCGCAGGAGAGGAGGAAATGCTTGACACCTCCTCACTGGACGAGTGCCTGGAGGAACTGTCGCAGGGCAATGCAGCTTCTGGGACCAGTGGCGTCCAGCCACCCAGCAGCCGTGCGCGTGGCCCGCGGCCTTCCCCCCAAAGGGGGGAAGGATCAGAGGGGAGTGCTGCTGCTCGGCACACTCGCCGTCACCAACGCGGCAAGGGTCCCCTAGTTCGGCCCCCTCCTCCCCAGCGGGAGAGTCGCGACTCCAGTCCGGACACCTTCACTTCGGAGGAGGTGCGGAAGCTCGATCAGATGGCCGACGACTCGGACCGGCGCCACACGGAGCTCATGAGCATGGTGGGGCGCATGCCTGAGGCCATCGAGTCGCTGGCGACCAGTGTGCGCGAGTTCGGGGCAGCAACTGCCGCGACTGGCCGCATGCTAACTGATGCCGTCAAGACCCTGGCGGATGTGATGCGCGCGCACACCAGGACCACAGGGCCACTCACTGCTGCCACACGCGCTGTCTCAGGCAGGCATCGCCAGGGCAGGCGCCGCGCTGGACCATCCCAGCAAGCCGGCCGTCGGCTGATTGCTGCGGATCCTGCAGTGCGGGCCCGGCCGAGTGCCACCGCGCCACAGCACCAGCCAGTGCATCCCAGACGCCAGCTGGCCCACATTGCGCCATCCGTCGCCGCCATTCCCCCTCTGGGGCGTCGACGGCAAGCGGCTGCAGCTGATGGTGGCCAGGCTCAGGTGCGCCACTCAGCAGACGGCCCCTCGAGGCCCAAACGCCGTGTAGGCCGCCCCCCAGCGGCATCTGGCGGAAGGGCATCTGAGCCTCAGGCGCCTTCCCCCAGCCTCGCAGCAGCCACTGGGCAGAGCTTGCGAAGGAGCAGCAGGCAGGGCAGGGGAGGCAAAATGCTGGCCAAGGTCTCGCCCTCGCGGGCCACTCAGTAGAGGGTGTGGCCAGCTTTCCTTTAATATGGCGGTGGCCATCTTTATTTTGCCCATGGTTGTGCTTTTGGAGGGCTTTTTTTTTGCGTTAGGCCGACGTTGAGGCCCGGTTTCAATAAAGGTGGAGTGGCTCCTCCCCAGTTTGTGGGAGTGAGTCGTTTGTTGGGCTTTTTGTGGGGCCCGTTTATTGTTTTTGGGGATTCATGTGGGAAGGGCTTTTCATTTTTGTGTAATAAAAAATTATCTTTATTCATGCAGTCTCCATGGTTGTTCTTCTTAGTGTTTGTTGGCTTCGCCGGCTGAGGGCTTGCGGAGCGGCTGCATTCATCTTCCCTCATGGCCCCTGGCCATTCCCTGACAGGGGGTTTAGAAGTACCGTGTAATAAGGTGGCGTCGTGCGGCCCTTGGCCCTGGTCGCTCCCTCCTGGGAACGTACTCCTGCTCCTCCTCCTCCTCCTCCTCCTCCTCCTCATGCTCCTCCTGCTCCTCCTCCTGAGGTGCTGGTCCAACGTCAGGTGGCAGTGCCTGAGTCCTGCGGATAGCCAGGTTGTGTAGCATGCAGCAAACCACCACAAATTGGGAGACCCGGTCCGGCGAATACTGGAGAGCTCCTCCGGAGCGATCAAGGCAGCGGAACCGCTGCTTGAGGACCCCAATAGTTAGCTCGATGATGTTGCGGGTGGTTTGATGGCTCTCGTTGTAGGCCTCTTCAGCAGCGGTCCTGGGCGCGCGGAGCGGGGTCATGAGCCAGGTGCACAAAGGATAGCCTTTGTCCCCGAGTAGCCATCCTCTTGGGGGAGGCTGTGCCTGGAACATGTCATGCACAGTACTCTGCCGCAGGATAAAGGCATCGTGGCTGCTGCCTGGGAAGCTGGCATTGACTGCCATGATGCGCTGCTTGTGGTCACAGACCAGCTGCACATTCAGAGAATGGTAGCCCTTCCTGTTGCGATACTGCTTGCCATGCTCCAGAGGGGCCCGCAAAGCCACATGCGTACAGTCAATGGCGCCCTGCACCAAGGGGAATTCCCCGAGTCTGGAAAATCCCAATGCGCGCTGATGCTGGCTCTCCAGGGCCATGGGGAAGGAGATGAATTGGCTTCTCCTTCTGAACAGTGCTTCGGTCACCTGGCGGATGCAGCGATGCGCGCCGTACTGGGAGATGTTTGCTATGTCCCCAGCAGCGTATTGGAAGGAGCCGGTGGCATAGAAGTTCAATGCCACTGTCACCTTCACTTCCACCGACAGAGACGTCCTGCACCTGAGCTTTGGCCGCAGATCTCGGCGAAGCAGGTGGCAGATCTCTGCAATCACCCCCTTTCGGAATCGGAGCCTTTTAACACATCGCGCGGCACTCATGTTTAGGTAGGAGCGCTGCTGGCGGTATAGCCTGACTGGGTAAGGCCTACGTGGCCGACGCCTGTAGCCCCCTCTGCCTCTAGCCAGGGCTGCCCCTCTCACAATGCGTCTGCGAGCCCTACGGACATGGAGCTGCAGCTCCGCGTTGGCACCCCATGCAACCCCCATCAAATCCTGGCAAACACTCTAATTTCCAAATGGCCACTTGCAGCGCTGTTGACTGAGTCCAAAAATACCTGGCTCTTGCTGCTTGAAACCAGTTAGCTATCCTCCTTGTTGTGTCTCCAGAAATGCGTTGCACAAGACTGTTTTCTGAAAAAAGGATGGCCTTTATACTGGAGAGGACGTTCCCTTTAATTAGCGCCCCCCGGGGCCCGCGCTGGTTGTGTTGCGTTCCTTTTTCCAAACGCTCCGGCCGCCCGCCGCACAATGGGGCGGTCCGACTGAAGTTTGCAATCGGGGCGGCCAAAGGGCGTTGCACGAGGATGTGACGTCATTTTCTGCGCGCGCATCCGGGCGGGCGCTAAACTTTGCGCCGGCGCTAACGGGCAACTTAATTTGGGGCGGAGCGCAAACTGCGCTGCGCCCGGGCGCTACACGCATAGCGCCCGGAAATCACTTCTCTTAAGGCGCTAACTGCTGGCGCAAGCTACTGAAAATCTAGCCCTAAGTGCCTAGTAGTTTTCTTACATCAGTCCTTAATGAATAAAATACCTGCCAATTGTTACAAGCACCTGGCAAAGTGGCAGCCTTGCAAAGAGATCCTCAAGAAAGATAGAAATAACTTAGTAGGATGAGTATCCTAATAGGTAGTATCCTCATCTAAGGAGGGATATAATTGCCATAGAGGGAGTGCAACAAAGGTTCACCAGACTGATTCCTGGGATGGGGGGATTGTCTAATGAGGAGAGATTGAGTAGACTAGGCCTATATTCTCTAGAGTTTAGAAGAATGAGAGGTAATCTCACTGAAATATATAAAATTCTTAAGGGGCTTGACAGGGTAGATGCAGGGAGGATGTTTCCCCCTGGCTGGAGAGTCTAGAACCAGGGGTCACAGTCTCAGAATAAGGGGCCAACCATTTAGGACCGAGATGAGGAGGAATTTCTTCACTCAGAGGGTTGTGAATATCGAGGAAAGAAGATTCTTCCAATATTGCAACCAGCGATGGTATCAAGTTGGCTGGACAAACATCAAAAGCAATTTTCTCCTAAATTAATCCTCAAACCAAGTCACAGAAAGGCATCCAGTATTTGTATCAGTGCGACTGTTCCCACAGTCCCATCTATCCTTAAGGATTGCATGCGTGAGCCTAATAAGAGTGGTTTTGTCCTAAGCCACGAACAAAGTCTTTGCACTTGTGACCCTTAATGCAAATCAAAGAGGCCTCCATCCTACTGTTCAAATCCAGCAAAGCTTCCTTGGATGAAAGAACAATGTTCACTTCTAACCCTCTGAACCACCCGGCCTCCTTTATATATTTTTTCATTTGAACAAGAGAGACATGGAATTGACATTCAGATTACAAACAAATTGCTTCTTTTTTGTTTCAATTGCACCACTAGGAAAATAAGGCAGTCTTGAAAAGGATTATGAAAAATAAGTTGGGCTAATAAATGGTACATAAGAACATAAGAAATAGGAGCAGGAGTAGACCATTCGGCCTCCTCTACCTCTGCCCCACTTCCCTGTACAATCCCCATATCCCTTGATTCCCTTAATATCCAAAAATCTATCGATCTCTGTCTTGAATATACTCAACGACTGAGCCTCCACAGCCCTCTGGGGTAGAGAATTCCAAAGATTCACCACCCTCCGAGTGAAGAAATTTCTCCTCATCTCAGTCCTAAATGGCTGACCCCTTATCCTGAGACTGTGACCCCTGGTTCTAGACTCCCCAGCCAGGGGAAACACCCTCCCTGCATCTACCCTGTCAAGCCCTGTAAGAATTTTGCATGTTTCAATGAGATCACCTTTCATTCTTCTAAACGCTAGAGAATATAAGCCTAGTCTACTGATATTGCTGTCTGATAAATGTCAATAAGACTACGTATCTATTTTTAACATAATGTAGGTTATAAAATTGTATTTTTAAGCATTTAATAATTGTGAATTTGGGTCAACCTGTGTGCAGCAGTTAATACTGTTTGAGCTGCAATTGCAGACCACATTAAGGATAATACGTTACGTGAAATTCTCAGTGTGAGGAGCCCTTTCAAAAAATGAAGCAGTTAAGAAATATGAATAGCTTGAGCATGGTTTGGTTTTCCTGCCTCCATGTTGCATGATTTTGAATATTTTTCTTTAAATTGCAAGTACTAATGACATGATTGGAGGTAACGACTTAGAAGAATTACTGAGCTTGACAGCGCATGGAAGATGAATTAACATATACGGTTGATATTAAAGCAGCCTCAGGCTGTTGATGATGTTGGAAGGATTCAATGTGTGGGATGTAAAGGCACTTCAGACACATTTCCATTGGTAATTGCATACATTTACCGCTGCGTTACTAACTTCAAACATTCTGAACCATTGCATCTTCATTTTTTTTTTGCCGGTGGTTATGTTGAAACACCTAATTGTTGGGCAGCAGTGGTAATTATCGTTAAATACCTGGCTATGGTGGAAGTAAGAGCCTTTATCCTCGTAAGTCACCACGCGGCAACGTTCCACTCAGCTGATTGGAAAATGGCGACAGGAATGCAGAAAGGAACATGAAAGCAGCGGGTGACATGAATCTTGTCATTCATGTGGAAATGACTTATGAAATGATACTGGGCGGCCTGCTGGTGGCGCTGTCCAGGGAGAGTATAAATACTCGGGCATGGGCCCAGCTTGAGCAGGACATTCTTTAACAGGAACTAGTGAAGGCCACAACTAGATCTCCATGTTGAGAAACAGTTGATTAAAGCCTTGTTTAATACTGAGACCAAGTGCCTAGTAGTTTTCTTACATCAGCGGGTTTATTGAACGAGGGGCAAGCCAGGTGTGCAGGAGCCCATAGTCAGCAATTTTTGTTAGTTAATTATCCATTCACAGGATGTGGGCGTCGCTGGCAAGGCCAGCATTTATTGCCCATTCCTAATTGTCCTTGAGAAGGTGGTGGTGAGCCGCCTTCTTGAATCGCTGCAGTCCTGTGTGATGAAGGTACTCCCACACAGTGCTGTTAGGGAAGGAGTTCCAGGATTTTGACCCAGCGACGATGAAGGAATGGCGATATATTTCCAAGTCAGGATGCTGTGTGACTTGGAGGGGAACTTGGAAATGGCGGTGTTCCCATGCGCCTGCTGCCCTTGTCCTTCTAGGTGGTAGAGGTCGTGGGTTTGGGAGGTGCTGCCGAAGAAGCCTTGGTGAGTTGCTGCAGGGCATCTTGGAGATGGTACACACTGCAACAGTGACGGTGCACCAGCTATGGAGGCAGTGAATGTTTAAGGTGGAAGGTACAAGTATGGAAGAGCACTAGTTCCCTAGGCCCACAGGCTGGGAAAAGAGGCTTTGGAGAAGGTTCATCATGGTTGAATGTCATCTGAAGACACTTGGCACCAGATCGAAAAAAGGATCAATTACATGAAGAAAACTGTCAGAGAAGATCATTCAATCACCAGAGGAGGGCCTCAGCTAATGGTCTTCTGTGATACTAAGAGAAGGGTGGCGAAGTTCTCCAATTTGGAATGCTCGGAGGGGCTGATGTGGGAACCTCCATTATTTATCCTGGTAAGGATTCTCCCAAGGTGGGAATTTCCTTATAGAACATTACACAATCATAGGGTTGCGAGGTCTATTAGCAGTATAAATGCAGATGTCACTCATTATTAGATACAGGATTATCAGTCAAGAAGTGAAAGATGTTTTTATAGGTGATATTCATTATAGTCATACAGCTGTGGCTCCATTGGGTAACACTCTTGCCTCTGAATCCGTAGGCTGTGGGTTCAAATCCCACTCCAGAGACCTGAGCATAAAAATCTAGACTGACACTCCAGTGCAGTGCTGAGGGAGTGCTGCACTGTCGGAGGCTCCATCTTTCAGATGAGATGTTAAACTGAGGCCCTGTCTGTGGACTCTCAGGCAGATGTAAAAGATCCCGTGGCACTATTTTGAAGAAGATATGGGGAGTTATCCCCAGTGTCCTGGGGCCAATTTTTCATCCCTCGATCAACACCACTGACATGAATCAGTCATTCATGAAAGAAAGACTTATGAAATAATACTGAGCGGCCTGCAGGTGGCGCTGTCCAGGGGAGAGTATAAATACTCGGGCACAGGCCCAGCTTGCACAGGACATTCTTAACAGGAACTAGTGAAGGACACAACTAGACCTCCATGTTGTAAAACAGTTGATTAAAGCTTTGTTTAATGCTTAGACCAAGTACCTAGTAGTTTTCTTACATCAATCACTAAAACAGATTATCTGGCCATTATCACATTGCCATTTGTGGGATCTTGCTGTGGGCAAATTGGCTGCTGTGTTTCCTACATTACAACAGTGACCACACTTCGAAACTAATTCAATGGCTGTAAAGCGTTTTGGGAGGTCCTGAGATCGTGAAAGGCTTATATGAATGCAAGCCTTTCTATAATCTGATACTTTACTTCTCTTCACTGACCTCTGTGACAACACAAAGGGAGCAAAATCAGTCTTCAGCGTTGTGGCAAAATGGCCGACAGCGAAACACCAGCCCGTTTTCAGCTTGTTCAATGTTATTTTCCATTGAAGTCAATGGGCTTGATTTTTAACTCCCCCGGCCTGGTGGAAACCTGGCAGCCGGCAGTGGGGGCTGGTGAACGGCAGTGGGGGCTGGTGGCTGGCGGTGGGGGCTGGTGGCCGGCGGTGGGGGCTGGTAGCCGGCGGTGGGGGCCGGTGACCGGCGGTGGTGGCCGGTGGCTGGCGGTGGAGGCTGGTGGCCAGTGGCCGGCGGTGGGGGCCGGTGGCCGGCGGTGGGGGCCGGTGGCCAGCGGTGGGGGCTGGTGGCTGGCGGTGGGGGCTGGTAGCCGGTGGTGGGGGCCGGTGGCCGGCGGTGGGGGCCGGTGGCTGGCGGTGGGGGCTGGTGGCCAGCGGTGGGGGCTGGTGAACAGCGGTGGTGGCCGGTGGCCGGCGGTGGGGGCCGGTGACTGGCGGTGGCGGCTGGTGACTGGCGGAGGGGGTTGGTGACCGGCGGAGGGGGCTGGTGGCCGGCGGTGGGGGTTGGTGGCCGGCGTGCACAGATAAATGGAGCGAGGGGGTTGGGGGGGTGGAGGACTTGCCCAATCCGTTCCCACTCCTGCCAGAGGACAACCTGCCTGAAGCCTGTTGGGTCTTTGTCTAATAATAAATAAATAAAAACAGAAAATGCTGGCAATCCTCAGTGGGTCGGGCAGCAGAGAGAGAGAAAGAAACAGAGTTAATGTTTCAGGTTGATGACCCTTCGTCAGAACTGGAAAAAGTTGGACACTGGGGAGGAAAAGAAAAAGAAAGGATGGCAATGGGTCTTTCTCTAAGTGTGCCGGGTAGGCTCCAATGACGCCCAGTGCTGCGGAGCAGCAGGGCGGAGTCATGGCAGCCAAGACTCAGAGTGTAGCCTGTCAGAGCGGCATCGTCCTCATGGCCAAGGTATTTAGGAGTCTGAGCAATCGAAATTTCAGCAGACTTCCAGCTGTTGATGCAGCAATAAGCAGGGTCAGTGTGATGGATGATGTGCTCGGTGATGTAAGAAAACTACCAGGCACTTGGTCTAAGCGTTAAACAAAGCTTTAATCAACTGTTTTAAAACATGGAGGTCTAGTTGTGTCCTTCACTAGTTCCTGTTAAGAATGTCCCTGTGCAAGCTGGGCCCGCGCCCGAGTATTTATACTCTCCCTGGACAGTGCCACTCGCAGGCCACTCAGTATCATTTTTATAAGTCTTTCTTTTATGAATGACTGATTCATGTCACTCGGTACGGGTAGCTTTTTATCTGTAGCGTGAGCTACTAGTTTGGGCTAAAAGGCACTCACTATTATGGGCAGGGTTTCTTAAACAGTGGACGGGAGGACACTGGGGAGGAAAAAAAAAAGGATGGCAATGGGTTTTCTAGAGGGATAGAATTGAAAAGCAGAGAATTTATGTTAAATGTATTGAACCTTGGTTAGACCGCACAAACCAAGTGCGGTGCACAGTTCTGGTGCAAAAAAATTTTACAAAAATAATACCAGAACCAGAGAGGTTATACCTATCAGGAATGATTGAACAAGCTGGGGATCTTACCTCTAGAAAAGAGAAGGCTGAGGGGTGACCTGATAGAGGTCTTTAAGATTATGAAAGGGTTTAATAGGGTGGACGTAGAGAAGATGTTTCCACTTGTGGGATCCAGAATTAGGGGCCATAAATATAAGATTCTAACTAATAAATCCAATGGGGAATTCAGGAGAAACTTCTTTACCCAGAGAGTGGTGAGAATGTGGAACTCGCTACCACAAGGAGTGGCTGACGCAAATAGCAGAGATACATTTAAGATGAAGCTAGATAAACACATGAGGGAGAAAGGAATAGAAGACTATGCTGATAGGGTGAGATGAAAAGGGGTGGGAGGAGGTTCGTGTGGAGCATAAACACTGGCGTGGACCATTGGGCCGAATGGCCTGTTTCTGTGCTGTAAGTGCTATGTAAAAACCTGAAGAAATACCTGAAAAGTGGGTAAAAAACACAACCAAAATGACATAAGGGACCTCTGCGACTCATGCCATAGCAACACTGGTGGTGGGAGCCCTGCAATTAGCCATAGGATAGGCTTTCCTCATTTCACATTAACATGATTCAGTTTATCCATTGAAAATGTCTACTGAGCCTTTTAATACAAAAATAAATTACTGCAGATGCTGGAAATCTGAAATAAAAACAGAAAATGCTGGAGATACTCAGCAGGTCAGGCAGCATCTGTGAAGAGAGAAACAGAGTTAACGTTTCAGGTCAATGACCTTTCGTCAGAACTGGTAAAAGCTGGAAATGGAACAGATTTTTAAGCAAGTGTAGGGGCTGGGAAATGGGGGAGGGGATGAAAGAACAAAAGGGAAGGCCTGTGATAGGATGGAAGGCAGGAGAGGTTAAGAGACATTAAGAGATATTCAAGGCAAAAGGAGATGGTAATGGGACAGGTTAGGAAACAAAGGATGGCTCGAGATGAAGTGTAAATTGTGCTGACAGAATGAAAGACAGCTGCCCTGTGGGAGAGAAGAAAA
The DNA here is from genome assembly GCF_052327205.1 of Somniosus microcephalus. Classification (NCBI taxonomy): domain Eukaryota; kingdom Metazoa; phylum Chordata; class Chondrichthyes; order Squaliformes; family Somniosidae; genus Somniosus; species Somniosus microcephalus. The sequence continues at coordinate 23,689,677 of NC_140993.1, read as the reverse complement.
GACACAAATAAAAGGTGTGAATAAAAAATATATATATGATAGGGGCCGAGGTTATGCCCTGAAATTGTTGAACTCTATGTTGAGTCCAGAAGGCTGTAAAGTGCCTAATCGAAAGATGAGGTGCTGTTCCTCGAGCTTACGCTGAGCTTCAGTGGAACAATGCAAGAGGCCGAGGACGGTGAGGTCAGAGTGGGAATGGAGCGGAAAATTAAAGTGACAGGCGACCGGAAGCTCGGGGTCCCCCTTACGGACTGAATGGAGGTGTTCCGCAAAGCAGTCACCCAATCTGCATTTGGTCTCCCCAATGTAGAGGAGACCACATCATGAGCAGCGAATACGGTATACTAAATTGCAAGAAATACAAGTAAATCGCTGTTTAACCTGGAAGGGGTGTTTGGGACCCTGGAGAGTGGAAAGGGGGCAGGTATAAGGGCATGTGTTGCATCTCCTGAGCCTTTTAATACCTGTATAAGGATTTTGCCAGAAGGCCGCTGCATCCTCCTAAAGATTTGGTCTTGTCGTTGATATTTTGGTTCAGAGAAAGCAGCTCAGTCAACTGAAGGCACATCTTGCAGTTTGAGCATGTGCAATGTTGTAAGGACCCTGGAATCGATACCCTGACAAGAATATTCATCAAGGGCATCGGTCGCATCGTTAACCCCTTCACCTTGGCTCCTCGAAAAGGAACCGCCTGGGGCTCACCAACCAGGCTATCCCTCAGAGGTACTGATGCCTGAATTTGGATCACCAAACTGTTTTACATCAACTGGCTTGTATCTGATAGCCCAGAAAATCCAGGCTGACACTCCAGTACAGTTCTGCACCGTCAGGGGCACCGTCTTTCAGAAGAGATATTAAACCGAGGCTCCGTCTGCTTTCTCAGGTGGACGTAAAAGGTCCCATGGTCAAAGAAGAGGAGGGGAGCGATCCCCGGTGTCCTGACCAATATTTATCCCTTGATCAACATCACTAAAACAGATTATCTGGTCATTGTCACATTGCTGTTTATGGCAGCTTGCCGTGTGCAAATTGGCTGCCATGTTTCCTATGTTACAACAGTGACTGCACTTCAATAAGTACTTCATTGGCTGTGAAGCACTTTGGGACGTCCGGTGGTTGTGAAAGGCGCTATATAAATGCAAGTTTGTTCGTTCTTTCTTTGCATTATTATTAGTAGCCTTCCACAAGGAGTCACGGACCCTACTGAGTGCATGAATTAACCCTTTTTTTGCAACATAATGAGCAACAATTCATTATTAATCTAAGAATCATGGTTAGCAGCAGTCAAACTTTGAGTATACAATTAATTAGTAGATAGAATTCATTGACAAAATAAGTAATAGATATTACAAAGTCAGTTCACAGTTAATCAGCACTAATTACTTGCTGATAAATTGAGTTGAAATCAAGGAGTTAGATATATTTCTTCAAGAAGGAGTTAGATATATTTCTTAAGGCTAAAGGGATATGGGGAGAAAGCAGGGACAGGGTACTGAATTTGGATGATCAGCCATGATCTCGTTAAATGGCGGAGCAGGCTCGAGGAGCCGAATGGCCTACTCCTGCTCCTATCTTCTATGTTTCTATGTTTCTATGTTTCAATGTCTGAGATTGATACATAGATACATAGATACATAGAAGATAGGAGCAGGAGTAGGCCATTCGGCCCTTCGAGCCTGCTTCGCCATTCAATGAGATCATGGCTGATCATCCAAATTCAGTACCCTGTCCCTGCTTTCTCTCCATATCCCTTGATCCCTTTAGCCTTAAGAAATATATCCAACTCTTTCTTGAATATACTTAATGAACTGGCCTCCACCGCCCTCTGTGGCAGAGAATTCCACAGGTTCACCACTCTCTGGGTGAAGAAATTCCTCCTCATTTTAGTCCTAAATGGCTTACCCCTTATCCTTAGACTATGACCCCTGGTTCTGGACTCCCCGGCCATCAGAAACATCCTTCCTGCATCTAGTCTGTCCAGGCCTGACAGAATTTTATAGGTTTCGATGAGATCCCCTCTCAATCTTCTAAACTCCAGTGAGTATAAGCCCAATCGACCCAATCTCTCCTCATACGTCATTCCTGCCATCCCAGGTATCAGCCTGGTGAATCTTCGCTGCACTCCTTCCATGGCAAGAACGTCCTTCCTCAGGTAAGGCGACCAAAACTGCACACAATACTCAAGGTGTGGTCTCACCAAGGCCCTGTACAACTGTAGCAAGACATCCTTGTTCTTGTACTCGAACCCACTTGCTACGAAGGCCAACATACCATTTGCCTTCTTAACCGCCTGCTGCACCTGCATGCTTACCTTCAGCGACTGGTGTACAAGAACACCCAGGTCTCTTTGCACTTCCCCTTCTCCCAAACTATTACCATTCAAATAATAATCTGCCTTCCTGTTTTTGCCACCAAAGTGGATAACCTCACATTTATCCACATTATAGTGCATTTGCCATGTTTCTGCCCACTCACCCAACCTGTCCAAATCGTGCTGGGGGTTTCACGACATCCTCCTCACAGCATACCCTCCCCCCCAGCTTTGTGTCGTCTGCAAATTTGGAGATATTACATCCAATTCCCTCGTCCAGATCATTAATATATATTGTGAACAGCTGGGGTCCTAGGACCGATCCTTGCGGTACCCCACTAGTCACTGCCTGCCACTCAGAAAACGACCCGTTTATTCCAACTCTTTGCTTTCTGTCCGCCAACCAGTTCTCTATCCAAGTCAATACCTTGCCCCCAATCCCATGTGCCTTAATTTTGCACGCTAATCTCTTATGTGGGACCTTATCGAAAGCCTTCTGAAAGTCCAAATACACCACATCCACTGGTTCTCCCTTATCTATTTTACCAGTTACATCCTCAAAAAATTCCAGTAGATTAGTCAAGCATTACCTTTTGTAAATCCATGTTGACTTTGTCTGATCCAGTCACTGCTTTCCAAGTGCTCTGCTATTACATCTTTTATAATGGACTCTAGCATTTTCCCCACTACCGATGTCAAGCTTACCGGTCTATAATTCCCCGCCTTTTCTCTGCCACCTTTTTTGAATAGTGGGGTAACATTAGCTACCCGCCAATCCACGGGTACCGTTCCAGAGTCTATCGAGTTCTGGAAGATGACCAGCAATGCATCTATTATTTCTAGAGCCACTTCCTTAAGTACCCTGGGATGTAGATTATCAGGCCCTGGGGATTTATCGGCCTTCAGTCCCATCAATTTTCCTAACACCATTTCCCTACAAATACTGATTTCTTTCAGTTCCACCCTTTCATCAGACCCTATGTTCCCCGGCATCTCTGGGAGGTTATTTGCGTCCTCCTTTGTGAAGACAGAACCAAAATATGTATTTAGTTGGTCAGCCATTTCTTTGTTCCCCATTATAAATTCCCCCGATTCTGACTGCAAGGGACCTACGCTTGTCTTCACCAATCTTTTTCTCATCACATATCTATAAAAGCTTTTACAGTCAGTTTTTATGTTCTCTGCAAGCTTACTCTCATATTCTATTTTCCCTTTCTTAATTAATCCCTTTGTCCTCCTTTGTTGAATCCTAAACTGCTCCCAATCCTCAGGGTTATTGCTTTTTCTGGCCAATTTATATGCCCTCTCCTTGGACCTTATGCTATCCCTAATTTCCCTTGTTAGCCATGGTTGGGTCACCTTTTTTGTTTTATTTTTATGCCAAACTGGGATGAACAAATTCTGTAGTTCATCCATTCGGTCTTTGAATGTTTGCCATTGCCTATCCACCATCAACCCTTTGAGTGCCATTCCCCAATCAATCCTACCCAACTCGCTCCTCAGACCATCATAGTTTCCTTTATTTAAATTGAGGACCCTAGTCTCCGAGTCAACTACTTCATTCTCCATCTTAATGAAGAATTCGATCATATTATGATCACGCCGACCCAAGGGGCGTCTTACAACAAGATTGCTAATTAATCCTTTCTCGTTACATAATACCCAGTCTAAGATGGCCTGATCTCTGGTTGGTTCCTCAACATATTGGTCCAGGAAACCATCCCGTAAACACTCCAGGAATTCCTCCTCCACAGTTTTGTTACTCATTTGGTTGGCCCAATCTATATGTAGATTAAAGTCACCCATGATGACTGCTGTGCCCTTATTGCACGCTTCTTTAATTTCTCTTTGAATGCCATCCCCAACCTCCGCCTTACTGTTTGGAGGTCTATAAACCACTCCCACTAACGTTTTTTCCCCTTAGTATTTCTCAATTCTACCCATACAGATTCCACCTCATCAGAGCTAATATCCTTCATTACAATTGTGTTAATCCCTTCTTTAACCAGTAATGCTACCCCACCTCCCTTTCCTTTTTGCCTATCTTTCCTGAATATCGAATACCCCTGGATGTTGAGTTCCCAGTCCTGGCCTTCCTTGAGCCACGTTTCCGTAATCCCAACCAAATCGTATTTCTTTACTTCTATTTGCGCAGCCAATTCATCCACCTTATTACAAATGCTCCTTGCATTAAGACACAAAGCCTTCAGGCTTGTTTTTTTAATGCTCTTAGACCTATTAGAATTATTATTTACTATTGGTATAAACTAGTGAGATTAATTTAGGATCAGACTCCTTAGATAGCCAACAAGTTAACAGCATTAGAAAGCCAGTCCATTGACTGGATTAAGGACTAATGGGTCGTATTTTGTAACCCCTACAGGTGGGTACGAAGTATGCACACGCCTGTAGGGGCTGCGCAAGTGCCGGATTTCGGCGTGCGAAGCGCATGCGCTAAAACCCGGCACTTGCGATCTGTCAAGAATCCTCTTGACAAATCCTCCGCGTCCGCGGGAGATGGGCCTCTGCGGGTGGAGAGTTACGCTTTTTGTCCAACTTCCGCCCGCTGAATGCCTGTCAAATTCTTACGCTTGGAAAAAGCAGACGTAAGGCCAGCTTTTACCAGCATAAGAGTTTTAAAAAATAGAAAAATAAAATTTTAACTCTCATTTATACATTAAAAACCCTGTCCAATAAAGTAAGTTTATTTGTAGCCCTGCAAAAACATAAATTTTATGTTTTTTAATTATTTTTTTGTTTTAAATATTTAATTAAATGGCATTTTAATTAATTTTAAATATGTATTTAAAAAAAATGTATTTCTTGTGTTGGTGTATTTTTAAGTGATCCCCATTCATACTTATGGGAGTTCCGTACATACAGACCTGTCAAAATTATGAATGGGGATTCCCTTCTTTCATTGGTTGGGCCGGCCCACGTGATCCCAGGGGCGTTTGCGAACTGTCTGCATCCTCTGGGATACGTGGGGGTTCTTCCCGCGCGGACCCGGTGAGGCCCAGGACCACGAGCCTCCGTACCTCCCAGGCCACCAGGTACGTTCGTAGATTTTATTTGCTGGTCGGAGGCGTCTGATCGCGGGAAGTTTTCGATCACAAATGTTGGCCCAATATGCTTACAGTGAACAGTGTTTCTAGAAGTTATGCAACCTTGGCTTTATGAGCTGGCATGGATGAACTGGTTGCCCTGCCTTCCTCTGGGAAGATGGTCTTAGCTTTCTGGGTTGGCAGAATGATGAATCTCCATCTGAAGAGGTGCTACTTGCTTCTGCTGGCTCCTCTGCTCCTGGGCATATTCACCTTCTGCACTAATAGCTGTATCTGGACTAGCTGGTTTAAATTTCACCTTCTTTGCTCTCAGGGTCACTAAGTGACACACTTATATCTGCCTCGATTATAAAATTCTAATCCTTGTTTTCAAATCACTCCATGGCCTCGCCCCTCCCTATCTCTGTAATCTCCTCCAGTCCCACAACCCCCTCCGGGATATCTGCGCTCCTCCAATTCTGGCCTTTTGAGCATCCCCGATTTTAATCGCGCCACCATTGGTGGCCATGCCTTCAGCTGCCGAGGCCCTAAGCTCTGGAATTCCCTCCCTAAACCTCTCCACCTCTCTACCTCTCTCTCCTCCTTTAAGATGCTCCTTAAAACTTACCTCTCAACTACCCTGGCCCAGAACTTCGGGTCTCCATGGGTGAGTACGCACGGGGTACTCACCCGTAGGCCCAATGGAAGTGCCGGTTTCCTGCATGCACTGCGCATGCGCGGGAAACCGGCACTTCCGTTCCCCTGAAAGAAGGGGTTCAGAGTTCGAACGTGTGCGCAGGAGAGGCTGCGTGTGCGCATCGAACTTACGATTTTTTTGCAGGTTTTCCCGGGAGGGTAAGTCTGCAGAAGTTAGACATTTAAAAAGCAGTTGCAAGGCCTGCTTTTTACAAGGTAAGTGGTGAATTAATTAAAATTAAAACATTTTTTCCACAGGTTTATTATTTTTAAATACTTTAAAGAAAGGTAAGTTTATTTTTAGGCCCGTTAGAAAATAAAATTACTTTTTCCAAAAATTTAAATTATTGTTTAAAATAGTTATTTCATGTAATTTATAGTTTATTTAAAAAATGTGATTAAAAAAAAAAAATTATTTGAAGATTTAGTGATGTTTTGGGGCCTGTAGTATTTCTAAGTTTGACAGCCCTTCCTGTCAAACTTATAAATGAAGCATTCCCTGTTCCGATTGGCTCCCTATGGTCCACGTGATCACAGGGGATGCATCGAACTAACTGCGCCCCTGGGATACGCAAGCACTGCGCACCGGCAGTTGGAGCAGGCCCAGGATTGTAATTCCACGGGGGCCCACAGTTCAATGGCCGGTGCACAAGTGCAGGTCGGAGGGCTTACACCCGCGGGAAGCCCCCGACCCGAATTTCTGGGCCAATATCTCCTTATGTGGCTCGGTGTCAAATTTTGTTTGATAATGCTCCTGCGGGATCATTTTCACCTTCATCATTTGGGTGGTAAGCTAACGGAGTGGATAACTTCCTATTAAAGAAACACATTTTCAGTTCCATTGGAAATGCAGTTTTTGTTGTTTTTATTTATAAATACACTCTAAAGTTCAGAAAGCACATTAAGCTGAGAGATCGACACACACCGTGAGGTAGAAATTAAACCTTGTTTCTCAATGAAGGCAAATTTTGGGGAACAACATCCTGCTCCCAAAGGACACCTGAAAGATGTCCGACATAGTATTGACTCCTATCATCACCCTAAATAGGATTTGGCACCTTACATATGTAAATCAGGTGCCTAATGTTTGTTTTCGGCCCCCTTCAGGAAATCGGATATCGCTACGTGGATCAGATGTTAAGCTTCAATAATTCTTCAGGGCCGCCAACAAAAAGTAAGTTTTAAAGAAAAAGTTATTAAAAAAATGTTGCTATGGAGCCAGGAGGAGTAGGAGTGCTCCCCTGACTCCACCGTATCCCAATAGGTAACCCCCTTGTCACTCCACTTCCCCCCAGGGTTTAATTTCAGGCCACTGCTGGTGAGGAATTTTTCTCAAATGCGCGAGTTGCCCAAGGAAGCGCAAAATTAAGGTTAGCGAGGCCCGCGGCCCAATTTTGGGCCAGCTTCCATACCTGGCGCCTATTTCAGGCCTAAACATGGGCCTAAGGGCATTTCATTTCCAGTGTCTTTCTTCATCTTAATTTCAGTTCGTAATAAAAAAAAACTAATGAGTTGCAAACAATCAAAGCTAAATTCAAGGTTTCATGGGAACTGGTAGAAACATAAAAACTCTTTTCAAGAAGGGAGAGAAATCTAAACCAGTTAACTGTAGGTCAATTAGTGTAACATCTGAAGTGCGCAAACTCTTAATTCACGATTCTAATCCTGTCCACCTGGCTGGAAACCAGGCGGATGGGCAGTAAAAATGGCCAGTGTGGCTTACCCACACCGATATCGCTGCTTTCCTGCGGGTACTGATGTTAAGCTGCTCTTCTGAACAGGCGAGCAGGACACCTGCCAGCATGCAATGGGTCCTTCTTTAAATGTGCAGATCTGATGACATCATCGGATCCCAACTGCAATTTTAACTGGAGAGGAGGAGTATGTGAGCTTGGCCTCCCCTGTTACCCTTCCCTTGGCTACCCTCCTGCTCTCCCATCCGTAATGCCCTATTGACGCCCACCACCCCCCCCCCCCCCCCACTCCCAAACAGATATCTGAGTGCCGGTGTTAAGAACATAAGAATTAGGAGCAGGAGTCGGCCATTTGGCCCCTCAAGCCTTCTCCGCCATTCAATAAGATCATGGCTGATCTTCGACCTCAACTCCACTTTCCCGCCTGATCCCCATATCCCTTGATTCCCCTACAGTCCAAAAACCTATCTCGCTCAGTCTTGAATATACTCAATGATTCAGCATGCACAACCCTTTAGGGTAGAGAATTCCAAAATTTCACAACCCTCTGAGTGAAGAAATTCCCCCTCGTCTCAGTCATAAATGGCCGGCCCCTCATCCTGAGACTATGCCCCCTAGTTCTAGACTCTCCAGCCAGGAGAAACAACCTCTCAGCATCTACCCTGTTAATCCCCTTCAGAATCTTACACGTTTCAATGAGGTCACTCTCTCCCCATACCCCTTGACGCCTTTTGTGTCTAGAAATCTATCTATCTCCTTCTTAAATATATTCAGTGACTTGGCCTCCACTGCCTTCTGTGGTAGAGAATTCCACAGGTTCACCACCCTCTGCGTAAAGAAATTTCTCCTCATCTCAGTCCTAAATGTCCTACCCCTTATCCTGAGACTGTGCCCCTCGTTCTAGACCCCCCAGCCAGGGGAAACATCTTCCCTGCATCCATTCTTTCTAGCCCTGTCAGAATTTTATACGTTTCAATGAAATCCCCTCTCATTCTTCTAAACTCTAGTGAATACAGTCTCCTCGTACGACAGTCCTGCCATCCCAGGAATCAGTCTGGTGAACCTTCGCTGCACTCCCTCTATGGCAATTATATCCTTTCTTAGGTAAGGAGACCAAAACTGCACACAGTACTCCAGGTGTGGTCTCACCAAGGCCCTGTATAACTGCAGTAAGACATCCTTGCTCCTGTACTCAAATCCTCTTGCAATGAAGGCCAACATAGACCACTCCTTCAGGTCTTCGGCGGCGGTCACGTGCCATCCGAAATCCCGTTCCTGCCGACTCAGGCTTTCCACTGGGGTCAGGCAGAGGACTGACGGGGCCTAAGCAGATGAGGCCCAGGAGTGAAAATCTCTCAGGCCTCATGCTGTGGAGCTGAACGCCAGCCTCCGATCCCTGCCCCGACAACTCCCGGCCGGGAATTCAAATTAGAGCTCTAGATTCCTTAATTAGAGACAAACTAAGCAAGTATTGAAAAATGCGTGGGATAATCAAGGATAGCCAACAAGGATTTAATAAAGTCAAGTTGTATTTGACAATGTTAATAGAGTCTATTAAAGACACAGCGATTTGCATCGATAAAGAGAATGCAGCAGATGCAGTGTATATGGATTTTCTCAAGATGTTCAATAAGGTGTCTGTCTCATGGTACAAGAAGAAATGTAGCAGAATGGGCAGAACATTGGTTGACAGACAGGAAAGAAAAGGTTAGCATAAATGGTTGTTGCGAGGATTGGACTGATGATGTGGACTTGGCTATAAGGAAGGCATTCTTGAAATTTACTGACGGCACTGTAGTAGAGAGCTCAGTAATCAGTGAAAAGGATTGTGAAACACTTCTGCAAGACATAAACAGGTTAGTGGAATGGACAGACAGGTGGAAGATGCAATTTAATGGGGATAAGTGTGAGGTAAATATTTTGTGAGGACAAAAATGGAATGGGAGTACAGGCCTTTCGTTTATGGTTTTCACAGACTACTGGACTAAGTCATGGAATTCAATCCCCAAAGCACATGGCGAAATCCAAGATTACATTTAATAATAATGAAATTTGACATATTCAGTCACTGTAAATCAGTCGCGCTGATGTTACCCACTACAGGGAATAATTTTCCTATTGTTACAAATTGGTGTAGCCTCTGACTCACTTTGAGTGATGTCACGGGAGATATGCTCCTATTATAAATATTGTTTTGTAATTTCCATGAATCATAGCACAAAATTTTGCACCATTACTGTTGTGTCCGTCAGTAGTAAGACACAGACTGCAGGAGAACGGTACAACAGGTGTTTACTCAACGTGGCTCACTCTGGAACTGAACTGTACAGATTACTACTCAGTGCAATATACAGGTGTGGTCACTGCCGGTACTACAGTATACATGAGCTGTAAAAAGTAGTTCCCCCCTTAAAGGTATATACATTACATTTCCTCCCCTTTTAGATTAACAGTACCATAACACTCATTTAACAATTAAATATCAAACTAATTACATTTAACACTTTTAACATACAACGTTAGCTGAAAATAGTCCATTTATATATTCAGTCTTGGGGAGGCTTTCTGATCCTTTCTGGATAGCACCTTTCCCGAGTGTCTCGCTCTTGGTGCGGAGGTGATTCTGGCACCCTGTCGTCGGTTGGGTCATCAGCTTCCGATGCTACTGTTTCTGGGGTAGATGCGACCTGTACATCGGGTTCCTCACCAGGGATGTATGGGCAAGGCATGGGGTTGACTTGTTCCTGTGACTCTAGGATCTGGTCAGCATGGCGCCTCACGATGTTCTCCCCAACGTCCACTGTGTACATTAGTGGGCCCTGCCGTGTGCATATCGTTCCTGGCTGCCATTTTTCTGTTCAGTAGTCGCGGGCCAAGACTGGTTGCCCTACATTGAAGCTCCTTGTTGGCTTCTCATGGATGTGCTGGAATTGCTTACTCTCAACATCTCTTCGTACGTTTGGTCTGAGCAAATCCAGGCGAGATCTTAACCTTCAGCTCCTGGTTGGTGGCTGCATGTGTCGCATTCCGGTAGGCGAACAGGAAATTGTCCACCTTATACTGCAGCGGAATGTTGTCATTGTACATAGCCTTTATTGCCTTCTTAAAGGTTTGTATGAACCTCTCAGCCAATCCATTTGTGGCTGGATGATACGGGGCGGATGTGTAATGCCTTACTCCATTCTTCTTCATAAACCTCCGGAACTCTTCGGACACAAACTGTGGTCCGTTATCGGAGCAAATCTGTTCTGGCAAGCCGTTCCTGGCAAAAATGGTCCGTAGGACTGCAATAGTTTTCTCCGTGGTGGTGGAGGACATTTTGATGACCTCAGGCCATTTCGAGTGCGCATCCACGGCTATTAAAAACATTGAGTCCATGAATGGACCAGCAAAATCAATATGCACCCGTTGCCATGGAGTTGAGGGCCACTCCCATGGGTGTAGAGGGGCATGTGATGGTGCATTTTGGACTTTCTGGCATCCTGAGCAGCTCTTGGTCAGGTCCTCGATTTGTTTATCGATTCCCGGCCACCACACATAAGCCCTGGCAAGGCTTTTCATTTTTACCCCTCCCAGATGACCCTCATGAAGGTCATTGAGCACTCTATCCCTTAACTTGGGTGGAATTACCACTCGGGATCCACACATCAAGGTCCCCCGGCACACTGACAGCTGTTCTCTTCTTGTCGAGAATGCTGGCAACAGTGAGTCGCCATGTGCTGGCCATCCCTTCACCGTCAAATCATATACCCACGACAGTGTCGGGTCATTTCGGGTCTCCTTTTCTATACGAGCGTTAGTTACCGGTAGGTATTCAACTGTAGTCGAATGAAATATTTCGACAAGATCCACTGCTGGTGCTTCCTCCACAGTAGGCAGTGGCAGGCGTGATAGCCCATCAGCATTTCCATGCTGTTTCGTGCCCTTATATTCAATCTCATAGTGGTGCGCCCCTAGAAAGAGTGACCATCTTTGTAGTCGTTGCGCAGTCATCACCGGAACGCCCTTCTTCGGATTAAAAATGGAGGCAAGAGGCTGGTGGTCAGTCAGCAAGGTGAATTTCTGCCCGTGCAGATAGTGATTGAACTTTTTCACTCCCCACACTAGGCTGAGGGCCTCCCTGTCAATCTGGGCGTAGTTACGCTCAGCTGAGGTTAGTGATCGTGACGCAAAGGCTATTGGCCTCTCTGAGCCGTCCGAGAATTTGTGCGACAGCACCGCTCCAATGCCGTAGGGTGACGCATCACACGCCAACCGAATTGGTAGTGCTGGGCTGAAATGGGCCAGTACCTCTTTTGATGTGATTAGTGTTTTGCTCTTCTGGAAAGCTCGTTTACATGGCACTCCAGTTTGCAGTAGGGTGTTCAGTGGGTGTAGTATTGTAGATAAATTTGGCAAGAACTTATGGTAGTAGTTTACCAGCCCGAGGAACGACCTCAGTTGTGACACGTTTTCCGGTGCTGGAGCCTTGACTACTGCCTCAATCTTTTCTGGGGACTTATGTAACCCCTCTTTATCGATAACGTGGCCACAATACGAGATCTGTTTTTTTAAAAACTCGCATTTGGGGCGGTTAGCTCAGAGCCCATATTCATTCAATCTAGTGAGCACCTGCTCCAGGTTGGCGAGGTGATCACTGTCATTTTCGCCCGTGACCAGGATGTCGTCCAAATAACACTGGGTCCCTGGGATCCCTTGCAGGACTTGTTCCATTGCCCTTTGCCAAATAGCCGGAGCTGATGCAACCCCGAATACCAGCCGGTTGTATTGGTCGAGACCTTTATGGGTGTTAATTGTGAGGTATTTTTTTTGATGCTTCTTCTACCTCCATTTGCAAATATGCCTGGGCCAGATCAATCTTAGTGAAGCGTTTCCCTCCAGGTAGCGAGGCGAAAATATCTTCATTCCGCGGAAGTGGATATTGCACGGTGTGAAGGACTAGGTTCACTGTTACCTTAAAGTCCCCACAGATGCGAACCTTCCTTGGTTCCCCAGGCGTGCTGCTCAACGACCTTTTTCATCACAGGGACGATGGGTGTCGCCCACTCGCTCCAGTCTACCTTGGGCAGTACTACTGAACGTTCCAAACTCTCCAGCTCTGCTTCGACAGCTGGGCGGATCGCATAAGGCACTGGTCTGGCCTTAAAAAATTTTGGGCTTGCGTTTTCTTCGATTTTAATTGTTGCTGTCATGCCTTTTAGTGTTCCGAGTCCTTGCTGGAACACTTCTTGCGCGTCGGTTAGGATCTTTGACAGTTGCCCAGGTGTAACGTCGTCATCCTTTTTGGCAGCCACAGTCAGTGCATGTATGGAATGCCAATCCAGCTGTATTTTCCGGATCCATTCACGTCCCAGTAATGGTGGTCCTCCATCTTGCAATACATACAGGTCTAGTTTTGGTGTTTCCTTACCGTTATATGTAACGGTCACCCTTATTTTTCCTTTGGGGTAGACTTTTTGCCCCGTGTACGTCTTCAAAATAATTTTTGTGTCTCTCAAGAGTATGTGTGAGAATAGCTGCTCATAGTCCCGTCAGTTTATGACTGTTAGGGCTGATCCTGTGTCCAATTCCATTTTTACCTGGACTCCTGCTATCTTGAGAGTGACCCAAATGGTTCGGTGATCCTCCGTTTTGATCACACTATGTAGTTTCAGACAACTCAGCTCCCTGCTTTTTGAGTCGGTATCACTCTTTTGTTCATCTGAACCATTCTCCGTCACCTTATGTACCTTCTTGTACTTTTCTTTTGGAGATTTCTTATTGCTGGTTTTCTTTCCCGACCTGCAGACTCGTGCTATGTATCCTACTTTTCCACACTGTCTGCACACTTTGTCTTTGAACCAGAAATTCTTGTGGTCGTGTGTTGTTCTGCCGCAGCGATAGCACTTCTCTGTTCTGTATGACATTTCGTTTGTGCCATATTCTTGCGGTCTCTGTTGTATCTCTGCAGCGCCCCGTGCTGCTGCTTCATATGATACCGCAATGCTGAAAGCCTTGTCCAGCGTAAGGTCCTTTTCAGATAAAAGCCATTTCTGGGTTTCTTCACTTTGAAGCCCACACACAAACTTGTCCCTTAAGGTATCTGCCAGTCCCGTTCCAAACTGGCAGTGTTTCAATAGTTTACGCAGTTCTGTTAAATATTCAGCATTGCTTTTATCTTTATGCTGGTTCCGTTTGTGAAATTTGAATCTTTCTGCTATCGGCAGCGGTGTGGGGTTTAAATGTTCCTGTAGTATCGTCACTATGTCTCCAAAACTCTTTTCCACTGGCTTCGCTGGGGTTACTAGATTTTGTGATAAGCCATACGTCTTTGCACCCATTAAATTTAACAATACCGGTGCTTTCTTGTCATCTGACACTTCATTTGCCTTGCAGTACACCTCTATTCGTTCGACATATGTAGTCCAATCTTCGACTTCATTGTCAAATGCGGTGATACTGCCACTCTTCGGCATTTTGGGTGTGGTTTAAAATGGCTTAAAATGGTGTCTCCCGCGCTTTCCTTCCTCCCCCGCTGCTGCCAACGCCACTCTTGGCGGTCCTCGTGGCAATGGCGGCGCCCTGTAGGTTTCGCGCGCTTCTCCTGCGCTGCTGCCAACGCCGCCCTCGGCGGTCCTCATGGCAATGGCAGCGCCTCGCGGGTTTCTGCGCGTCTCTCTCCCTCTCCTCGACGCTGCTCGGCCCCTGAACACCGGCTGCACCCTGTGCGCTCTGCCCTCTCTCTCTCTCTCTCCCGTCGACGCTGCTCGGCCCTTTGCTGTGCTGCTCGGTCGGGCTCTAGCCCGCCGCTGTCCGGGAAGCGTCTGCGCACTACCTGTTGCCAGCCCGTTTCGCTGGACCACCGCGACTGGAAAGCCAAGCCTGGCTCTGAACAGCCTCCCCCGCAATTCTCGAGTCTCTGCTGGATGACTGGGCGGTTGCCCGTGGTCGACGCCCGTGTCTCTGGCCTTGACCTCCAATCTACTGGTCTCCAGGAACGAATCCCTGGGAGGTGATGCAGAGTTGCAGGTAGGATCGAATTTGCCTCATCGCCAATGTTGTGTCCGTCAGTAGTAAGACACAGACTGCAGGAGAACGGTACAACAGGTGTTTACTCAACGTGGCTCACTCTGGAACTGAACTGTACAGATTACTACTCAGTGCTATATACAGGTGTGGTCACTGCCAGTACTACAGTATACATGAGCTGCAAAAAGTAGTCCCCCCCTTAAAGGTATATACATTACAATTACCAAGTACCTTGGTTTCAGCCATGGCTCAGTTGGTAGCACTCTCGCCTCTGAGTCAGCAGGTTGTGGGTTCAAATCTCACTCCAGAGACTTGAGCAGTGTAGTGTAGTGCAGTGCCGAGGGAGTGCTGCACTGTCAGAGGTGCTGTCTTTCGCCGAGGGAGTGCTGCACTGTCAGAGGTGCTGTCTTTCGGATGAGACGTTAAACCGAGGCCCCGTCTGCTCTCTCAGGCGGACATAAAAGATCCCATGGCACTATTTCAAAGAAGAGCAGGGGGGAGTTCTCCCCAGCGTCTTGACCAATATTTATCCCTCAATCAACATCACAAAAACAGATTGTCTGGTCATTATCATATTGCTGTTTGTGGGAGCTTGCTGTGTACAAATTGGCTGCCACGTTTCCTACATTACAACAGTGACTCCACTTCAAATAGTATTTCATTGGCTCTAAAGTGCTTTGAGACATCCTGAGGTTGTGAAAGGCGCTATATAAATGCAAGTCTTTCTTTGGCTTCCAGAATTTGCATTTACACTGCACCTTATTACATCTCTCATGCTATCCTAAAGTGCTTCAAATACAATGGCCCAAATTTTCCTGGAGCGGGGCATCTCGCGGTTTGCACCGTGAGTTCAACTTTTGCCCTCACTCTTCAGCTCAGTAAAAAAATTGCACCGTAACTTGCTGGAAGTACGAGCTGATAATGGTACGGCGAGGGTGATGGGGCATCTGGGACCTGGGTGAATGGCAGGACCAACCAATAACCAATGAGATTTCAGGGTTGAGAAAGAAACAGGGGAACGACCGAAAATTGAAATAGGGTGAATTAGAATCAAATCAGGAATGGAAAGAGAAATAAAGAGAGGGAAAGAAAGCTTGGATTAGGAGAGAGAGAAAACAGACAGAAAGGAAAAGTAAGAAGAGCAGTGGAGTTCTCCCCAGTGCCCTGGGCAATATTTATCCCAACATCATTAAACAGATTACCTGGTCGTTATCACATTGCTGTTTGTGGGAGCTTGCTGTGCGCAATTGGCTGCCGCGTTTCCCACATTACAACAGTGACTACACTCCAAAAGTACTTCATTGCCTGTAAAGCGCCTTGAGACGGCTGGTGGTCGTGAACGGCGCTATATAAATGTAAGTCTTTCTTCTTTCTTTCTTGTGTAATGCTGTCCAGGGCAAGATAGAGTAGGAGTGGATTCAATTCAATTCAATTCAATTCAAATCGCTTTATTGGCATGACAAGGTACATCTTATGTTGTCAAAGACTGGTGGACCTCGATTTTCATTGGGCCATGAGGCGGGCTTTTAGGCGTGCGGGGGTTAAAATCACAAAACCTAGGGGTCGCGACCCCCCCCGCCTGGTTCCCACCTCCATGACATTTTAACCCAGGTGTGTCTGATGGTCTCGAATCAGTCCCACCTGCAACAAGCGGGACTGGTCTTTAGGGCCCTTAAACAGCACTGTTTGGCCTTTATAATCCCATTTTAACAGGCCCTTGCCTGTTTAACCCTTTTCCCACGTAAAACGGGCCTGGTGGGGATGACGCCTGTGAAACCTGGTGTGAACACTATTGGCTTGCTGACTATCAGCTGCAGGTCCAACATTAAAGAGGATATTTGATCAGTCATCATTTGCAGGTGGCAGGACTTTGTTGTCTCAGGTCTGGGGGAACTTTTAGAAGGCATAACCACAGCTGTGGAAGTTTGGAGCCTGACACTCATCTCCAGTGTGACCTCCTGCGAGACCCCTCTCGCCACCCGAACTCAGCGCTTCCTCAACTGAGGCACCTACCAGAAGCATGGGAGGCCTTTTTTTCCTTCCCCTCTTGGCATTAGAGGACCTCCAGCCCCATTCGCGAAATGACACGCGCCACAACTGCAGAAGTTGCCATCAGAAATTTTATTTACAGTAACCAACTGATGGCATTTTTTAAATAAACACATTTCACCCAAGTGACTACCTTTGTGACTATTAGTGCTTTATTTTCCTCTTACGCGTGCTCCTACATAGTGGTTCCCCTGTGGCTTCAGCAGATGTGGAGGCCCCTTGCTCACTTTCCTGCTGCTCCTGTCTCGACACCTTTGGCGGGCGTCCTCTGGGATGGTGAGCCTGTGAGAGTTCGCCAGCAGTCTGCTGCTCCTGCGGCTGTGCAGGGGTTGAGACCTCTATCTCCGTTGTATGTGTACTCCGGCGGGGCTCTGACTGAGGGCTCTGCAGTGGCATGGAAGTGTGAGGGCTTGGAGAGGAGCCCCCACTTCCTTGAGGGCTGCCACCAACCTCCCTCTCATGAGTCAGGTCCCCCTCAGTGCCTTCAAGTGGCTTGAGAGCACCTTGCTGCACATCAGGGGGGCCATGGGGACCCGTATCTGCAATGGCAGTCCTACTCAGAAGGACTTCCATGAAGGTCTGGTTTCTCTGTTCAATAGATGCCCATTGCTCCTCAAGAGATGTCATTCTATTCTGAACACTCACCATGTTTTCCATACCCTGGCGACTAACCTCCTCCATGGCTGTAGCCCTCCTCTCCTCTACCATAGCCAGCCTTACCACGGAGGCAGCAATCATTTCCACGTAGGTAGCCATCCTTTCCATGTTGATGCGTTCATGCGCCAATGACTCCACAAAGGCTCTGCTCATGTTCGCAATGGACTCCTCCATTCGCTCCACACTCGCAGCGACCCTAGAGACAAAACCAGCCAGAGACTCCTGCATCTGTGCCTGGAGTTCCATCACCTCTGATCTTACGTGTTATGTATTGTGTGTTCTATTGTGTGTTCTCCTCCCACCTGTGGTGGCGCTGTCACAGGAGATAAATGGTTGGGTGTTCTCTGTTAAGTTTTAGCTCTCTTTGTTCGGAACTTGCCAGAACTTCCTTTCCTTCCAATAAAGCACTTCATGTTTGAATCTCTGAGTTCTGAGTCCTAAATTGTGACTAGGTAGAAAGGTACTGACACAACAAGTGGCAACGAGGAGCGGATGAATCTGCGTACATTACGGGTGCAGTGGTTAAACAGAAAATTTAATTTGAAACGTAAGATGGCTACTATATTAGGAAACATCAGTGATTTTGATGAAAATGTGGAGCAATGGAGCGCATATACGGAACGTTTTGACTATTTTGTATTGGCGAATGCGGTGGCAAATGAAAAGGTCGTGCCTACTTTTTTGAGTGTAATCGGGCCGAAGACTTTCAATTTACTTCGCAGCCTCGTGCAGCCAGATAAGCCAGGAACTAAAACATATAAGCAACTAGTGGAAATTCTTGGAGCACATTTTTCACCAAAACCTCTGGTCATTGCTGAGAGATTTAGATTTCACAAACGGAATCAAGAGGAGGGGGAATCAGTGACGATGTTTATTGCTGCTTTAAAAAGGTTGTCGGAACACTGCAGCCACACAGAAGCGCCTCCTTACTGAGGACAACCTTACTCTTGAAAAGGCCATTGAAGTTAGTGTCTCCATGGAGATGGCGGAAAAGGAGGCTCACCAGCTGAGTTCAACAGGGAGAGTTCACAAGGTGTCGTCTGAGCCTAAAGGTGCGCGGAACGGCACATGTTACCGTTGTGGGAAAACGGGCCATCACGCTAATGACTGCTGGTGTACGGAGCTGGAATGCCGAAATTGTGGCAAAAAGGGTCACATTGAACGCGCCTGTAGAGGTAAAAAATAGAACAGACAGAGCTGGGAAGCATGGAAGCAAAATGTCTGTATTTGGACAAGAGAGGAAAAAGAGTGTTCATTCAGTGCAGTATGATGGAACAAGCAAAACAGAGGGGAGCGACACCTCTGAGGAGGAAGAGGTGCACATACCGACGGTTGCAGGTGGTTCAAATGGCTACTGGGTGTCACCACTGGTGGAGGGACAATCAGTGCGGATGGAGGTGGACACAGGCGCGGCTGTGTCCCTTGTTTCAGACACTGTCTACAACAAAATACTAAAGCATCTTACCCTTCAACCAACAAACATTGTGCTAAAGACGTATACCGACGAACCTGTGGCCATGAGAGGCGTCATTGAGGTGACAGTTAAATTGAACGGACAGACTGCAAAACTGCCACTATATGTGGTAAAAGGAAATTACCCATCGCTACTGGGACGTGCGTGGCTAGAGAAAATCACGCTGGACTGGCCTGCAGTCCGCATGATGTCAAAAGGGGAGTCAGGTCTGACTGCAGTGTTAAACAAACATGCAGAACTCGTCAATGGGGAACTTGGGAGCATGAAAAAGATCAGCGTGAGACTGGACATTAAACCTGACAGCAAGCCAAAGTTTCACAAAGCCCGACCTGTACCCTATGCAATTAGGCCAAAAGTTGAGGCTAACTTGGAGGCCTTAGTCAAGAATGGAGTCCTGGAGCCTGTGAGCGTGAGCAAATGGGCCACACCCATTGTTCCTGTCCTGAAAAAGGGTGGATCTGTCCGAATCTGCGGGGATTTTAAAGTGACTATTAACCCGGTGCTGTCTGTGGAACAGTACCCTCTTCCCCTCATTGATGATCTTTTTACGGGCCTGGCCGGAGGGCAAAAGTTCAGCAAAATAGACATATGCCAGGCTTATTTACAAATGCATGTCGATGACAAATCAAAGGAGCTGCTGACAATTGTGACACACAAGGGGCTATACAGGTACTGCCGCCTTCCGTTTGGAATTACGTCGGCCCCTGCTCTATTCCAAAGGGCAATGG
Source organism: Somniosus microcephalus (assembly GCF_052327205.1). Classification (NCBI taxonomy): domain Eukaryota; kingdom Metazoa; phylum Chordata; class Chondrichthyes; order Squaliformes; family Somniosidae; genus Somniosus; species Somniosus microcephalus. The sequence goes on along the minus strand of NC_140993.1, from coordinate 23,670,016 downwards.
ATCAGATTTTGAGTGGACTGCCAGGAGTCCAGTGCTACCTGGACGACATCCTTGTCACTGGGACAAATGAGGAGAATCATCTTCTGAACTTGGATGCAACACTACAACGACTGAAAGAGTACGGACTCAGAGTTCGTAAAGACAAATGTGAATTCTTTCAGTCTTCAGTTGAGTACCTGGGGCATGTGATTGACGCTACTGGCCTGCATAAGGCGCCGCCAAAGGTCAAGGCGATCGTGGAGGCCCCAGCAGCCCAGAATGTGAGCCAGTTACATTCATTTCTGGGGCTACTTAACTACTATGGGAAGTTTATTCCAGACTTAGCATCATTGCTGAAGCCGTTACATCAGTTGCTATGTCAAGGCAAAACATGGAAATGGACTGAACTGTGCAACGAAGCTTTCGCCCAAGCAAAGAAAGCATTGCTAAATTCGGAGGTCCTGACACACTTCGACCCAAAGCTACCCGTGCAGCTAGCATGTGATGCATCACCATATGGTGTGGGAGCAGTCATATCCCACATCATGCCTTCGGGTGAAGAGAAACCTATCGCCTTCGCATCACGCACCTTGAACAAGGCCAAGAGTAACTATGCGCAGATCGAGCGCGAGGCCTTGGGAATCGTTATTGGAATTCGAAAATTTCATCAGTACCTGTTTGGGAGAAGGTTCACACTCCTGACGGACCACCGTCCATTGACTTCAATCTGCGGGCCCCACACCGGAATTCCGTCTCTCACTGCAAGCAGGATGCAAAGGTGGGCTTTACTGTTGTCAGGACACACATACGACATCAAATATCGCAAATCAGACTTGCACGGCAACGCAGACGGTCTCTCGAGGCTACCCTTGCCTGTTACTCCCCCAGAGCCTCGTCAGATAGACATCTTCTACTTTAGACAAGTGGAGGGAGCACCTGTCACTGCAGTTCAGGTGCGAAGGTACACCCGCAATGATCCAGTCCTGTCTGAGGTAATGGACGATGTCATTCGAGGGAGAGCGATAGGAGATTCTCCTAGTTTGAAACCTTACGTTTCAAAAAGAAATGAGCTCTCCGTCCAGGCAGGTTGTCTTCTTTGGGGAGGCCGTGTCATCATTCCGCCACCTCTGAGGGAACCTATACTGCAACAACTTCATACAGGCCACAGTGGGATGGTTCGGATGAAGGAAATGGCAAGAAGCTACTTCTGGTGGCCAGGTCTCAATGGGAATATTGAGGAGAAAGCCAAAACATGTTCCCCATGCCAAAGGGTCCGGAATGTTCCACAGCTGGCAACCCTACACCCCTGGGATTGGCCTGCAGAAGTGTGGCAGCGAGTACATGTGGACTTCGCCGGTCCTTTCGAAGGGAAGATGTTTATGGTGGCTGTGGACGCTCGTAGCAAATGGCCGGAGGTCGCTGTGATGAGGTCTACCATGGCAGAGAAAACAATTGAGAAACTTGGTGAGATGTTCAGCCGTTATGGCTCACCAGAACAACTCGTAAGTGACAACGGTCCACAATTTGTATCACAGGAGTTTGCAACCTTCCTGCATGTGAATGGTGTCCAACACATCAGGTCTGCGCCCTATCATCCCTCTACTAACGGCCAGGCAGAAAGGTTTGTGCAAACTTTGAAACACGCCTTGAAGGCATCGCAAGATCAGGGCTCAATCCACCAACGTCTGAACAGCTTCCTGTTTTCCTACAGGAACGAGCCGCATGCCACAACCAAAACTTCCCCCGCTTCGCTCATGATGAAGAGGCAGTTGCGGACAAGTTTTGACTTACTCAAACCTCCAAGGGCAGAACAGGTTGTCCATTGTCAACAACAAGCTCAAGTTGAAAAGAGAGAGAAAAGAGCCAAGGAGAGACGGTTTCATCCTGGAGAGCACGTCCTAGCTCGAAACTACAACACTGGACCGAAATGGGTTCCTGCTACGGTGATCGCGCAGACGGGCCCTGTGTCTTACACGGTTGAGACTGCTGAGGATGTCGTCTGGAGAAGACACACAGATCAACTGTTGCTAGGAGCAGAGATAGCCACAGAGGCTCCAACGGCTGGTTGGCCTGAACTGTTTCCGGATGATACCGCAAACCAGCATCCTTTGCCACAGTGCTCTTCTCCAACACAGGAAGTCAAAGAGACTGTACCACCTGTCCAAACTCCTGACTTTCAACTGACACAGGCACCTTCTCCATCCAGGCCTGTGTCAATGCCTACTGCTGTGGAAGCCAGCGGTGACCACCAGTATCCTGTCAGAGAGCGGCGGCCTCCAAGACGCTTGGATCTGTAGGCTTAGTGACTTACCCACAAGACTGGGGCAGAATAAACCCCAGGGTAAAGTCAGGGTTTGAGGCAGTCTACCTCTACCCTAGGTTCGTTGAGTGCATTGAAAGTAACTTACCTGTTGAGGAATAATGTGGACCTTCCATTTAAGAGGGGAGGAAATGTTATGTATTGTGTGTTCTATTGTGTGTTCTCCTCCCACCTGTGGTGGCGCTGTCACAGGAGATAAATGGTTGGGTGTTCTCTGTTAAGTTTTAGCTCTCTTTGTTCGGAACTTGCCAGAACTTCCTTTCCTTCCAATAAAGCACTTCATGTTTGAATCTCTGAGTTCTGAGTCCTAAATTGTGTCTAGGTAGAAAGGTACCGACACAACATTACGGATGGACCCAGAGGCAGAGGGTCGACATGCAGCTGAGCCGAGCTGGCAGAGTCCTGCACCCTCCGACGAGGACTCTCCACTGCTGTCCCTGTCTCCACAATCTGCTGATGCTCACTTGTGAGCTGTGATACACCAGGTGGCAACTCTACTCTATGTCCCGAGGTGTGAGTGTCTGCGCTGGTGCTGGGTGCGCTTATTTCTGATGACGCTGCGCCCTCAGAGGTTGCAGATTCCTCTGAGGAGTCCGGCTGCTCAGGCTCTTCCTCCTGCACAGTGGGGACGGGGGCTCTCGATGGTCCTGTGGGGGAGTCAAGGAAAAAGTTAGAGATGTGATGCCAAGGTTACATGCACATTGCATTTTGCAGATGATCATAAGTCCATATGATGTAGCTTCAGAATCATTATCAGCAACTCATGCAATGCCAATGAGAGAGATGGAAAACTATTCTGTCACCAGCTTGCGGGGATGCTCCTGCATGTCCTTCCCCAACGTCCACATCTCGGTCAGCCCTGGCAATCTCCAGCACGCCTCCCTCCCAGGGGGTGAGCTGGGCTAATGAGGGTCGCCTTCCTCCTGTCCTGACTCGCTCTCTCCTGTTGTGAGCTCTCTTCTCCTGCAATGAGGGAGACAAGTGGAGGTTGAGTGAGAATGAAGGAGTGAGTGTCGAGATTGCATAGCATAGATACTTAGAAGTGAGACAAAGATGGAGTGAGGTTGCAAGACCAAGGACCCTCCCTGTGTGTTGTCAGTTGTGTTCAAAGCATCAGAGTGAGAGGGAGTGTGAGGGCTGCATGGTCGAATAGTTAGGTGAATGTGAGCATAGAGAGAGAGGGAATGGCTAAGGGTGCATGAATGTGAGTGTCAAGTGGGATGTGCAGGAAGAGATTGCTAAAGCTGAGTGCTGGTGAGGAAAGGCAATGGGGATCAGATTGAGGGTGATGGAAACATCATACAGTACTTACTTTTCAACGCAAAGAAGGTCATGGAATCTTTTCCTGCACTGCAACCACGTTCTTCGTGTAAGCCCCAAGCAGTTGACTTGACCTGCCACCTCTAGACACACAGCCTTGGTCTGGCTGGGAGGCCTCTTCCTCCCTGAAGAAGGGAAGAGGACCTCCCTGTGGGCCCTAGCACCATCCAATAATGCCTGTAGTGAAGCCTCATCAAATTTGGGCGCAGATCTGGCCCTCCCACTGGCCGTTCCTCCTGCAGGCTCCTGTGCCATCTTAATGTTGAAGGTTGGAAACCTGCAGAGGAAGCAAGGCTTGCTGTGGACCTTAAAAGCAGCAGCAATGATGGTGTCATATTCTGCGACTTTTTGACTGGAAATACACAATTGCCAAGGGTTCCCACACATTGGAAATCAATTGGCCAATTGTGTTAAATTTGCATCAATCTCACAGACCCATTTACAATCGTGTCGGAATCACTGAATTCGGGGAACCCGCCAATTCCCCGCACCTGAACGAAAATCGAGCCCGTGGTCTCGGCCACAGTCTGATGCACTGGTGCGATAGCCACACCTGGTAAGCTTTCATTGTTTTGTTTAGTCTAAGAGTATTACACATCAAGAAAGATTGTGTTTTTTTTTATGCTTCTCTCTAATTGTACTCCACCACTTAAAATCAATAATAAAGAATAAATGGAAAATTCACTTTGCAAATACCCACAGGGTTAAAATAACTTAACATAGCCGTGTTACAAATTTCCAAATTAGAATGACTCTTTCAATTTTTAAAAGCAGTATAAGTTGATGTTGCAGCTGTTTAATCTCCACACACACTCTTTATTTGCTAATTCACTGCATGAAAGAAGCATGGCATACAATACGCTTCATTCATTTTGACAACTGCGAGCTCTTCAGCAGTCACCGAAAAAAGTTCATTTATTTTGGTTTTATTCTTTTTTTGCTGGTAATCAGCAACAATACATCCCCCTGTGATGTTCTGCTTCCAAGAGCCAGGCGTTTCGGTTGCTGCCGTTTGAAGTGTCTCTGACTGACATTCCTGTCAACGGGGAGAAACTGATAGCTTTGAAGTCAGTCGGGTGCACAGAAGGAAAGTGCGCCGTCTGTCTATCTGCTCCTCCAAAACAAAAAAACCCAAACTGGGCGGAAAAAGGCTATCCCGGGGCGAAGGGGAAAGGTTACTATCAGAAGTTGTAAATAAGTAATAATTGCTTCCTTCACTGTCAGAGCCTCACCCCGCCTCACCCCACCTCCAAATGACAGCCTCATAAATCAAGGACAGACAAAAAAAAACCCAAAAGGTCTTCTGGTCCATTATGGACTCAACCTTAATATGGTAATTGGGAAAGAGATCAAGCGCCAAGGGGGTCATAGGATAGATTGAGCTATATATGTTCCAAACGCTTGCATATAAAGGAGCATTCTCTTTAAAAGAACTGTAAGTTGGTTGGCTTAGATCGAAGCAGCAGGAAAAATGAAACTTGCACTCTGAACTACCTAGCGCTATGATTGGGTTGTGTTATTTGGAGCAGTTTCAATTTCTGCTCTGTCAATATCCATTTTAAATACCCTATTTTATAACATTCTAACAGGACTAGACAGACTAGATGCAGGAAGGATGTTCCCAATGGCGGGGGAGTCCAGAACCAGGGGTCACAGTCTAAGGATAAGGGGTAAGCCATTTAGGATAGAGATGAGGAGGAATTTCTTCACCCAGAGAGTGGTGAACCTGTGGAATTCTCTACCACAGAAGGCAGTTGAGGCCAATTCATTAAATACATTCAAGAAGGAGTTGGATATATTTCTTAAGGCTAAAGGGATTAAGGGATATGGGGAGAAGGCAGGGGCAGGGTACTGAATTTGGATGATCAGCCATGATCGCATTAAATGGCGGAACAGGCTCGAGGGGCCGAATGGCCTACTCCTGCTCCTATCTTCTATGTTTCTATGTTTATGAAATTAATGTTATTTCATTTACACGCCTCAAGTTGCAAACAAAGTGATGCTCACTAATTGGAAAATTATGATGTTGAAAAAGTTCCCACATCTTTACAAAGAAAAGCAGTGAAAGAGATTGCGAGCACCTTATTTACAAAACATTTGATGTCGCTGGAGAGTTATTACAGCTTTAATTAGAATGTCAAAAATTAATTAGGACACTATTAATTTAGAAAGAATGCATCATTCGAATTCTGGAGAGAGTACATTTTTGCAACATGATAATTTTGATTTACATTCTAAGTATATGATTATATAAAATTTGACAAACGACTCGTGAAACAAATTTTCAAAATACTATTTTACTATCAATGAAACTTTATAGGGTTATATTATAGGTTTACTGATCCTTCCATTGCCATCAGAATTATTTGTACCAAGATTATAATTAATGGTCCCAAAGGCTTCACGTGGGAATAACAGACCGAAAATTGATTTAGCCAGTTGAGTGCTTTAATTAGTTTTAGGTCTCCTATTCCAGTATGAAACTTGTTGGATCATTCATTTCTCATTAGTAGATAGAGCTTTCATGGTACCGCTTTTGAACTGTAAGGCACATTCTAGGAACCTGGGTTTTTTTACACAGAGAGACTGGTGAATACCAATTAATGATGTATGATTTTTACTGAATGTCCTTTACTTTCTATATTACTCGAGTACTGTTTACGCCGGGGGACATAAGGAAAATGAAAAACTAAGGCCCATGTTTTCCCCAGTTTAAGGAAAATGGGAAATAATCCAGTTTTGCATCAAAATGAATGACCCGTAAAATAAATCATGACAGTGTAAGGTTTAGGGATGTGATTCAGAAGAATATGGGCCTAGAAATTCAGTTTCGTAGCGGCCCTGTGTTTGGGCGCTATGGTTTTTTTAAATTTGTTCACGGGATCTGGGTGTCGCTGGCAAGGCCAGCATTTATTGCCCATCCACAATTGCCTTTGAGAAGGTGGTGGTGAGCCGCCTTCTTGAACCGCTGCAGTCCGTGTGTGAAGGTGCTCCCACAGTGCTGTTAGGTAGGGAGTACCAGGATTTTGACCCAGCGACGATGAAGGACCGGCGATATACTTCCAACTCAGGATGGTGTGTGACATAGAGGGAAACTTGGAGGTGGTGGTGTTTCCATGTGCCTGTTGCCCTTGTCCTTCTGGGCGGTAGAGGTTGCGGGTTTGGGAGGTGCTGCCGAAGAAGCCTTGGTGAGTTGCTGCAGTGCATCTTGTAGATGGTACTGTTGGATTGCAAAAATAGGCCTGTGAATCAAAGCCTGAATCCTCTAGTCTTTAAATATATTAACCATAGCTGTAGGGAGGGCTGTAGTACTAGAAACCATTCAAGGGATGTTTAGCTTCACGTATTAGGAAATATATATAAAATGAACATGTAGCATTTAAGTAGCTGCGAAGCATGATGGGACACTTGACCATCATATTAACCCTCTTAACCAAGTACTGTAGAAATAACATATTTACTAGACTCTTAGGGGGAGAAATTCAGTATCGCCACGTTTGGGGCGTTATACTCGAGCGGGCGCGAAATTTAGCGCCCGGCGCAAATTATCGTCACCTACTGCTAAATTGACCTGCTTCGCCCCAGGAGGTGCTTGGAGCGCTAAAACAGGCGCTGCACGACTGTCTTAAGGCGCTAAGCCGGAGAAGCGAGGCGTTACCACCAAGGGCGGGTGCAGCGCAGGTGCGGCGAGTTAGCGATTGCATGCAGACACGCTGGCGCCGGTCAGCTCTTAAAGGGGAGGTTCGATCTTGGATTGCAGCCACACCCTGCGCATCGGAGCCCTGATTCTCGGCCTGGATAGACCTGCTGCCACATTCTAACGCCTAGGACCATGAAGAGGGCCAGGGAGCGAGCGCAGCGGTTCAGTGAGGGGGCCCTGGAGATTCTGGTTGGCGCAGTGGAGCGCAGGTGATCTATCCTGTTTCCGGGCAGTGGCAGGAGGCCGCTGCCCAACGACTATCGCAAAGCTTGGAGGGAGGTGGCTCACAGAGTGACCTCCAGCAGCATGGTGCCTAGGACCCCTGTGCAATGCAGGAAGAAGTTCAACGACCTCACTCAGGTTGTCAGGGTGAGTACCCTTTTCAGTATCCTCTTCATCCCTGCATGTCCACCTCACTTTATGGCCAAAGGGTCCTGAACGCCCCAATGCCTAGCCCTCATCCAACACCTATGGGCCTTTCATGAAACTCACACGCACATTCAGCACTTTACACACTGTAAGGGCTAATCGACCATGGGAGGCAGTGCAGCCAAGATCAGGGCTTCACATTAAGGGCTAATCGACCATGGGAGGCAGTGCAGCCAAGATCAGGGCTTCACACTGTAAGGGCTAATCGACCATGGGAGGCAGTGCAGCCATGATCAGGGCTTCACACTGTACTCAGAGCCCATCCTTTTGCTTGCAGGGCAAGCTGGCCCATAACAGGAGGCAACAGCAATGGACGGGGGAGGCCGGCCTTGTAACTTTGGCATAGTGAATTATCATTGACCCGCAGCCATCTGTAAGGAATACCTATTATATTCACATGTGATCACATGCTGAGTTGTCATTGGCCTGCAGGCATCTGTAAGGACTACTATTGTTTTGAAGACCCAGGCTAGGGGTCCTAACTCCATCTTTTTCCCCACTGTGCTGTATGAGTCAGATCACAGACCTAATGCTTCATAAAAGAGTTTAAACTGTAATACTCCGTTGTCCTGCAAGTTATTATTTTTGTAGAAAGTGTGCAAAAGAACACATGGTGTCAGAACAGGGATTGAAAATGGACATCGTTGGAGCTCCCGTCCCTCGAATGGATTGGGAATCTTTGAACTTATTACATAGAGAATGGCGCAAGTTCAAGCAACACGTGGAGTTAATGTTCTCGGGTCCGTTGAAAAGCAAAGGGGAGGAAGAAAGATGCAGCTACCTACTCCTGTGGATCGGAGAAAAAGGGAGAGACATTTTTAACACATGGTCTCTCACCGCGGATGAAGCAAAGTGTAAGATTCGAAATTTTCAGCAATAATCACGCAAGAAAACAGGATAAAATAAGACAGTTTATTGACCAAAGTAAGCTTGCACAGAAAAACCTTTGATAAAAGGGCATACAAAATGGCCACCGGACCGCGTGATCAGTTTCTGGACCATTTGATTTCTGTTACTGCAAGCCAGACAGGCTTGTGGATTGAAAACAGTAAGCCTGCGAAAGCCAGTATCGGGAAACCGAAACTCAGGGAAACAGCATACATATTCAATGGGTTCTAAGTACAGGACGGTTTCAGGCAAACAGGATGGGGCCCATCAAGATATGGGCGGACAATGCATGAACACTTATACCCATTTAATGTACAAAGGAGAAACCGTTTAACAGCCATCAAGGGAAATCTCCAGACCGATCAATATGCGAACCGAGTCACGGTGACAATGTAAAAGACATTAAAAGACATTATCGGCCAGGAAGGCCAGTTAAGTTATCACCGGCTCCTGTTGCAAGACAAAGCGCCCCTGCAGAGATTTCTGCCCGCCAAAATTAATACAAAGACAGGACTATGATTTGGCGGGAGATAAGACTGTCCCAAAAGGGTATAACTATGGATTGAAAGTCCATCAAAGTTACGGTTACACAGATCCAGGATCAAGTTCACGTTTCACTTCTTCGGAATTCGACCAAGACGTTTCTTCTTTTCGAGGACGCTTCGGACGGACTTTTCAGTGCAAGGCAGCACTTCGATTTCGGGACACGATCGGTGTTCAGCCAGACAAGACTCGGCCACGACGGGAAGACGACGAGGGTGGCCCGGGTGCTGTTGTCGGGAGATCATCGACGACCCAGGCCGAAGGAGAAGACAGCCTCAGGAAAAACCGACGATCCAGGTCGGATAAAAAGGACATTCCGAGCCTAGCCAGGCAAGGCCTCGACACGTGCATCCATTTCTTCAATATCACATTGGTGGCAGGGACTGCTCCATGAACCCAAATCCACAATAGTGGATCTCAACCTTGACGAGCGCTCATCGAGGCTGTGTCTACCCCGCTGCCTCGAGAGAGAGAGAGAGAGAGAGAGAGAGAGAGAGAGAGAGAGAGAGAGAGAGAGAGAGAGAGAGAGAGAGAGAGAGAGAGAGAATATCGACTGCGCCAGAAGTTTCCAGATCCACATGACGACGGAAAGCTGTGCTAAAAGATTGCGAACCCCTTTTTGTGATTCTGATAGTGGTGAGCATGATCCCGAGTTCCTCAAATCGAAACTTAGTTTAGGTATTTAGGGGAGGGAGTAAGGTTAAATCGTAATGTGTTTCCCCTTTTACGACGTGCCGTGTGTTCCCCATTTCTACAGAGTCAAGTTAATAAATTTTTGCATGATTGTAGTTACTTTAATCTGTGCCTATGACATGTATTTTGTAATGCTTCAAACTGTTTAAAAATAAAAGCATCCATTTCGTGCTATTCAACCTGGTCTATTGAGTCCTTTCTCTGCACTACAGTTCTCTGCATCTAAGTCCAAGGTCTAGAACCATAGGGGAGAGTGGGTCGAACCACTCAAGGGTAATTATTGCACAAAGCCTGGCAGGACACCAGAACGAGCAAGAGAAATTTCCCCTACAGAAATGGCGACCGCGGCAGGACCTTGGCAGCAGGAAAGTAGTGTGTTTGATCAAGGTCTGAATAAACGAAATGTGATGGATGAAAGAATAGCGGATTATGTTTTTGGAAAAGTCAACCTCACAAAACAATGGATATCTGACCTATTAAGGGATAGGCGCCCGCTAGACGCAGCCATCAAGTGGACAGAGGGTAAAGAGCATAAGAAATCTGTAGAAAAGGCGGTCTGGCTGATGTGCTACAAGAAGCAAGTCCAGCTTTTGGACCAAGTCGTTGCAGCACGAACAGCCCAGATCAAAGGGTTGCTTACAGACGTAGAGGAAAACGTTGCGGGAGGTCAAAAACTGATTGAATCGCTTAATGCGCTGAATCAGGAACGCCACTCCACAACTCGCTGCCACGAAACCCGGGTAGAGTATTTAAAATGTCAGGCCATTGAAGCCAAGGCCTGTGAAGGTAGAATGAGAGAGAGGTGTTTCCGTCTAGCTAAGCAAATAGAGACCCAAGAGGAAAAACTTCTGGGAGCCAGGGCAGCATATAAGATGGCCATGGAGGATAGATCTGAGAGCACCGACCACAGCGCTTGCCGCCGGGAGCAAGAGGACCTGAGAACGGCCCTAGCCAAGGCAAACGGGTTGGTGTGTCTCATAAACCCACCAGCGAGCCAGCTATTGCTAGCCAAGGAATCCAAAAGACCGATTCCACAAGAGATAGTTCAGGAACCAACCCCCGAACCCTCTGCGCCTCCTGCTTATGATGAGTCTTGGACTCCGGGGAAGGAAACGGAGACGGTAGATGAAGAGATTCTTGAGGTAGAGCAACACCAGATAGTAGAGTCGGGGCCGGCGCCGATGTGTCCAACTCGACACCGGAGGCTCGGTCCGAATGAAGACAATGGCGAGGACGGACCCCTTGTGAACCAGATCATAATGCCCCACAGCGCACAACAGCTGAGGGCAATGATAAGTCACATCCCAAAACTCTCCGAGTCAGGAGATCCCTCCGCCCATTTTAGGGACGTGGAGCAGACCGCAGCAGTTAATGACTGCGACGGGGTTGAACAGTCTAAGATGCTGCTGTTCTCCCTGGACAGCTCGCTCCTCCAGTGTCTCCCTGACGAGAGCAAGAGAGGGCACAGGGAATATGAGTTGTTACGGGACGAGATCCTGGAGATTATAGGAGAGGGTGACAGAACTCCGTTCCTCCATTTAGAAAAGACAGTGCAGCTAGAGGGAGAACCCCCACGGGTTTTCGCCGGAAGTTTGTGGCCCGTGTATCGGTGCAGCTGCCCGGGAGGACCGGAACGGAATGCGCTAAATGATGAACAAAGGGCTCATTGGCTCCGGTGCCTGGTAGCAGGTTGCTTGCCAATAGTGAGGGAGCAGGCCAAAGCATGGTTTGACCCCACTAACGCCCGCTCCACGGAGGAACTAGTACTTGATCAGCTCACGATCATTTACAGGAACAACAAGGGTAGGAAAACGCCTGTTTTAAAAGGAAAGTTACATGAGGCAAGGCCCGCAGCTTCTGCTAAAAAGGAATGGCATCAGGAGGGGAATCACCCTCCCCAAGCCAACAGCAGTTGTTACGGGTGTGGGAAGGAGGGTCATTAGCGCAAGGACTGTAGAAATCCATGGAAGGATAAGAGAGAGAGAATGTTCGCTGCAGCCCAAGCCCGAGCCCAAGCCCAGACCGTTGCCCCAGCACCAGTCCAAGCCCAAGCCCAGACCGCTGCCCCAGCACCAGCCCATAAACCAACCGTAGCCCCTGCCCCAACAACAGGAGGTGGTGCGGTTGTGGATCCCGCTACGATTGAGTCAATCTTGGAGACTATGCGGTCTCTGATGACGTCGCAGGGGAAGGTAGCGGTCGCCAACAGCCCTATCGCTCCCGAGACCCCAACCGAAGCACCTAAATGACTGACACCTGCGCAGCCCGTCTACTTGTGTCCGCTCCGCTATGACGCCTGGAGAAGACCTGTGGTGGAAATGGAGGTGGAAAGGGAAAAGGGTAGTTACCTGTTGGATACGGGAGCTTCGTGTACCGTGATCCACACAGCTAGACCTTTTGCCTCACCTCTGTCCACCCAGGCTCCATTCTTAGTAGCGGGTTTCACAGGCAGAGAACAGGCTGGCGCGTACTCCATCCCACTCTCCATTCATTTGGGAGCACTCCACACCACATGGACGTGTATCCTATTGAAGTGGAGTGAGGGGGGTGGAAAAGGCATCCTCGGGGCTGATTTCTTGGTGGAACACGGGATCCTCGTGGACCTGAGAAATCACTGTCTCTGGGGAGCCGAGAGCGGTTTAGGTAAGGTAGTTGTAATCCCAGGGAGGGAAGAAAAGGGGGCCCTGTGCACCATGAAGCCGTCAGGAGGTTACGATCTCGAGCTCATGGTAGCGAACATCCCAACGGACTTGCAGGCATGTGTGTCAGAAAATCTGACCGCGTTTGCCACCCACAAGCACGACTGTGGGAGAGTCACTGGGTTTGAAGTCAGCGTAGACGGGGACCCCATGATCCGACCCCAAAAGCAGTATAATTTCCCCAAGGAGGCAGAACCCGACATGGAGACCGCAATATCTTCATTGGTGCAGCAGGGCGTATTGAGACCAATAGCCACTCACGTGAACTCCCCCTTATGGCCGGTAAAGAAGCCGGACAATTCGTGGAGAGCCACGGTGGACTACAGAGTCCTCAATAGTAACATCCCAGCTTGCGCGCCCACGGTAGCAGCAGTTGCAGACCTAATAGGGAGTACTCCAGCATCGGCAACCACGTTCACGGTGCTGGACATCTCGAACGGTTTCTGGTCCATTCCGCTGCGGCGGGAGGATCAGTACAAGTTTGCCTTTACTTTCAAAGGGCAACAGTACACTTGGAACTGCTTGCCACAGGGTTTTCACAACAGCCCCAGCATTTTCCATCAATGCATGGCGGGGAGTTTAAAAGAGTTTAGCCAGCCCAACCAGATAGTACAGTATGTGGACGACCTATTCCTGTTCACGGACACAAGGGAGGAGCACGGCCCACTATTAGCCGAATTATTGGAACTGTTAGAAAGGAAGGGTTTCAAAGTAAACCCAAAGAAAGCACAGATCGGCCAGCAGGAAGTCAAATTCCTGGGTCTGGCCATCCGCGCTGGAGAAAGAGCCATAGATAAGGCCAGAAGGGAATCAGTACAAGATCTGCCGATCCCCAACACAGTAACGGGTGTAAGGTCCTTTTTGGGATTGACCGGGTACTGCAGAGATTTCATCGAGGACTATGCTGCCATGGCAGCCCCGCTACTCCGACTCTTACACAAGGGAGTCGAGTGGTCTTGGGATGAGGGGTGCCAGGCAGCATTCGAGAAGTTGAAAAGAGATCTGCAGACCGCGCCAGCCCTAGGGGCCATAGATGGGGGAGAGGAGTTCTTCCTGGAGGTAGCCGCTAGTGGGGACAGCCTGAGCGCCGTGTTGCTACAGGAGCGGCACGGCAAGCTGAGACCGGTAGTTTATTCCTCCAGGGTGCTCACGGATGTAGAGAGGAGTTTCTCCAATTGCGAACGGCATCTCCTGGCCACGCATTGGGCTGTGAACAGATCAGTGATCTTCACAGGAACCTCTCCCTTCACGCTCCTCATCCATCACACCCCCACAAAGATGCTTCTGGATGGAAGGATTAAGGATGGGACCGTAAGCAGCGCTCGGATTGCGCGCTGGACCCTCCTCCTTTCCCAGATGGATCTCAAAGTTAAAGGCCTCTGCGAGCCAAAGCTCGCAGCCAACATGGTATATCCCGGAACAGCCCATCGGTGTTCCGTAGAAGGGGTATGGGAGGTCAACATAGGTTTACGGGCCGGGATACACCCCACAGGCCGCGAAATCTACGTAGACGGTTCTAGCACTGTATCTGCTGGCGAACGACTCACAGGGTGTGGAGTTTATGACCCTGCGGCAAACATTGCCCTGGCAATTAAGCTCCCCAGCATTATGAGCGCACAGCAGGCTGAACTGTCCGCGGTGGCGTACGTGGTTACCCACCCCGAGATTTTCCCAACCCCATACACGATTTGCTCAGACAGCATGTTCACATGCAATTCGTGTACAGAGTACCTTCCCATCTGGTCCCGCCGCAGATATACCTCCGCGGACGGGCGGCCTTTAACAGTTAAGCCCTTGCTGGAAAAGATCCTGGCAGCTGTGGGAGAGGAAGGGGAGGTGTTCATCCATAAGGTGAAGGCTCATTCCACCACAGAACCGCGCAGTCAGGGCAACCAGCAGGCGGATGCGCTAGCCAGGGAGGGTGCCCGCAACGGCATTCTCTGGGACCCCTATGGACCCGGACCCGTGGCGGTGATCCAAGGCAGGGAGGGAATTCCAGGGAACACAGGGGTGACACCGCCCCCAGACCTAAAGACCGTCCAAACCCTGGATCCCGCCCTAAAAACAGTCCTAAAAGCCATCACAGAAGGCAAGCAGGTAGAGGGTCCGTACAGTACGGCAGCCCTCTCAGTCAAAGAAGGCATGCTGTTCCGAGAGGAGCAGTGGGTTGTGCCGCAGCAGCACCGGAGGGAATTCCTGCAACTGGCCCACGAGGGTCCAGGGGCGGGACACCCTGGGCCTGAGGTTACCTGGCAGCGGGTAGAGCAGGCGGGATGGTGGCCGGGACTTCGGGACGAAGTCCGCGAATTCTGCACAAGCTGTCTTGTGTGCGCTGCAAACAACCCAGACCCCCACAAAAGGAAGGTGCCCATGGGGCACATCAGGAGGGTAGAGGGACCATGGCAGTCGATTCAGGTCGACTACATAGGGCCCCTGCCCGCTGCCCAGGGAGGATATAAGTACTGCCTTGCCCTGGTAGATGTGTTCACCAAATGGGTAGAAGCTTTCCCGTGCAGAACAGCTACGGCACTGGGCACTGCTAAGATCTTGATTCGGGAAGTGTTCTCACGGTGGGGACTCCCCCGTTTTGTAGAGTCCGACCAAGGGAGTCAGTTCACCGGTCAAGTAATGCAGAACGCCCTCATGCTCTTGGGCATTGAGGGGAAGTGGCACGTAGCATACAATCCCCAGTCATCCGGGATTGTTGAACGCATGAATCGGACCCTCAAGGAAAAGCTGAGGAAAGAGACAATGGGCTCGCCCCAGAAATGGGCGGAGGTCCTGCCTTTAGTCCTCATGGGGATCCGAGCCAGCCAGTCCAAAAGTACGGGGTATTCCCCGCACGAATTAATGACTGGAAGGATCATGCGAACACCCACCCATGTACTAGCCCCGGTGCTCACTCAGGGCCAGCTCCGAGAGGTGAAGCGAGACAAATTCGTCCAAACCCTTTTGGAGTGCCTGAAACAGATTTATGGGCAGGCGGCTGGGAACATAGGAAGACAGCACCAGGGAAATCGACTGTTACTGGAACCTCGTAAGCAACAAGAGTGGGTAGTCGGAGACCAGGTCATGGTCCGAAACTACGCCAGGGTAGGGAGTTTTGAACCATTGTACATGGGGCCTTACAGCATTGTAGACAAGGCCAGCCCCATGGTTTATGCAGTGAAGGTGCCCCGACGTACCAAATGGTTTCACATTAACCAGTGTAAACTGTTTAAATCGGGTGCACAAGGGCCAACAAAAGGGACCAGGTCTGAGAACAAAAATCCTCAGCCTGTAACAGAGTCACAGACCACACAGGCTGGAACAGTAGCCTGCGTGAAGGGAGGGGCCACCCCATCGGAGTGGGAGGTCTCCCCTCTAATTTGGGATTCGGACGAGGAAGAGCCTGAACAGCTCGACCTTGCCTTAGACCCAATCACGGAGGAGGAAGAGTCAGAGGACGACGATCCCGCCCTCGACTCAAGCTTGGGGGAGGTAGGGAATGGGGGCGGAGACTCACTACCTGTAGGGACAGATGAGGTGGAGTCGGAAGCCACAAATCCCGGCCCCGGGGGGGCGGAGCCTGAGGGAGGGGAGCTGGAGCCGGCAGCTGTGGTGGAACCACAGGCTGTGACGGTGACAGTCCCAACCACCGGTCCATCAGCCCCGGGAGCCTCACCCAAAGCAGCCCCTCGTAGGTCGACTCGAGCGCCCCAGCCCAGAAAGTTTTGGCCAGATTCTCCCCATTTTTCCCAACCTCAGTTTAGAGGAGCCCCAGAAAGGCATGGTTCCCGTTCAACAGCGACAGGCTGCGGGGGATCAAAGCCGAAGGCCAGTGCAGCCCCACCGCAGGGTGTGGCACGCTGCAGCCCTCACAGGAATTCAGTAGGCCGCCCGGCGGAGGGCGGCGCTGTACATAAGTTAAGTTAGGTAATTATGATGATAGTTTAAGGAATATAAAGTTTACGGTGTTAAGAAATGTTAAGAGTACAATTTTGAAGTCTGCCCGGTATGTGTGCTTGTTTGGGAGCGGGGTCCAGGAACCCGCGCGTCCATTTAATTAGGCCAGCACCTATTTGGGAGCCTGGCTACATCATTTTATTGGTTACAGAAACCTGTGATATGATGAAAAAGATTCTCATCGTGTTTGTGGCGATCGGGTGCGGGTGGGCCTACCGAGGCTGCACCAAGGACGTCATCATCTTCGGGTGTTCCGGGGACACGGCCCCCATCGCAACGGATGGGACAGGGGAGCGAGAGGTTGAGGAAACCGCCACCTACTTCCACCAGGGGAGATGGCCAGGTTGGCTGGGGACGAATTCTACGGAATACTCCAGCAATTTCGGTTTTGCCTACCAAGAGACTTCGTTAACGTGCCCTCGGGTGAGGATCCTTGCACCCAGAGTCAGCGTCACCATGGGAAAGAGGATCTGTCTGGTGTGTAATGGGAACGTACCACTAAGGCGATGGTGGTGGCTGCGAAAGCTGTGAAAGGACATGAAGAACTCTACGGTCGAGTGGGAGCGACTGGGTAATAATACCCATCGGACTATTACGGGGACTCACGGACAATTACGTGTGTGTTGGGACAAATGGTGGGAACCAGATGAAGGAATATATGTCTGTATGTGGGGTGCAAAACGCGTTTGCCCCAAGGGCGTATCCATCTTCTTCCAGAGGCAATGGCAGGATGAAGGAAAGGGGATGAGATGGGATGTCAGCACTCGAGCGTGCGGAGCCCCATACTCCCCTATTCTGGTAAACGCCACTGAACTCATCACCCGCCCACGCAAGCCCCTGCCCACGCTTCCGGTAGCACTAGCCCAGAAAGAAGGGTGCCCAACCACCACCAAGGGACCCGGGAACGGTTTAGTATTGGTACCCACCGGTCAGGTGCTGTACCAAGGGTTACACTACGCGGTGGCCTCAGTGATTTTAAACCTCACTGAGGTACGATTGCCGGAGTGGCGTCCCAAAGAAACGGAACAATTATACCAGGTCCTGTTAACCCGAATGTTTAGACAGTTTTACGAGTTTGACTTTGCCGACATCGACAAAGACAAATTATACACCACACCACCAGAAGTTTTGGATCGAGTTGGGAGGCAAAGAAGGGGTACAGTAAATGACATATTCACTGCTTTTAATACCGGGACATCTGTCGTCAACGCTCTAGATAACGTGGAGCTGCAGACACAGATCAACGGTTTAAATGCCCAGTTAAGGAACATACTGACAGACGAAAATAAGATAGTGGGTTCTGAGTTGCATGAGGACGAGGCCATGACACTACACTTTAAGGAAACAATAGCTGAGCTGGAGAAACACGCGAGAACGGTAAATGCGCTCATTAAGGAGGATCGGAATGCGTCCGATCAAGCTGCGCAAAACGAGGCCTGTGTGCTATACGGGGCGTGGTTACTGGGCGAGGGCCGCAGTAATCTTGAGGATTTAAAACAGGGTTTGGTCCCGTCCTGGATCAGCAACAAGCACTTGCAAGCGCCCCACCCTTTTGAGAATGCATTAAGCCCGTGCCAGCTCAGACTAGCTGCAGAAGCGTACCCAGTCCCAGTGGACTGCGGATGTTCGAATCATACTATCATGGGAATAGTGGTAAGAATGCCGGTGTTGGGTCCCGCAGCAAAGCCCGCCCCGGTATACAGGGTGGAGAACATTGGAGTCATTCAGGGGGGCGCACACATTCGCTGGGAACTTAACATCCAGGGATATACAATATTTAGGAAGGATCGGCAAAAAGGTAGGGGAGGTGGGGTAGCATTGCTGGTAAAGGAGGGGATTAATGCAATGGAAAGGAAGGATATTAACTCGGATGAAACGGAATCTGTATGGGTAGAAATGAGAAATAGCAAGGGGAGGAAAACGTTAGTGGGTGTGATATATAGGCCTCCAAATAGTAATATGGAGGTGAGGGAAGGCATAAAAAGGGAAATTAGAGAAGCGTGCGATAAGAGCACAGCTGTCATCATGGGTGACTTTAATTTACATATTGATTGGACTACCCAAATTAGTAAAAATTCTGAGGAGGAGGAATTCCTGGAATGTTTTCGGGACGGTTATCTGGACCAATATGTCGAGGAGCCGACTCGAGATCAGGCCATTTTAGACTGGGTATTGTGCAATGAGAAGGGACTTATCAACAATCTTCTTGTACGAGGCCCCTTGGGTCAGAGCGATCATAATATGATCGAGCTCTCAGTCGAGATGGAGAGTGAGGAAATTGAATCAGAGACTAAGGTCCAGAACTTAAATAAAGGGAATTACGAGGGTATGAGACGGGAATTGGGTAAGATTGATTGGGTGGTGTTTCTGGGGGGATTGACAGTGGATAGACAATGGCAAGCATTCAAAGATAGAATGGAAGAATTCCAGAACATGTTTATACCGGTTTGGCATAAAAATAAACCTAAAAAGGTGGCTCAACCGTGGATAACGAGGGAAATTAGGGACAGCATAAAATCAAAAAAAAGGGCATATCAACTGGCAAAAAAAAGCACCAGACCGGAAGATTGGGGGCAGTACAGGATACAGCAAAAGAGGACAAAGGGATTAATCAGGAAGGGGAAAATAGAATACGAAAGTAAACTTGCAGCAAACATAAAGACAGACTGCAAAAGCTTTTATCGGTATATCAGGAGGAAAAGACTGGTAAAATCCCAAGTCGGTCCCTTGCAGTCCGATTCGGGAGAATATATAATGGAGAATAAGGAAATGGCAGACCAATTAAACTCATACTTTGGTTCTGTATTCACAAAGGAGGACACAAATAACCTCCCAGGAATATCGGCAAACATAGGGACTAATGAGAGGGAGGAGCTGACAGAAATTAGTATCTCTAGGGATATGGTGTTGGGTAAGTTGAGGGGACTGAAGGCCGACAAATCCCCGGGGCCTGATAAACTACATCCTAGGGTACTTAAGGAGGTGGCCCTGGAGATAGCAGATGCTCTAAGGATCATCTTCCGGAACTCCATTGACTCGGGAACAGTACCCGTGGATTGGAGGGTAGCTAATGTTACCCCAATATTTAAAAAGGGGGGTAGAGAGAAAGCAGGGAATTATAGACCAGTAAGCCTTACATCGGTTGTGGGCAAAATGCTAGAGTCCATTATTAAGGATAAAATAGCGGAGCACTTGACAAATGGGGAAAGGATCGGACAGAGTCAACATGGATTTACAAAGGGTAAATCGTGTTTGACTAATCTGCTGGAATTTTTTGAGGAAGTAACTGGTAAAATAGATGGGGGAGAGCCAGTGGATGTGGTGTACCTTGACTTCCAGAAAGCCTTCGATAAGGTTCCACACAAAAGATTATCATGCAAAATTAAGGCTCATGGGATTGGGGGCAAAGTATTAACGTGGATAGAGAACTGGCTGGCGGATAGAAAACAGAGAGTTGGAATAAACGGCTCGTTTTCGGAGTGGCAGGCAGTGACCAGCGGGGTGCCGCAAGGATCTGTCCTGGGACCCCAGCTGTTCACAATATATATAAATGATCTGGATCAGGGAATTGGATGCAATATTTCCAAATTCGCTGACGACACTAAACTAGGAGGAGGGGTGGGCTCTGATGAGGATGTCAGGAGGCTACAGTGCGATTTGGACAGGTTGGGAGAATGGGCGGATACGTGGCAGATGCACTATAATGTGGATAAATGCGAGGTTATCCACTTTGGGGGTAAAAACAGGAGGGTAGATTATTATCTAAATGGCAATAGATTGGGAGATGGGGAAGTGCAGAGGGACCTGGGTGTTCTTGTGCACCAGTCACTGAAGGAGAGCATGCAGGTGCAACAGGCGATTAAGAAGGCAAATGGTATGTTGGCCTTCATATCAAGGGGGTTCGAGTATAGGAATAGGGATACCTTACTACAGCTGTACAAGGTGCTGGTGAGACCGCATCTGGAGTATTGTGTACAGTTTTGGTCGCCCCATCTGCGGAAGGATGTTCTTGCCATGGAAAGAGTGCAGCGGCGATTCACCAGGCTGATACCTGGAATGGCGGGAATGACCTACGAGGAGAGATTGAATAGTTTGGGCTTGTACTCACTGGAGTTTAGAAGATTGAGAGGGGATCTCATCGAAACATATAAAATTATGGCAGGCCTGGACAGGCTGAATTCAGAGAGAATGTTTCCAATGGCCGGGGAGCACAGAACCAGGGGCCACAGTCTAAAAATAGCGGGCAAATCATTTAAAACAGAGATGAGGAAGAATTTCTTCACTCAAAGAGTGGTGAGCCTGTGGAATTCCCTGCCACAGAGGGCTGTGAAGGCTAATTCAATAAATATTTTCAAGAGAGAATTGGATATATTTCTGAAGGCTAAGGGGATTAAGGGTTACGGAGAAAAGGCGGGGACGGGGTACTGAACTGGTAAGATCAGCTAAGATCTCAGAGGAAGATCAGCCATGATCTCATTGAATGGCGGAGCAGGCTCGAAGGGCCGAATGGCCTACTCCTGTTCCTATCTCTATGTTTCTATGTTACGCAGTGGTCCCGCCTTACGTCATCAGATGGGAGCGTACGATGACAGGCACCGACCTCTCGGGGTGTCGGAGCCGGGGAGCACACATCATCCTGTGTCCCCAGCACTTGAATGCCTTTTTGAAACCACAGTGCGGGTTCAGAACCGCTAGCGCGAAGCCGATAAATTGCACCATGGAGGCAATGGCAGAGGACCATGTGCCCCCGCAGGTAGCATATATCGGGGGTGCGACATACTGCGTCACCACTGCAGCGCCTCACTACCGCTACGGACAACACGAGTGGTGTTCGATCAGTGATAGCAGTTTCTGTTTCAAACCCAGGGCCGAGGTTCAAGTGGCACAACAACGAATTGTCCCCATTCCTGCACCCTCCACCGTTCACCTCACTGTCAAAGAGAATTTCACGGACTTGCAACGATTCGTCACGCATTTTGGTTATGTCATTCCCCCTCTTCCCGAACACCTCACCAAGATTTTAAAAGCCGTTATAGTTTCACAGAAACATTTTTACACACTGGAGCAGAAGACTTTAGAGATAGGAAAAGACATATTGGACATAGTCATCCCACCATGGTGGGACTTGTTCACTAACATAGAGGTCCCGGCCTGGATTAGAATAGCATCCCACATCCTAGTAGTGTGTCAGGTTTTAATTGTGATATTTTTGCTATTCGTGCATTGCAAAAGAGGCAAACGCCTCCAGAGGCACGAGAACACAGGAGAATGGAGAGAACGCTATGAGCGAATGGGGGAAGAAGACACCCCACTTTAAGTTGCTAGTATTGAAGGTTAGGCGTCCCTCCATTTTTAGATTTTGGCCATTTGCGTGTTTTTGTTTTAAGCATATGAATATTGTTATGTTATTAGTCGTTCTTAAGTTTTGGATTAATAAAAGGTGTATGCAGGTGGTGCAAGAGGGTATCAACCCCTGCACATCTGACAGATGAATATGTTATAGTTTAAGAAGTGCTGCCTATGATTGTCCAAATGTGCACAAAGTAATTTTCGTTTTTTTTCGGAAATGGGAACTGCATTTGTCGTGAGGGTCATAGATAGTTAAGTGCCAGGAATGTTTGGATGTGGGGAATCAGGGAAAATTTGCTCACCAAGGATCATTGATACCTCTAGCAAGCTATCAGTATCACAGGGGGGCCTGTAAGATTCGAAATTTTCAGCAATAATCACGCAAGAAAACAGGATAAAATAAGACAGTTTATTGACCAAAGTAAGCTTGCACAGAAAAACCTTTGATAAAAGGGCATACAAAATGGCCGCCGGGCCTCGTGATCAGTTTCTGGACCATTTGATTTCTGTTACTGCAAGCCAGACAGGCTTGTGGATTGAAAACAGTAAGCCCGCGAAAGCCAGTATCGGGAAACCGAAACTCAGGGAAACAGCATACATATTCAATGGATTCTAAGTACAGGACGGTTTCAGGCAAACAGGATGGGGCCCATCAAGATATGGGCGGACAATGCATGAACACTTATACCCATTTAATGTACAAAGGAGAAACCGTTTAACAGCCATCAAGGGAAATCTCCAGACCGATCAATATGCGAACCGAGTCACGGTGACAATGTAAAAGACATTAAAAGACATTATCGGCCAGGAAGGCCAGTTAAGTTATCACCGGCTCCCGTTACAAGACAAAGCGCCCCTGCAGAGATTTCTGCCCGCCAAAATTAATACAAAGACAGGACTATGATTTGGCGGGAGATAAGACTGTCCCAAAAGGGTATAACTATGGATTGAAAGCCCATCAAAGTTACGGTTACACAGATCCAGGATCAAGTTCACGTTTCACTTCTTCGGAATTCGACCAAGGCGTTTCTTCTTTTCGAGGACGCTTCAGACGGACTTTTCAGTGTAAGGCAGCACTTCGATTTCGGGACACGATCGGTGTTCAGCCAGACAAGGCTCGGCCACGACGGGAAGACGACGAGGGTAGCCCGGGTGCTGTTGTCGGGAGATCATCGATGACCCAGGCCGAAGGAGAAGACACCCTTGGGAAAAACCGACGATCCAGGTCGGATAAAAAGGACATTCCGAGCCTAGCCAGGCAAGGCCTCGACACGTGCATCCATTTCTTCAATATCACATTGGTGGCAGGGACTGCTCCATGAACCCAAATCCACAATAGTGGATCTCAACCTTGACGAGCGCTCATCGAGGCTGTGTCTACCCCGCCGCCTCGAGAGAGAGAGAGAGAGAATATCGACTGCGCCAGAAGTTTCCAGATCCACGTGACGACGGAAAGCTGTGCTAAAAGATTGCGAACCCCTTTTTGCGATTCTGATAGTGGTGAGCATGATCCCGAGTTCCTCAAATCGAAACTTAGTCTAGGTATTTAGGGGAGGGAGTAAGGTTAAATCGTAATGTGTTTCCCCTTTTACGACGTGCCGTGTGTTCCCCATTTCCATAGAGTCAAGTTCATAAATTTGTGCATGATTGTAGTCACTTTAATCTGTGCCTATGACATGTATTTTGTAATGCTTCAAACTGTTTAAAAATAAAAGCATCCATTTCGTGCTATTCAACCTGGTCTATTGAGTCCTTTCTCTGCACTACAGTTCTCTGCATCTAAGTCCAAGGTCTAGAACCGTAGGGGAGAGTGGGTCGAACCACTCAAGGGTAATTATTGCACAAAGCCTGGCAGGAGACCAGAACGAGCAAGAGAAACCCCCTAGAAAAGGTACTGAAAAGTTATTTTGACCGTTTTGAAGCATATGTGATGCCCAAGACAAATACAATATTCACTAGGTACAAGTTTCAGGAGAAAGTACAAGGAGCTAGTGAGTCATTTGAACAGTTCGTGACTGAGTTAAAACTGCTGGTAAAAGACTGTGAATATGCAGATAAAGATGAGATGGTCAGAGACCGCATCGTGTTTGGAATACATTCAGCTAAAGTGAGAGAGAAACTTTTGAATGTTGGGTCCGGGCTAACGCTGGACAAAGCTATGGACATAGCTAGATCGCACGAGATAGCCCAAGCACAGTTGAAAACCATAACCGGCGCAATGAACTACTCGAGTGAACAGACAGTGCATGCTCAGTTCCATACCACACAGGGACGAGAGGTGAAGCCTAGAGTTATCCTTGACTTGTGAACTGTCAAAGGGTGTAGGCAGATCGCTGCCCTAAAAAAAAAACTGTACATCGTTATTGAAACGTTGAGACGTTTTCAGTGCTAGTTAAATGCTGAGTTTACTTATATGTTTATGCTACCGAGAACATTATGTAGAAGAAAGGTTTAAAAGTAATGCATAACATTTTTCTTTTAAAAGAAAGGGGATGTAACATTTGCATAGTGAATTATCATTGGCCCGCAGGCATCTGTAAGGAATACCTATTATATTCACATGTGATCACATGCTGAGTTGTCATTGGCCTGCAGGCATCTGTAAGGACTACTGTTGTTTTGAAGACCCAGGCTAGGGGTCCTAACTCCATCTTGTCCCCACTGTGCTGCTATGTGTAAGATCAGAACTAATGCTGCATAAAAGAGTTGAACTGTAATACTCCGTTGTCCCGCAATTTATTATTTTTGTACAAAGTGTGCAAAACAAGACAGGCCTCACCTTCAAGACCTCAGCGATCTGGAGCAGCGAGTCCAGAGGATTATGGCAGGCCGGATGATTGGCCCCATCGCCACTGGAGATGCCGACCCCGTTCTGGACAGCAATGGTAAGGTCATCACCTTTTTGACCTCTCTCCTTCCGCTTGTGCCTCACACCAGCATCCTTTGCCACTATCAAACCAATACAGTGCATTGCTGCACTCATGCCTCCCTCGCTGCTGCCCTGTCCTCACGCTAAAGCAACTCTTGTACCTCCCTGCTTTCAGATACTGATTCACCAGGTGAGGAGGCGGGCCCTCAAGCTGCCACTGTGAGTGATTCTGAAGGCGAGGAGGAAGAGGAAGCTGGACCATCAGTGCCACCCTCAGTCGAGGCAGCCCATGGCCATAATGGGGACATGTCTTCCCTGGAGGGGAGCAGGGGGGAAGGGTCTGAGGAGGGTGAAGCTCCGGGGCCCAGCGGGCTGCAGCAACGTGGTGGGGGGGGAGTGGTAGGGAAGCTCGGCGGCCTTCTCCCCGGAGGGAGAGTCTGGCCTCCAGTCCTGCTACAGTGAGCGCAGAAGAGGTGCGGCTCCTCGCTGAAATGGGCGCCCAGGTGGAGCAGAGGCACACTGAGCTCATGGCTGCAGTGGCAAGGATGCCCAAATCCATTGAGTCACTGACAAGGAGTGTCCAGGACTTCGGTGCAGCACTGGCAAGGAGTCTGCAGGACTTCGGTGCAGCACAGGCAAGGAGTCTGCAGGACTTCGGTGCAGCACTGGCAAGGAGTCTGCAGGACTTCGGTGCAGCACAGGCGGCTTCCACGCAAGTGCTTAGTGGTGCAATGCAGTCAGTGGCTGGTCTGATGCAGACGCAGATTGAGGCCACACGAGCACTGACTGCTGCCACCCTCGCTGGATCAGGCACAAATCGCCGGGGCCCTCGCCATGCCACAGCAGGCCAGCAGTCTGTGCTTCAGCAGATTGCTCCGCATGCTGTAGTGCTGCCCCGTGGGA
Source organism: Somniosus microcephalus (assembly GCF_052327205.1). Lineage (NCBI taxonomy): Eukaryota > Metazoa > Chordata > Chondrichthyes > Squaliformes > Somniosidae > Somniosus > Somniosus microcephalus. The sequence goes on along the minus strand of NC_140993.1, from coordinate 23,644,379 downwards.
GTGCCAGTGTGTCGTCCGACCAGGGAGTGGCTGTCCTCTGTCAGAATGGCAGCATTCCTGCTGCCAACACTGTCACTTCTCCACTGCAGCTGCCACCACCTGTAGGACAGACTGCTGCCGCCCATGCAGAGTTGGAGCAGTCAGCAGCCGGGCCCTCCAGGCCCAGAGCTGTTCCAGGTCGTACCTCAAGGGCATCTGCCGACTCAGTTTCTGACACTCAGCAGCCTTCCCCCCAGCCTTGCTGCAGCCACTGGGGTCCCATTGCGGAGGAGCTGCAGGGTGGGAAGGAGCCAATCTCGCAAGTGAAGCAGATCACTCTCGAAGGGCAAAAAGTAGGAGGTGTGGCAAAATGCTGTTAATTTTTTTAATGAAGGCCGAGGATCGTGGTCATTTTTTGTTTACTCTTTTGTTCATTGTCTCCAGGTTGTGAGGGCCAGTTATGTGTCTGACTGCTTTTTTGGGGGTTTCTCTCCATTACTTTGTCATGCGGGAAGGGCACACAGTTTGTTAAATAAAGAAGTGTCTTTATTCAGATTGTGCATGTTTGCTCTTTGAACTATTTGTTACCTTGACTGGCTCAGGGGTTGCGGAATGGTTCCATTCATGTTCTTTCAATGGCACTGATGTGCCTCAATTATTCCGAGACTCGAAGTTAGCAGAACAAAAGTAAGGCTTTTATTAACTCAGAACATAACACGTAAAATAGAGAGATGTCGACCTTCAGGAGGCTGATGCCCGACTGAAGTTAGATTACAAAGGGGCCAGGTATGGGCGGAGCCCTGCACACAACCAGTTCCAGCACATTCCAATACATAACACATGAGGACTGGGGGAAGGGAAAAGACACAGAAAGCAGGCAGTTACAAGACACAGAAAACAGGCAGTGATGAATGGAATATATTTCATCACATTCACCCCTTCTATAGATTTAGTCTGTTCGGGGGTTTGATAGTCCTCTGCGACCGACGTGGCTGTTGTGGTGCCGTGGGTGTCGGCTGGGTGTCCCCGGTAGCCTCCTGGGTCTCTGCTGGGGGTGCCGCCGGGGTTGTTGAAGGGGTAGTTGGTGGGGGTGCCGTTGGTCGATGTTCTTCCGGGGGTGATGAAAGAATAGTGGGTGGGTAAGGGTTGCTGTGATCGTCGTCGCTGCTATTGCCGTGGTTGTTGTCGATGCCGGCTGGGGCGACGTCTTTTATGGACACGGTGTCCTCCCTTCCGTCGGCGTGCCGGACATATGCGTATTGGGGTTTGGCGTGGAGTAGGTGTACTGGCTCCACGAGAGGGTCCGTCTTGTGGCCCCTCACATGCCTTCGCACGAGTACCGGACCTGGGGTGGAGAGCCATGACGGCATGGATACGCCTGAGGTGGATTTCCGAGGAAAGACAAACATTCGTTCATGAGGCGTGGCATTAGTGGCCGTACACAATAGCGACCGTATCGAATGGAGCACATCCGAGAGGACTTCCTGCCAGCGGGAGATAGGGAGGCCCTTGGTCCTTAGAGCTAGAGTGACTGCTTTCCACACTGTCCCGTTCTCTCGCTCCACCTGGCCGTTACCCCGGGGGTTGTAGCTGGTGGTACGGCTCGTGGCGATCCCCTTGGACAGCATGTACTGGCGTAGCTCTTCACTCATGAAGGACGCCCCCCTATCCGTGTGGATATAGCTCGGCATACCGAACAGGCAGAACAGGCTGTTGAGGCATTTAATGACCGTGGCGCTGGTCATGTCTGGGCAGGGGAAGGCGAATGGGAAACGGGAGTATTCGTCCACAATGTTCAGGAAGTAAACATTGCGGTCGACGGACGGGAGGGGGCCCTTGAAATCTAAGCTGAGCCGCTCGAAGGGCCGTGTAGCTTTGATTAAGTGGGCTCTATCTGGGCGGTAGAACCGAGGCTTGCACTCAGCGCAAGTGCGGCAGTTCCTGGTCAGAGACCGAACTTCCTCAATCGAGTAGGGTAAGTTACGGGACTTTATGAAGTGGAACAGCCGCGTGACCCCTGGGTGGCAGAGGTCGTTGTGGAGGGTCTGTAGCCGATCCTCGGTGGCGCTGGCACACATCCCTCGTGAGAGGGCGTCAGGGGATTCGTTAAGGGCCCCTGGCCGGTAAATGATGTCGTACTCGAAAGTGGAGAGCTCGATCCGCCACCTAAGAATCTTATCATTTTTAATCTTCCCCCTCTGTTTATTGTTGAACATAAACGCTACCGATCGCTGGTCGGTAAGTAGGGTGAAGCGTTTGCCGGCTAGGTAGTGGCGCCAGTGGCGCACTGCCTCCACGATGGCTTGGGCCTCCTTTTCCACGGAGGAGTGTCTGATCTCGGGGCCTTGGAGGGTCCTTGAGAAGAAAGCTACGGGCCGCCCCGCCTGGTTGAGGGTGGCCGCCAAGGCGAAGTCGGACGCATCACTTTCCACTTGAAATGGAGTGTTCTCGTCCACTGCCTGTAGCGTGGCCCGCTCAATATCCTGCTTAATGCTTTTGAAGGCGGCGTGGGCCTCAGCAGAGAGCGGAAAAGAGGATGCTTTCAAGAGGGGGCGGGCTTTGTTGGAGTAGTTGGGGATCATTGGGAATAGTAAGAAAATAACCCCAGGCACCTTTTCAGGGCTTTGGGAGTGTTGGGCAGGGGCAGCTCCCGTAGGGGGCGCAATCGGTCGGGGTCTGGTCCGATTTCCCCATTCTCCACCACGCTGCCCAGTATGCAGAGGCGCGTGGTGTTGAAAACGCACTTGTCCTCGTTATAGGTGAGGTTGAGTTTTTGTGCGGTTTTCAGGAACCTCTCGAGGTTCGAGTCGTGATCCTGCTGGTTGTGACCGCAGATGGTGACGTTGTCGAGGTAGGGGAAGGTTGCCTGCAAGTGGTGGTCATCGACCATGCGATCCATCTCCCTCTGAAAGACCGAGACCCCGTTCGTCACCCCAAAGGGGACTCTGAGGAATTGGTAGAGGCGTCCGTTCGCCTCGAAGGCGGTGTACGGGCGGTCCTCTGGTCTGATAGGGAGCTGGTGGTACGCTGACTTGAGGTCGATGGTGGAGAACACCCGGTATTGGGCGATTTGGTTCACCATTTCTGATATGCGGGGTAGCGGGTAGGCGTCTGGTAGGGTGTACCTGTTGATCATTTGACTACAGTCGATCACCATCCGTTTCTTCTCGCTACCCCTTACCACTACCACTTGGGCGCGCCACGGGCTGTTGCTGTGTTCAATAATGCGCTCTTTCAGGAGCCTGTCTACCTCGGTCGCGATAAACCGCCTGTCCTCCCAGCTGTACCTCCTGCTTTTGGTCGCTATTGGCCGGCAGTTAGGGGTAAGGTTCGCGAATAGCGAAGGCGGCTTTACCTTCAGGGTAGCCAGACCGCACACTGTGAGGGGCGGCTGGGACCCACCGTACTTGAGCGTGATGCTTTGGTGATTGCACTGGAAATCCAAACCCAAGATCACGCTCGCACATAGATTCTTCATGATTAATACTTTAAAATTATCATACACAGTTCCGTTAACGCACAATTGTACCGTGCAGTAACCCAGAATGGTCGATGTCTGGGTTTTATCGGCCATAGAGATGGTACCCTGAGCAGGGACCACCTTTAGGGAGAGTTGTTGTGCCAGTTCAGGGTGGATAAAACTCTCCGTGCTTCCACTGTCAATTAAGCATTTAACCCGGCACCCATTTACCTCGATGTCCACCATTGATTTGGATAGCGGATGCGGCCTGGTCTGGTCCACTGTGACCGATGCCACTGTAGGGCCCTGATCGAGACAAGATGGCGTCCACGCTGTCTGCTCATAAGATGGCGGACCCCACGAGGTCGGGCAAGATGGCGTCCAAGATGGCCGCTCCCACGGCGCACACGCGGCGGTGGCGGGTTTTCCGGCGGTTGGTTTTCCGGCGGGGTTCCCTCTGCACACCTTCCCGAAGTGCCCCTTCTTACCGCACTTAAAGCAGGTGGTGCCTTTCGCCGGGCACAGGTTTCTGGTGTGCTTTGGCTGCCCGCAGAAGTAGCAGTTGGGTCCTTGACGCGTCGCGGCTATCGTAGGGCTTCTGGGGGGAGAGCTGGGCCCCGCCGGTGTCGGGCTGCCGGGCGGGGAAGATGCCTTCCAAGATGGCGGCACCCTCGGCGCACACGTAGCGGCGTGGGCGGCGCGGGCTGAAGAGTAGGCGTCCGAGTTTCTCTGGGCCATCTCCAGGGACCACGCGGTGTCCGCAGCCTGTTTCAGGTCCAACTCCGTTTTTTCCAGCAGTCTTTGCCGGATGTGAGTGGAGCTGAGGCCTGTGATAAAGGCATCGCGAACAAGCTCGTCGGTGTACACTGCGGCTTTTACATCTCGGCACTTACAGTCCTTGCCAAGCTTTTTCAGGATGCTTAGGAACTCCTCCACCGATTCCCCAGGTCGCTGTGCGCGAGTAGCGAGTAGATGCCTAGCATACACCTCATTCGTAGGCTGCTGGTAATGCGCCTTTAAGGTGTTGCAGGCGGCCAGGTACGTATCGGCGTCTTGGATGAGGGGGTAAACCCGGTGGCTTACCCAATTGCGTAGCATTCCGAGTCGGTTCTTCGCAGTGTCCGTAGCGTCTTTGACGGCTGCGGAATTGTCCAGGAAAAATTCCATACAGTCAAACCAGTGTCCGAAGCGTGCTGATGCGTCCGGAGCATGTTGATCCAAATCCAAACGTTCGGGTTTCAGGAGTTGATCCATAGTGTTGAAAATTGAGTTAATAAAATTGATGTGCCTCAATTATTCCGAGACTCGAAGTTAGCAGAACAAAAGTAAGGCTTTTATTAACTCAAAACATAACACGTAAAATAGAGAGATGTCTACCTTCAGGAGGCTGATGCCCGACTGAAGTTAGATTACAAAGGGGCCAGGTATGGGCGGAGCCCTGCACACAACCAGTTCCAGCACATTCCAATACATAATACATGAGGACTGGGGGAAGGGAAAAGACACAGAAAGCAGGCAGTTACAAGACACAGAAAACAGGCAGTGATGAATGGAATATATTTCATCACAGGCACAAGCCATTCCCTCAGCGGGGGCCTGGAACCGACTTGCAATAAGCTGCTGACGGACGGCCCTTGCAATTTGTGCCTCCCTCCCGTCCTGGTGCTCCTCCTCCTCCTCCTCCTCCTCCTCCTCCTCTGCTGGTGCTCCAATGTCTGGTGGCAGTGGCTGAGTCCTGAGGATTGCCAGGTTATGCAGCATGCAGCACACTACAACGAAATGGGAGACTCGCTCAGGTGAGTACTGAAGGGCTCCCCCGGAATGGCCCAGACAGCGGAACCGTTGCTTTAGCACGCCAATTGTGTGCTCAATGATGTTCCTGGTTGCTTGATGGCTCTCATTGTATCGTTCTTCAGCAGGGGTGCCGGGCGCACGGAGCGGGGTCATCAGCCAGGTGCACAGAGGATAGCCCTTGTCCCTGAGAAGCCAGCCTCCTGGGTGAGCCGGGGCTTCGAAAAGGTCTGCCACAGAAGTCTGGCACAGGATGAAGGCATCATGGCTGCTGCCTGGAAAGCGGGCATTGACAGCTAGTATCAGCTGTCTGTGGTCACACACCAACTGGACGTTCAACGAATGGAACCCCTTCCGGTTGCGGTAATCCTCGGCATTCTCTTGCGGCACCCGCAAAGCCACATGCGTGCAGTCAATGGCGCCCTGGACCATGGGGAAGCCCGCTATTCTTGCAAATCCCATTGCGCACTCTTGCTGCTTGTCCAGGGTCATGGGGAAGGAAATGTACTGACGTCTCCTTTTAAAGAGGGCATTCATGACTTGGCGGATGCAGCAATGCACCACGAACTGGGAGACATTGGCAATGTCCCCAGTAGCAGATTGGAAGGAGCCGGTGGCATAGAAGTTGAGAGCCACTGTGACCTTCACTGCCACCGACAGAGACGTCCTGCTCCTCAGTTGAGGCTGCAGATCTGGCTGAAGCAGGTGGCAGAGCTCAGTGACCACCTCCCTGCTGAATCGAAGCCTCCGAAAACACTGCTCCTCAGACATGTTGAGGTATGAGAACTGTTGGCCGAATACCCTGGGAGGGTAAGGTCTCCTGTGCCGACGCCTGTTGGCCCTCCTCCATCTGGCCATGATTGGCACTCTCTCTCGGCGTCTCTGAGCCCTCTCAATGCAATGGAGAAGCCCAACATTCCCACCCATTGCAGCCCCCATAGTATGTGGCCACTCAAGGTTTTGCCAGTGAAAAAGCAAACCAACTACAAAGTTCTGGGCCGAAGCCAGAAGTACCTGTGCGAGCGCTGACTCAATGCAGAAATCTCTCTCCCTTTGTCTCTCTGCAAATCTCTCTCTCTCTCACAGAAGGAGTGGTCCAAAAATGGCTACCACAAAGAAGCCAGGAAGAACCCCCTTTAAATAGCGCCCCCCCAGCCCCACAGCGACTGGGAACCGTTCTAGTCGCTGGGAGCGCCAGGCGGAAAGGGGGGGGGCACCACTGAAGTTCCAGTTCGGGGCGCCCCAAGGGCGTTGCACCATGAAATGACGTCAGGATCTGTGCGCGCAGCTGAGCGGGTGTTGCGGTTTTGCGCCGCCGCTAAATGTCCGCTCAATTTTGCGAGAGGCACAGGTCTCGCCGCGCCCGGGCGCTAGCCGCATCGCGCCCCACTTATCGCCCTCTTAAGGCACTAACGGGTGGCGCTAACAACTGAATTTCTCCCCCTTAGTCTCTGTCCTTGTTGTTATCAGTGTTACAGAAGCAGTGTTTAATGCAGCTGGCCTTCTGAGAGATAAGGGGAACTGAACTTCATAGGGAGTCGGCCATTTCTATCTCTGCCTCAAACACCTTATCTTCCTTTGTAATGTCTGTTCGCAACCAAAAGCGGACACTGTTTATCATCTCAAGAATTAAGCGACTTTGCTCACAGAAGCTAGAAACTGTTATGCTGTATGCCAGAACACTTCAGGGCGGCTCCTGACATTGAGTGACCAATCACGCCAACCAATAAGGGAGTGACGGTAGTGATGCTGTTTGTATGTGTACGCCTACTTTTGCAACTTAATGGGCGCTACCTATCAAAAGGTATATCAAGGCTTGTAGATTGTATTTCGTTGAGAGGAAAGGTTCGATTCTGGGGAAATCAGCCTCTCTCCCTTGTGCACAAGCTTTCTAGCTATTTACTAATAAAACCTTCACTTTATTCTCAATTCCGTCTCCGTCTAGAGTTTCTCCGAATTCGAATCTAACAGTACACACTGCAGCTACGGTACGTCGGTGGTGGAGGGAGTGAATGTTTAAGGTGGTGGATGGGATGTCAATGAAGTGGGTGCCGAATTGGGCTCAAAATGGCTTCCAAGCAGCCCTGCACAATTCTGGTGTGGGCCGCGCCAGACACCATCTCGGTGAGGGCGGTAGGGCGGCCATTAGGAGTGTGCGCTAGATGTATGGTAAGTAGGCAGATCCTGACGTCAACCAGTGTGCAACGCTGATTTGATGCCAGTGCTGCCATTTTAGTTGTCATCGCTGGAGCTAACGCCCTCTATTAACCTCGCACAGCTGAACATGCGTTCAGCAGCAGGAAGGACCCGCACTAGCGATATTTAAAGGGATCATCAACAACTTTCAGGTAACTTGCTTTTTGATTTCTACTGGCTCTGTGTAAGTTTGTGGAATTGTTTGGAGCTGTATCGAGTTATTTCAAGTTGGTGAGGTGGCAGAGAGTGGTGCTGCAAGTGGAGAAGGCCTTTCTTCTGAATTCAAGGATTCTGGTGAGACCGCTTGCTCTCACTCATGGGGGCTCTCATTGTCATCCCCCTTGGCCTGCAGCATGACGGGGAGATGAGGAGAGGCAGCAAAGAAGAGGACAAGCGGCTCGCAGAGGGAGGAGGAGGAGTGAGAGAAGGGCTCTCAATAGGAGGCCTTACCCACCGAGGGTCTTCTGAGAGCCATTCCCTTACCTCAGCCTGAGCCAGGAGCAGTGTGTAAAGCGTGTGTAATGATGGTGAAGACCCTGCCTGAGGGAGGATCTTCATCTCGAAGTTGAGACAACGAACCTCGACGTGCCATTGGGCACCTTGGTTTAGGAAGAACCTTCACAGGTCAGATCACCCTGTCCATATCCTACTTTAGGCCCAACCCTAAAAAGAGAATAAAAGAAAGACCTAGGGAGTTTTTTCACAGAGACGGTGAAGGGGTCTTGTCACGGTCCTATGCTTTTGCTGTATAACTGGTGTGTTATATTCCGTCTTAAACTCTGATTAAACACAATGGCCTAGAAATTCAGTTGGGCGCGCCAGCCGTTAGCGCCTTAGGGGGAGTAGATCTCGAGCGCTAGGCGCTTATCGCCCGGGCGCAGCGCGATCTGCGCCTCTCCCCAACTTCAGGACATACTTAGCGCCGGCGCAAAGTCTTACCGCGCGCCCTGCTGCGCGCGCAGATCATGACGTCATATAATAGTGCAACGTCCTTTGTGCGCCCCAAACCGGAACTTCACTCGCGCCGGCCCATTGTGCGCCGGGCGTCCCGAGCGACTGTGAAGTGGAACGGTACACAGGCCAGCTGGGCCGGGGGGAGCGCTAATTAAAGGGCACTTACCCAGCAGTATAAAGGCCAGCCATTTTGCAGCATTCACTCTTGTGCAACGGTTTTTTGGACAGAGACCAAGGAGGAGAGTTTACTGGTTTGGACCAACACTTGGACAGGTATTTTTGGCTCAGGCCAGAGCTTACCAATTATCTTTGCCTTCATTCAGAGCTCAGTGTTTGCCAGCATATAATGGGGGCTGCATTGGGTGGCAACGCTGAATTTCAGCCTTATGCCAGAAGGGCTTACAGACGCCGTGAGAGAGTGGCAGCCCTGGCTAGATGCAGAGGGGGCAACAGGCGTCGCCAACTGAGGCCTTACCCACGCAGGGTATACCGCCAGCAGACCTCCTATCTGACCATGTCTGCCGCGATGTGTGTTAGGAGGCTGCGATTCCGAAGGGAGGTGGTTGCAGACATCTGCCGGCTGCTTCAGAGAGATCTGCAGCCACAGCTGATGCGCAGGACGTCTCTGTCGGTGGCAGTGAAGGTGACGGTGGCTCTCAACTTCTATGCCTCCGGCTCCTTCCAATCCGCTACTGGGGACATCGCTAACATCTCCCAGTTCGCCGTGCATTGCTGCATCCGCCAGGTGACCGAAGCCCTTTTCAGAAGGAGACATCAATTCATCTCCTTCCCCATGACCCTGGACAAGCAGCAGCAGTGTGCAGTGGGGTTTGCAAGAATAGCGGGCTTCCCCATGGTGCAGGGCGCCATTGACTGCATGCATGTGGCTTTGCGGGCACCTCTTGAGCATGCCGAGGATTACCGCAACCGGAAGGGCTACCATTCCCTCAATGTACAGCTGGTGTGTGACCACAGGCAGCGCATCCTAGCTGTCAATGCCCGCTTTCCAGGCAGCAGCCACGATGCCTTTATCCTGCGACAGACAACTGTGGCTGACATGTTCCAGGCACAGCCTCCCCCAAGAGGATGGCTTATCGGGGACAAAGGCTATCCTTTGTGTACCTGGCTCATGACCCCGCTCCGCGCGCCCACGACCCCTGCTGAAGAGGCATACAACGAGAGCCATCAAGCGACGAGGAGCCTCATAGAACAAACAATCGGCGTGCTCAAGCAATGGTTCCGCTGTCTCGACCGCTCCGGGGGAGCCCTCCAGTATTCGCAGGATCGAGTCTCCCAATTCGTCGTCGTTTGCTGCATGCTGCACAACCTGGCTATCCGCAGGACTCAGGCACTGCCACCTCACGTTGGACCACCACCTCAGGAGGAGGAGCAGGAGGAGCATGAGGACGACGAGGACGAGGAGTACCAGCCCAGGAGGGATGCACAAGGTCCAAGGGCCGCCCGTCGTTGGCTTATTGAACGTCACTTCTAGGCCCCCTGTCAGGGAATGGCTTGTGCCAATGATAGAACATGATTGCAGCCGCTCCGCAAGCCCTCAGCCAGTTAAGGCAACAAACACTTCAAAGATCAAACATGGACAATGTGAATAAATAAAATGCTTTATTGTACAATCTATGGGCCCTTCCCACATGAAAACCAAAAACAGAGGAAACCCCCAAAAAACACTCAAACACATTACTCGCTCCCACAACCTGGGGAGGATTAACAAAATAGGGCAACTAAAATGGCCGTCATTCTCGGCCTTCGTCCAAAACAAACATCACATCATCGGCCTTCAAAAAACAAACATCCAATTCTCGGCCTCAAGAAACAAACACAAATGGCCACACATTCGACTATTTGGCCCGCTAGGGCGATGCCTTGGCCATCTTTGGGTGGCCCCTGCCCGCCCTGCTGCTCCGCCTCAAAGTAAGGCCATTGCCTGCTGCAAGGCTGGGGGCAGGCTCCTGAGGGGCACATGTCGTGATGGCAGATGCCCTTGGGGGTCGGCCTAGTCGAGGTCTGGGCGTCGAGCGGCCGGCTGTTGATTACTGCAGCTGTGGCTGGCCAGCATCAGTCGCTGCAGCAGCTCCTGGCAGCTCCACTGGGGGAGTGGCAGTGGCGGCTGGAGGAATGGCGGCAAGCTGGCGGATGGCAGGCGCTCGCTGGTCGCCTGAGGCACTGGCACTCGCCCGGGCCAGCACTGCAGCATGCGCACCAATCTGCCGAGGGACAGACCGATGTGCTGCTGCAGCGCGCCGGGTGCCCTGGTGATGCCTGGCTGACACAGCGAGTGTGGCAGCAGTGAGTGCCCGTGTTGACCTGTTCACTGACCGCAGCAGAGCAGCCAGTGACTGGACGGCACCACTAATCACCTGGCCAGTCTCTGAAAGATCTGCCCGGTATTCCGTCCGACTGGTGGCCTCTAAGGGCCCGAACTCGGTCACACTCCGAGAGAGGGAATCGATGGACTCAGGCAACCGTGCCACTGCCGCCATGAGCTCCGTGTGCCGGCGCTCCGAGTCCGCGGACAAGTCTTCGAGGCGTTCCATCTCCTCGGCGAAGAGCATCTCCTGACTGGAGGCCGGACTCTCCCTCTGGGGAGAAGGCCGCCGAGCTGGCCGACCCTTCCTGCGTTGCTGGAGGCCACTGGGCCCAGCAATTGGACTCCCCTCCGACGCATCCCCCCTCTGGGGAGAAGGCCGCCGAGCTTCCACCCCCCTCCCGCCTTTCTGCAGCACGCAGGTCCCAGGAGCTCCCCTCCCCTTCGACACTTCCGCCACGCTGCCCTCCAGGGAAGACGTGTCCCCTACATTGGCCTGGGTGGCCGCGGCTGAGGGTTCCCCTGATGGGCCGTCTTCCTCTTGCTCCTCCTCCTGCTCCTCCTCGGAGGGTCTGTCACTGGCAAGTTGAGGGACCTCCTCTTGACCATCTGAAAGCAGGAAGGCACAAGAGTAGCTTTAGAGTGAGGAGAGGGCGTCAGTGCGGGATGCATGAGTGGTGGCATTCAATGCATTGGTCGGGCAGTGGCAAAGGATGTAGATCTGATGCGCAAGTGGGACGAGAGAGGTGCAAAAGGTGATGTCCTTACGATTGCTTCCCAGAACAGGGTCGGCATCTCCACATGCAACGGGCCCAATCACCCCGCCACCCATGAGGCGCTCCACGCGATGTTGCAGGTCGGTGAGTGGCTGGATATGGGGTCGTCCTCCCCCGGTCGCAGTCCGGCTCTTGCGATTATTCGCCAGCTTGGCCTGCAAGAGAAAGGACGGCCTCTAAGTACAGTTTGTCGCCGTGATCTTGTGTGCACTGCCTCCCATGGTGGAATAGCTTGGCCAGTGTGTCGCCATGATCTGCTGTGCACTGCCTCCCATGGTGGAATAGCCTGGCCAGTGTGTCGCCATGATCTGCTGTGCACTGCCTCCCATGGTGGAATAGCTTGGCCAGTGTGTTCAGTGCAGAATGTGCAATTGATGCTCATGCCTGTGCCATAGCTGCTGGATGAAGGCTGGCCATTAGAGCTTTCAGGTCCCTTTGCCCATAATGTGAGGTGCACATACAAGGATGAGGAGGTCATTGGAAAGGGTACTCACCCTGACAATGCGTGTGAGGTCATTTAACTTTTTGTGGCATTGGGCACCGGTCCTGGGGACGTCGCTGTTGGCTGACAGCTTGCTGGCGACATGCCTCCAGGCTCTCCTGTAGACGCGGACCGTCGCCTTCTTGCCATTGTCCGGGTACAAAACATGGCGCCTCTTCTCCACAGCAGCAAGCAGCACACTCAGATCACGCTCTGAGAAGCGCTGCGCACGTTCACGGGCCTTCTCCATGTCTTCAGGCGCTATTTGGGTCCAGCAGCAGTGTTCAGGCCTAGCTGGAGGGCTCCACTATCCAGGGCGTGGCAGCAGACACAGTCGACCCTTCCCCCTTAAGAGCTGGCCGGCGCCAGGGTGTCTGCTGTCAGTCACGAGATGGCCGCACCTGCGCTGCGCCCGGCCTCGGCGCTATCGAGCACCACCTCCGGCTTAGCGCCCAAAGAGAGGCGTCCAACAGCAGTTTTAGCGCTCGCCCGAACTAGTAGGGCGAAGCTAATGAATGTCGGAGAAGTGGCCTAGATTTTGCGGCGGCCACAAACTTTAGCGGACGCCCCACTTTAGCGCCCCAAAAGTGGCGTCAATGAATTTCTAGGCCAATATTCCCACTGATGTAAGAAAATTACTAGGCATTTGGTCTCAGTATTAAACAAAGCTTTAATCAACTGTTTTTAACATGGAAATCTAGTTGTGTCCTTCACTAGTTCCTGTTAAAGAATGTCCTGAGCAAGCTGGGCCCATGCCTGAGTATTTATACTCTCCCTGGACAGTGCCACCAGCAGGCCGCCCAGTATTATTTCATAAGTTATTTCCACATGAATGACAAGATTCATGTCACCCACCATATTGGTTTGCAGTCGATCCTGATTACTTGAAAGACTAGAGATAAACTAACATCAACAAATTGGCTAATCCAGTAGTGGCGACCACGAAGGGACTGCAAAAGTGTTATTGTGGAGAAACGAGTGATGGACGGACACGGTTTATAATGTCATCAAACGGTACCAGGCGCAATGATAGAGTAGGAAAACTTGACAGAGAGGGTGCGTTTTGTTACTGAAACCTAAAAGAGAATGGCGGGTGCTTATTATAGAGATAAAACTCGTGAACAGTCTCCCAGAGAAATTAGGCGTCCAGGGGGCCCAAGAGGTTATCGAGTGGTCCAAAAAGGATGGATTTAGTTACTCCAAGTGCATGGATGAGCTAGCTTCCCAAGTGAATGGAAAGGAAATTAAGCTGAAGACAGCCAGAAATAAACTGGCCTATACAGCCCACCCGTTCGGAAGAAGAACTCAAGCTCTTAAAAGAACAAAATGCTCAATATGACAGAGAGGTGGGAGATTGGCAGGATCTCTATGCTATTCTCTGTTTCCTCCTCCGCCAAGAGGAGTCAGCAGCAGCCGAGGCCCGACTGGCTTCGCGATGGCATCGGCAGGTGTTTGAGAACAAGTCCTTAAAAGCTAAGAATGAACTTCTGCCCTCACAACTTGAGGACGCAAGAGGAGCCCTAAGGGAATTACAAGAAAAAAAACCTCTTCCGGTGGGCACTGACCACACCCACTGTGAATTAAACATCATGGAATTGCAAGGGAAATTGGGAAAGCATTCGGCTGTTGTGGCAGCCCTCAGTCGCTCTAAACCAGGAGACCCCCGATATTGACCGGGAAGACCGGACTAAACACAATCAATCCCACAAAGGCTCCAATGGTCAGGGTAGCTCTCCGCCTTCCGCACCCTCTCCCCCTTATTCAGGACAGGACGTCCCAGTAGAGGAAAGAAAAGTTAGTCTCATCACTAATGCAACTGGACCATCCAAGCAGATGAGGAGGATGAGTTGGACACCGATGCTAAGGTCTCTACCTCCTCTGTGGCATATTCCCCACTAGACCAACCCGACCAAGCCACTAGAGAAAGAGTCACTACTACAAGCAGGAGCCTGAACCCGGCAGAATGTAAGGCGCTAGTAGACGAAATGGGACCGATAGACTGGGGAATGAATCTGGTCACCCTGGCCAGTGATTGGAGTAGGTTCCGCCCCAACCACCCTGAATTAGCGAGAGCGAGAGATGCGAATAAACTTAAAGTCAGGAGAGAGGAGAAGCACAAAGAGCAGGAGAGAGAGAGAGAGAGAGCGAGAGATAGAGAGGGAAAATGATCTAAGCTGCATGCTAACCCATCTGAAAACTCAGCATAGGAAGGGAAAAAACAGGGGATTAGTGAATAAGCTGCTGAGATGACAGTTTACAAAGCGAAGAATAAAAAAGAAACTTAAAACTGTCACTTAAGCTGATGGTACATGCTTGCTGCCAGCTTCAGTACCAAGGAAAATAAAACACAAGATTTGCTGAGTGAAAGGAACCTTAAAGGAATGCTGGAATTTCAGTTTGTGTTAAAGTGTGGAAGTTTTCCTGACTATGAATGTTTAAGAAGTTACAGTATTCCTTTCGTCTGAAAGTCTGTCTTTGAAAGAAAGTGCCTGTTCTGTTTGTTTTAGCTCCACCCAATTCTCTGTGCATAGAGCTGAAAGCCGTTGAACCCGTTGTAGTCCTGCCTTGGATGTTGGAAGTTTTAAGAATGTGCGAATGTGTTGAATGTGTTCATTTCAATTTAAGATTGTGTACCTAGAAGTGGGAGAAACTTTGTGATTTGCATTTCAAGTTAAAGACACCGCTGTGGATATATTTCGACTATGATGTATGTTGCTATGAAATGCACAAAAGACAAAAGATGAACTTCAGCCTCGAAGTTACAGTTGCCATGGTTTCATAGAAACATAGAAGATAGGAGCAGGAGTAGGTCATTCGGCCCCTCGAGCCTGCTCCGACATTCAATGCGATCATGGCTGATCATCCAAATTCAGTACCCTGTCCCTGCTTTCTCCCCATATCCCTTGATCCCTTTAGCCTTAAGAAATATATCCAACTCCTTCTTGAATATATTTAATGAATTGGCCTCAACTGCCCTCTGTGGTAGATAATTCCACAGGTTCACCACTCTCTGGGTGAAGAAATTCCTCCTCATCTCTGTCCTAAATGGCTTACCCCTTACCCTTAGACTGTGACCCCTGGTTCTGGACTCCCCAACCATCAGGAACATCCTTCCTGCATCTAGTCTGTCTAGTCCTGTTAGAATTTTATAAGTTTCAATGAGATCCCCTCTCATTCTTCTAAACTCCAGCGAGTACAAACTGATAAAATGGACTCAGGCATAATATGGTGGGTTATAAAGAACTTTTAAAAATGTGTTAATAACTAAGACCAAGTGGGAACATTCTTTAATATTGCACTGGACAATAAAGTTCCTCCAGTGCTCAGGAATGAGATAGGAATGGTAATTAATGGGATTGCCCCACTTACAATGCAGATAGAAACAGGAAAATTGCACTACCAAATGTGATGTTCATAACTTTCTAGTGAAAGTCAGGAAAGTGTAGTTAAGAATAGTAAATTGATAGCTTTCTCTTGGTGACATTTATGCCCTTGCCTATAATGAACTTTTTTAGAAAACCGAATTTGATATTCCGGCCGCTACCCGAAACATCGGGACCATGCAGAGGAAGATGAGCAAAGATCTCCAGACAATCTTTTGATAAGATCACCTGAAAGCCCGAGATTGGCTTGTATCGGATGACACGTGCGGCATGATATTGAGATACCGGTGTGAGTGTGCAAATGTGATTCGTTACAGATGGAGCAATTACCATCCAGAAATGCATGGTGCATGGTAAATCTGCACTGAAGAACGGGTCTCAGACACGCTCAGTTACTTGACAGCAGCAAGACATGAAATGGTTAATGTGGCTCAGGAGAGTGAGACAACTTTTAAAGCATTGACACATACTCCATTGAGAAACTATCTAATTAATGAAACAATCAGAAAAGAGTTAAACACACTGCTACCTGTTAGAGGGAGTGAAATTTAAGTTGAAGCGAGGAGTTACATGGAATTTGGATGGGGACAATTGAGGCTAGGGAGAATCAAGTTTAGTAAGAATTATCCACAAGATGGATACGAGTAAAAGAGAGATGTGGAGAATCTTTTAAGTCCATGATTTGTTGATTAGATGTTAAACTGTAGCTTTTTTTATAATGTCTGTTTTCTTGTCTGCGCATAAGCCAATTGTGCACTCATGCCTATGACTAACCAGCACCAACAAATTAATTGAGCACACCGAAAGAGAAGATCCGAAGCAATGTAGAGGAGACCCCAGACGGGGTAAGATCAGGAAAGATAGAAGAAACAGAGGATATCCCAGGTGGGGCAGAATTGGAACGTCGGAACAGTGAATTGAATTTGAGTAAGGGGTCGAAGGTTGCTCCTCCCCCTCAAAGGAGTGGACTGTAAGAAAGGGGGAAATCTTCATTCCTGAGTCTTCCTACTAACTAACGCCCAAGTTGAGAAAGCTTAAGTAAATTAGGGGAGCACGAATGGTGGGGAGAAGCCTATAATGTCAACCAGCATCCCTGGGCACGAATGATATCAGCAGACCCAGTGATTGCCCAGTGTCTGGTCTTAATCGCCCTTATTATAATGTCTTGCTTTTTGAAACATCTAACGCTCCAGAGAAATGAACGAGTGGCTCAAAGACTGGTGTGGGAGAAATGGGCTTCGATTTGTGGGGCACTGGTACCAGTACTGGGATAAGAGGGAGCTGTTCCCTTTGGACGGGCTTCACTTGAACCATGCTGGGGCTAGAGTCCTGGTGAATCGAATAACTAGGGCAGTAGAGAGGGCTTTAAACTAAATAGTGGGGGGGGAGGATCCAGGTGAGCGGGAATTTAAAAAGTCAATGAGAATTGAGAAAGCAATAGAGCAGGATAGAGATGGTGGAAATAATAAACAGGGTGTGACAGGAAGGGACAGAATGTTTAAAAATAAGAGTGTAACAGAAAAAAAGGCCAAAACAAGGACAAATGGTAAAAAGACAAATTTAAAAGCTCTATATCTGAATGCACGCAGCATTCGTAACAAGATAAATGAGTTGACGGCACAAATAGATACAAACGGGTATGATCTGATCGCCTTTACAGAGACGTGGTTGCAAGGCAACCAGGGCTGGGAACTGAATATTCCAGGGTATATGATAATTTGGAAGGATAGGAAGAAAGGAAAGGGAGGTGGGCTGGCTTTGTTGGTAAAAGATGGTATCAGTGCAGTGGTGAGAAGTGATATTGGCTCAGAAGATCAAGATGTAGAATCGGTTTGGGTGGAGATAAAATAAGAGGAAAAAGTCTCTGGTGGGCGTAGTCTACAGGCCCCCGAACAGTAGCAATACTGTTGGACAGAGTATAAATCAACAAATAATGGTGGCCTGTAAAAAAGATACGGTAATAATCATGGGTGATTTTAATCTCCATATTGATTGGACAAATCAAATTGGCCAGGGTAGCCTGGAGGAGGAGTTCATAGAGTGCATCCGGGATGGTTTCCTAGAACAGTATGTAATGGAACCAACCAGGGAGCAGGCTATCTTGGATCTGGTACTATGTAATGAGATAGAATTAATAAATGATCTCATAGTAAAGGATCCTCTAGGAAAGAGTGATCATAGCATGGTTGAATTTCAAATTTAGTTGGAGGGTGAGAAAGTTGTATCCCAAACCAGTGTCCTGATCTTAAACAAAGGCAATTATAATGGCATGAGGGCAGAACTGGCTAAAGTGGACTGGAAAAACAAATTAAAGGGTAAGAAATTTGAAATGCAGTTGCGGACATTTAAGGAGATATTTCATAACTCTCAACAAAAATATATTCCAGTGCGAAAGAAATATTTTAAGAGAAGGGAGCACCATCCGTGGTGAACTAAGGAAGTAAAGGATGGTATCAAATTGAAAATGAAGGCATACAATGTTGCCAAGACTGGTGGGAGATCAGAGGATTGGGACATTTTTAAAAACCAACAAAGGATGACTAAAAAAATAATAAAGAGAGAGAAGATGAATTATAACAGTAAGCTGGCAAGAAACATTAAAACAGATAGTAAGAGCTTCTACAGGTATATAAAAAGAAGAGGGTAGCTAAAGTAAACATTGATCCCTTAGAGGATGAGACTGGGGAATTAATAATGGGGAATGGGGAAATGGCAGAAACTCTGAACAAATATTTTGTATCTGTCTTCACTGTAGAAGACACTAACAACATCCCAATAATGGATAATCAAGGGGCCACAGGGAGTGGGGAACTAAACACAATCACTATCACTAAGGAAATATTACTCTGTAAAATAATGGGACTAAAAGGCGACAAGTCCCCTGGACCAGATGGCCTGCATCCCAGGGTCTTAAAAGAAGTGGCTGCAGAGATAGTGGATACATTTGTTGCAATATACCAAAATTTCCTGGACTCTGGAGAGGTCCCAGCGGATTGGAAAACCATTAATGTAACACCCCTATTTAAGAAAGGAGGGAGACAGAAAGCAGGAAACTATAGACCAATTAGCCTAACATCTGTTGTTGAGAAAATGCTGGAGTCCTTCATTAAGGAAGCAGTAGCAGGGCATTTAGAAAATTATAATGCAGTCAAACAGAGTCAGCATGGTTTTAGGAAAGGGAAATCATGTTTAGCAAATTTGCGGCAATTCTTTGAGGATGTAACAAGCAGGGTGGACAAGGGTGAGCCAGTGGATGTGGTGTATTTGGATTTCCAGAAGGCATTCGATAAGGTGCCACATAAAAGGTTACTGCATAAGATAAGAGCTCATGGAGTTGTGGGTAATATATTAGCATGGATAGAGAATTGGCTAACTAACAGAAAGCAGAGATTCGGGATAAATGGGTCATTTTCTGGTTGGCAAACGGTAACTAGTGGGGTGCCACAAGGATCGGTGCTGGGACCCCAACTATTTACAATCTACAGTAATGACTTGGGTGAAGGGATCAAGTGTATGTAGCCAAGTTTGTGGATGATACAAAGATGAGTGGGAAAGCAAGTTGTGCAGAGGACTCAAAGAATCTGCAAAGGGATATAGACAGGCTAGGTGAGTGGGCAAACATTTGGCAGATGGAGTATAACGTGGGAAAGTGCGAGGTTATCCACTTTGGCCGGAAAAATAAAAAAGCAAACTATTATTTAAATGGAGAGAGGTTACAAAATGCTGCAGTTCAGAGGGACCTGGGGGTCCTTGTGCATGAAACACAAAAAGTTAGCATGCAGGTACAGCAAGTAATCAAAAAGGCAAATGGAATGTTTGCCTTTATTTCAAGGGGGTTGGAGTATAGAAGCAGGGACGTCCTGCTACAACTGTACAGGGTATTGGTGAGACCACACCTTGAGTACTGCGTACAGTTTTGGTCTCCTTATTTAAGGAAGAATATACTTGCATTGGAGGCAGTTCAGAGATGATTCACTAGGTTAATTCCAGAGATGAGGGGTTTGACTTATGAGGAAAGGTTGAGCAGGCTGGGCCTATACTCATTGGAATTTAGAAGAATGAGAGGTGATCTTATCGAAACATGTAAGATACTGAGGGGGCTCGACAGGGTAGATGCTGATGAGGAAATCTAGAACTCGGGGGCACAGTCTCAGAATAAAGGGATCGCCCTTTTAGAACTGAGATGAGGAGGAACTTTGTGGAATTCTCTGCCCCAGAGAACTGTGGAGGTTGGGTCATTAAATATATTTAAAGTGGAGATAGACAAATTTTTGCTAGATAAGGGAGTGAAGGGTTATGGGGTGCGGGCTGGGAAATGGCTTTGAGCCCTAGATCGGCCACGGTCTTATTGAATGGCGGAGCAGGCTCGAGGGGCCAAGTGGCCTATTCCTGCTCCTATTTCTTATGTTCTTATGTTCTTATCTAACCATTGAACTAACAATTTAGAGCTGGCACAATGTATGCAAAATTGAAAGTGAGAGGTCGAAATAAAGTTTACTCCCTCTCAAGGTGAGGAGTTTGTTAGAAATTAGGGTATTCAAAATATATGGGGTTATGCAAATAATACTGTGCTTAGATAATTGTATTAGAACTTGAGACAAAAGATCTCTTCCGACTAGTATTAGAATAACTGGATAGATGCTTAGAATCTGCTTATGTTTTGGTTCCCTGCGGATGTTCTAACATCCTGCACCATGTTTCCAGACTAGCTGTCTGCTGTTTATGTGCTAGAAAGGTTGTTGATGGTACCTTTGATTTGGCCAACCGAGGCCCAACGTCTATATTTCTTCCATTATTACTAATAACCATAGTATAAGGCTAAGTTAGGATTTTGACTTTGTTTAACAAAACTGCTTTAAAATGTGTAAGTTAATTAAGTATAACGACATAGAATAGAAGATATCTTTGGGAATTTAATGATTCATTCCATGGTATAATAGTTGCATGAACAGCATGAACATAAATAACGGATAACAAGCAGTTACGAACATCTGATGGCCGAGAATGGCTTGTCTGACTCCAAACTAGGGAGGATAGGGACAAGGGAGATAAGAGAAATTCCGATGGGTAGGCCTGCAAAACGTATAAACAATAAAGCATGTGTAATGATTGTGAAGACCCCTCCTGGAGGGAGGATCTTCATCTCGAAGTTGAGTCAAAGAACTGGATGTGCCATTGGGCACCTTGGTTTAGGAAGAACCCTTACAGGTCAGATCACCCTGTCCATATCCTACTTTAGGCCCATCCATAAAAAGAGAATAAAAGAAAGATCTAGGGAGCGTTTTCACAGAGATGGTGAAGGGGTCCGGTACCAGCTGCTTATCACGGTCGTATGTTTTTGTTGTATAACTAGTGTGTTATATTCCGTCTTAAACTCTGATTAAACACAATAGGGGGAAAATTCAGCTGGTTTGCACCTCCCGTTAGCGCCTTAAGAGGGCGCTAATGGGGGTGCAACGCAATTAGCGCCCGGGCACGGCGATATCTGCGCCTCTCGTGAAATTGACCGTACATTTTGCGGTGGCGCTAAACAATACCGCCCGATCTCCTGCGCACACAGATCTTGACATAATTCGAGAGTGCAACGCCCTTGTGACGCCCCGGGACGGAAATTGAGTGGCGCCCCCCTCCTTTCCGCCTGGCGCAACCAGCGACAGGTAGATTGGAACGCTTCCCAGTCGCTGAGGGGCTGGGGGGGTGGGGGGCACTATTTAAAGGGGGCCTCTTCCTGGCTTTTGTGTGGTAGCCTTTTTTGCACCACTCATTCTGAGAGAGAGACAGAGATTTTGAGAGAGACAAAGAGAGGAAGAGAGACTTCTGCATTGAGTCAACGCTGTCTGAGGTAGTTTTGGCTTCTGACCATAACTTTGCAGGTACTTTGGTTTTCGACCTTCATAACTTTGATTGCCTAGATACTATGGGGGCTGCAACGAATGGGGACGTCGTCCTTCTCCATCACATTCGGAGGGCACAGAGACTGTAGGGGGATTCTCTTGCTCGTTCTGGTCTCCTGCCAGGCTTCGTGCAATAATTACCCTTGAGTGGTTCGACCCACTCCCCCTACGGTTCTAGATCTTGGACTTAGATTCAGAGAACAGTAGTGCAGAGAAAGGACTCAATAGACCAGGTTGAATAGCACGAAATGGATGCTTTTATTTTTAAACAGTTTGAAGCACTACAAAATACATGTCATAGGCACAGATTAAAGTAACTACAATCATGCACAAATGTATGAACTTGACTCTATGGAAATGGGGAACACACGGCACATCGTAAAAGGGAAAACACATTACGATTACCCTTAACTCCCTCCCCTATACCTAAACTAAGTTTCGACCTGGGGAACTTGGGATCCTGCTCACCGCTCTCAAAATCGCGAAAAAGGGGGTTCGCAGCCTTTTGGCACCGCTTTCCGTCATCACGTGGATTTGGAAACTTCTGGCGCAGTCGATATTCTCTCTCTCTCTCTCTCTCGAGGCGGTGGGGTAGACACAGCCTCGATGAGCGCTCGTCAAGGTTGAAGATCCCTAAGTCTGTTGTCGATTTTGGTTCATGGAGCAGACCAACAACCAGATGGGATGTTGAGACACGGAAGTGTCAGGCCCGGAATGTCCTTTTCTCCGGCCTGGATCGTCGGTTTTCCAGAGGGTTTCTTCTCCTTCGGCCTGGGTCGTCGATGATCTCCCGACCCCAGTACCCGGGCCACCCTTGTCGTCTTCTCGTCGTGGCCGAGCCTTGTCTGGCTGAACACCGACCACGTTGTCTTTTCACCGAAATTGTCTGTCCGAAGCGTCTTTAAAAAGACAAAACGTCTTCATCGATTCTGAGTCTACTGAGGTGGAAGAGGCGCCGATCCTGGCACCGTCCGTCCTTCGTTCGTCCGTTCGTTCCGTCGATCACTCCGATAACGTCGATCGTGTTTCCTCCGAATGTTCCTTGTAGAAGAAGCTGTCTTTCCGAGTGTCTTTGATGGACTTTCAATCCATAGTTATACTCTTTTGGGACAGTCTTATCTCCCACCAAATCATAGTCCTATCTTTGTATTAATTTTGGCGGGCAGAAATCTCTGCAGGGGCGCTTTGTCTTGTAACGGGAGCCGGTGATAACTTAACTGGCCTTCCTGGCCGATAATGTCTTTTAATGTCTTTTACATTGTCATCGCGACTCGGTTCGCATATTGATCGGTCCGGAGATTTTCCTTGATGGCTGTTAAACGGTTTCTCCTTTGTACAATAAATGGGTATAAGTGTTTTTGCATTGTCCGCCCATATCTTGATGGGCCCTGTTCTGCCCTCGCAACGCGATCCTATGCAGAGCTAGACAGATAGCGAACAACTCGATATCTTCCAATAAAATCACAAGGCTTGACTTTTCTTGTAACGCTTTACTGAAAGATTCTTACTGTAGAACTGAAATACAACACAGAAATGGAAGGACACATTAGTATACAGACGCATAATTGATATGTATACACAAATTTAGGTACGCCTGGGCAACACGGTACATCTGGCAACGAATTACATTTAGCAAGCTGGAAGGCATTCTCTTTAAATTAGCCCTGTACATAGTGTATCAAATACGGCTGCTAGTTAACCAGCTAGACAGAGAAAGTTACAACTAAACATTTTCTACAACATGCAGTGTACGCTAATCGTCTATAGCATTCTAAGTACTCACAGACAAACTATTTCCAAGACTGAAGCATGGGGACAATACAACCGAGGAGCACCGTGGCGCAGGTCTTGTTCCGGCGGCAGCTCCACGAGGAATGAACTTGCAATGCCGTGGGGAGCGTGGTGACCTCATCACGCTCGGGGTCGTGACGTCGTCGCGTTTGCCGGTAGTTGCGTCGCTGGCCGTTGGGGCCTAGGTCGGGAGCAGGATCTGGAGGCCAGGCTGGGCCGGTGCTTGCCGCGGGAGCGGAAGATAGCGGCGCTCCCGGCGGCTGATCGATGCGGCCGAAGACGCTGGGCCGGGCTGTGCCGGCAGCCTTTCTGGAGAGCCGAGTCGGGCCGGCAGCTGCCTCACGCACGTCACGTCGTACGTGACGTGACGTCAGCACGCTAAGGCGCATCTTAAAGGGGCAATGGCCCTAAACGGTGAGTTAAAGGGGCAACGGCCCTAACAGGTAAGTTATACATATATAAGTAGGTTATGTACATACAGTAAGGTTAAGTTAGAGGGAGAGACAGCACACTCCCCGCTTGGTACAATTCCATTTGTACCACTACAGATACAAAATAACCTGGAGAAAACGTCCTTTGGCTGCCACACGCTCAGAGTCCGTTCTCTAGATTTCTTCGGAAAGGAGGACTACGATCTCTGAGACTGGCCTCAGAAACACCTTGACAGTCTCTTCCTTGACGATCTTCACCTCCACCTTGCGGACCCTCTTGTCCCTGCTCGGCAGAGTTTTGACGGCCAGTCCCACTGGCCGTTCGTTTGTGTGCTTGGCTGTCTTTCAGCAA
The DNA here is from genome assembly GCF_052327205.1 of Somniosus microcephalus. Lineage (NCBI taxonomy): Eukaryota > Metazoa > Chordata > Chondrichthyes > Squaliformes > Somniosidae > Somniosus > Somniosus microcephalus. The sequence continues at coordinate 23,620,568 of NC_140993.1, read as the reverse complement.
GACGACATCTCTCACTTTGACATTCGGCTTGTCTTCTGTCCATTTCCTACGGCTCTGTAGGGTGGGCAAATACTCTCCTCCCCATCTCTTCCAAGAAGTGTCTGCACGACACTGTACTTGCTTCCACTGCTTCCTGTGCAGCTCGGCCATGTCGAAGTTTCCAGAGGGAGCTGAAATAGCACTCATCTTTTGAGTCAGGAGCATCGCTGGGGTGGGGACTGCAGGCGTGTCTGGGTTGGTGGACCCCGGCACCAGGGTTCTCCTGAGCGAGCAGAGGCGCCCCGCAGCCTGCTCCCCGCTACTCGGAAGACGGCGTCCAGGAGGGCGAAACGGCAGGGGTGCCGCCCAGCTGTGTCTATCGTCCTTGGACCTTTCAAGCACTGAGCACCCTAGGCCATCTGTGCTCACAGTGGGGCCTGCCTCTTCCTCACAGGCAGAGGAGGTTGACCTATGATGCTGCATCATGTCGTCGTAGTCCTCCTTTACCTGGATCCTGTTTGGGCATGGGCTGAGACAGGATGTGCGACCGTTGCGCGACACGTTTGCTTTATAGACGCTGACATCCGCTGGTTTGTGGACTGTTCCCAGGCAAACTCCACCCACGAGGACCCATCCCAAGTCAAGCCGCTGTGCATAGGGAGCATCGTGGGGCCCGTTGATGTGCTCACGTACCTTGTGCACCCTTAAGATATCTCTTCCCAAGAGTAGGAGGATTGGAGCGTCCTGGTCCACAGCTGGAATCTTATTGGCAATTGGCTGTAGGTGGGGCTGATGGCGTGCGACCTCTGGGGAGGGGATTTCCGTCCTGTCCTCTGGCATCATGTCGCACTCAATCAAGGTGGGGAGGGGAAGCTGTAGTTTCCCATCCATGGACTCGATCATGAAGTTCCCAACTCTCCTACCCGTAGTCTCTGTTGTCCCTGCACAGGTTTTTAGCGTGTACGGAGCGGTGCTGGCCTCGACGTCGAAGAGATTGAAGAATTCCATCTTCGCTAGGGACTTGTTGCTTTGCTCATCGAGCACTGCATACATTTTGATTGCCTTCTCCTTTCTCCCTGCAGGATATGCTTCAACCAAGCAGATTTTGGAGCATGAGCATGGGCTGCTTGCATTTCCGCAAACCTCTGTACACTTGGAGGTGACTGAAGATGTGCTTTCGCTTTGCTCCCCGCTATCCTCTTTGTCAACCGCGGCGCTCTCGGTGGTTGACGGAGGAGGACCTGGATGCAGGGCTGCTATGTGTTTTTCGCTGTTGCACTCAAGGCACTTGATTGTCGCCTTGCAGTCTTTTGCCATGTGCGTAGTCGACCCACAACACCTGAAGCAGATGCGGTTCTCTTTCAGGCATGACGTGCGCTCATCAATGGGCTTGTCTCTAAAGCTTCGACACTTTTTGAGTGGGTGGGGCTTCTTGTGTATAGGGCACTGACGATCTGGGTCATCCACTTCATTCCCAGCAGAACTGGATTGGTTGACTGAGGGTTCGGCTGGAACCTCTGTTTTGTGCACACTCACAGAGGCTTTGTTGCTGTCCTTTGTGGGTTTCTCTGTTCTCGAAGGAGCGTAACTGCTGGAGGTGGAGAAAGCGAAACTTGGATCATTCCTCACCCTTGCCTGTTGTTGGACAAACCTGGAGAAGAGAGAGAAGGGGGGAAATGCCACTCCATTTTCCTCCTTGTACTTGGATCCCTTAGCTATCCATTTCTCTTGAAGGTTGTGGGGGAGCTTTTCCACTATTGGGTTTACCCCGCGAGCCGTATCCAAATACGAGAGGCCGGTCAGGTAACCTTCTCCCTTGGCACACTCCAGTTCGAGGAGAATGTCGCCCAGTTCTCTGAGCTCGACATTATCCTTGTTGGTTAGCTTCGGGAAGTCCTCAAGCTTCTTGAGCAGTGCGTGTTCGATGACTTCTGGTGTCCCATAACAGTCGTCGAGACGTTGCCAAACCAGGTTGAGGCCTGCTGTGGGATTGAGGACGTGCGCTGAGCGAATTCTCTTCGCCTGCCTTGACGACTCGGCTCCGAGCCACTTTATCATCAAGTCTAGTTCTTCTCTGGCTGACAGATTCAAGTCCTTGGTGGTACTCAGGAAGGATGCTCTCCATGACCAATAATTTTCAGGACGGTCATCGAATTTTAGGAGGCCTGAACTTAATAATTCTCGGCGAGTAAGGTACCTGGCGAAGTCTTGTGCGCCTTGCGGCTCGGGCGAGGACTGCTTAGCTGGATTGGCCGAGTGTTGTGGAGGTCTCTGCAGGCGAGCCTTACTCGTTTCTTCTCTTTTAAGCTCAGTGTCTCCGGAAACGGGCCGTTTGTTGCTGGGGTGAGTAGCTAGTTCTACGTCGAGATACCTGAATGTTTCCTTTGGGAACACTTTGGAGTGTTGTTGGACATACTCATTTGTACGTTGCACTGGACTGAGGGGCTGTTCCAGGTCATATGTTTCCTGGCTGGGCTCCCCGCGTTCGCTCTCCTCATCTTCTTCAAAAGCTGCGGCTTCGGCTTTAGCGGCAGCGGCAGCTCTCTGGCTTTGGAGAGTGTGGAGAATGGCAGCGAGATCAGCTCTCTGCTTTACAAGGTCAGCTTTCTGCTTCATCATACTAGCGTCGAGGTCGGCTCTCTGCTTCATGAGGTCAGCTTCTTTTTCAGCGAAGGACAATTGCGCCTGGGTGGCCTTTGCCTTGGCACGTGCTTTGGCGGCTGTAGAAGCTGTCGATGACGACGGTCTGCTGGACCGCCGAGATGACCTAGAGGATACTTTAGAGAACTGTGACTTGGCATCGTTTGCTGGGAGAGCTGTCGGTGACGACGGTCTGCTGGACCGCCGAGATGTTCTAGAGGCTGCTTTAGAGGACTGTGACTTGGCCTCGTTTGCTGGGAGAGGCTCATTCTTCTCGATTGGCTGGTCGACTTCCTCTAGAGTATATTGTTTTCCTGAGCGTAGACTCATGGTAGCTGAGTGGTATCTTCCTGTGCTTGAGCCCGCTGTGCTGCTGTCTTTCTACTGTTCTGCCCTCGCAACGCGATCCTATGCAGAGCTAGACAGATAGCGAACAACTCGATATCTTCCAATAAAATCACAAGGCTTGACTTTTCTTGTAACGCTTTACTGAAAGATTCTTACTGTAGAACTGAAATACAACACAGAAATGGAAGGACACATTAGTATACAGACGCATAATTGATAAGTATACACAAATTTAGGTACGCCTGGGCAACACAGTACATTTGGCAACGAATATACATTTAGCAAGCTGGAAGGCATTCTCTTTAAATTAGCCCTGTACATAGTGTATCAAATACGGCTACTAGTTAACCAGCTAGACAGAGAAAGTTACAACTAAACATTTTCTACAACATGCAGTGTACGCTAATCATCTATAGCATTCTAAGTACTCACAGACAAACAATTTCCAAGACTGAAGCATGGGGACAATACAACCGAGGAGCACCGTGGCGCAGGTCTTGTTCCGGCGGCAGCTCCACGAGGAATGAACTTGCAGTGCCGTGGGGAGCGTGGTGACCTCATCACGCTCGGGGTCGTGACGTCGTCGCGTTTGCCGGTAGTTGCGTCGCTGGCCGTTGGGGCCTAGGTCGGGAGCAGGAGCTGGAGGCCAGGCTGGGCCGGTGCTTGCCGCGGGAGCGGAAGATAGCGGCGCTCCCGGCGGCTGATCGATGCGGCCGAAGACGCTGGGCCGGGCTGTGCCGGCAGCCTTTCTGGAGAGCCGAGTCGGGCCGGCAGCTGCCTCACGCACGTCACGTCGTACGTGACGTGACGTCAGCACACTAAGGCGCGTCTTAAAGGGGCAATGGCCCTAAACGGTGAGTTAAAGGGGCAACGGCCCTAACAGGTAAGTTATACATATATAAGTAGGTTATGTACATACAGTAATGTTAAGTTAGAGGGAGAGACAGCACACTCCCCGCTTGGTACAATTCCATTTGTACCACTACAGATACAAAATAACCTGGAGAAAACGTCCTTTGGCTGCCACACGCTCAGAGTCCGTTCTCTAGATTTCTTCGGAAAGGAGGACTATGATCTCTGAGACTGGCCTCAGAAACACCTTGACAGTCTCTTCCTTGACGATCTTCACCTTCACCTTGCAGACCCTCTTGTCCCTGCTCGGCAGAGTTTTGACGGCCAGTCCCACTGGCCGTTCGTTTGTGTGCTTGGCTGTCTTTCAGCAAGACGACATCTCTCACTTTGACATTCGGCTTGTCTTCTGTCCATTTCCTACGGCTCTGTAGGGTGGGCAAATACTCTCCTCCCCATCTCTTCCAAGAAGTGTCTGCACGACACTGTACTTGCTTCCACTGCTTCCCGTGCAGCTCGGCCATGTCGAAGTTTCCAGAGGGAGCTGAAATAGCACCCATCTTTTGAGCCAGGAGCATCGCTGGGGTGGGGACTGCAGGCGTGTCTGGGTCGGTGGACCCCGGCACCAGGGTTCTCCTGAGCGAGCAGAGGCGCCCCGCAGCCTGCTCCCCGCTACTCGGAAGACGGCGTCCAGGAGGGCGAAACGGCAGGGGTGCCGCCCAGCTGTGTCTATCGTCCTTGGACCTTTCAAGCACTGAGCATCCTAGGCCATCTGTGCTCACAGTGGGGCCTGCCCCTTCCTCACAGGCAGAGGAGGTTGACCTATGATGCTGCGTCATGTCGTCGTAGTCCTCCTTTACCTGGATCCTGTTTGGGCATGGGCTGAGACAGGATGTGCGACCGTTGCGCGACACGTTTGCTTTATAGACGCTGACATCCGCTGGTTTGTGGACTGTTCCCAGGCAAACTCCACCCACGAGGACCCATCCCAAGTCAAGCCGCTGCGCATAGGGAGCATCGTGGGGCCCGTTGATGTGCTCACGTACCTTGTGCACCCTTAAGATGTCTCTTCCCAAGAGTAGGAGGATTGGAGCGTCCGGGTCCACAGCTGGAATCTTATTGGCAATTGGCTGTAGGTGGGGCTGATGGCGTGCGACCTCTGGGGAGGGGATTTCCGTCCTGTCCTCTGGCATCATGTCGCACTCAATCAAGGTGGGGAGGGGAAGCTGTAGTTTCCCATCCATGGACTCGATCATGAAGTTCCCAACTCTCCTACCCGTAGTCTCTGTTGTCCCTGCACAGGTTTTTAGTGTGTACGGAGCGGTGCTGGCCTTGACGTCGAAGAGATTGAAGAATTCCGTCTTCGCTAGGGACTTGTTGCTTTGCTCGTCGAGCACTGCATACATTTTGATTGCCTTCTCCTTTCTCCCTGCAGGATATGCTTTAACCAAGCAGATTTTGGAGCATGAGCGTGGGCTGCTTGCATTTCCGCAAACCTCTGTACACTTGGAGGTGACTGAAGATGTGCTTTCGCTTTGCTCCCCGCTATCCTCTTTGTCAACCGCGGCGCTCTCGGTGGTTGACGGAGGAGGACCTGGATGCAGGGCTGCTATGTGTTTTTCGCTGTTGCACTCAAGGCACTTGATTGTCGCCTTGCAGTCTTTTGCCATGTGCGTAGTCGACCCACAACACCTGAAGCAGATGCGGTTCTCTTTCAGGTATGACGTGCGCTCATCAATGGGCTTGTCTCTAAAGCTTCGACACTTTTTGAGTGAGTGGGGCTTCTTGTGTATAGGGCACTGACGATCTGGGTCATCCACTTCATTCCCAGCAGAACTGGATTGGTTGACTGAGGGTTCGGCTGGAACCTCTGTTTTGTGCACACTCACAGAGGCTTTGTTGCTGTCCTTTGTGGGTTTCTCTGTTCTCGAAGGAGCGTAACTGCTGGAGGTGGAGAAAGCGAAACTTGGATCATTCCTCACCCTTGCCTGTTGTTGGACAAACCTGGAGAAGAGAGAGAAGGGGGGAAATGCCACTCCATTTTCCTCCTTGTACTTGGATCCCTTAGCTATCCATTTCTCTTGAAGAATGTGGGGGATCTTTTCCACTATTGGGTTTACCCCGCGAGCCGTATCCAAATACGAGAGGCCGGTCAGGTAACCTTCTCCCTTGGCACACTCCAGTTCGAGGAGAATGTCGCCCAGTTCTCTGAGCTCGACATTATCCTTGTTGGTTAGCTTCGGGAAGTCCTCAAGCTTCTTGAGCAGTGCGTGTTCGATGACTTCTGGTGTCCCATAACAGTCGTCGAGACGTTGCCAAACCAGGTTGAGGCCTGCTGTGGGATTGAGGACGTGCGCTGAGCAAATTCTCTTCGCCTGCCTTGACGACTCGGCTCCGAGCCACTTTATCATCAAGTCTAGTTCTTCTCTGGCTGACAGATTCAAGTCCTTGGTGGTACTCAGGAAGGATGCTATCCATGACCAATAATTTTCAGGACGGTCATCGAATTCTAGGAGGCCTGAACTTAATAATTCTCGGCGAGTAAGGTACCTGGCGAAGTCTTGTGCGCCTTGCGGCTCGGGCGAGGACTGCTTAGCTGGATTGGCCGAGTGTTGTGGAGGTCTCTGCAGGCGAGTCTTACTCGTTTCTTCTCTTTTAAGCTCAGTGTCTCCGGAAACGGGCCGTTTGTTGCTGGGGTGAGTAGCTAGTTCTACGTCGAGATACCTGAATGTTTCCTTTGGGAACACTTTGGAGTGTTGTTGGACATACTCATTTGTACGTTGCACTGGACTGAGGGGCTGTTCCAGGTCATATGTTTCCTGGCTGGGCTCCCCGCGTTCGCTCTCCTCATCTTCTTCATAAGCTGCGGCTTCGGCTTTAGCGGCAGCGGCAGCTCTCTGGCTTTGGAGAATGTGGAGAATGGCAGCGAGATCAGCTCTCTGCTTTACAAGGTCAGCTTTCTGCTTCATCATACTAGCGTCGAGGTCGGCTCTCTGCTTCATGAGGTCAGCTTCTTTTTCAGCGAAGGACAATTGCGCCTGGGTGGCCTTTGCCTTGGCACGTGCTTTGGCGGCCGTAGAAGCTGTCGATGACGACGGTCTGCTGGACCGCCGAGATGACCTAGAGGATACTTTAGAGAACTGTGACTTGGCATCGTTTGCTGGGAGAGCTGTCGGTGACGACGGTCTGCTGGACCGCCGAGATGTTCTAGAGGATACTTTAGAGGACTGTGACTTGGCCTCGTTTGCTGGGAGAGGCTCATTCTTCTCGATTGGCTGGTGGACTTCCTCTCGAGTATATTGTTTTCCTGAGCGTAGACTCATGGTAGCTGAGTGGTATCTTCCTGTGCTTGAGCCCACTGTGCTGTTGTCTTTCTACTGTTCTGCCCTCGCAACGCGATCCTATGCAGAGCTAGACAGATAGCGAACAACTCGATATCTTCCAATAAAATCACAAGGCTTGACTTTTCTTGTAACGCTTTACTGAAAGATTCTTACTGTAGAACTGAAATACAACACAGAAATGGAAGGACACATTAGTATACAGACGCATAATTGATATGTATACACAAATTTAGGTACGCCTGGGCAACACGGTACATCTGGCAATGAATTACATTTAGCAAGCTGGAAGGCATTCTCTTTAAATTAGCCCTGTACATAGTGTATCAAATACGGCTGCTAGTTAACCAGCTAGACAGAGAAAGTTACAACTAAACATTTTCTACAACATGCAGTGTACGCTAATCGTCTATAGCATTCTAAGTACTCACAGACAAACAATTTCCAAGACTGAAGCATGGGGACAATACAACCGAGGAGCACCGTGGCGCAGGTCTTGTTCCGGCGGCAGCTCCACGAGGAATGAACTTGCAGTGCTGTGGGGAGCGTGGTGACCTCATCACGCTCGGGGTCGTGACGTCGTCGCGTTTGCCGGTAGTTGCGTCGCTGGCCATTGGGGCCTAGGTCGGGAGCAGGAGCTGGAGGCCAGGCTGGGCCGGTGCTTGCCGCGGGAGCGGAAGATAGCGGCGCTCCCGGCGGCTGATCGATGCGGCCGAAGACGCTGGGCCGGGCTGTGCCGGCAGCCTTTCTGGAGAGCCGAGTCGGGCCGGCAGCTGCCTCACGCACGTCACGTCGTACGTGACGTGACGTCAGCACGCTAAGGCGCGTCTTAAAGGGGCAATGGCCCTAAACGGTGAGTTAAAGGGGCAACGGCCCTAACAGGTAAGTTATACATATATAAGTAGGTTATGTACATACAGTAAGGTTAGGTTAGAGGGAGAGACAGCACAGGCCCCATCCTGTACTTAGAATCCATTGAATATGCATGCTGTTTCCCTGAGTTTCGGTTCCCAGATACTGGCTTTCGCGGGCTTACTGTCTTCAATCCACAAGCCTGTCTGGCTTGCAGTAACAGAAATAAAATGGTCCAGAAAACTGATCACGGGGCCCGGCGGCCATTTTGTATGCCCTTTTATCAAAGGTTTTTCTGTGCAAGCTTACTTTGGTCAATAAACAGTCTTATTTTATCCGGTTTTCTTGCGTGATTATTGCTGAAAATTTCAAATCTTACAGGCCTCCCTGTGATACTGATAGCTTGCTTAAAGTATCAATAATCCTTGGTGAGCAAATTTTCCCTGATTCCCCACATCCAAACATTCCTGGCACTTAACTATCTATGACCCTCACGACACATGCAGTTCCCATTTCCAAAAAAAATGAAAAATTACCTTTTGCACATTTGGACAATCATAGGCAGCATTTCTTAAACTATAACACATTCATCTGTCAGATGTGCAGGGGTTGATGCCCCCTTGCACCACCTGCATACACCTTTTATTAATCCAAAAAAACTTAAGAACGACTAATAACATAATAATATTCATATCCTTAAAACCAGAAACAAAACACGCAAATGGCCAAAATCTAAAAAATGGAGGGACGCTTAACCTTCAATACTAGCAGCTTAAAGTGGGGTGTCTTCTTCCCCCATTCGCACATAGCGTTCTCTCCATTCTCCTGTGTTCTCGTGCCTCTGGAGGCGTTTGCCTCTTTTGCAATGCACGAAAAGCAAAAATATCACAATTAAAACCTGACACACTACTAGGATGTGGGATGCTATTCTAATCCAGGCCGGGACCTCTATGTTAGTGAACAAGTCCCACCATGGTGGGATGGCTATGTCCAATATCTCTTTTCCTATCTCTAAAGTCTTCTGCTCCAGTGTGTAAAAATGTTTCTGTGAAACTATAACGGCTTTTAAAATCTTAGTGAGGTGTTCGGGAAGAGGGGGAATGACATAACCAAAATGCGCGACGAATCGTTGAAAGTCCGTGAAATTTTCTTTGACAGTGAGGTGAACGGTGGAGGGTGCAGGAATGGGGACAATTCGTTGTTGTGCCACTTGAACCTCGGCCCTTGGTTTGAAACAGAAACTGCTATCACTGATCGAACACCACTCGTGTTGTCCGTAGCGGTAGTGAGGCGCTGCAGTGGTGATGCAGTATGTCCCACCCCCGATATATGCTACCTGCGGGGGCACATGGTCCTCTGCCATTGCCTCCATGGTGCAATTTATCGGCTTCGCGCTAGCGGTTCTGAACCCGCACTGTTGTTTCAAAAAGGCATTCAAGTGCTGGGGACACAGGATGATGTGTGCTCCCCGGCTCCGACATCCCGAGAGGTCGGTGCCTGTCATCGTACGCTCCCATCTGATGATGTAAGGCGGGACCACTGCGTAACGAATGTGTGCGCCCCCCTGAATGACTCCAATATTCTCTACCCAGTATACCGGGGCGGGCTTTGCTGCGGGACCCAACACCGGCATTCTTACCACTATTCCCATGATAGTATGATTTGAACGTCCGCAGTCCACTGGGACTGGGTACGCTTCTGCAGCTAATCTGAGCTGGCATGGGCTTAATGCATTCTCAAAAGGGTGGAGCGCTTGCAAGTGCTTGTTGCTGATCCAGGACGGGACCAAACCCTGTTTTAAATCCTCAAGATTACTGCGGCCCTCGCCCAGTAACCACGCCCCGTATAGCACACAGGCCTCGTTTTGCGCAGCTTGATTGGACGCATTCCGATCCTCCTTAATGAGCGCATTTACCGTTCTCGCATGTTTCTCCAGCTCAGCTATTATTTCCTCAAAGTGTTGTGTCATGGCCTGATCCTCATGTAACTCAGAACCCACTACCTTATTTTCGTCCGTCAGTATGTTTCTTAACTGGGCTTTTAAACCGTTGATCTGTGTCTGCAGCTCCACGTTATCTAGAGCGTTGACGACAGATGTCCCGGTATTAAAAGCAGTGAATATGTCATTTACTGTACCCCTTCTTTGCCTTCCGACTCGATCCAAAACTTTTGGTGGTGTGGTGTATAATTTGTCTTTGTCGGTGTCGGCAAAGTCAAATTCGTAAAACTGTCTAAACATTCGGGTTAACAGGACCTGGTATAATTGTTCCATTTCTTTGGGACACCACTCCGGCAATCGTACCTCAGTGAGATTTAAAATCACTGAGGCCACCGCGTAGTGTACCCCTTGGTACAGCACCTGACCGGTGGGTACCAATACTAAACCGTTCCCGGGTCCCTTGGTGGTGGTTGGGCACCCTTCTTTCTGGGCTAGTGCTACCGGAAGCGTGGGCAGGGGCTTGCGTGGGCGGGTGATGAGTTCGGTGGCGTTTACCGGAATAGGGGAGTATGGGGCTCCGCACGCTCAAGTGCTGACATCCCATCTCATCCCCTTTCCTTCATCCTGCCACTGCCTCTGGAAGAAGATGGATATGCCCTTGGGGCAAACGTGTCTCGAGCCCCACATACAGACATATATTCCTTCATCTGGTTCCCACCATTTGTCCCAACACACACGTAATTGTCCGTGAGTCCCCGTAATAGTCCGATGGGTATTATTACCCAGTCGCTCCCACTCGACCGTAGAGTTTCTCATGTCCTTTCCCAGCTTTCGCAGCCACCACCATCGCCTTAGTGGTACGTTCCCATTACACACCAGACAGATCCTCTTTCCCACGGTAACGCTGACTCTGGGTGCAAGGATCCTCACCCGAGGGCACGTTAACGAAGTCTCCTGGTAGGCAAAACCGAAATTGCTGGAGTATTCCGTGGAATTCGTTCCCGGCCAACCTGGCCATCTCCCTTGGTGGAAGTAGGTGGCGGTTTCCTCAACCTCTCGCTCCCCTGTCCCATCCGTTGCGATGGGGGCCGTGTCCCCGGAGCACCCGAAGATGATGACGTCCTTGGTGCGGCCTCGGTAGGCCCACCCGCACCCGATCGCCACGAACATGATGAGAATCTTTTTCAACATATCCCAGGTTTCTGTAACCAATAAAATGATGTAGCCAGGCTCCCAAATAGGTGCTGGCCTAATTAAATGGACGCGCGGGTTCCTGGACCCCGCTCCCAAACAAACACACATACCGGGCAGACTTCAAAATTGTACTCTTAACAATGCTTAACACCGTATACTACATATTCCTAAAACTATCAGCATAATTACCTAACTTAACTTATGTACAGCGCCGCCCTCCGCGGGGCGGCTTGCCTAATCCCTGTGAGGGCTGTCGCGCGCCACACCCTGCGGTGGGGCTGCACTGGCCCTCGGCTTTGATCCCCCGCAGCCTGTCGCTGTTGAACGGGAACCATGCCTTCCTGGGGCTGCTCTAAACTGTGGCTGGGAAAAATGGGGAGAATCTGGCCAAAACTTTCTGGGCTGGGGCGCTCGAGCCAACCTACGAGGGGCTGCTTTGGGTTGGGCTCCCGGGGCTGATGGACCGGGGGTCGGGACTTTCACCGTCACAGCCTGTGGTTCCTCCACAGCTGCCGGCTCCAGCTCCCCTCCCTTAGGCTCCGCCCCCCCGGGGTCGGGATTTGTGGCTTCCGACTCCACCTCACCTGTCCCTACAGGTAGTGAGTCTCCGCCCCCATTCCCTACCTCCCCCAAGCTTGAGTCGAGGGTGGGATCGTCGTCCCTTGACTCTTCCTCATCCGTGATTGGGTCTAAGGCGAGGTCGAGCTGTTCGGGCTCTTCCTCGTCCGAATCCCATTCAAAAGGGGAGACCTCCCACTCCAATGGGATGGCCTCTCCCTTCACGCAGGCTACTGTTCCAGCCTGTGTGGTCTGTGACTCTGTTACCGGCTGAGGATCTTTGTTCTTAGACCTGGTCCCCTTTGATGGCCCTTGTGCACCCAGTTTAAACAGTTTACACTGGTTAATGTGAAACCATTTGGTACGTCGGGGCACCTTCACTGCATAAACCATGGGGCTGGCCTTGTCCATGATGCCGTAAGGCCCCATGTACAATGGTTCAAAACTCCCTAACCTGGCGTAGTTTCGGACCATGACCTGGTCTCCGACTACCCACTCTTGTTGCTTACGAGGTTCCAGTAACAGTCTATTTCCCTGGTGCTGTCTTCCCATGTTCCCAGCCGCCTGCCCATAAATCTGTTTCAGGTGCTCCAAAAGGGTTTGGACGAATTTGTCTCGCTTCACCTCTCGGAGCTGGCCCTCAGTGAGCACCGGGGCTAGTACATGGGTGGGGGTTTGCATGATCCTTCCAGTCATTAATTCGTGCGGGGAATACCCCGTACTTTTGGACTGGCTGGCTCGGATCCCCATGAGGACTAAAGGCAGGACCTCCGCCCATTTCTGGGGCGAGCCCATTGTCTCTTTCCTCAGCTTTTCCTTGAGGGTCCGATTCATGCGTTCAACAATCCCGGATGACTGGGGATTGTATGCTACGTGCCACTTCCCCTCAATGCCCAAGAGCATGAGGGCGTTCTGCATTACTTGACCGGTGAACTGACTCCCTTGGTCGGACTCTACAAAACGGGGGAGTCCCCACCATGAGAACACTTCCCGAATCAAGATCTTAGCAGTACCCAGTGCCGTAGCTGTTCTGCACGGGAAAGCTTCTACCCATTTGGTGAACACATCTACCAGGACAAGGCAGTACTTATAGCCTCCCTGGGCGGCGGGCAGGGGCCCTATGTAGTCGACCTGAATCGACTGCCATGGTCCCTCTACCATCCTGATGTGCCCCATGGGCACCTTCCTTTTGTGGGGGTCTGGGTTGTTTGCAGCGCACACAAGACAGCTTGTGCAGAATTCGCGGACATCGTCCCGAAGTCCCGGCCACCATCACGCCTGCTCTACCCATTGCCAGGTGACCTCAGGCCCGGGGTGTCCCGCTCCTGGACCCTCGTGGGCCAGTTGCAGGAATTCCCTCCGGTGCTGCTGCGGCACAACCCACTGCTCCTCTCGGAACAGCATGCCTTCTTTGACTGTGAGGGCTGCCGTACTGTACGGACCCTCTACCTGCTTGCCTTCTGTGATGGCTTTTAGGACTGTTTTTAGGGTGGGATCCAGGGTTTGGACGGTCTTTAGGTCTGGGGGCGGTGTCACCCCTGTGTTCCCTGGAATTCCCTCCCTGCCTTGAATCGCCGCCATGGGTCCAGGTTCATAGGGGTCCCAGAGAATGCCGTTGCGGGCACCCTCCCTGGCTAGCGCATCCGCCTGCTGGTTGCCCTGACTGCGGGGTTCTGTGGTGGAATGAGCCTTCACCTTATGGATGAACACCTCCCCTTCCTCACCCACAGCTGCCAGGATCTTCTCCAGCAAGGGCTTAACTGTTAAAGGCCGCCCGTCCGCGGAGGTATATCCGTGTCGGGACCAGATGGCGAGGTACTCTGTACACGAATTGCATGTGAACATGCTGTCTGAGCAAATCGTGTATGGGGTTGGGAAAATCTCGGGGTGGGTAACCACGTACGCCACCGCGGACAGTTCAGCCTGCTGTGCGCTCATCGTGCTGGGGAGCTTAATCGCCAGGGCAATGTTTGCCGCAGGGTCATAAACTCCACACCCTGTGAGTCGTTCGCCAGCAGATACCGTGCTAGAACCGTCTACGTAGATTTCGCGGCCTGTGGGGTGTATCCCGGCCCGTAAACCTATGTTGACCTCCCATACCCCCTCCTACGGAACACCGATGGGCTGTTCCGGGATATGCCATGTTGGCTGCGAGCCTTGGCGCGCAAAGGCCTTTAACTTTGAGATCCATCTGGGAAAGGAGGAGGGTCCAGCGCGCAATCCGAGCGCTGCTTACGGTCCCATCCTTAATCCTTCCATCCAGAAGCATCTTTGTGGGGGTGTGATGGGTGAGGAGCGTGATGGGAGAGGTTCCTGTGAAGATCACTGATCTGTTCACAGCCCAATGCGTGGCCAGGAGATGCCGTTCGCAATTGGAGAAACTCCTCTCTACATCCATGAGCACCCTGGAGGAATAAACTACCGGTCTCAGCTTGCTGTGCCGCTCCTGGAGCAACACTGCGCTCAGGCTGTCCCCACTAGCGGTTACCTCCAGGAAGAACTCCTCTCCCCCATCTATGGCCCCTAGGGCTGGCGCGGTCTGCAGATCTCTTTTCAACTTCTCGAATGCTGCCTGGCACCCCTCATCCCAAGACCACTCGACTCCCTTGTGTAAGAGTCGAAGTAGCGGGGCTGCCGTGGCAGCATAGTCCTCGATGAAATCTCTGCAGTACCCGGTCAATCCCAAAAAGGACCTTACACCCGTTACTGTGTTGGGGATCGGCAGATCTTGTATTGATTCCCTTCTGGCCTTATCTATGGCTCTTTCCCCAGCGCGGATGGCCAGACCCAGGAATTTGACTTCCTGCTGGCCGATCTGGGCTTTCTTCGGGTTTACTTTGAAACCCTTCCTTTCTAACAGTCCCAACAATTCGGCTAATAGTGGGCCGTGCTCCGCCCTTGTGTCCGTGAACAGGAGTAGGTTGTCCACATACTGTACTATCTGGTTGGGCTGGCTAAACTCTTTTAAACTCCCCGCCATGCACTGATGGAAAATGCTGGGGCTGTTGTGAAACCCCTGTGGTAAGCAGTTCCAAGTGTACTGTTGCCCTTTGAAAGTAAAGGCAAACTTGTACTGATCCTCCCGCCGCAGCGGAATGGACCAGAAACCGTTCGAGATGTCCAGCACCGTGAACGTGGTCGCCGATGCTGGAATACTCCCTATTAGGCCTGCAACTGCTGCTACCATGGGCGCGCAGGCTGGGATGTTACTATTGAGGACTCTGCAGTCCACCGTGGCTCTCCACGAATTGTCCGGCTTCTTTACCGGCCATAATGGGGAGTTCACGTGAGTGGCTATTGTTCTCAATACGACCTGCTGCACCAATGAAGATATTGCCGTCTCCATGTCGGGTTCTGCCTCCTTGGGGAAATTATACTGCTTTTGGGGTCGGATCATGGGGTCCCCGTCTACGCTGACTTCAAACCCAGTGACTCTCCCACAGTCGTGCTTGTGGGTGGCAAACGCGGTCAGATTTTCCGACACGCACGCCTGCAAGTCCGTTGGGACGTTCGCTACCATGAGCTCGAGATCGTAACCTCCTGACGGCTTCATGTTGCACAGGGCCCCCTTTTCTTCCTTCCCTGGGATTACGACTACCTTACCTAAACCGCACTCGGCTCCCCAGAGACAGTGATTTCTCAGGTCCACGAGGATCCCGTGTTCCACCAAGAAATCAGCCCCGAGGATACCTTTTCCACCCCCCTCACTCCACTTCAATAGGATGCACGTCCATGTGGTGTGGAGTGCTCCCAACTGAATGGAGAGCGGGAGGGAGTACGCGCCAGCCTGTTCTTTGCCTGTGAAGCCCGCTACTAAGTATGGAGCCTGGGCGGACAGAGGTGAGGCAAAAGATTTATCTGTGTGGATCACAGTACACGAAGCTCCCGTATCCAACAGGTAAATACCCTTTTGTCTTTCCACCTCCATCTCCACCACAGGTCTTCTCCAGGCGTCATAGCGGAGCGGACACAAGTAGACGGGCTGCGCAGGCGTCAGTCATTTAGGTGTTTCGGTTGGGGTCTCGGGAGCGACAGGGCTGTTGGCGACCACTACCTTCCCCTGCCAGGTCATCAGAGACCGCATAGTCTCCAAGACTGACTCGATCGCAGCGGGATCCACAACCGCACCACCCCCTGTGGTTGGGGCAGGGGCTACGGTTGGGTTCTGGACTGGTGCTGGGGCAGCGGTCTGGGCTTGGGCTTGGACGGGTGTTGGGACAATGATCTGGCCGTGGGCTAGGACTTGGGCTTGGGCTCGGGCTTGGGCTGCGGCGAACGCTCTCTCTCTCTTATCCTTCCATGGATTCCTACAGTCCTTGCGCCAATGACCCTCCTTCCCACACCCGTAACAACTGCTGTTGGCTTGGGGAGGGCGATTTCCCTCCTGATGCCATTCCTTTTTAGCAGAAGCTGCGGGCCTCACCTCATGCACCTTTCCTTTTACAACAGGCATTTTCTTACCCTTGTTGTTCCTGTAACTGATCGTGAGCTGATCAAGTACTAGTTCCTCCGTGGAGCGGGCGTTAGTGGGGTCAAACCATGCTTTGGCCTGCTCCCTCACTACTGGCAAGCAACCTGCTACCAGGCACCGAAGCCAATGAGCCCTTTGTTCATTATTTAGCGCGTTCCGTTCCGGTCCTCCCGGGCAGCTGCGCCGATACACGGGCCACAACCTTCCGGCGAAAACCCATGGAACTCCCTCTAGCTGCACTGTCTTTTCTAAACGGAGGAACGGAGTTCCGTCCCCCTCTCCTATAATCTCCAGGATCTCATCCCGTAGCAACTCATAGTCCCTGTGCCCTCTCTTGCTCTCGTCAGGGAGACACTGGAGGAGCGAGCTGTCCAGGGAGAACAGCAGCATTTTAGACTGTTCAACCCCGTCGCAGTCATTGACTGCTGCGGTCTGCTCCACGTCCCTGAAATGCACGGAGGGATCTCCTTACTCGGAGAGTTTTGGGATGTGACTTATCATTTCCCTTAGCTGTCGTGCGCTATGGGGCATTATGATCTGACTCTCAAGGGGTCCGTCATCACCATTGTCTTCATTCGGACCGAGCCTCCGGTGTCTGGTTGGACACATCGGCGCCGGCCCTGACTCTACTATCTGGTGTTGCTCTACCTCCGGAATTTCTTCCTCTACCGTCTCCGTCTCCTTCCCCGGAGTCCCAGACTCATCATAAGCAGGAGGCGCAAAGGGTTCGGGGGTTGGTTCCCGAACTATCTCTTGTGGAATCGGTCTTTTGGATTCCTTGGCTAGCAATAGCTGGCTCGCTGGTGGATTTATGAGACACACCAACCCGTTTGCCTTGGCTAGGGCCATTCTCAGGTCCTCTTGCTCCCGGCGGCAAGCGCTGTGGTCGGTGCTCTCAGATCTATCCTCCATGGCCATCTTATAGGCTGCCCTGGCTCCCAGAAGTTTTTCCTCTTGGGCCTCTATTTGCTTAGCTAGAAGGAAACACCTGTCTCTCATTCTACCTTCACTGGCCTTGGCCTCAATGACCTGACATTTTATATACTCTGCCCGGGTTTCGTGGCAGCGAATTATGGAGTGGCATTCCTGATTCAGTGCGTTAAGCGATTCAATCAGTTTTTGACCTCCCGCAACTTTTTCCTCTACGTCTGTAAGCAACCCTTTGATCTGGGCTGTCTGTGCTGCAACGACCTGGTCCAAAAGCTGGACTTGCTTCTTGTAGCACATCAGCCAGACCGCCTTTTCTACAGATTTCTTATGCTCTTTACCCGCTGTCCACTTGATGGCTGCGTCTAGCGGGCGCCTATCCCTTAATAGGTCAGATATCCATTGTTTTGTGAGGCTGACTTTTCCAAAAACATAATCTGCTATTCTTTCATCCATCACATTTCGTTTATTCAGACCTTGATCTAACACACTACTTTCCTGCTGCCAAGGTCCTGCCGCGGTCGCCATTTCTGTAGGGGGTTTCTCTTGCTCGTTCTGGTCTCCTGCCAGGCTTCGTGCAATAATTACCCTTGAGTGGTTCGACCCACTCCCCCTACGGTTCTAGACCTTGGACTTAGATGCAGAGAACAGTAGTGCAGAGAAAGGATTCAATACACCAGGTTGAATAGCACAAAATGAATGCTTTTATTTTTAAACAGTTTGAAGCATTACAAAATACATGTCATAGGCACAGATTAAAGTAACTACAATCATGCACAAATTTATGAACTTGACTCTATGGAAATGGGGAACACACGGCACATCGTAAAAGGGAAAACACATTACGATTACCCTTAACTCCCTCCTCTATACCTAAACTAAGTTTCTACCTGGGGAACTTGGGATCATGCTCACCGCTCTCAAAATCGCGAAAAAGGGGGTTCGCAGCCTTTTGGCACCGCTTTCCGTCGTCACGTGGATTTGGAAACTTCTGGCGCAGTCGATATTCTCTCTCTCTCTCTCGAGGCGGCGGGGTAGACACAGCCTCGATGAGCGCTCATCAAGGTTGAAGATCAGCTAAGTCTGTTGTCGATTTTGGTTCATGGAGCAGACCAACAACCAGATGGGATGTTGAGACACGGAAGTGTCAGGCCTGGAATGTCCTTTCTCCGGCCTGGATCGTCGGTTTTCCAGAGGGTTTCTTCTCCTTCGGCCTGGGTCATCGATGATCTCCCGACCCCAGTACCCGGGCCACCCTCGTCGTCTTCTCGTCGTGGCCGAGCCTTGTCTGGCTGAACACCGACCACGTTGTCTTTTCACCGAAATTGTCCGTCCGAAGCGTCTTTAAAAAGACAAAACGTCTTCATCGATTCCGAGTCTACCGAGGTGGAAGAGGCGCCGATCCTGGCACCGTCCGTCCTTCGTTCGTCCGTTCGTTCCGTCGATCACTCCGATAACGTCGATCGTGTTTCCTCCGAATGTTCCTTGTAGAAGAAGCTGTCTTTCCGAGTGTCTTTGATGGACTTTCAATCCATAGTTATACTCTTTTGGGACAGTCTTACCTCCCGCCAAATCATAGTCCTGTCTTTGTATTAATTTTGGCGGGCAGAAATCTCTGCAGGGGCGCTTTGTCTTGTAACGGGAGCCGGTGATAACTTAACTGGCCTTCCTGGCCGATAATGTCTTTTAATGTCTTTTACATTGTCATCGCGACTCGGTTCGCATATTGATCGGTCCGGAGATTTTCCTTGATGGCTGTTAAACAGTTTCTCCTTTGTACAATAAATGGGTTTAAGTGCTTTTGCATTGTCCGCCCATATCTTGATGGGCCCCATCCTGTACTTAGAATCCATTGAATATGTATGCTGTTTCCCTGAGTTTCGGTTCCCAGATACTGGCTTTCGCGGGCTTACTGTCTTCAATCCACAAGCCTGTTTGGCTTGCAGTAACAGAAATAAAATGGTCCAGAAAACTGATCACGGGGCCCGGCGGCCATTTTGTATGCCCTTTTATCAAAGGTTTTTCTGTGCAAGCTTACTTTGGTCAATAAACAGTCTTATTTTATCCGGTTTTCTTGCGTGATTATTGCTGAAAATTTCGAATCTTACAAGACGCAGAGAGAGAGTGCCAATCATGGCCAGATGGAGGAGGGCCAAGAGGCCTCTGTAGAGGAGACATTACCCTCCCAGGGTTTTTCGCCAACAGTTCTACATTAATGTGTCTGAGGAGCAGTGCTTGTGAAGGCTGCGCTTCAGCAAGGAGGTGGTTACTGAGCTCTGCCACCTGCTTCAGCCAGATCTGCAGCCTCAACTGAGGAGCAGGACATCTCTGTCGGTGGCAGTGAGGATAACAGTGGCTCTCAACTTTTATGCCACCGGCTCATTTCAATCAGCTACTGGGGACATCGCCAATATCTCCCAGTTCGCGGTGCATTACTGCATCCGTCAGGTCACAAATGCCCTCTTTAAAAGGAGGCGAGTGTACATCTCTTTCCCCATGACCCCGGACAAGCAGCAAGAATGCGCAACGGGCTTTGCGATGATAGCGGGCTTCCCCATGGTGCAGGGCACCATTGACTGCATGCATGTGGCTTTGCGGGCGCCGCAAGAGAATGCCGAGGATTTCCGCAACCGAAAGGGCTTCCATTCCTTAAACATTCAGTTGGTCTGTGACCACAGACAGCTGATACTTGCTGTCAATGCCCAATTTCCAGGCAGCAGCCACAATGCCTTCATCCTGCGCCAGACTTCTGTGGCAGACCATTTCCAGGCACCGCATCACCCAGGAGGTTGGCTTCTCGGGGACAAGGGATATCCACTGTGCACCTGGCTGATGACACTGCTCCGTACGCCCAGCACCCCTGCTGAGCTACGATACAATGAGAGCCATCAAGCTACCAGGAACATCGTTGAGCACACAATCGGCGTGCTCAAGCAACGGTTCCGCTGTCTGGACCATTCTGGAGGAGCCCTTCAGTACTCACCTGAGTGAGTCTCCCACTTCGTTGTTGTGTGCTGCATGCTGCATAACCTGGCAATCCTCAGGACCCAGCCAATGCCACCAGGCATTGGAGCACCAGCAGAGGAGGAGGAGGAAGAGGAGGAGGAAGATGAGGAGGATGATCATCAGCAGCACCAAGGCGGGAGGGAGGCACACAATGTACAAAGTGGAAGGGCCGTCCGTCAAAGGCTCATAGCAAGTTGCTTCTAGGCCCCTTCTGAGGAAATGGCTTCTGCCATTCAAACAACCTGAATGAAACCATCCCGCAACCCCTAAGCCGGTCAAGGCAACAATGATTGCAAAGACCAAACATGCACATTTTGAATACAGAAACTTATTTATTTTACAAACTCTGTGTGTCTCATTTCCGCAGGACAAACTAATAGAAAGAAACACAACTGGCTCTCACAACCTGGAGACAATGTCCAAAGCAGTTAAAAAAAATTGACCACGAACCTCGGCCTTTAATAAAACAATGAACAATATTTTGTGACACCTCCTACTTTTTTCCCATCGAGGGTGATCTGCTTCCCTTGTGAAATTCCCCCCTTCCCACCCTGCAGCTCCTCCGTAATGGGACCCCAGTGGCTGCAGCAAGGCTGGTGGAAGGTTACTGAGTGTCAGAAACTGAGACTGCAGATGCCCTTGAAGGACGGCCTCGACCAGCTCTGGGCCTGGAGGGCCCAGCTGCAGACTGCACAAACTCTGCATGGGCGGCAGCAGCCTGTCCTACAGGCGGTGGCAAGTGCAGTGGAGAAGTGACAGTGGTGGCAGCAGGAATGCTGTCATCTTGAGAGAGGACAGCAACTCCCTGTTCGACCGACACACTGGCACTCCCACGGGGCAGCACTTCAGCATCCGGAGCAATCTGCTGGAGCACAGATTGCTGGCCTGCTGCGGCGCGGTGAGAGCCCCAGAGAAATGTGTCCGAACCAGCGAGGATGGCAGCAGTCAGTGCTCGCGTGGCCTCAATCTGAGTCTGCATGAGAGCAGTCAGAGATGGGGTCATGGCAGCCAGCGACTGAATTGCAGCGCTAAACATTTGCGTGGCATCCTCCTGTGCTACAGCAAAGTGCTCCACACTCCTTGCCAGTGATTCAATGGATTCGGGCACCCTTGCCACTGCAGCCATGAGCTCAGTGTGCCTGTGCTCCGCCTGGGCGCTCATTTCAGCGAGGACCCGCTCCTTCTCTGCATCCAGTGCAGCAGGACTCGATGGCGTACTCTCCCTCCGGGGAGAAGGACCCCAAGCTTCCCTACCCCCATCGCGTTGCTGCAGCCCGCTGGGTCCTGGAGCTTCACCCTCATCAGACCATTCCCCCCTGCTCCCCTCCAGGGAAGGCGTGTTCCCAGTGTGGGCATGGGCTTCCTCGGGAGAGGGTGGCACTGATGCTCCGGCTTCCTCTTCCTCCTCGTCTTCAGCTTCACTCCCACTGGCAGCTTGAGGGCCCGTCTCCTCACCTGGTGAATCACCATCTGAAAGCAGGGAGGTACAAGAGTGGCTTGAGCGTGAGGACAGGGTGGCAGCAAGGGAGGCATGAGTGCAGCGATTTAGTAATTTGGATTGAAAGTGTCAAAGGCTGGTGTTGTGAGGAACAAGTGGAAGGACAGAGGGCAAAAAGGTGATGACCTTACCATTGCTGTCCAGAACGGGGTCGGCGTTGTAGTGTATGTAACCGTTCCACCTTTAAGAGAACTATTTTAAGGGTTGCACTACTTTCTCTTGGCTGCTGTATACTGTAATACCGGTGGTGACCACACCGGTATATAAGTGCTGTGTAATGATTTATTGGGCAGTTCCGCCCTGACCTTCAATTAGTAAAGACCTGTTAAAGTTTACTCTTGTGGTCTGTGTAGTATTTCTCAATATAACACACAGACTTAACAGTGGCGACGAGTACGATCTTACCCTGCGGCAGAGATACATCCAAGGCAGTTTAACGGGCGTCGAGAAGAGGCATCCGCCCTCATCATTCTGCTGAGAAAAGACTCGGGTCTGAAGAGCAAGGAAGAATTCTGACACGAAGCCTTCCATCAGCAACAGGCAGTGATCATCCCTTCTATCACGGTGGTGGGTAAGCCGATCAGCGACAAGCAGGCAAGTCGGTCAGGTTGACTGTGAGTAGGGGAGAGAATTAAAAAAAACGGAGGATATAAGGGCGGAGAACTCGACCACGGCCGGGGAAAAGAGCCGGACAGGAGTCGGGGCCAGAGGCACTGAGACTGGGGCAGCGTAAGGCACGGAAGCCGCGGTGAATGCAAACGCAACCGGTGCGAAAGACCGGGCTGCAAGCGGGCTGGGAGACGCAACAGCGTCGAGAGAGAGCTCGACCGCGACCGGTGAAAAAGGCCGGGCAGCTACCGAGGCCGCGAGGCGCAGCGACCGGGTCAGCGTAAGGCGCGGGAGAATATAAAAAAACCGCGGAGAACTCAGCCGCAGCCGGGGGGGAAAGGACCGGACTGCAAGAGGGGCTGGGAGGCACGATTTGAAAACCGCTGGGGGAGGGCGAAGCAGCAATAAGGCAATCGCCATTACAGCCAGCGGGGGAGAAAGGCAAACGCGGGAAGCCGCCATTTTCAGAGGCGGGGGAAGAAGACAAGCGCGGGAAACCGCCATTTTGTAAAAAAAAAAAAAAATAATTCTTTTGTTTCTCAAGAAAGATCGCGAGGGTGCCTAAGCGTGGTAACATCAACGATTTCGATCCCGATGTTGAAGATTGGGCCACGTATGTAGAACGCATAGAGATATATTGTAAGGCAAATAAAATATCAGATGAGGATAAAGCACTAACCTTACTAAACTCAATGGGTGCGAAGACATACGGGCTATTGAAGCATCTTCTATCACCAGCTAAACCGGCGGATCAGACTTTCGCTAAAATTGTTGCTGTCCTGAAGAATCATTTGAGCCCTACACTGCTGATGTTAGCGGAACGATTTAAATTTTATGCGAGAACGCAACTGAAAGAGGAAAGCAACGCGGTGTATTTAATTGAACTGCGTAAGCTAGCGAAATACTGTCAGTTTGGGGAAAGCCTGAAAGAGGCACTGAGAGACAAATTCGTGTGTGGGTTGTCGAAAGAAGGAACACAAAAGCGGCTACTTGAAGAGAATGATCTTACACTTGATAAGGCTGTCACTATTGCAGCATCGCACGAAGCCGCAGCGAGAGGCACTGCGGAAATGCAGCTGAAGGCAGCGGTACTCAGCGTAGATCAAATGGCTTTGGGTACAACGAAATGTTATCGTTGTGGAAAGACAACACACGATCAGAACCAATGCTGGTTTAAAAACCAGGAATGTAGAAACTGTGGCAAGCTTGGTCACATAGCTAAAGTATGCCGGTCAGGAAAGAAGACCAGCAACAAAAAGTCACCGCAGGAAAAGTGCAGAAAGGTACATAAGGTGGCTGAGAAGAGTTCGGATGAACAGAATTCGGATTCAGACTCCAACAGCAAGGAACTGGGTAGTCTGAGAATTCACAACGTGAGTAAGGAAGCTGACCGATAAACTATCTGGGTCACACTGCAGATAGCAGGAGTCCAAGTGAAGATGGAATTGGACACCGGATCGGCGTTGACGGTCATGAATAAGCAAGATTACAAAAAGTTATTCAAACATATTCCCCTACGGGATACGGAGATAGTATTGCAGACATACACGGGGCAAAAAGTATACCCCATCGGAAAGATAAAAGTCAAGGTGATACACAAGGGCAAAGAACACCAAGGAATGGACTTATATGTACTACCTGAGGGAGGTCCACCACTTCTGGGATGGGAGTGGATCAGGAAAATAAATATGGACTGGCACTCCCTAAACGCAATAACGGTAGATTCCAGAAAAAAAGATGTC
This sequence comes from Somniosus microcephalus, assembly GCF_052327205.1. NCBI lineage: Eukaryota > Metazoa > Chordata > Chondrichthyes > Squaliformes > Somniosidae > Somniosus > Somniosus microcephalus. Next base: position 23,596,615 of record NC_140993.1, on the reverse strand, counting down.
AAACCTGAACGATTGTCCAGACTATTGGATGAGGCTAAAGAGGTGTTCCAACAGGGACTGGGAACACTGAGAGGAATTAAGGCAAAAATCAAGATTGCAGAACATGCAAACCCAAAATTTTTCAAAGCCAGACCGGTACCGTATGCGATACGACCTGCTGTGGAAGCTGAGCTGGAAGGGCTGGAACGTTCAGGAGTACTGTCTAAGGCGGACTGGAGTGAGTGGGCCACGCCCATTGTTCCCGTCATGAAGCGCTCATCGAGTAACAAGCCAGGGGAACCGGGGAATGTCCGCATCTGTGGAGACTTCAAGATCACAGTTAATCCGGTGCTTCACACGGTGCAATATCCGCTTCCGCAGATTGAGGATATCTTTGCTTCATTGTCTGGCGGGAAACGCTTCACCAAGATAGACCTGGCGCAAGCGTACTTACAGATGGAAGTTGAGGAAGAGTCGCGCCAGTATCTCACAATCAGCACGCACAGAGGCTTGTATCGATATAATAGACTGGTTTTTGGAGTGGCTTCGGCTCCGGCAATTTGGCAGAGGGCCATGGAGCAGGTATTACAGGGAATTCCAAGCACTCAATGTTACTTGGACGATATCCTGATTACAGGAGATGACGATGAGGAACACCTTGCAAATTTGAAACTGGTGCTCACCAGGTTGAAGGAATATGGCCTTCAAGTTAATCGCCAGAAATGTGAGTTCTTTCAGAAACGGATCTCGTACTGTGGTCATGTCATTGACCAGGAGGGGCTGCACAAGTCACCTGACAAGATCGAAGCTGTTGTGAAGGCTCCCGCTCCGGAAAATGTATCCCAGTTGAGATCGTTCCTAGGGTTGATTAACTATTACCATAAGTTTCTGCCAAATCTATCCACGGTGCTGCACCCGCTGAATGCTCTTTTGCAGAAAGAAGTACCATGGAAGTGGAGCGAGGACTGTAAGAAGGCCTTTCGCAAAAGCAAGGCATTGATCACCTCAGAGGAAGTGTTGGCTCACTTCAACCCAACGCTACCTATTCGTTTAGCTTGTGATGCTTCTCCTTATGGTATTGGAGCAGTACTCTCACACAAGTTGCCAAATGGCTCGGAAAGGCCAGTCGCATTTGCATCCAGATCATTGACCTCCGCTGAGCGCAACTATGCTCAGATAGATAGGGAGGCTCTCAGCCTGGTGTGGGGAGAAAAGAAGTTTAATCATTACCTGCAGGGCCAGAAGTTTACACTGCTGACAGACCACCAGCCGTTGGTATCCATATTCAACCCTAAAAAGGGCGTTTCCATTATGACAGCGCAAAGGCTACAGAGGTGGTCCCTTTTCCTAGGGGCACACCAATATGACATAGAATACAAAGGATCAAAACAGCATGGGAATGCTGACGGTTCATCACGCCTACCGTTGCCAACGGTAGAAGAGGCGCCTACAGTGGACCCAGTGGAGATGTTCCACTCAACCATAGTGGAATGTCTACCAGTAACAAATTCTACGATCGAAAAAGAAACAAGAAATGACCCGACTCTCTCACGAGTCTACGATTTAACGGTGAAGGGATGGCCAGCACATGGCGAACCACTGTTGCCAGCATTTTCGCAAAGAAGAGAACAGCTGTCAGTGTGCCGAGGAACTTTGATGTGTGGATCCAGAGTGGTGATTCCACCCAAACTCCAGCATAAAGTGCTAAAGGAGCTTCACGAGGGGCATCTGGGTGGAGTGAAAATGGAGAACCTAGCTAGAGCGTTCGTGTGGTGGCCAGGTATTGATGGAGACATCGAAGAAATGACCAAGAGCTGTCTAGGATGCCAGAAGGTCCAAAACGCCCCACCACAAGCTCCTCTGCATCCATGGGAGTGGCCCTCATCTCCATGGCAAAGGGTACATATCGACTTTGCTGGTCCATTTATGGACTCAATGTTCTTAATCGCGGTGGATGCACACTCCAAGTGGCCGGAGGTAATAAAGATGTCCTCCACCACCACGGAAAAAACCATCACAGTATTAAGGACCATATTTGCCAGGAATGGGCTGCCGGAACAGATCTGTTCTGATAATGGACCGCAATTTGTGTCCGAAGAATTCAGGAAGTTCTTAAAAAACAATGGGGTTAAGCACTACACGTCCGCCCCATACCACCCCGCCACCAATGGATTAGCTGAAAGGTTTGTCCAGACCTTCAAGAAGGCCATAAAGGCCATGGGTAATGAAGACATAAATCTACAACATAAGGTAGATAACTTCTTGTTGGCGTACAGGAATGCAACACATGCGGTCACAAACCAAACTCCCGCCATGATGTTTTTCCAAAGAAGACTAAGATGCCGGCTGGATTTGATCAAGCCAAACATCAGAAGGGACGTAGAGAACCGGCAATTTCAAGGCATGAATGAAAGGCCAACTAGAACCTTCCAGATAGGTCAACAAGTTTTGGCCCGGGACTACCGTACCGAGAAATGGCAGCCTGGAACTATTTGCACACGACTAGGACCGCTGATGTATACCGTGGACATTGGTGAAAGCATAATAAGGCGCCATGCTGACCAGATCATAGCGTCATCCGAAAAGGAACAACCTACACCACAACTCTATACGCCTAATGATGAAGCAGAGATACCCATAGTATTTACCTCCGATCCGGTGATACTGGAACCAGATGAACCCGACACTGACATTCAAGCCGAATCGACCTTGCCAAAAGAACCTACTACACCACCGAAAACTACTACACCACCGAGGCGTTATCCGGACCGAGTCAGGAAGCCTCCAGAGAGACTGAATCTGTGAACTGTTTTTACATGAAGTTGTGTATATATGTTAGATGACGTTATGTTTAATGGGAATATATACTGTTAACCTAAAAAGGGAGGATTGTAGTGTATGTAACCGTTCCACCTTTAAGAGAACTATTTTAAGGGTTGCACTACTTTATCTTGGCTGCTGTATACTGTAATACCGGTGGTGACCACACCGGTATATAAGTGCTGTGTAATGATTTATTGGGCAGTTCCGCCCTGACCTTCAATTAGTAAAGACCTGTTAAAGTTTACTCTTGTGGTCTGTGTAGTATTTCTCAATATAACACACGGACTTAACAGGCGTCTCCAGTGGCGACGGGACCAATCACCCGGCTTGCCACAATCCTGTGGACGTGCACCTCAAGATCGCTGAGGGGTTGCAGCTGAGGCCGCCCTCCACCCGTCTGTTGCTGCTGTCTCCTATTATGAGACAGCTTGGCCTGCAAATAAAGGACGGCGTCTGAGTAAATATACAGCCATGTTCTTGCCTGAAATGCCTCCCATAGTTGAATAGCCCTTACTGTATGCAGCCATGGTCTTGCCTGAAATGCCTGCCATAGTTGAATAGCCCTTACTGTATGCAGCCATGGTCTTGCCTGAAATGCCTCCCATAGTTGAATAGCCCTTACTGTATGCAAAGTGTGCAATGTGCATGTGTGTTTGATGAAAGGGCCATAGGTGTTGGATGAGTGTTGGGCATTGGGGCTTTTAAGACCCTCTGGCCATAAAGTGAGGTTGAGATGGAGGGATGGAGAGGTTTTGAAAAAAAGGCACTCACCCTGATGACCCGAGTGAGGTTGTTGAACTTTTTCCTACATTGGAGATGGGTCCTAGGCACCATGCTGTTTGAGGAGACTCTCTGAGCCACCTCCCTCCACACTCTTCTGTACTCGCGTGGCAAAGGCCTCCTGCCACTCTCTGGGTACAGAATGGATCTTCTGCGCTCCACCCCGTGAACCAGAGCCTCCAAGGCCCACTCGCAAAAGCGCTGTGCTCGCTCCCTGGCCTTCTCCATAGTGTTTGGCTGCAAGATTTAGCCACAGGTCTGCCCAGGCCGAGATTCAAGGCTCCAGTGAGCAGGGTGTGGCTGCAGAGCAAGATCGACCCTCCCCTTTAAGAACTGACCGGTGCCAGGGTGTCTGTGTTCAATCGCTAACTGACAGCACCTGCGCTGCGCCCGCCCTCTGAGGTAGCGCCTCGCTCCTAGGCCTTAGCGCCTTAAGAGAGTTGTGTAGCGCCTGATTTAGCGCTCCAATCACCTCCAGGGGCGATAAAAGCCAAGTTTGCCGTCGGAGGCGATAAGTAGCATCAGTCGCTAAACTTTGTGCACGGCCGCTAATGGCGCCTCAAACAGGGCTATACCGAATTTCTCCCCACAATAGTCCCACCATATTGGTTTGCAGTCGATCCTGCTTATTTGAAAGACTAGAGATAAGCTAATATCAACAAATTGGCTAATCTAACAAGTTATCCCCGGTGTCCTGGCCAATATTTGTCCCTCAATCAACGTAACAAAAACAGATTATCTGGTCATTATCACATTGCTGTTTGTGGGATCTTGCTGTGTGCAAATTGGCTGCCGCGCTTCCCACATTACAACAGCGACTACACTCCAAAAGTACTTCATTGGCTGGAAAGCGCTTTGAGACGTCCAGTGGTCTTGAAAGGCGCTATATAAATGCAAGTCTTTCTTTCTCAGACCAGCGAGAAGCAGGCGGAGTGTGCACGTGGCTTTGCAAGGATAGTGGGCATGTGCATGGTGCAGGGTGCCATCCACTGCATGCACGTGGCTTTGCGGATACCGTTTATAAATGCTGAGATGTACCGCAACTGCAAAGATTACTGCTCGCTGAATGTGCAGTTGGTGTGCAACCATGCTCAGCATATCATGATGATAAATGCCCAGTATCCTGGCAGCAGTCATGATGCTTTTATTCTGCGCCAGTCCACTGTCCCCTCAGTCTTTGAGCCACCAAGACAAACCAGAGGGCTGCTACTGGGCAACAAGGGCTATCCCTTGACTACCTGACTCATGACTCAGCCATGTTGCCGCATGAAATATGATAGAGCAGACCATTGGCATCCTTAAACAATCCTTCCGCTGCCTGGATCGCTCTGAAGGAGCCCTATGGTACTCACGAAAGCGTGCGTCCCAATTCGTCGTGATCTGCTGTATCCTCCACAACCTGGCCACCATGAGGACATGGCCTGTGCCACCAGGGATACGGCCATCAGCTCAGGAGCATGAGGAGTGGGAGGATGAGGAAGAGGAGGAGGCGGAAGAGGAGACGGAAGAAAAGGAGGTGGAAGCGGAAGGAAGGAGGCAATCCAGACAGCCCCTTTGTGGCCGGGATATCCGGGATCAAATCTTCTGCCTGTGATACCAGTGAACACAATCCCTTTTCCCCTTTCAATATTTGTCCCACACCTTCCCTTCGCTCTGTTACTGACCATCACAGCGTCCTCTTGGCCACAATGCTGAAATAAGAGTCACCACAAAGCAAACCTTCAAATTAAACTTTATCCATATATCCATTCAATATTACATCAAAATCATCCCCTGTGCATTCCCTAGTGACTGTCTTGCAGTGCCGTTGCCTGTCCTAGTGCTCCTACGCAGTGCTACCTCAGTGGCTGCAGCATGGCTGGTGGAAGGCTGCTGACTTTCAGTGGGGGAGACTGCAAATGACCTTACTGGATGACCTCGAGCAGCTACTGGATGACCTCGAGCAGCTACTGGATGACCTCGAGCAGCTACTGGATGACCTCGAGCAGCTACTGGATGACCTCGAGCAGCTACTGGATGACCTCGAGAAACTCTGGGCCGAGGAGGCCCGGCTTCGGACTGCATCACCTTGGCACGGGCGGCAGCAGTCTGGGCTGGCCGGCTGACAGGCACCAGCGAGGGCACTGGCGGAGTGGCAGTGGTGGGAGGGCGAATGCTGTCATCCTGAGAGAGGGCAGGAGGTTCGTGCTCCACGGAGCCACTGCCACTCCCCCTGGGGCGGCACCTCAGCAATCCTAGTAATCTGTTGGAGGACAGGTTCCTGGGCTGCTGTGATACGTTGCAAGCCCCTTTCCATACTGGTAAACCCAGCCATGATGGCAGCTTGCGCCCCCTGCTAATCATTCAGCCACTCAGCAGCATGTTCAGCGCTGGGTTGAACGCTACAATCTTGCAAATGAGCAGACAGCACAAATTTTACGTGCTGCCTGCAGTCCTCCAGACGGGCGCAGGTTCCTATCGCATTGCGTTCCTTGCGCCCATTTTCGGGGGCTACCGAATTTCTAGGCCTTGATCGTTCTGGATCACTTTTCTCCTCCAACTCTAACCTGATGACCTTGCTGAAAAACTTCCCTCCATTGCTTCATTCTGTTTAGTTATAAGAACATTAGAAATAGGAGCCTGCTCTGCCATTCCGTAAGATCATAGCTGATCTTCGACCTCAACTCCACTTTCCCGCCCGATCCGCATATCCCTTGATTTCCCTTGAGCCCAAAAATCTATCGATCTCAGCCTTGAATATACTCAAAGGGCAGGATTTTCATTCAGGAGTCGGGAAGGAGGCGGGACTACAGCTTTCGGGGTTGTAGCCACGCCTCCATCGAGATGCGGCCAATCCATGCAATTTTCACTTGATTGACCTTGTTGAGCCCGCCCAGCGGGTTCAGCAGGCCAATTAAGGGCCACCCGGCAACAGGTGACGTCACAGATTGACATTTCATCTGCCAAGACGTTTTGACAGATGAAGTATCAGCGTTTCACAGCTGTTTGAAGCTATCAAACACTGACAGTCTTACTTCTAACCTGAGTCCTTCTCCGCAGACTCAGTTAGAAATCTCTCCTGCACAGAAAGCTGAAGGCTGTCACTTTTGACAGTTCGCAGCCATTCTGCTTTCTGTGCCGGTGAGGTGAGGGACTCCCGAGACCTAAAAGAAGGAAGGCTGAAAAGGTAAGAAAAGGTATGTAAAACTTATTTAATCACTTTAGACAAACCAAACACACTTACCTTTGCACTCATGCACACATCACTCACCTGAACACCGACATCTCGACCCCTCCATGTCCTTCAACCCGACGGCCCGACTCCTCTAACTTGGCGTGGTTTGGAGCCGTCGGGAATCCCACACTTCAAACTTAAAAATAGGGATTAGGCTAAAAACTTAAAAACTGCCTGTTAACTACCTGTTAACAGGCAGTTAATTGGCACTAATCCCCTTCCCGCCTTGGGGAGGCGGGTCCCAGTGCAGGGCGGGTACCTGCCTCCTTTGAAACTGGCATGGAGGCGGGTTTGGGTGCGGGATGGTGTCGGGATCCCTGATTTTGGGATTTTAACCCCGCCCCCCCACGCCTCCAATCCCGCCTCCACGGCACAATGAAAATCCTGCCCAAAGACTCAGCATCCACAGCCCTCTGGGGTAAAGAATTTCAAATATTCACAGCCCTCTGAGTGAAGAAATTCCTCCTCGTCTCAGTGCTAAATTGCCAACCCCTTATCCTGAGACTATGCCCCCTAGTTCTAGACACACTAGCCAGGGGAAACAGCCTCTCAGCATCTACCCTGTCAATCCCCTTCAGAATCTTATATGTTTCAATGAGATCACCTCTCATTCTTCTAAACTCCAGAGAGTATCGGCCCATTCTACACAATCTCTCATCATAGGACAGCCCTCTCATCCCAGGAATCAATCTAGTGAACATTTGTTGCACCGCCTCTAATGTATATATGCCCTTTTTCAGATAAGGAGACCAAAACTGTGCACAGTACTCCAGGTGGTCTCACTAAGGCCCTGTACAATTGTAGCAAGACTTCCTTACTCTTATACTCCAACCCCTTTGCAATAAAGGCCAACATGCCATTTGTCTTCCTAACTGCTTGCTGTACCTGCATGCTAACTCTCTGGGCAGGATTTTCATTGTGCCGTGGAGTCGGGATTGGAGGCGTCGGGGGGGTTAAAATCCCGAAATCAGGGGTCCCGACCCCATCCCGCACCCAAACCAGTTTCAAAGGAGGCGGGTACCCGCCCCGCACTGGGACCCGCCTCCCCGAGGCGGGAAGGGGATTAGTGCCAATTAGCTGCCTGTTAACAGGTAGTTACCAGGCAGTTTTTAGCCTAATCCCTATTTTTAAGGTTGAAGTGTGGGATTCCGGACGGCTCGGAACCACGCCAAGTTAGAGGAGTCGGGCCGTCGGGTTGAAGGACTTGGAGGGGTCGAGATGTCGGTGTTCAGGTGAGTGATGTGTGCATGAGTGCAAAGGTAAGTGTGTTTGGTGTGTCTAAAGTGATTAAAGAAGTGTAAATTACCTTTTCTTACCTTTTCAGCCTTCCTTCCTTTAGGTCCCGGGAGTCCCTCATCTCACCGGCACAGAAAGCAGAATGGCTGCGAACTGTCAAAAGTGACAGCCTGCAGCTTTCTGTGCAGGAGAGATTTCTAACTGAGTCTGTGGAGAAGGACTCAGGTTAGAAGTAAGACTGTCAGAGTTTGACAGCTTCAAACAGCTGTGAAACGCTGATATTTCATCTGTCAAAACATCTTGACAGTTGAAATTTCAGTCTGTGACGTCACCTGTTGCCGGGTGGCCCTTAATTGGCCTGCTGAGCCCGCTGGGCGGGGCTCAACAAGGTCAATCAAGTTAAAATTGCGTGGATTGGCCGCATCTCGATGGAGGCGGGACTACAACCCCGAAAGTTGTAGTCCTGCCTCCTACCCGACTCCTGAGTTAAATTCCTGCCCTCTGTGTTTCCTGTACGAGGACACCAAAATCCCTCTGAACACCAGGGATAGGGAACGGTGAGGGATTTGAAAACAAGGATGAGAATTTTAAAATCGAGGTGTTGCCGGACCGGGAGCCAATGTAGGTCAGCGAGCACAAAGGGGGATGGGTATAGATTGTGCTGCTAAATTTCAAATTATCCATTATCTTGAACATTCTGTCTTAATCCCTAAATGCCAGTATAGTTTTAGGGATGGCTGTTTGACTGATAACTCCATAACTGCCCTTGAACACTTTGGGAAATCATCTGTCATTGCCTTGTACATCTCCAATAGCTTTGACACAGTCTGAAGCTGTGCACTTCTAAACAAGTTAGCACATCTGGCCTCTCACGAGGGCTCTGTTCATGGCTAGCTAACTTCCTCTCAAACCACTCGGTTCTAATTTATGGTTCATCTTGTGACTTTTTTTCCATTAACTCAGCGTTTGCCAAGAGCTCTGTCTACTCTCTCACTCTGTTTCCTTGTACATATCAATGGCCGGGTTACACTTACCATCTGACTCCAGCCGTTCTTTTACTGAATGATTCCTGCGGCAAGGTCCATGTGCGTGGACGTCAGATGGGGCTCAGTTGTGATGCTGCTCACAGCTGAACAGCCTTCTGACACCCACTACTACATGGACAATGACTACTTTGTTGGTTTTGAAGGACTTTGAAGGATGTTCTTGCCATGGAAGGAGTTCAGCAAAGATTCACCAGGCTGATACCTGGGATGGCAGGAATAACGTATGAGGAGAGGTTGGGTCAATTGGGCTTATGCTCACTGGAGTTTAGAAGAATGAGAGGGGATCTCATTGAAACTTATAAAATTCTAACAGGACTAGACAGACTAGATGCAGGAAGGATGTTCCCGATGGTCGGGGAGTCAAGAACCAGGGGTCACAGTCTAAGGATAAGGGATAAGCCATTTAGGACTGAGATGAGGAGGAATTTCTTCATCCAGAGAGTGGTGAACCTGTGGAATTCTCTACCACAGAAGGCAGTAGAGGCCAATTCATTAAATATATTCAAGAAGGAGTTAGATATATTTCTTAAGGCTAACGGGATCAAGGGATATGGGGAGAAGGCAGGGACAGGGTACTGAGTTTGGATGATCAGCCATGATCTCATTGAATGGCGGAGCAGGCTCGAGGGGCCGAGTGGCCTACTCCTGCTCCTATCTTCTATGTTTCTATGTTTCTATGTTTGAGGTTGTAAAAATCAATATACCACCTAGAAATTACAGTGCAGAAACAAGCCATTCGGCGTTGGCGGCTATCTTCCACATGAAGTAGTAGTCCTACCACCATCTGCCCAATCTGTTCCATATCCCTTTCTTCAAGTTCCTTTTTGTTTCTTATTTAGGACCAGTGCAGGAGGGTGCTCAGCCCCGAGGGCCGGCACCACAGCAGAATTCGATGGGGTAAATAAGGAGATGCAAATTTACAGGGCTTCATTCTTTCCAAAGTGTACTTCAGTTGTATGAGACTTCAATTGCGTGGAGAGGCTGGAGAAGCCGGGGTTCTTCTCCTCAGAGCAGAAGAGGTTAAGAGGAGATTTGATAGAGGTGTTCAAAATCATGAATGGTTTTGACAGAGTGAATAAGGAGAAACTGTTTCCAGTGGCAGAACAGTCGGTAACTAGAGGGCACAGGTTTAAGATAATTGGCAAAGGAGCCCAAGGGGAGATTTTGACTCGGCGAGTTGTTCTGATCTGCAATGCGCTGCCTGAAAGGGCAGTGGAAGCAGATTCGATAATAGCCTTCAAAAGGGAATTAGAGAAATACTTAAAGGGGAACTATTTGCAGGGTTACGGGAAACAGGCAGGGGAGTGAAAGAAAAAGAATAGACTTGCATTTATATAGCGTCTTTCATGACCTCAGGATGTCCCAAAGTGCTTTACAGCCAATGAAGTACTTTTGAAGTGTAATCACTGATGTAACGTAGAGTGGGACTAATTGGATCGCTCTTTCAAAGAGCTGGCACAGGCACAAAGGGCCGAATGGCCTCCTTCCATGCTGTATCATTCTATGATTCTATGAAATAGCAAATGGAGACTATTCTGGAAGATGTTGCTGGTTGCTGATCTGTGGAGAAGTTCCTGGAATAGTCACTTGTAACAAATTCAATGAAATATTATTCAAAGTTAATGCCAGATTTTAATACATCATTACAGATTACATAAATTAATGATGGCCCTGAATACCCGATCAGAGGCTTCCTGCGGGCAGATGCCTCCGATTGGAAAAACATCTACCAACTTACCCGCTGGCCCCGTAGATCCCGAGGCTTGTGATCCTGGGCCTCTCCTCTTCGAAACGCGCAGAGGCCCAGGTATCCCAGGGACACGGGGGCCAGCCCAACCAATGGAAGAAGGGAACCCCCCCTTCAATCTTTAGGCAGTTCCGTCCGCACAGAACTGTCAAAAGTATGAATGGGGATGACTGCAAAAATGCACCAACACACTGAAAGAAATAAAGAGAAACCATTACATATATAAAATTAATTAAAATGCCATTTAATAAAATATTTTAAACAAAAATTTTATTTTTTGAAAAATAAATTGAAATGGTTTAAAGGAGCTAAAAACAACCTTACCTTATTACACAGGGTTTTTATTGTTTAAATGAGGGGGAAAAAATATTTTTATGTTATTTTAAACTCTTATGCTGGTAAGAGCAGTCCTTATGCTTGCTTTTACCAGGCGTTAGAATTCTACAGCCTTTCAGCGGGTGGAAGTTGGGCAAATAGCACAACTCTCCGCCCGCAGAGGCCCTTCTCCCGGGCAGGCGGAGGATCTGTCAAGAGGATTCTTGACAGATCGCAAGTGACGGGTTTTAGTGCACGCGCTTCGCAGGCCTAAACCCGGCACCTGCGCGGCCCCTACGGGCGCAGATGCACCTCGCACACACCTGTAAGGGGTCGCAAAAATTCGGCCCGATATGTTCACCATGGTATCGTTCTGTATAAATCTTGGACTTGCCCTGAAAAAGTTCCTCTTGGGTTGAAAGAAAGAAATAAAGACTTGCATTTATATAGCGCCGTTCACGACCTCAGGACGTCCCACAACGCTTTACAGCCGATGAAGGATTTTGAAGTATAGCCACTGCTGTAATGTGAGAAACGCAGCATCCAATTGCACACAGCAAGCTCCCACAAACAGCAATGTGAGAATGACCAGATAGTCTATTTTTAGTGGTGTTGATTGAGGAATAAATATTGGCCGCAGGATACCGGGGAGAACTCCTCTGCTCTTCTTCGAAATAGTGCAATGGGATCTTTTACATCCACCTGAGAGAGCAGACGGGGCCTCGGTTTTAACACCTCATCCAAAAGACGGCACCTCCAGCACTCCCTTGGCACTGCACTGGAGTGTCAGCCTAGACTTTTGTGCTCAAGTCTCTGGAGTGGGACTTGAACCCACAACCTTCTGTCGCAGAAGGCAAGTGGTGCTGCCCACTGAGCCACGACGTGACCCTTTTGATATTACAGAGTTTGTTCACCAAACTATAGGTGCAAATGTTGAATAAGCTCCTTGGGGGTTTTATGAGGAATTGATCTCTGCCCTTAATTTGGAATATTTCATAGCCGTGTGATTTACAGCTGCAAATGTGTTTTATGTAAATAGTTTGCCTGCAAATATTCATGAGTATACTCGTGGAGGAATTGTCATTCGTGTTAATGCAATATTGCCTGTGGGCTATTTGATCCTTGGGCAGCTGTTGCACGCTACCTGTTTAAATATATTCTGCTATACACATCTGATCAAACTGACCCATTAATTGTGGCCAATTGGAACAGAGTTTTTGCATAGCTCATCCTTTCAATTCCACGTTGGGAAAAAGTGCTATTTTTGTCTGGACTATAAATTCAAAACCTTCACAAACCTTTCTCCTCCTTGTGTGTTGTGGGTATGTGGAGTGGTAGAGTCACACACCACAGCAGGAGGCCATTCGGCCCGTTGTGCCAGTTCAAAGCTAATTAACAGCTGATCAGTTTCTCGGATTATTTCTCATTCTCATCATGGAATTCATTCATCTGTGCTTTGATCATGCCTGAGCACTTAAAGCCTCAGCTAGTAGTACACATGGGAGGCTAACGGGGCCTCACAATTTTCGAGAAAGGCTGCTGAAAAGATTTTCAAATGTCAAACCAGCTTAAAATGTTAAAAATTCCTTTTCGAAAGCCCAACTCTGAGTTTCCAGAATTGAAAAGATTTTTGTTGTTGCGATTTTTAATTATATTAATTGCGTGATGAAAAAGAAATGTGCGATGCATATTAAACCACTTCCACGCAAATTATCAAAAGCAAAAATGCTGTGGGCTGATCAACTTCTAGGATTATCTCTGATTGTCATTATAGAATTAATTCATTGGTGCTTTGGTCATCAGGGGTTTGAGCGTAAATGAAAGATCGGGGGCCCAATTTCTGGTCACAACTTCCTGTTAAGTCTGTGTGTTCCAGTTATGGTTAATATGAATCACTGCACACAGACCACAAGAATAACTTTAACAGGTCTTTACTAGTCGAAGGTCAGGGCTGAACTGCTCAATAAATCATTACACAGCACTTATATACCGGTGTGGTCACCACCGGTATTACAGTATACAGCAGCCAAGGTAAAGTAGTGCATCTCTTAAAATAGTTCTCTTAAAGGTGGAACGGTTACATACACCACAATCCTCCCTTTTTAGCTTAACAGTATATATTCCCCATTAACATAACATAATAACATATATACGCAACTTCATGTAAAAACAGTTCACAGATTCAGTCTCTGAGGAGGCCTCCTGATCCGAGACGGATAACGCCTTTCAGGGGTCTCTGGTTCTCGTTGCTGGGGTGACTCATCTAATAGTCCTTCACTGGACTTAACAGCTTGAACTTTCGTAACTTCAGAACCAGCATTGTTGACTTCTAAAGGCTCGAGTACCTTGGGAAGTTTTTCTGCTTCCAGACTGATTTGGCTCAGTTCGGAGGGACCACATGCGTGACCTGGTAGGGGTGATAATGGTTCAGATGAGTCATCATCTTCTGCTTCCTCTCTATTGTCTTCTATTTCCTCCATCACTTCAGCTTTTGCCTCTGCCACCAATTCCCTGAGTGGCTTATTACTGCTGACACTGCTCACAAAAGGGTACTCTTTCTTCTTAGCTTTCAACTGATCGATGAATTGGACATATTCCCTTTCTTGCTCAGCTTTGATTCGTTTGGCCTCATCGCGCAGACGGTTTGTGTGTTCCTGTTCCATTTTCTCAATCAGCTGCTTCTGCTGTCTTTCCAGATTCTCCAACTCTGTGTCAAAGAACTTTTTCTTTGCATTCATCTCTTGCTCAAAACGGCGAATCATTTGTTCTAATTGCTGTTGTAGTTTGAAATTGAGTTGAGTTCGAGCCCGGTGTTCCTCCTTCTGAAGCAACCGCAACTCTCGCAGCTCCTGCCGCCTTAGGAATCGCATTTCCTCAGCTTTCTTCTCATCCTCACCAATAATCTTTGAAGTAGTGACACTCACTTCCACTCCATCGACAACAAATTTTCTAGTTCGTTTCAGAGTTTTGTTGTATGCTTGGTTACCCCGTATTGATAGAGAGCCACTTTCCTTGTTTAAAGAGAGATCACCTGAAAGGGAAATGTTCAAGTCAACGCTATCGGATGCAGATATACTACCCGAATCAGAATTTCTCTTTGACTTTCTATTGGTAGAATCTACTGCTCCATTGAGAGTTAATGAATCCGGGACCAGAGTGACTTGTTTATCAGATTTACTTTCCTTTTCATTTCTGGTTAGCAATTCTTTTTCATTCTTTGAATCAGCAGTGCCCTCAGAAATGTGCATGTCTGTAGACTGGACAGACTCAGAATTCTCTGTCAAACTATGTTGTTGTTCAGTGGAATTCTGTTCTGATACTTTGTTCTCTTCTGAAGCATTTATGCACTCCTTCGTTTTTCCATCATTAGTCTGCAAGTCCATTTTAGACTTGTCTTTTGCACATGGGCTGGTCTTACCATCATCAGTTCCAGAGTCTGAGCTGATTGTCTTCACCGAGTTCTCACTCTCTGCTTTGTCACTGTCACTGCTGCATATGCCCTCATCCAATATTCTGGACAATCGTTCAGGTTTGACATCATTTTTTTCTGGAATCTACCGTTATTGCTTTTAGGGAGTGCCAGTCCATATTTATTTTCCTGATCCACTCCCGTCCCAGAAGTGGTGGACCTCCCTCAGGTAGTACATATAAGTCCATTTCTTGGTGTTCTTTGCCCTTGTGTACCACCTTGACTTTTATCTTTCCGATGGGGTATATTCTTTGCCCCGTGTATGTCTGCAATACTATCTCCGTGTCCCGTAGGGGAATATGTGTGAATAACCTTTTGTAATCTTGCTTATTCATGACCGTCAACGCCAATCCGGTGTCCAATTCCATCTTCACTTGGACTCCTGCTATCTGAAGTGTGACCCAGATAGTTTGTAGGTCAGCTTCCTTACTCACATTGTGAATTCTCAGACTACCCAGTTCCTTGCTGTTGGAGTCTGAATCCGAATTCTGTTCATCCGAACTCTTCTCAGCCACCTTATGTACTTTTCTGCACTTTTCCTGCGGTGACTTTTTGTTGCTGGTCTTCTTTCCTGACCGGCATACTTTAGCTATGTGACCAAGCTTGCCACATTTTCTACATTCCTGATTTTTAAACCAGCATTGGTTCTGATCGTGTGTTGTCTTTCCACAACGATAACATTTCGCTGTACCCAAAGCCATTTGATCTACGCTGAGTACTGCTGCCTTCAGCTGCATTTCCGCAGTGCCTCTCGCTGCAGCTTCGTGCGATGCTGCAATAGTGACAGCCTTATCAAGTGTAAGATCATTCTCTTCAAGCAGCCGCTTTTGTGTTCCTTCTTTCGACAATCCACACACGAATTTGTCTCTCAGTGCCTCTGTCAGACTTTCCCCAAACTGACAGTATTTCGCTAGCTTACGCAGTTCAATTAAATACTCCGCGTTGCTTTCCTCTTTCAGTTGCGTTCTCGCATAAAATTTAAATCGTTCCGCTAACATCAGCGGTGTGGGGTTCAAATGATTTCTCAGGACAGCAACAATATTAGCGAAAGCCTGATCCACCGGTTTAGCTGGTGATAGAAGATGCTTCAATAGCCCGTATGTCTTCGCACCCATTGAGTTTAGTAAGGTTAGTGCTTTATCTTCATCTGATATTTTATTTGCCTTACAATAAATCTCTATGCGTTCTACATACGTGGCCCAATCTTCAACATCAGGATCGAAATCGTTGATGTTACCACGCTTAGGCATCCTCGCAATCTTCTTGAGAAAAAAAAGATTTTTTTTTTTTTCCAAAATGGCGGTTTCCCGCGCTTGTCTTCTTCCCCCGCCTACGAAAATGGCGGCTTCCCGTGTTTGCCTTTCTCCCCCGCTGGCTGTAATGGCGATTGCTGTATTGCTGCGTTCGCCCTCCCCAGCGGTTCTCAAATCGTGCCTCCCAGCCCCTCTTGCAGTCCGGTCCTTTCCACCGGCTGTGGCTGAGTTCTCCGCGGTTTTTTTATTTTCTCCCGCGCCTTACGCTGTCCCGGTTGCTGCGCCTCGCGGCCTCGGTAGCTGCCCGGCCTTTTTCACCGGTCGCGGTCGAGCTCTCTCTCGACGCTGTTGCGTCTCCCAGCCCGCTTACATCGGCTGCGTTTGCATTCACCGCGGCTCCCGTGCCTTACGCTGCCCCAGTCTCAGCGCCTCTGGCCCCGACTTCTGTCCGGCTCTTGTCCCCGGTCGTGGTCGAGTTCTCCGCCCTTATATCCTCCGTTTTCCCTCCCCTACACCACAGCCAATGTGGCCGACTTGCTGCTCGTCGCTGATCGGCTTACCCACCACCGTGATAGAAGGGATGATCACTGCCTGTCGCTGATGGAAGGCTTCGTGTCAGGATTCTTTCTTTGCTCTTCAGACCCGAGTCTTTTCTCAGCAGGATGATGAGGGCGGATGCCTCTTCTCGACGCCCTTAAACTGCCTTGGATGTATCTCTGCCGCAGGGTAAGATCGTACTCGTCACCACTGTTAAGTCTGTGTGTTCCAGTTATGGTTAATACGAATCACTGCACACTGACCACAAGAATAACTTTAACAGGTCTTTACTAGTCGAAGGTCAGGGCTGAACTGCCCAATAAATCATTACACAGCACTTATATACCGGTGTGGTCACCACCGGTATTACAGTATACAGCAGCCAAGATAAAGTAGTGCATCTCTTAAAATAGTTCTCTTAAAGGTGGAACGGTTACATACACCACACTTCCTATGCCTGATCGGCCCTGAAAATGCGCTAGCCGCCATATTGAAAGTGGGCGCCTTTTAGGTATCCAGGGCACCTGCCTGCAAAAGGCGTTAGGTGCCTTGCATGTGCAAATCGGGGTCCTAATTTTAAAAAATCATTCCAGGGTTGTGGGTGTCGCTGGCAAGGCCAGCATTTATTGCCCATCCCTAATTGCCCTTGAGAAGGTGGTGGTGAGCCACCTTCTTGAACTGCAGAGGGCAGTTAAGAGTCAACCACAGTGCTGTGGGTCTGGAGTCACCATATCGGCCAGACCGGGTAAAGGCTGCAGATTTCCTTCCCTAAAAGGACATTAGTGAACCAGATGGGTTTTTACGACAATCCGATAGTTTCATGGTCACCATTACTGACACTAGTTTTTCTTTAAATTCCAGATATATTTTAATTAATTGAATTTAATTTTCCTAGCTGCCTGTGGTGGGGTTTGAACTCATGTCTCTTAGATCATTAATACTAGTCCAGTAACATAACCACTACACTACTGTAATGCCAGATTTAGTGCTCCAATGCAAAATTTGGATACAAATGGGCGCAGCGTGTGCCTCATATGCTCCGCCTCGTTGTACCAGGTCATGAGCGGCCTAACCAGTGATCCTTAAAGGGACTGCTGGAGGCCCCTCAAGCAATGGGCACCAAACCTTTTACAAGTTACATTATTGTGGAGCCAGGAGGAGCAGGAGTAAAAATACTGCGGGCTACTGCAGCCTCGGTTTTGCAGCCCCCTCTGCTTCACCCTCAGGAGCTCTCTGCTCAGCCTCATAATCCAATCCCTCTATCATCGCAGTCATTCTGGATGCGTTCCCCTGTATCTTCTCAACAGCTGCAGCATCCTTCAGGTCTCGGGAGTCCCTCATCTCACCAGCACAGAAAGCAGAATGGCCGCCAGCTGTCAAAATCTGCAGCCTCTGCTTTCTGTTCCGGGGAGATCTCTAAATCATCCTGAGAGGAAGGAATTAACCTGGAGTACAGGTTGTCAGTGTTTGACAGCTTCAAACAGCTGTGAAACACTGATATTTCATCTGTCAAAAGGTCTTGACAGATGAAATTTCAATCTGTGATGTCACCTGTTGCTGGGTGGCGCTTAATTGGCCTGCTGAGCCTGCTGGGCGGGCTCAACAAGGTCAATCAAGTCTAAATCGCGTGGGTTGGCTACGCCTCCTACCCGCCTCCTGAATGAAAATCCAGCCCCATGGCTCTATGTTATGATCTGGAACACGCTACCTGAAAGGGTGGTGGAACTTTCAAAAGGCAGTTGGACATGTATTTCAAGAGAACTAATTTGCAATGTGATGGGAGTGGGACTAAATTAGATTGCTCTTTCAAAGAGCCAGCACAGGCACGGCGGGCTGAATGGCTGCCTTCTATGCGGTAAGTGTCTATGATTGTATGAACATGCCCCACCTCAACAATCATCAAATGGCGGGGTCGGCTCACTTGCCTCCAGACTCATGCCTCCACCTTCCTTTCCCTTCATTGTTGCCCATGCTGTAAGAAAACTACTATGAACTTGGCCTCAGCGTTAAACAAAGCTTTAATCAACTGTTTTACAACATGGAGGTCTAGCTGTGTCCTTCACTAGTTCCTGTTAAGAATGTCCTGCGCAAGCTGGGCCCGTGCCCGAGTATTTATACTCTCCCTGGACAGCGCCACCTGTAGGCCGCTCAGTATTATTTCATAAGTTTTTCTTTCATGAATGACTGATTCATGTCAGTCTTCTTCCCCCTTCAGCTTTTCCAATCGCTTTCAGAATGTTTGTCACCCTAGTCCTCCACTTCCCTTAAGCTGCCCCACTCCCTTTAAGTTTCACAAGCACGTACGTTCCCACTCCTGCTATTAGCATGTCGACTGTCTGCCTCCTGGAGCGCAGCTAATGCTCGGACCGTGTGGCATTGGTAAACAGCGCACTCTCTGTTATCCAGGACACATTTAACAATAAAAACCGATTATTCTTGGTCCTATCACACAAATTCCATATAAATACCCGAGGCCAAAAACATTATGGGCAAAGTTCATTCATTAGTTAAGCTCTCAGAAGAGGAGGTGAAGAGTAACGGATAGAACTGGAAATGTTCTAGTGGCACTTACAATTCGAATCATTTGCAAAGAAACCGTCCGAATGTTATTTTAAAAATATATATTTACAGCCATTGCTTTCAGTGGAACAAGCTATAACCCAAGGTAACAACACAGAATAAGATGACCGAAGCACAAGGGAGGCAAGGAGATAAATAATCGGGAAGGACTAATAGGCTGATTCCGCAATCCTGCACTCTTAGTGGGGAGTCATTGCTGTAAATAGTAGGAGCACAGCTCATAATTTCCTGCTCTTTAAACCGTGGCTGCAGTGTGCACCATCTACAAGATGCACTGCAGCAACTCGCCAAGGCTCCTTTGGCAGCATCTCCCAAACCCGCAACCTCCACCACCTAGAAGGACAAGGGCAGCAGGCGCATGGGCACACCACCACCTCCAAGTTCCCCTCCAAGTCACACACCATCCTGACTTGGAAATATATCGGCCATTCCTTCATCGTCGCTGGGTCAAAATCCTGGCACTCCCTACCTAACAGCACTGTGGGAGCACCTTCACCACACGGACTGCAGCGGTTCAAGAAGGCGGCTCACCACCACCTTCTCAAGGGCAACTAGGGATGGGCAATAAATTCTGGCCTTGCCAGTGACAACCACATCCCGGGAATGAATGAAAAAAAAATCAATGGATGGAAAATCACAAGGCTGCACGTCCATGAAGTAATCCCTGCAAGTGTGGCTTCCCGCTGGAATTGGAGACTAGGCGCTGTAATGTGTCGCCTTTGGACATCTGGAAAAAAGCAAAAAGCAGGCACAAAGGGAGTATTTTAGAAACATAGAAACATAGAAGATAGGAGCAGGCGTAGGCCATTCGGCCCCTCGAGCCTGCTCCGCCATTCAATGCGATCATGGCTGATCATCCAAATTCAGTACCCTGTCCCTGCCCTCTCCCCATATCCCTTGATCCCTTTAGCCTTAAGAAATATATCCAACTCCTTCTTGAATATATTTAATGAATTGGCCTCAACTGCCTTCTTTGGTAGAGAATTCCACAGGTTCACCACTCTCTGG
This sequence comes from Somniosus microcephalus, assembly GCF_052327205.1. Classification (NCBI taxonomy): domain Eukaryota; kingdom Metazoa; phylum Chordata; class Chondrichthyes; order Squaliformes; family Somniosidae; genus Somniosus; species Somniosus microcephalus. The sequence continues at coordinate 23,576,628 of NC_140993.1, read as the reverse complement.
GTGAAGAAATTCCTCCTAATTTCTGTCCTAAATGGCTTACCCCTTATCCTTAGACCCCTGGTTCTGAACTCCCCCACCATCAGGAACATCCTTCCAGCATCTAGTCTGTCTAGTCCTGTTAGGTCAGAACACAAAACAGGCCTTCGAGTGGGCATTAGGTCTGATACGGGATGCAGCAAGGAGCTGTAGCATACACAAGCTGTCTACGAGAGGGCAACAAGAACTTTAGAACAGAGCTAAGGTGGAAAATGACCCCATGAGGCTGGGAGGGGGCTGTCGTAGGTAGCCTCTCCCTTGTAATTGGACAATAGGATGGGGAACAAATGATTGACACCTGGGGCTCAATTTTAACAGTTTTGAGCAGACGGGTTTGGAGGCGGGTCAGTTGCGGAAATCGAAAAAAATGGCTTCAGACACACAACCCGCCTCCATCCCGCCCCCCATCCGATTTTCATCAGTGTCTGTTCAGCCGCTCCCAAACTGACCCGACTGGAACCGATGGGACAGGTAGTTAAGGCAGTTAAGAGCCTGTTAACTGCCTTGCTAATCCTATTTTTATAGTGGTTTCCCATAATGAATTGGCCTCTATTGCCTTCTGTGGTAGAGAATTCCACAGGTTCATCACTCTCTGGGTGAAGAAATCCTCCTAATTTCTGTCCTAAATGGCTTACCCCTTATCCTTAGACTGTGACCCCTGGTTCTGGACTCCCCGAACATCGGGAACATCCTTCCTGCATCTAGTCTGTCCAGTCCTGTCAGAATTTTATAAGTTTCAATGAGATCCCCTCTCATTCTTCTAAACTCCAGCGAGTATAAGCCCAATCGACTCAATCTCTCCTCATACGTCATTCCTGCCATCCCAGGTATCAGCCTGGTGAATCTTCGCTGAACTCCTTCCATGGCAAGAACATCCTTCCTCAGATAAGGCGACCAAAACTGCACACAATACTCAAGGTGTGGTCTCACCAAGGCCCTGTACAACTGCAGCAAGACATCCTTGTTCCTGTACTCGAACCCTCTCGCTACGAAGGCCAACATACCATTTGCCTTCTTAACCGCCTGCTGCACCTGCATGCTTACCTTCAGCGACTGGTGCACAAGGACACCCAGGTCTCGTTGCACTTCCCCTTCTCCTAATCTATTGCCATTCAGATAATAATCTGCCTTCCTGTTTTTGACACCAAAGTGGATAACCTCGCATTTATCCACGTTATATTGCATCTGCCATGCTTCTGCCCAATCAACCCAACCTGTCCAAATCATCCTGGAGTTTCTTTATCAGAGAGGTCACTACAACCAGAGTGCCTCTGAGGACATGCCGGGGAGTTTTATAGTATGAACCGAGTGTTGCTTCTAAAATAAACCACGGGTTTGATGCTTTGCTTCGTCTTGTCAGCTTCAGCTAGAAATTCCCTCGGTTAAAGCAGGTGAATCTTCTCTGTTTTGTGTTGTACTCCTGCGAAATGTTTCTTGAACAAAAGCCTGCAACTCATTTCCAATTTAATCAAAGAGGATTAGTACTGTGAAGATCATGTTAATAGCTGCATATTAATTTTGACATCCACCTCACCTAGCCAACTAAAATATGGAGAAATAGTATCAATGATGTAAACGCTGACAGGGTGACATGTCATATCGTCTCATTATCACAAATTTAAAAAACAATAAACGATGCATAAAATTAAAAAGGCTAATGGCAAAAAATGATTGCAAGGGGTGCTGCAGTCAGGAAAGATGGGCAATCATTACAGCATTGTGCTAAAATTATACACAGCTATAAAATATCATTTGCTGATCTTGTTCCAGCGTCTGCAAAGATAAACCTCCCATAAATGAGGCTGTTCTCTCGTAAAAAATTTCCAAGGATTTTACACTTTATCATATGACCCTCACGAAATGCTTTGAGACGCAGTCCATATTGTGGAAAAAGAGTAAGCAGATCCTCACCAGAGCTTAGGGGGCGGCCGAAACTTAGCCGTTCTGATTAAAGAATTCCAAAACTATCCGCGGGTTTGAGATGTCAGGCTAAATTGACTGATCTACAGGAGCGTTTGATGTAAGAAAACTACTAGGCACTTGGTCTAAGCGTTAAACAAAGCTTTAATCAACTGTTTTACAACATGGAGGTCTAGTTGTGTCCTTCACTAGTTCCTGTTAAGAATGTCCTGCGCAAGCTGGGCCTGTGCCCCAGTATTTATACTCTCCTTGGATGCGTCACCGCAGGCCGCTCAGCATTATTTCATAAGTCTTTCTTCATGAATGACTGATTCATGTCAGCGTTCATGCCACACAAACTTCCAGACAGTCTCGCACGAGAGGTGCAAGGGTTTCATTGAGCATTCATCCTGTTTGCAAGTAAGAAAAGAAAGACTTGCATTTATATAGCGCCTTTCACGACCACCAGACATCACAAAGCGCTTTACAGCCAATGACGTACTTTTGAAGTGGAGTCACTGTTGTAATGTGGGAAACGCGGCAGCCAATTTGTGCACAGCAAGTTCCCACAAACAGCAATGTGATAATGACCAGATAATTTGTTGTTGTTATGTTGATTGAGGGATTAATATTGGCCCCAGGACACCGGGGATAACTCCCCTGCTCTTCTTCAAAATAGTGCTATGGGATCTTTTACATCCGCCGGCGTGAGCAGATGGGGCCTCGGTTTTATCGTCTCATCTGAAAGACGGCACCTCAGACAGTGCAGCACTCCCTCAGTACCACACTGGAGTGTCAGTCAAGACTTTTGTGCTCAAGTCTTTGGAGTGGGACTATGAGCCTACAACCTTCTGACTCTGAGGCGAGAGTGCCACCCACTGAGCCACGATGTGACACTTTTGATATTATAGAGTTTGTTCACCAAACTATAGGTGCAAATGTCGAATAAGCTCCTTGGGGATTTTATGAGGAATTGATCTCTGCCCTTAATACAGAATATTTCATAGCCGTGTGATTTACAGCTGCAAATGTGTTTTATGTAAATAGTTTGCCTGCAAATATTCATGAGTATACTCGTGGAGGAATTGTCATTTGTGTTAATGCAATATTGCCTGTGGGCTATTTCATCCCTGGGCAGCTGTTGTACACTACCTCTTTAAATATATTCTGCTATACACATCTGATCAAACTGACCCATTAATTGTGGCCATGGGATCTTTTACGTCCAGACGGAGCCTCGGTTTTAACGCCTCATCCAAAAGATGGCGCCTCCGACAGTGCAGCACTCGCTTTATACAGGACTCAGGTCCCTGGAGCGGGACTTGAACCCACAGCCTTCTGACTCAGAAGGCGAGTGTGCTACCCACTGAGCAGCAGCTGACAACTGCAACTGACCATTGGGTGCGTTCATTCCACCCGTTCCCTCTGGGTGTTCGGTGGTAATGTGGATGCAGAAGGGAGGGCTCCAAGGCATTGAGCCACTTTTGTGCACGTCAATTTAGAATTGCTGGTGGAGTCTACCTTTGCAGCAGCACAAGCGGCGTCTTTAATCCATGATGTGGAGATGCTGGTGTTGGACTGGGGTGGACAAATGTAAGAAATCACACAACACCAGGTTATAGTCCAACAGCTTTATTTGAAATCACAAGCTTTCGGAGCGCTGCTCCTTCGTCAGGTGAAGTGGAGAGATGCATAATAACACAGCTTATATAGTCAGAGAATAATGTCAGATGTTTACAGGTAATCTTTCTAACTGCCATTTATCACACCTCGGCAGAGAGATAATCACAGCAATCAAAGGTGTAAATGGTGTCCAAACAGGTCAGTCAGGAAAACATTACATCAAAGAACAATGAGGTGGGGTCACAGGGGGTCAAATGTTGCAGATGCTGGGGTCTGTATGAAAAACAAAAAAACAGACAAAACACATTTTTTTTGCTGGAAATCACAGCAGGTCCGGCCGCATCTGTGTGGAGAGAACAAACCAATGACGACTCGACTTGTGATTTCAAATAAAGCTGTTGGACTATAACCTGGTGTTGTGTGATTTCTTACATTTAATCCATGAAGTAAGGCAAGATGGAAGAAGGATTCCACGGAGATCAGCTGGCACAAGAGCTGAACTGAACTGGGCTGCACACACATTCCATTGGGCTGCCGACTGTAGCTGTAGGCCCTGGCATACCTCGCTGGCATTGATTGAGAGCAGCAGCCTCTATAAGCTCCAGCACAGTGGCAACGACAGATTCTGTGCCATCTGCTCTTCCGGGCACTTGCAGGAGGCTTTCACCGTGGAGAGAGCACGACCAGCGGCAGGCCAGTTCACCGCCCTCAGCCACCACCTCCTCCCTGCTGTAAGCTGTATCGAGAAAAGAAAGACTTGCATTTATATAGCGCCTTTCGCCACCTCAGTATGTCCCAAAGCGCATTACAGCCAATGAAGTGCTGCGTGCAAATTGTCCACCGCGCTTCCTACATTGCAACAGTGACTACGCTTCAAAAAGTACTTCATTGGCTGTAAAGCGCTTTGGGACGTCCTGAGGTCATGAAAGGCGCTATAGAAATGCAAGTATTTCAAGTCTTTCTTATTGGGGCATACTGCCTGAAACGGGCAGCCGCTTTAGGTGCCCAGTGGTAAGTACCCTTCAAAATGGCGGTGTAAATGGGGCAGTAAAGCTGCCGACTCCAGTTTGAGGTCAAGACATAGCGAGTGAAAGTCTGCCGCAATATATGCGATCAACCCTGTATGGCAGTGAATGTGTGGGATGGAACAATTGTTGGAAGCAGTACAGTTGGAGCCCTGGGAACTGCATTTTGCTGGATATGGATTAACATGTTGCTTACAATTGTTATAATTTGAGCATTTTCACCACAAGAGAGAGCTTCAGTCGGAGTGTGCCACTCCCTATGATCTGAAACTTAACATAAGAACATAAGAATTAGGAGCAGGAGTCGGCCATTCAGCCCCTTGAGCCTGCTCCGCCATTCATTAATATCATGGCTGATCTTCGACCTCAACTCCACTTTCCCACCCGATCTCCATATCCCTCGATTCCCCTGGAGTCCAAAAATCTATTGACCTCAGCCTTGAATATACTCAAAGACTCAGCATCCACAGCCCTCTGGGGTAGAGAATCCCAAAGATTCACAAACCTCTGAGTGAAGAAATTCCTCGTTATCTCAGTATTAAATGGCCGACCCTTTATCCTGAAACTATACCCCCTAGTTCTAGACACTCCAGCCAGGGGAAACAACCTCTCGGCATCTACCCTGTCAATCCGCTTCAGAATCTTGTATGTTTCAATGAGATCACCTCTCATTCTTCTAAACTCCAGAGAGTATAGGCCCATTCTACACAATCTCTCATCACAGGACAGCCCTCTCATCCCAGGAATCAATCTAGTGAACCTTTGTTGCACCGCCTCCAAGGCAAGTATATCCTTCCTTAGATAATGAGACGAAAACTGTGCACAGTACTCCAGGTGTGGTTTCACCAAGGCCCTGTACAACCTTATGCCTTTTTATATTTGGACTATATCAACAGAAAAAACTTTCACAATTATATTAGGAAAATGAGGGTGGTTAAGAGCATTGTGGGCCCTTTAAAAACTGATAATGGTGATGTTATAAATGAAAATAAGGAAATGGCGGGCCTGTTGAATAATTACTTTGCGTCAGTATTTACAGTAGAGGAAGAGGATAGTATGCCGGACATCCCAAGGAAACTAACATTGAAGCAGGTATGGGGACTCACCAAAATTAATGTAATCAAAATAAGGGTAGTGAAGAAATTAATGGCACTGAAGAGTGACAATAATAACTTTCAAAAGGGAATTGAAAGGGAAAAATTTGCAGAGCTGTGGAGAAAATGTAGGGGAGTGGGACGAATTGGACACAGCACAGGCACGATGGGCTGAATGGCCTCCTTCTGTGCTGTATTATTCTATGATTCTTAGTGCAATGGCGAGACAAATCCAATCTGCAGCATTGGTGGCAGTCTCTAACACTGATGTCCAGATTTCCATCTTAACCTAAAATAGTTTTCCTTTAGGTAATTCCCAGTGACGCATCCTCATGAGACAATCTAATGAATGCACTACTTACAAAACAAGTCAACAAGGTAACAAGGGTCAATCTTGCAATTTCAAATTGTTTTTAATTCATTTATGGGATGTGGGCATCGCTGGCAAGGCCAGCATTTATTGCCCATCCCTAATTGCCCTCGAGAAGGTGGTGGTGAGCCGCCTTCTTGAACCGCTGCAGTCCGTGTGGTGAAGGTACTCCCACAGTGCTGTTAGGGAGGAAGTTCCAGGGTTTTGACCCAGTGACAATGAAGGATCAGCAATATACTTCTAAGTCAGGATGGTGTGTAACTTGGAGGAGAACTTGGAGGTGGTGGTGTTCCCATGCACCTGCTGCCCTTGTCCTTCTAGGTGGAAGAAGTCACAGGTTTGGAACATGCTGCCGAAGAAGCCTTGGTGAGTTGCTGCAGTGCATTTTGTAGATGGTACACACTACAGCCACGGTATGCTGATGGTGGAGGGAGTGAATGTTTAAGGTGGTGGATGGGGTGCCAATCAAGCGGGCTGCTTTGTCCTGGATGGTTTTGAGCTTCTTGAGTGTTGTTGGGGCTGCACTCATCCAGGCAAGTGAAGAGTATTCCATCACTCTCCTTACTTGTGTCTTGTAGATGGTGGAAAGGCTTTGGGGAGTCAGGAGGTGAGACACTCGCCGCAGAATACCTAGCCTCTGACCTGCTCTTGTTGCCACTGTATTTATGTGGCTGTTCCAGTTACGTTTCTGGTCAATGGTGACCCTAGGATGTTGATGTTGGGGGATTCAGTGATGGTATTGCCGTTGAATGTCAAGGGACGGTGGTTGGACTCTCGCTTGATGGGTGATTGAGCAAGTTATTATCTTAATGGCAAGAAACTGGAAAGTACTGTAGTACAAAGGGATCTGGGGGTCCTGGTGCACGAAACTCAAAAAGTTAGTATGCAGGTGCAGCAAGTGATCAAGAAGGCCAATGGAATGTTGGCTTTTATTGCTAGGGGGATGGAATATAAAAACAGGGAGGTATTGCTGCAGTTGTACAAGGTATTGGTGAGACCGCACCTGGAATACTGCATACAGTTTTGGTGTCCATACTTAAGAAAAGACATACTTGCTCTCGAGTCAGTACAAAGAAGGTTCACTCGGTTAATCCCGTGGATGAGGGGGTGGTCATATGAGGAGAGGTTGAGTAGATTGGGACTCTACTCATTGAAGTTCAGAAGAATGAGAGGCGATCTTATTGAAACATATAAGATTGTGTAGGGGCTTGATCGGGTGGATGCGGTGAGGATGTTCCCAATGAAGGGTGAAACTAGAACTAGGGGGCATAATCTTAAAATAAGGGGCTGCTCTTTCAAAACTGAGATGAGGAGAAACTTCTTCACTCAGAGGGTGGTAGGTTTGTGGAATATGCTGCCCCAAAAAGCTGTGGAAGCTACATCATTAAAGAAATTTAAAACAGAAATAGATAGTTTCCTAGAAGTAAAGGGAATTAAGGGTTACGGGGAGCTGGCAGGAAATTGGACATGAGTCTAGGTTCGGAATGGTCATGGCCCTGTGGGTAGTGGAGTGGGCCCAGGGGCCGTGTAGCCTGGTTCTGCTCCTACTGTGTTCTAATTCTGTGTTAGATTTCAGGAGATGATTTTATTCCTGTTCTTGGCTGGGGTGGAGATCGCCTTTACAGAAGGTAAGTACTGTAGAAAATATAGGGACAGAGTGATCTCCTGGAAGAATTTCGATCGCCTAGATGGGTCGGAGAGGAATTTCCCAGATTTTTTTCTCCCAAATTGGCCATTGGGTCTTTATCTGGTTTTTTGCCTCTCCCGGGAGATCACATGGGTTCGGGTGGATGCAGAGTGATAGAAGATTTGAGGTTAGGATCAGATCAGCCATGATCTTATTGAATGGTGGAGCAGGCTCGAGGGGCCGATTGGCCTACTCCTGCTCCTATTTCTTATGTTCTTATGTTCTTATGATACAAACAGTTAACAGGAAGTTCTGTGGTGCCTCAACCCATAAATTTACAATCAAAATATTCGCATTTCAAAATATTTTCTCTACCGCACATTGGCACTGTAACACTATACCAGATATCTCAACTATGGGCAAACATGCTAAATTTTAATTAACATGCTACATCAATTTTAAATGTGGTGTTTAATTTTCTTATTTAAAAACATCCAGTTCCTTCCATGGCCTCATCCCCTTCCTATCTCTGTAACCTCCTCCAGCCATACAAACCTCCAAATTTCTGCACTCCTCCAATTCTGACATCTTGCATATCCCCAATTTCATCGCTCCACCTTTGGCGGCCGTACCTTCAGCTCCTTAAAACTTACCTCATTGACCAAGCTTTTGGTCATCTGACCTAATTTTTCCTTATGTGGCTCGGCGTCAAATTTTGTTTTATATCACTCTGTAGGGTTCTCAAAATTCCCACATTCCCCAAAAGTTATGGATAAATGGACCCTGTATGGGCAAGTTATTAAAAAAGGGTACCCAAAATGGCTTCTGAAACCTCGTGACCAAAACCGACAAGATTTTAAAAGCAAGGCCCTGCAAAAGGCAGGCACTTTCAAAACCTGAAACAAAACCTAACCAGCATGGATCTGTGAAAGACTCTGTGAAGCCAGACGGCTAGGTAAACACAGAATATGCATTCTTCATCTTGGAACAGATCAAGTCAGGATGGGCCTAATCTTGAGGCCATTAACTTTTTGCATAAATAATCGGTAACAGCTCACAGGTAGCCACCAAGCCAGGAAAAGACGATTACATTCCATAAATAACAAACAGCCAGGATATTGAAGCCATTAAACCAGGAGTCAACCGCCCCAGAAGTCATTAAAGTAAATGACTGTAATAATTTTAGACGAGCCCGCCAAAAGTTAGACAAAGAACTGACCTGATTTGGCGTGCAGATAAGGGGTGATGAACCGGGTATAATTGTAGGCCCACCGGTAGCCAAGGTCTCTTGCCTCTTGGTCTCTTCGCTCTCTCTTGCCTCTTGGTCTCTTCGCTCTCTCTTGCCTCTCGCCTCGTTGCGGGCTCTCTTCTCCCTCCCCGCGCTGCTCGACACCAAGGACGCCCATTACTACACCGGGGGCCAAACGCGGGAGGAGAACGGGACCTGAATCGAATGCACACAGGACACACAGTGTAGTGTATGTACCTTTCAGACAGAACTACTTTTACAGCTCCTGTATACTGTAGTACCGGCAGTGACCGCACCTGTATATAAGCCTTGCGCATGCCTCTGTACCCCCAGTCTTGAGACTACCCTACTCCAGTAAATACCTGTTTATTGTTAAGTTACAGCATCCGTGTGGTTATTGAAAAACATCATACTCTCAGAATCACGGATCTAACAGTGGCGACGAGTGTCGATTCGAATCTACCTGCAACTCTGCATTTCCCTTCGAGGATTCGCTTCGGGAGGGCGGTGTAAGAAAGTCGAGGCCAGAAACACGGGCGTCGACCACAAGCAACCGCCCAGTCGTCCGGCAGAGAGTGAACATCGCAGGGGAGGCTGTGGAGAGCCGGGCTTGTTTCCCCAGCCACGACGATCAGCAAGAAACTGACGACAGGTACAGCGCAGACCCTTCCCGGACAGCGGTGCTGGAGCCGACCGACGGCGGAGAGAAAGCCGAGCAGCGTCGACGGGGTAAGACAGAGGGCGAAGCGCACAAAGCAACAGCCGGGTTCAGGACCGAGCGGCGGAAATGGAAAAAAAAAAAAGAACGCGCAGAGCACAGCCAGGGCTCAAGGGCTGAACAGTGTCCATGGGGAGAAGAAGGGAGAGCGCGGGAGACGCCATTGAGTCGCAGAGAAGAAGGAAGAGCGCGGGAGACACCATTTTTAGAAGCCGCAGTGGAGAAGAAGGGCGAGCGCGGGAAGGAAGGAAAGCGCGGGAGACGCCATTTTGTGCCAGCGGAGAAGAAGGAGAAGCGCGGGAGATGCCATTTTTGACAGTTAAATCACACCCAGGGATGCCGAAGAGTGGCAGTATCTCTACGTTCAAGAATGAAGTCGAAGATTGGGCAACATATGTGGAACATATTGAGGTGTACTGCAGGGCGAATGAAGTGCCAGATGCTAGGAAAGCACTGGTTTTGTTAAATTCCATGGGTGCAAAAATTTATGGGTTACTGCGAAATCTAATAACCCCAGAGAAGCCGGTGAACAAGAATTTCGAAAGCATAGTAGAAATCCTACAGGACCAATTAAACCCCACACCGCTGCTGATAGCAGAACGATTTAAGTTCCATAAAAGGAACCAACACAAAGACAAAAGCAATGCTGAGTACCTAACGGAACTGCGCAAGCTATTGAAACACTGCCAGTTTGGAGCGGGACTAGCAGATACGTTAAGGGACAAGTTTGTGTGTGGGCTACAAAGTGAAGGAACCCAGAAATGGCTTCTATCAGAAAAGGATCTTACGCAGGACAAGGCTTTCAGTATGGCAGTATCACACGAAGCAGCCGCAAGGGGCGCTGCAGAAATACAACGGAGACCGCAAGAATATGGCACCAATGAAATGTCCTATGGAACAGGGAAGTGCTATCTCTGCGGCAGAACAACACATGATCAGAAGGATTGTTGGTTCAAGGACCAAGTGTGCAGACAGTGTGGAAAAGCAGGACACATAGCAAGAGTCTGCAGGTCTGGGAAGAAAACCAACAGTAAGAAATCTCCACAGGAGAAGTACAAAAAGGTACACCAGGTGATGGACAGTAGTTCAGACGAACAGAAAAGTGACACAGACTCCGGAAGCAAGGAGCTGGGTTGTCTGAAACTACATAAGGTAACCAAAATGGAGGATCACCAGACTATCTGGGTTACACGCAAGATAGACGGAGTCCAAGTGAAAATGGAATTGGACACAAGATCAGCCCTAACAGTCATAAACCAAAGGGACTACAAGCGGCTATTTTCACATATACCCTTGAAAGCCACAGAGATTGTCTTGAAGACGTACACGGGGCAAAAAGTCTACCCCAAAGGAAAAATAAGGGTGAAAGTGATATATAAAGGCCAGGAAATACCTAAAATGGATATATATGTATTGCCAGATGGAGGACCACCACTGCTAGGACGTGAATGGATCCGGAAGATACAATTAGATTGCATTCCATACAGGCACTGAAGGTTGAGGCCAAAAAGGATGACGACGTCACACCTGGACGACTGTCAAAAATGCTAACTGACGCAAAGGAAGTGTTCCAGGAGGGACTCGGAACACTAAAAGGCATAACAGCAACGATTAAAATAGAGGAAAATGCAAGCCCAAAGTTTCTTAAGGTCAGACCAGTGCCTTATGCGATCAGACCAGCTGTCGAAGCAGAGCTCGAAGGGTTGGAACGTTCAGGAGTACTGTCCAAAGTGGACCGGAGCGCGTGGGCTACACCCATCGTTCCTGTAATGAAGAGGTCGTTGAGTAATATGCCTGGGGAACCAAAGAAGGTCCGCATCTGTGGGGATTTTAAGGTGACAGTGAACCCAGTCCTTCACACGGTACAATATCCGCATCCACGAATTGAGGATATCTTCGCCTTGCTATCTGGAGGTAAACGCTTCACCAAAAATTGATCTAGCCCAGGCGTACTTGCAAATGGAGGTAGAAGGAGCTTCGAAACAATACCTTACGATTAACACTCATAAAGGTCTCTATCAATACAACCGGCTGGTGTTCGGGGTAGCATCGGCTCCGGCTATCTGGCAAAGGGCAATGGATCAAGTCCTGCAAGGGATTCCAAGGACCCAGTGTTATTTGGACGATATCCTGGTCACGGGCGAAAATGACAGTGATCACCTCGCCAACTTGGAGAAGGTGCTCATCAGATTAAAGGAGCATGGGCTACGAGCTAATCACCACAAGTGCGAGTTTTTCCAGAAACAGATCTTGTATTGTGGCCACGTTATTGATGAAGAGGGGTTACATAAGTCCCCTGAAAAGATTGAGGCAGTAGTCAAGGCTCCAGCACCGGAAGATGTGTCACAACTGAGGTCGTTCCTCGGGCTGGTAAACTACTACCACAAGTTCTTGCCAAATTTGTCCACGGAATTACACCCACTGAACACCCTACTGCAAACAGGGGTACCATGGAAGTGGAATGACGAACGTAGACGAGCTTTCCAGAAGTGTAAATAATTGATCACATCAAAAGAGGTGTTGGCCCATTTCAACCCAGCACTACCAATTTGTTTGGCATGTGATGCATCACCCTACGGTATTGGAGCGGTGCTGTCACACAAATTCCCAGACAGGTTGGAGAGGCCAGTAGCCTTTGCGTCTCGGTCACTAACCTCAGCCGAGCGCAACTACGCCCAGATTGACAGGGAGGGCCTCAGCCTAGTATGGGGAGTAAAAAAATTCAACCACTATCTGCATGGGCAGAAGTTCACCTTGCTGACTGACCACCAACCACTTGTCTCCATCTTTAATCCTAAGAAGGGCGTTCCAGTGATGACTGCACAACGGTTACAAAGATGGTCCCTGTTTCTAGGGGCGAATCAATACGAAATAGAATATAAAGGCACGAAACAGCATGGAAACGCTGATGGGTTATCGCGCCTGCCACTGCCTACTGTGGAGGAAGCACCAGCAGTGGACCCTATCGAGATATTTTATTCGTCAATAATTGAACGATTGCCAGTAACGAACGCGGATATAGAGAAGGAGACCCGCAATGATCCGACGCTGTCTCGGGTATATGATTTGAGGTGAGGGGATGGCCAACACATGGCGACTCACTGTTGCCAGCATTCTCATCCAGAAGAGAACAGCTGTCAGTATGCCAGGGGACAGTGATGTGTGGATCCAGAGTGGTGATTCCACCCAAGTTAAGGGAGAGAGTGCTAAATGAGCTACATGAAGGTCATCTGGGGGGAGTGAAAATGAAAAGCCTTGCTAGGGCTTATGTGTGGTGGCCGGGAATCGATCAACAAATCGAAGACCTAACCAAGAGCTGCTCAGGATGCCAGAAGGTCCAAAATGCACCACCACATGCCCCTCTACACCCATGGGAGTGGCCCTCCTCTCCATGGCAACGGGTGCATATTGATTTCGCTGGTCCATTCATGGACTCAATGTTCTTAATAGCAGTGGATGCTCATTCAAAGTGGCCTGAGGTGATAAAAATGTCCTCAACCACTACAGAGAAAACGATTGCAGTCCTACGGACCATATTTGCCAGAAACGGCTTGCCAGAGCAGATTTGCTCTGATAATGGAACACAGTTTGTGTCCGAAGAGTTTCTAAAATTTATGAGAAGGAATGGGGTAAGGCATTACACATCCGCCCCATATCATCCAGCCACAAATGGATTGGCTGAGAGGTTCGTACAAACCTTTAAAGAAGGCGATAAAGGCCATGTGCGACGATGAAATTCCACTACAGCATAAGGTGGACAATTTATTATTAGCCTACCGAAACGCGACACATGCAGTTACCAACCAGACCCCGGCCATGATGTTCTTTAACCGAAGGTTGAGATCTCGTCTGGACTTGCTCAGACCAAATGTGCGAAGAAATGTTGAGGATAAACAATTCCAGCACATCAAGGAGAAGCCGACAAGGAGCTTCAATGTAGGACAACCAGTCTTGGCCCGTGACTACCGAACAGAGAAATGGCAACCCGGAACAATATGCACACGGCAGGGGCCATTAATGTACACAGTGGATGTCGGGGAGAACATTGTGAGACGCCACGTCGATCAGATCTTAGCGTCACAGGAACGAGTCAACCCCATGTCTCGAGTACCTGGGGATGAACCCGACATACCGGTAGCATCTACCTCAGAACCAGTAGCAGTGGAAACCAATGAACTACCCAATGAAATGGGGCCAGAATCGCCTCTGCACCAAGAACAAGAACCTCCGGAAAGGCGCTATCCCGAAAGGGTCAGGAAGCCGCCCCAAAGACTGAATCTATAAATGGACTATTGTTGTTTAATGTACATGTTAAAGTGTTAATTGTTATTTGAATATTAGGGGTACTACTAATCTAAAAGGGGAGGAATTGTAGTGTATGTACCTTTAAGACAGAACTACTTTTACAGCTCCTATATACTGTAGTACCGGCAGTGACCACACCTGTATATAAGCCTTGCGCATGCCTCTGTACCCCCAGTCTTGAGACTACCCTCCTCCAGTAAATACCTGTTTATTGTTAAGTTACAGCATCTGTGTGGTTATTGAAAAACATCATACTCTCAGAATCATAGATCTAACACACGGGGCCACAAATGGGCAGATGAGACGAGACAAACGGCAAAACCAATAAAGCAGAGAAGGGCAGATGAGACAAGACGAACGGCAAAACCGATAAATCAGAGAAGGGGAGACGATAAGAGATGAACGGTAAAACTGATAAGGCAGAGAAGGGCAGCGAAAAAGAGGCATTGGGGACGAGCAGGCACACAACCCTACCTAGTTATAAGCTGGCGTTTGAAGCTTGGGTAGTAAAATCAATCGACGATAAAAACCGCCACCCGAGCCCCAACCGCAACAAAACCGTCAGCGCCCAAACCGCCACCGGAAGAAGAACCATTGCTGCAAAATAAAGTACCCAAAGAAAGACTTTACACCGTATTTATAACGGAGGGAAACAGAGGATACTTTACACAGGGGACACCATCGCCGCGCCCTGCGACCACGTGACGACGGCATACCCCAAAGGACAACAGGAGCGAACCCCTCAACTACAACCGGCTTGATCAACAGGTTTTAAATTGTCAAGGAAACCCCATCGGTGAGCATGAATTCCTGGCCCCTCGTAGCTTAATCTGGTTAGGTATTGGGGGTGGGATAAGGATAAGGGGATTTTTGATGTGTTTGTTCCCTCTATGTGCCTTGTGTTCCCCATTCCCAAATAAGTGTAATTATTCCAGTAATTCTCAGGATTGTGTTTTATTGTGCCTTTTTTTAAAAATTGCGGTTTTCTTGCACCAAACCACTTGTCTACTCTATTTTCTGTATCGCCGCCTGTACCTAAGTCCGGTGCCTAGAACCCAGGGGTGTGGGAGCGATTCAAACCGCTCAGAGACAGTCAGGGGCAGAGCTGGCTGGGCACACGCCACCCCCTACAACTCCTGTGAAGCACCTTGGGACATTTTGCTACGTTGAAGGTGCTATATAAGTGGCAGGTAACATTCGCACCACACAAGTGCCAGGCAATGACTATCTTCAACAAGCGAGAGTCTAACCACCGCCCCTTGACATTCAACGGCATTATCTTCGCCGAATCACCCACCATCAACATCCTGGGGGTCTCCATTGACCAGAAACCTAACTGGGCCAGCCACATAAATACTGTGGCAACAAGAGCAGGTCAGATGCTAGGTATTCTGTGGTGAGTGTCTCACCTCCTGACTTCCCAAAGCCTTTCCACCATTTACAAGTCACAAGTCGGAAGTGTGATGGAATACTCTCCACTTGCCTGGATGAGTGCAGCTCCAACAACACTCAAGATGCTTGACACCATCCAGGACAAAGCAGCCCGCTTGATTGGCAACCCATTCACCACCTTAAACATTCACTCCCTCCACCACCGGCGTACCGTGGCTGCAGTGTGTACCATCTACAAGATGCACTGCAGCAACTCACCAAGGCTTCTTCGGCAGCACCTCCCAAACCTGCAACCTCTACCACCTAGAAGGACAAGGGCAGCAGGCGCATGGGAACACCACCACCTCCAACTTCCCCTCCGAGTCACACACCATCCTGACTTGGAAATATATCGCCGATTCTTCATCGTCGCTGGGTCAAAATCCTGGAACTGTCTCCCTAACAGCACTGTGGGAGCACCTTCACCAGACGGACTGCAGCAGTTCAAGAAGGCGGCTCACCATCACTTTCTCAAGGGCAACTAGGGATGGGCAATAAATGCTGGCCTTGCCAGCGATGCCCACAACCCATAAATTAATTTTAAAAATATATATATAAATACAAGTTGTTGTTGGATTACATAATGTAAGGTACAGATCAATAGATTGGCTGGATCGTCAGAAGCTAAACATCTGCTGGACAAGAATACACTTATTATTGCGCCATCATGTCACTTGTTGTGCTTTGAGCCCTTCATGGAATGCCCGATGATAGTATAATTTAACCCTAGACATGCTAAACCCCTATTTATTGTTGTTTGCTATCAAAACATTAGCATTTCAAAATACCTTCTCCACCACAAATGGGCACTATACCAGAAATCTCATGTATGAGCAAACATGCTGACTTTTAACTAACGTGTTAAGTGAGGTGTATAAGATTTGGATCACAGGTCACACAAAGATTACCCAAAGCGTCTTAGGAGATGTAAGGCTTTTTATTAGAGAGCTCCAGTTTAAGCATAATCAGATATTACTACATGTGATTGAAATAGATACAGCAGACATACAACGCGCGACAGATGAGGGCGATTTACGTCCCTGGAACGGAACAAAACCACCAGACGGACGGTGAGGCAGTACGGTGGTCCTGGATTGGGTGGATTCCTGCTGTCACTTCCGTTGGGTCATCCCTCGAGCTGTTGGAGGTGTTAGGCTGTAGCCAGCATCGATCCACCTCAGAGGCTAAACTTGACCAAGGTATTAGGCCCGTAGCCACCTCAGGGAAGTCTTCACCCTTAACTGCCTGTTTTCCTCTCTCGGCCGCCTGTTTTTATACCTTATTTCAATAGGCTGGTGGATACCGGGGGTTCGATTTTAATAGCGGAGGCAGGTTGAGGGCGGGCCTGTTGCGCGGCAGCTTTCGGACCTGCACCCAGCTGGCGCCTCACAGCATTTCCGATTTTTGCTTGATTGGCCTCGTTACGGCTGACGGCGGGCCCCTCCAGGCAATTGCTTGGAGGATATCAGTTTCTCGCGTCTGATGACACGTTGTTTGTTTGAAAATTTAAAGGGGCCATGTCCCCTTTGCAAAAAATGTCATTGGGATGGATTGGTGCTTTATTATCTTGAAAGGGGAGTTGACAGCATCTGTTCTGCGCAAAACGTTTAATGAATGATATTGCTGGTCATATTATTCCAGAAAGAGATTCATGATTTTTTGATATATGACTTTATTATCTGACTATGAAATGAAAAAGATGCCAGAGTGTGTTCCAATCATTTGCTTAGTAATATGAATGCTTTTTTCTCTTAAAGGTGCTGGGAGCTGCAGGAATGACAGCCCCAAAAACTAAGGCTGCACCCAGGTTCAATGAGGGCTCCCTCCATGCTCTTATTGAGGGAGTTAGAGGATGTCAGGAGCCCCTCTTCCCTGGAAACAGAAGGAGGAGGCCTCCTCAGCAAACCAAGGCAGCTTGGCTGCAAATTGCTGAGGAGGTGAGCTCGAAGTCTGTGTGCAGACGCCCATGGGTTTAGTGTTGAAAAAGGTTTAATGACCTGCTGAGATCACCTAAAGTGTGGCCTCTGTGTTCTGGGAAGTGGAAGTTCAAGACTGAGGGCTCAGGGCGATTTCCATGTAGAATGATGGTGGTGACACTGAGCGCAAACCACCATTTATAGGACAGAGTTTGAGAATGTCGGACTTACATTCATCTCCATGTGCAAGCCACCTGTGGTTGAAGCGTTAGCTTACGCGAATCTGACATGGCTGAGTGCATCCCTTGCCTGATGGCCATCAATGCGGTCACCTGCTGCTGGATTGGCCACATCTGGCCCCGCAAGGTGTCAGTCCCGGTCCTCCTCCTCGTCCACTTCCTTGTCCTCTTCCTCGTCCTCTTCCTCGTCCTCTTCATCTTCCTCCAAGGAGGCTGTGTGCTGAGCCACATGTTCACCTGGCAGCACTAAGCCGCGCTGCTCTTCCTCCGAATCTGACGGCCAGGATGAGAGGATCTAAATGGTTCCCATCCCGTTGTTATAGATTACAGTTGAGGCAAGAAGCGTGCAAGCGCACACTCAAAGTGGCCTGAAATTATTCCAATCAGTTCAAACAGCAGATGTGTGTCAGCTTGACCAGTCACAAGGTCAGTAGATTTGCAAAATCTTAACCCAAACCTCTAACAACAAAGTTGTTGCATTTGAATGCCAGCCATGTTACAGGAGCGTTTTTAAAGCTCTGCACCAATGACTACAAATCATGTCCTCCACCAACTCGTCTCCTTGCAGCTGGACTGTTTCTGACAAGATGGGAAACAGGAGCCAGAGGCACGAAAATGGGAAGCCACTATAAAAATAGGATTAGCAAGGCAGTTAACAGGATCTTAACTGCCTTAACTACCTGTCCCATCGGTTCCAGTCGGGTCAGTTTGGGAGCGGCTGAACAGACACTGATGAAAATTGGATGGGGGGCGGGATGGAGGCGGGTTGTGTGTCTGAAGCCATTTTTTTCGATTTCCGCAACTGACCCGCCTCCAAACCCGTCTGCTCAAAACTGTTAAAATTGAGCCCCAGGTGTCAATCATTTGTTCCCCATCCTATTGTCCAATTACAAGGGAGAGGCTACCTACGACAGCCCCCTCCCAGCCTCATGGGGTCATTTTCCACCTTAGCTCTGTTCTAAAGTTCTTGTTGCCCTCTCGTAGACAGCTTGTGTATGCTACAGCTCCTTGCTGCATCCCGTATCAGACCTAATGCCCACTCGAAGGCCTGTTTTGTGTTCTGACCTAACAGGACTAGACAGACTAGATGCTGGAAGGATGTTCCCGATGGTGGGGGAGTTCAGAACCAGGGGTCTAAGGATAAGGGGTAAGCCATTTAGGACAGAAATTAGGAGGAATTTCTTCACCCAGAGAGTGGTGAACCTGTGGAATTCTCTACCAAAGAAGGCAGTTGAGGCCAATTCATTAAATATATTCAAGAAGGAGTTGGATATATTTCTTAAGGCTAAAGGGATCAAGGGATATGGGGAGAGGGCAGGGACAGGGTACTGAATTTGGATGATCAGCCATGATCTCAATGAATGGCGGAGCAGGCTCGAGGGGCCGAATGGCCTACTCCTGCTCCTATCTTCTATGTTTCTATGACCTCGTAATTCAGCTCTTTGTACAACTCCTTTTCTGACAAGACTGGAATCTTTCTGTGTCATCATCAACTTAGGCAAACTGCTGATCGAGGGGAAACCCGGAACAGACTATTATTTCTTTCAATCCACGATTTCTTACAGGTGTTTAAATTTTGCGACTTAAAATCGATCCAAACCGGAGCAGACAAGTGACGCTTGGACGTGTGAGGAAGTGGGCGATTGAGAAACGTTGGGTTTTTTGGGGGGGACGGGCCAGATGGACTGCAGCCTCTTCCTGAGTCCGAATGTGATCAAATTCCCCATCTCTTTCACTGCTGCCAGTGCAGAGCTGGAGGCTGGTGAAACCATTTGCTTGGCCTAGTTTGGAGAACGTGCAGGGCAGAGTAGTGCGGAGGTGCGGGGGGGGGGGGGGGAGTGGTTTCCTGTGGAAATCTCGGCCAGAAAATAAGATCGAGTCTGCGTGCAATTTTTCAAAAGGAGTGTTGTGAACATAAACAAGCCAAAGTGGTGAAGCAAAAGGAAAATATTTTTGTCGAATGATTTTTCATGTTTTATTTTGCTGGCTCTGTTGTACTATATTGGTCAGCACTGACAGGAATCATCGTTCAAGCTGTCAGCAGTTGTATCAGCATTTTCATCACACTGCTGCAGATACATCATGAATTACACTTTGCTCTCTGTCAAAAGGCAGAATTAAGCAGCCAGTAGCAAGGGTATCTGTTAACAACTAGTGCTGCGTTTGTGCTTCTCCCTCCTGATCATTCATGATGAGCTGGCCTTTCCGAATAAATCAGATACCAGACAGTCTGAGATAGGTGACTGGGGGAAAAAGAAGAGGAATGTGAAATATAGCTCTCAACTTTATTCAATAATTTCCGTCCTTCTCATTTCACTGGGTCTTGAAGCTGCAAATTTTCGCCATCAAGAACATGAGAACATAAGAAATAGGAGCAGGAGTCGGCCATTCGGCCCCTCAAGCCTGCTGCGCCATTCAATAAGGTCACGGCTGTTCTTCCATCTCAACTCCACTTTCCTGTCCGATCTCCATATCCCTCGATTCCCCTGGAGTCCAAAAATCAATCGATCTCAGCCTTGAATAGACTCAATGACTCAGCATTCACAGCCCTTTGGGGCAGAGAATTCCAAAGATTCACCACCCCCTGAGTGAAGAAATTCCTCCTCATTTCAGTCTTAAGTGGCCTACCCCATATCCTGAGACTATGATTTACGATCTATCAATAAATCTACTGGCCCATTTCAAGCCAATTTTAGGTATTCAAGGCCCCTGTCGATGGATTAAAGGTAAGATCATTAGTACCGTAAAGATGGCAACACTCTGCAGATACAACCGATATAAGGAAGGTCATAAAATCAGCAAAACTTTACTTCCTAAAGATTGGCCCAGATCTTGCTGGAGTGGGGCATCTCGCAGCGTGCCCCATTAGTTAGACTTTTCCCCTCACCCTTCAGCTCAAACAGTTTTTGTGACGTAACTTGCTGGAAGTAGGAGCTGATAATGGGGCAGCGAGGGCAGCGGGGCATCTGGGACCTTAGTGAACGCAACAGTCTATCTCCTCAACCAATGAAGGGCTGAGAAAGGGATAGAGGAAAGATGGAGAAGGGGGCGATCTTGCCAGCCCTGGGGAGGCGGGTATGGAGGTGGGACTGCCGGGAAAATGGCAGAATTTGGGGACGGATGCCCATCCCACCCCCAACCCGCCTCCATGCCATCTTCCCAGGAGGCGGGTAGCCGTCCCGCGTCGGGTCCCGTCTCCTTGGAGGCGGGAAGGGATTAAAGCCTATTAACTGCCTGTTAACAGGATTATCCCCTTTTTGCCCTCACGTGCGGGCTTCCCAAAGGCTCCAAAACCTGTCAGCTCAGCGAGGCGAGTACTTGATCTGCGGGGATCGGGGGGGAGTGCAAAAGTGTGGTGTGAAGGTAAGTGATGGGTGCAAGAGTGTAGAGGTGGGTCTGAAGTGAGTGCAAAGTGTTGTTAAAAGTGTACTTACCTTTGTTTCTCCCTGTAGGCTTCAGTCGGTTTGTATGTGGAGAGTCTCGGGCCTCCGTGTTGCAGATGAGAGATGGCCGTTGCTTTCTCAGATGCAACAACCATCTCAATTCTGTAAAAGAAAGAAGGTTGATGAGGTCTCGTAAGCAAGACCTCATCGGACTGCAGAGAATGTCACTGTTTGACAGCTTCACAGAGCTGTCAAACGATGACAATTCATCTGTCAAAATTTTTTGACAGATGAAATGTCATACGTTGACGTGCTCTGCAACCGGCTTTCCCTTAATTGTCCTGCTAAGCCCGCTGGGCGTGCTTAACAAGGTCAATCAAGGGAAAATAGCGTGGGTTGGCCACAAATTGATGGAGGCAGGACATCGACCCGACAAGCAGCAGTCCCACCTCCAACGCGCCCCCAGTCACAAAATCACCCCCAAAGAGAGGGAAAGAAAGATTGGTTTAAGAGAGAGAAAAAATAGAGACAGAAAGGATCCCTACCAACAATTTTCTACTTGTCGTAATGAGACTCCAAATTTTCAATTGTTCCCTTTCTAGACCGGAGATGTTGAGTGACATTGTAGGAACATAAATTTCCTCATTATAAGGGTCCTTCCACCATTAAGTACCAACCCTAGCTTTCTGTGGAGAGTTTAATGGGTAATTAATGCACAAATGCAGCAATATCTTGAAGCTCACGGAGAGGTTAAGGGTGAGCTGCCATTTTCATGAAGCTTGGGAACACCATCACCTGCAAGTTCACCTCCAAGTTACACACCATCCTGACTTGGAAGTATATCTCCAATCCTTCATCGTCGCTGGGTCAAAATCCTGGAACTCCCTACCTAACAGCACTGTGGGAGCACCTTCACCACACCGACTGCAGTGGTTCAAGAAGGCGGCTCACCACCACCTTCTCGAGGGCAATTAAGGATGGGTAATAAATGCTGGCCTTGCCAGCGATGCTCACATCCCAGGAACGAATAAAAAAATCACAGAGACTGGCACCCACCTACTTTGGGAAGAGGGGCCAGAACTGGGAGATTCACTTTGCACAGGTACACAGGAGAAAGGGCGGGGGCGGGGAGTGTGGGGGGGGGCGCTAAGGATGGTCGAAGAACCAGCTCGATGGAGGGCAACCTTGCATCCTAGCCCTGCTACATAGAGCACAGATGTAAGTTCCAGGGGCGAGCCTATACAAAAGAAGACTGATGGCTTTACACCAGCAACTTCTAAGTGTATTGGCCTGCCTGCCAGCAAGCTTGTACACGATGCCAGAGAGCATGGAGGAGTCCAACCCCAACTTCTGCTCAGCGTCATAGCCATGTAGTCAACCCTGGGGCAAGTGGTCCGCTCTGACCTTGCACTCATCAGTATCTGCTATTTAACATTTTCCTCCTTTTGGTACTCAGTTTCAGCATCCAGGTTTGACAGGTCAGATTAAGGTTAAGGTCACGCTGTACCATCTAACAATGTTTTAGTAACTTCAACCCCAGATATCGGCTGTCACTACACCAATCTGACAATTCCAGTTGCCCGAACAGTGTGTCAGCCAATGGCTCAGTGGGTAGCACTCTTGCCTTTGAGTCAGAAGGTTGTGAGTTCATAGTCCCACTCCAGGGACTTGAGCACAAAAATCTAAGCTGGCACTCCTGAGGGACTGCTGCACTTTCCAGATGAGACTTTAAACTGAGACCCCTGCCTGCTCTCTCAGGTGGACGTAAAAGATCCCACTGTCTAGAGGAGGTGTAAATGGGAATGGCAGAATGTCATGTGAAAAAATAGGGACACAAGTTATGGTCTGAAATTGTTAAACTTGATGTTGAGTCCCGAAAGCTGTAAATTGCCTCATGAGGTGCTATTCCTTGAGAGTCGTTGGAACAGTGTAAGAGGCTGAGGATGGAGAGGTCATAGTGGGAGTGGAGCGGAGAATGAAAGTGACAAGTGACCGGAGGTGTTGATGATTCTGCCATTCCCATTTACACCTCTTCTAGACTCAGCCATTGTTTCTTTGCTTGTCCCATTACCATCTCCTTTTGTTTTGTACTATCATACCTTTTGTCTTTTAATCTCTCCTGCCTTCTACCTGATCACAGACCTTCCCTTTTGTTCTTTCCTCCCCTTCCGCCTTTCCCTGCCCCACACTTGCTTAAATATCTGTTACATCTCTAACTTTTCCCAGTTCTGACGAAAGGTCATCGACCTGAAACATTCACTCTGTTTCTCTCTCCACAGATGCTGCTGACCTGCTGAGCATTTCCAGCATTTTCAGCCTCATAAATTATATGTACGAATGTATATATCTATATAAAGTAAAAAAGAAATACTTGCATTTATATAGCATCTTTCACGACTACCAGATGTCCCAAAATGCTTTAAAGTACTTTTTGAAGTGTAGTCACTCATGTAATGTAGGAAATACGGCAGCCAATTTGCGCACAGCAAGCAGATACTGAATGAGGGATAAATATTGGCTAGGACCCCAGGGATAACTCCCCTGCTTTTCTTAGAAATAGTGCCATGGGGTCTTTTACCTCCACCTGCAAGGGCAGATGGGGCTTCGGTTTAACGTCTCATCCAAAAGGCGGCACCTCCGACAGTGCAGCGCTCCCTCAGCACCACACTGGAGTGTCAGCCTAGATTTTGTGCTCAAGTCTCTGGAGTGGGACTTGAACCCACAACCTTCTGAGCCACAGCTGACACAACATGAATGATAATCTCATAGAATGCGAACGTACTTTGTTAAGAAAGCCCCAAAAAGAGGGGGAAGTGTCTGAATTAAAGAATTCTGTTAACAAGCTGGAGAAGGTATCCTCTTATTGGAATATTTCAATTGATAACTAAAAGGAACATTCAGAAAAAAATTCACGTTAAAAAACTACTTTTTTACGAACAGCAGGACATGTATCAATGCAATTCACAAAAAAGGGAATTGAATGTAGCTGTGGTAAGTGAGAATCAAGTTTAAACTCTCCAACACTTTGTCTGTTAAGTGTTTTTCCAGATCAGTGTTGCATATCTTCATGTCTTACATGTTAATATTTGATGGTAACATTTCATCATGAATATTATTTCCGAAAAAAATTCACATTATGCAGAGCGACAATCGGGACACAGTTTTATTAATAGGAGCCTGTTTATAAACCGTAAAAAATGTCACATGCCATCCATAGCAGGTGGATGCAGGACAAAATCTTCCAGGACACAAGGTTAAACATTCCGACGTTCTGGCTCCTGAACATGGAAATTTTTCCAGTGTTAAAATGATCCACGCAATACTTCAGCAGCAGCATACTGTGTCACCCATGCATATTTTATTGATTCACCCCCAGGTTGTGCATTCATGTATTCCGTTGCCAGGACCTGGACGAGGTGAAGTTTCTCGGTGCCTTAGGATGCACGAACGTGTCGCAATCTGGAGTGTTCGTGTTGAACAACCACTTGTACATTTTTTTGTCCACGCTCCTAAAACTTTCCCTGGGGAGTATCCAGATCAATGTATGCTAATCTGCATTAACGGTTTGCTCACTTGTTAAAGGCTTATAGTGCACCAATTAAAGGCAAAGTCTCAGTCGCAGGCTGCATGATTTTGTCAAGTTGACCAATGGATCGTTGATTCTGTGGCCTCTAGATTTTTGTGGCAAGATCCTACATTTGCCATGACGTTCCTGCTTTCTGCTGTCTTTTGGCTCCGGTTACTGTCGAAGAGATGTAACCCCTACTC